>NC_135714.1:5000000-6250000 GCF_964656455.1 Halichoerus grypus
CATTTGTAGTCCCTCCTTATTTCCCACCCCTCAGCCCCTGGCAACCACCAGTGTACTTTCTGTTCAGACCTTCCATACTAGCAGAACCAGACAGACCTAGGTTAGGCCTTAGTCTTTGAGCATCCTAGAATGCCTGCCCTGGATGAGCCCAGCCTTGCCCTCTTGGGAGGGGGCTTGGTCCAGCCCCAGCTCTTCACTGACCAGCTGCGTGGCCGCTCACTTCCCTGTGTTTCTCTGTAGCATTTGGAGCACTGGGACAAGACCTGTCACTGCCCTCCAGGTCAAGTCCGTGCGTTGGGAGAGATTCCATGTCCTTGGTCCTGCTCACTAAATTTAAGGAGCCATGGAGAAAACACACTGTTTCCAAATGTCCCCTGGGGTGCAGCACCCCGTCAGTGGAGAACCCCCTCTGGTTCTCCAGGCAGGAGGAGGGAGAGGCCTTTGCCTGTGGCTGTGACTCATGGAAGCCCTCGATAAGGAGTTGTGCCTTCTCTCAGTCAGTCCTGGCTGCTGCCAGAGGAGGACGGGCAGCTTTATGCTCCTTGGACAGAAACTGAGCCACGGAGCCATTAGGGTGCTTTTCCAGGGTCTCCCGGTGGGTGTCGGACCAAGCAGCCCACCTTCGCAGATAGACTTGTGCCTACACGAGAGCTGCTTGTGCTAAGCCTTCTCCTGAGCCCTCTGGTTGGGTGACAGCAGTGTATGCTTTTCTGCTGTGGCTTGTCCCACTCTGTCTGGGGGCGGGGGGTATCACCCTGGTGGCTGGGGGTTGGGGGGGAAGACAGCATGCAAAAAGAATACACACAGACTTTGGGATCAGAAGCGCCCATGCTGCACTCCTGCCTCCCTCACATTTGACCTCAGGAAGGGACTTAGTGGCTCTGTGCCTCAGTTTCCCCATCATTCATTTATTCAGCAAGTCTATGGAGAAGCCCATCTTCCGGGCCAGGCCTGGGGCCAGAGGGATGGAGCAGGCACCCCCCCCCCCCCATCTGCACTAAGCAGGCCACGTCTCCGTGGAGACGGCGGTCCTCCTGCCCGCTAACCCACAGGTGCGTCTGCTCTAGATTTACAGACTGGAAATGGAAGAGAGCCAGCTGAAGAACGAAATGCAAGATGCGAAGGACCAGAACGAGCTGCTAGAGTTCCGAGTGCTGGAGCTCGAAGTAAGAGACTCTATCTGTTGTGCGCTCTCAAACGGAGCAGACCTTCTCTTTGAGCCCAAACTGAAATTCATGTAAAAGCTCCCAGATGTCCTCCAGCATGTGTAAAGGGACGTGGTAGAGTTGTTTTCTTTTCTTTTCTTTTTCTTTTTCTTTTTTTTTTTTTTTAAATCTGTATGTTCAGAATAATTTCACTGCCTTAATGTGTTCTGGAGAGAATGCTCACCGAAGTCTTTGGACATGTACCAGAGCTAATCTATTTATTGCCTACGGCTTGTTTTGCACTTAATAAAATAATTTGTTTTTGCAATATTTTGCCTTTTTTATTTGTGTTTCATTTCCATAACTACTTCTTTCCTGCATGCATAGTCACCTGGTATGCATTCTGCAAACCCGGACAGAAGCACTGTTGCAATTAATAACACACCTTTTTAGTGACCTTGCATGCAGGGAATCTCTCCTTTTGAAAGAGCAGGGCCCGACCTGGCCCACAACTGACTCTGTAGTGTGTTTACTGCTAGTTTGGCCCATTTTCTATTTGCCGAGGTAAACACAGGTAAGTAAGTAAGCAGGGGGGAGGGAGGTGTTTGTCTAGGCGTTTGAGAGAACCCGTATGGTTGTTCCAAATCCCTGCAGGCTTGGGTGTCACACGGGGTTGCACTGGACTGAAAACTTACTGTTTGTAACTCAACCTGCAACTCAAACTGCTATTAGCACAGAGGGAGCCTGAATGCTTTTCACGGGTAACCATCACATTCCAAACCTTCAGTAACGTCCCCAGTACAGAGTTGGATCCAGCATAAGAATAGTGATGGTTTACTGCTTCCCACTGAAACCTCGCCCTCGGGTGCTAGCATTGTATTGCAATGCGACTTCATCTCCTTTTTTTGTTTGTTGCCATTTAAAAACCATCCACATTTTAAACCTCACCTAGGTTTGTCTGAGCACCTCTTTGTCTGAGCACCTGAGCGGCCCCGCTCTCCCTCTGCTGAAGCCTTTGCATGCACGGATGCCCCAGGGAAAGCCAGCAGCCTTGCGACACTGGTGTCCCTCCTGTTCTGTTTCCTCCTCCTGGCTTCCATTAAAGTTGTTTACCATCTTGTCCTTTGTCGTGTTGGCATGGATTGTGGCCTGAATGTCTCCAAACCAAGTGTTACCGTGCAACTCAACTCTTGCTTGAGCGTGAACGGGGTCTTCCATTCACAAGGCAGGAGCTTGAAGCCATGCAAGGTCCCTGTTCACACTTCGGCCAGCGAGGAAGCCTTTCCCAGGGCTTTGTCATGCGTCTTTCTCAGGAGATTTCCATGAGCATTTCTCAGTGTGCTAGAATTTTCTTTACGTGTCTCCACCATCCTTCAGAGCCATTAGAAACCAATTTTCTGACTTTTGTTCATATTAAAATAGGAGCTTTCTGTTGTCCCCTTTTCTATGGAGACTCCATTTAAGTGTTGTAGGTAGAAAGACATCCATAGAATGGAACCACTGTGAATTTTGGTCTTCTTGGCTAAGAAGAGAAATAAACTTTTCCCCCTGAACTGCTTCCAACCAGGTTAGCCAGGTTGGGCTTTGGGGAAGTCAACTGAATGAATGCCCTCCCCCCCCCCCCCCCCCCGCACTCTCCATTCGCCTTATCCAAGAGCATCTGTGTAGTCCCACCATCCAAGCTAGTGCTCATTTGGTTACATTTCTTAGTTGAGTGACTAAAGAGACCGATGGGTGGTGTCACTAGATTCTGCAGGAATGGTCCAAAGCATGCTTACTTATCTTACTGTAATTTTGAGAAAATAAAAGCAGTTTGATTTAAAGGTATAATTTAGAAAGGTCTTCTCTGCTGGTCTTCCCATAAAGCTAGCCTGTCCATTGCTCAAGTTTTCAAGGCAGATCTATATAATATATCCCTGTAATTAATTGGGCTTCTCCTGTCCTTTTTAAAAACATGTCACTTTACATCTGATTAATAAGTACCTCTTCTGGGAAAATGCCTACTTTTCCTTCCTTAGTAATTGAGATTTGACTATCAATCTAAGGCAGGGATAGAATGATCACTGGTGTGTTAGTGCAATTAAAAAAAAGACTGTGAATGAAATCAGCAGATTATTTTGGAAAAAAAAAAAAGTGAATGGGGGGTTTGTGTCCTGGTCCTGCCGCCCTGTCTATGAAATGAAAGCGATAATGCCTGCCTCGTGGGGTTGTGAGGATTCAATGAGAGAGTGATGTGCCACAGGGTGCAGGGGACACGCCATGGCTGGTGGCTAATGTTGTCTGTTGAGATTTCACGCACTCGTTCTTACCAAGTACTGAATGATGATGATCTGTGGCTTCCTGGGTTTCCATCTCGCAGCAGGTGAACACATGACACCTTGTTAACCTTTTCTTCCTAGCCGAGTAGGTAAGAAGTAGACACATTTCCGCAGGAGACCCAGTGCGCTGCAGAGGTGGGACCACGGCGCGCGCCTTCGAGGACCAGGAGATGGTAGTCTGTGCGCCTTTTAGTAACACCTTTGCCAACTGGAATGCCTTGGTTTTTGCTGCGTAACGTGGGAAAATGGCAAGTGGTAAATAATCCAATAAAGTTCTGTTTTTAAACCAAATCTTTTCTCCAGGAGAGAGAGCGGAGGTCGCCAGCCTTTAACCTCCAAATCACCACCTTCCCCGAGAACAACAGCAGCGCTCTCCAGCTGTTCTGTCACCAGGAAGGAGTTAAGGTAGCGTGCTTGGGGGGTGCCTCCGCTAAACCGACCGCCAGGGGCCCGCTCGAAGGCCAGGCTCAGCCGTAAAGGGGGATTGTGCCTTTGTGCCAGACAGAACGGAGTTAAACGAGATGGCCCGGCCCCCCACCGTACTTTGAAAGCCAGAGTTCATTTTTCAGAGGGTCACCCAATGTCACTCTATTTGTACCCATGTTAAAAGAGCAGAGCCGTGGGACACAGCTTTGAGGGCACACCCCAGCGTGGCCACGTCCCAGCTCTGGGCCGCGAGCTCTCCGAGCCGCACTCTCCCGTGCGTGAGGTCTGAATGGCAGCACCCACCCCGAGACGCGACGTGACGTGACGTGACGTGGCGTGGGTGTGACGTCAGAGCGGCGCTGCGCCCCGCGGCCTCGCGCAGTGAGTGAGTGGGCGGGAGACGAGGCTGCGGGCCGGGGTCCTCCTGACCCTCGCGACTCCTCGAGCCTTTCTGGAAAGCTCCGCGGGCCGGGCGAGTGGCAGGCGCTGCCTTCCCTCCCTCGACCGAAGGAGCTGCCGGGAGCTCCTGGCCCCGAGGCGCGCGCCGGGAGAGGGACGGGCGAGGCCGAGGCCGCGGCGCTAGAGACCGGTCTGCACGGGCTGGGCGCCTCCCGCAAAATGAACGTTGGAAATCTTTTCCAGGATGTGAATGTTTCTGAACTTATGAAGAAGCTAGATATCCTTGGCGATAACGGGGTAACTATGCCGGTCGGCTTCTGCTCGCGCGCTCTTGTCTCCACCTGGGTGTGCTCTGTGTGCCTTTCCTTTCCTTTGGGTTTGGTTTCTTCCTAACCGAAGAGATCTGACACGTGCAGTGTAAGGCTTCTGTCTGGCCGTGCCCCCGCGGGGGTGGGCGGGCCGCGCTCTCACGGGTGGATCGCGCTGTCACGGGGGGTCACGCTGTCACAGGGGGGTCGCGGTGTCACTGGGGGGAAGGGGAGGCTTCCGGACTTAGCTTCTGGATTTAGCTCCTCCCTCGCTCCTGCAAGGGATGAGGGCGCGCACAAAGGATCACCCAGAGGGAGCGCGGGATCCCTCCAGATTCCCGAAAGCAGACGTGGTATTTTTGCCCCCTTAGAAGATTGGCTCGAACAGGCCCTAGCTCCAAAAGTCCTGGCCCCAGAGAGGACAGGGCTGCAGCTGCGTTTGGAAGCTGGCCTCTTTAGAGAGTGGGGGCCGAGCCCCGAGGTCCCCTCTCGGAGGGGCGTCAAAGCCGGTCAGCGCTGGCTGTCTGCACGGGGATGTGGGGTCCAGTGTAAAACGCCCTTCCCGCATTTTTGTGTTTTAGAATTTGAGAAACGAAGAACAGGTTGCAATAATCCAAGCTGGAACTGTGCTTGCCCTGTGTGAAAAGGTAGAGCCCCGCGGCACTTCTGTCCGTGCACCGTGTCTGAGCTTCCCAGCGCCCCACAGGCACCTGCGCACCGGTGTCTCGCTTGGCTCTGGGGCATGCGCTCCTCGTCTGCGTCTGCATGTGCACGCGCATGCTGTTCCTCCCCGGCCCAAAGCCGCCCCCGCTTCCCCGAGAGAGCCTGGCGCAGAAGCAGAGGAAAACCCCGTCGAGGAAAGCATCTGCAGCACTGGGGTGGATTTCCTGCCAGGTTTTCCCCATGCCTATTTTTTAAACTTAGTCAAAATCGTACTTGACTTCCCGTTTTTAACCCTCCCTCCTCCGCTTCCACTCCGCCTTGTTTTACCCAGTGGTTAAATCAGAAGCTAATTATGCTAGATTTTGCCTTTCCATTTGTTTTTGTTTTTTTTTCTTATTTATCGTTATGCAGCGGTGAACACCTCTACCCGGAGATTCCTACCTACCTTTTAAAACACTTCCACAGGATAGATTCTAGGGGTGGAATCACTGGGCCAACCGGTAGGGAGGTTTTTCAGAGATTTAATATTGTCAAAGTGGTTTCCAGAAAAGGGGCACCAATTCCTCCTCGACCTGAGTATGACCACATTGCTGGTTCCACGTTCAGCGTAGCGTGTCTCCGCTAAAGAACCCTGCCAGTTCCAGAGGCTAAAATCACATAGATGTTCGTGTATCTGTTTGCATTGATTTGAGAGGTAGTGATACTGGGTTATTATGTATTATCTATTTTCTTCCTTCTTTGTGAATTGTAATAACATTTCTGTTGACAATTTCCATTGGGTTTGTTTGTTATTGGTTCGTTCATTCATTCATTAATTCATTCATCTCTTCATCTGTTCATTCAATAGGTGTTTGTCCTTAGTATGGTGTTTCTTACTGACTCCTCCCTGTGCTTTACATATTAAGATAATAACTCTTTGCTGTATTTGTTAAAAATACGTTCCTGGTTCGTTTACCTTTTACATTTGTTTAGGATATTTTAGGTACACATAACTTTTATGCAATCCCATCCAGAGGGCTTTTCCTTTCAAAGCACAGGAGTTAAACTTTAAAATGTTATTTTAATAACAAGGAAGTCTTAGTGATCTTAATCAAGATTCTTCCCAGAATTTTTGGAGGGGCATTGAAAATAGAAATACTTTTCTGCCCTGGGCTCTTGTCCTTCCTCCCTAGTCACATGAAGGGCACAAAGTGTTGGTAACAGACTTAAGCAAAGCCTTGCCCGAGGTCACACAGGAGGTAAGTCACTTCCCAGATCCCTTGCCCTGGCTGAGCCTATGTCCCCAGCTGGACAGGGGTGATGCTGACTCACACGTGGCTGGCCGCAGGCAGCCATACAGGGTCAGGCACAGGGTACTCATTCAGTAAACACCCCTCACACCAGTATATCCAAACGTCCTGTGCAGAGCTCTGGGGAGTGTGACATACAAGTGCCTAGGAAACACTCAAAACTCAGTTTAGTGCCGAGCGCTCCCTGGAGGATTGGTGAGGTCAGGCCCAGCAGTTCCTTCCTCATCCCCTGGGAGGCCCCTCCTGGGTGGACCCCCACCTGGGGCTTCTGCAGACCGGTCTCTGGGTCACTGTGAGCCACCGAATGGAGAACCCACAAACCTGGCAGGGTTGGTGTCAGGACTCCAGGACATGGCATTTTTAAGCAGAACCAAACATTGCTACTGAGCACTTAGGGCAAAGGGGTTTGACCAGTGATGGTGGGTGGTGAACCAAGAGCAGCAACCCTCCGTGACTTGGGTGGCTGGTTTGGGAGGGGGCTGGGCAGCAGGCCTGGGGGCCTCCCTCTCTCCAACCCCCAGAGTCTCTTGGAGGGCCACACCCTGTAGGGAGTTCACAGCCTCGTTGAGAGTCGCCCCTTTCAAGCTGCTCCCTTCTCCCTGATACATTCCTCCCCACAGCCCGGCAAATCGTGGGTGTCCAGACCTGCAGCCTTGGGCTTCCGACCTCAGATCTATAGGGCCCCTGTTCCTCTCAGCAACCGTGCGAGATTAGCGATGTGCCCCCGTCATACCCCTGCCTGGCCTGCAACAACTGTCTGCTTTGACCCTGTCACAGGCCACCCCCACCACCACCTTTCACCAGCCAACTGGGTGCAGGTGAGAGGGTCCCACCTCCGGATCTGGGACAGTCCTTGGGGACTGGACTCAGACCAGTATTTTCCCATTTTTTCAGATTGGGTCTAGGAGACCTCAGCTCTGCCACAGGTCTGTGACTAAAGATCCCGTAGGTTTGGGAGTTGCTATCTGTCCCCCTAGAGGGAGTGTTGGTGCTGGGAGTGGCCCCAAGAGGAAAGGTGGGTCTGCAGGACCAGGTGAGAGCCCTGACAGGACCCCCAGGGACACAGACTGCCCAGTTTGCCTTGGACTGAAGGGTTCCTGGGACGTGGGGATGTCAGTGCTGGAATGGGGACAGTCCTGAGCAAGCACACATGAGTCGGTCACCCTGGAGCTCATGAGCTGGCAGCGGGATCAGAGACCCCCCCCACCCAAATGCATGTAGTTTTAAAAATTGCCACTCAGTGTCAGCATCTGACCAAACTGAGGGCAAATTCAATTTTCTCTTTGGAGACACAATGCCGCTTTTGTAGCATATAAGTGAAGTGCAGCTCTAATTAAGAATGTCACATGGTGCTCCTGGATGACCTTGCCAGGGCATCTTGCTCTGGGGGTTTGCTCCTATTTGCCTGGGGAAGCCTGGTTCCTTCTTGAAGGTTAGCAGAGTCCAAGGTCAGGGGCCACATCTTGTCTCCACCCCACGTCCTCTACACACAGCACGTGCCCAGAAAAGAAGCTTGAACATAGGACATCTGAGGGTTTACAGGTGATCAGAGTCACACCTCTTCTTTTTTTTTTTTTTTAATTTTATTTATTTATTTTTAGAGAGGGAGAGAGAGGTGAGGGGAGGGACAGAGGGGGAGGAAGAGAGAGAATCCCAAGCAGGCTCCACCCCCAGTGCAGAGCCCAACTCAGGACTCCATCCCACAACCCCAAGATCATGACCTGAGCCAAAATCAAGAGTCCAACGCCTAACCGACTGAGCCACCTAGGCGCCCCAATTCACACCTCTTCTTTATGAAGCTCTTTAAAGTTCAAAACCAATTGAGAAATAGTCAAAACCAATCAGACAGATGGCAGTTTTTTAAAAATTTTCATGTTCTCACTGGTAGCAATAGATTAGTGAATTCAGCTTAGGCCTGTGGCCACAGCCAAGCTTTCCAATAGTTGGCTTGGGGTCAAGGTCTTGGGACCCTCTTGAAGGGAGAGTTGGGTTTTAGAGGAGAGAGGGCCCCCACCCTCCAGCTCTGGGGCTCAGGACCCTGCACCTGTGGGCAGAGACCTGGCTTCCTACACGATGTCCTCCTCCTCGCATCCCTGTAGGCTGACTCATTTCTTCCCTGAGGGTTTGGAGGAGGGCAGTGTCCCCATACCCCTCTTTCCTGGAGGGTGGTGCAGAGCCACTTGCATTTAGATGCTCACTCTTGGAGTGTGGCCCAGTGGCTATCTGGTGGACTCTCTTCCATACGAAATTCATGACCTTTTGTACCCAGGATGCTCATGGCCAGCATTTTCTGTCCTCATTTTCCTCTTTCAATTGCTGAGAAGCACTTGTCAAGTTTTTTCTTTCTATGCATAATACGCATGTCAAATCTTTTTTTTTTTTAACAGTAAGTAGAAACTGGACACCATATTCTATAAAACCTATTCTAAGAGCAGCTTGTTGTAATGATTCAAAACTGGATTTTGATTTTTTTTCTATTTAAATTTTATTCATTTTAGGACTGCCTGCATTAGGATATTAAAAATGAAATGTCTTTCCTTTCCTACCCAAAATATGCTTATCTATTTCTAAGACATTGCACATCCTCTCAGTAATGTCTAACGAGATGCTCTATTTTGGGCGCCTGCTTCTGCTGCTGGCTCTGGGGGTCCACTCTGGGGGCCAAGCTCACTTTGATGTTGGGGGAAGCCTGTGTGATCACAGCTTTATCTAGTCTTATTCCCTCCATGGAGCCAGCACCCCTCCCCCCCACCAGACCTCCACACTCTCATGTCTGCTCTCGTTCAGCAAATGTTTGTTGGGCCCATGCTTTATCCCGGGCCTGTGCTGGTTAAGGAAGTGTAACAGAACACGTCTGATATGGTCCCTACCTTCGGGCTTCTGTGGGAGGGAAACAGACAACAGCAATCCATCAGGTGAGTGCTGTGAGAGCCACTCGTAGGGATCCTAGAGGGCACCGGACCCCATGGAGGTAGGAAGCAGGGCAGGCTTCCTGGAGGAGGTGACAGCTAACTTGGCCCGAAGGCTGAGTAGGTGTTAGCTCAGTGAAGGCCTGGGGCCGAGGCCAAGGGTGGGAGAGGTGGTGAATTCCAGTCAGGGAGAGCGGGCTTGGCTTGGGGGCCAGCCATTGTCAGGAGTGATGGGATGTCCCCGAGGGCTTTAAGCAGAAGTGGGTTTTTGAGAGGACATGCGGACTCGAAAGCAGAAAGGGCTTTGGGTCTAGACAGGAGCCTGGAGGGGTGGTGGCAGTGGTGTTCGGCAGGAGGGTGTTTGAAACAGTAGAAGGTGGAACCAGCGTGTGGACAGGGGAGGAGAAGGAGAAATCAAGGCTGCTCCCCGCTTCCTGGTTTGGGTGAAATGGGGCTCTTCCCCAGCAGAGGGACCAGGGAGGCTAGGGAGGCATCAGAGGGAGGTGTGGTGGGGCGGTCTGGGCTGCAGGGGGACACTGCAGAGAGCAGAGGGAGCACAGGGGCAGGTAGAATCCCCAGGGAGGCAAGGAGCGGCGGGGGGGGGGGGGGGGGGAGTGAAGGGCAGGGCTCCAAGGGGAGGGGGAGTCCCTAGCAGGAGAGAAGGAAAGCCAGGAGGCAGCTGAGCCTTGCGTGGCAGCTGAGGGAGGCTGGGAGGCCAGGAAAGGTCCCCAGCCTGGAGGCAAGGAGGCTGTCTATCGTGTTGAGTGCACACATTCATACACGGTGTCAAACATGGACACCCCCTGCCCTCAGACATCCCCACCAAAGCCCCCGCAGGTCTCCCCACCAGCCCCTCTCTTAGGTGGGCTCCTCATAAAGACACACCTAACAGACCTCCATCCCGAGAAACAGCTGCCCACCTCCTGCTCACCACCAGCCCAGACCCAAGAAGAGGCAGACTGTCCCTGTGACCTGCCCTTGGCAGGTGCTTGCCCGCCCACTTCAGCACCCACATGCCCTGGGACTCAACACACCCCTCACTCCACAGTGCTCCTGGCCACTCGGGTGTGCGCAGGGGTGTGGTTTTGCAGGCTGGGTTAGAAGTCCTCATTGCCCACCTGTGTGACCTTGGACAGGTGACTTAACTAGGCATCCATGTCTTCACCTATAAAACGCGTGATGCTGCCTCTGCCATGGGGTGGGTGTGAAGGGCTGGATGAGGTCCCCAGCATGAAGCCACCCTTGAGGCACTCAGCAGTAGACCTCAATGACACTCAGCCACCCAGCCGCACACAGGGGCCCACTCTGCATGGAGTCAGGCCCCCAGAGCATGCACACCAAGTCTCTCCTGGACACGTAGGCTCAATTGGACATACGTACCCAAGCCCATGCACAGGTACACACACACACACACACACACACAAGCACGCGTGCACACATGGATATCCATGACCCGGTTGATCCCTGAGCAAACATCTGTCAAAGCTGAACATCTGTACAGACAATGAAATTCTGTTTTGAGGGCCACCCTGGGATGGGCCGAGGAGGCCAGGAGCCTCGTCGAAGAGGCCCCCTGCACACGGCTTTGGTGGAAGGCCCCCAGCCAGCACGGGTTCTCATTTGCTGGCCCTCTGTCCCTGCTGTTTTCCAGTGGCTGAAGCAAATAGAGGGAACTGAGGCAGCCCTGACCCAGAAGATGCTGGACCTGGAGAGGGAAAAGGTAAAAGACTCAGTCCTCTGGGATGCAGGAGGGTGCCAAGAGCTTCCTTCCCAGGAAGGCCTCCCATGTACTTTTTTTAAAGAGTTTGTTTATTTATTTATTTATTTATTTATTTATTTATTTGAGAGAGAGAGAAAGAGCATGCTCACAAGCGGGGGGGTGGTGCACACAGGGAAAGGGAGAGAGAGACTCTCAAGCAGACTCTCCACGCCCAGCGCAGAGCCTGACGCGGGGCTCAATCTCACAACCTTGAGATCATGAGCTGAGCCGAAATCAAGAGTCAGATGCCACCCAGGTGCCCCCTTGCATGTATTTTCATAGGTGTTTATTTGCATGCATTTCTAAATTTTGCGTTTGCCCTAATGTCTATTCCAGGTAATTGTCATCCATTCGTTCACTCTTTCACTCACTCAGTTGTTCACTTAATACCTATTTTTGGAGCCTCTGTTCTCCCAGGTGCCATGCCAGGATTAGCAGTCCAGTAAGAAATATGTGGGGTCCCTGCCTTGAGGAGCTAGCTTACAGGCCTATGGGGACATGTGCTCATGAGCCAACAGCCACGGTGCTGCCTGGGGACATTAGGAGCAGCACGTGGGTGATGCCAAGGCACTTGGCCCAGTGGCTCCAGAGACACACAGCTGAGCCTCCCATCCTTGTTGGCCCCCTTAACGGCCATGAGAGTTTGGGAAAGACGGACTGGCCCTTCATTTCCTCATTGCTAAGTGGGGGTTCCAAGTTCCACCTTGCTGGGCCGTAGGGATGAGAGACGTGAGACGCACAGCCAATTGTGTACCTTGCTTGGCACGTATGGGTCCCTGATGAGATGCGGTGGTGGCGGTTATTCACCAGGGGCCTATGGCATATGGGGGGGTCCGTTGTGCCCAACCTGGGGGATGCAGAGAGGGCTGCCCGGAAGAAATGGGTCTTGAGCCTCAAAGACCAATTCAAGTTTTGCAAATAGAAATGAGATGTGGAAACAGAAGGTAGAAGGAATCGCTTACAGCCTGGGAGCACACGTGGTGTGAGAGGGCCCTGGCTTGGAGTCTAGTCGGTCCTTGGCCACCACGACACCGTGGCATCTAGGGCAAGGCACTGGGCTTCTCTGGTCCTGTTTCCTCATCTGTGAAGTCACGGGCCCACAGGAGAGGAGCTCTCACCTTGGAACCCTCCAACCAGTAGTGGAGATTTGCATTCTGGGTAGACCATGCTTGCAGGGACCGGAAGGGTGACCCGGGCATGGGGAGGAGGCGTACAGCAGTGAGACCGGTCGGAAGGTGGGGGATGCTGTCGTGGGGGGAGGAAGAGCCACATCTGAGAACTGTTGGGATGGTCTTCAGGGGCAACCAGGACATGACAAGAGGAACTGAGAAGGACTCCTGCGTGGGCACCGGGTTGGAGGGGCGTTGCTTTGGTGTAGTCGGGCCCCCATGGGGAAGGGAAGCCAGGCTGGATCACAGCTCCTGGGCCTGCAAGGTTCCTGCAGGAGATTCATGCAGGGGGCGGTGAGCAGGGCAGACCATCACCTCCCTTCTCATCTGAGCCCCTGGTGGGTCCCCAGCTTGGTGGGACCGTTGCTCTCTAGCAGAGGTGAGTGGGTGGGCTCTGCAGAGCCTCACTGGGATGGGTTCTCATGCTGATCTCGATCGTGGGGGGCCTCCTCTTTTTCAGGACCTGTTCAGCAGGCAGAAGGGCTACCTGGAGGAGGAGCTAGACTACAGGAAGGAAGCCCTCGACCAGGCGTACCTGGTAGGACCGGGAGTGGGTTGGTCGCTTTGGCTTGTTAGACTCTCCCTCAGAGGCTGTGTTTTCCTTTGGGGCACACCACATTTAGGGGCCCCACCGGGGCCCCGTGGGTGCCATCAAAATGCCCTGTCTGTGTTCTGACCGGAATGACTGTACAGAGAAATTGTCCCTTTTTTCCAAATCAATCATGATTTTCCAAAACATTTACTTAGCTGGATGGTTTCTTCAGGCATGCTTATTCAATTCTAGGAATCGTTTGAGATGAGTGTGAAGAAACCGTCTTTCTTATGAGTTTGTTATACTTGAATACTTGTTTACGTGTAAAACCCCAGAGCAAGTTTTCCTGTGCACAGGAATGAGGGGCAGCCACCGAGGGACACGGAGGCTCAGCAAGGAGAGCAGAGGCCGCTGATCAGAATAAAAATTACTTGTGCCATACTGCATTTGGGTCACAAAATTTGTCCTGGGCTTCCTGGTGATTAGCTTAAAATGGGATCCCGTCCAGGTTCACGTGTCATATGGTTTTGCGGACTCTCCCAGCAGCGAGTGAGACAGGGAGATAACATGGGCCCCACTAGGGGTCCCCACGGCACAGAGAAGGGAGAGTTGAGTGTCCCTTCTTGCAGGAAGAAGTGGTGCGGTACCCAAAGTCTCCAGCAAGGCTTTGCCCCAGTCATTTGTAGTTAGGATCATTTTTACAAAATGGTGCGTACCCGAGAAATGCAGAGTCCACAACAGAAAAATGACTTTCAAGCCCTTGTTTCCATGAGCTTGTCCAGGAAGATGGAGAGCCAGGAGCCTGGGCATGAGGGCTGGCCCACCTCCCCAAGACCCCTGGCTCTTGGTGTCCAGGGTCTGAGGCCTGAATGAGGAGGACGGGGAGCTGGAGAGGTCGTAGGTCCTGGGGATTGAGCCTCACTGGGACGGGCCATCTTCTCTCCTAGCGCTTACTTCTGGGCACACGGTATCGTCATGGCGCGGAGGGCAATTTAAAATAGAAATATCTCCTCCTTCTAGAGGAGGGATGCTCACACTCAACCATTCCCTTGCTGGTTTTGCCGCAACTCCGCCCCCACCTTGGTCCTTGCGAGAATGCCTTTCCCGCACCACACACCATCTGTCGCGTGGCCCTGCCTCCCTAGCATTTCCTAGAAAGCTCTGAGGAATGTGATTTCAGGAGATTCGTAGGCACTGAAGCCAATGGAACAAGTTTGGAAAACTCTGAAGGGCTCCTTGGGTCCTTAATGTGTTGAAGGTTGAAGGGTGGGCCGGGGCTCTGAGAGGAACATAAGCAAGCACTTTGCCAAGCTCACTGGATCACGGACTGACTTTTCAAGGGGCCTCTGGCAGGACTGGTGATTTCCAACACATTTTGGAAAAGCTCGGTGTCCACCCTTTGCTGTCTAAGTATGGCTCGCAGGAAGGCCCCGGGGGTCCCTCTGCGTCCTGGTTCTGCAGAGGAGGCCCCTGGGCGTGCTGATCCTGCCACCCTGTAGAAACTATGTTCCTTCCCAAAACTGTTCCAAAGCCTCAGGGGGGATTTCAGGCCCATGACGGGTTGTGTTCTGATGCCAAGCTGGATGGATTTGAACAGTGAGGGAAGTCACAAGCTCCAAGAGGGCGGCAGTGCCTCGTGCCTGGGCAGGAGTGAGGGCGGCACGGCAGGAGCCACGTGTGGACCTGCATTCCTTTGTCATCGCGCTGAGTGAGATGGGGCGGGTCCGCAGTGGAGCTTCTGGAGTTGGGTGGTGGGGTCCTGGCTGGAAGCTGGTGACCTGGGTCTCCTAGAAGCTCAGCTCTGAACGGGGAGGGGGTGAGCCAGCAGGCACAGGCGAGCTCTGACGAGAGCAGCAGGGAGAGCTGGGGGCCAGACGGCTGCAGACGCTTTCCGTGGAAAACCTCCCCCCTGCCCCCCTGCCTCTAGCCACCTCTCGCCTCTTCTTGGCAGTTTCCATCCAAACTGAAGATTGGTCTAGTCGGTCTTAGGAAGACGAGGAGCAGTTCCTTAGTTCCTTAGCTCCCTTGACTAGAAGCCTTGTGGTGGGGAAAGTTTCAGGGGTAGGACAGGCTTCGGAGGGAGGGGACCAAGAATTTGCAGTGACAATGACCAGAGCGATGGTCAGCCTGGCCCAGGGTGGGGTTTCCATTCAAGGATGATGTGGGTGGGGTTTAGGGATGCAGAAAAGGAGATAATTCTCTCTTGTCCCTAGATATCCCTATGAGGTAACTATATTTAAGTGTCTTGGGGTGAAGTGGAAAAGAACTTCCTCTAACGATTAAAACCTTTGCCTTTCACAAGGAGCCTTCGACTGGCCACTAATCTCTCATCCGCTTTGCTAACACCTGGCGTCTCGCGTTTTTAGCAGGGAGGGCCTGGTTAGAACACTGTTACTGTTTGCTCTAGGTTAAAATCGCATTCCGAACTAGCTGGCTGAAAACCACGTGTGTGCAGTTTGAGACTTTTTTCCTCCCACTGCCAGCCAGGATAAAAGGGGTGGTTTGCTCCCAAGGTGGGGGGAATACGTGGGGCGCCAAGAACAAAATGAGAACAAGCCTCTCTTTGAAGCACACGTTTTAAGGGGCGGTTGTGATGATTTTCTCTTATGGCCCTGTCCTCTGCTATACAAGAGGAGGGCTATTCTTGATTGAATCGAATAAGACATGTTCTCTGTAAGGTGTGCACGGGGCTGAAGGGGGTTCCCTCGCTCCCCCCCGCCCACCCCTGCCCGCGCCTGCTGGCCACTCCACAAGGCCCCCCGCACGCCTCCCCTCCCCGCCTGAGACCTCCAGCTCTGCCTCCCTGAGCCGCACTGCCCCGGCCGTTACTGTCCGCCCCTTTGTGATCTCCCACTGTCGGTGTGATTTGGGCCCCTCAGAAAATCCAGGAGCTGGAGGCCACGCTGTACAGCGCGCTGCAGCAGGAGCCCGGGCGGAGGGCCAGCGAGGCGCTGAGCGAGGGCCAGCGGGAGGACCTGCGGGCCGCCGTGGAGAAGCTGCGCCGGCAGATCCTGAGACAGAGCCGGGAGTCCGACAGCCAGGTCCTGCGGGAGCGCATGGAGCTGCTGCAGCAGGCCCAGCAGGTGAGGGGCAGGCGGCTGGCACCAGGTGCCTCTTGCCCTCGTCCCGCCTCTGAGCCCTCGGGCGGGCCCCTGGGTGTTCCAGGCACGTCTGACGGACAGCTGACAGCCAAGCGAGTCTCCCCGGGACCAAGGCAGGTCTTCTCTCGGATGTCCTCACAGCACAGCAGGTGCATTGTCCGCAAAGGGGGGCGCTGGGCCGATGCGCATTTCAACCCTGCGGCCCACCCCTGCTGAGTCCTCAGGCAAACCAGAGCCAGCTCTGCCCTGGGACCGCTCCCTCCAGCAGGTGTATTCTGTTTGAAAGTCAGGTTCTTTTTAAAACCAGAAGGCGTGGCTGAACGGTTTGCTTTTTTTTGCTGTATTTTGGGATGATGGCTAATTTGAGGACTGGACCTGACAGCTGTATTCGTCGTTGACTCTAAAACCCTAAATGTATTCCAAGGTTTGGAGTCCTGTGTGAGTGTCACATGCTGCTGAGCACACGGGGAGCCAGGCTTCGCGGACTGCAGGGTGATAACGGGGACACTTGTTGGGTGCTCACTGGCGGGGACCCTTGATGGTGGCCCCCCCCGTGGGGTGGGGACAATGATGTCCATTCCCCTGATGAGAACGCTGGGGCTCAAGAAGTTTAAGTCACGTGCCTGCAGGTCACACAGCTCGTAGGGAGTCCCACCAGTGAGGAAGGGCCCGGGTGAGCAGGGGAGGCGACAGCACAGAAGGCAGAGGGAGGAGGCCGTCGGGAAGGGGCAGGGGAGGGTTGTGTCCGAAGAGAGCACAGGCCCCCGCGGATTTGAGGAAGGCGCGTGGGGGGCACAGCCAGACGCCGGTGCCGGGGTGGAAGGAGGCGGGGAAGGGGGACCTGTCAGCCCGGGAGGGTCTTCACTCAGCACTTGGTGTGGTTGAGAGGACACGCAGGCAGCCCCTGTGACCCCGGCCTGGCTGTCGCCTCCGTCCCCATGCTGCCTGCTCTGTTCTGGGGGCATCTGGTCATCGGCTCCCCAGCACCCTGGCTCAGAAGCAGCGTGTGCTCAGCCCGAGTGTGCAGACATGTGCACACACACGCTGTGTCGAGGGAGGGGGTTTCGTTAGAGAGAGATTCCTGATCAGGTTGGCACAGCGAGGGCCAGGGCGAGGGGGCAGTTGGAGACAGAGCAGGGAGAGGGGAAAGGCATCAATCCGCTGATTGAGAAGGTCTGGTGTGTGGAAGGGGTGAGTGGGGCCCAGGGTGCGGACCAGTGGGTGAGGCGCAGGCTCAGGCTTCTGAGCAGAGGGGGAGGGGAGGGGAAGGTGGCAACCGTGGTGACGCTGCAGCCTCGTGCCCACACACAGGGCCACCTCGCGTCCTAAGGGAAGGTAAGGGCAGACCACGTTATTCACGTGGGGTGGAAGGGGGGC
Organism: Halichoerus grypus; assembly: GCF_964656455.1. Classification (NCBI taxonomy): domain Eukaryota; kingdom Metazoa; phylum Chordata; class Mammalia; order Carnivora; family Phocidae; genus Halichoerus; species Halichoerus grypus. The sequence goes on from NC_135714.1 coordinate 5,017,396, forward strand.
AGGGAGGACGTGGAATCCCCGTGGCCCAGGTGGGTGGGGAAGCTGCTGGTGTAGGGCAGGCCCCTGAGGATGGAGACCAAGAACTTGCAGTGACAAGGACCAGAGTGATGGTCAGCCTTGCCGGGCAGGGCATCGCAGGACGGAGCGGGGAGGGAAAGGGAGGCACGAGAGGGAGGGGGAAGAGGGGCTTGCGGCCAGTACCATCGAGGAGATCTTGGCACAGGGATATAGGCGTGGGCGTTTGCCTTCAAGGACATTGCCACTCAGCCACCTCTGTTTTGGTCACATGGATAGTGAAAAGTGGCCTGGGGCACCCCCAGCCCAGTGGGAGGCCCAAACACAGCACAGATCCTCACCAACTCGTGTGGCTGAGGCTCTTATGCCAGGATGCCCCTGCCCAGGACATTGGTTAGGAGTCTGGGAAGGTTCCCAGTGGAGGGCCCAGCTGTAACCAGGCTTTGAAGATAAATAGGAAGACACCAGGTGGCCACCAAGGGGGAACAGCATTTCAGAGAGCAGCGCAGCATGTCGCGGTCAGTTTGGGGTAGCAGAGTGGTTGAAAAACACTGGGACCAGACAGTGTGGCTTTGAACCCTATTCTCCTGGATATTAGCCGTGTGGCCTTGGCCAAGTGACTTGGTGTCTCTGGGCCTCAGTTCCCTTGTGAGGATGGAAATAATGCCTACTCATTGGGATGTTATAAGATGGTATTCTTGCAGGTGAAGTGCTCCCAGCAAGTGTAGGCGGCTATTTTAATTGCCAAGTGGAGACCACGAGTAGGTGTAGTGGGAGCAGGACCAGACCGGGGAGCTGGGTGCTGGCTTGCACCTGAGGTCCAGCACTGTGTCTCATTTGTGGGGTTTGCTGATGGAGTGTGCAGTGCATGGAGGGGTTGTTCAGAAAACCCAGCCCAAAGCAGAACGACATTTGCGTGTTTGAACCAAAAAGTCATTACCCGACTTAAGGGCTCAAATCTCATGAAAGTGCTCCTCACGGTCTAAGTCTGGAACGTATGATGAGCTAGTGAGTATACCCCAAAGACCCAGGGCAATGCAGCATTCGACTGTGACTGCTGGGGAAGCTTTGATGAGACAAGACATGCAAATCAATTAGCTATGTCTGGAGCATGGTGGGTGTTCAGTGAAAGGAGACTCTCTCTATATAATAACCCTGGTGGATGCCGACCCCTGCTACTCAAAGTGTGGTCCGTGGACCAGCAGCAGCATCAGGAGGAACATCACCTGGGAGCTGTTAGAAATGCAGATTCTCGGGCCCCACCCCAGACCTACTGAATCGGATTCTGCATTTTACAGGATTCAAAGGTGATTCTGTGCAGATTAAAGTTGCTCAGTTTTGGTGAATCGTAAATAGAGATCCGTGGCTGTGAGTTCCAGAGGGGAGTAAGGTCTGTCTCCGTCTGCTCGGGCACCGTAACAAATGCCACACGGGAGACTTGGACAACAGACATCTGTGGCTCCCAGCTCTGGAGGCCGGAGGTCCAGGAGCAAGGGGCTGGCTGATCTGGTTGCTGGTGAGGGCTCTTCCTGGCTCGCAGACAGCCTCCTTCTCTCTGTGCCCTCAAATGGCCAAGGGGGAGGAAAGGAGAAGGAAGAGGGGAAGGGGAGGGCAGGTTGGAGGGAGAGATTGTTCTCCTCTTATAAAGGCCACCAATCCTACCAGCTCAGGGACCCCTTCTATGACCTTACTTAACCTTAATATGTCCAAACACACTCACACTGGGGGTTAGGGCTCCAACCTAGGAATTTGGGGCAGGGGTGCAGTTCGGTCCATAGCAGGGTCTCATTCCTTTTTTGGTTCTGGAAGGAAGTAAGCTCTCACTCCTTCTTGCCCTCCTTCCCTCGCCCTGTCGCCCTGACTCAGGCCAGGTGAGCCACTCCTCTGTTGCATAGGGCCATAGAATTCAGAGGACCGGGCCCACCTCCTCCCTGCTCTGGGCCCGGTGCCCGAATCAGTGGCAAGGCTTAACACTCGGGTTTCAGCTTCTTCATCTGTACTCTGGGCAATTTGGAGCAGCTCCGCCTCCAGGCTTTGCCTCGAGGGGGAAATGCCTGGCCAGACTCTCCTGGTGTGGCAGGTGCAGGGGTATCTGAGACGCCACAGCACTCGCTGTTCCTTGCTCCCCGCCCCTGCCGAGCGCCACACGTGTGACAGCCGCCGGCACGGGGCCCCCGCCCGGCATCTTCGTAAGAGATGCTCAGACTTCAGAGCACATCGGTTCCCTGTAACAGAGTTTCCTGGAGTTGGTCATCCGGGTGTGATGCCCAAGCAGAGGGGAGGGTTTCCTTCCAGCAAGCCCTGAGACAACAGGGCGCCGGCTAAAGCGAGGTGTTGTGGCTTCCTGCTTGCTTCTGATGGTCGAGTACCTATCATGTGCCAGGCATGGGTCTGGCCGCTGGGACTGGGGCAGTGAGCCAAGTCCCTGCTTTCGTGGAGAAGAACATGCTCTTATAATCCAGTGAGGAAACTCACAACACAAATAAATGCCAAGGGTGTCAGAAAGGCTAAGAGGACAGGTGGGAAATGATGAGGAGGTGAAACCCCAGGCTCTGTGCAGAGAGCAGCAAGTCCAAAGGCCCTGAGGTAGGAATGGGTTTACTGTGCTTGATGAAAGGTGTACGTTGTCTGTAAGCTGTAATTTTCAAAAGTAGCAGCTGCTGAATATAGGATTTTTTTTAAAGATTTTATTTATTTGACAGAGGGAGACAGAGTGAGAGGGAACACAAGCAGGGGGAGCGGCAGGCAGAGGGAGAAGCAGGCTCCCCGCTGAGCAGGGAGCCCGATGCGGGGCTCGATCCCAGGACCCTGGGATCATGACCTGAGCTGAAGGCAGACGCTTAATTGACTGAGCCAGCCAGGCATCCCCCAGCTGAGTTCTGTGCCCGTTCTTGGGTGCTCTCTGCCTCATCACCTTGCCAAGGGATCCTTGGGGGATGGTCATGCCACACTGAGGTGCACATTCCTCCCCTCAGGTGGAAGAGAATTAGAAACGTATGGGTTTCCTAATCCTTTATAGGGTGTGTACTCTATGCCAACTCTGCTTTGAGCCATTGGTGCAGATTCACTTGTTAGATCCTCAGACGTGGGCAACACAATTACCCCCAATCTACGGATCAGGAAACCAAGGCCCAGAGAGGTTGAATCACTTGCCCGAGATCTCCTATCTGAGGATAAGTAATTTTCTTGTCTTCCATGCCAATCCGTTCTGTTTCTGCCAAAATCAAACTCTCATCATTTCCCTGCTTAAAACCCTTCACAGGCTCCCCATATCACCCCCAAATCTCTGAGCTCCTCATTGGGACATTCCAGACCCTCTGAGCTCTGCCCCTGTCCCCACACCCCCACGTCCCTGTGCACCCTCTTTCCTCTGCTTGGAATTCCCTTCCCCCTTCCAAGTCTAGCAAACCACTGTGGGTGCTGGGCTGGGCTCTGCCTCTTCTGGCTTCCCCAGCTCACGGCTCAATGCCCCACTCTTCTCCCCTCTGGGCTCCAGCGCCACCTGCCTGGAGCACCCACATAAAATAGCACCCCACCCCCTTCCCTACCCCTGCTTGATTTTCTCCATGACATTTGTATTCATCTAGTGCACCATCTGGGTACCCGAATAATGCTTTTATCTGAACTTTACTGGACTGCAAACTCTTTAGGGCCCCAGGCATATTGACCCATATTTGTTGAGTGGGTGAATGTGTCCATAGAGGTGGTTCTCAAAGTGGGTCCCCAGACAAGCAGCATCTGCATCACTTAGGAACTTGCTGGAATGCAGCTACTCGGGCTCAGCCCCCCGAAACTGAGTCAGAAACTCTGCTGGGGGAGGCAGTGATCTGTAAGCCTTCCAGGTGACATTGATCTGGATTCAAGAACCACTGTCCTACAGAATGCACGGAAGGCTTCTCCAGGCCTGGCTAAGTGTCCGTGGAGGCCACGTGCTTATTGGGCCTGACCTGGGTCGCCCACCCTGCAGCCCGAGCACTCTCTGCAGGAGTGAACTCTGCATCTGCATTCAGGCCTGGCAGGGCTGTAGCCGGCTGGGCAGTGGTCGGGGGGGCGGTGGGTACCAGCACTTGAGGGGTGACTCTTGGGCATGTGACAGTCTGGAAAAGGTTCACACTTGCCAGACATTCTGGGTGGGATGCCATGTGGAACTGGAAGGAATGGGCTGGTAAACCCTGGAGCGGGGGTGAGTGCCCCAAGGGGCATTCGGCAGACACAGCAGCAGGCAGGGTGACCAGCCTTTCCAGTTTCCTGGGGCTGAGGGGTTTCCGGGGACCCCAGACTTCAGTGGCAAAAACCAGGAATGTCCTGAGCAAACCGGGACGCTTGGCCATCCTGGCACCTGTACTGAGCCGGCTTCTAAGGGGCTGGGGTGCCTGTGGGAGTGATGGCCACGGCCGGTCCTCGCTTCCCCCGCTCAGCGCCCCAGCTCCAGCTAAGTCAGTCTTGCACGAGTACATCATCTGATGCCACTTCAAATCCATGATCTTTATTAGCCTGCACCGGGCATCTCCGTGTCCTGGTCCAGGTGGGATGCTTCTGTTTTATAGAGATCCTGTCCTAAGAGTCCACACCATGTGATTCTGTTTCCGTGCGCTTCAAGAACAGGCAATATCGACCCTCCGTGTTGGAGAGCGGAGGGCCCGAGGAGCCTCCTGGTGGGGGCCCTCTATCTGGATTCGGGTGGTGGAGATACGGGCCTGCACACGTATAAAACCCAGTCACACTGCCCACCTGTATTTGCCCGATTCTCTGCTTGTGTGCCACACCACGATAAAGAGTAAAGAGTAAGTTTTGAACCTGGAAATTTTACCTTTTCTGATGCATGAGGTCGTGTGTTTCAGAGAATCCGAGAATTGGAGGCTAAGCTGGAGATCCAGAAGAGACATCTGAAGGAGCTTGAGGAAAAGGTAGGGGGGCACCCAGCCCCTCCCCCATCCCCTGGGGCTTCTTGCTGGGACTGGTCACCGTGGGGCCTTGTCCTTCTGCAATGCCAGCTTTGTAATGCAAGAGGGGGCTGCCTCCAGCCTTCCTTCTCTGCCCCGGTCCCCCCAAGATGGGCACATCCACGAACTAAATAGCTCTTTCAAAGGCTTTTCTAGGGAAGAAAAGTGCAGTTTGGGACCAACTTTGTGTGTGGGCAAAGTGGGGGTGAGATGTCTTTTATTTTCCCTCACAAAAGACCTTTCGGGGACAGTGTGACCCTCTCTGGAGCAATAAGCCAGGCTTGGTTCTGTCCCACGGACCCCTTCACCTTAGATGACCTCTGTGTGCCAAAACCCAGTTGTGTGTTCTTGGGAGTCTCTCCCCTCCCGGCGGGAAGCAAGGCTGACCTGTCCCATGCTGACACCCGGCCTCATGTGTCTCTCTGCTTTAGCATCATCTTATGGGTGGGGAGCCTGGGCCGGAGGTGGGTTCAGATGCTGGACCCTGATGCCGCAGCTGGGAAGGTGTAGCTGGTCTCCTGGGTGCCGCAGCCACCCCTCAGTCCCTCCAGCATGTTCCGTTGGTCCAGGCAGACAGACAACTGCCACTCAGAACCATGTGTGTGGCCTCTGGGTCCCCCCACTTACATCCGCCCGGTGACCACGGGGTCCTTGAGCTCAGGGACCAGCTTGTATGCATCGCTGTATTCAAGACAGTTCTCACCGTGGAATAGGGCACCTCACGTGTTTGCCAAACGAGTCATAGATGAGTCATAGACAAGTGAAGCAAAGCCTGTCATTGCACGTTCTGTGTCACAGAGGTAAGCTCACGTGCGGGAGCCACACGAAGGCGCCAGCCCTGTCCGGGGGTCATCGGGGATGATGTGCCCAAGGAGGGGATCCCAGTCAACCTCGAAGGCTGATATGCAGTCACCCCGGGGAGGAAGAGGGAGAAAGGGCACTGGTGGGCTTCAGTTGCCTGAGGCGGGTCTTAAGAGAGAGGACGCCAATTCCCCCCGTGGGCAAAGTGGGGCCAAAGTCACAGAAGTCCCCCGAGGACCGATTTCTGGGCAGATAATCTAAAAGTAGGAAAACAGCCCCTTCCCAACCTGGAGGCAATCAAACACCGTGGGCCCAAAGAGACAGGACAGCTCTTCAGATGATGCTAAGCCAGTTTTAGAAGCTTCCTCCCCTTTCCTGAGAGGATGCAGGAGTCAGCTTCCTTCTCCATCCAGAGCCTCTGCGCCTCTGGCCCGCACAACCGGCAGTGTCCTCTGGGGGGCAGCAGAGGGTCGTGGCGGGCCGGCTCAGCACAGGGGTTCGGGCCAGTTCTCCCACTAGAGCCCTGGGAACCTCTGTGGGATTCTGGTTTAAGCAGATGCCACCGCAACCATCTGGGGCGGTTTTGAGGTCCCGAGGGATTCTCAAGTCTAATTCCATCCAAGAATCTCCGGGGATAACCTGGCTTTGCAGGCAGGTGTGTCTGGGCTGTGCCCCAGGCCGGCCCTGGAACCCTGGGGGATTTATCCCTCCGCCCTGGCCTGGGGGCTCGCGTCTCTCCCCGTCTTCTGGGGTGGTTGTGCGGATTGCATGAGCGTGGGCGTGTGATGTTCTGAGCCCCAGGCCCAGACGAGGTCGGTGGGCCGTCAACGCTGGTTCTGCGTCTCAGTCCCCCAGCTGGGCTTTAGGACTCGAGTGGGCAAAATGGGTCACAGAGCAGGAAAAGACAGCAAAGAGACTTCAAACACGCCACAGTTGTCTGGCTCATTAAAGTTTTACGAGGTGGTCTAGGCACACGTAAAATAAGGCAGGCGGCATTTTTAGTGAGGAGGCCTCCTGGGCAAAGCAAGTGTGTGCAGGATGGTCTGTGTCCTCTTGTCGCAAAGGAGTTGCCGAGGGGGGCAAGCAGCGTGGCTCATGTCAGTGGCCAGGAACCCTTCCCTGCCACACCCCACCGGGTGCTCTTGGCAAGTCCTTCCACCTCCCCGGGCCTCAGTTACCCCACGTAGAAAATGACAGCTGGGTGACTCCATGTAAGCCCCGTCCGGCTCCAACCTCCAGTGACTCTAAAACTTGTGTAAAAGGTGGTGGCTGTCTGTTTGGATTTTAATTTTTTCAATAAATAATTTAGGGGAGTTATTACCTCATGGGGGGAGGGAGAACGATTTTCAAAAGCCCCAGATGATGCTCCAACAGGTTCTACCTAATGAGCAGTAATTCTTTCGCAACAAAGCGGGTCATGAATTCAGTTCAGAAAGAGAAGTCTACTTTCAAACTGATCTGTATAATTTTTCCTTCCTTTAAGGCCATTTTTTTCCCCCTATTTTTTTTTTTCTTTTAAAGCAGACGAACTGAATGGCACAAAAGATTTTAAATAATGGTCTCTTGGGAGAGGGGGCCGTGGCAGAGATGGTGCAGGGGGGAGGGCTTCTGCTCGTGGGCAAGTGGGTCTGGGGGGCCTGTGGCCCGGGGCGAACATGCCTGGTCCTTGGGCACAGGCCAGACCCGGCCTTCGGTGGGAGCCACCAGCCGTGACCATGGGAGGGTCCTTCCTCCGTTTGTAGCGCGTCCTGCCACCATCTGCAGGAAAGCCACGTCTCAGCGCCGAAAGCATCCTGGTCTGTCTGGATCAGCCGGGGGTTTGGGGAGAGCGCTTGGGGATGCGGAGGGACTCCAGAGGACGGGTTTCCCAGTGAGGTCAGCTGCCCAGGCCCGCTCACTTCCCTTTCCTCCTCCTGAACCTGAACCTGGTGCGGTAGTTCTTGTGAAATGTGTCACTGAATCCCATGCTATGTATCTTACATCTTTCTTTCTTTCTTTTCTTTTTTTTCTCCCTCATTTTCTTTTGGTCTTATTTTATAGTTTTTGTTCCTTTTTTTGTTTTTCTCACTAGCATTCATTCTGTGGCCTTGAAGACTTCACTAAGCAAAGAAGTCGGGTTGGTATTCTTTTAATTTCACAGATAAATATGATGATTTTCTGAAAAGGAGAATTTCTCCCATTTCTGACCATAGCATTCCTTGAGCAATGAGGCTCCATGGAAGGTGGCCTGTGGCAGATGCCTCAGCTCCCTGGCTCCCTGGGCGGGGGCCACCAGGGGTCTCTGGCGAGTCCAACCCTTCAGAGGGAGGTTGGGAGAGCTCTTTGTGAAGAAGGAGAAGGGACAGTGGGGACCTGGTTTCTGCCCTGTTGTAGTTCATCTTCAAAAGGGGGGGTGTGGTTTTTCCAAAGTTTCTTTCTATTTTGGCTTTAGTTTCTGGGGCTGTCTATTGCCTGTGGACCAGACCATAGCGGGTTTCTGGGGTCAGGGGTCTTCAGGAGCAGGAGACTGATGGGCAAGTCCATGACCTGCACATAAAATACCCAGGAAGCCTGTGTGAAGAGCCCCCAGCTCCCTGCCCCTCCCCCACCCTTAACCCTATGCCTGGTTCTGATGCTCAGGGACCTTGAACGGAAGCCATCGGGGCAGCTGGTCCTGCTCTGCCCTGCGTGCCCCCAGGACCCAGCTCTCACCAAGTTCCTGCTTGGGCACCCATGTCCTTCCCCATTCTCTTTGCTCTGAGTGTCCACCTTGGGGCTGGGGGGGATCTGCCAGGGCCCCTAGGATCTACAGTTCTGTCTCTGAATCTAGCCCAAGCTGAGAGCCCTCTGAGCTCTGGGGATGCCCACAGTGCGCATTAGCTGTCCTGACTCCCAGGCCGAGCTCTGCTGCTGGTTCTTCCCCTGCCTGATGTTCTCATGGGAGCCCTGAGCCTGGCCCCTGAATGCAAGGGCTTTGCCTTCTATCTCCTGTGTCCCAAGGCCTAGGTCAGTGCTTGGCATGTGGTTGACATTCATGCAGTGTTTGTGTAGTGACTAGTAAAGGGATTGTCCCAGGCCTAATCAGATGGGGAGTGGGGGTAACCATGGGGGGTGGGGTAGGTACTGGAGATGAGGCCATCCAAGTCCCATTTCCTCTTACCCTACGTGGTCAGGGAAGGTCCTTTAGTGGGCTTAGCTGGAGAGATTGGGACTGAAGAGGGGGCAGGTAGGGCAGATAAGCCAGGGGCTTCCCCAGCCATTTTAACCGTTGAGTCTTACAGCATTTCAAATTGTTTTTTAATCTTACAGGATAGAAAAAGAGCTTATGGAATAAATTGAGTCCCTACAGCAACCCCAACCCCCACTCAAACCAAAATTCAACAGCAAAACAAGCTATTTCAAGCCAGAGACTGAAAACAGAATCCATGCATACTTGATGAGGAAGCCTTTTGGATCCATGGCTGGGTCCTGGCTGGGCCGAGCTGTAGGAGCCCTGAAGACGATGGGGATTTTTGTCGAGCTCGGGGCCACCTCCGAGTCCCCACTCTGGCACCTTCAAAGCCCGAGGGGCAGAGACCTGAATACCAGGAAACTAAGTGCAATTACTAGAAACTGAGTCACTGGAGGGCCACTGCACTGTCAGGGACCAGGCCGGAGTCCTTGTCCCTGCGCTGCATGCCTCCCCTGGCCACGGGGGTGTGACCAGCTGGACACAGACCTATGTACATATGTCTCCATGAACTGTGCTTCATGTAGCCCGGAATCTGTCAGCCAGAGTGACTTGCAAATGTCCCTGTGACCTGAACCTGAATTCAAACCCTGGTCAGCAAATCCCTTCAGATCCCTGTGCAGCTGATCCAGCAGGTGGCGACCAGGGAGGGAGGGAGAGAGAGCGAGCGAGCGAGCAGGACTCTGATGAGGGGCTGGAGGCTCGCCCATTGTGGAGGGCGGATCCAAGGGCCTCAGATTTCCAAGAAGGAAGCCACGGGCTCCATCACTCTTGTGGGTGTGACACGGCGACAGTCGCAGAGCATGACTGTCCCTGGGGCCATGTGGAGTGGGGACTGAGAAGGTGGACACAGATTTTACCAGTCCCAGGCTATCTTTCATCTTGGTTGTAATTTGCAAGGCGCTTTGGAGGGAAAATGCTGGAAGGTGGAGTGTTCTGTGGCGCGTCCGTGGGGAACAAGCCTCCCTCTGACCCCAGCGCTACTTTCTCACAGTCGTGGAGGAAGGAGCCCTTCCTGACCTCAGGACACGGGCCCCTGAGTGGAACCTCCTAGAAGACGGAGTGGGGCAGCCAGGAGGGCAGGCAGGAGCTGGTGAGAGTCGGCCCCGGAGGGAGCCCCTCGGAAGGAAAGAGACTTGGGGGTGTGGCTGCTGCTCTTATCCTAGGGCGGGCGGGGTAGGTGGGCGACCGTCTGCAGAAGAGGCCCCTGCTCACGTGACTGCTCTCTCCTAAACTTCTGGAAGAAGACGTGTGGAATTAGGAGGGATGAAGTGAAACAGAAGGTGTGAAGGAGAGGATGAATGTGCTAGGAGGATCATCAGGGATTGGACTGATCCCAAGGATGGGAAGATTCACTGCTTTGTGTTTGCTGGGCTTCGAGAGCAACCCTGGGATTTCTAGTAAGAAGAACCCTGGGAGAAATCCAAGTGACTGAGATTGAGGCCACTGAGGGGACCCACAGAGATGGGAGCCCAGCAGAGGAACTGGAAGTTCACAGAAGGGCAAACCCAAGGATGGAGGAGGACGTTGCAGTGGGCACAGAAGGGGTGCCCAGCCAGAGGGGGCGGGATGTCCAAACCAAATCAAAGAATTGGGGCGGGGGGGCGCTCTAAGCAAACGCACACCAGGACAGCTGAGAAGTGACCATTCTCTGTTGCAATCTAAACCCAAAGCACCTGCCACACTAGGTGTGGCAGGACAGGGGCCACCTGCCATGACTTACCAACATTTGGTATCCAAATGGGAATGAACTCGTGTCTTTGCTTGAAGACAGGCAGCTGAGCATCCCGGGTAGCAAAGGGAGTATGGAACCATGCAGTGAGTGAAAATGAACACCCATCTGCTTCCCCTGGGGGCCCAGGCAGCAGAGAGAGCCATTGCTTTGCTAACTTAGTAGACAGAAGTCCGGAGGTGCACATGGGTCTCTGGGAAGCATTTCTGAGGCACCGAGTGCCCAGCCTCTCCCCACTGCAGGAGCATCCAGGGGGGTGGTCCTCATGCCCTCCTGTCCCCATCCTTCTGTCTGCTCGGCTCTCCCACTCAGACAACAGGGCAGGAATGCTGTTGGCTTTGAAGTCAGACCCATCTGGGTCCACTCCCAGCCTGGCCCCTTTCGCGCAGCAGACACTCGCAAAGTACCGGCTGCTCTGAGTCTTAACTACTTCTCCGTGGGATGGGGGTGATGGTTTCCATGCAACATCTTGCCTCTTGTCTCCATGGGGCATGACTAGACAGACCTGCAGGACTCCAGGATCCTGGCGGGAGATGTGACAGGCAGCACCCACGGCTCCCTCGGTGGGACTTGTCGGCGAAGGAGACCACCCGACCCCTGGGGGACCAGGAGCCGTTCTCCGAGACAGCGCAAGGGAGTGAGACCCACACCAGCAGGTATGGGAGCAGCCCTGGCTTAGAAACCCAAAGTCCCCCAGCAGGGGCTAGTGTTTCCTGTGGCCGTCACGGGCATTGCTTCCAAGGTCCCCACCAGGGACAGACCCGGTTCCAAGAGCCGTTGTAGTCAGGGGACCCCGGAGCTCTGGTGGCCCAGCAGACGTGTACCCGGACTCCATCACAGCCCTCCGCTCCCAGGAGGGGGCATACACCCCTCACAGCCGCCTCGTAGCGCAGCCAAAGTTCCCCGCGGGTGTGGCTCCCAGGGCAGCAGAGCTACGTGGTCAGCTGAACCCCCGATCAGTGTCTCGTGTGGAAAGGAGAAGGGTTGGGTCTACCCTTTCCCACCACCCTCCTCACAGATCTGCTGGGAGGCTGAGGGGAGAGCCCTGGCAAGTTGCTGGCACGTGGTGAAGCCCCTCACCCTCATTCCTGGCTCCTCTGTGGCCAGCGGCAACCCATGCGGAGCTGGGCAGGGATGTCCAGGGGTCACCCCTATGTCCTGTCCCCGCCGTTCTGGCGGTGCTGTGGGCCAGGAGACCAGCAACGCAGGCTGACAAGCCCTCCCCGTTTGTCTAGGATGTGGGACTTCCAGTTTGAAAGTGGGGTAAGTCCCAGTCAAGCCGGGACAAGGGGGTCCACGTACAGCACGAGGACTTGGCTGCTGGTCCCACTTCACTTTGGTTCCCGATGCTCACGGATGTGTTTGCCCTCTGTGGCGCATCCTGAGCTCGACTTCTGTGAAATGCAAAAGGACGGGGGGCGTGTGTGCTGCATGGATGCTCAGTTCATCCAAAAGGCCCGAGATTTACTGATGGCACCCGGCACAGTTTGAGGTCTTGTGTGTAGGGGGGCTAGCTGCAGGGGCACTGGGCACTGTGTCCCCTGTTCCTTGTCAGGGTTACCTTGGAGAGATGAACACGGTGCTTTAGCGTGAGCTCAACACCTATCTGAGCAAATTCATTAGCTTTCCTCCCACCAGCCGCTCCTTCCCCCTTTCTTCCCACTCCCATCCTGTGCGCGGAAAGTCTCACAGTCCCCTCTGGCTCCAGCTTTTCCCTCACCTTCCATAGCCAGTTTGTGACCTGTGGAATTCTGCCCGATGGTCCCAGTACAAACAATGACATGTTTGTTTTTGCCAGTTTTCTCACATTTAACCAGAACCTGCTAGAGGCCTGCCAATTTGGGGTTGCTCCTCCCTGAGGTTGTCGTAAGAGCTCTTGGGGGCTTCTGCAGACTCCAAACTATGCCCCCCCCAGACTACGCCCAGCAGTTAAGTAATTTCCCCAGGATTCTATCTGAGAATAGAAATGAGATTCAATCCCAGGCCGTGTGGTCCAGGCGCCTGACGACACCCCTCTCAGCCGCCACCCCACCCTGCTGCCTCCATGTCTGTCGCAAGCTCTGTGGGTCACCCCAGCACACCGGCCACTGCTGGAGCAGTGGAATTAAAACAAAACCTTCCCCCAACCCAGAAGACCTCTCCGTGGAGGTAGACCAGAAAGGAAGCATGTTTATTCTTGAATGAGCATCAAACCAGAACGTGATGCGCATCCTAGGTGCTCTGCTCAGAGATTTGCAGAGACAGAAAGGAATCTCACCCCTTTATTAGCCAGGCAGCCGCAATCCATTCCGTACATGTCCTCAGGATAATAGTGATCAGTTTTCCAATAAGAGGACAGCACCATCTCTTATGCCTAGGTCACCCTAAATTCACCTTGCCGTTGGGGTGACCCTCTGTATTTGTTAATTTGGGTTTTTTTGTTGTTGTTGTTAGTTTCAGAGGTAGAATTTAGTGATTCATCAGTTGTATATCACACCCAGTGCCCATCACATCACGTGACCCCCTTAATGCCCGACACTCGGTTACCCCATCCGCCTCCAGCAACCCTCAGTTTGTTTCCTAGAGTTAACAGTGTCTCTTATGGTTTGCCTTCCTCTCAATTTTCATCTCATTTTATTTTTTTTTATACAAAGAAGAACAAAACTTTTCTCATCTTTATGACAGGGTGGCTTTGGGGCGTGGAGCCAGGCATCCCCTGAAGTTAGGCCCCTCACCTCCTACAGGACCTGGGAGACAGGGTTGTATTTTCCTTGGATGTTTGCATTCCATAGAGATGGTCCCCAGGCCCTTCAGAGAGACATTCCTGGATCAGAAAGATGGCAAAAGGCTTACCCTGTCACCTCCTGCATGCCCCAGAGGGCGCGGTCCTCAAAGCAACATCTGACCAGGCCCTCCCTGCCTCTAAACACTCCCAGGACCGCCCCCCCCCCCCACCCAGTGGCCCCAGAGATATGCCAAAGTCTTTGCCCTGGAGCTCAAGGTCCGCACGGACATGGCCCTAAGCCACCGTCTGTCCTTCCTCATTTCCCGTCCGAGCACCCACAGGACCGGCCACTCCCTTCATCTGTCCTGATGCTGCCATGGGTCTGGGACCCCCAGGCTGCCTCCACCTGGCAGAATCCTGTGCCCGCCTCTGTCAGCTGCAGTCCCTCCAACCCCTGGCTCCCTCCTGCAAGACATGTTTGCTCCTGCCGGGGTCGTGGTGCATTCATTTCTCACCTCCTGAGTTTTGGATTTAGACCCAGGTTTGAATCCTGATTCTAGCACTTCTCCTATGTGAGGCCTGGACAAGCTCCTCCACCTTCTGGAGCCTCTGTCTCACCATCTACAAAATGGGTATGATAATGCTCACCTCCTAGGGTTACCGGCACAGCTGGACCAGCTAGGGTGATGTGACCGAGATCTCGGGCAATACTCAGAGTGCAGCACTAGCCCTAGGTCCCTGATTAATGTTTCTGATCCTCAGAGAGGAGGCATAGAGCTTCATTCACTCATATAGGAGGGTGAAACTTGAGCTGCACCACCGAGAATTTATATCTCTGATGGTCCTGCCTGGAAATTTCATCTTACCTCTCTGTGCACATCATTAAGCATTTAATTCCAAGTGACCTTTCTGCGATGTTTTCTTGCTTTGGGTGCCTCCTGGCACGCCAGCTTGTAAACCGAGAGGCGTTCATTCATATTGTATGATGCGTGTGAATGAAACCCAAGGCCCACTCGTGAATAATTCACCTGTTCCTACCCTCCTCAAAGGTTATTCTCGTGCGCAATCTGAAGGCCCTGCGGACATCTCGAGATCTCCAGAGAGTCAGTGTTGCAAATCCACTTAATGTCACGAAGTCCTGACCCGGGAGCTTTGTATGGGATGGAGCCCACGGCTACGGGACGGACCGAGAAAAGCTTCAGCTACATTGTCAGAGTGCCCAGCAGTGATGGGTTTGACGTAATGAACGTTGATGTGAAGATCGACACTTGCTGGGTATTTCAGGACTCAGAGGACAGTGGTGAGGAGCGGGGCCGTCCTGCGGACGAAGCAGCCGGAAGCCCAGAAGTGGATACGGGCACGCTCAGGAAGCAGCTGGAATCCTCCAAGCGAAAGCTCTTGGCAACTGTGGACAAGTACGTGATGTCCGAGGCCGGGCTGAGGAGCAGGTAAATACAGTGTTTGCACCTCCTCTTGGTGTATTTAGCGAATCCTGGGCATCCTAATGGGCTTAGATCAGTGTGTTGAATTGCTTCTGCGGCTGAGGATGTGGATGCCTGGGGCAGCCCCACCTCTGGTTCCTCCTCCCTCCTGTCCCGTCCTCTGCTCCGCAGGTCAGGGGCTGAGCCCGCACCGTGTCCCAGGCTCCTGAGCTCCAGCTTCCATGGGGGTCCAGCCAGTGGAAGGCACCGAAGGGAGGAGGAAGGGAGAGACCAGGGTTTCCCCTCTCCTGCTAGGGGTGACATCCCACAGCGACCCAGCCATGCTTTCGGGCTCCTCTCTGGTCCTCCCCCGCCTGGTGGCTGGCTCCTGGGCGCAGTATCACTGCCTCCTCCCCGCATGTCCCTCTGGCTGCAGGGGCAGGAAGGGTGCCTGTCAGTGGCTTATCTCTGGGTTGCCGGTCCTCTCTGGCCTTTTAGCTCTTCTGTCATTACAGCAGACTCTCTCTGCTTATTTCTCACTGCTGACCTTCCTGACTGTCCCGTAGCCTTGGGCTCCATCCCATACAAAGCTCCCGGGTCAGGACTGACCTGGGTACTGTTCTCCTGGTGGAAGCGATGGGGTCCAGAGGTTGGCATGTGAGCCCAGGTCCTCCTCCAAGCCCGTGCTCTTTCATGACCGTTACCTGATCCTGAGGCCAGCAGAGTGAGGTGGGGTCCTGCATGCATGTCAGGGGAGAAATCCAGCATGGAAACGCAGGACGGTAATGCCTGGGATCCATCCAGACAGGCTTACCACCATCCCAGCAGCCAAGTGTCTTGGATTTGTCTGGGACTTCACCATTTTTTGTATTTTCTTTCATTTTAATGAAGGCAAGTCATTAAATGTGTATTTACATGTGCTTTTTATCTTTTTTCTCTTTGTAAGACTTTTTACGGAAGAAATTCACATATCAGAAAAGTTGTTTTGTTACTTTATGTGATTGTCCATTCATTCATTCATTCATTCCCCATTCATTCATTCATTCGTTCTCACTCATTCTACTGCCTGCACTAGCCCACCCCAGAATCATGTGCTGAGTTATGTCAGTTTGCTTGGGCTGCTTTAACAGAGTACCATAGACTGGGGGACTTAACAGAACTGTACTCTCTCACAGTCCTGGAGGCTGGAAGTCCAAGTTCAAGGTGTGGGCAGGTTGGTTCCTTCCGAGGCCTCTCTTCATGGTGTGTAGACAGCTGCCTTCGCCCTGTGTCCTCACGTGGTCATCCCTCTGTGCGTGTCTGTGTCCTAATCCCCTCTTCTTGTAAGGAACCCCATCAGATTGGATCAGGGCCCACCCAGATGACCTCATTTTAACTCAACTGCCTTTGTAAGGGCCCCGTCTCCAAATAAGGTCACATTCTGAGGTCCTGGAGGGTAGGATTTCAATATACGAATTTGAGGGGACACAAATCAGCCCATAACATAAATCCTGGGGGTTGCAACCCAGGGAAGGTAGGGCCCTCCCAGCCCTGGAGAGAGCTGCACTGTAACCCCACGTGGTTGTGGATTTAAATCTTTCTCTGGAAAGATTGGCAGTGAAAACCGGAAAGTCATCGAGCCCGGGGACAATGGTGGGAAACCCTTACCAATGGAGACCCCTCTATGCAAGGAGAGCCCTAGGGGTACCATGAGCAATGGAGGGGAGGGGGCCTCTGGGGCTGGGGCCCGGGGTGAGGCCGCTCTGGAAGGGAGCATCCTGGACCTGCCTGTGGGGAAATGTGGGCTGTGTCCTCTGTTCTCGGAAGGTGGGCCACACCATCCTGCATGAGGGGAGCTGGGGCAGGGAGAATGGACTGCGTTATCCAGGGTCACTAAGAGGGGAAGCCAGGGTTTGAACGCACAATGGGTTAATTTCACCACGGGTGTCATCTCGCCAGGGTATGGTAAAGGTTAGTAGTGTACATTGGGGTTCACTTTGATGAAAGGGTTAAAATTCTAAAGTATTTATTATGGGGCGCCTGGGTGGTGCAGTCGGTAAGCGCCTGACTCTCGGTTTCAGCTCAGGTTGTGATCCCAGGGTCATGAGATCGAGCCCCATGTGGGGCTCTATGCTCAGCACAGCATCTGCTTGAGTTTCTTTCTCCCTCTGCTCCTCCCTCCCCGAAATAAATAAAAATCTTTAAAAAAGTATTTATGATAAAAAGAATAAACAGTGTAGTTAGAAATTTGAGAAGGAAAACCCACTCCCGTCTTCACTACTCTAGCAATCATGCATATTCATCTCCAACCTAAATGCCACAGATTTATCAGTAGCTCTACACTTGAGTGTTTACTCGGTTCCAGGCATGGTTTACATGTTTGTTTACATATTCACGTATTTAATCCTTAAAACAATACCCCAAGTCAGATGATAGTGTTATCCTCAATTTATAGATGGGGAAATGAAGGTGCAGGGCAGTTAAGTGACCTCTCCACGGTCACGCACACATCCAGCCACGTCGGGGGGCTCGGACTTGAACCCAGGCGGCCTGCCCAGGGTGGTGATAGCAGCCAGCCATTTCTCCTGCTGCCCTGGTGGGGTCTCCCGGCTTCATAGCACTCTGCAGCACTGCATCTTAATGTTTGTTTAACTGGTCGTTAATCCGTGAAAAATGGTACTTCATCACCTATTTCCTGTTTGTGAGTGTATCAGTTCCTGAGGGCTGCGAAAACAAAATACTGCAAACTTGGTGGCTTAAAGCAACATACATGCATCGTCCTATAGTGCTGAAGGCCAAAGTCCTAAAACTGAAAAGAGAGGCTTTTCTTGTCCCTTTCAGATATTACCACGTTTTATAAGCAAGCAGGTGCTCAGCTTGCTTATAAACCTGGGGATTATAACCTGGGACCCCTCGGTTCAGTTTAGAAGGAACTTGATCACAAAAGACACACTTCCTTCTGTCACTTACACGAGTCTTCCTCAGGGCTTCAGAACTAGAGCAAGAGAGGAGACTCTTGGCCTTATTATTGATCATCATGCAACGTTTCATTCAATCTCCACAATAACGCTCCGAGCTAGGTACAATGACCTCTATTTTACAGATAAGGAGACTATGGGTCAGGGTGGGGAGCAAGCCCAGCGAAGGCCTCATGGCTGGTTGGTGGCAGAGTCAGGAAGCAGAGCTAGGGCCTGACCCAGGGAGGCAGAGTGTGTCTTGGGGCAGCGGGCCCCCCTGTGTGGACTGGGGCCGAGGAGTGAAGGTGTGCTCAACATTCCCCCAGAATAAGAAAAGGCTTCATGTGGGTTGGCCGTCCCTAACTATGAGGCTGTTTCCACCTTCTCTCTTCTGTAAGTAATACAAAGATTAGTGATTTTAATTGCGGAAACTTTTTACTGAATTTCAATCATTTCCTTGGAAGAGATTCGGAAGAGTGTAGCTCAGATGGGAGGCAGTGGAGCATAGGGTTAAAAGTATGAGTTCAGGAGTCAGATGGTCTGGGCTCGAGAATGCTGTGTGACCTCGGGCAAGTTGCCTGGCCTCTCTGATCCTCAGTTTTCTGGTGTGTGAAGTAAGGGTAAGGGAACTCACCCGCAAGCTGGTGATGTGAGGCTTGACTGAAACAACACAGATGAAGCTCTTAGGCCACGTGTCTCTGGCTCAGTTCTTTGTTGGTTTCACCTGAACTTGGGATTACCGGTTTAGGGAGAACAGTCTTTTTTTTTTTTTTAAATTTTTTTTTTAATTTTTTTATTGTTATGTTAATCCCCATACATTACATCATTAGTTTTAGATATAGTGTTCCATGATTCATTGTTTGTGCATAACACCCAGTGCTCCATGCAGAACGTGCCCTCCTCAATACCCATCACCAGGCTAACCCATCCTCCCAACCCCCTCCCCTCTAGAACCCTCAGTTTGTTTTTCAGAGTCCATCGTCTCTCATGGTTCTTCTCCCCCTCCGATTTCCCCCCCTTCCTTCTTCCCCTCCTGCTACATTCTTCTTCTTCTTTTTTTCTTTCTTAACATATATTGCATTATTTGTTTCAGAGGTACAGATCTGAGATTCAACAGTCTTGCACAATTCACAGCGCTTACCAGAACACATACCCTCCCCAGTGTCCATCACCTAGTCACCCCATCCCTCCCACCCCACCCCCCACTCCAGCAACCCTCAGTTTGTTTCCTGAGATTAAGAATTCCTCATATCAGTGAGGTCATATGATACATGTCTTTCTCTGTTTGACTTATTTCGCTCAGCATAATACCCTCCAGTTCCATCCACGTCGTTGCAAATGGCAAGATCTCATTCCTTTTGATGGCTGCATAATATTCCATTGTATATATATACCACATCTTCTTTATCCATTCATCTGTTGATGGACATCTTGGCTCTTTCCACAGTTTGGCTATTGTGGACATTGCTGCTATAAACATCGGGGTGCACGTAGCCTTTCGGGTCCCTACTTTTGTATCTTTGGGGTAAATACCCAGTAGTGCAATTGCTGGATCATATGGTAGCTCTATTGTCAACTTTTTGAGGAACCTCCATACTGTTTTCCAGAGTGGCTGCACCAGCTTGCATTCCCACCAACAGTGTAGGAGGGTTCCTTAGGGAGAACAGTCTTAAGATTCCTGACGCATGGTGCATTATTATTCCATAGATACCTCTGAAGTATTCTCAATCATCTTACATATGTATGAATGTTTCACAAAATGTGATTTTGTCAGAATTTCAAATTGGCCAAATGAACCAAAAAAAAAAAAAAAAGGTTGGCCTCAGTGTCAGTGAAAATGTTAGGCCGTGTTCACGGCCTCCTGAGTAAGCACCTTCCTGCGTCCGTGCCGCAGAACCCAGGAGCCGGAGCTCTCCGGAAGACACCTCCTCCGGACGGGGGCGCCGCGGAGCGCCCGCGCGGCACAGGAAAGGAGCGCCGCCGTCCAAGCCCAGGAGAAGCTGCAAGCCCTGCTGGGGGAGCTGGCCAGCCAGGTACCATGTCCCCTCTTCTTTCCAGACCTTGTTTCTTGACCCAGCAGGGTGGCCCCGTGTGCTTGGAGGAGGCCGCAGCTGCAGCTGAGCAAAGACAATGGTGGGTAGTGGTGGGGGTGCTGGGAGACCCCTGCCAGGGGGCTTAGAGGGGTCTTGATTCCAGCTGTGCAGGCAGGGGCTGCGGCACCTGGGGCAGGGGCCTCAGCTGCTCCATCTGTACAATGGGATCCGCATCCCGCCCTGCCTGGCTCTCCAGGGTTCCGGGTGGGATCCGCTGCGGGGGAAGGGGGTTGGTGAGAGCACTGGGTGACCTGCAGGGGCCGTGCCCTCACTGGGAGCTTTGGCCAGAGGTTCATTTCTGTGGCCCTTGTGCCTGGCCCCAGGGAAGCCAGCTCGGGCCTAGGGACAAGCTGATGACTGATGTAGGGTCCCTGCTCTCAGGAGCCGGCATGCAGGTGGGGACGTGGATAGGAGACAAGTAACTCCCCAGTTGGATGCCAGGTGCCAGGGGGGAAGGTGCAGGCACAGCGTGTGTGCATGGAGTCGGGGGGTAGAGGGGAGCTACGGAGAGCTGAGCCAACTGAGTTGGCCCTCACGGGAAGGGCGTGTGAGGTGTGGACAACAGCCTGTGCACGGGCACAGGAGTGTGGGAGATCATACTGGAGCCAGAGCAGAGGGTGTGGCCGGAGAGAGGGCATTGGCGAGACAGGAGGCTTCCAGAGGGGCCAGGTTGCCAGGACCACGGTGTGGACCAAATATTGACTGCAATGAGGAGCAGGCTTTAGGGGACTTTAGCAGGAGAGGCTCAGGACAGGGTTTTGGGGAAATTATTCTAATTGCCTGGGAAAGAGAGAGAGAGAGAGATGGTGGAGGCACGGGGACAAGTTAGTGCTTTGGACAAGCAGTGAGTCGTGCCAAACCCTGACTCTGACGCTGCCTGGCTGTGTGACCTGGGGCAAGTGATTTAGCCTCTCTGGGTCTCAGTTTCCTCCTCTGTGAAATGGGAATGATATAGTACCAACCGACTGGGGTCGTTGTGTGGGCTAATTGAGTTAGTACGTGTAAAACACTCACAACGGTAACGGTAAATAATACCAGCTGCTTTCGTAAATATTAGCCTTTATTGCAAGATTCCAGGGGAGATGATGAAGGCTGGAGGTAGGGCACACTTGGGGAATACTGCAGAGGCAGAAATGACAGGCTCCCAGGACGGCTGCATGCGGCTCTCAGAGCCTCCCCCACCCCACCCCCCTGGACAGCCCAACAGCGACCGTCAAACTGCAGGTGGACGCCCGCTTGTGGGTTGTGAGATGAGTTCTGTGTTGCAACCAGCATCTTAAAAACGGAATCAACTAGGAAATAAGAAAGGGCATTAGTATACAAGGAGTGCTGTTTCATGAAATTTCTGTTTCCATGGCACATGTGTGCGTGTCACGGGACACGGGGGGAAAGTATTTTCTCAGAGTGGGGAGCAGTCAAAACAGCAGGAAAGGGGTGAACAGAGACAGGATGTGGAGCGTGGAAAGATAAGGAGCTCATTTAAATTGAAATTCATCTTCGAGATGCCAGGGAGACATGCAAGTGCATTCTCCCCTCTGCATTGAAGTCCGGCTGCAGAAAGTACCGTAATGTCCTCCTCCGCCCCCCCAGCATGCTCTCATCGGTGTCCCGAGAGGAGGTGTCCCCTGAGAGGTAGTGGCATTGTATGGGATCCCACCGCGAAGGATGTAATCTCTCCGTGGAAAATACTTCAATAAAGATGTGTTGGGCCATGCCCTATATCCATGTAGGATTTCCGAGGGGCCTCAGCCACAGCCCTTGCAGTCACGAGATGTTCCCAGTGTGAGTGGGAGACAGAGGACGAGAGTGGGAGCAGGGACAATGCTGTCGGGGGCTCAGAGGCACCGCGGGACCAGCAGGTCTGTAGGATGCTATGGCCTCTTCGGAACGCATGTCCTTATTAGCGTGTCATGTGATCTCTACACTCCTGGGAAGACCTATCAGGAAACCCCACTTCCAGATGAGGGGCACAAGTTCAGAGGGGTGGGGGTGCCTGCTCAGGGTCCCTCCGAGACCACTTGGCCCAGCTACAGCCCTGAACCTCTAGTAATGTCCAGGTTTCAGAGCAAGTTTTGTAGGAGTGCGTGGATGAGTTTTTTCCTGCCTTGTGTACCTGGTATTTGCCGAGTGGCAGTTTTGCCCTCTTGTCCTGTTCCCAGGAAAGCATTTGCATATGCAAAGTGACCTCGTTTCTGTAGTGACCTGTGGTCGTTCTGAAAGCCGATAAAGACAGACCAGTCGGGTGATGGAGCTGATTCCGGGATAGCTGGGAGCGGTTTTCCTGCCAGGGAATCGGACTCCAGCTTCATCTGCCCCACATCCCCCAAGAACAAGCTGTCAGACAAAGTCTGCCGAGCCGTCCCCGGGCTTACCTCTTCTACTGTGCTCTGTGCTGTCTTCTGTAAGCTCCCCTGGGCCACAGCAGCGGCCAGCTCTCGGCACACACTAGGGCCTGAGACAGAGCTTAACATGGAGACAGTGCCACCCTCGTGGAATTGGGCAAGGACTCCCGTTTTCACCCTGGCCGGGTCACCCCGGTCCAGCTTACAGCTCCAGGGCTGGCAGAGGGCTGGGTCCAAGAACAGAGAGATGTGTTGTCCAGACCTTGAGGTTCGAATCCTGGCCGTAGTGACCTGTAGCACAGTGATATTGTGCTAGCCGCTTCTGAGCATCCCAAGGGGTTAGTGACGGTGCCCAGTGCTTGGGGGTATGCACAATAAGGAACAGCTGCGTGCAGTGTCTCACCAGCCAGAAGCCAGGGCCGGCTGACCTTCGCAGGGCCAGGCATTAACCCTTTAGGGTTAGGGAAATGGAGAGATCTGGGACGTCCTGGGTGGACGTGGGGAAACTCAGGTGGGTCCAGGCCACAGTTCTTTACAAACTGGTGTGGAGGTATTCAGTATTGAAACCACTGGTGCGGCCCTCTCCGTGTGCACCAGCTGATGCCCACACGGCCCAGCACACAGTTTCCTTGCAAGGACCCAGGGAGCTCCCGGTGTGCAGGGCTCCTAGGAGGGTGAGGTGGGGGAGGCACTCCTCCCCTGCAAAATCTGCGCGGGCACCAAAAAACTCAGTAATGAAATAAATAATATTTGATGCAATATTTTAATGCAAAAATTAATGCATGGAAAAAAAAACCCATGCACAAAACATGGAAGTTTAAAATAAAGACAGTGTGAGCGACAGTGTGTCGGGGGCTGGCTTCCTGACGCCCTCATCCACCGCCAACTTGTAGGTTCTGGAGAAGGAGCGTGCGGCCCGGCGGCTGCGGGAGCGGCTGCGGCGCAAGGACGAGGCGCTGGGGCGGCAGGCGGCGGCCCTGGAGCGGGGTCGGCGGACCCAGCGGCTCCAGCTGGGCCTGTTGCGCGAGCAGGAGCGCGGCCTGCGGGAGCAGGTGCAGCGGCTGGAGCGGGACGTGCGGCGCCTCTGTCGCGCGGCTGGCCTCCTGCTGGCTGAGCTGGACGCCCCGGCCCCGGGCAGCCCCCGCCCCCGCCCCCTCGGCACGGCCGGCCCCCGGGGCGACCTCGGGGAGGCCGCGGAGCTGCGCGCCCTGCAGACGCGGGCGGAGCGTGGCGAGCGCGAGCGGGACGAGGCTGCGCGCCAGCTTCGGGAGCAGCGCGCCACGGAGCGCCGGCTCCGCGGGCAGCTGGAGGATCTGCGCTGCTGCGTCTATGAGCTCAAGCTGTCGGAGATCGGCCTGCAGGGCCAGGTGGAGGACCTCGCCCAGCAAAACCAGAGCCTGCGCGAGGCGCTGGGGGCCCAGGCCCCGGGGGAGAGAGCGCGCAGTGCCGCCGCTGCTGGTCCCTGCAGCCCGGTAAGTGGCCGCAACCCAGGGTGCGAGTGATTTTTCGATTTTTCTCTAACTTTAGCCTACAACCACGTGTTAATCACCAGCTCCTTTATTCCCCAGTCTTCCTCTTCATCCACTCATCCAACCGCAGCAGCCCCATCCATCCATCCTGGTTCCATCAGTCACCTACCCACCTAAATGCACAGCTAGTCATACACCTTCACCTACCCATCCTTCAGTGCAGTCACCCCACTAGCCATCTGTCCACCTTCTCATCCACCCATCCACCTGTCCACCACGGACCACCCCCTTGTTTGCACATCCATCCATCTGCTTGTCTACCTACCCTCCACCATCTCGTTCACCCTACCACCTGCCCGTCTACCCCTCCATCCAGCCACTCTACAGGGAGCCAACCAGCTACCCTTTACCCCGCGTATCATCCGCTCCCTCCTGTCCATTCATGTCTCCAGCAGTTAGAGTCCCCGCTGTGTGCCAGGCCCCGTGCCAGATGAGCCCCTTTGGGTGTGCACTATTGTGTAACTGCCATGTGCCCGTGAAGTCTTCCCAATCCATCCCCTCCGTCGAAGGTGACGACCCCTCTTCCACCTCCCGCACAGCCCCAAAGGGGGAGGTGGTTCCCTGCCAGGGGTGCTGTATGTGCATCTTCATTTCTCCTCCGTTAGACTGTGAGCTCCTTGAGGGCAGGGTCTGTGTCTGATGGGTCTTTGTAGCCCACACCATCAGCACACAGAAGGTCCCCAAGACTAGCAGCGGAAAACACACAGGGTTGGGTCCCCTTCTGGTTCTCTTATTTACTAGCTGTGTGACTTTGGGCAAGTTTCTTAAGATCTGCAGGCAAGGGCAGATTGGACAGCTGTTTATTCATTTGACTGACAGAAGAGTAAAAACTTATGTGTAAGATATTCCTGCTCTGTGCTCAGCACCCTCCTGGGAGTTTTCAAAGGCATTATTTCATTTAATGCTCAAGAAGACTATGAGGTGGGCACTCTTGGTATCCGCACCCCGCATGTAAGGAAATCGAGTCTCAGATCTGTTGTCACACAGCTAGGAGGGAACAGAACTGGAACTTGATCCAGATTTGTTGGGAGTCCAAAGCGCTCTGTTTCTCCTGCACCAGCCTGCCTTCCTGAAAAGAGAGAGTTAACTCAGCCCCTCCCAAGAGATCAAGATCCTCCTTCTTTCCACCAGGTCAATTTACATTGAAGGAGCAATCAGTGAGCAACGTTACCCAAAGAAGACTACTAGTTAAACAAACTAACAAAAAAAAGTCAAATTTTTCTTTGGGTAAGATAAATCTATTTCAAATTAGCTAGAATTTTAAATGCTCTACGGTGTCTCTCTGCTTAGATCATATTAATAATGAGTTTCCCTGTGGCCATTTAAAAAAAATTTATGTTCTTGTTTCTCTTCTGTGTGATCTATTCATTCTTCCTCCGTTCTATCCATCAGATAAAAGGAAACCAGTGTACATTTAATATTGGCACCTTATTGTAATTCTGGAAGATAAATCGTGATAGATGGAAATTGTCATTTATTGGGGCTGCTGTAATGAAGGACCATGAGCTGAGTGGTTTGAACAGCAGTTCTGGAACTTGAAGTCCAAAGTCAAGGTGTCGGCAGGGTTGGTTCTCTCTGAGACTGTGAGGGAGGGTCTGTTCCAGCCCCTCTGCTGGGCTGGTGGAAGCCATCTTCTTTCTGTGTCTTCCCAGTGTCTTCCCTGTCTGCACGTCTATCTCTGTGCCCAGTGTCCCCTTTTCATAAGGACACCGGTCACACGAATGGACCTCATCGTAACTAATTGCATCTGCAAAGACCCCATTTCCAAATCAGGTCACATTCTGAGATTCTGGAGATTAAGGCTTTAACTTGGGAATTCTGGGGGACACCATTCAACCCATGACAAGTGTCCCTCTGGATGAACAGTTATGAAGACCCGCATGGCGGTAAACTGTGGGTTCCAGTCCCTTGATGGTAGGAACATGTGCTCCTTTGCCAGCTTTGTGTGGGTGGATGCTGACGATTCCCAACACTCACTAGAGCATCTTTGTGCCAGACACTGTTTTCTGGGCTCTCTGTCACTGATTTAGCCCATCCACGATCTTCAGAGGGAGGCACTATTTTATTCTCATTTCACAGCTG
This sequence comes from Halichoerus grypus, assembly GCF_964656455.1. Classification (NCBI taxonomy): domain Eukaryota; kingdom Metazoa; phylum Chordata; class Mammalia; order Carnivora; family Phocidae; genus Halichoerus; species Halichoerus grypus. The sequence goes on from NC_135714.1 coordinate 5,043,202, forward strand.
AGGAAGTAGGGGCACAGAGAGGCTCATGACCTGCCCAGGGTCACAGAGATACAAAGTGGTGGGGTTCGTGGTGCCCCTCCAGCGCATACTGGTCACGGGCTTAGTAATTAGCATCTCATGGGTGCTCACTTGGTGCCTACGCTTGGCTTGGGCTTTAGCTGGGTACAGGGGCTGGAAAGTGCCCAAGACAGACCCCCGCCTGCACTGGATGACCAAGCCATCTGAGTGCAGGGCGTGGGGCTGAGGAAGGGGCCTGACAGCCTGTGGGTCACTGCTGGGGGCCCTGGCATTTAGAATGGGGGCTGGACCCAGGACCATGGGGTGTGACAGTCTGCCAGGCTCTGTCTTACTCTCAGAGGGCTGTGACAGTCCTGACTTGGAGCATTTTGGAGTCTAAAAGGGCCATCTTGAGAGCAAGAGAACAAGAGAGGGCTGCTGGGGAGATGTAAAGTGCCAGCCAGTTACTAGCTCGCGGGGAAGTGTAGCTGAGATTTCAAATTTAAATGCTAGAGCCTATTGATAACAAAATTGCCGGTGCCCTTCAGGGTCTTGGTGTAGAACTGAACACCTGAGAAACTGTAGGCAGAGTTCTGAGAACATTGCACGGGTGTGTGAATATTTGCTCCACTGTCCATGGCAAATGGAACCTTCCAGCGAGGGGACCGCCTCACAATGGCAGTGCTGGAGGAAGGCCTAGAAACCAGGAAACCTGGAGCAGTGTCTAGCCCCGGGCAGGTGTGCATCGGATAGAAAACCATTACAAATCATCAGGGAGCCCCGTCCCCCCCCACGCAGCGGCCCATTGGATACGTGTGATGACTCCCGCTGGGCGTCGAGGTGTGAGTTATGGTGATGTTAATCATCATGGGAAGATGTTTTACTTGCTTCGTATTTACAAACACTTTTCCAAACAGGATCTCATCAGTGCTGAGGTAGCCAGGCAGGGATCTGCATCCTTGTACCCACCCCACAGTCCAGGGGAGGCACATGACTTGCCTGGGATCACAACTTGCCAGTTTCCAGAGCAGATCACTCGGGACCCAGGTCCCTGAAGGAACGGGCCACGGCAGGGACAACCCCTGGCCTGGGGAGCTGTCTGGGGAGGGGGTTTCTGCTCAGGGTGTGGGTGAAAGGAAATTTAAAAGGACTGTGGTTTGCAAGACAAGAAAGGCCTGCCTGCGGATGTGCCCACTTTCTAGCGAGCGTGCCCTGAGTACCTGCCATGTCGCAGGCAGTGTGCGGGCACCGGGGCTGGAAGGGTGAGCCCGCTCTTTGAAAGCTTATAGGGGAGACAGACACAGGTGCGGCAGTGGAGACTTGGTCTGCAGACTGCTGCGGCAGGGGACAGCCCCGGGACCGTGGCCTGGCCTAGAGGGAGGCTTGTGCAGGGAGATGGGAAGTCACACACTTACAAATGCCAGTGTCAGGCTGTCGTGCCCGAGCTGAGATCCTGCTCCTGGTGACGGTAGCGTCGGGAATGCGGACGCTGTTGGAGCCTCTCCGCCCGGCAGTGTGGGCAGAGCGACCCCTGGTGGCGATTACGAGAATCGTTTCCTTGTTGGGCAGGTCCCAGGCGGCCCCTCCTGGCTCACTCTGCGTCTGTGCAGAGGTGACTCTTGCACACTTGGTATCAGGGGCTTTCACACAGGTGAGTGATGTCAAAAAAATAACGTAGCAAAGCCACAAAGGTACAAGTAATGTACAAGGAAATAAGAATGGTTAGTGGCCTTATGCAGAGATATCAAATGTGTTAGTTACAAAATAAATACGGGAAAGCTCGAGATTCTGTTCTATTCTGAATATTTGTCAGATGTTAAAGGCACCTCGGCACTGTTTATAGTTGGTGAACATTGGAAACTACCTAAATGTCCCATGAGAAGGAACGGCCTTTGTAAGTGAAGGCGTTCCATACGTCAGCGGTTATTAGACGGCTATAAAACACCACATTACAGAGGAACTTGTGGGGACATGGTCCTTCGATATCATCACATGAGAAATGCACACAGCAAAAATGGACATTCTGTAGAAACAGACTTTTGGAAGAATTTAAATGTCTCTGCAAAGAAGAAAGCCCGGAAGGGTATATTCTTTTTTTTTTTTTTTAAGATTTTTTAAAAATTTATTTATTAGAGAGGGAGAGCATGAGAGGGGGGAAGGTCAGAGGGAGAAGCAGACTCCCCGCCGAGCAGGGAGCCCGATGTGGGACTCGATCCCGGGACTCCAGGATCATGACCTGAGCCAAAGGCAGTCTCTTAACCAACTGAGCCACCCAGGTGCCCCAAAAGGGTATAGTCTAACACATGGATCATGTTTGTGTCTGGATTGCTCTGTATTCCTCATGTTCTTCTTTTTGCTTATCTTTCAAAATAATTGCACATGAAAGCTAAATTGCTGTGAATTGGAGGTCACTGCTCCCGTGAGTAAAGGAGGGCAGGAAGAGTTGACCAGACTGAGCAGAGAGGGGTCGACAGGGTGAGAGAAAGCCCGGATCCAGTTCAAGACCTGCGCTCTGGTTCTGTTCTCCCATCCCGTGTGCTGTGTGATCTCGGACAAGTCACTCTCCCTCTCTGAGCAGTGATTTTGTCACTTGTCACATGAAGGGGGGTAGCATCGTCTTCTATGATGGCCCCTCCTCCCCATCAGGTCACCTCCCCGAGGCAGGGGTTCTGAGTTTTATCCATGGTGGCATCCCCAGCTCCAGAACAGGGCCTGTCCCTTAGCTGATGCTCAGGAAGTATTTGTGGAACCGAGCTGAAGTCAGCTTGGGCATCGGAAGGAAATCCAAACGGCATAGAATGGTGCGGCAGAGTTGGTCTTTATGCTGCCCTCCCAGCTCTCCTTGGCCCGCTCCTTTGTCCTCCTTGCTATCGCTCTCCTGCTGGCTTCCAAGCGGAGTTTCTGTTTCTCCCATTCTCCATCTGGTTCCCTCCTCTTCCTCTCATTCCTTTCTCTTCTGCCCTCTCTCTCCTCCACTTCCCTTCTCTGCCTCTTTCCAGTGGTGCCCATGAGACACTGGCAGAAGTGCTTCATTCTGATCACGCGGGAAGCAGGCGGATCAATGCAAGAGGCGGCACCAGGCACCGCGGGTCAGTGGGCCTGGCGCCCACAGCACGATGCTGGCACCCAGGCCCGTCTGGCTGCAGGGGCTGTGGGCTGAGGCCCTGCTTTGTGACCGTTACAAGCTTCTGGGTGATTCTACGGTGCGGCCAGCGTTGAGATTCCTGGTCTGTGAGGATGCTGGACATGACACAGACAACGGGAAGGTCCCAAACTCAGCGTTAGGAGGAGATGCTTGAGGGAGAGAGCGGACTTAATTTGGGGGAGGGCCAGGGAAGGCCTTGTGGAGGATTTGGCCTTTAAGCTGAGCCCAGAGGGGAGCTGGTTAGCTGGGCAGAGGGGCAGAAGGAGAGGCAGACAGCAGGCACTGGGGGCACAGGGCTCTGACACGGGGGGGAGCAGGGTCCCTTTAAGGAGCAGAATGAGGGTGGGGGCGATGTCCCCGGGCAGCGGTTTTCTCTTTCCGTATAGTGGGAAGCTTCAAAGGTTGGAAACAGGAGAACCACCTGATCCTGTTTCTGTTTCAGTGGGATTGCTCTGATGCTGAGTGGGGTGTGGAAGGGAGGGGCAGAGAGTGAGGTGCAGGCAACCCACATCCTTCCTAGGAAGACGTGGCATCCAGGCAGAAGGAACAGCATATGCAGAGGTGCAGAGGCAGGCACGAACCAGGGTGGGGAGGGGCAGGGAGGCTGCCATGAGCAGAAACCCGAGTGAGGAGCATCAGGGGCACCCCTGGCAGCCATGGATGGCCTACAGTACCCCACTGCAGCATTGAACTCATCCCAGACTGGGGGGAGCCAAGGGACGCCTTGTAGGTGGGAGAGTGCATGCCAGGAGGGCTCCCTGGCACTGCGAGCAGGACTGGGGGGCGGGGGAAGAAGGAGGCCTGGCTGGGAGTCGATGCAGGGCTCTGCTGAGAGCAGGTGAGGAGCTGGGGGGCAGGTGAGAAGGGGACGGACAGGTGTTACCTATTCACTTCTGTTTCCCCCCTCACCTAGAATAGCACCTGACACACAGTCAGAGCCTAATAAGTGCTTGCTGAGTAAGTGCTGAGCACCTGTCTTTCTGCAGGTTCTGCCTTTCCATCTAACTATCAAACATTTATTAAGCACCTAACGTGTGTCAGGCTAAGGTGGGGGTGCAGACCAGGTGAAGCCACGTTGAAGGCCTGAAGGACTCACGGTCTAGTGGGGGAGGCAGCAAGGGAAGCAAATAACACCCATTAGAACCTGGCTAGAAGGGGCGGGGGGGTCTTCCCCAGACTCGTCCCCAGCCCCTCGTGGACGATGGGTCAGAGCTGAGCTGTCCCTAAATAATGCTCTGCAGGGTGGGAGCCGGCTCAGGGAGGCTCCTCCCTGCACACCGGGCTTGCCTTTTGGGAGAGGCCAGGGGGAGGGGGTGCCGCCCGGAGACACCCGACTGCAGCATTGGGGACTTGTTGACGGTTGAGGGACAGGTCCGCCCGGAGCCCCTGGGCAGACCCCTGCCTCTGCTGTATGGGACCCAGAGGAAGGAGAGGACCTGGGAGCCTGTGGTGCCCCTCTGGGGAGCCCAGACGCATCTTGGCTGGACAGACAAGCTCCCCAGAGAATGGGCTGCCGCGCCTCATGTCTGCTGAGCAGAGAGGTGCTAGCAGGAGGGAGTTTGGCCCGCAGGACCAGGAGCACAAGGCCACGGTCAGGCCGCGTGCCCTCTGCTTTCCTCAGCAGGGGTGGGGATCTGGCTCCCTCCTGGAGTCGCTGGGGCTGGGCTGGGCTCGGAGGGAACCCTTCCGCTGTGAGGACACTCACCAGCTCTCTTCCTGTGTCTTCCTCAAGGATGCTCTGAGCCGTATTCAGGATGAACCACTGTCCCCGGCCAGGGAGGACGCACGGGATGCCTGCAGAAGACAAGGCCCGCAAGCCCCCCTCTGCTCCGCCCGTGCCGCTGGACCGGGGGGCTCTGCAGGTGTGCGGGGTACCTGCAGGGACACCAGCTGACAGGCTAGCTCACCTAGGACGATGTGCCGGGGGCCGGGGGCGGGGGGACTGCCCGCTCCTCAGACAGGAAGCTGAGGCTCAGAGAGGTAGTGTCGCTTGCTTGATGTCACACAGCTGGAGAAGGTGGGCTTAGAGCCTCAACGTCCATGACAAGGCCCTTGACTTGGGCTCAGCTGACCGGTGGGCTCACTCCTGTTAGCACCTCACCGCCCGTGCCAGCGCGGGGCGGCGGGTGTCTCGGAGGAGGGCTCTTTGCAGGAGGCCATGGGATGACTGTCCTATCCCCACCCCACTCCTGACAGCTCAGGTGTGCGACAGGTGCGAGGTTTCTGGGCGCTGCTGGGGCTGGGGAGCCCCTTGTCCCTGACTTGTCCCTAATGGGAACCAGTGTCTCTGATCACAGTCTCGGGCACGGCTTCCGGATTCCCTGCGACAAAAGCCACTATACTCGGGGAGCCCCAAAGCCACGATGTCCCACTGGGAGTCTGTGGCTTACTTACAGTCTGCCAAGGCCGAATGTGGTTAGAGATGAGGGGGTTATTTATAGCCAGCAGTGCCGCTGACCCACACAGCTGTCATTCCCCCACTATCCTATTTCTGGGGGACAGAGCTGGCAAGTCACATGGTCAAATTTGTCCTCGGCGAAGAAGGAGGGGCCCGTCTGGTGGTGAAGCCAAGACCAGCTCCTTTCTGCATGCCTGCCGTGCGGGCGGGGCTGGAGGCAGGGGATTAGGACCCTGTGGGACCCTGAGGGTGCCCGGGTTGAGGGAGGTGTCATGGGATTTGCCACCTGTGTGAGCTTCGTGGTCGGCAAAGGTGGCTTCCAGACCCAGTCCACTGCGCGTCAGAGGACAGAAGTCATTCCCAGTCTCCGAGCCGTGATTTCCTTACCTGGCAGGTGGTGGTGATCCTTAGGCCACCTCGGGCTCGAGCGCCTTGAGTCAGTGAGAAGTGCCAGGTCATCCCAAGAGCTGGGGGCTCAGTTGCTAGTGGCAGTTGTGACAAAACTCCCAGGAGGGTCTCATTAACTCCTGGGGTCCTCTCGCCTCCCAGGCCAGCCCTCTGAGGGCCACTGCTTCTGGGGATGCGTCGGGGCTGGACAAGGCCCCTCTGTTTTGGTGCCAGGTCTGGAGACCACGGATGAGTCCCTGGAAGACGTCACAGGATCTGACTGTGGACCGGTGAGGCCGGAGGCTTCCCGTGTGCCCCGGGGTGCCAGCCGGGTCTGACCAGCCCTACTGCATGTGGGAGGTGGGAGAAGGGGCTAAAGAAGGGTTTGGAAGATAATTGAGAGGGAGGTTTGAGGAAACAGAATGGATTACTTGCATTGAAGAAGTGTATGTAAAAATATAGTTTAAAATATCTATGAAATGCATCTTGGGGGCCTGGCATTGGTCTAGGCCCAGGGCCCCGGCCCTCGGAGCGGACCGTCTACACCGCCCGTCCACTGAAGCCTTCCATGACAATGGAAATGTGCTACGCCTGTGCCATCCAGAAGGGGGGCCATGAACCCCAAGCTTCTGAGCTCTTGAAACATGGCTGGTGGCCTGAGGCTACGTGTTGGACCCACAGGGATAAAGGGGGGAGGCAGTGCACACACAGATACACAGCAGGCTGTGGGAGGGTGGGAGCACAGTAAAGGGGAACACACACAGCGTGGTGAAATGACCAGGGGGCTGCTGGAGGAAGTAACGTCTGAGCGGAGATGTGAATGGATGGAGGGTGAACCATGAGGGGATCCGGGGAAGGATATTCTGGGCAGAGGGGAGAGCAGGTGCAAAGGCCCTGGGGTGGTGTTGGGCTCGGTATGTTAGGGAGGCCTATAAGGCCAGGTGAGGAAACACCAAGAGCATCAGGAGATGAGGTCACAGAGGTGTGGGGGGCTAAATGGAGGAAGGGGCTGCTTCATACCTTCTCTTCTCTTCCCGTCCCTAGCCGACTCCTGCTGAGCGTAGCTTGGATGAACAGGCTCTCCTTCTCCTCTGTGGCTGCCCCCCGGGGCAGTACAGGGACGGCTCACCCCTCCCCGTGGAGCTGGCCTGGATTTTGGGGCAGAGGCTAGCAGCTGCCCAGGCCCAGGGGTCCTTTCTCCTGGTGCAGACGTCCACACTCCCTCCCTGGGGGCCAGCCAGAGACCCCTCTTCCCTGCTGCCGCTGCTCCAGGAGGCTTCTCCACAAGAATCCCAAATGCAACAGGTGCTGGATGCCAGAGCCATAGGACAGCCACGTCGGGATCATCACTGGGCAAGGAGCCCCAAAGCCCCCCTCTGCCAGGAGTCCCCACAGACTTCAAGTCGGCAATTTCCCAGGAGAGGGCCCAGAGATCTGAAAGACCCTCGGAAAGACGGAGGAGGACCAGAGTGGAGAATGGAAGAGCAGGGGGTGAGGCAGGCCTGGGGCAGGAAGGAGGAAGACGTCCACCGAGACGGGAGCAAGCTAAGTCAGGAAAGCCGAGTGAACCTGAACTTGCAGGGTGGTGTGCGCATCGAGAACGGGGCTTTAGAAACCCAGGCCTCTGCCTCCTGCCCTTGGCCCAGGCCAAATCTCCCACTGCCTCTTCTACAGGAGGTCTCAGTGTCAACGGAGGGGCCCAAACCCCTGAGTAGGAGGGGGAGGGTGGGAGGGCTTTCATCAGAGGAGGAGGAAGAGCACCCCACAGCCAGGGCCCGGGGTGCCCAGAGGCTGTCTCCAGCCAGTGCTCAGCTCCTTGCAGGGCAGGACAAGGAGGAAACTCTTGTGTGGGCTGGAAAGGCTCTGCATCTGCAAGAGGAAAGCCCTGGGGACGAAGGGCAAGAAGAGAAGGAGGAGGAGGCATCGCCTCTAGAAGGGTCCAGTCTGGGCCATGGGGATGTCCCGGAGGAGCCTGGCCCCGTGGAACGTGCTGGCCAGGATATGTTCTTCTTAGTGGCAGAGGGAGGTCTGACACCGGCTCCCGGATTGACCTTTTCACCCAAGGGGACTGAATCCACCAGTAACCCGTGGGCTCTGAGCAAAGGACCTGGCAGTTCTGAGCTCAGACTAGACGAATTTGAAAAGGAGATGGAAGCTTGTTTCCAGCAACTCTCCATCCTGGAGCTTGAGGGTGGGGGGCGGTGGCCGCAAGCCTCCACGCTAGCGGGAGAGAGCAGGAACTTGCCTTGGAAATGGCCCCACTGCCAGGGGAAGGCTTACTCCCGGCAGGCTTTGGGAAACCAGGGCTTGGATATTTGTTTGGCCAGGGAAGTCAAACCCAGGGAGGTTAGTGAAGAGATTAGACCAGGAGAGACGGAGGCCTTGGGAGCCAGCGCGGTTCTTCCTGGGATGGTGCCTGATTTGGATGACATGAGTCCGCGTCCCGAGGGGCCTGCTGAGCTGGGTCGGAAACGGCCACCGAGAGCCCTTGAAAGGCAGAAGAGAAGGTTCCAGCAGCTCATTTCTGGACTGAAAAAAGAGAGAAGCCAGGTTTTACATGACAACACCAAGCTTCGGGGCGACCAAGAGAGATGCCGTAGAAAACTACGCATCCTTGAAAAAGAGAGGGACAGAAATGGGACAAAGATCGCCATGCTTGAACAGGAAAACAGCACACTGTTAGGGGACATATCTCACTTAAAGGGGGAGCTGGACCAATGCTGGCAGGTCATTTCCGACCTTGAAGACTGCAACGGGAAAAGTTACGGCAAAATTTCTGAGCTCGAACAGGAAAACGAGAAGCTGAAAAGTCACGTGGCCCAGCTTCACAAAGCCACATGGGAGAGCCTCAGAAAATCCAAAGGTGTGATGGAGCGCGTCACCGTGGGAAACCAGGAGCTCAAGGCACTGATCTCGGAGCTCAGGGTCGGTTACAAGGAGCTGATGAAGGGCGTAGTGCTGGGAATAGAAGACATGGTCCGGGCCTTCAGGGGGGAGAATGCCCACCTTCTGCACAGGATCCGTGTCCTGGAGACGGAAGTCGCGGTGGGGGCGAGCACCGCGGTGGGCCATGTGGTGAGAGCAGAGGAGGGTCTGCAGGGGGAAAGCAAGATGCAGGGGGACAAGGAGAACGTTGTGGAAAGGGGGGTGCAGGTGACTCGGCTCTCAGGGCAACTGACCCCAAGAGCCCACGGGCTGCCCTTGGAGGAGAAATCGGGTCCAGCTGACAGGTGGATGGGGCCTTCCTTAGGCATGGAGAATTCCAGATACGATGTCAATTCTGGCGCTCCGTCCTTGGTCTGGGGAGGTGCCGAAGTGTCCAGTGCCCCTCAAGGACACATCAATGGAGCAGGAGTAAAAGAAGCACATTTGGAAGAGGAGGAGGAAAGACCAGGGTGTTCTGCGGGCCCAGGGCAAGCTCCGACCACCCCAAGCAATGGCCCTCAGGTAGGTTGATAATGCACAGCTGCTGCCTCGGCCTCTTGCTAGCTGTCTAGACTGCTGACCACCCCCTTTCCTCAGGGGAGGCTCCCCAGGCAGCCCTCGGGGGAGGTACCGCATCATCCCCACTTAGCAGAGAAGGAGGGCACAGGGATGTTGAGTACCGGGCAGTCATGCGGCAGGAGGGGCGGGGCTGGGACTGCCACCTGGGCACTCGCCCCCTGTGTTCCTGCACACAGCCTGGGACACTAGCCCGCCCCCTCCTTGGGCTGTTCCGCTGGGTATCGGGTGGGACAGCGGAGGGGCGGTGTTGGCACTTCAAGATCAGAGCTCATGTTTTCAGATCCAAGAGTTTATCAGGCAGTCCAAGTCCTAAGTCTGCACATTGGGTCTCTCTCTCTCTCTCTCTTTTTAAGATGTAATTGACATATAACATTGTATAAGCTTAAGGTGCACGATGTGTCGACCTGATACATTTATGTATTTCAATATGATTATCACCATAGGTTGGCTAACACCTCAATCATCCTCCGTGTTGGGTCTTAAAAAGGACAATGGAAAGAGCAGGGACTTAGGACTTAATCGGGGGTCAAACCCAGCTCTGCACTTAACCACATCTGTGATTTGGCCAAGACATGGGCATCCCTGAGTCATTGTCCACACGTATGGAGGGTTCTCGCTGTTCAGGAATCCCAGGATGAAATGCTCATGATATTCTCACTGTGGTCTTTGATGTCTGTAAGATGTTCAGTGTCGAGGCCTTTGTACCCACTCATTCATTCTCTCCCAGTCTCTCTCTCTCCCCCTTTCCCTCCCCCCCCCCGCCCCTTGGCAATTTTATCAGTCATTTCAGAAGATCCCTTTGGGTTTTGTCAGTTTTCTTCATTGTATGTATTTTATTTCCCTGGATTCCATTTATACCTTCATTCTTCCCTTTCTTTCACTTTCTTTTGATTTAGTTAGCTGTTCTTTTTTTTTTTTTTTTTGCTTCCTGTGTTGAAAGCTTAGATCATTGATTTTCAGCTGTTCTTTTGTGATCTATGCACTTACATCTCTGCATGTCTCTCTGAGCACTGTTCCAGCTATGTCCCACACATTTTGATATGTTGTGCTTTTATGTCCGTTCACTTCAAAGTACTTTCTAGTTTCCATCTGTGACGTCTCCCTTCACCCATGGGTGATTTAGAAGTGTGTTGCTGAATTTCCAAGCACCTGCTGAATTTTTTCGTTATATTTTTGTTCCTGATTTGTAGTTTTATTTCACTGTTGTCAGAAAACATAACTATATTATTATTTTTTAAAGATTTTATTTATTTATTTGACAGAGAGAGACATGGCGAGAGCAGGAACACAAGCAGGGGGAGCGGGAGAGGGAGAAGCAGGCTTCCCGCCGGGCAGGGAGCCCGATGTGGGACTCGATCCCAGGACCCTGGGCTCATGACCTGAGCCGAAGGCAGACGCTTAACGACTGAGCCACCCAAGGGCCCATAACTATATTATTTTAATTATTTTTAAATTTGAGATTTATTCTATTGACCAGGTTATGGTCTATTTGGGTAAATATTCTGGGTGTCCTTGTAGAGAATGAATAGTTTGCCGTTGTTGAGTATTGTGATGGGGCCAAGCTGGTTAATTGTGCTGATCAGATCTACTGACGGGCCAGCTATTAGCTTTGTTATTTACCCAGATATGTTTGCAATCTCTGAATGTGCATTTGTGTATTTCTTTTTCTGGTTATGTTAGTTTTGATTCATATATCTGGATATTATTTATGAGATACATGCAGACTTACAATTATGTTTTCCTGCTGACTTGACTCTTTGATCATGATGAAATGCCCCTCATTACCTCCCACGCTTCTTGACCAAATTGCACTTCGTCTGATATGGAAGTAGTCACATCAGTTTCTTTCCCTTAGTGTTTTCATGGAATCTAACTTCTTTTAGACCATCCACCCTTTTGCATTCAACCTGTGGGCATCTTTATATTTAAAGTGTGTTTCTTTGAAACAGCATGTGGCTGGTTTGTTTTTGTTTGGCTCAGTTTTGCAATCTCTGCTTTTCACTTGGGGTGTTTGGTCCACATATATTTCATACATGTGATGCTGGAATTGGGTGTTTGTCTCCCTTCTTACCATGTATTTTCTTTGTTCTGTTCTATTTCTCCTTTCTTACCTTTGTTTTTGGTATGAGTAAGTATTTTCTCTTATTCCTTTGTCTTCTCCATTAGCTCATTCTGCTATACATTTTAGTATCATTCCTTCAGTGCTTACCCTAGAGATTTCAGAATGTATCTATTCATTATTTAAATGTACCCTAAATTAGTACTTTTACCATATAATACAGAAATCCCAAATAAATTAATAATTGTTAATAAATAATGCAAAATTTTAATAGTTTATCTCCATTTACTCTTTCTCTTTTCCTCATTTTTGTCATATGTATTATGCCCATGGATGATAAACTTCATAAGGCATTGTTACTATTGTTATTCCAGGCAAGCGATAATCTTCTACATTTACTGGATCTCCCACACGGTCCTGTGTTGTCCATTCTTGCTCTCGCTCCTGGGGATCTGTTTTCCTTCTGCCTAAAGAGTTTGTCATTTCTCAGAGTGAGGATCTGCCGATGATGAATTCTCTCCTATCTCTTTTTATGAAAACAAACTTCAACTTCCACTTTTAAGAGATATTATCCCCCCTGCTGGATTCAGAATTTTAGGTAGGCAGAGATTTCCCCCTCTTAACACTTTGAAGATCTCATTGCATTGCCTTCTGGCTCCCACAGTTTCTGTTAAAAAAAAATTGGTTGTTTTTGTCACGGTTTTTTTGTTTGGTTTTGTTTTCCTGAAGTAAGTGTGTTATTTTCTCTCTGGCTGCCTTTAAGATTTCCTTCTTATCTTTGGGTTTTGGCAATTTGACTGTGATGGGCCTGGTGTGGTTTTATTTGTATTTATCCTGTTTGGATTTTTATGAGCTTCTTAAAATCGTAGATTCAAGTCTTTTATCATATTTGGAGAATTTTTGGTTATTATTTATTCAGATATTTATTCTGTCCTATTTTCCTCTTGTTTCCTAGAATCCAGACTTTTTGATTATATCCCACATCTTTTGAAACTGTTCTATTTTTCCCCCTTTTTTAACCTTTGTGCATTAGTTTGAATTTTCTATTGACTCGTTATTTAGTTCACTAATTCTGTATTCTGTTGTATCCTATCTTCTGATAATTTCATCCAAGGAGTTCTTAATTTCACTTGTTATATTTTGCAACTCTAGGATATACATTTTATCCTTTTTAAGAGATCCTCATTCTCTATTGAAATACTCCCATCTTTTCATTCATTTCATCTATCTTTCCTATATTTTTAAAAATATATAATCATAGTTATTTTGAAGGTCTTGTCTGCTAATGCCAGTATCTGGATTATCTCTGGGTCTGTTTTTATCGACTATTTTATTTCTGGGTTAAGTCCCATTTTCCAGCTTCTTCACATGTCTAGTGATTTTTTAAAAAATTTTATGTTGGACATCATGTAGGATATCTGGTAGAGATTCCTGGGTGTTATCTCCTGCTAGAGAATGTTGAGTGCCTTCTGCTCTGGCAGGTGGAAGGGTCAGCAGACCAGATCATTCCTGGGCAGGTATATGTTAGTTTCAACCCAGTCCTAGGGCCTGATTTTCCTCCTGGGGCATGACCTTTCAGGGGCAGCTGCTGAGTCCCCTGAGTATTCACCGAGGACACCAATTTGGGCTCAGCCAGAACTCTGCCATCTTGGCAGCAGTGTGAGACCTCTGAAGTCTCTTCAGCAATTGGCCTGCCAGCTTCTCTTCTCTGCTAGGCCTCCAAACCCCACACTGTGCTGCCCAGCATAGGATTCAGCCATGGATCCAGCAGGCATTTCTAGGGAGGTACCTGGCTCTCTCCTTTCTGTTACTTTGCTCCACAGACCCAGCTATCAGAGCATCTCTGAACTCCAGCCTCTGAGTCCCCCATCAAGCAGGACCACCCCTCTCAGCTTGGGCTCCCACTCCTGAACCATGGTTTGGAAAATGCTGCAGAGAGAAATCCAGAGAGAATGTGGAGCTCGCCTTGATGTGCATCCTTTCCCTCAAGGATTGTAGCCCTGCATTGGCTGCCACTCATTGCTTGCAAAGAATTGTTTTATGCATTTCCCCAGATTTTGTAGTTGTCCAATCTCAGCTGGTCAGACCTGGTAGAAACTGGACTCTGAGGAGAGGAATATCGAGCTGAGCGTTTCAAGGTGGGAAAAGGGGCGGCAGATGAAGAGCTTTTCAGGCAGAGGGAGAAGCAAGTGGCCAGGTCCTGAGGCAGGAATGAACCTGGCTCATAGGAAAAAAAACAAAGTAACCAGCGTGGCGGGATCACGTGGCAAGGGTGGGGTGTGCTGTGAGATGGAGCAGAGCTCAGATGGCCTGCAGGCCCCAGTTACGATCCTTTCTAAATGCAGTGGGAAGCCGCTGGGGGCTTTTAAGCAGGAGAACAACGTGGTTCAATTTCTTTTGTAAAAAGATCATTGTCTACTGGGAGGAAGAGGGCCAGGGGGACGCGGGAACACAGTCAAGACAGCTCTGTAGTCAAGAAATAATGCCAGGATAGAGGGATTTGGAACTACAAGAAGGGAGGATTCCAGACAAAAACCAGAGTTGAAGGAAATGAGGTTTGTTGATGCACAGGGGACAGAGGACAAGAAAGCTTCCCCATTTCATCCTCCCAAGTCACAGACTTGATCATGTTGCTATTTTGCTTAAAATGCTTCTGTCTCTTCCTCTTGTACTTGGTGTGAAATCCCAGTTCCTTCTGGTGAATTCTAATCCAGGCCTGGGGAGCCTTAGCTGTCGCTGTTCACCTTCCACCCTCCGCCCTCCGGCATCCTTGCTCGGCCCCTCCTCTACCCCAGCCTTCTCCTGGGAACTGCCGCACATCCTCGGGGTCTCCTTTTGGGGGGACAGCGCCTCCCAGGGCCACAGGATGGGCTCATGCAGAGGTGTGACGCCATTTTCATAGCTTGTCATTGGTCCTAGTGGGAGCATCTATGCCATGGGAATCAGCAGATGCTACGGATTCGCGAGCCCCTCGACCAGCCCAGAGAAGAGTGGTTGCCTCCTGGCTTAGTGCCTCCTGACTTCCCCTTGCCGTGCTGTGTCGAATGGCCTGTTTCTGTGTCGGTCTCCCCCACCAGAGTTCCCCGAGGACCGTGGGCACCATGGCTCTCAGCCCACGGAGAGCATGTGGCTGGGGCCAGTGCCGATCATGCCCCTTTGGGAGCAAGTGGGTCATGGGGCCCATCACAAGGCTGCTGGGTGGTGCCGTCCCATGTGGCAGGCAGGGCTGGCCCCCACCCCACACCCCACATGCCCATTCTCTTTAGAACGTACTGGGGGATCCAGTAGAACATACTCTTAGGATCCTTGGGGCGAACCCCTTGTCCAAGTCACTGGGGAGGGGACGCAGCAAAGGCACCAAACTTCTGAGAAAGGCCAAGTTGTTTTGCAAGTCTTAGAGCTGGATTTCATGAAACCATCCGGAGCACCCATCTGTTCTTGACAGGGCCAGCCTGTGCATCTCAGGCCCACGCTCTGTGAATTTCTATTAATTAGGAGAAAACCACATTCTGCTCTTGGATTTCTTTACTAACGAGGGGGAGTCCTCATCAGCCACGAGGCACGTTGATTCTGTCCTCGCACTGGCCTCTCTCTCCTCTCCCAGCAGAATGGCTCAGCATCTGCCCCCCTGCTCACAACCAGGCCAAGAGCACAAGGCAGAGATGACCTTGGCAGGCCTCACCTTCCCAGGGTGGCAGGTGCTTTAAATGAAGGGTGGACTGCCATGGCCAAAGGAAGGGAGTGTGAAAAGCCTCTGAGCTTCTGGGTTCCTGTGCACAGAGCCTGATGATGAGCAGTGCTGCAGCTTCCTAGGCCACTGTAGCATGTGAATTGTTTAATGATGCTCAGACCCTAGGCCCAGAAAATCCCCCGCTGGTGATCTCAGGGAAGGACTCAGAGGTCCGTCCAGTAGTTATGTGGAAGGCTGTTTTTGACAACCCCAACCACAGCAGGAAAGTTTTAGAATGCCCCGAGCATTCAGCATGCCACAGAATGTATGCTCACAATGGTGTTTTCAACATCCTTTTATAATACGGAAAAATGCTCCTGACATGGTATTGAGGGAGAAAAGCAGGATACCAAAGATGTAAATGGTCTGTTAAATGTTATGTAGAGAAAATGTATGGGTGTGTCTGTGTGTATGTATGCATCTATGTGTGGGTGGAAGTTATTAAAAAATAAAACCTGAGAATCCAGAACCACTGGGGGAAGCAGCATTACTACTATCCAGCCACCCCCCCCCCAGAGTGCTAAATCACCTCTCCTTCCCACCTTTCTGCCTCCCAGAAACTCCCCATGACATCCATATGAAACCCACTCATGTCTGACCCAAAAAGAGTGAGAGACCATTTTGTACTGATTTAAGAAAAGCGTTTGGGGCGGGGGGGAATGCAGTATCCTCTGTTTTATATAAACGGAGGATGCTTTAATGTAATAAGCATCTCCTAATTGGATTTGAACCTTAAATTCCATTCATTATACTTTTTTTTTTTTTTTTTTTAGCAGCGTGGTGACTGAAATCAATTGAAACAGATTCTGGAATGCCATGCCATTTTGCATATTTTTGAAAAGATGTGCAAAAGATATATATATATCTGAATATATATATACACAGACACGCACACACATATATAGCTGAAAATCACATTCTAGAATGTTCTTCTATGATTCCCCAGACCCTCTCCAACACCCACCCCTCCACTCAAAAACCCCAGCATGGCCACACACTCACATGTGCACATGCATAAATGCATAGCAAAAAGACTGGGAAAAAAATATATGGATAATAATGATTATTTTGGCTAATAGGACTTGGGGTGATTTCTGTTCCTTTATTTTCTAAAAATGTTGACCTGAGAAAAAATGTAAGCCAGAAAAAAAAATTGAGAAGGAAAACAGGTCCTTTGTTTGCTGAGACAAATTACTTGGAAGCTAAGCTAACCTAAGCATTTCAATCGGATGGGTGATTTCCACAGCTGCGAGACCCAGAGGCGGACCCCCCCACGGAGGACCTGAGGCTGCGCGTGGGGCGGCTCCAGCACCGGGTGCTGACCCTGCAGTGCCAACTCAGAGACCAGGCGTCTGCCTACCTCCAGTTGCAGGTGGCGCTCGGGGAAGCCGCCCACCTCCGGGACCAGCTCCAGGGTGAGGTAGGCTCGAGCCACGCTTCCTTTCCCACCTGTAAACGAAATGGGCCCATGCTCCAGGAAGTTTTGTTTTTGTTTTTATTTATTTTTTTTAAGATTGTATTTATTTATTTATTTGAGAGAAAGAGCAAGCATGAATTGGGGGACACGAGGGAGAAGGAGACAGACCCCCTGCTGAGCAGGAAGCCCGATGCGGGGCTCAATCCTAGGACCCTGAGATCACGACCTGAGCCGAAAGCAGACGCTTAACCTAACTGGCTGAGCCACCCAGGCATCCCTCTGGGAAGTTTTGAAGATAGAAAAAAGAATCAGGCAAAATCTCACCATTCCCAGCATTTTGATAGTATTTATGAGATTTCCAAGGTAAAGAGCAGTATGCGGAAGGAAGCGAGGCCTGTAATCCCTCAACCAGCCAACTTCTGTTCCATCTGAAACTCGTATACATGCGTTTTTCTAGAAAGTCTAACTAGTTTTCAAATGTTACATAAATAGGAGTGAAGTGAGAGTGATTTTATGAAAGGGCAGAGAGATCCTTGTCGATGTGAAAGCGTTCGTTATCTTATCTGTGATGATGGAGATACGAACTTTCGTGGGAGATAAAATTGCACAGAACTTAGTACATACATATACACACAGGACAAGCAGAACTAGAGAAATCGGAGCACGATTGTTAACCATATAATTGACATTATAGGGTTGTAATATACTATAGTTTTGCAAAATGTTCCCCTTGGGGGAAATGGGGCAAAGGATACAAGGTGTTTCTTTGTATTATTTCTTACAACTGCATGTAGATCTATAATTATCTCATTTTTTAAATGCAAAACAAAAAAAATAGTCCTTCCTCCCTTTGACCCCTTCTGAACTCCGGCATTTTTTTTCAACCCTATCTACTCACATTCAGTGTATGTGTGGATGTGTATACATAAATGAAATTTTACCATACAAAAATATTCTGCGTCTTGATTTTCTCATTTAAAAAAAATTTTTTTTAAAGATTTTATTTATTGGGGCGCCTGGGTGTCCCAGTTGTTAAGCATCTGCCTTCGACTCAGGTCATGATCCCAGGGTCCTGGGATCGAGCCCCGCATCGGGCTCCCTGCTCGGCGGGAAGCCTGCTTCTCCCTCTCCCACTCCCCCTGCTTGTGTTCCCTCTCTTGCTGTGTCTCTCTCTGTCAAATAAATAAATAAAATCTTTAAAAAAAAAAGATTTTATTTATTTGACAGTGAGAGAGGAGCAAGAGATAGTGAGAGAAAGCATGAGTGGAGAGGAGAGGGAGAAGCAAGCTGACGTGGGTTCGATCCCAGGACCTGGAGATCATGACCTGAGCCGAAGGTAAACGCCTAACCGACTGAGCCACTCAGGCACCCCTAAATTCTCTTATTTAATAGAAAATCTTGGTGATATCTCCATATCAACACATACAAACTGATCTCATTTTTAAAAAAACTCCATGTTATATTTTCATAAGGCCAAACCATAACTGACTTAATCAATTCTTTGTTTATGGAAATCCAATCTTTTTCTGTTTCTTTGCTTGACAAAGCTTAGTGAACCTTTCTATAGCTCTATCTTGGGATATGTTTCTGCTACATATTCAAAGGTTAAAAGTCTAGCAAAGTAATTATTGGGTCAAAGGATATGTATGTAATTAACTTTGATATGTAAGGGCGAGTAACCCTCCAAAGTGGCTGTATCATTTATGCTTCCACCAGGAATAAATGAGCGTATGTGTTTGCCCGCACTTGTTACCCCGAATGTTACCACATTTTACATGTTTTTGACAAGTTGATGGATGAAAAACACACCATCAACATTGCGACGTAATCTCTGGCTCCGTTCCCGTGCATTCTTTGTATAATCAGATGCTCTATACTTAGAGTTTCATGTCTGTTGCATCCTAGACCTTGTGCCCAGTATTTTTTTTTTTTTTGCCTGTGCAGTAATCTGTTGAGTGGATGTGATTTTCATTCACCTGTTGTTGGATCTATGGTTATTTCCATTAATTTATACATTCCTGTTTATATGCAAGAGTTCAGAGAACTGGGATTACTGGTGCAGAGTGGGGGTAGTGATGGTTCTTAATACATATTGCAGAGAGCTTTCCCAGTGCTGGAACCCACTTGCAAAGCCCGGGCAATGAACAGGGAATGTTCCTCACCGTGCTATCAGCCAGCAAAGGAGCTCTTAGGCCTTTTTTCTCCTGTCACTGATCTGTGAAGAACATAATTCCATTTGCACATGTTGGGGCTTTTATCAGATCCAGTATCTTTTGAAGTCTGTTTTTCATAATTGTCAATGTTTTTTTTTCTTTCTGCTCTTCAGTTTGGGTATTTTTTTCTAACCCATCTTCCAGTGAATACTCTTCCAGAGAGTCAGATTTACTCACAAACTCATTATTTTTGTTCTTAATTTCAGGTATTATATTTTGCAATCCTAGAATTTCTATTTGGTCCTTTAAAAAAAAAGATTTTACTTATTTGAGAGAGAGAGAGAGTGCACAAGCAGGGGGAGGGGCAGAGGGAAAGGGAGAAGTGGATTTCCCACTGAGCAGGGAGCCTGATGCAGGGCTCAATCCCAGGACCCCCGGATTAAGACCTGAGCTGAAGGCAGAAGCTTAACAGACTGAGCTACCCAGGCACCCCTCCATTTTGTTCTTTTTTAATTTTTATTTTATTTTAGCTCCTCCCCCTCCCCCCTTTTTTTTTTTTGAGAAAGAGAGTAAGAGCACAAGTGGGGTGGGGCGGGGCAGAGGGAGAGGGAGAGAGAGAATCTCAAGCAGACTCCTTGCTGAGCACAGGGCCTGATGCGGGGCTTGGTCTCATGACCCTGAGATCAGGACCTGAGCCGAAATCAAGAGTCAGATGCCTGAGCCACTGACTGAGCCACTCATGTGCCCCCTCCCATTTGGTTCTTTCTTCTTCTTCTTCTTCTTCTTCTTCTTCTTCTTCTTTTTTTTTGTAGCTTTCTGTTCTCTGATGAAATTCTTGTAATATAACGGTGGAGTATTTCAATCACAGTTACCTTAGGGTCGGTCTGTGTTCCCATAGCTCCCATATTAGATATGTGGCTGGCAAATATTTCCTCCCATCTGTTGTCTTTTCGCTTTCTTCTCATTCACTTTTTCATTGCAATGTATTGACGCTGTTTCCAAAACCGAAGCAGAGAGGAGGTTGAATCCAAGCCTACAAATATTATTGAGTGCCTTTTGAATAGAAGACCGTCTGCTTGGAGCTGGTGTTTTACACTTTGAATACTTTCGGAAAGGTATGCCAAAAGAGCTGTGTAGGAATGTTCATCGAAGCCTTGTTTGTGAAGCAAAGAAATGATATACATTTTCATAAAGAATGGGCTCAACAGATCATATCAGCCTCATGCTGAAATAATATGCAAGATTTTAAACAGATGTGATCAGTTCGTATGTATTGACATAGAAATAACACCTTTGATTGTAAATTAAGTGACAAAACCAAGATGTAAAACGTTTGAACGGTGTCATTTCATATGTGTATATACATACGTCGGCATTCTGGTTGTGAATATGCAAGGTTGAGACCTGCGTGAGAGATCAGAAGAGGCTGGGAAGAGGAAGAAGGATTTTTATTTGTGTAGCTTTCTTGTTCTGACTATAGAGGGAACAAGAGGATGAAGGAGAAGAACTTCTAGAACAGCCATCTTACTCTGTCTTAGGATTTTGTGGGTCAGCAATTTAGACAGGACTTGGCTGGGCAATTGTGCTCCACAAAGCATCAGTGGGAATGACTCGCTGGTATTCAGCCAGGTGTGGGGCTCGCCTGGAAGGTCCAGAGTTCTTTCACTCACGTACGCGTGCCAGATAGTAATAATCGTTTACATTCAGTGAGCGTTAACTGGATGTTTTAAGCAAAAGGGAAACAATTCACAGAGCCCTCGATATATAACCCTCACTAATTGGGTAGGTGCTAATATTATCCCCACTTTACAGACGAGAAGACTGAGGCAGAAAGAGAAGTGATTTGTACAAGGTCACAGTTCTAGTGAGTGGCTGAGCCAGGATTGGGACCCAGGGTGTCTGGCTCAGTTACTCAGAGGTTTAACACGGCACCAAAAAACTGGCATGTTTGCAGGGGAATCCGGGAATGCTTCCTGCCCGAAGGAAGAAGCAACAGAACTGGCCCCACAGCGGCAGTCTGGCAGCGCTCAGGGCATCCTCCCTCCTCTGATCTTGCGGGGCCGGGGATGGGAAAGGTCCCTGTGCCTCACTGAGAAGCCCATGTGGGGGACAAAAGGGGACTAGAGCCAACCTCTCTGAGCCCAGCTCGCCTGGGGAGACGCTGGCTGTGTAAACAGGGACTCAGCATTTTACGCACGTTAGTTCTCTTTCAGCTTAATGAGCTTCAGAAAAAGCAACTATGCCTATGAGGTCAATATTAAATGTCTCTTTCGAGCAAATAGAGCTCGGGTTTTCCCCATTCTAGGTGTTTAGTCCATCTTTATTATTTAAAAAAAAAAAAAAGAAAGAAGAGATATACCCCCCAAATTCCCATTTGAATCTAGTTTTTTCATGTATTTTCTTCCAGTATACTTTACATGTGTCTGAGATCCCACCACACCTACATGTCTGTGTCCTGCTTTTCCTGCCTGAGAATAATCCAGAAGGCCTGTCCTTGTCTGTCCTGAGCCCCGAATCTGCTGTTCGTGCTGGAGAACAAAGCACGAGATGCCGCAGTACATAAAGCTGCTGGGCCCTTGCTCCGTGGTCAGATCCGTCTGTCCATCCTCCCCCCTCCCGCCCTCTTTTGCATTCTTGTATATAAACACCATGATGCACACATTTTATTAGAAAGATGTTCCCCACATAGCCAGACGTGTCTTTAGGACAGATTCCCAGAAGTGGTCTTACTGGCCCAAATGTTCTTCACCATTCAGATGTGCCGTTTGTTGGAGACGACACATTTCACCTCCGATGTGAACCTGGATTTGGGGAGTGGACCCGGAGGGCCAACCCTTTCTGTCCCGTCTCCGGGCGGGGTGCAGACGGGGCCCTGGGCCGCACTGACTCACTGGCCCGACCTGTGCTGGGGCCTCGGTTTCCTTAGATGTTAACTCAGAAATGTGAGCCACGCAAGCCCTCAAGCCCTTCTCCCTCCCAGCGCTCCCACATCTGTCGGAGGCTCAGGCCTATGGCTGTGACATAGAGTGATGGTCATTCCCACTCACAGCTTGTCCTGACGTCAGCGGTGGAAACGTCCACTGTAACGCCCTATGAAAATGTGACACTTCCATGCTCCGCCCTCTTGTTTTTATCATTTCCTTGTACCTTTTTCTTCAACAAGGACCATAATCCCTTATAAACTATGAAGGCTGCCATATGCCAGGGACTCCACACAGAGTTTGTTCTAAGGTCCACAAGCAACATGTCAGGAAAGGGGAACATGAGCCCCACTTTACAGATGGGGAAAACTGAGGCTCACAGAGGAAGTGACCTGCCCATAGTCACACAGAGCTACTTGGTAGCAGAGCCATGATTTCATCCCAGCTCTATCTGATGCCAAAGGCTCCCCTCAGCCACACGGTCCCTCCAGAGGTCAGGTTCATGAAGAGCCCAGTAGTCACCATCACCATCAACAAGGCCGCCTTCTCTGAGGGGAGCCACAGGTATGATGTTCGGCAGACACTGGCCGAATGCACGAGGCCCTGATGTTTTGGGGTGGTGTGATCCAGGGGGCCCGGGGAGCCCCACCCAAGTGTGCTGAGAGCCCTGGCCTCCGAGTCAGACCCCCCCCATTCCTGCCCTGCCTTCTTGCCGGGAGTGGGTGTCCAAGTACCGCTGCCTAGGGGATGTGCCCAAGCCTCTGGGCAAAAAGTCCTGGCAGGAAAGGATCATCACCTCCTCCTCTGACGGAGCAGAAGAGCACACCAGGAGGGAAGGAGACTGGCCCAGGGCCACCCTCGAATGACGAGAGTCTGTCATCCCCTCCAGACATGCACAGATGCAGGAGGTCATTTCAAGGTGGGAGGGTCACTCACTCATACCATTTCTAGGACAAATCCCTCCCAAGGGCCATGCTGTGCCCAGTGATGGGCCAGCGATGGTGCAGGGATCCAGGGCTGTGTCACTCTTGACCTTGAGGAGCTCCCAAGCTATGTGGGAGACAGACCCGCAAATATAAAAATCAACCATCAGGATAGAAGGAAGCTGGGAGCCAAGCACAGAGGGACACGAGCTCTTTTATCCTGGTGCCCTTAACGATGCCCGTTGTACAGATGAGCAAGTCGAGGTGTAGAGAGGAGCTTGGTCACAGAGCTGGTCAGTGGCGGAGTCCACACTCTTGACCCCCTGATCCTGGACCCCATCTCCAGAGGGCAGTGGGGAGCCTCTGGGGGGGGCAGAGTGCAGCAGTGTGGCGACTTGTTTTCAAAGCAGGTTCTGGCTTCTGGGCACGGGGAGGAATTGCAGGGAGGGGGCTGAGCTCAGGCAGTGCTGGGGGATGCAGAGCAGGGACCCAAGGCCCCAAGCCCAGCTCAGCCGACCAGTCCCCGAGGGTGCCCAGCATCCATGGACCCACCTGGCTGAATCTCTGCTCCCACACCTTCAGGCCGAGCTGGCTTCCCTGGTCCAGAAGTGCCAGGAGAGGAACCGTCTGACCACGTACCCACTGCGGGAGCTGTGCAGACACGGGGCGGAGGATCGGCTGCTCCCTGAGACGGCGCAGAGCATGGGGGATGACGTGGCGCTGGCCGAGTACGCGGCCGCCTTCCTGGCCCTGGGGCTCCCAGAGGTAGTTTCCATAGACAACGCTGTCCCCCTTCCGGGGGCAGCTGTGGGCCCGTGAGTTTCCTGTCCACCCGCTTGACCTGAACCGTCCCTCTCCCCTTCTGTCCACTGAGCCCACCCAGAACGTGCCCAAGACTCTGGCTCCATGCTGGCCCCATGCTCCCAGCTAGTGCAGGAGGGTGATCTGGGCGTCCTTACCCTTAAAGTGCGTACACCCCAGTGCCGGAGACAGACACACAAACAGCGTCAGTTCAGTGTCCTGCAAGCACCAGGGGTTCTTTCACTTGTGCCCCAGGGCCTTAGCACTCACCGCTCCCCCCCGGCAGGATTCTTGTCTGTCCCGCAGCCTCCTACCCATCCTTTGAGATGCAGTTCAAGTGTGACCTTGTCCAGGGAGACTTCCCTGAGTCCCACGGACCACGGAGTTAGCCACATTCTCTGTCCTCTGTGGCGCGTCAGAGGGATTTTCCCCTGCTGTTGTGGGAGCTTTGTCAGCACCCCTCTGTTGGGGCCAGAGTGGCCCCATAACCATCTCTGTCTCCCTGGTGCCTGGCCCAGAGAAGCTGCTCGGGGAATACTTGTTGAGTGAATAAAATCAGGAACTAATTGAATGAGGATCTCCTCTCCTAACAGGCATCCAAAGAGGAAACTGAGGCCCAGAGAGGTTGGGAGGCTGACTCAAGGTCACACAGCCTCCAGGCAGTGTGGATGGTCATGGATGCCAGTTCTCACCCAGGTCTGGTCCTGAACTTCTCTGTTCAGGGGTCTGTGTTCATGGTGCGGCGGGTGCTCAGCTGAGGCCGCAACCCACCCCCCTTCACACACGGGCAGGCACACAAACTCACTCCTGGGGACCAGCCAGCAACACCCTCACCACACGCAGCTTCTGATGGCGTGAGGGCCAAGTACAGCTCCTTCTGTAGACACGGCCGGCCCTGTTTTCCACACTCCCGCTCAGCGGCTTAGCGCTAGCTCCGCTCCTCCACTCCTTGGCCCTTCCCAGCCCAGCTCTGCAAGGCCCGCCTTCTCTGTCCCTTCCGTTCCCCCACAGCCGTCAGAGGCCCCCTGGCCCCAGCCACCATACAGCCCAGGAGGCGAGACCTGGAGGCCAAGGGGTCTGCTCAGGGCTGCATGGTAACTTGGTTCAGAGTCAGAATTTGAATCCAGAGTCCCAGACTCCCAGTCCAGTGCTCATCTCTTTGCATGAATTGTTCAGGCCTCTTCAGAGCCAGCGTAGGGCTGAGGAAAGAAGTTAGCAGCTTGCTGAACTGCTTGGCACAGTCTCTGTTGACTGAGGCAGGAGGGAAAGCCGAGTTCCAGGGGTTGGGATGCAGCAGGTGTCATGTGGGGGGGCCAGCTGGCTGGGTGCTGGGGGGGCATCTTAGCACTGAGAGCCCACCCTCCAAGGGCCGCTCTGAAACTAGAACTAAAATGTTTGCTGGGATTGGATAGGCTGACTTACAATGACCAAATTCAGAGACACTGATGTATAAACCTAAACACTAATTTATCAGTTTCCTGTGCAGGCTGATGGATTGGATGGATGGATGAAAAAATGTCAGCGTATTCTTCCCCTAAATGGCGGAGTTGTCTGGAAAGTCTTCATTCATTCATTCATTCCTTTGTTCATTTGTTAGTCACTGAACATTTATAATCATTTATAATCAGAATCCTTTTGGACACTGGGATGAGAACAGGGAGAGTTAATGGTATTGTCAGCCTGATTCATTCATTTCCTGTAAGGTTGTGCTCCTGGGGCCTGGACGTGCCTCCTGCTGGGCCAGGGGGTCTCCCCGAGACCTGCTGAAAGCCGTGGCTAGTTATAAGCTTCTACTGTTCTAAGGTGGTTTTGAATCTACCCTGACTCGTTTTGCATTACTTTACGGTTCCGCTCTCTAAGAACACCCCCATTTTCACGGTTGGGGTGGGGGTGGGTGACTGATTGTTCCCTGTGCAAACCACAAAGTCCACGGGTACTTACTGAGCACCTACCGCCATACCCCAGGCCTGGTGCCAAGCGCGGGGCAGAAATGGTGAAGCGGACAGACCAAGTGGGCAAGAATCTTACAGGCTCTGAGCCTCAGTTTTCCCATCTGTAAAATGGCAACAGTACAGCCTACATGGCAGAGTTGACCTGAAGACAGATAATCTGTTAAGCGCCCCATACAGGGGGTCCCACTGGGTAGGAACCTGGCCTTTTTGTGGGCAGTTGTCAAGAGGACGTGCTCTGACATCAGGGAGCTCCACCACTGCCTAGCTGTATGGCCATAGGAGGGGACACTTATGCATACCCCTTAACAGTGCACAGGCACTTCCCGCGTGCTTTATGGAGCTCACTCAGGAGGTCCTCCCACGGAGAAGGAGCCTCATTATCCCTTCCCCAGGTGGGAAACCTGAGGCTCAGCAGTTGCAAGTCTGGCTCAAAGACACACATCTCTGAGTAGCTTTCTAGCTCGGCCTTGTCAGTGTGAAACTGCTTGGCTGAGCCCAGCTGGGGTTTGACCCCAGTAGGGGGCTTCTGGGTCCTGCCACTGCAGTCACGAGCCTGTGGGAACGGGGTGTAGCAGGTGCATGTGCGCTGTTGGGAGTCTGGGCTGCAGCGCGGGGTCTGGCACATCCCACGTCCTCAAGGAATCGGTCCCTCTTGTTGCTGGAAGGCCGACCCTCAGCGTGCGGCCATTAGGCGGTGATGTGTCTCAGAAACCAAGGGTGGTGCTCTAGGCTGGCTGGCTAGAGGGGCTGGGTGCCGAGGGGAGCAGTGGTGGGAGACTGGAGGGGGTGGGAGGTCACTTGTGCTTCATTCCTGAGTGAGTGGGGGGCCAGCGCTGGTGGGGGTCCCTGTGCTTCGGGAAGGCAGATCCAGCAGGCGTGCGGCCTAGGCCGGGCTGCCGGGGCCATGAAGGCCGTGCACGCGGCAGCTTATCTAGTTCAATAGCCAGTGACTTGGGCTGTGAGGACCGAGGGCCAGGCAGCCGAGCAGAGCCTTGGGGGCACCGAGGCCCTCGGGCTGGTGGTGGCAGTTCCTCTTGCTGGCAGCTGGGCACTGACTTTACGGGCACTGACTCTCATTTCAGAGAACACAGATGGAATTCCCGATGCAGGTTGTGGAGCCCGGCTTACAGCCTGGGAGCCCTGCCCGGCTGGCTGGGGAGACACGTGTGGGCTCGGGGTGGGATGCACCAGAGCAGAGGGAGCACCGAGGCTGGGCAGCGGGGCTGGCCTACGTGCCAGTTGAGGCCTTGCGGAAACACCTCTGGGAGGGCCTGAACCCTGGAGGCTCAGGATGTCTGGTGTCTGCCCTTGGGAGGAGACCCACACTGACCGCAGACGTCCGAGGGAGGACAGGCCACCGTTCGTTTGTTCACTGGATGGCGATTATGGTGGAGACTCAGCCCTCCCCTGTTCCAGCATGTTCCATGGATTAGCTCACTTCGTCCTCCCAAGGCCCGCTTTATCGGGGGGAAACCGAGGCACAGAGCAGCCAAAGAGCTGGTCAGGGTCACACTGGGGCCGGCAGGCGGGTTCAGAGCTATGTCCGCCCACACTCCTGCCCTTGGAGGAGGGTGCTCACGCCTGTGGCAGGTCACTCGGGTCAATGTGTATCTCCGTTGAGTTGACGATTTTCTCGCCTTGGTGGGGCAGGTGATAGACGGTAAGCCTCGGTCCTCTGAGCACCTGTGTCTTTTCCTCGGCGCCGTGTCTGAGTCTCGTAGTCGGCTCAGGCAGCTGTAACAGAATCCCACAGGTGGGGGCTTAAACCACAAACATTCATTTCTCACGGTTCTGGAGCCTGGAAGTCAGAGATGAGAGTGCAGGCGTGGATGGGGGGCTGGTCAGGGGGTCATCTGGACTGCAGCCTCGGGAAGATAGAGGTGACCGGGGCAAGGGAGCTGCTCATTTCCCTTCCTCTTGCCCTGCTCGTTTCTCTCCCCTCCACCTCCTGGAAAAAGCTTCCTTTCCTCTGAGTACTGTCAATGAGATCTATATATGGGCCTTCAGAAATGGATCTCGTCTTAAAAATCAGCGAGACCCTAATTCATTAAATCAATGACCCCAAGCCTGGGCCTCCAAGGATCCGGGCAATTATTTTCTCTTTAGCTTTTGCCCTTTATGAAGTTTAGAATATTCCCCAAAAGTTTACACAGGTAGAGAGACAGGAGGAGCGGAACATGTAGGGCGAATCTTTGCTACCCTGTGTGGAACATCCAGTAGACATCCATTCTCATTGTATTCCACCAAAACCCCACAAGGGACTTGGTAGTATGTCCATTCTACAGATGGACAGGACAAGGCTCGGGGAGTTCTACTAACTTGGCCAAGACCATGGAATTGTAAGCTGCAGAACCAGGATTCAGCCTGAGAGTGCCTGGCTCTGAGCCTCTCCAGGCTGGTGGGATACATGAGGAGCAGGAAGCAGAGGAGGACCGCTAAAATCCTGATCGCATGCCGAATGCAGTGCCCTCTGGAAGCCAGTTGAACGGATCTGAGGCTGCCCTGGATACAAAGGTCAAGGAAACCTCGTTCTCATGTTGAAGGCGTCTGCATCGAATGAGACACGCTCTAAAGCTGGGTGCAAGGGGAGGCATGTGTTTGGAGCACTGGCAGTGAGCAGAGAGTCTGAGAGAGAGACTTGATGGGGAAGAGGCTTCCTGGAGGAGAAGGTACACACATCAGGCTTGGAAGGATATAGAGGGGTTATGATAGCTGGAGGGATGGAATAAAGGCGCTCGAGGCCCGGAGACCTGCATGAGGGAGGGCCCCGGGGTGTGAACAGTGAAGGTGCTGGAAGATGCGTGGTGTCCCGGGGGATATAAGCACCAAGTGCTAGGAAGAGGCGGTGAGTATGCCTACTGCAGAAGGCTCCAGGAAGTGTGGTGTGGATTATGGTCAAGCCATCATCTGTGCCCTTGTGCATTAGCTGCCGGATTCGTCAATCCCCTTTAGAGGGGACAAACGGCCCGGTTGTCCCTGCACAGCACACGGAGGGGCTTTGTGAGAGGTAGGTGGCTGAACTCTGCCAGGTGGAGTCAGGGAAGACTTCACACAGCAGGGGACATTTGAATGAGGTCATGGCATACACACAGGGAGAGAGCGAGTGAGCGCCGGGGTCTTTAGGCAGGGGGGCCAGCTGATGTAAGTGCTTGGTGGGCACAGTGATGGGGGAAAGGAGGTATCCCAGTGACCAGCTCGCAGGGCCCCTGCTCCGCCAGAAACACCCATGAAGAAGCATGGTCTGGGCCGCTGGTCTGGAATCTGACCTGCCTTCGAGGCCAGCACTGATCTTGAACAAGTTAGGGGCTCCCAGGCCAACCAGCCAAATTGCCATTGCCACACCACTCTTGTAGACCCCGTGCAGTCATGGGATCCAGAGGACCACCACCCAGTCGATGGGGTGGCATGGGGGACTTGGGTTCCAGCCCAACCTGAATTCCTGGGCGACTGAGCCAGGGACCCCAGGGGCAGTTCAGCGATCAGCTCTCGCAAGGTGTCATCGGGACCTCCGTGGAGAAAGAATATTCCTCTTGGAAACTCTTGCCATCCAGCTGCCCTCCATTTCCCCACTTTTAACAGCAGTTTCTAAAACACATTAATCACAGGCTCCGTTTGGAGAATTAATTTGGGTGAAGGAAATGCAATCGTTTTTCTGCACCTGTATTCTCTCAGAGCCGATCTTCCTCCTTTGTGGGTCATGGGCAGGGGAGGGACTGGTGGATCTGGGCAGGGAATGTGCTTTCTGCAGGGAAAGGTGAGAAGCCTGCTTTGTTCCAGTTGCGGCCACCTGCGTGAGGCTTTTTCTCCTGAGCTGTTCAGAATAACTGCTGAGATGTCTTTTCTTCCAGACCAGCCACCATCTGGATGTCGAGTCTGAGAAGGCAGCTGTTGTAAGAGGTCAGTGCGATATTCAATTAGGAATATATGTGTGCTCAGACATGGTCCAAGCCAGCAGGACTATCTGACGGGTGGCCCTGGGTCAAGTGTGAGGTGAGGTGAGGAACGGGACCCCGTTTTCTCCCCCTCCTTCCTGACGTGGCCCTGCCTTCTCAGTTCACAACATAAGCAGAACACAGTAGGAAAAATACGGTCTCTGCAGAAGTAGCTCAACTCCTCAGCCCTGTAGTTTCATTCCTGGAAATTCATCCTAAGTGAATAATTCTCTGTGTGGAAAAGCTCAATGGACAGGTGTATTCATGCCAGGGCATTTCTAATAATGAAAAACTGGCAGTGGCGGGAGGGGGGGATGCCCTCCAGCATTGTTAATTAACCCATAGACTCAATGAACTATTGGTCACTAAAATCATGCTGCTAAGCATCATGTAATACCATAGAAATGATGATATTCACCTAAATTTTTAAAAGATAGGGAATGGAATGTAAGGGGTGATTACACTGATGAAGCTATATAACCACATCTGGATGATTGGCAACTTATGCTAGCAGATAAATTCTAACAGTGGTTACTTAGAAAGATGGTAATAGGGGTGATTGCTTGTGTTCTGTTATTTTTATTATGAAAAAGGAAATTAAGATGCTACCCAGGCAGGCAGAATTTCCCTGGTTAAGTGCAGCATGCTCTCAGCGTGGGGGAAGGAAGGCTTCTAAGGATTCGTTTAGGGTTATGTTCATATCAGGGGCTCAATAGAAACATGGAGAAAGTATGGATGGGGTTGACTTTAGGCACCTGAGCTGCTCTTGGGATCTGCTCATCTAGCAATTCTTAGTACAGGATTCTGTACTTACCAGCTGTGTATTCTTGGAGGAGTTAATTAACCTCTCTGAGTCCCAGAGTCTTATCTTCTAAAGGAGGATGATAGGACCTTTCTCAGGAGTGTCTAGTGCCTGGCCCAAAAAGAGAGATCTTTTCCTTGTCTTTGTCTGGCCAGGCTGGGCCTGTCCTCCTGTACCTTCCTCTCCTATGCTTGCAGTCTGGGTGAGCATCCGTTTTCATGGTTGGAAGGGCATAATTCCACTTGGTCCTGCATCTGCCAGTAATTTGTGCCAGTGTCCTTCCTTTTCTGGGCTCAGCTTCCACACCTTTAAAAGAAGGAAATGTGCTAGATTGATTGAGTTATTTGTGCAGTCAACATTTCTAGAAAACTGTGTACCAGATCCCTGGTAGGTGTTTCAGGGTTTACAAAGATGGGTCAGCTTGCAGAGGTGGTGGTTCCTGTGTTGAATGAGCTGGCAGCTGGGGAAGGAAAGCTGAGGCAGGCAGGCAGTTTTCTAGGATAACCATGACCATGGCAGGACCATCAGAGGGGTATGGATGAAGCACTCGAGAGTTTGAGGATACCCAAGAGGGCCTCTGTCATGGGATGTGGGGATCTCGGAATAACAGAGACTGGAAAAGGTTATTCCAAGGCTCAGAGACTTGTTGATTTTTAGAATAGATTTCTGGGTTGAGGCTTGACTGAGAATACTCTCTTCTAGCTCAGAAATACCTCCTGAATCCCAAAATGGACAGTATCATCATCCAAAGACCTTTGCATTCAGAGTCCTGGCCTGTTCCCGAGGCTGAATGGCCAGCACAGACAGCTCGACTAGATTCTCTGAAGGTAAGAGGACATCAGTCATATAATTTCTTAGATCAGCTTTTTTATTAAAAGTATAACACACATACGGAAAAGGACCCGACTTGTAAGTGTACAGATCAATGAATTATCATGGAGTAATGCCCAGAAACGTATCACCAGGTTGAGAACTGGAAAATGCCCAGCCCCACAGAGAGAGACCCCTTGGTTTCCCCTCCTGGTCTCTGTCTGTTATGTCTTTTTTAATTTGTGGGTTTGGTCAAGTTGTGTGTTCTGTGTCTGGTTATTTTTCATCGAGCGCTGGACATATGTGTGAAAACTTGAAGACATCATTTGAGGTTGATAATGTCTTCATCCAGAAAGGGCTTCCTTTTGCTTGTGACAGGTGATTAGCCCAGGACAGAGACAATTCCTCATGTCACAGCTGGTTCAGAGATGAGTTTCAGTACTTGCGAGGTCTGCTTTCCTTCCTGTTCACTCTTACTCCTTGGGCACAGCCTTTTGGGGTCCCGGCCAGAAGCCTGTAGTGTTTATCAGCATCTTTTGTCTGTGGCCCTTGTCAGTCTCAAAAGCTCTGCTTAGCCTTCCGCCTCTCAGCCGCCACCAGCTCTGCCCTCACCTGGAGGGAATACGGTCTCCACGGCCATGGAAGCTACTCCGGCTTGTCTCTTGTTTTCCGTTTAAGTCCCTCAGATCCTGACCATATTGGTAGCTCTTGGATGGTTTAAATAGATGCTGTGTTATGTTCTGTCCAGCTTCTCTAGTACTTACTGGAGGTTCGGTCCAAAATGTCCTAATCAGTTGCAGCCCGAGCAGCCCTCTCTTTTCCCAGAGAAAACGTATTTTACTTATGAGGTGTGGAATCTGACAGGCCTGAGTTCAGATCCCAGCTGTAGTTTGGTGTGATGGTGGGCAGATTACTTAACGTGTCTGTGTCTCCGCCTCCTCGTCTGTAACATGGGGGTAATACCGCCTACTGCTAGTATGAGCACAAAATTAGGGAAGCAGGGCAGAATGTGTGTCTGAACAAGAGAGATGCTCAAGAGGAAAAAAAAAAAAGCAGCCATGACTCAGGAGGCAACTGATCTTATTCTTAGCATTTTATCTCAGCCTATTATTGGTGTCCTTCTACTGGCCTTTCCTGTGGCTTCTCTCCTGCCTCCATGATTATATTAATTTTTTATCTAAAACCTGGAGAGAGGGGCGCCTGGGTGGCTCAGTCAGTGAAGCGTCTGCCTTTGGCTCGGGTCATGATCTCAGGGTCCCAGGGTCGAGCCCCACTTCGGGCTCCCTGCTCAGCAGGGAGTCTGCTTCTCTCTCTCCCTCTGCCCCTCCCCCCAACTTGTGCTTTCTCTCTCTCAAATAAGTAAAACCTTTAAAAAAATAAAATCTGGGGACAATAATTTCCTCTTGGAATTGTTGAGACAGTTCATTGGAATCGTAATGTGCTTACTCTTCTGCCGGGTGCAAGAGACACGTTCAATAAATGTTAGCTATTGCTATTGACCTTCTTAAACCTTTTTTTTCCCCCTGACTGGTGACTTTCATTTTAAATTCATCATCTACAGGTTTATTACCTAGGAATGAGAACTTTCTTTCCAGCTCTGGTCTCTTTCTAGGAAAATTACCTCTGACTTTTGATCTTTGGCCTGGCTTATCACAAGCAGGTGGGAGGCATTCTCAACAAAGGGAACAATGCCCGTCAAGACAGAGGGGTGAGTGCTCCTCAGGGGTTGGGGGAACTGGGAGCCATTAAACGTGGCTATGGCACAACGTAAGAAGGTGTAGAGAGAGGAGTCTAGGAGATCGCAGTGATGGTGTGGATGAGAACAGCGATGGGAAAGAAAACCCCCACTCCCGCTTCTTCAATGCTTGCTTACTATGTACAATGCACTGGCTTTTCCAGTCCTCACGAGGGGCCTACAAAATAGGAATCAGCATTAACCCCCTTTCCCTATGAGAGAAGGTGAGGAGAAGAGGGGTTACACAGTTAGTAAGCGGCAGAGCCGGGGTCCAGCCCAGGCAGCCTGGCTCTGAAGCTGGTGTGGACAGATGGAGCGGGGCCTTCCCTGGGGGGATGGGAGCAGTCCCTCCTACCTCCGGTGCAGCCCAGTCTGGAATTCAGTGTGAGAAAAAAACCCTCAAAGGTGCGCTCTAGGTGGTGCTGGCCAGAAACCGACAGCTACCCTCTCGAGGACGTGGTCGGAGCAGAACTTGCATGAATGAATGAACCAAAAGTGCACCCTAACACTCGTATAGTCCCAGGTTTCTCCATTATTCTTTAACTTTCTTCAAAGTCATCGCCACGCCCGTAGCATGCCACTGGATGAAAACCCTTCCTTTGTTGGACAGAATTTCCAGCCCACAGGACGTTTTTGTGCCTTTGCAGCAGGATGAGAGAATGTCAATGTCAACATTTCTGTTTCCATGCTTTACCCAGCACTTGGCCATGGGGGGTCTTCCTGAGTAATTAGAGAGGGGCTGGTGGGCTCTTTCTCTAGAGGGTCACGCAGGCACCTCGCTCTCACCCCCCAGCACAGCATTGTCACCCCCCCTGCTCAGTTGTGGTTTTGCTCAGTTGTAAAGGACGTGGAGGAACAGAGCCCTCTGCCTTGGGGAAAAACAGATTGCAAGCCGTGGATCCGGGCTGGCTCGGGGCAACAGCTTCCTACGGGGAAAATGAGTTTGTTAAGTAATTGCACCAGGGGATCAGTGACCCATCAGCAAAATGAGGTCATTTTTGAAGGACAGTAACTAAATTTGTCACATGTCACAAATCTATTATTTTATGGTTGAGCTTAGACCAAAAAAAAAAAAAAAGCCGAGGGGAGCCTAAAAATACACAAAAATATCCTGAAAAGGCTGGTAAACCTTTGGTGATTTGTCTGGAAATATTTGTCCCTGTGTCACATTACCCTGATCCTGTCACTCGGTCACTGAAGACCCTTCATCTGTCCTGTGTTTAACAGCAGACTGTAGTGGTGAACAGTGCGGCCTTGGGGGTCCTGTGGCCTGGGCTCGCATCCTGACTTTGCCTCCTATTGGCTGTGTGGCCATAGGCAAGTCACTTAACCTCTCTGGCCCTCTGTTTCTTCATCTGTGTAATGGGATAATAATATCAGTTACCTCTTTGGGCTCAAGACTGAATGAATCAATATGCATACATTGCTTAGCATGATACCTGGCCCATCACAGGAGCTCAATGAATGTTCACCATCGTGGGTTCAACCATATGAAATACGCCCCCATCCTACAAAATCTGTGGTTTCATAAGGTTTACACTATTCTTATTAGGATAAGTCCAGGTTCCTTAAGTCGCTGTTTGCATTCAGTGTGTACATTACTATACATGGAATGACCTTCAGTTTTTAACACCACAGAATCCCGCTCCTTCCCCAAAGTCTGGCTCAGACACCGCCTCCTCCAGGAGGCCTTCCTACTCCTCAGTGTGCAGTGGGTGCTTCCCTCCTGGGTGCTCCCCGGTAGCTGCGTGGGCCTCTCTTCCGGCTCCATCTCTGCAGCGTTGCTGCACGTGTGTCTGCCTGCCTGCGCCGCTGGGTGGGGAGCACCCTGGGGGAGGGGCTGGTCCAGGCGGGGCCCGCAGGGCGGTGCTCGGCGACCCTCACCCCCTCTCCTCCCGCGCTCCGCCGTTCTCAGCCATCGTCCTCTGCTGGCGCTGAGAGGGTGCTGAGCATGCGCCATTGCCCACGGTCACTGCCCCCCTGGGGTCACCGGAGAAGTGTGCGTCATTCCACCTGTCTGACGCTGAGGCACAGACCTGCTAGCCCGTCAGCCAGGGGACTGAGCAGGGACGGAAGTAGGACTCGCACTGCTGAGCACAGGGGTCCTTCCTTCCTGTCATTTGCAGGGAAGGCGTATGATAAACGGGGGATGCTGGGCATGAAGGGCTGAGACCGTATAGAAGCTGCTGGGGGAGCTCCAGGAAGAGTGGGGTCTTGAGGTTGGGTGGCTTGGGTGTGGGCATTGAGCTAGTCACGCCAGAGCGGCATGGATGTAGGTAAGCTCTTTAGAGTGTGTGAAACAGGCACCGGGTTCCTCATCCGTCGTGCGGGCCTGATGGCCGCCTGGTGGGAGGATTCCGTGGAGACGGGTGAACCAGTTCGTTGAGAAGAGCCATGGGCAGTGCTGGGCATGAGGTCAGCGTCCCGTTGATGCCGATTTCCTTCTGATGGGATGGTCACCATCTCTCGACCCTGTGAACAAGAAACCTTAGAGCGGACCCCTGCTCTGTAGGGACAGCCATCAGCGACCCTCTTGGCAGACACCTGCTGGGTGATGTGGTGGGAACCGCCCCCCAGCCCCGGCTCCTCACCGGCACCGTGATGGCATTGTGTGCCTCGTTGAACTGTCACAGAAGGACATGAGCAATGCAGGGGAGCCCTGGTGGGAGGCCTGGAAAGTGATCAATACATATTCCTCATCATTGCCATCTCTTCCCTAGACGAACGTGGGATCGGGGGCTTTTATGAACATGCAGAGACCATTTCATTCTGCTCTTGCCTCCAGCTTCCCCTGCCTTCGGGGTGGACGCCTGCTCCTGGAGTGTGCCCGGCTGCAGCCGCCTCAGAACCAGCACTCCCCACACAGCTCCTGCAAGAAGAAGGTGGACTGTCCTGTCTCGTCCCCCGAGCTGATGGCCTCTCGCCACCCTCTGAGCTCCTGAGTCCTGCTAGGATCCTGGCTTTCCACAAAGAGCTTCGACAAAGCATTTGCAGCAATTCCCAGGTCAATAAATCACCACTGGAGTTATAAATTTAATAGAACCACTCATGCTCTGGGGCCATTTCATAGACTCCATAAATATTTGAAGCAGAACCTTCAGACACTGCTTTAAGAAATTGGTAGCAATCAAAGCCCTCACTCAGTGGCAAGTGGTTTTGCCTTTGGCTCGGGGGGCGGGGCATCTATGTTGGTTGTCAGAGCTTGGGAGAAATGCTGGAAGGAGCTCACACATTCTGAGGGCTTCAGCTTTGGCTAATGTCAAGGCAGCAAAGAGAGTATTTACTGTACCAAAACCTATTGAATGACTGGTCCGATGGTTCTCCACTGGGCATGATTTTTCCCAAGCAGGGAAAAATTTGGCAATGTCCAGAGACATTTTTTGTCATCCCAACGGGGAAGTGCTCCTGGCTTCTAGTGGACAGAGGCCAGGGATGCTGTTACACATCCCACGATGCACAAGACAGCATCCTACAACAGAGATTATCCAACCCAGTGTCAACAGTGCCGGGGTTGGGAAGCCCCGGACTGGTCTGATAGCTCCTAACATCGCCAGCAGCAGAGAACTCTTTTGTTACGTTCCTGCCCTCAGGGCCCTTCCCATGTTTTAGAAGATTTTTGTCTACTAATGGACATGCTTAATTTAAGTAATTATATATTTGACATTTTAAAACATTAAAACCAACCAGAACTTTCTAATAAGCCCAATCATTCAACAGACACTTGTTGATATCCCACAAATGCCAGGAAATATAATGTGGAGGGTGAGGGGGGTGAGTCAGCTTTGGTCCCCGCTCTGGGAGCTCAGAGGGCAATGGGACACACATGGACAAACAAAGCTCTGTGCAGCCCATGGTTAAGAGTACCATGAGACGTGAGACAGAGGGAAGGGCCCTTTCTGCCTGGCTTCGGAGAATAGAGGTCATTCAGGAGGGAAGCGCTGAGAGAGCCCCTAGGCCCATTGAGGTGTTCAACACATGGGTGAGGTAGGGAAGGGTGTCACAGTCAAAGGGAATAGCATGTGCAAGGCTCTGAGGCATGAGACTGAACTTTGGGCGTGTCATCGAAGGAGAAGTATGCAAAGCAGCCCCTTGCCAAGCCAGCTGCAAGCCCCTGAGAACGGGACTCATGCCCTGACCCGGGTAGAGGACTCAGGGGTAGAAGGAAAACACATCCCTCCCCAGGGCAGGCTACCCAACGAGAGAATCAAGGGAGCTTGGACCACATATGCTCAGATCCTGTCCCCAGTCTCAATCAGAGACATCATCTCTGTCTTTAGAAAGGGGCTGGTGAGGGGTTTGAGGCAAAGGTCAGGGTTACCTTCCCAGTGCTGTTCCCTCCTGGAGGCTCTGGTCACTGAGGGTCAGGGAAGTACCAGGACAAGAAACCTAGGACTCTCAGGGTAGCAGTCAAAGCATGAAGATTTTATTTTAATGTAGTTTAACTTTTACGTTGAGAAGTGCAGAGAGTTCCCACATACCCTTCACCTAGCTTCTCGTAATGCTGACATCTTATACACCTAAGCACACCACAGTGACAGAAACAAATGGATCGCCATGATCACTAACACTGGTGTGTGACCTCCTCCTTTGGCGCCTTTCCCACCTTTATTTTGGGGCAACGCCATCAGCTTTGAGCATCGGGAATGTGATGAAGAGAGTATCTAACCAGTGAAGTGAGGGCCCAGTCAGCTGCACCGCCCTGCTAAGCCAGCCGGATGCCCTCCAGGCCACCCCCTCCAGGGGTGAACCGTCTCCAGGTTCAGGTGCCCTGCATCCTGTCCCTGGAGTGCTCCCCACCCCCCGCTTCAGCTCATATTCGGGGCCTCGGCGGAGAGGCGGCTGGGGGAGCCCATGACTGGAAGCCAAGGCGATCTTCGCAGCCTAACATGGTGATTCCGTAGTAAATCATGTTCCGAAGCCAGAAACCACTTATTCACCCAGCAACGAGCTCCTGCCTGGGGCTGGCGCTTTGGGTCACCTCAAGCTGGGTCGTTGCTTCGTGCCGTGATCCCCTGGGGGCACTTTTGTGATGGTGGACGGAGGACTCTGGCATTTTCTTCGCCTCAACCACAGACCCCAGCCCTTGGACAGGGCCACCCCCTCAGTCCGGTCAGATGCCCCTGGGCCTGGAGGCTGTACCCGCTCGGGAGGCTGAGCGGGGTCGGGCAGGAACTGGCATGCGGGAGCTGGTGTCAGGCTGCCCCCCGCACCAGAAGGCCACCGTGAGTGACCTGACCTCCAGAGAGCAGCCAGATGGGCCAGCCCAGGCTGCGCGGCAGAAAACAGTTTGTCAGCCCGGCTGTCAGCGAGCGACAATGGTGGCCTTCTATGGGATCGTCTGGCCAGGCTCTGCAGCGCGGAAGCCCCGAACCCAAGCGAGGTAATGCACATCCCCTCCCCCACTACTGTGAAAGGGCCCCACCTGGGCTTTTAGGTAAATCAGATGAGGGGGTTGGCCTGGCCTGTGGCCAAGCAGCAGAAAATGTTAAGTGCAGTCTGTCTGTGTCTCCCTGCTGCCTGATCCGTTGTCCTGCTCTCCTGGGAGGCATTTGCTCGAGTGGCAGAGGTTCTGCTCAGCAGATACTTCCTTGGGCACTGCTGGGGCAGGTGAAGGGCTGAGAAATGGGCCGCAGGGGTCTCATTCCTGGTTCCCATCCTCCAGGGTCCTGGTGGGCGGGTGTGCAGATCAACTGAGACTGCATGGCATGGGCCGGGGGCAGCAGGGAGGGAGAGCACAGGATCGGGGGGCACAAAGCTGTGGCTAACCAGCGAAGGGTCAGTGAGGACTTCCTGAAGGAGGTGTCAACTGGGGTGGGTCCTGGAGATGAGCAGGGGTCAGCCAAGGAGGAAGGACTTGCAGACCGGGGCAGCCACATGTGCCAAGGCCTGGGGTGGGGTCAGGGGTAGGAAACGGGGTGGACATACTTGTTTTTCTGTAATCCTGGGATGGAAGGTGCCAGAAAGAAGGTGCTACCTTTTTGCAATCCTACTGTGACTTTTTTCTTTACTTACGCACGTTAGTATGAGTAAGACATTTTCACTCTTCAAAATTTGGAAGGCGCAGAAGTATGCCCAGTGCAAATTTCTTCCTTGTCCCCAGTTCCCTTCTGCAGAGGCAAACAGATCCCAGTATTTTAGGAATCCTTCCAGAGACGCTGATACACCGTCAGCAGTAGAACTCAGACAGACATGGAGGTGCCATTTCATATGTCTTGGTGATCGTTCTGCATCCTGACATACATCTTTCCTTCATCTTTTAAATGGTTGCATTGTTTCCCATCATGTGGTTCCTACCAATCCTCTTGACGGACATTTGCGTTGTTTCTGATCTTTGGCTGTTAACACCGGTACAGTCGCGAAAATGCATGTACGTGCACCTGTTCGCACATGTGTGAGCCTATCTGAGGGTAAATTCCGGGAGGAAGAATCACTGCCTCAAAGTGGTCACTTTGAGAGTCCTGGCCAGCCCCGCTCCTGGCCTCACCCGGGGATCCCACTGGCAATGCTGGGGAGAGGGGGTCCTGGTTGCCCACAGCCCTGCGCTCACTCTAAGATGTGTTCTTTCAACTCAGCATCTACCTCTGAGTCCCCACGACGTGCCAGGCATGGTTGGAGGTGGTGAACGAGACAGAGGGGGACCCTGGCCTCACTGGGGGAACTCCGGAGTGGGGGGAGGGAGTTCGTAAGCAGGTGTTTGCTTCCTGACCCCAACGAGGACGGCCCAGGTTTCCATCTCACAGCCTGGGTGGGATCTGGCCACCAGGGACAGCTGGTGACAGGGCCCTGGGGAGTCGGTGGCCGAGGGTGAGCGGAGAGGCTGGCATTCGGGCAGAGCCTCGAAGGGTGATATGGTCCCCAGGGCAGAGGTGGCGGCCCAGGTGGGGCCAGCAGGAAGGGACGTGGGGCTTCCGAGCTGTGCTCTGTGCTGGGCACTGCACTGGGTGCTGACACCCCCACTCCCAGGGTAGAAGCCCCTGGCTGGGGCCTAGGAAGCCAGAGGTGGGAGGTGCCGGGCACACCTGCATTCGCTGCCCCGCTCCACTTCTCCCAGCATGGAAGGCTTGGTTTCCTCCTGTAAAAAGGAAGTAGCTTCACCTAACATTGTCTCAGCTCACCGGAGCCTCGCCCGGGGTGTGGTGTCTGTGACAGGTGCCCTGCCGGCCTGTCCCTCTTTCCCTCCTCCTAATGCCAGCAGGCAGGAGGCCCAGGAGCCCGGCGCACACCCTGCCTCCGCTCAGTTCTCTGTGCCTCAGTTTTCTGACCTGGCAAATGGGGATGCCTGCCTCCCAGGGAGGGTCCGAGGGGCGAGTGGGGTCATTTACTGGGAGCGCTGAAAACAGGCCTTGGAACACGGGGGTGGTCGGGGGGGGTGCTGCTGTGGAAATGCCGCCGCTGTTCTATCTCTGTGCGCGGGATCTTTGACAACCAGAATGAAAACAGAGTCCCTTCGGGCGGGGCGATAGCGAGACAGAGCAGGAGAGAGGGCAGCCGGGTGACGTGATCAGCCGGGGCCGGGTCTGAAAGCTGACGGAGGGGGGCAGGTGGCAAGAGAGACTGGAATAGAGTCATGGTGCTGCTCAGTCCCTGTGGTGGTGACGCTGCCCAGCTTCCCCAGGAGCCGCAG
Source organism: Halichoerus grypus (assembly GCF_964656455.1). Classification (NCBI taxonomy): domain Eukaryota; kingdom Metazoa; phylum Chordata; class Mammalia; order Carnivora; family Phocidae; genus Halichoerus; species Halichoerus grypus. Next base: position 5,083,492 of record NC_135714.1, read on the forward strand.
AAAATCCACTCAAGAAGTTAGTCCTGAAAGCAGCAGCCCGTCCCTGCAGGCTGAGGCCTCGCACGGGCCCTTGCCACCCCAGCTCAGAGCTGGGCACCCCCTCAGGGTCCCTGGTCCTTTCTATTGCTCTACCTCCTCCCCAAACAGCCCCGAACAGGCCCGAACAGCCTTCATCGGGAGTGCAGAGACCCTTGCCGGGCCCTTCCGGATGTTGCGGGAGCGGGGTGGGGGGGCTGACTTCCCTTTCCTAAAAGTCCCGGTTTATCTATCGGGAAGAATGCTCATTTCTGCTGTTCCAGGGTATCCTTTTTTTTTTTTTTTTTTTCCTTTTGACCCTTTTAAAACTAACCAATCTAACATGGGCAGCAGACACTAAGCAGCTAAGAGAGAGGGAGCTCTGCAGCTCATCTACCTGGGCCAGAATCCCAGCTCTGCTCCCCAGCAGCTAGAACAGGACCCACCTCACAAAGTGTGTTCTGGAAGGATTAAGTAGAGGCTAAGAGCCTGATTCTTAGCGCTTCATGGTATTGATGTTATTTTAAAGTGCAACTTGCCACCACTCTTCAAGTAGAAAGCTGGCATCAAAAACAAAGGAAGCACTTCAAAAACAAAGACTACTGTGTAGGGCATAAAATGATTTCCCACACTGCGCCTTCCTCCTCTGAGCCCAGGTCTGGGGGAGGCAGCGCAGCCCCAGGCGCTGGCCTGCAGCCCCTCAGGGATCTGACCCACAACCCCTCCAGCTTGCTCCCCGCCCTGCTGCAGCCCCAAGGTCCCCGAGCCGCCTGTGGGTCCTGCCTCCCAGCGTTTGCCCTCTGGTCTGCTGTGCCTGCCAGCCATCCTTGGGAGCAGTGACACGGTGGATCAGGGTTGGCTCCAGCAGCCTGCCCTTTGCTCTCTGTATGGCCTCAGGCAAGTTTAGCTCCTCGGGGCCTCAGTGTTCTCATCTGTAAAATGGGGACACTTAAAGGAGGCAATTCAGTGAGGCATAAAGCACAGAGTCCCCTCGCTGGGTAAACTATGATTATTTCTGTTGTTAAATGCTTCACTGGCGGAAGTCAGGGGACAGCATCAGCCTTGCTGTTGCTGGAGTCAGGCAGGACACAGAGCTGCACCTGCGGCTCCAGGCCGGGGCTGTGTCTCCGAACTTCTTCACTGTCCAGCCTGCAAGGGAGGGTCTTTATGCCCATTTTGTGGCTGAGAAAACGGAGGCTCCCACAGACCCAAACTGCTAGACTCGGGATTTGAGTCCCAATCTGTAGAGCTCTGACTCTGAAATCAGTTTTCCTTGCCCCTGGCACGCAGGTCCTCATGTCTATTCCCTTGTGATCCACACACCCCACCCCGTGCATGCCTCATGTGTTCCTATCTGCTTCCAGGAAGGAGCTCACGAGACCTAAAATAAAAGACACAGATACAATAGAAAGAATCTGTATTACAGAAGAGTGAAAACTTAGGGCCAAATAATAGTTGAAGAGGGAGTCAGAGAGAATGACCACACTGGGCACCGAGGCCACGGGCACCTGTGACAACTGAATGGAAAAGTGAGTTCTGAGCTTCCTGGTAGTCAAGGCAAAAAGCGGAACAGCATGGGTGTCTTGGTGCTGACTTTCCAATAAAAGGAAACAGGTCTGAAGAACGTTTCTTCCAGCTCTGAGCTCTGAGGGAAATCATCCTGAGGGTCTGTATACCGTCAACAGGACAAATGTGGACTCGTGTCCCTGGTAACACGCCTCCGCATCCTTGGGAGATGGAAGGCACATCTGTTGGAAGCTGCGATCCACCTCTCCCTTTGCCAGGGGCCCACGCCAGGCTTTGTGGGGTTCTCATGGCTCCTTGGACTGAGCAGTATTACTTGCCCTTTATGGGTGAGACCCATGGAGAAGCCTCGGCTCTGTCCCAAGTCTATCTGCTTGTGGGGCACAGAACCCCCAGCACCAGTGCACACCTGCCGCACTCCTCTGCTGTCCTGCCCAGCTCAGGGGGCTCCGTGGTGGATTTCCTGCCAGGAGCTGATGCTGCCTCCCCGCCCCCTCCCAGTCTCTTCCTTCCCCTCCTCCCTCTCCCCTCCACACACACGCACACAGCAACTCTCCCTCAGCTATAAATCTCAGCTAAGTGCTCCCCTGGGCTCGCAAGCCCCCGGGGCCCAGCTCCAGGACTGGCAGCTCTGTCTGCTGGGGCTGGGACGCAGGGGCAAGGCTGGGGGGCAGGGAGAGTGGTGTGCAGAGGGGGGAGCTGGACTCTGGCTGCCTCTTGTTGCTGCCGCTTCCCTCATCCCCATCCCCAGGCCTGGGGTGTCCTGCGGTTTGCCTCACACTGGACCAGACCCAGGAATCAATCTCCTGCACCACGCACACACAAGGGGAAGCCGGGACACAGAAGCTGATGGCTTACGTCCCAGTGGCCTTAAGTAACCAGCTCCCCCGTTGTTAACCATGGTTCACTATTGGGTACCCGCCATTACTCCGGGTCTGTTGTGTTGGTGCTGTCCTGGATTTGAGGTAGGCAGAGCTGGGTCAGAGAATACTTACTGGGGGTGGGGGGGTGCGGTTCACTGTCAGGTAGCAGGAACCAGCCAGCCAGCCACCCTCTCCCCTCTTCCAGGGCTGCTGTGTCTAGTTGTTCAGGTTGTATACTGAACAAAGCATCTGGCTCGGGGGCAAAAGGGGATGAAATCCAGCCCTCCTCTCTTTGCCAAAAGGCTGTGCCCGTCTGGAGGGGGTGGTGCCCTTTACAAGTTCACGCAGAGGCCTGCAGGCTGTGACCCCCCCTGGAAGGGGTATCTTTGTGTGAGTCGACACAGAGGGTCTGTGGAGTCTGTGTCATGTGTTGCTGACCCAGACCCAGAGGTGCCAAGTCAGCAGGCGGAGGCCAGTGGGTCTCTGGAGGACACACGATGCCTCCGCAGTACAGCCCTCCAGCTTGTGAAGCGCTAGGGGGCCGTGTGCTGCCCCCATGCACCTTTGGGCTTGGCTCAGGAGCCAGGAGGCCTGAGCCTGGGCGCAGTCCTGAGACAGGATGGTGGCCTCCGCCCACAGGCATAATTAGGATTCTGCGGCCCACCAAAGCCACCCATTCCTTCCTTTTACCCCCAAGTAGTCTGAGCCCTGCATCCTCGGTCCCGTGTTAGGAACTTACTGCTACTTCACCCCAGCACCAAGCTGAGGGGAGAGAAGGAGCACTGGACCAGGAGCCAATGGACCTGGGCCTACTCACAGGGCTGCTGCTCAATACCTGTGTGTCCCTGGGTGAGTCACTTGACCTCTCTGTGTTAATGGGCTGTAGTTTCGATATGACTGCGTAATAAACCAGCCCAAAGCCAGCCACCCCAACCATCTATTGTCACACACTCGGGCTGTAGGTTGCCTAGGGTTTGGCCAGCCAGGCTGGGTTTGGGCCGAGGGCCAGGTTCAGACCAGCTCCACCTGTCACCATGTTCTCCTTGGAATTCTCGGGATTCCTTCTCTGGGCCCCCGGGGCCTGGTCGTCTGTGGCACGCAGGAGGGCGAACAGAGCGTGCAGCGCCTCTTAACACCTCTCTGCTCAGAATAGTCAAAATCAGTCTTGCAAACACGCTGGACATCGACAGCGTGAGGAAAGGCCTTCCCGAGTCACAAGCTCACACGCAGGAGGAGGAACGGGTCAGAACAACCCGACCTCCTACACCCTCCCAGCGGGACTTGAGCGCATCCAATGCGGAACTGCGGTCAGGGCAGGAAGCGACCACATACGCAGAGTGCCCGTCACAGAGGGCAGCAGTGGCTTTGTGTCCCCCTGCTGTCCTCCTTCGCCGTTCTTTGAAGATCTTTACATTGACATAAAATATTTCGAGCAAATCCAAAATTCACCAGAGAAAATCCACGCACCCCAAGTGGAGCGAGGGGTGGAGGGTCATCCTTACGGGCAGGAGCGCCCCGCTCGAGGGTCCTGCCCCTTTGTCATCCCCTCTGGTGGTGTCCCTCCTCCCCACTCTGCCTCCTGGCAACACTTGGCTTTCCTCCCAGCTTTTCCAGACGGATCTGATCCGAGACATCCAGAAGGGAACAACTGATTCCAGTCCTCAGGGGGGCCAGGTGGTTTTGTCTTCAGCGCTTGATCTTCCAGGAGGCTCGGGATGTTTTCCCCATGGTCTCCTCAAGGATGGGAGGTGGGGTGGGAAGGGCTGTCTGTCCCCATGTCCTGGGTTTGGGACCTCCCGGCAGCAGGGGTGGGGTCACCTGGCTGAGCAGCCTGGAAGCAGGGACCCCAGGCCCCGCTGCATCCTGGACAGGTGTCAGCCGGGCTGTGTCCCCCTCTCCCTCCAGCTGTCGGAGGCTAGCCCGCCAGCTTTGCCAGGGTTCTGAGATGTGAGTTCACTGAATTCCTGCGGCTTTCTGCAGGAATTCAGGAGAGCAAAGAAAGCTGAAAAGCTGAACTTCTGTTCCCTTTCTCTCTCCTTCTTTTTGCTCTTGTGTGTGTGTGCGTGTGTGCGTGGGTCCCCAGATATTCAGAGTACACCCGGGAGCCAACTACTTGTTACCACTCCCAACACCGGTTGTCCTGCAGACATATTCCCAGCGCCCAGGATAGTGGCTGGTACACACTAGCGACTTCGTGTTTGTTGAATGAATGCATGAACTAGTTGCTCAATTTTCTTTGGCACTCCCAAGCACGCATTTCACTGCATCTGGTGGTCTGTAGAGCAAATTCTGTTGAATGGGAAAGTATGAGTTTTGTTTCATTTTTGCTTTGGGGGTGGGAGGGAGAGGAAGGAAAGGACTCAGAGAAGAGCGGGAGGATGAGCTGGAGTCTCAGCGGCGCCCCCTGCCCACCCCCACGCCTCCTACACCAGGACACTGCCATTAGCTGCTTAGCTACAGAAGGAGCGAAGGGCCCGGGATTGCAGGGGCCTGGAGCAGGAGGAGCAGCGTGAGGGTGTTACAGGGAAGGCGGGTGGAGGGTGCAGAGGTGGGGAGGACGGTGGGGCAGGGAAACCTCTGACCTGCTCTTCATCTTGGAACTTTTCCTTTGGAAGGACTGGTATTCATTACACACAGTCTGCCTTGGTGCATTTAACACAGACGCTTTATCTGTGCCGTTATTATGAGAACCATATATTTCCCCTTCTAGATACAGGGACACCTTTTCTTAGCTTCATGTTGGTATTTCTGGTGTTGTGACGATTATTCTCCAAGCGGTGGTTTGCAGGGTCACGGACAGCGACTAGGAAGGGGACAGACTGGAATGCCTGTTCTAGATCTGCATTCACGTGCTGTGGGATCCCAGGTGATGGGACCTCTCCGAGCCTCAGTTTCCCATTCCTGTTTGCCTTACTTCCCCCCCCCCCCATCAGAGTGGTTGTTCCTCAGTGCAGGTGGCCCTACTGTACTGTGACTAGGACAGTCCTCGCGTGTAACTATTTCACACTATGTGGTGAATGGCTGATAGTTTCTAGAGACGTTTGTATTTTGTGAAGAAGATGCTCATCTGCACAGAGAAATTCATTGGCATCATTTTGGAAAACATTTTCATATGAGAAAATACAAACATTTACAAAAGTAGACAGAATATTAAAAGGAGCCCCCATGTAGATGTCACTCAGCTTCAACACTGGCTCATTCAAGAACAACCTCAATTCATCTGTACACCGCCCACCCTCCCCACACATATTCGTTTGAAGTAAAACTAGACAGTTTATCACTGAATTCATAAATATTTTAAAAACCCATCATACCTCAAATAAACAATCCCTGATTTTGTCAAACATCCAGTCTTCAAGTTTCTAATTATCTTATGAATTAATAGTTAAATTGTTTTTTGTAGTTTGTTTGAATCAGGATCTAAATAAGGTCTTTACACGCTGATTGACTGGTATGTCTCTCTTTGTGGTAAAATTTAGCATTTTAACCGATAAGTATTCATATTGTTGTGCAACCATCCCCACCCCATCTCCAGAACTTTCTCATCTTTCTGAACTGAAGCTCTGTCCCCCCGTTAAACACTCACTCCCCACGTCCCCCTTCCCCCAGCCCCTGGCACCCACCATCTGCTTTCTGTCCATGAATCTGATTACTCCAGGGACCTCATATGAATGGAATCATACAGCGTTTGTGCCTTTGTGACCGGGTCGGCAAGGTTCATCTGTGTGGTAGCGTGTGGCCAAATGCCCTTCCTGTTTAAGGCTGAATCATGTTCCACTGAGTGGACATATTTTGTTTGTCCATTCATCCCTCAGTGGGCACTTGTGGAATGTTTTTTTGATTCTACTCATCTTTCTTGTCTTGGAATATTCTGGAAGCAGGTGGCTTGTCCTGCAGTTTCCCATGCAGGCTCTTACTGGTTGAGTCTCCACAATGCTGTTGTCCACGTTGCTCTGTCTTCTGTGTGTCCATACATCACCCCTGGACCTAGAGCTTTGGTACGATCCAGGCTCAGCTGGGGTTTCTCCTAGACACTTCAGGGTAGTGTTATGTCCTTCCTTCAGGAGACGTGGGTCTGGCTGGCTCTTCTTTTGTGATGTTGGCATCCGCTGCTGCCCAGGACTCAGATTCACGGATCCATTACTGGGTACAAACTGACAGGTTACGTCATTCCTTTACGTGTGAGCTGGGACCCTTCTCCAACGAAGGATTCCCCTTGCCTGCTCTCTGGCTATTCTGTTTATTTGCTTTGTATCTGCCGCCAGAGTTTGTGTGCTGGAGGAGCACTCACTCATTCACTCACTCACACATTCATTCACTCATCACTCATTCATTCACTCACTCATTAACTCACGCCCTCATTCACTCGCTCATTCAATCCCTCATTCACTCCCTCATTCACTCACTCATTCATTAACTCAATACTCATTTATTCATTTGTTCACTCACACATTTGCTCACTCATCACTCACTCATTCACTCATTCATTAACTCACTTACTCCCTCATTCACTCACTCATTCATTCACTCATACACTCAATCCATTCATTCACTTACTCATTCACTCACACACTTATCCATTCATTCATTCACTCACTCATTAACTCACTACTCATTCACCCACTCATTCATTAACTCACTCACTCTCACTCCATCATGCACTCACTCATTTCTCACCCTCTCATTCATTAATTCATTCACACACCCATTCACTCATTCACTCACTCACCTACTCACTAATTCACTCATTCACTCGCTTCCTGACTTTTACTGACTGCCAGTCTTGGATGCTCACTGAGGTGAGAAAGATGAAGCATTGGGTCGCACACCTGAAGGAGAGACAGGTGACCAGGATAATAGAAGCATTAAGGTCCCATGAGTGCACAGAGGTGAGGGAGCCTGGAAGAAGTGATATAATGGCAGCATCTGGCTCCACGCCATCTTGTGCAACGACGAGCAGATGGTGAATTCAGCTGGCTGACGTGGCTCGCTGCTGGCCGGGCTGACAACTCATACTTTTAGACTTTCTAAGTTTGGGTTTTTAAAGTTGGGATGCCCGTAGAGCGGTCCTGACACTATTGGTCTCCCAGAGGGACAGATCCAGCTGACATTTCCTGGAGTGTTCCCCATCCTCTAGAGCCAGAGGAGTGTTAGGTTCGAGTGCGGACACGGCTGCATGCAAGGGCTTCAGTGGGAGTGACCAGGACCTTGGAGGACACAGGAGGAACCTGCTTTGCTGCAGGAGCCCGTGGCTGTCATGCGAGAGGCCCCAGGGTGGGGGGGCCGGGGAGCCTGGCCGCCATAGACCCAGCTGCCCTGCCTCTTTGCACTCACATGGCTCTTCAGATCTTTTCTTCCAGAGAACTGCGTGTTCCATCTGTGCGTCTTCCCTGGCTGCACTCACCTATTCCCGGGAGCGGGAGGTGATGGGTGTTGAGTTCCTCCCCCCATCTCTGCACCCCTAAAGGGGGCTTGACCACAAAACTGTCTGGCTGGTAGAGTTTGGGTCAACAGGAAAAGAAGGCCAAGTCTTAGAGGCTACACAGTTCAGCTTCTTCATCTCACATCCCGGTTCTGGCAGGAAAGAGGCGACATCCCCAAGTAGGTGATTGGAGGGGGTGTATTTGCGTTGGGGTGAGGGGACAGAGGATGGCAAGAGCAGGAAGCCATTACCACCCAAGGGCTGCAGAGCGAGGAGAGGGCGCTGCTACCCCAGAAGCTGGTGGAAAGTGAGTAGAGGAGCCCACCCTGCATCATCCCAACCTTTTGATGGGATAGAGAATAAATTCTGGAACCTTCTTTCTTCCCTCTCTCCAGACTCCTGCCTGCATCTCTCATTGGCAGGAAGCCAGAGACCAAGGGAAGCATTATTCTTGAGTCAACCTCCCCGGGCTCATCCTTAGGAGTCCACCTCCTGGGGCCCAGAGAATGTGACCAGGCAGAATAACCAGCAGAGCACATGAAAACACAGACAGGAGATTAGCTGGCCAAGGTCAATCACAGCCTAGACACCTACTAGATATTCAACAAAAACCTGAATTTCCTTCCATGATTAAGAAGAGCCACTGAGATGGAGAGGAAGAGCCTGGTAAGGAGTCAGGAGGCCTGGGCAAGGCTGGGCTGGGCCTCCCTGGGCAGGCTGCTCTGGAACATTCCGGGGCTCGCTTTGCTCATCGGGCCACGCTGTGAGTCACTGAGTGTATAGATGCTCGCGCTCAGGGCCATGAAGCACATCTGTGAATTCACTGTGGGGTTTTCCCTTCCCCGGAGCTCTGTCTGGAGGCTGATCGAATGCTGGGGAAGAGGATGTGAGGAAGGTGACGTGCACCTTCAGGGTCTGGCCTTAGCCGGGACCTGGGGACCGTGGCTGGCTCGGCCCCTGGGGAATCCATGTGATGCGCTGCATCACAAATGGCACTGGAAGGAAGATTAGGATGTCTTGCCATCGCCAGGCTGACTCGTCAGGACGTGGCTTACTAAGGGAACCTTCCGCTCTCTGCTTTGGCTCCCTTATGCAGTGGGGGCTGGGAGCTCCAATGACCCAGGAAGATCCTTCTGCTTCACCAGAAGGGCTTCAAAATTCTCAGCCCCCAGCACCTCATCATACAGACTCAGGTGATGGAGCCACTCGTCTTTTATGAAGATTTATTTTATAAATCTGAGAACAGGTGATGGGGCCAGATGTGCCAGATGGGTGTGAATTCCAACCACACCATTTACCAGCCGTGGGGCCTTGGGCCGGTGTCTCAGGTTCCCTCCTGGCAAACTAGGTTTTCATAAAGAGTAGGTGAATTGGGGCAGACCCCGCCACCCCACGCACTCGGCTCCCCAGCCTCTGCTACCCAATGTGCCGATGAGCCTTGCCCCATCCACCTTGTTCTGCTGCTTGTCACCAGTCTGTTTCCCTGCCAGGCTATGTCCTCTTCAAGGGCGTGGACCACCCTGCTCCTCTCTTCATCCTCCACCCCTGCATGCCCTAGGAGGGTGGAGGTCCTTCCTCCACTGGGGGATTCTAGGAGATTCTCCCAGGTATTAACTAGGCTGTGGCTTTTACTCATCAGTCAGAGCGGAGGATGTGCCAAGCTGCTCTGGGTCACATTTTCTGTCTCGATGTTGGCTCCATCAGTCACTCCCATTTGTTCACTCCCTCACTCATTCCCCAAACCTTTACCTAGTTCCTCCGAGGTGCCAGGGAGCAGAGAAGAGGAAGAGAGGACCTCTGGGGGAGAGATGGCCCTATAAGCGGGCCAGCTCCCTGCCATGGGCTATGGGGACAACAGGGGCAGCCCTGGACAGTCTGAGAACGCAGGAACTTAGAGGCTGTCCACTGTCATTGTTCAGGGGACAGATGAGGGACCTGGAAGCCAGAGGCGTGTGGTGACTTCCTGTCCAGGGCTGTGTCCCATCGGCTAAGGACACAGGTGTCAGAGGTTCCTGCAGGAGGGATAGGGGAGCTCCAGGGCTGCTTGAATGGCCTCCCGAAGAGACAGCTTCCAGGGCTGCTGGGGGTGGGGGGCTTCAGGGGGCCTTTGAGCCCGACGGTCTGACCACGCCCTCCTAGAACCCATCCTCACATCCAGGCAGCTAGAGCATGCTGACCTTCTCTCTCAAAAGGAACTTGCCATTTGAGAAATAAAATGAACTTCAGATGAGTATATGATACAGGGAAGTGATTCCTAATGAAATGTACTTTCCTGACTTGAAAAGGAATTAATGCCGGGTTCTCAGTTTCCTGCCCATTTTCCAGCCCCTGAGTTGTCTCAGTCCACTGGGGCTGTTGTAACAGAATCCCATGGATCAGGGGCTTATAAACAGCGGGAGTGTATTTCTTAATATTCTGGAAGTCTGAGATCAGGGTGCCAACATGGTTGGGCTCTAGAGGGATGGTTGCTGACTTCTGGCTGTGTCTGCACACCATGGAAGGGGTGAGAGAGCTCTGTGCGGTCCTTTTCTAAGGGTACAAATCCCATCATGGGGCTCCACCCTCAAGACCCAGGCACCTCATGGAGTTCCCACCTCCGAATACCATCACATTGGGCATTAGGATTTCAATGTGTGAATTTGGGGGGCCACAAACATTCAGACAAATGGTAGGTGTCTTAGTGGTTGCATGCCTGAGATCCTCAAAAGTATTTCCCACCTCTAGTTTCTGGATGGGACTTTACTGTTTGTAAAGTGCTCCCCTGCACGTGCTCTTCTTTGAGTTTCCCAGCGATATCCACCGACTGTAGAGACGGAAACTGAAGCTCAGAGAGGTTTATGTCTGCCCGAGACCACACAGCGCAGGTGAGAGGCGGAGGCCCGCTTTACTCTGACTCCCCACGAGGGGTCTGGAAAGGATGCCCCACACCTCCGTGTTATCCCAGGTTCCACCTGCTGGTGCTTGGACAGCAACCCAAGGGGGCACCCCTGGTAAAATTCAAAAAATTAACTGTGGGGATCCAAAAATGAGAACCCCTGGGGAAACTTATCTTCAGAGTGAATGTAAAGAAACAACATCATTGAGATATTGGTAGGTTGTGTTGTGTTCAGAACGGTTTTAGGAAGGATGTGAACACTTTAAGAAGAAGCCTACCATGGGTGCCTCGTGGGGCCGGAGAGCACAGAATAGCTTCTGCTGCTATGGGGAATGATGCTAAGCGTTGCTGAGCATCTATTCTGGGTCAGGCTAGAAGCCTTCCAGATATTGCCTGAAAAACCAGGATAATATCATAGCCTTTAAAATAAACCCGGTGCCGGGGCGCCTGGGTGCCTCAGTCAGTTAAGCGGCTGCCTTCGGCCCAGGTCATGATTTCAGGGTCCTGGGATCAAGCCCCACATCTAGCTCTCCTCTCAGTCATCAGGGAGTCTGCTTCTCCCTCTCCCTCTGCTCTCTCTCGCTTTCTCTCTCTCACAGAAATAAAATCTTTAAAAAAAATAAATAAAATAAACCCTGTGCCTAGCTAAGCCCAGAAGAGCAGATATTAAGAAACATATTTTTATTTTTATTTTATTTTATCTTATTTTATTTTATTTGCGGGGGCAGAGGGAGAGGGAGAGAGAGTCTTAAGCAGGCGCAATGCTCAGTGCACATCCCAACACAGGACTCAATCTCATGATCCTGAGATCATGACCTGAGCCGAAATCAAGAGTCGGATGCTTAACCAACAGAGTCATCCCAGCACCCTAAGAAACATATTTTAAATAACGATTTTTTTCCTGCTTATAAAAATTAATATATATTTATTTGAGTAAATTTGGAAAATACAAAAAACAAACAAAAGCACATGGAATCCCAGCATTGAGATGTTCGCTTTCAACATTTTGACATTTATCCTTATTCAGCCAGACTTTCTACCACCTGCGATCATACTGGGTATAGTGGTATTTAGGAGTATTTCCCATGCAACAATGTGTTCTTGTCATATGATTTCATAGAGGCAGGAGAGCCTGCTGGTTAAAGTAGTGGATTCTGGAACAAGTCTCAGCCATTTGCTAGCTGTGGACAAGTTTACTTAATTCCCCTGGGCCTTCATTTCCTCACATAAATTAGAGATGAGCACAGTATCTATCTTACCTGCTCGTGGGAGCAATGAACTGACTGTGCTTAGAACAGGCCTGGCGTATAGCAAGTTCTAAGTATTTGATAGTGTTCTTACTCTTGATAAAATTAGTTAAGACACCCCAACTACTTACTTTATTCCTTTATGCAGTGACATTTCCTCACACCTGCCGTGTGCCCAACACTCTTCTAAAGATGAAGGACGCCTGTGTCTGGGACACAGCCGACAAGACCTCTGTTCTTAAGGGTCTACACACGTTAGTTTCAGGTGTAGAATTTAGTGATTCAGCACGTCCATACATCGGCCGGTGCTCATCACGGCAAGTGCACTCCTTCATCCCCATCACCTGTTTCCCCCATCCCCCCCCCCACCTCCCCTCTGGTAACATCAGTGTGTTCTCTAGAGTTCAGAATCTGTTTCTTGGTTTGCCTCTCTCCCTCTTTTTTTTTTTTCTTTGTTCATTTGTTTGGTTTCTTAAATTCCACATACAAGTGAAATCCTATGGTATTTGTCCTTCTCTCAACTGACTTATTTCACTTAGCATTATACTCTCTAGTTCTAGCCACTTCATTGCAAATGGCAAGATTTCATTCTTTTGTAAAAAAAGATTTTATTTATTTTTGCGAGAGAGAGTGAGAGAGAGATCACAAGCAGGAGTGGGGAGAGGGGCAGAGAGAGAGAGGGAGAAGCAGACTCCCTGATGAGCGGGGAACCTGACGCAGGGCTCGATCCCAGGACCCTGGGATCCTGACCTGAAGCGAAGGCAGATGTTTAACTGCCTGAGCCACCCGGGCACCCTGGCAAGATTTCATTCTTGCTGATGGCTGAGTAATAGTCCATTGTGTGTGTGTGTGTGTGTGTTTGTGTTTGTACACACCATATCTCCTTTATCCATTCATCAGCTGAGGGACCCTTGAGCTGCTTCCATGATTTGGCTATTGTTGACAATGCTGCTATAAACATCGTGGTGTATGTACCCCTTCAAATTAGTATTTTTGTATCCTTTGGGTAAATACCTAGTAGTGCAATTGCTGGATCATAGGGTAGTTCTATTTTTAACTTTCTGAGGAACCTCCGTACTGTTTCCCAGAGTGGCTGCACCAGTTTGCATTCCCACCAACAGTGCACGAATGTTCCTCTTTCTCCATATTCTCCCCAACACCTGTTGTTTCTTGTGTTGTTGATTTTAGCTATTCTGACATTTTAGCCATTCTGAGGTGATGTTTCATTGTGGATTTGATTTGTATTTCCCTCTTGCTGTGTGATGTTGAGCATCTTTTCGTGTGTCTGTCGGCCATCTGGATGTCTTCTTTGGCAAAAAGTCTATTCATGTCTTCTGCCCATTTTTTAACTGGATTATTTGTTTTTGGAGTGTTGAGTTTTATAAGTTCTTTATAGATTTTGGATACTAACCCTTTTCAGATATATCATTTGCAAATATCTTCTCCCATTCCATAGGCTACCTTTAGTTTTGTTGATCATGTTGCCACACTTAATTTCTGTGATGATGCCAAGAAATGAGCATTGTCTCCCATTTCACAGATGTTGACATTTAGACTTGGGGCAGACAAGTCACTTGCCATGTCATGTAGTGATGGGTGCAGTCTGACCCCCAAACACTTGGCCCGCTCGCAGACTACTGCTGTCCTTCTTAGCTCTGAGCAAACCAGATTGGCACTGTAGATGCTACTATTGATTTGTCCAGCATTGATTGTTGCTGCTTCCTGGCACAGTATGTGCACGAAGGGAGGCCTTTTCATTCCATTTGTCACTCACCCCTCCCCCCTGTGATTTCAAGCCAGCTGCCACCTCTGCCTGCACTTTTCTTAGGCAGCTGGGACTGGGATTCTCCTTGAGAGCCAGCTCTTTCCCCAGGGCCTGGCAGATGCCAAGTGCCCCATAAATGTGTGCACAATTCAGCTGGAAACCACTCTTTAAACATAAACATTGACAAACAAGAGTTCTTGGGACTGAAGACCTAAGAAGGGCAAAGAAAGGAAATGGGGCCTTTAGTTTGGAGAAGACTCGGGACATCCATACCCAAGGAGCTGCGAGGTAAGGGGGGGTCCAGTGGTAAATTAGGGAAAGCTTAGGTCTGGGGTCAGGCCAAGCTGGGTTCCATCCCTGAGTGACCTTGAGTGAGTGTCCTTATTTCCTTGGCCCCATCTGTAAGATGGGGCTGATGCTCCCTACCCCACAGGCTGCAGCAAGGAGGACCATGTGAGTGAATGTGCTCAGAGTGGCTGTGTGTGCTAGGCACGCGTTTAGACGCTTAAGAGCAGAGGTCTTGTCTGCTTTGCTCTAGAAGTGAATAATTTAAAAATGTGTGAGGACATGTTATTGCATAAATGAATACTCATTCCGTATGAGTCCCAGGGGGAAGTTATGGGGAGGTGGGGTCAGGGGATGGGGATTGGGGGAGAGGATGGCTGGATGAGAGAGAAACATGAGAGCAGAGGCGAGGTGCCAAACTGGGGCCAGCACACCCTCGGTCCAGCCCCTGCTCTGTCCCCTGCTGGCCGTGGAGCCTTAGGCAAAGTGCCTCATCTTGGGTCCATGGCCTCCTCATTAGCAATAATGGTCCTTAACTCATAGAATTGTTGTAAGAATTATATAGAGCCTGGCACAAAGGAAGCACCTACTTAATATAAATCATCATCAGGACAGTCTTTTAATTGGCAGAAAGAAAGTATATTAGTTAGCTATGGTTGCGTAATAAATCACCCCAAAGCTTACTGGCTTAAAACCATCACCATTTTATGTATTCACTCATCTAGGTTAGCAGGTTGGATTGGCTCTACAGGGTGGTTTTTTGCTGGTCTCACCTGGGTCACTCATGCAGCCCTGCTCATCAGACAGCTCGACTGGGGCTGGGTCGTCAGATGACCTCATGTCTAGCAGTTGGTGCCAGCCATTAGGTGGCTGGTCTGTTCTGAGGATGTTCAGTTCTACTTCATGTGGACAGTCATTCTTCATCTTCTCTTCTAAAGGCAGTGTTCCAAGAGAGCAAGACCTTGAAGGCCCCTGTGGCCCAGGCTCAGAATGCCCACAATGTCACTTCTGCCCCCTTTCTACTGATCCACGTCTGTTATAAGGCCAGCCCAAGGAGTGGGGAGCCACACTCTCTTGATAGGAGTAGTAGGGGAGGCATTTTGCAAATGCATGAGCGCATAGAGATGGGAGGGATTCTTGCAACCAGCTTTGCAAACAGTCCTCTACAGAAGGAGCTAGTATTTTTGAGGCCCTGCCGACCTGCCAGGCACATTGACTTTCATAGCCATTATTCACACAGCAAAATTATCTCCCTGGTGATGCAAGGACCTCACTGTACTAGGAATATCCAAGCCAAGTCTGCAGCACCGTTAAAATGACAGAGATAATGGGATCTAGGCTGCAGACTAGGGACTGGGAGAAGGGTACTATGGTTCTTTCTGTTAGCAAGAATTGCAGGTTTTGAAGAAAATGCACAATAACAAACTGAATTATGGATGAGAGGTAGGATTTCTATTGAACAGTAGGGTTGCAAAGTCATGTTGATTTTGCTGATTAGAAACGTGAATATCAGCCGAGGTGTGTAGTTCTTCTCAGGCATTAAGGAAGAGACAGGAACATGATTTTTGAAGGGCCTTAACTGACAGGGGAGAATAGAATGGTCTAGTCAGTCTTGTAGGATCTCTTGGTGAGGTCACTGTAATGTCCTGACCACATAAAGCAAGGTGGGTGTGGATACATCACTTCTTCATCCATGTACTTGTTGCTCTTGCCTCTGGATTTTTGAAGCCAGTGAGTTTTGGGCTAGAAAGTGAGATGTGATTCTGGGGAGGATGGTTTGTTGGCAGGAGACAACCACTCTTACCAAGAACAATGAGAAAGTCTGTTATTTAAAATATAAAAATTATCCATTTAAATCCTCAGGGAGCAGCTGAAGTGGTGAGAGCTGGAGGAGCCTGGTTCTGGGGAGGGGAGAACCTTGGGGATCCAACTGTAGCTTTTTCTCTGGGGTCTTTTGTTACCTGGGGGCAGGCTGTGAGTCCAGGCCTGGTCCAGTAGATGACACTGCTGGGAACAGAGAGATGCCCTCTCCTGGGGCCAAAGACACAAAATTAGAGACTGGGGTGTTGGGGGGTGTCTTCAAACACCTGGTTGATCTCCTCCTCCAGATATTAGCCAGATTCTAAAGCTTGCAGGATGGGGCATATATAAACCAACAAGAAAACCTCTGAACAGCAAAGCAGAGTTTTCCTAGTCTAGCTGCTGAGAAGCAGAGGATCAGTGTTGAGGCTCTACCATGGACAGGACCCAGTGAGCTACCTGGATCCTCAACTGGCTACTGTAGGTGTTTGAGCTCGGGGCCCCTTATGACCACAGGGTGCTTCCAGCAGGGGAATGGCTGTGGGCTTTAGGAAGACCGTTCTGGACTCAGTGTGGAGAAGGGATGGGAGGGGACAGGAGAAGGGTGTTAGAGGATGCTGCCTGGTTGTGGACAATGAGGGGCTGCATAATGATTGATTTGCTCCATTTCTTTCATAAATCAAAGGAGCAGATAAACATGAGCAGACAGAGGAAGGCACGCCACTGGATGAATGAGCCATCTGTCTCAGCAGCAAACTTGGGAAGATGAGGGTGAAGCCAAGACAGAAAAGAGGCATCATTCATCTTAAGTGATAAGAAAGAAAAGAAAACTGACATTATATTATGAAAGGGGTTTGACAGGTTTTTACAATGGGAGAGAAGAATTTGTCTTGATCCGTGTGATATTAAGCAGAATTGAAACTAAGGATAGATCAAAATTACATTGAAAAAAACAATAAAGCAGTTCTCTAAGACATGCAGATGAGTCAGCTCAACTACTGCATTTGAAGAAACCAAGGCCCACGCAGGAAAATAGCATCATTTTGTTCAAGGGACCCAATAAACTGATTACAACCCCCATGTCTTTTTCACTTCTGTGGACTTGCTCTATTTCTGAGGGGATGATCAATTCTTGAAAATGTCCCATGTATGTTTGAAAATAATACATATTTAGTTATTATTGGTTTCAGACTTCTATAGGTATGTCATTATATCAAGCTTGTTAATTATGTTCTTCAAATTTTATTTATCTAGACTGGCGTTTTTGTTTGCTCAATCTGTTGAGTTCTGAAGAAGATGAGTTTAATCATCCAACTATGGTGGGAGATTTAGCAATTTCTCTTTCTAATTTTCTTAATTTTGTTTTGTGTATTTTGAGGGTATATTATTCAGTGCATGTGAGTCTAGTATTTTTCTATTATGCTATGAGTTTTTGTTTTACAAAGAGGTGGTGACCTTTCTGCTTTTGAGTCTATTTTGTTTAATGTTAATATAGTGATATTGAGTTTGTTTTGGTTAGTTTTTGCTTGGTACAACTTTTCCTATTCTTTTAAAGTCAACCTTTCTCTGCCCTTACATTTTAGTTATGTCTCTGGTAACAGCATGAGGCTATATTTTGGAAATCCACTAGGAAGATCCCTGTCCTTTTAATGGAGAGTTTAGTCCATTTATAATTATTATAACGATATATATGTTTACTTCCATCATCTTATTTTGTGCCTGTTGTCCACCCTGCCTTTGCTATGCTTCTTGTTTTTCTCTTTTCCACCTCTCTATAAAATGGATTAAGTTTTCTTATTCCACCTTTCACCCTAGGCACGTTTCCATTCTTTTAGTGGCAATTAGTTAAAGAGTTAATTTCCCAGCTTAATTTCTCTACCTCCCTCCTGTACACAAGATCCTAAATGGCTTTAATTCTGATAACTCCTTCTGTGTCTTTCATATTGCCCAGAAGGATATTTCTACTCTGTACTTTTATACTTCTCAAATTAGTCATTATCTTATATTTTACCAATTTCTTTGCTTACCATTCCTTCTTATATTTGGGGGGTGGTTTAATTTAGTTCTCCCTGGAACACATTCTTTACTGTATTTTATCAGCAGGGCATTTTATCAGTAAGCTTCTTACTCTTTGTCTGAAAATGTGTTTATTTTATTTTCATTACTGAATGATCATTTAGGTAGACATAGAATTCTAGATCCCCAGTTATTTCCTCTTGGCGATATGAAAAAGTTATTCCATTGTCTTCTGGTTTCCATCAAAATGCTTGCTGTCGGTATAATTACCATATGTTTTTAGGTAATCTGTCTTTCTGGTTGCTTTAGGATCTTCTGTTTGTCTTTGGGATTCTGGACCTCTGCTACAAGACATTTTTCTTTTTATTTATCCTACTTGAAACTTGTGATTCCTGACTCTGAGGATTTACATCTTTCAGCATTTCTGGAACATTGTCATTATATATTTGAATATTACCCTCCCCACTTCTCCTTTCTTTCCTTCCAGAACTCATAGTAACATTGTTAGAGTGCCCCATGTTTTCTTCAGTGGCTCATAATCATTTTCATGTTTTCTAATGATCTCTCCAAGTAACACGCTATGTCATCTCAGATCAGTCTTCAAGATGACTATTTTCATTTATATATATATTTTTTTGCAGTGTGAAGACTCTGTAGCTAGACTGTTAGGGTTCAAATTTAGACAATGAGATCTTTCTGTGCCTCAGTTTTATCATCTTTAAAGTGAGAGTTACAGTAATACCTACCCACTTAAAATTATTTTGAGGTTAAATGAGTCAATATATATAAAACACTTAGAGTAGAACCTGGCCCTTAGTAAGTCCTGTATATAAGTTAGAACTTATTTTAATTATTTTAAGAATCTACTTTATGGTCTTTATCCAATAGTTCTGTTATTTGATATTCTTGGGGAACTTAAACCTATTGATTATATGTCTTGTGTCTTCATTCATGAAATACTATTCTTTTGAGTGTTCTGTAATCTTGGCCCCTGGGGCTTTATCTGTAGGAA
Organism: Halichoerus grypus; assembly: GCF_964656455.1. Lineage (NCBI taxonomy): Eukaryota > Metazoa > Chordata > Mammalia > Carnivora > Phocidae > Halichoerus > Halichoerus grypus. The sequence goes on from NC_135714.1 coordinate 5,102,316, forward strand.
CCCTATGTGACTCAGCTTTAGCCCCAAGGGTATTACAGGCTCAAGGTTATATATTTTATTTTCATCCCTGATCTGGGATGTCAGGGATATTAGGAGCATCACTGACCAGCAGTTTCACTGGCTCGGGGCACCTTTTTCTGTTCCTTCACTGACTAGAGGCTTGTGGGCCATTTGGATGATATAAGTTCAACCCCAAATTCCCATGGGATATAGGCCTGTAGTCACATATTCTCAAGGGAGATTTTTTTTTCCCCCACCTAGAGCTCAGGTTAAGAAAGACAGACTCCTTGTGATCTCTTGTGCTAAAGTGGAGTTTTCCCACCCAACCTACTCTGTGGAGGAAATAGCCCTTCCAGGGTGCTGGCTTTCTGTGGTGGGCTTAGTTCCAGCTGACTCTCTCTGTGTATGTGTACTATCTGACTTCCCTCATTCGCGGAGACCAGCATGGCCTTCCGGGGGCAGCTATGGCATTGCGTCTCACGCAGATCTCCCTTGCTGGCTTCTGACCTCAACCCTTCAGGTAGAAGACATGGTAAGTGCTTTATCCAGCCATGGGGAAGGTATCCTGTCCGCCATATTGCAGGAGGCTGAAGCCTTCCTTGGTCTTCTTCACAATCCCACACCTTGCATGGAGCCCTGCTCAAGATTGGTCTCAGGAAATGTTTGCTGAAGGACAGACTGAGTGGCAGGACATAACAAGAGCTCAGGCCTCCAGTTCAGAGCCTTGACCAGCACTTGGGGCCACATCCCCACCTTGTCAGGAGTCCTGTCCTAAGCACGGGAGACTATGCCTGGAAGGAGGACAACAGGAATTTAATTGGAGACTGTGATCTTCCCTCCCGAGGACAGCTAACAATGTTTCTTACATACTTCCCCTGTGCCTGATGCTGTGTGAGCCCTGAGCACAGCAGGGACTAAGGCAGACCGGGGCCCAGCCCTTCTGGAGCTGACAGCATCGAGTGGGGCAGCTCTTCTCAAAGGTCAAAGCATGTAGGATCCCCTGGGGATCTTGTCAACGGGCAGATAGGGCAGGAAGTCTAACCACCTTTCCCAGCATTTGCGGCTAACTCAGAGCCCTCCTGGCAGCCCTGTGTGCACACAGTTTCCAGCCCTGTCCACAGATGGGACAGCGGAGACACAGAGCTGTCACGTAACTGGCCGGGGATCACCCAGCCAGAAAGTGGGAGCTGGGATTTGAACCCAGGCAGTTTACGTCCAGATCCATGCTGGTAAGCCAACGTGGTGCCGCTCCCCAGCTATGGGAAGACACTTTTCATGGTCTCTGGCCCATAAAAGGGAGCACGTGGTATTGGCCATTAACGTTCTTTTTTTTTAAGATTTTATTTATTTATTTCAGAGAGCGTACACAAGCGGGGGGAGACAGGCCAAGGGAAAGGGAGAAGCAGACCCCCTGCTCAGCAGGGTACCTGATATGGGACTCGATCCCAGGACCCCGAGATCATGACCTGAGCCAAAGGCAGACGCTTAACCGACTGAGCCACCCAGGCGCCCCGACCATTAGCATTCTTATAGTAAATGTCATTATTGTTATTCCTACTATGATGACTATTGCTATTATTTACAAGTAAATCCTGTTCCAGACCTCGGGAGCCCAGAGATGCATATGGAAGGAAGTGCCACATAGATATGCCTTACAGGACCCCGCAGAGCTGGGGCGGCAGGGTCGCAGGGGTGGGGGCAGGTGAGGTGGAAGCTGAGGCATCATAAACAAGTGCCAGGGTCAGTGTGGCTGGGAGGAGGACACAGAGGGACAGCAGGACACCGAGAAAGGGCAGCTGGGGCCAGACCAAGGAGTGTGGAATTCCTCCTGCTGGGAATGAGGAGCTATGAGGTGTTTGTGTGTTGGGGTGGCGATCGATTTGTTTAAAAAGCTCAGTTCTGTGTTGTTTTCCCTTAAAAGGAAATTTGTAGAGAAACATATTGGTGATATTTGAGCAGAAAGATAATGGAGGCAGGGTGGCATGGGAAGGATCCAAGTATTTGAGGATGGTGACGCTTGAGGTTCACGCAGGTTAAGACCAGCAGCTGACACTTCGGGGTGCAGGCTCTGCTCCCAGCACTCATGACAGAGGAGTCATCTTGTGGTCCTACTATCCAGTGGGTACTTCACTTTGATCACCCCTTTCTATAGATGAGGAAACTGAGGCACAGAGGAGTTAAGAAAATTATGTGGGGGGCGTGCAGTGGAGAGGCCTTGGTTCTGGGGAACGTTCTCAACCCCTATGCCAGATGCCTCTCCAGTTTTAGAGGGAAAAGCAGGGAAGCGGCCTTGGTCCCAGAGTCATCCCTCTCCCCTCCTCTCCTCCCCCTTCTTTCCTTCCCTCACTTCCCCACCCCTCCCCACTGCAGGCCTGTAACCAGGATCCCAGTGTTTCCGGCCTGAGGGGGTCTTTCACCCACCTCTGGCTCACTCCCAGGCCTCCCAGGGCTGCCCATGTGCCAGCCTCAAGAATTGTGTCCTCTGTGGGTCCAGGACATCGTGGTTGCCCCAGCCCCTTTCCCCATAAGGGCCTGAGCCCTCAGGGAAGAGCCAGTTTGGACAGGACAGAAACAGCTCTGCCTGAGAGACAGCCCCCCCCCCCCCAGCACAACACCGCCTCAGTTCTTGCACCAGACACTGAGCAAGTCCGGGCTGGCAAGTGCTGGCGTGGGGGACGCAGGGATGAGTGAGATAGTGCCAGCCCTCAGGGACTCCAGCCACATAAGCAAGTCACTGGAGTGTAGCCTGATGTGATGGATGCGTGTTGGGAGAAGTCCCCCCCTCCTTCCCGCACACGGAGAATGTGGGGGTTGGGTGGGAGGGGGCAGGCAGACTGCCTTTCAAGGAGGCTGGAGAAGCAGAGAACAGCCTCATCACGCGAAGTTCTGTAAACCGTGCCCTGGGAATTTGGATCTTCTCCCAGAATCCACAGGGAGCCATCCGGAGATTTTAAGCAGGGCAGTAACAACATGTATTTTTATTCTGTGAGGCGTATTTAAAAAAAAAAAAAGGCGTTTTCATGCGCATCACTGCATCTGTGGGAAAGGAGAGCAGGTAAGACAATCCCCATGTTACAGATGAGAAAACTGAGCTGCGGAAGCCCCAAGGGACTTGCTGGGTCGTTTACCATCATCTAAAAGGAAACTTAGTTACAAAAGCTATGGTGCAGAGATCACAGCGATAACATGTAACAATAATGAGAATAATATTTGTGCCATTCATGGAGTACCTGCTGCCCGCCAGGAGCTGTGCTCCCTGCCCTAAGCGCATCATGTATAACACCCTGTGAACTGGTAATACTCTCACATTGCAGCCAGGGAAACTGAGGCTCCAAAGAGTTAAGCTACTTTCTCTTTGGTGGCAGATTGGGCCGTTCAGTGCCCCTCTTTGATGACTGGGTCCTCAAAAGGAGCCCAGCATAGCTGTTCATGTGGGTGCTCCGTAAACAGACCAAGGAAGGAAGATGCTAGAGTGGGAATGATATATTCTTCAGCTCTTGGGGACATTCGGCCAAGAATGGCGGTCCATCTGCCTGTGAAGACAGGTGGCTGCTGGGCTCGTACCTGGCAGGCTACTGAGTTACACGTGCCATCCTGACCCTGATGGGCAGAAGTCCAAACACTGTGTAGAAGGGAGCCCCCATGAAGAGGGCTATTGGAAAGAGCTTAGCATTTGGGTGTCCTGTGGCAACTCTCTCTAAATAGTCACTGAGCGAATATGCTGCTGCCTGGCTTCTTTTATTTATTTATTTTTTAAATTTAATTTTATTATGTTATGTTAATCACCATACATTACATCATTAGTCTTTGATGCAGTGTTCCATGATTCATTGCTTGCATATAACACCCAGTGTTCCACTCAATACGTGCCCTCTTTAATACCCATCACCAGGCCAACCTATCCCCCCGCCTCCCTCCCCTCTAAAACCGTCAGTTTGTTTCTCAGAGTCCATAGTCTCTCACGGTTCTTCTCCCCCTCCGATTCCCCCCTTCATTTTTCCCTTCCTACTATCTTTTTTTTTTTTTTTAACATAATGCATTATTTGTTTCAGGGGTACAGGTCTGTGATTCATCAGTCTTACACAATTCACAGCGCTCACCATAGCATATACCCTCCCCAATGTCTATCACCCAGCCACCCCATCCCTCCCACCCCCCACCACTCCAGTGACCCTCAGTTTGTTTCCCGAGATTAAGAATTCCTCATATCAGTGAGGTCATATGATACATGTCTTTCCCTGTTTGACTTATTTCGCTCAGCATAATACCCTCTAGTTCCATCCACGTCTTTGCAAATGGCAAGAACTCATTCCTTTTGCTGGCTGCATAATATTCCATTGTATATATATACCACATCTTCTTTATCTATTCATCTGTCCATGGACATCTTGGCTCTTTCCACAGTTTGGCTATTGTGGACATTGCTGCTATAAACATCGGGGTGCATGTACCCCTTCGGATCCCTACATTTGTATCTTTGGTGTAAATACCCAGTAGTTCAATTGCTGGGTCATATGGTAGCTCTATTTTTAACTTCTTGAGGAACCTCCATACTGTTCTCCAGAGTGGCTGCACCAGCTTGCATTCCCACCAACAGTGTAGGAGGGTTCCCCTTTCTCCGCATCCTCGCCAACATCTGTCGTTTCCTGATTTGTTAATTTTAGCCATTCTGACTGGTGTGAGGTGGGATCTCATTGAGGTTTTGATTTGGATTTCCCTGATGCCGAGCGATGTGGCCTGGCTTCTAATCTAGCTTTCTTTGTGGTCTTGCCCAATTCGACCCACTTCCCAGACTCCGTCTCCCCTTCTCGAGGTGCTAAATAAATTTTCTAGAATAAATTACCTGAGAGAGGAAATGACATCGAGGAGACAGTGACCACCCAGGGTGGTGAATTCTATGTTAAAGCCCACAGGAGAGGCGTGGATCCAGCCAGGATGGGTGCATGGAGGGAGCATGAGTAATCTGAGAAGACTTCCTGGACGAGGTGGCATGAGGAATCCTCCTGCACAGAGAGTGGAGCAGGGCCCTCCCAGAAGCGGGGGAGCACTTCTGTGTTAGAAGGGTGGATGGAGAGCATCGGAGCCAAGCCAGAGCATGGTGTCTGGAGGGCGGAGCCCTGGGGGACTCGGGGAGCAGAGGTCTAGCTGTGCATGGCCTCACAAGAGCTGTTCCACCTCTGGGAAAATGGCTCTTTGTTTCAAAGCTTTTTTTTTCTCTTCCATGAAATGAGATAATGATAAATTATTTCATCTTCCCCAAAGGGAGATTGACAGAGAAAAGTCTTTGCCCATGTGAGGATGTATTTCTCTATGTAGGAAACTGAGCACCATTCCTTGTAGCTCGGTGCAGACCCCCGAAGAGAGACCCTGGCCCGGGGTGTTGGGAGGCTGCTTCTGTGTCTCCTTCCTCTGCCCTGGATACAAACCGAGGTCATGGGAACCCAGCAGCCACGTGGCCAGGATGGTGAGGCCCTGGGGGCTCGTTCCACGGCATGTTTCTGGCTCAGTCTGGTTTCTGGCATTGTCTTTGCAGCCGGACTGACAGAGATGGATTCCAGCCACCTTGGGACCCGGGGATGGGCACTTTAATTCTGGGCTCATTGGAAGGGAGCCAGGCACTGTTGCACTCATCACCAGTGTGCCAGGCGGGCCTGAACCATTTACTCATTTATGCATAGGGCATCGATTCATTCTGTCCAGGGCTATCCCTCCCTCCTTTCCTTGTCCTCTCTCCTTCCATTTATGCCCTTCAACATTGTTTTGAGCACCTACCAGACCCGGGCCAGGCATCAGGGATAGCAGAATTGAATCTAAATGTGGTCCCTGCCCCCAGGGGCTCACATGCTCTCAGGGGAGAGGCGTGGGAGTCCGTTGCAGCCCCTCAAACTGTGAACACATTTGCACAGCCTTATGGGAGGGTGACCCAGCTTCTGGAGGGGGCAATCAGACCTCCCCACATGGGATGGGAGTTGGGGGTCTTGCTCCGTGCACCCCGTATACAAACCTGCTGCACCTGTCCCCGTAGTGTGATGCTGGGGGTGGGGGGTGACCAGATATGTTGATTAAAATTGTTAAAATCATCTAGTATTTCAAAGTTTACAAAATCTCAACAGTAAAAAAAAACAACAGAAAAGTTTGATGAGATGTTTCAACCGATACCTGAAGCCACAGTCTGACGCCCAGGGCAGGATCAGGGTACCAAGAGTTGTCCCCATAGAGCTTTTGAAACAGCACCTGGTGCATAATTAACACCCAATACCGTTGACTCTTATTGCTAGTCGAAATGGAAGGTGCACAGAGACCATCCAATCTAACGTCCTCACTGAAGGGAGGAGGAATCTGAGACTCAGGAGCCCAGCTCCCCAGTTCCCAGTCCTGTACCCACAACACAGGGCAGTTTCTGCCGGGGACCCAGTGATTTCCATAGCCACACCTGGCTGCCATCATGCCCAAATGTGTCATCTGAATCCTATAAACGCGGGAGCAAAATTTAAAGACCGTAAACATTCATGAGTCTATAAACCTCGCATGTAAAAGCCATCTGAAACCTCACTTCTCTGGTAGGGCCCAGTCACGTTCGCTCTCTGTGGGGTAGCTAGCGTTTAAAGCTGCTTATTGTCACAATGGTCCTTAATGATCTAGCATCTTCAATACTTAATTACCCTTTATTAGATTATAGCAGAATTAGGTAATTGGATCAAGCCCTTGAACTCTTAGCTCTCTCCCATTTATTTGGTGGTATACACAGACTGAGAATTTCTTAAGTACCTCTGGGTTTGGTTCAAGCAGAGCTGTGGGCAGGGTATCGCTCACTGCCACTGTATTTACTCAGGATGTGCTCAATATACGGCAGCTTCATCTCTCTGAGTTTCTCAATTTCATTTTTCTGTGTATAAGAAGTAAATTGTAAATTTCCTCCCCCCCCTTACCTTCTGTCCTTTTGTTTCCAAAACAAGTCACTGCTATTCAAATACAGTTCACGTCAGAGTCAGTTCTCTGGGGCTGCTCAAAGGTGTATATTTCATATTGCACATAAATGTCAAGATTTAATGTTATTTCTAAAGGAGGATGCACTCATTTTAGCAAAACAAAATGTAAATTCTAGCTGCCTTGGCTATTGGGTTTGGGATAAAGGAATATTTACATAACCTCCAGCTTTTAAAATGATGCAGATATTGGCTTAAGCAAACAAACAAACCAACCATGCCTGTTGGTAGAGGAGTCAGCCGCCTGGAAAATGTTCACACCCTTTGACTGGGTAATAGACCCTCTTGGGGATTCTTTACATGCTTGATCACTGAGACACAGATATAACTAATTGCACAATTTATCACGGTATGATTTATAATAGCTAGCTGTTAGAAACAACCCACAGGTCCAACTGCAGGAAATGGTCAAGTAGATAATGATATATCCCCTCAGTGAAATATTGGCCATTTAACATTCATGCAGCACACATTTACTGAATGCCTGCTGTGTCCCCAGGACAGTGGTAGGAGGTGGGTATTCAGTGACGCTGCCGATCGTGTAGCTGTTAGCAACGGCTACTATGAACATGGTGCTTTGAGGAAAGGTTATAATGCTGAGTAAAAACCCCTGTGAAATGTTACGATCTCAGTTCTGTTGAAAACACACACACACATCTGCGGTTTCTGGGAAACGGACTTATTTTTCATTTTGATCTGTTTCTCCAAATATCTTTAAGCTGCACATAAAACTTCTGTAATGGGGGGGAACAAGTTTTTGAAAAGCATGTTGACGTGAATTTGGAGTTGCCACTATTAGGAATTGTGTCTGTACGTTGGAAGTCACTACCCCTTTGGAAGTGATGCGAGAAGGTGTCCTCCCCAGTAAGAATGGCTCCTGGCCCCGGGGAGATGTGATATCACAGGGAAGTGAGCGGGGCATCTGTGTCTCCAGCTCACGATTGTGCCCACCCCTCTTCCCCCAGCAGCTCACGGGGAGTCTTGCCTCCTCCCTCCCTGTCCACCAGCACGCAGACCAGCCTGCCGGCTTCGGCTTTCCGCACAGCACTTGGTCAGAGCAAACAAAGGTACTTCATCATCTGCTCCACACACTCCCTGGTGACCAGCACTCCCAACTGCTGCTGCCTGAGGTAGCTGTGTGTGTGTGTGTACACGAGAAGCAGGGAGAGAGCCAGCCCACCAAAGGGCTTTGTTTACTGATTTCTCCTTTGACCTTGTACGTTTAAGTGTCTTGCCGTGTGTATTCTAGGACCCTGCATATGATAGACACGCCCTGAATATAAAATGAGCTAAAACATGTTATTCAGGAGAGTTTTGTAAAAGACTTTTATTTCTATTTTTGACTTAATGAGTTCTACCTCAATTAAATTATCAGGTGTATTATGAACGTTTAACATTTATAGAAGACTATAAACTTTATGTTCCTTAATATTGCAAGTTCCACATGTTAATTTCAGCTCCTTGTTTCAGACCCCTCCAGCGAGCTATAACTGGGACTCCGAGGTGACCGAGGCAGTCTCCTGTCCTGATGGCTCAGGGTCCACCGGGGATGCTTACCTGACTCAGACATTGGCGACGTCGTGTGGTCAGTGCTGGGATGCCCAGAGGAGGCAGCTGGCCCTGGGCAGGGATCCACAGTGTAGTTGAGGAAAGGTTTCTAGAAACCACATCTAAGCTAAAACTTGGATATTGGGTAGGAGTTATCAGGCAGCAGGCAGGGGTAGAGAGTGAGAAAGTTCCAGGCAGAGGGGACACAATGGGACAAGAGCCGGAGGCTAGAAAGACTGGAACGGGATTGCATGTGGTTGGAGGGGAAGTGGCCAGTGCTCAGCGGCGGGCTGGAGAAGGTGCAGGGTCTGGAGGACTCCTGCTCTCAAGGTGTGGGGGTCTCAGTGGTGGCCCTAGACACATGGGGACATCACACCTGCAGCCATGACATCCGATCCTGAGTCCCTATGACTGAGTCACCTCTGGATGACCAGTCCTTTGGCTCCCAGGCCCAGCTGGCTTCCAGGGGAGACTGCACAGCCAAGCCTCCTCTACCTTCCCCTCATCCTACTTTGTGGGTTTTTTATAGCGCCCATGGCCATCTGGCAAATGTGCATCTGCTCCTTGTCTGCCTTCCCCTTTCAGAGAGGAGATCCGAGAAAGCAGGACCTTCATGCATTTCATAGCACCCATAAAATATTTATTGGATGAACGAATGAATGATATGATACAAATGGGCTATGGGGACACTATGGTTCTCCCTAAGGCCAGAGAGCAGGTGTCCCTTGTTGCTAGAATAGGCAGGGTGTGGGGAGGGGGTGTCTTTTCTACTTATAAACGAGTTTATTTCAGTCAGTTTATTTAGCTCTTCCTCCGGCTCAGAAATGTGGTCTACAGGTCAGAGGACACAGGTGCTCTGCTGGCTCATCCATTTTTGTAAAAAATTGAGGTCAAATTCACATACCATAAAATTCACCATTCTACCCATTTTCAAGTTTGCAATTCCGTGGCTCTTATTACTTACATTGCCGCTAGCTAGTTTCAGAACATTTTCATCATCCTAAAAAGAAACCCTCATTCCCATGAAGCATTGGGGGCCCATTCCCTCCTCCCCCAGCTCCTGGAATCCTCTTTCTGTCTCTATGGATTTGCCTCTGGACATTTCATACAAATGGGATCATACAGCATGTGGCCTTTTGTGTCTGGCTTCTTTCACTTAGTGTGAGGTTTCAAGGGTCGGCTGCCTTGCGGCACGTGGTCGTAGTTCATCCCTTTTATGGTCACATAATTGTCCTTTGTATGGATAGGCCACCTTTTGTTTATCCATCCATCAACTGATGGACGTTTGGGTTGTTTCCATTATTTGGCTATTGTGAGAATTTCAGTTACCATATGATGAATAGCATTCGTGATGAATATTTAAACCTTACAGAATACATATAATGCGGTGAAGGGAAGATTCCCTGGAGCCTCACCTCGCAGCGGTCACCGCCAGGGACCTGGGAGCGGCTCTGCTTTGTGGTCTTCCCATCCGCCCTGGGCTTTTGCTCCCTGTTACTCACAACATCCCTGAGGCCGCAGCTCTTCCCAGCCCCTTGGGCAGCTCCCAGCAGAGGTGGTGCCATCCCGGAAGTCATCCCTGCTTCCCACAGATGCGTCCCGAGCATCCTAGTCTCACCCTCACCGCAAACCCTGGTGTGAGTGTGTCCCCCTTCAGTCTCCCCTACGAGACCATGGGCTCCCCAGGGCCAGGACCATGTGGGGCTGGGTGCTCAGAAAGTGCTTTGCTGAAGCTGAACATTTGTGGGATATGCGGGTCAGAGGCAGTTGCCATAGAAACTCAATTTTTGGACGTCTAAGACTGGGACCCGTCTGTGTGCGGCAGCCCCCCATCTCTCAACATCTCCCGTAAGAGATTGGCTGCCTGTGGCCTCGTGCAGGCCACAAGCTCCACGGTCCAGCCTTCCCCGCGGGGCGGCCATTGGCCTGCCTGGTCCCGGGGCCTTGGGTCAAGGGTGTTCTAGATCTCAGGCCATGGAGGGAATGGTCACCCACTCTCACACAGGCCCCTGCATGCCCCGTGCACCCTCTGGAAGAGGTCTTCACAAAGAGAATGGGGACTCTGGGTCTTGGAGGTCCATCAACACCCCCTCCCCAATTTACCTCATCTTCTTACAGTCACAGAGGACGGGCGGGGGGCGGGCTCCTTGTCTTTCGCCCCCTCCCCCCCACCCCTGGGTCCTCTTAGAATCCCCTCTACGAGCAACCACACAAGCATTCCCAAACCTCTGGTTCTCCTGCTCCAGCCAAGTCCCCACTTTTCCATCCTCCTCCCCTCAGTCCGGTGCTCCCCTCCCGGGCCTGCTGGAGTCTTGCACCCACTCTCTCTGGCCTCTCCCCACAGCCCTACTCCTCACACCCTGCTCCCTCCTGAGCCTCCATTCGGGCTCAAACCCCAAGCCCACTTCTAGGTCCGGATGTGCTGGGTCTCTTTCCATACTTGTTAGCGAGCCATTGCTCAGCCGCCCCCTCCCCTGTGCCCCTACACCACCCTGTCCCCTCTCCTTCCTGCCCGTGGGATTCGCTAGCCTCTTCCCCACCCGCTCTTCCTGCCTCCTCTGTGCTCTTCTCCCCGGGTTTGCCTGAGCCTGGCATCTGCCCTTCCCCGCCTTGCTGACGCCTCCCAAACATGCTCAGCCCCCACCCCCCACCCCCGCACTGCAGTTTCTAGAAAGGCCTGATTGTAGGGTTTAGTCTCATGGAAGCTCGTCTAGGGAGGTGTCAGGGAAGATGGGCTCTGCTCCGGCTTGGATGCTATCGGGAGGGGAGCATCTCAGTCCATCTTACCTCCCAGGAGGGAAGGCTCGATCGAGCGCTGTGCGTGTGGTCATGTGTTGGAGCAGCGGCTAAAGGGAATGGATGCAGCCAGGGTGGGGTGTTGGCCAGCTCTGCAGTTTGCACTGTGACCTTGTCTTAGCCCGTGAAGATGATGAAATGGGCTTGCTTTTGGTCTCGCTTCATCCCTGGCTCAGAGGAGGCTAGTCTGATATCTGTGTTCTGGAAAATCATTTGTGTTTGCAGGAGAACGCCTTGGCTATGAGTGCCGGCGGCTAGCTGCTAACCCAGCCCCTTAAAACCCCCCGGGCCGGCTCTGGTTCTCAGAGCTGCTCTTCTCCTCCCTGCTACCCCGTAAGGACTTACCTACCTGACTTTCTTGCTTCAGTGGCCTTTTTTTCCTGCAGAGAGACCCACCCACACGCACAGAACTGCTACATCCTGGGTGCTGAGCGTTTTGTCCCTTTAATCTGTACATCTGGGGACAGGGAGCTCACTATTGCCCCGGGCGGCACAGCCCATTTCCAAAGACCTTGAATTCTTAGAAAAATCTTTATTCTTCAGAGCTGAAGTCACCCTTCTCAGGGTCTGAGAATAAGCATAATGAAAACAAAACTCAGATAGTATCAGGTCTGGAGATACAGTTCATTTATGCCTCTTGGGAGGATGTCTCCCTATGTCTGGTTCATTTCTACTTTCCAACATGGCCACAATGCTGAGGGCTGAGCCCCACACTGGTCGTGCAGAGTAGTCAACCTAGAGCTACCTAATGCTTGGATCAAGTACCAGCCCCTGACTGCGTGTGGCCCACCATGGTGGGTACCAGTAGTATGGGATTGTCAGCAGTATTAAATTAGTATTAGGTGAGGACTAGGTTAATATTATTTTTTTATTTTATTTAAATTCAATTAATTAGCATATAGCATATTATTAGCTTCAGAGGTAGAGTTCAGTGATTCATCTGTTGTATATAACACCCAGTGCTCATTACATCACATGCTCTCCTTAATGCCCATCACCCGATTACCCCCCCCCCCCAGCAACCCTTATGGTTTGTCTCTTATGGTTTGTCTCCCTCTCTGATTATGTTTTGTTTTATTTTTCCCCTCCCTTCCTCTATGATCCTCTGTTTTGTTTCTTAAATTCTGCATATGAGTGAGATCATATGTTAATTGTCTTTCTCTGATTGACTTATTTCGCTCATAATACCCTCTAGTTCCATCCACGTTGTTGCAAATGGCAAGATTTCATTTTTTGATGGCTGAGTAGTATTCCATTGTATATATATACCACATTTTCTTTATCTATTCATCTGTTGATGGATATATGGGCTCTTTCTATAGTTTGGCTATTGTGGACATTGCTGCTATAAACATTGAGGTGCAGGTGCCCCTTCGGATCACAACGTTTATATCCTTTGGGTAAAAACCTAGTAGTGTAATTACTGGGTCATAGGGTAGTTCTATTTTTAGTTCTAACTTTTTGAGGAACCTCCATACTGTTTTCCAGAGTGGCTGCACCAACTTGCATTTACTAGGTTAATATTAAATGAGTATTGAATTAACAAAACTCATAGAGTGCCAGGCTCAGTGCTTGGCCCAGAGTTAGCACTCAGCAAGTGCCCACCAACACCCCCACCCCCACCATCGTCGCTGGCTTTGTTACCATGGTAACTAGCCTGGGAGTGAGACAGATCAGGGTTTGAATCCCACTTCACTAGCTGTGTATCCTTGGGCAAGATGCTTGACCTCTCTGAATATCAGTTTGTCATATAAGACAGGAATGGTAATAATTACCTGGGAGATAATGTAATTATCTGAGATAATTTAATAAATTGCATGTAAAAATGAACAAAATAACAGCATGTGTAAGACAACCAGAACATGGGGGCACATATAATTGCCCAGTGCCCCCTCCCTCCTGTAACAGGGAAAATCGTGAACACCCTCGGTGGAGTCAATCATCTGTCCCTCCTTACGGAGTCGTGTGAGATCCCAGGGAGATAATGTGTGCAGAGTGGTTTATAAATGCTAAAGTGCTATAAACATGTTTATAATGATTATGACTAATTAAAATTTAGGGCAGCCGGGAGAGAAGCCCAGTGTGAGATGAAGCTCTATGCTCCTGCCTTCAGAGGGTCTTTTAGAGACCCGGAGTGAGAAAACATAACCGATGAAGAGATGGTGGGTTGTGTGTCACTTAGAGCATTGCGGGGGGGGGGGGGGCGCCATCCCGCAAATGCCCTGGGTCCTTCCACAGCTTCAGTTCCTGTGCATCCATCCCTGGAACATGAGTCAAGAGTTTGTTCTGTGCCTGGCACTGCTGAAGACTGATAGTCCTTGGGCAAGACAGAAAAACAATTTGTAAGAAACCTTCCCCCAAAGACCTCCTCTGCAGAGGCAGCCATTATATGCAGTGCCAGCCCCCTTTGGGAGGTAGAGCCCCCCCCCAGAGCCCCCAGAGCACAAGCTCCTTGAGGCTAAGGACTCTGTCTTGCTCCCGACACCTGGCACAGGGCCCAGTACCTGGAAGACGTGGATAGATGGGTGTGGAGCAGAACTGAGCTCCTGAGTGCTGGTGTCTGAGCAGCCAGGGACCAGGCATGCGCGCCCCGACCCACAAGGTATTCATTTGTCTGCCATCTGAGCCCGATCTGAGCTGGGCAGCCACCTTGAGCTCTTTCAAGTTTGCTTTTTTCTCTGGGTTCCCATCACTTCCGCACTTTGGCAGGAGACCAGCTTGCTGGGGGCAGAACGCTGGGCTGTTGTTGCTTCTGGTTATTTGGCTCCTGTGGGGACTTTCCAAGTGGCATCAGAGAGCTGTTCAGTTGCCTTTTGTGTCTGAGGGGGGAGCTGAGCCCTCTCTGGCTTCCCCCCACCCCCCGCCCTGTGCCTACACTCTGAGACCAGCTCTTCTGTCCCCATTTTCTCACCTCTCAGCACTGGCCATCAGACTGGTTGTTCTTTAGAAGAGCAGTGCTTTTCACATCACTCCTGTGCAAAAGTACTTCTCGTACCTGCCTCCCTATTATCACAGGGAAAAGTCCTAACTCCCTAACTTGGCATTCAAAGCCTCTCTCCAGTTCCTCTTCCATCTCCAGCCCTACTTGCCAACACACCCAACCCAGTGGCTCTTCCTGACACTCATTCTGCTTCTCCCCATCCCATGACTTTCTCAGAGCTTCCCTGTGGCTAAGCCCTCCTGCCCTTGGATGGTGCCTCAAAAGCCACTACGTCCATTGTCTCCAGCGGTTTCCATCAGCTGAAAGCAGTTTCTAACTCTGCATTCCCTTGTCTTACGTGCACTGTCTTGTGGCATGCATCCCATTCTCCACGTGTGCCCAGAAAACATGTGTCATCATGTAATACACAGACACGCAAGTATGTACATGGCCCAACTGTCACTTGTTCCAGGGCCTTGGGTTCCTGTGACCTGAGTTATATCTATTTTCCCCAACCACCAGCAGCCTTTGGCTTCTCTTTGAGCCCCCTAAAGAATGCACTTACCCAAGCACTACTGAGCAAGGGACAATTGACTGAAGAGTATGTGGAGACTGGGAACAGCAACCAGCCCCAGAATCCACATGTCGAAGCCCTAATGGCCAATGTCATGGTGTTAGGAGGTGGGGCCCCAGGGAGGTGCTTAGGTCATGAGGGTGGAGTCCCCATGATGGGATCTGTGCCCTTATAAAGGACCCCACAGACCTTCCTTGCCCCCATTCTGCTGCGTGAGGACACAGCCTGGTAGCGGGTTCTCACCAGACCCTGACCTTGATCAGGACTGCTCTTGGACTTCCAGCCTCCAGAACTGGGAGAGAGACATTTCCCTTGTTTACTTTTTTTAAATTGGGGTACAATCAACAGAGAACATTATATTAGTTTCAGGTGTACAAGATAATATCTGTGTATATTGCACAAATGCTGTATTTGCATGTATTGCAAAATGGTCACCATAATAGGTGTAATTAACATGCACCGCCACACGATTACACAGTTTTTTCTTGTGATGAGAACTTTTAAGATCTACTCTCTTAGCAACTTTCAAATATATAATACAGTATTATCAATGATAGTCACTATGCTGTACATTACATCCCCGTGACTTACTTATCTTATAACTGGAAGTTTGTACCTTTTGCCCCCCTTCACCCATTTCTGTCACCCCACCCCTGCAACCAGCTAGCTGCTCTCTGTAACTATGAGCTCATTTTGAGCTCAATTCTTCTTCTTTTTTTCAGATTCCACATATAAGTGAGGTCATACAGCATTTGTCTTTCTCTGATGAACTTATTTCATTTAGCATAATGCCCTCAAGTTCCATTTGTGTTGTTGCAAATGGCAAGAGTTCATTCTTTTTTAATGGCTGAGTAATATTCCATTGTATATATATATACCACTTCTCCTTTGTCCACTCATCCATTGATGGACACTTAGGTTATTTCCATGTCTTGGCTGTTGTAAATGCTGCCATAAAACACAGGGGTGCACATATCCTTTCAAGTAAATGTTTTTGTTTTCTTCAAAAATACCTAAGAGTAGAATTGCTAGATCATATGGTAATTCTATTTTTAATTTTTTTAAAAACATTTTATTTATCTATTTGACACAGGGAGAGAGAGAGAGAGCAGAAGCAGGGGGAGCAGCAGGGAGAGGGAGAAGCAGGCTCTCCGCTGAGCAGGGAGCCCAACGTGGGGCTCGTTCCCAGGACCCTGGGATCATGACCTGAGCCAAAGGAAGATACTTAACCGACTGAGCCACCCAGGTGCCCCTATTTTTAATTTTTTGAGGAACCTCCATACTGTTTCCCAGAGTGGCTGCCCCAGGTTGCATTTCCACCAACAGTGCACGAGGGTTCCCCTTCTCTGCATCCTCGCCAACACTCGTTTCTTATTTTTTTGATAATAGTCAATATGAGAGATTTGAGGTGATATCTCATTACGGTTTTGATTTGCATTTCCCTGATGATGAGTGATGTTGAACATCTTTTCATGTGTCTGCCGGCCATCTGGATATCTTCTTTGGAAAAACATCTATTCAGATCTTCTGCCCATTTTTTAATTGGATCCTTTGGCTTTTTGCCATTGGGTTGTGTGAGTTCTTTATATATTTTGGATATTAGCCCCTTAACAGATATATGATGTGCAAATATTTTCTTCCATTTGGTAGTTTGCTTTTTCGTTTTGTTGATAGTGTCCTTTGCTGTGCAGAGACTTTTTAGCTTGATGTGGTCCCGCTTGTTTATTTTTGCTTTTGTCACTTTACATTTCTGTTGTCTCTGAGCTACCCAGTCTATGGTGCTTTGTGGTAACAGCGGGAATGGACTGAGACTACAAACAGCTAGCATGTAGTAAGAGCTCATCATGTTCCAGGCCCCGTTTTAAGCACTTTGCACACATCTATCCACTTAATCATTACAACTAACACTGTGAAGTAGATATTACTATCTACCTCTTTGTAGATGCAGGAACAGAGAGGTTAGTTAACTTGCCCAAGATCACCCAGCGAATAAGTGGCAGAGATGGGATCTGAACCCTGGCAGTCTCCTGACTAGGGGTCGTATCAGCAAATTCTCTGGAACTCACCAAGCCTCATGGGACCTCGAGGGAGCTTTCTGCATCTCCAGCCTCAGATTCTCCCTCTGCCTGGAGAGGAAGATGCACTGGACCAGTGACCCTCAGCTCCGGCCACACATTAGAACCCACGGGGCAGCTTTAAAGGCTGTGGTGCCCTGGCCCCCAGGCCCCGAGACTCCACCCACTCAGCCAGGGGCAGCCAGGGATGAATACTTTGGAAAGGTCCCCAGGTGGCTTTGACAGAGCCTGGCCGGGGTGACCTCTGCCAAGGTGGGGGCCTCCTCGGCCAACGGGGAGCCCTGGCTGCGGCCTGCCAGGAGGCGTACGTGAATGCAGAAGGGCCACAGACGCTGTCTGGGTTCCTCGTGTGCTTTTCAGATGTGGAAGCAGGGAGAGTTGATGTACCAGCAACCAGCTAAGACGTGATTGGCTCTATCCTTCCCCTTACAACTTCCTTCTGAAATCACGCGGCACAGCCCTGCGCTCTCTTCTCTGTGGCCTCAGCCCCTGGGGGCCCAACATCGTTCATTACCCATGAGCTGAAGCCTGCTTGAACCACTTGCAAAGACCTCACTGTGAGAAGAGATTGGCTGTTTTCATTTTTCCTTCTGAAGGTGGCGGTGGGAGCCGATTATGAGAGTGGCTCAGGAGCAAAACCATCCAGATTTGAACTCCCACGTCACCGTGTTCTAGATGGGGGTAACCTCGGGCAAGGCACCCCGTGCCCCGTTGACTCCATGTCCTCATCTGTGGGGGCGGCCCTACCTCCCAGGGTGGTTGTGAGGATTAACGAGAAACAGCACCCCTCACAGCATGCTGTAAATACCAGCGATCATTGCCAGCTTATGACTTTATTATTCTCTTTTTTTAAGATTTTATTTTATTTATTTGAGAGAGAGAGAGAGAGAGCACAAGAGGGGGTAGGGTCAGAGGGAGAAGCAGACTCCCGCCGAGCAGGGAGCCTGATGTGGGACTCGATCCCGGGACTCCAAGATCACGACCCGAGCCGAAGGCAGACGCTCAACCAACTGAGCCACCCAGGCGCCCTGACTTTATGATTCTTATATCCTTTCATACAAGAGAGATAAACATTGGTGCTTATTGTCAGTGAAAGGTGCAAAATTCTTTGTCTTGTTTTGTTTTTGGTTGTTTCTTTGAAAAGAAAGATGGTTATACATTAAAATCCAAACATGAATGAAGAATAGAGAATCAGTTTGAAGGCTTTTAATCCGGATGGCATCAGTCCATAAGTGCCATTCATTTATTTATCAAATACTTTATTTACCAAGTATTTATCAAATACTCCTTGTGTACCAGGCCCTGGGCTCAGTGTAGGAGCTCCAGCATTGAGTGACAGAGAACCATCCTGTCCACGCAGAGCTAACAGCCAGTAATTGTAATTACTATGAAGAGGAATGTGAGAGTCTATAACAGGGGGAGTCTGGAAGGGGAAGCTTCCAGAGGAAGTGACAACTAAACCAAGATCTGAAGGTTGAGCAGAAGGTCTCTGAGTGTTGAGGGGAGGAGCATTCCAGCAGAAGGAAGAGCGCATGCACGTCCCTGGGGCAGGAGAGAACCTGGCTACTCAGGGGACAGTGAAGAGCCCCGAGTCCTGGGAGGGCAGCGAGCATGGGAGGGAGTGTTGGGAGATGTGATCCGAGAGGCAGACGTGAGCTGGTAATTTGGGCCCTGTGGGCCGGGGTGGGAGTTTGCATTAGGAGCTGCAGTGGGAAGCTATTGGAGATTTTTAAAGCAGGGATGTTTGCTCACTGTAGCTGCTGTTTGGAGATTTCTAACAGGGTCACAGGTGGATGTGAGAAAGGGAAGGACCAGCTAGGAAGCCCCAGGGTGCTGTGAGTGTCACCGAGGAGCTCAAAAGGCCAAATAACGAAGTCATCACATTCAGGTAGAATTGGGGCGGGGGGGCGGTGATGGTTGGGGAAGGAGGGAGGAGAAAGGAGCCCACACTGTTGGACACATGTGGTGCGTCCAGGTCACCTGCAGTACATCGTCTGAATTTTCACATGGGTCATGAAGAGGGGCTCTAACCCAGAGCCTGCTTCCCTTTCTGTTACTGATGCTCGGCATCCCTGCTGAGGGGAGGTGGTCATGCCAGGGAACCTCTCCTCTTTTGCTTCTTGCAGTGGAGTTTTGGGGGCCTCCTGTCTCCGGGGGCTTCTCAGAGCTTCGTGATGACAGAAGCGACAGTGTGGTTTCTTCTTCGAATGTTGCCCTTTTGTTATATGCCTCTTGCTCTGGGCCCTGGAATCATTCTTCTCAGTAATCATTTGCATCCTTCTGGTCCCTGCGCTCTGTGATGAATGACCGGCCACATGTCATTTTACTCTGAGCTGATCGCACTGCCTCGCCCTCGGCCCCTGCTTGGTAGGCAATGATTTACGGACGTCATAGGCTGGATGTCTCTGGATGACCTGTGCAAACGGAGACCTGCAGTGCGCGGTAATGAAATGCCTTCTGGCTTGGGCGTGTGATTCAAGACTCAAGGAGGAGATGTGCTATAGCTCTCAGTAGAAATCAAGGAACGGAAACCCTCCAACTCCCCTGCACGACTGGCCCAATGCTATTGTTCTTTTAAAGAAATTTCACGGATATGTTTAGGTTATACTTTCCCGCATGTTTTATTTTCTTTTAGGTAAATGTTAAAAATGCCTAGCTTTTGCAATCTCAGGCTGGCTGATCAGGGCTGTGTGAATGAGGCCACGTTCTCGGAGGCTCTCAGGGGCTGGCTGGCTCTCATCCAGCTCTTCTTTTGTGTTGAAACTCCGGGGGCAATGGGGTGCTCTTTGGGAGTCCCAACCTGGGAGCAAGGCAGATCTGGATTTGAACACCAGCTTTGCGCACTTTCCAGCGAGGTGACTTTGGGCAAGTTACTTGGCATCTCCGAGCCATCTGTAACATGGGGATGAATACAGTAGTTATAGGATTAGAGAATTACATGGAAAAGGAGGTATCTGGTCGGGGGTATCTGGTGGGGAGCTCGGCGTAGGTGGTCTAGACATCCTGGGTTCACTCTGTTTGGCCACACCCTTATTTAGGTCAGGCTAATTTCTTTCTTTCTTTCTTTCTTTTTTAAAGATTTTATTTATTTTGACAGAGAGAGTGCAGAGGGGGAGGGGCAGAGAGAGAGAGATAATCTCAAGCAGACTCCCTGCTGAGCACAGAGCCTGACTGGGGGTTCAGTCCCATGATCCTGAGATCATGACCTGGGCTGAAATTAAGAATGGGACGCTTAACCAACTGAGCCACTCAGGCGCCCCTAGGTCAGGCTAATCTCATATGGAACCAGGGTTCCTTTCAACTTCGAAGAAAAGGCAGCTCTGGAGTCATGCCCTTCTTGGTCTGTGCAGTAGACGGGTTTAGGGCATGATGCCACATCACCCGAGCCTGCCTCTGCTCTCAGCAGCAGTGACTGGTGCTCAGAGAGCCAGAACACCTTGTGCCCACCTCGGGCATGGGCTCCGGTCCTCTAAGCAGAAAAGGGTCTTCTATGCACTTCTCAGAAGCCTCAGGCTCTGCTTTTAGGGGCACCCAAACCAAGACAGTTTTTATGAACATGCAGAGTAATGGTTTTTGCCCTTGCGAGTCACCCTGTTCTAAGGGTGACTGGGTTGTGCGTACTTGGGAGGGAGGGCGGGGCTGTGGTGTGAGGGAGACTAACCAAGCACTGGGGTCTGGCTAGATAAAGACCTATCTCCACCCCTGTTCTGCAGGGGGCTGAACTCCCGGGGCTTGCTCCACCCCCTTGTTATTGATTGGCCCACCGCCGGCCAACCGGGATTCTAGGATTTTTCACTCTGAAACCCTGAAAAATGCTCTCTAGTTGGGGCCCCCTAGTAACTTCAGGAGCTGTCGGTGTGTCTGTTCTCTGTCACAGGGAAGGAAGGCTGTGCAGAGTAAGAAAGAAACAAGTATCAGCCAAGGAGAAACAGAAAGGTGGCGAGAGCTTTCCGGTAGTGTTTGGGTCATTGGTCACACTGTGTGTGGAGCTCGTTTAACCCTGGGGATGGCTGCTCATCCTTCCTTTCAGTCATGGGAGATACCCATAACTGCCATAAAGTCTCATTTTTGCCTAAGCCACTTCAATTTGGTTGCTTTCACAGACAGTCATATTGTAAACCAGATTGTATGCCAAATTGTATGCCAGACAACCTGATATGTCTCAGTAAAATATATAGTTCTGGGTACAGTGTATTCCCAACAGGTGAATAAGTTTGGCCCAAAAAGAATGCTTAGGAAGAAAAGGAAAAGGAACGAACATGGATTGAACATCTAGAATGTTCCAGCCACTGAACTCACTATTTTGCCTACGTTGCCTAATATGAGGGAAGAAGTAAGTCCAGTACAAGGTTAGCAATAGAACACCTCCCTTTACTTATTAAGGAGATAGAGCTACATGGCCTCAAACCTGCTCTGTCATTTCACTGATAACCATGAATGTCTGAGCTGCTTTCCACCTTTCAGATCCACTGTCTTCAGCTTATTTGTGTTTATTCCTGGTGATTACTGCCTCATGGTCACAGGGGGGCTGCTGTAGCCTCAGACTTCACATCTGTGTCCCAAAAGGAAAGGAAGAGGAAAACCTTTCCCAGATGCCTCTAGCCAACTTTTCTTTGTATCACATTGGCCAGATTTGACCCAAAAATGTGTCCCTTGACCATTTCTACTTGAAAGCCAATTTCCACCTTCCTGACCTCTGGGCCGGGAGGTGACAAGGGAGAAAAGGATTGGGAATAGCTTTGGATTGGGAAACAGCCTGTGTCTTTCCATAGCTGAGCACACATAATGGGATGAAAAACATGCTGTGTCTGGGAATGGTAGGAACTGGATATGAGTGGACCTTGGAGTACGTGGGCTGGGTGGGGAAAAATGAAGTCAACAGTCAAGATGAAGGAGGCCTGATGTGGTGGTGGGCGCCACTGAAGTCTCTTAAGCCTGGTGGAGGAATGTCAGGATGAAATTTACATCCTAGAAAGACCACTCTGGCTATTACCTGGAACCTGGTTTGGAGTGAAATGGGACTGGAAGGAGGTGAGAGGTGTTTGCAGTGACCTTCCTATGAATTCAAGATAACATAAGCAGGCATAGAATTTAGAATAACTCAGCACATTTCTGAGCTACTTATTGGATCAAGGAAGTGACCAGACAAATAAGACTAGATTAATACTTACGAGAACTATAGAAAAATGCATCCTCATGGGGAAATAGACCATGATATGGCACCTATATCCCATGTTTGATCTGATGGAGATGGCTTTTCTCTGCATTTTGTGTGCATGGAAAATTCTAGGCCACACTGAGTTACTGACTCAGTCATGTTAAAGCAAGTTCAAGGGTACATCCAAGGGAGAGTGAGTACAAATTACACTATAGAATAGGACATTAGACTCCCTAAGTATTTCTAACAAGTGAAAAATGAAGAGCATCATTGTGCATGTTCTTTCATATAGATCTGCTGGCTTTGTAAGATGCCATTGTATGCTCATATATCTACTGAAAATGCAAGTTATGAAAATTAACTACAGGTAAGAAGAAAACATTAGAAACCATAGACACCAAATCACTTAACATTTTGGCACATGTCCCTTTTCATCCCTATGGGTAGGTTTCCCTACAATATTCATCATCATAATCAATGCACAATCTTATATACCACTTTTTCATCTCATCTCATCTCATCTCATCTCATCTCATCTCATCTCATCTCATCTCATCTCATCTCATCATCTCATCTTGTAGACATTTCCCCCCCTGCTAACAGTCTACATAAACTTCCCTTTCCATGGTTTATAGAACATAAAACGCTCTCGACCCGTTATTGCACGTTTGAGTGGCTTTCTTTTTTTTATAATAAATAACATGGTGATTATCATTGTGTACAAATTTTAGTCTTCATAGAAGACAATTTTCTGGAGATGGAGTCTCAGAAATGGAATTACTGTCTCAGAGGGAACAAGCATTTTTAAAGTCATTGGTACCTATCACCGATTCAGAAATCCACACTTGTCATAGAAGTTAAAGACAGACAGTGTGCAAGAAAGCCCTGCTTTCTGGACTCGCTCCCTCAGCAGCCTACGGGTTTGGTCACTACATCTGTGGACTATTTATTGCCTTATTTCTAAATAGGATCGATTCACCCAGGAGCCCCAGAGTAATGAGATTCAGGGGGCCCTCCACTCATGAATGCATCCATCAATTAGACCAGAATATTAAGAACAGTGAAAGTGAAAATGGCCCCAATGAATTTTGATATTGAAACACAGATTAGGGCATTTTGGGGGGAAAAAGCATTTTATCTTTATCCATATTTTCTGTATTCTGTACGATTAGGAAGCTCATGGAAACTGAATAGAGGCTCATCTGTTTCCTGGTATATGCTCTTTCTGCATTACCCACGAGCACGCTGACCTCTAGTACCCTTACTCAAAATTTACTTCAAGGATAACCGTTGCATGTCTGCCATGCTCCAGGAACTGTGCCAGGCGCTGGGGACGTGGTCATCCTCAAGGAGCTGCAGTCTGGTGTCTCCATTATTTGCCAGAACTCAGATGTTAACTCTGCCATTTGCTGAGGCCTCTGAGCACTGCCCTCTTCACACTAGTGAAGTGGGCGTTATCACCCTCGTGTTCTCGACGAGGAAACAGAGAGATTAACTAACGTGCCCAGGGTCGCAAAGGTAGGAAGTTATGGAGCCGTGCCCTTTGTCATCATTCCTCTTTATAAAAAGACAGAGGCAGGACTCTGAAAGCAACTTGAAGAAGCTGCTTCAAATGCTTTTCACCCTGATTCTGTCCTGTTTTACTTGTAAAGTTGTATCTCCTGCAGTTATAAACACATTCTGCTCATTCTACTTCTCTCTTATTGCTTTTACAGAATTGCAACCCCTCCCTCATTCATTTACGTGTGTATGCAGTCTTCACACACACACACACACACACACACACACACACGGGAGCTGGAGATGTGTCCTTCTGGCTCATGAGAGATGATCATGAGCATCACTTACCAACTCTTCAATGACATCAGCCATGGTTGGGATATTTATACCACAGAAATTGGCAAATGCCAAAAAATCAGGTCTTCCCCCCACCCCTCCGCCCCGAGCCCCAGTTATTAACATTTACCAGCTCAGCACCATGGTTGTTCTCTGGACACTCCTTCAGTGGCTCCATGAACTTCTAGCAAGTCTTATTTTAATTCCACTCGTGGAGGAATTTCTGTGATATTGTGGTTTATAATAAGGAATATCTTATCCCACCGTTCCTGTCAGAAAGGCCCACACATTCAGAAGGCATAGAGGGGGAAGGGACCCATCAGCTCTGGTGAAACATCTGTGATAGAAATAGGAACATGGTACCACTTTCAAGTTCATGAAGGAGTCACCCCTGCCCCCAAATGTGAGCAGCTTGAGGGCAGGGACTTCATCCCTATCTCACCTGAACACCAAAACAGCTTCCTGCCCAGCTCTGGAAGAAGCTGGGTTCTTGAATGCTGGCAGGAGTGAGGCTGAGAGGGCATTGGTTGGAGGACTGGGGAGCTATTCCAAGTGCCACCATTATCAAGCTGGGTGATTACTGGGGGGGACACTTTTTCTCTGGGGATCTGTTTTCTCAACTAATTCTCTGAGGACTTATTTTAGATGACTTCTTTGGAATAACTAATATTCTAATTAAAACACCGCGATTCACACCAAACCTGTTTATAGCATAATGTGGATCACAAACAGACATCATTTAAAATATAAAAATTAGTGGCCAGCTGGAGCCCACTGAATAGATTCTTAGATTTTGAAGGCTTCTGTTTGAAACACACTCATACACACACAATCATGAATTTTGCATTTGATTTCCTTTACCTACAAGAAAATGCCAAATATTCCCTGAGGAAATATGTTGGAACTGGGTTGCATTCAATGAGAATCACATTAAGTTGATCCCAGGTTTAATCTGTCCTTTGTCAGCATCCCCATTCAGAGGCTGTTTCTCCTCTGCTTGGGGCCGTTTTCAGATGCATTTTTCTGTGGGTCCTGGAGTCTGACGGGTATCCTTTAAAAATCCCAGCTGCACCACTCACTGGCTGTGGGACCTTGGGGAAATTTCTTTCTAAGCTTCCACGTCCTCCTTTGTAAACAGGGGAAATGATAAACACGCATCATGGGGAGTCATGAGGATTCAGTGTGACCAAACCTGTCAAGGGGTCAGGACAGTGGCTGACACATAGCAGGTGTGGTCCAGGATGCTGTCCCTATAATTCTTGGATTATCAGATTCTGTACATGCTCATCCTCCCACTTGGAGCACTAGGTCTCTCAGGATAGGTGCTCCCATGTAATCCTCCTCACCCGCATTTACCCAAGTTCTCCTACTCAGGGTCCTGATCGTCCCATGGAGACTGCTGGTCCTTCTGTTCTGTCCTGCAAACTCCTGACAGCATAAGCCTTGCGTTGGTGCAAATCCTGAGCACTCAGCCCAGTGTCCAGCATGTAGGGAGCCAAGCACCTGCTTTACTGACTGAGTTGGACTTCACGTTTAGAAGAGGGACACATGAAAAGGGAAACTATTTCTGGCTCGGGAACTGCTCCTGATAGTATTGATGGAAAAAAGGTCATAACCCCCAAACACCAAGAAGAGAATAAAAATGAAGAGAAAACCCACTGAATGCGTTCCTCAGTGCCAGGAGCACTTGCCATCAAGCACCGACTCATTCATTCCGCCCCTAGACACCTGGCACTGCTATGTGACCATGGCAAGCACGCTCAGTGTGCAAGTTCATGTGGCCGCTGTGTGAGGTGGAAGGGCTTGAATTTCAAGTGATGAGATAAGAGAAGTGGGCGGGGCTACACATTAACAGGGTCCTGGGAGTCTTGCTAAGGAACTTGGCTTTATTCTAAGAGCAGAGAAAGACAAGGGGTGGAGACAAGGGAGTGATCCACTCAGCTTTCCAGTAATTCTGGCTGCCGTATGGATTGGGATGGGTACCTCCTGGAAGCCAGGAACCTGGTTAGGAAGCTGTCCTGGGGGTCCAGGTCATAGATGGTGGTGGTCTGGCTGGGACTATGGCAGTGCAGAGGAAGGAGGAAACAGAGAGCAGAGAATACCAGTTCTGTACTTCCTGGGCATTTTTAGTCTATGAAGTAGGTCAGGTCAGCACTGCTTTGATTTACACATCAGAGTGAGAGCAAGGGCGATGATGAAGCAGTCCCCAAGTATGACTTTCTCATCTCCCTTCTGCATCCCCACAGAAGGCTGCTTGACCTTGGGAGGTTAAGTGAATGATGTCAAGGGCAGTCACATCTGTGTGGACCCCTCCTGTCAGAGCGCCTTCTCTCATAGAGGAGATCTTGTCTTCAAAAAGGTCTGAAACTAAGTAGGGCATGGACTAGTGTCCCCAATTTTGCCCTCATTTTCTGATACCCAAGGGCTTCCCTCCTCCACATCATGTGGTTATCTCCCTGCCTGGGATCTCCACTGTTATCTGCTCATGCATTTGCTTCCCCCATTGGGCCAGGAAGGGAGGCTGGAGCTTAGACCTCTCCAAGTCCCTGGGGCTTGTGAACACCTGCCGTGGTTATGTAGAAACATCGAGTCACATGGTAGGAAGGGACATTACAGTCCACTGGTTAAATGTTCCTCCAAATGCAGGAGTCCTTTTTTTTTTAATTTAATTTTTGTTGTTATGTTAATCACCATACATTACATCATTAGTTTTCGATGTAGTGTTCCATGATTCATTGTTTGTGCATAACACCCAGTGCTCCATGCAGAACGTGCCCTCTTTAATACCCATCACCAGGCTAACCCATCCTCCCACCCCCTCCCCTCTAGAACCCTCAGTTTGTTTTTCAGAGTCCATCATCTCTCATGGTTCGTCTCCCCCTCCGATTTCCCCCCCTTCATTCTTCCCCTCCTGCTATCTTCTTCTTTTTTTTTTTTTTTCCTTAACATATATTGCATTATTTGTTTCAGAGATACAGATCTGTGATTCAACAGTCTTGCACAATTCACAGTGCTCAGCATAGCACATACCCTCCCCAATGTCTATCACCCAGCCACCCCATCCCTCCCACCCCACCCCCCACTCCAGCAACCCTCAGTTTGTTTCCTGAGATTAAGAATTCCTCATATCAGTGAGGTCATATGATATATGTCTTTCTCTGATTGACTTATTTCGCTCAGCATAACACCCTCCAGTTCCATCCACGTCATTGCAAATGGCAAGATCTCATTCCTTTTGATGGCTGCATAATATTCCATTGTATATATATACCACATCTTCTTTATCCATTCATCTGTCGATGGACATCTTGGCTCTTTCCACAGTTTGGCTATTGTGGACATTGCTGCTATAAACATTGGGGTGCACGTACCCCTTCGGATCCCTACATTTGTATCTTTGGTGTAAATACCCAGTAGTGCAGTTGCTGGATCGTATGGTAGCTCTATTTTCAACTTTTTGAGGAACCTCCATACTGTTCTCCAGAGTGGCTGCACCAGCTTGCATTCCCTCCAACAGTATAGGAAGGTTCCCCTTTCTCCGCATCTCCGCCAACATCTGTTGTTTCCTGACTTGTTAATTTTAGCCATTCTGACTGGTGTGAGGTGGTATCTCATTGAGGTTTTGATTTGGATTTCCCTGATGCCGAGCGATGTTGAACACTTTTTCATGTGTCTCTTGGCCCAAATGCAGGAGTCCTGTTCAATATTCCCAATATCCTCCCATATGTCTGACATATAGGAGGTACTTGATAATGAGTAAATGAGTGATGAATGAAAAATGAATGAGTAAGTGAATGAGTGAGTGAATGAGTTAATGAATGAATGAGTGACTGAGTGAGTGAATGAGTTCATGAATGAATGAGTGAGTGAATGAGTTAATGAATGAATAAGTGAGTGAATGAGTGAATGAATGAGTGAGTGAGTGAGTTTGTGAATGAATGAATGTGTGAGTGAGCTTAGTGAGTGAGTGAATGTTTAGCTCTCATTGTTGGGAAGTTCTTTACCTTCGGCTGAAACAAGCCTCCTGCTAACCACCACCTTTTGAGCAGAAGTCTACTCACGGACTCGGCAAGGATTCACAGGAGCACACTCTCCTCCTCCCCATGGTAGCTTTTCACATGGAGCCACAGTGACCTGTTCTCTGTTCTTCAAACGTGCCAACCTGGTCCTGCCAAGTGTGTTCCCTCCTTAAGCCTTTTGCATGCCTGGACCTTCTGCCCAGGACACCTGACTCATATTTCTTTTCATGGCTGGATGTTTCTTGTCATTTTAGTCTTAGCTCAAATATCACTTCCTCAGAAAAGCCATTTCTAACTACTCAGTCTAGAGTAACCTCTCCTGTCCTTTCCCCTCTTTATCACTCTGTGCTGAATCCTGGGTGATTTCTTCAGATCTGTCTTCCAGTTCACAAAATCTTTCTTCATCTATATCTAGTCTAGTGCTTAACCTGCCTGTTGAGGTCTTATATCAGTTACTCTTTTATTCATAGAATATATTTTTGAATATTGTAAACATTCTTATTTTAAAGGTCTTTAAAAAAAATAAAGTCCTTTTTAGAGTCCCTGTTACATGTGATCCCCCACAGTGATTTCTCCTCTTTATTTTATCTGCTGGCCGTGTCTCAGGAGTTGAGTATCTTTGTATTGTTATAATGTTTTAAATGTAACTTTATCAATAATTATCATTTATGAGTGACCCACATGAGTTATGGAGATGAGCCTAGGGTGTTTATTAATCTTAGAAGAGTTGTTATATTAATTTCTTGATGAATGCAAGATCAATGCAAGGATTTGGGCACTCAACCTCATGCTTGATGTAGGCAGGAGATGATGATTTCTTATGTTTGGTATCACTCACCTGATTCTGATAAAGAAGACTTTACACTGAAAGACTCACACAGAAGCATCACCCAGTGCAGCAGTCCCCAGATGCTTGGTACTTAATGCATGAGTTCAGTGCATAAAAATCACCCAGCTCAATGCATGAGCATGGAACTCATTGGAAACAGAGTTCTGAGATTGTCTCCGGGATACTGATTCCCTAAGTCTGGCGTTGAGCCCAGGAATCTGAATTCCTATAAAGTTCTCCATTGATTCTGATGTACAGTGAAGTTTGGGTACCAGTGGTCCTATAAGCTTTGAGGATTGGAATTGGAATTATTTTTGTCTTATTTCCTTCAAATGAAAAGATTTAAAGCAGCTTATAAGATATATGCAAATCCATTTTGAAAATCAAACAGAAAACACCTGCACAAACAGATCACCTAAGTGGGTGAGAGCTGAGTTTATTTGCTCCAGTACTGGGGAGCGCTCAGGGGATGCTGTGGTTGGCATCCTCACCAATGTTATATCATAGATGTGGCCGTGACCTGTGCTTGACCCACCCTTATCCATCTCTGGACACTGTGGGCATTGGTCCAAAGTCCACCTCAGTGAAATCAGTTATGGGGTAATTGTGGAACTGCAAAGTGGTGCTGCTCTCTGATAGGGCTTTGCTATTTCTGGGGTCCTCTTCTGCAAAACTTCAGGTTGCTCAAATGCATTTATTGACTGGCAGCACCCTTTGTTTCCTAGATTACCCTCTGTCTGGGCAATGAAGCCTCCTCTTGGCAAGCTGATGTGCCTTGCTGACCCGTGTTCTCTTGCACCTCTAGCCTTCTGCCCAAGCTGTTTCCTCTGCCCAGAAAACTCTGGTGCATCTCTAAGACTCCATTCAATTACCACTGTCTCCAGGCAGTCTTTCTCCTCTGCCTCCTTCATTTCCTTCCTTCCTTTATCCTTTATTAATTGAGCCCATACCATGTCCCGGCACTGCACTGGAGCTCCCCAAATTCCCTCCATCCCTGCATCTGCCACACTGCAGACCTTTCCAGCCTCATCCCCCACCATGCTGTCTTCCCTTCTCTGCTCTCTCCACACTGGCTTCTTGTGCTCCCTCTCCCTCTCTACAGGACCTTTGCACAGGCTGTACCCTTCTCTGCCTGGTAAATTCCTCCCCCCCACACTCCTGCTCTTCCCACCTTGACTGTTACCTCCTGGCCCCCTGCAGTTGTCTCACTCTGCCTTCCTTCTTCACTTCTGCCCTTTTGTGTTTCCTAGATTACCCTCTATCTCCTCGACCACACTAACCTCACAAGGGCAAGCCGTGTAACCTCAGTGCCTAGCACTGAGCCTGACATATAGCAGGTGCCCACTGTTGAGCAGTTGAATGAGGACAGCCTCGAGAACCTCAATCTCTCTCCTCCTTTGGATCAGTTCTTAACCTTCTTTTGACCATTGGCCCCTTTGGGAGTCTCGAAGGCTAGAAACCCTCTCTGAACAAATACACATGAATGCTTCTATATTATTTCAAAATTGAAAACCACCGCAAATAAAGAGGCCATTGTCTATTAATTCCAAGTGAAGATTCTTTTCTTGAGAGAGCAGCTGGTGAATTACATATAGATATCATGATTTAAGCCCACCACATTTAGAGAGGAAAATGGGCCTCCCCGCATCTTAAAGGCTTGTGCATTCAGACAGCTTCATGTAGGTGCCACACTGGCTGGTATGTCCCCTTTAAGAACTCATCTCCCTGCTTTTGTTATTGCAGGAATGAAGACAGCACAGAGGCAGACCCATCAAGCTGGGAAGTATTTATATCTCCCCAACTGACCAACAGAGCAGTGGCGGCCCCAGGATTTGTGGTCCCTTCCAGGGAGCTGAGTTACAAGCCAAAGGACTGTCTTCCTATTCCAAGTCATTCATGGGAATATCCCTTTTTGTATAATACCAACCAGGGGACCAAAGGATGGCTCTTGTCTGTCAGAAGCCCATACGTATCGGCACGGGGTGGTGGAAGGAACTTGGGGTCTGGCGTCCCAAGGTCTTGGCTGGCTTTGCCAATCCTAAGCTGTGTCACCTTGCACAGGTTTCTACGAACTTCCATTTCTTTATCTGTTTGAGAGTCTTAACACCTACTTGACAGTTTTTTTCTGATGACCAAATGATCTAATGGTTATGAACATGTTCTGAACACTGCAAGATGCTTCCCATATGTCAGGGATCATTGTTGTCTGTAAATGTGATCCTGTCTTCTCCCATTCATGTCACTGGTGGTTGCTCAGGAGCATGGTCTGCCATAGCTGTGCATTACACGTACAGTTCCGTGTCACTGCTGCCCAAGATGGGTGATGTGGTTCCATGGCAATAGAAGAGTTTAAAAAAAAAAAAAACCTTAGTAGTCTCGATATTATAGAGCTCTTGCAGAAGCTTGGGCTAAGGTGGAGGTCCTAACCTGTGTGAAATATTGTATGCCTGTGAGCACTTCCTTAGGAAGAGGGGCCATGGATTTCATTAGATTCTCAAATGAAATGACACTGGAACCCCCTAAGGCCAAGCACCCCTAGTCTATGGGGAAAGGACTCCATTAGGGAACCCAGAGATCCAGCTCTGCCTCTAACCAGTTGGTGACTTTGAGGCCTCCGTTCCTGATCTGTAAAATGGGTGCAGCCACCTGCCTTCCAGTAACCTCCCAGCCTGACAGCAGATGAGTCTGTCGCCCCTCCCTACATGTGTCCCCCATCAGAGAGGAGACTGCTCCCACTGCAGCGAGCATTTGCTGGGGCCCTACTCTGTGGCCAGCTCTGTCTGGCTGGAAGATCCCATACCCAGTCTTCTTGCTTCCTGAGTAAGTAAAGCATTCTTCTAACCTAACCGTATGTCACTTCAGGCAACTATATCTACGGATTGTCCCCCCAAATAACCACAGCACCCCAAAGTGCTCAAAGCACTGCAGCCCCACTCAGCTCATTTTGCCAGGAGGTTAATTAAAGAGCATCATGGCCTAGCCAGTGTGCAGACCGAGGGGTTTGCTCCCTCTGCAAACACTTCCCTGGAAATCACAGGACTGTGAGGCTATCTTTCCCAAACTGAACCTCTGTCCCCATTAAACACTAGCCCGCTATCCTCCCCTGCCTCAGCCCTCAGCCCCTGGCGACCTCCACTGCACTTTCTGTCTTGATGAATATGACTGTTCTGGAAACTTCATATAAGTGGAGTCAGACAAGATTTGTCTCTTAGGGACTGGCTTGTTTCACTCAGCATGATGTCCTCAAGGTTCATCCATGTTGTAGCAGGTGTCGGAATGCCCTTCCTGTTGAAGGCTGAATAATGTTCCAGGGGATGGACAGATCTTATTTTGTTTGCCCATCTCCCTGTCGACAGACATTTGGGAGGCCTCCGCCTGTTGGTTAATGTGAGTAGCACTGCTATGAACATGGAGGTACAAATACCTGCGTTGTTAATACTGGAATTAGCAAATGACATTTGCAAACAAGATTTCTCATGAAAATCGGAATTTCTGGCTTCCCTTGGAAGAACAGTGGATCTGGCTATTCAAGGCTTCTATCTTCATGGCCGTACTCAGAGATGAATGAGGCCGGCACACTCCATCCCAGGCTGACAGGCACACCCAGCCTGATGGGCTTCAGGTACCCACTCCCTCCTATGGTCTCTTCCGCTGACCACCTAACCTGCCCCGTCTGCCCAGCACTCTCAGGGGATGGCTGAAAATAGAGACCAAGAGGCACCATGACCTGGGCCCATGATCTCGCAGGTGGGATGGTGAGTGACTTGCTGTCGTCTGGGAAAGGCCTGCACTGAGTTCAGGTCCCAGCTCTGCTGCTTGCCTGCCCCAGTGACCTTCACCTGTCTGAACCTGTTTCCTCCTTTGGAAGAAAATGGGAGATACGGTACCTTCTCCAGCGGCTGTGTGGAATTATTGTCAAGACAGAAGAAGAAGGTGGGTGGTGACTGGAACATGGAGGGACCTTATTAATAGCACAGGCCAAGTCTGGCAACCTAGAGTTTGGGGGGGTCCATTTCCTCATCTGCAAAATTGGAAAAGGGACCACACCTCCCCCCGGGATTATTCTGAGGGCTAACTAAGTCAGGGAAGGTAAAGCACCCAGCAGAGGGCTTGGCATCCAGCAGGTGCCTCACACATGGTACCTTGTAATAAGAGAGGGCTATGTGGGAGGGCTCCAGATCCCCCTTGGCAGCAGAGCACAATCCAGCAAGAGACCTGAGGTCCTGATGTGGGGACAGTCTGGCTGCAGTCTGCCAGCCTGATTTCAAAGCCTACCCTCTGCCTTTTTACCTGCTGAAGCCCGAGCAGGTCAGCTGCTTCCCTGAGCTGCAGACTCTCCACTGTTGGAGGCGCACAATCGCTGTTCTTGCTAACACAGGGGGAAATGACGAGCATCAGTTGCCTGGCACGTACTAGATGCTCAACAAAATTTCATTCCTCTCCTCCCCTTCCCAAGCAGAAGTCTGCCTCTGAGTTTAAAAGGATGGCATGTTTTCCAAATGAATGTTAGAAGGGGGCGGGGTGGGGAGGAGGGGGAGACAAAGACAAAGATGAAGAAGAAGATGAGGAGAAAGAAGAGGAAAAATGTGGTTTCTAGCCTCTCACTGGAGTGCTTCAGGGCTCACATGTTCTTGGGGTTGAGGTTTGTCATTCCCTGGGATTCATTCATCCATCCAACCAGCAAGCATTTACTGAGCACCACTAAATGCCAAGCACCACTACAGGCCCGCCTGGGGTTATAGGAGAGGACAAAACAGACCAAATCCCTGCTCTTTGGGGTCAGTTCATATCAGTCAATGGGTAAGTTGATGGATAAATGCTCAGTAAGTGCCGCTTTTGAGCTGGCTTTATGTGGGACCCAGACTTCACCTTCAAGGCTTATCTCTGTTGCTGGCTGTGGGCAACCTCCTTATCTGAGCCCGGCCTGCTCCTCTGGCAGCCCCAGATGGCATGCTTGTCCTGGGCTCTTGATCACCCACCGCTGGTCTATCTGCCCACTTGTGTTGCTTCATTGCATCTGTCCTTTTCAGACTCCCCAAGGGAAGTCTCTGAGCCACTTCGGGACCAGTGAGGCACCCCTGGGGGAGCAGTCCATCCCACTGCCCACAGGAGATCCGTAGAGCCCAGGTGTGGAGCATGGCAGAGCCCTGCCTCTTTACCTTTAGGCTTTGAGTGAAATGGAAATGTGACCAGAAAAGAACTTTGTAAACTCTTAAGCTCTCCATAAATATAAGGATTTGACTTTCATATGCTCGAGAGAGGAGAGAGACCACCTGGTATAGGAGAAAGAGATGAGGGCTTAAACCAGAATCACTGGGCTGGAATCCAGGTTCTGCAACTTCTTAGCTCCAAGACCATGGGAAAGGCTCTTCTCCACCCCAGTTTACTTACCTGTCCAATGGGCTAATAAAATACCTGCCTCAGCACCTGCTGTGAGCATGAACAGATAAACAATGAGATGGGAAAGCACTTCGCAGACTTCAGTGTTGTGCATATGCTTCATTCATGTCCTTAATTCAATGCATATCTATTATGCACCTACTGTGTGCTCTTATGAACAAGGTGGTCTGTCTTACGACAATTCGGAAAAAGGTCCCCAGGCTAAGGAAGAAAAGAATTGCTTGTCAGATGGTTGTACTGTGCATTCATAGATTATGATTAGCAACAGCCAGGGAGTTGGCATGGCAACGTTCCCCCACAAACTGCTAGGCAGTGTTCTTAAAATAGGTTCACCAGAGGTGTGGCAGCCCTGGAGACGCGCAGCGGCTCTGCAGACCAACGTAGGCTGCACTGTAACCTGTGTGCTCAGCATGCCACTCCCCTGCCCAAGTAGACCAGTGGCACGGTAATTAGCTCCGGAAGCATCCATTGTGGGAACTGGAGACTGACTTTGGTATAAATACTGTTGGTGTTCCCCATTTTACAGGTGAGGTGAAGAAACTGGAGCCCAGAGCAGCCCAAAGGGGTTAAGTGACATACCCATGGTCACAGTCACTTGATTACTGATGTGACTGGATTTGGTTCTGACATCATCATGGAGGATTCTCCAACCACGCTATGAAGCACGCTTTTCTGATTCGGAATTCTAGATGTAGGTCTGATGCAGTTCTTTTCCTAATGGGTTACGATCCATACGGCATCACTGAGCAACATGTATTAGGTCAAAGAATTCTTTCCTTTTGTGTAGAATTCACGCCCATGTTTCTCCCTGGGGAAGTGTTGAATCCCGAGATGTCAGGAAAGCTCACCTAACTTCTTGGTCATGCTGAGATGATTGTGATTTAAGTCCCTCCCTCCACAGTCTTCCCTAACCTAGTTTCCCAGTGTGAAAATCAAGCAGCAAAGCTGATCAAAAGTTTATGAGCTGCTTTGCAAGGAGCTGACTGCATGAGTTAGTGACCCCTCATTGCAGAGGACAAGGAAGCCAAGTCCTTTAA
Organism: Halichoerus grypus; assembly: GCF_964656455.1. NCBI lineage: Eukaryota > Metazoa > Chordata > Mammalia > Carnivora > Phocidae > Halichoerus > Halichoerus grypus. The sequence goes on from NC_135714.1 coordinate 5,137,494, forward strand.
AAGATGAGTTCTTTTTTTCTATCTGTGTTACTCAGCAATTTACTGAGTAAACTTTATAAACTTGAGAAGGGCTTTTTTTTGTTTGTTTTTAAAACCTTCAGGCTGGTGAGCTGCTTTTAAGAGATTCACAACTCTTGTTTAATTCCAGGGTGAAATTTCAGGACTGGAATGTGAAACTTTTTGAGCCCTGTCAACTTCTGAGAATAGGGTGCTAGACATCTGTGACGTATTTCAGATATTCAGCCTTCCTCTATGTGGACTGTGCCTTGCGGTAGAAAGGGCTCTGGGCTGGGAGCAGGGAGGATGGGGGGGGGGGCTGTAACGGGAGCTCTGCCACTGCCTGCCCCCCCACCCCCACCCCGGGGCTGTTTGTAGGCTAGAAAGATTGCACTACGTCGTGATAATTCTTTATCACTGCCTGTTGGACTCACCTGCAGAGCTCTTTAAAAACTCAATGCACAGGCCCGTCTCCAGGTCCTGAAATCAGCCTGTCTTGGGTGGGGCCCAGGCAGGGATCTTTAAAAAGGCCCCTAGTGATTCTCATGGGTTGCCAGGGGGAAAAGTATCAGACCATTCCTCTCAGTTCACCCATTGCCCCTGTGTTAATTAAATTCCAAGATGCCCCTGGAGCTGTCTTCTGTGTTCGACTTTTATTTAGTTTTGTTCCTTGCTAGGAAAGAAATATGTACTCAGAGTTGATAGGAGGAAGCTTCTCATCTTTGGGATCATTTTTGATCATGAGTTGGCTTTGTAACTTCACGTTTAGAGGCCCTTTTAAGCAGCTAATGATTCTTTTGAAAACGAAATGCATGGCGCTGTAGCACTCAGCTCCACTGAGGCCGAACCTAGTGCTGAGCTCTTGGTGTCTGATCACAGCACACTTACATGGAAGCTCAGATAACGCAGTTGGGTGATGTAATAGGCACCGAAAATGAGCCTCGTGTGTATAATTGCTTGCATCCTAAAATCTTCCAGAAATAGATATTCCAAATCCACCAGTATATATGGATTTATCAGTTGTGTGAGCAATAGAAGCTGATTGCTGTTCAGCATTCATGCCCGTGGCCAGCTGCGTTCCTACCTGGCTTTGAGATAAATTCTTTAGGAATTCTTGATGCCTTAAGGAGGTGGAAAAAGAAGACCCCTGGGAGTTGGTCATGTATTTTAGTCCTCTTCCCGGTTTTAGAAGAATTTCTAGAAAAAGACTGTGCGTGTCTTGGACCAGAACCTGTTTTTAAGAATTCGGTAGGCTTAGGATGGAAGGATTGGGTTTTCTTTATCCTATTTGATCTTCCCTAAATCCTACTTTAGTTTCAGCAAGCATAGCTCCCATCCAAATCTGACTTCTGCATCCTCCGCACAAATGTATTACATAGAATCATGGAAAGACTAATAGGAGAATCGATACAATCAAAGTAAGTTTTGCTCTAACACCATATATGTGTATATATATATTTTGTCTTTGAAAAGTATCATCAGGTTATGTCCAAAGGTGGATTGATGATACCTTTATATGATGGTAGAACAAAGGAAGAGAAAGACAAATGAATGGGATTGTTAAAATGCCTGACAATTTGATATCAACTCTGTATCAATATTTTCTTGTTTAAGGTAAAGTAATATAATACAATGTTTGTGAATATGACATCGAAAGTGATGGGGGGACAAATATGTATGCAGTGATGTTAGAACTATTAACTTAGACTTTTCACTGGGGTGAAGACACGTTTGCTTCTAACAGAGATCAAAGAAGGAGTTATGGGCCAGACACACTGGGCTTGAACTGTCACTCTGCCACCAACTGGTTGTGCAAGTTTGGACGGTGTACTTACCTCTCTAAATCCCAAAGTCTTCCATGGAAACAGCAGGGAAGGTGTGAGCCTTGATGAGACAGCACGTGTCTTCTAAAGCATCTGCACATGTTAGTGCTCTGTAGATATTGGGAACATTTCCTCTCCTCTTTGAAAATGCCCAGATGCATTTCAGTGCAATGGTTAGGCTTGTGTCACCAATCTGAGTTTGGTGATTCCGTTGGTCTCCCAAAGTTCAGGTTTGCACAACCAACTTTTGATAATGAGGTAGGGAAGGGACCTGGGTGTCACTGGCAAAGATGATGAACAAGGCTTATGAATTCATTTTGGCAGAATGCCCCTGGTCCCCTCAGTCTTTTGGGTTGACTCCTGGGAGGGTATCATGTGAAAGCCATGAAGCACAGACGGTGGTTTGGAAATTGCATACTTTCCCATTGGGTCCCAAATGTATAATACCTCTCCACTTTGCCATTGCTTGAACATTAAAGGAATTTTATATTATACACGGCCATTAATAAACACAAGGGCCAGAATTTTGGCAGAGTTCTGCCCCTCCTCTCAGAAGCATGGGTTCATATGGGAATGATATCTGGCAACAGGAGTGGAGCCCCCTTCCTTTTGGATGCTCTTCAGCAGGACCCTCCCTTGGGTCCATGGGTAGTGGCTGTCCCCCAGCTCCTGCCTTCAGTGAATGAGCAGAGTGCAGAGTCCCTGGAGATGCTCATTGGATTCCTGATCAGTTGTGAATCAGGCTCAAAACTCCCTTCTGGGTTTTCAAGATTTGTAATGCTTGCTCAATCTTGTGTAAACTAGGCTGGCATTTTCTCTTGTTACCAAGATGTATTTTTCTATGTTCATTAAATGTATAATTTGTGTAATTTTGTACATTAAAATGTATGCTTTTTCACAATTAAAGGTTTTTTTTTCCCTTTTGAATGTCTAACTTACTGATGGTTCATTACAAAAAGTTGTAGACTTTGACACCATATGAAAAGGCAATGAATCCAAGAGTCTTGATTTTTGGTGGGGAGTAGTGACCTTCTCAGAAGTCAAATCCCCTTTGCACAAATAATGAAGTGACTTCTTTTATGGCCCTTTAAATGCATGTTTTAGTTTTACTGTTGTTGCTGTAACAAGTTACCACTAAGCTAGGGGCTCAAAACAACACAGGTTTATTATCTTACAGCTCTGGAGGTTAGAAATCTGCATTGGGTCTCATGGGGCTAAAATCAAGGTCTTGGCAGGGCTGTGTTCCTTCGGGAGTCCCTGGGGAGAATTTGCTTCCTTGCCTTTTCCAGCTCCTAGACGCTGCCTGTGTTCTTTGGCGTATGCTTTCTTCCTCCATCTTGAAAGTCAACAGTGTAGCATCTTCGACTCTCTCTCTGACTCTGACACCTGCTTCTGCTGTCACATCTTCTCTGACTCTGATCCTCCTGCATCCCTCTTTCACTTATAAGGATGCTTGTGATTACTTTAGGCCAAACTGGATAATCCAGGATAATCTCCCCTTCTCAAGATCCCAGACTTTGCCACATCTGCAAATTCTCTTTCCCTTTTGCCACGTAAGGTGACATATACACAGGTCCTAGGGCTTAGGAGGTGGGCTTCTTTGGGAAGCGGTCTATTATTCTGCCTACCACATCCCCTATGCACTGCTTTGGAGGCTGCCAGGGAAAAGCATACATTTCAGAATCAAACGGGCCTGAAGTTGAACTGTTTCTCTGCCACTTGCTGGCCACATAACTTTAGGCAGTGTGCTTAACTTCTTGGAACCTTGTTTCTTAGACACAAAATGATGGCAATAATCCATTACCCACCTTGCAGATTCACACCTGACAATAAACTACAATTCCCTTTCCCTCATCTTTTGGAAAGCATTCTTTTTATAACTGATGCTTTTTTTTTTTTTTTAATATCTTTTTGTTTGTTATTTTGCCCAACAAGGGCCCTGATGGAGAGCATGCATTAGAACTGAGCGGCCTCTCCTGTTCTCTCCCTGCTGCCATGTTACCCGGCCCTCTCTCTTCTCTGCCACCACGCCGGAAGGCTTCCTGGCCTGACAGGATGAGCTCCTGGCTTGTCCTTCACCAGATGTCATGGTTTAATTCACTTGTGAGCACTCCTTCCCTGGAGGACTGACAGCAATCAGAGGACAGAGTGGGAAAGGTCACAGCCATCCTCTGGCCCGAATGCAGTTTGCTCAGCTTTCCTGGGCTTTCCTCTGCTGGCCTTAGCCAGATGCTGCTCCCTTGGCCTCCCTGCAGGCTGGCAGGTTCATTTCCTAACTTAAGCCCCCAGCTTTGTTTCTGGCTTCCCTTTCTTTGCTACACTTGGGTTATTGCCCTTGAAGGAGGAGACGTTGTAGGAAGCACTCAGACAAGCCCACGCTGAAACCCAGCACCTCCTGGCAGAAAACTGGGGCTGTGAGTTTAAGGTATGTACCCCTCAGCACTGGAGCCTGAATATGGAGATGGTGTTGTCTGCCATGTGGGGCTGCTGAGAGAGCCGGTGGCATATAAAGTGACAGGTGAAGCAGACTGCAGTGTGTAAAGATGAATAGTGTGTGCAAAGACCCTTACATACATTTGGTAGACACTCCATAGAAGCCAGACCCCCTCCCTTGTCTTTAGGGAAACAGAGGAGCCCAGAGGAGTCCTGAGGAGTAACATAAAGTCTCTGACATACAGGGGTACCCAAATGTATGCTGGATGAAGGCTGAATGATTAGTTGCCCCAGGCTGCAGGGAGGACAGGATTCTAACTCAAAAATCCAGACTCTTCTGACTATCCCAGGCCTTTTCCTTTATCTCCCCTCTCCCAAAGGGACTCCTTCAGCCACACTTCTTGAGAAGGGTAAAGAGCACCGATTAAGATGCAGACTCTGGGGCCACACTGCTGTGTTTAAATCCTAAGCAGCATTACTTACCAGCTGTGACCCTAGGCAAGTCACTTATCTCTCTGAGCCTTAGTTTTCTCATCTGTAGAATGAGGCTAAAATGGTACCTATGCCAAAGGTTGCTGTGAGGCTTAAAAGAGTTACTATATGTACAGTGCCCACAATGGTCCTTGGCATGTAGTCAACTCTCTGTAAATGGGAATTATACTTTTCTTTTCTTGCTTCTGCACAAAGGCAACTCTTTCCCTCCTTCTTCCTTGTGCTAACTCCCTCCTAGTCTTGACAACTGCCTAGCCCTTTCTTACAGCAGAAAGGGTTTTCTTGGGAAGCAGTGGGATCTCTATCACCAGTGGTATTTAAGCAAAGCAGCGGAGACAAGCTCCTCAAAATGTTGAGAGCAGGTTCAGACATGGAGGATTGACCTCAAAGTTCTGTCTAACTCAGATTCTTGGATTCTCTGGTATTTCTGTGGGTTTAGTTGTTGTGAATATTTGTGGAGCTTTAGAAGTCTAGGTGGGCTTCAATATGAAATTTCCTGGCTTGGGATATCCTGGGAATAGTATTTCCCAGGACAGATAGAAGTTTTCATTGAAAACACTTGCAATGAAGCCTAGAGTCCTCCAGACCTCAAGTGGATTATTTGTGACAGAAATCTGTGCAGGGTGCTCAGGGACAAAGGAGGAGGCTAGGATGGGGGATGGGGTGGCTAGAAGAGAGAGTGAGGGGGTTCTTATGTTCTTTATGGCCAGTATTCTCTCCCCTACTATAATATATACTTCTTGAAGGAGCTTTATAAATATTCATCGCGATATTCCCAGCACAGGAAAGGGACCCACTAAATGACCACCGAGTTCCAGGCCTGGCTGAGCAGCAATAAGATATGAGGCACTAGGCATCTGTTTCACTGCTCCTCTCTTGTTTCCTCATCTGCCCAATGGGCAGTTTATTCCAGCGTTGAAAGATAGTAAATACAGCGAGGTGTCAGCTACCATGAAGCCAGTATCCCTGGCGTCATCAGCCCCTGGGTTCCAGCAGTCACAAGAACGAGAATGTGAATCTGGCTCTCTGTCTGGGACCCCAGAACTGGTGGGACCCGGTGCTGAAGGGACAGTTCCCAGAATAGGGAGGGCTGAGGGTGCAAGGCCAGGCACTCAGGCTCCCTTCCCAGTCCCAAATGCTGCCTGTCTGGACTCGCCAGCAGAGAGGGTCGGCAGCTGGTGATTCCATCCGTCCAGAAAGAGCAGCTGGGATCGCCAGATCCCCGGAGACTCTCAGGATCCTCGGCCTGATAATAATCATGGAGAAATGAAGGATGGTGTCTAGGGGAGGCACATGGAGCCTGGCCTTGAAGAGGATTGAGGGAACCCCCAGAAGAATGACCCCCAGGCCCTCATGCCTTCCACCTGGCCCAAGTCAGAAGAAGCCTGGGACCCTTGACTGCAAGCTCCTGGCACATTAAGGGTAGGCTGTACTAGGGGTTGTGGGAGGTGACTCTAGAATGGGGAATATTTGTCTGGGTGACTGACGGGTGTGTGTGTGTTCGTATGTGTTCATCTATCTCTCTGTGTGTCTTTCTCTGGAGCGTTCCTATTTTTAAGCTTCAGACTTTCCTTATTTCCAGGGTGGATTTCTGTGTGGGTGTCCTGACTGGGTTTACGAGTGCACCTGTATGGAGTCACCTTGTGAGTTTGCCTTTGGTGTGAGTGTGTGACAGTCTCTTTGTTGTGTGGGTGTTGTAGGAGTGAGCATCGTGCATGTGTGTGAGTCATTCGTTGGTGTGCAGGAGTGTATTTCTCTTGTCTGCCTGAGTGAATGTGGTCGTGGCATGTCCCTCTTGTCTTCCGTTTCATCTTTCCTAGCACTTAGCACCACCTGGAACATTATGCCTCTGTTTGCTTCCTCCCTCCTTAGAGTGTCAGCTCCCAGAGGGCAGGACTTGGTGTATTTTGTTCACAGAGCCACCCCCAGCACCCACAACGTGCTAGGCACCAGCGGGCACTCAATATAACACTGTAGAGTGAATGAATGCTGTGTCCAATGTGTGAGTGTTTCTCCGGTTGTGCGATTAATCACACAACTCCGGTTGTGTGATGCTGGGTTGGTGGGGTTGGGTGCCTATGAGAATTTCTGGCGTGGGTGTGTGTAATTGGCTCGTAATATGCACAAGCTTGTACGTCTGTGCAAAAATGTCTAAGATGTGACTGAATGAGCCTGTGACTGGGAAGCCTGAGTGTAATCGACTCCCGTGTGTGTGTGTGTGTGTGTGTGTGTGTGCGCGTGCCAGCATGTTTGTGCATTTCTCCCGTGTTTTATGGCGTAATTGTCTGGTGTGCTGGTACGAACCTGTGTGTGCCTGGGGAGTGTGTACGTGTGCGCACGCGAGTGTGTGTGCATACTCCAGGCTGCCCCTCGCTCTCCTAGCGCTCTGCGCTCGGCCTGGGGGCGGGGAGTGGGGGTGTGGCGAGGGCACTGCGGTTCGTCTGCCCGCCCTCGGCGCTGCGGCTCGGGCACGTCACCGTCCCTCCCCGCCCCCGCCGCGGTCCCCGCCCCCTCGGTCCTTTGTAGCCGGCCGCTGCGCTCGCCTACAGCCGCCCGGAGGCCCCGCCCCGGCCCCGCCCCGGCCCCGCCCCGCCGCGCGCCCCGCCCCTCCCCGGGCCGCAGTCGCTCCTGGGCCGCCGCGGGCCCGCAGCGAGCGCGGAGCGCGGAGCGCGGCGCACGGCGGTGGCCAGGGCCGCGAGCGGGCGGGAGCGCGGGTGGGCTGCCGGCCTTGGACCGGCATGGCGGACCGGCGGCGCGCGTGGAACACGGAGGACGACCTGCCCGTGTACCTGGCGCGGCCGGGTAGCGCGGCGCAGACGCCGCGCCAGAAGTACGGCGGCATGTTCGCCGCGGTGGAGGGCGCTTACGAGAACAAGACCATCGACTTCGACGCGTACAGCGTGGGCCGCCGCGGCTCGGCGCGCACGCCTCGCAGTGCTGGCCGGCCCGACGCCGTCGGCCTGCCGGGGCCCGGCGGTAGCGAGGACACGGCCAGCGACGTGAGTGAGCTCTCGGGCTCGGCGGTCAGCTCGCCGGGCGAGCGCGAGGAGCGACCACCCGCGCTGCGCATCCGTTGCCCTGCGCCCCGTGACCTGCCACTCGGCCGGGACAATGGCCAGGTACCCTCGGGACGCGCGCGGACCGGACGGGGGGCGGGGCCCTCGGGGCAGCTGGGCGTGGAGCCGCCTGAGCGGAGTGCCTGGGCCGCTGCCACCGGGCTTGAGAGGGCCACGGAAGCCCCCCTCCCCCACTCCGTCACACTGGAGGGTCGGAGAGGTGGTACGATTTGGTCGGGGTTGGCCAGCCCAGCCCGTGAGACTCCAAAGGGTCCTTCGAAATCCAGCCCCCCGCTCCTCTTCTGCAGGAAGGGAGAGCAAGGCTCTGAGAAGGAAAGTAAGTTGGCTACAGCCGCCACATGGACCCTTAAAACGCGAGGGGACCTCTGGGGTGAAGTTAATCCAAGGATCCCCATTCCCTGCCTTATGGGAAAAGAAGGGGAGCTCTTTTCCGCATTCGTGCATTCATTTATTCACTCACTCACTAGTGATTATGAAGCACCTACTGTGTTCCAGACTCTGGAAAAGGTTCAGTGAAACGCCTGTGGTCACACAGGTTAATGCTGAAAGGAACCTTTCGTGTGTGCTCCCTCTATGCTTGGGGGAAAGATCTGGTTAACGATTTAGATGAGTCGGGCAGCTAGCACTAGAAACTGCTACCCCCAAGCACCGACATCTTCAGGGGATGCTCCTGAGTCCCACAGCACGATGCCACTGTGCTCTCTTCACAGAGCAAGTTGGAGATTTGAACCCCGGTCTCTAGCTTCCTAGACTTGAGGTTTTTACCCTCCTAAAGTGAAGGAGCATTAGGGAGAGGGAATGCCAGGCCCTGGGCCCTATGGCTCTTCTCCCTTAAGCTAGCGGTTGCCAGGGAATTGGAGGAAGATGGATGGGTAGAAAGCACAGCTTTGGGATGTATGTGTGAGGGTCGGGACCAGATGCCAGGACAACGGAAGTTGGAACACCCAAGGGCCAGCGGGCTGTCAGCTTAGCCCAGAACTCGAAGTCTGAGCACTGCTCAGGTCCCAGACCCGCGGTAGGCGCTGGGGTCCCAGCTCAGCACGCTGGCCCCACCCCAGGCCAGGGTGGGTGCCAGATTCATTGTGAGAATTAAATCAGCTAATGCTGGTAAGCAGTGAGCATTCAATAAATGTTCGTTGTTGAATTTTACTATCATTTTTTATTAGCCCTTCTCCCCTTAAATACTGTGAGAGGCATAAAGTGAGCGGAAGGAAGCCGAGCTCGATTCAGACAGAAATCTGGGAGGGCTTCCTGGAGGAGTGGGGGCTGCGCCAGCCTGCGGCTGCAAGGACGCAGTACCGGGTCTCCTGCGGCTCCCATTCTCTCGCTCTCCGCGTCCTGTCCCTTTGCTCGAGAACTCTCCATGGTCCTGAATTCGGCGCCCTGAAGAGGGGAGGTCTACAATGATGGGGTGGGGGCAAGGGAGGGAGATATCGAGAGAGTCATCTTTCCTCTACCCCTTCTTATTCTGCCCTGACCACCTCCTTCCCTGGTGGCAGACCTTGTTTGGGATCCAGACTTCTGAGCCCGAGCGGGAGGCTTCAGAGCTGCGGATCCTGAAGTCAGGGTCTGTACCGGGAAACCCTGGTTTCCAACCAAGGCACTTCGTCCTCTTGAACCTCAGCTTCTCCACCTGTGAAATGGGGATGGCGTTTTTCTCCCAGCCACCCACAAGGCGTGGTGGAGTATCAGGGAGGCGAGAGCGCTTTGTGCACGTCCGGAAGCTGTCTGCAAGTGCGTCCGTGGTCAGTGTCACCAGCGCCAGCATCGCCCCCAGGCTCTGCCTGGGCCGGCTCCGCAGCCGCGCCTAGGCATTTGGGGATGGTGGTCGCTTCACCTCTTCCACTCCTCTCTCTCCCCCTCTGGCCCTCTCTTCCGTTTCTCCATGGCTCCTCGGGGACTGGACAAAAGGCGGCGCCCTCAGGCGCGCCTAGGGCTCCAGAAGTCCTCGAGGTTTTGGGACTGCGGAGCCCAGGGGCTCACGGTCTCCCGAAGGGAAGCGTTTTACTTTCTGCAGACCAAGCGGCCACGGGACTCGGGTTCTGGGGCGGGCTTCGCGGCTCCAGTGCTTTGCAGAGGGTACAGGGGCCCGAGGTCCTCCCCCCGCCCAGAAAGCTCTCTCCTGGGGAGGGAGGAGGAGTTTCTGCGGCGCAGGCGCAGCGTTTGCTGAGGCCCGAGGCCCAGCGACTGCGGCGCTTTGTACCCGGGAAGTCTGCTTGGGAGCAGCGATCTGTTTGGCCAATCGCGAACCGGTGCCCCTCCCCCCGATACACACGTGGTCTTGTCCCCAGCTCGGGAGCTTCCCTGTCCAGACTGACCCCTGGGGACGTCCTGGTGCGTGGAACCTAGGACTTAACAACGCTGAGGAAGGCAATGTAGGCAACATGGGAACGGAGGCCTGCAAATTCTGGTCATCAACAAGGATTTAAGACCCAGCTCAGAGTCCAGAGGACAGACTGAAAGAATGAGTGGAGAATGAGCTCTAGATAAGGTGTGCGGGAACCTGGCTTCCAGAAACTGTGATGCTGTAGCTAATGTACTTTGCACCTGAGATACCATTTTATTTCTGTAAGCCCCAACTTTCCACCTGTATAATGGGAAAATGATGGCCTAGTGTTCCTGGAATACTAAGTTGCTTCTCTTTTGTGAATCTACAACCCCACATCTGTTTCAAGGCCAAGGTATCTCTGGCCTCCTGTCCTGGTGTGGGTGACTGGCCTCTAGGTGGCTGTGGAGGGAAGAGCTTCAGGCCTCAGCCTGTGTAGTGGGGTGCTTTACCACCCCTAGCACACCCTCCCTCTGGGTGGCAACTTGAAAGTAAAGAAGATGGGTCTTTTAAAAGATACTGCTAGTTTGTATTTTGCAGGCAAAAAGTGAATGGCAGAGGTTAACATTTTATTCTGTCTGGAGATTTGGGGCACCTGTCTGGGGTTGTGGGGGCTTGCTAGGACTCCCCTTTCCCTCTTTTCTCCTTTCCTGTCAAGAGGTTTATCAAGCTATGCCCTGGCTTCCTGCCCACCTCTCCCCAGAGCAGCATCTGGGTCAGGGGTGCTGAGGCCATGGTACACTATACATTGGGAGGCAGGACATCCTATTCTTCTCTTGCCCCCCAGCCTCTCCTGGGGTCTACGGGGACCTTAGCACCAGTGGTCTGGCCCTCCAAACAATCACTGGTAAGCAAGACTGTGGGGGTGACCTGGTGGCTCCAGGGCCAGGCTGCTGTGTGATGAGAAGCTGCTGCAGGGGGTAAAGCAGGTCAACCACTAATTAGGTTAGGGCCTTGTCTCTCTCATCCCTGCTGCACTCCCTTGGCCTGGCAGTAAGGCTCCTGCTGAGCCCTCGGGGAGGCTGATTCAATGATGGGAGTTGGGAGCGTGGCAGGAACGGCTTTATGGAGAGGCCCTTGACGATGAGTCTGGGAGATGGGTAACCTTTTGTCTGGGGTTAGATATTAAGGAAGAGGGTACAGCTTGAATAAAGGCTTGGAGTCCCTGGAGATGGAAAAGCGCTTGATCTGTTCAGGGAGTGTGCAGAGCGGATGGACAAACAGACGAACGGAGGCTGCATGCAGCAAGAGAGGCAGGAGAGGGCTGGGGCAGTCGTTGGGCCGGGTCCGGAGGGCCGCCGAACGCTCAAGCAGCTCCGGCGGGTCCTCGGCGCCCGCCCCACGCTCCCTCCCCCGCGCAGCTGTTCCGGGGAGGCCCGCAGATGCGGGGCCTTGCCCGCGCAGTCCAAGGCCGTCTCTGGCATTTAAAAGCTCCCTGAAAACCAGACCCTCCCAATCGGGAGAGCGAGGCCGGGGCGCAGCCGAGCGCGTGTGCGCGGGGCGGGGGTCGGCAGGGCTGGGCGGTTCGGGGGGCGGGGGGCGGAGTGGGGGGGGATCGGAAGGGAAGAGCTTCCTGGTTCGAGCCGACAGGGGCGAATCGGGCTCGGCTCCGCGCCGCCGGGAGGAGCTGTCTGTCTGTAGCCCCCTCCTCCCGCCCTCGCCTCTCCCTCCTCCTCCCGCCCTCCTCACCGAGCCGGGCGGTGCTGGCAGCCGGAGCGGCGGCGCTGGGCGGGCGGGCGGAGCAGCCGGGGCAGCGGGCGCGTGGGCAGCCGCGGGCGCCGAGCTTCCGTCCCTCTCTTCTGCCCTCCCGGGCCTTAGTCACCGCGCCCGCGGGGAGCGGGACCGGTTGAGAGCCGGGCCGAGCGAAAGACAGACCCCACAGGTCCGCCGGCCGGGCCGAGGGCGCCAGCGGGGCCATGTCGTACCAGGGCAAGAAGAGCATTCCGCACATCACGGTAAGCCGGACCCCCGCCCCCGCCCCGCCGTTCTTTGTGGGGTGGGGGTGGTCGCCGCCAGGGTCGGGATCCGCGGGGGGGCGGCAGGGGCGGCCCCCGAGGCTTCCTGCGTGGCGGCGGGTGGGGCGGGGCTGATCTCAGCACTGCAGCCCCCTCCCCCCAGCCTCTGGGGACAATGGTGGTGGTGGTGGTGGGGAGCCCCGCATGGCTAGGCGGGGCTGGAGCCTCGGGTCCCTCTCCCCGCGGGCTTGCCGGCCCCCACCCCCCACCCCACGGGAAGTGCCGGAGGATGGCGTGGACAGGGAGGATGCGGAGCTGAACAAAAGAGGGAGGGGCGCGGGGGGCCGAACCCCTCCCTCCAGCCCTGGAGCGGGGATGGGGCGGGGAGTGCCGAGCGTCCTGCGCCTGGCCTCCGCACCGTCGGGCTCTTGGACCTCGCCGCCGAGTTCCTTCCCAGCCGGAGGAAGGAAAAATACCGTCCTCCGCCTCCCACTCCCCGCCCCTACTGATGGAGTGGAAGCCTGGACCTAGAGGCAGCGCCATGATGGAGCGCCCCTCCCATTCCTCACCGCAGCTAAAAATAAACCTAATGGGGCGGCACTGGCAACTGTGGTCCCGGAAGGGTTAACGCTGGGGGGTAGAAGGGTGGTGGGCGCTGAGCCGTCCGCTGTCTCTGGGTGTGGCCGGAAACAAAGGATCCCTGCTTTGTCTTGGGTGGGGAGCTGAGGGCCGAGGGCACAGCTCTGGGGAGACCTGGCCTCCACCCCATTCCCTCCCTGGTACCGGAGTCCAGCCAAACCAGTCCTGAAGGATGTGGCTCACAGGCGCTGAGGAAGCCTGTGGGCCTTTGGTGGCGGGTGCTGGAGTAGCCAGGTGCTGGGAGGTGGCGTTCTGGGTGTGATAGAATCTTCCAGCATGGTACCTGAGGTTTGAGGACAGGACACCCAGCATACTCATTTATCCAGAATCCTGGCTCCAGGAGCCCCAGGGCACCTGCAGGAGGAGGGCAGCCTCGGGGAGGAGGGAGCTGACATTTCCCATTAGCCTGCCCAGTTTAGGGCAGATACTCTTTTGAGTCTTCTCAGTAAATCCTAAACCTCCCAGAGGCTGGAGCACTGGCTGGGGCACAAGTGAGAGGCCGGTTGGGACAGAGCCCCCTCAGCCCCCCACCCCTGCGCCTCCTCTCCAACTGTGGGCTGAGTCTTCCCTTGGAAAACTCCTCCTGGGCCCAGCTTCAAGTCTCTCCAGCAGACCTTTGGTGACTTCCTGCCTAGAGGTGTGATCCCTGAGGGTAGAGACCATCTCTCTCCCATCCATAATTCCTGCCTTCTGAGATAGGAAGGTGTGACTGGCCAGTCCTATAATCAACGGAAGAGGTGTGGTAGGGGTGTGGTTGCCCCAGGCAAGGCAGTGCGGGGAGGAAAGGGGGGGTGTTGTTTGATTAATTCCCTGCCTTGGGACTCTCTAACCCTGAACCCTCAGGGGAACCAGGGCAAGTGATGGGAGTAGGGGTGATGCAGTGACTGCTGAGTCTGGAGCCTTGGGTCCCACTGTGGCTGTGGCCCATGGCAGGTCTGTCCCCCTCTCAGGACCCTGGTTTCCAGGAAGGCAGTTTTGCCCCATGGTCTTTGAGGCAGGTACGCAGGTGCGTAAGAACAGTACCCCAGGCTTGAGCAGCTGCCCTGCCCCCCTCTGTGACCCTCAGGGAGTGGGGATGGCTGCCCAGGCTTTTGTACCAGACAGATCTGGGAGCTCAGCCTCGCTCTGCCACCTCTCAGCGTCTGCGCTTTGATATCCCACATGGGCCCACACTGGCCGCTTCCCAGGATCAGTGTGCATCCAAGAGGACTCTGGCAAAGCACTTAGTATGTGTTAGACGCGTAATAAGGGCAGTGGAACTGCTGGCTGATGCTGCTTTCATCTTTGTGCGAAGGCAGTAGTCAACCTGTGTGTCAAAGAGAACCAAATGGCGTGGTTCTAGCAGCTTCGATAGCATGGGTGCGTGCGGAGGAGACGCTGAAAAGTATACTTAGTTCCTGGGAAGGAGGCTCTTGATGAGCATTTATTTGTGTTTCATTTGGTCCACATAAGCCCCCTTCACCCAGAAAGACTTGTGGTTTAAACAAACAGCAAACCAGAGAGGATGGACTTGGATGGAGCCCCTTTGTAGGACCCTCAGCTTCCTGAGGATCTTTTGCTGATAATGTACACGTTGTGACAGGAACCAGAATGCCATTAGAAGTGTGGTTTTCCAAATGCGGCACCCTTAGTTTGCGCAGCAGGTAAGTTAATAATGAGCACTGTGCTGGGTGCTAGGGACAGTAGGCTTGAGATGGGTTTGCACATGCCTTCCCAGAGTTTGGCAAAGACCAACATTTCTGCCTGAAATTGCATCCAAGAGTGGGGGGTGTCCTAAAGGGACACACAGGAGGCTGGTGGAAACCATAGCAGGGACACCCACCCTAGTCCTGGGAGGAGGGCAGGGAGGAGGGGGGGTTCCTAGGTGAGTGGAGGAAGGCCCAGAGGCAAATGAGTGTGGCATGCGGGAGAAAATGAAGGGAAGTCAGCATTGTGTGAACCTCTGCTTTCCAGTGTAGCTGCTGTGTACAGGGAGAGCAAATCCTGGATGTTTTTGGTAGCCATGGTGTGTGTGGCCCGTGGAGGGACCTGGCGGTTGAAAAGGACCAAGATACAACTCTCAGCTCATCCCCAAGATCCCACCTGCTCCATGTTGGGTCACTCTCTGCCCACTGTGAGCCTCAGCGTTGTCATCTGAGCAATCAGGATAAGGTCCCACTTTAGCCAGAGCATCCAGAGATAGGGGAGAGGGTACTTGAGCAGAGGAGAAGGAGGGACATCCCAGGTGGGGCATGGCCGAGTTAAGAAAATGTTCTACCCATGTTGATTGTGATCGGGCATCTTTCCTTTTATTTCCCACCTCAGCCTTTTCCTGAGATCATAGAGTACCCGACAGAGAGGAGGGAAACTGCAGAAACACTTAGCTTCAGCCCCTAAGGATTGTTTAAAATATTTACAAAGCTCTCTTTCATGTGTGGCTTTTAAAAAAATTAATGGCACAGCCAGGGATTAACTTAGCTGAGGCTGTTTCTGGAGCCCACTGCAGTGGTTAAGTGTTAGAACATCCTGGGCGTGGCTCTGAGCAAACAAAGGCACATGGCTTCCTGGCCCTGCAGAAGCTCTAGGCTCCCAGCAGAGCCAGCGAAGGGGGCTTGGTCATGGGAGGAGACCAGAGTGTCCACCGCAATGGTGAAGAATTATTATTATTAAAAGGAGGACTTCCTGAGGACTGATCATTTGTGGGTTTGCAGGCTGTTAGAGCATTCAGCATGACCTCCGTGATTTCTTACTGGGTTTTCACAGCAGTCCTATGAGGAAGACAGGCCAGCGATATCATCCCTGCATCCCAAAGAGTAAGCGCAGGTTCACAGAGACTTGGTGGCACGTAAAAATTCTTGCAGTGGCCTGTGGAGGAAGAAAGAGCCAGATGCAAGCAGAGGGGCTAGAAGGGCTGGTCTGCCTGCTATGAAAATCACTATCTGATTGAAATCTGTGTGTGTCTGTGTGCGTGCATGAGTTCCGAAGATGGGCAGGGAAGAAAGAGATCAGTAAGTGGAACTCACGTCAGACTCTAGTTAGTTACTCTAATGTGCAAATATGCAAAACACGTGAGGCCTGTTATACTTCTTCTTGAGGATGCCATTCAGTTCAGATACTCAGTTTATTTGCCCCCCCCCTTTTTTTTAACACAAAGGATTTGAGATGCCCCCAGGGATTTGTCATGCATATAGTGAGGTCTTGGAATACCAGGGCCGAAGATCGAGGAAGAGCTGGGAACAGAACTGCCAGTGTTTCAGGCCACTGGACGTGTGCAGCTGGACATCTATCTGATACCCGATTCGGAGCTTCTGTCGTCCAGGGCAGAGAAGCAGACACCCTCAGTTAACGTCAAGTGCGTGACCAGAGAGGGGAAAGTGGGCCATCTTCTTAGGGGAAAAATTACTTTGTTTAAATTACATTCTTGAAAAGCGTTTCAGAGAGGGTAACAATGATATCGTTAGGACTTCCTCTGTAACCTAGCTGGGCCAACCTGGCCCTGCGTGTCTGTTTCTCATGATGAACTTGGCCATGACTGAATCCATGGAACGCACTTGATAGGACATATGTGAATGTGCCTGGCACATTTCGGTGGCTGACAGATGATCGTTCCCTTCTCCAGACTCAGGCTCTCTCTTGGAGGAAACGAAAACCCAGAATGGCAGGTGAGCGGGCAAGTGTTCACTGCGTGTCTGTTCTGTTCTTGGGACTGTGCAGGTGTGATGGGCAGCTAAAAATAACATCTCATGATCCATGACCCTAACAGGCTTACCACCTAAGTGACAACGTGCACACACAAGCAGTTAAGGATGACAGAGCACAGGTGTTAGAGGGGCTTGGGGAGGGGAGGACTCAGTGTTGGGGGAAGCTATAGGAGGTGGCTTCCTGGGACGTGGGGGGCAGCACGAGCTAGATGGTGAGGGATTTGATTGGTGGACACAAGGGACGAGCATGCAAGGCAGGTGGACCAGCCTGTAGAAGACTTGGGCTGGAGAATGAATATGGTCAGAAGAGAGTGAGGCGTTAGACGCAGATGGATCGGGGGGGGCAGCATGAGGAAGGAGAAATAAGCGTGAAGGGGTGTGGGTATGGGGGGATTCTATAACACTTCGGAGGTCACGTAGAATGTACCCAATGTGATGGAAATAGCATATAGGTTCTAAGTCTGGCTCAAATGCAGGTGGGATATTTGATCTCAGGCAAGTCACTTCCTTTCCCTGGCTTCAGATTCCTTTTCTTTTCTTTTTTTTTCTTTTCTGTTCTTTTTTTTCTTTTCTTTTTTTCCTTTCCTTTTCTTTTCTTTTCTTTCTTTTTCTTTCAAGACTTTATATATTTATTTGAGAGAGAGAGAGAGAGAGAGAGAGAGAGCAGGGGGAGGAGCAGGGATAAAAGGACAAGCCCACTGGACTGAGTGTGGAGCCCGAAGCAGGGCTCGATCCCATGACCGTGAGATCATGACCTGAGCTGAAACTGAGAGTTGGACGCTTAACTGACTGAGCCACCCAGGCACCCGGGGATTCCTTTTCTTTATAGAGTTTCAAGTTTAGGACACTCTGACTTTATTCTGTGGGTAACAGGAAGCCACTGGCGGTTCGTGAACTGGGAAGCTGGTATGATAAAGGCAGCATGGAAGAGTGTGGATTCTGAAACCAGACAATTTGGGTTTGGAGTCTAACTGTTCCACTGACTTCACTGTGTAGTTCAGGCAAGTGTCTTATTCTGTCTATGCACCAGTTTTCTCATTTGTGAAATGGGGATAATAATACTCCATAGGATTTTTCCTGAGAATAAGATGACTTACTGTGTGTCAGATGCCTAGACTAGTACCTGCTCGTGGTGTATCCTCTGTAGGTTAGTTGCTATTATTCTTATTGTGGGAAGGTGTATTAGCCAGCTGTGTTCTGTAGCAAACAGCCACCATATCTGGCTTTCAACAACATACATTTAATTCTTGTTGATGCTATATGAGGGCCTTGGATTGGCTATAGCTTTGCCCCTGGATGCTGGTGAACAACGGGTCTGTTCCTTGTATCTCCTCACTTTGAGACTCAGGCTGGAGGAGCCAAGGAGGGAGACACAAGAGACTGGTAGCAACCTGACATGCCTTTAAGAACTTGAGCTCAGTTACAGCTCACAGTCATGTGGTCACAGCAAGTCACATGATCAGACCTAAGTCAATGGAGAGAAGCCCCATGATAAACTTCCTTAAGGAGATATGGGGATTAGGGCGCCTGGGTGGCTCAGATGGTTGAACGTCTGCCTTCCACTCAGGTCATGATCTAGGGTCCTGGGATTGAGTCCTGAGTCGGGCTCCCTGCTCGGTGGGGAGCCTGCTTCTCCCTCTCCCTCTGCTGTTCCCCCTGCTTGTGCTCTCTCAGTCAAATAAATAAAAAAATCTTAAAAAAAAAGAGATATGAGGATTAAGTGTGAAAGTTATGAAAAAAAAAAGAAAAGGAAAGTTATGGCACATAAGAGATGCTAATAAACACCTGTTAGAGCTAATGATGAGATGGTCCGGAAGTATAAGGGGTGAGTTTGAAAGAAAAGGCCTGCACTGGTTCTTAGGTTGAATTAAGTTGGGAATGAGCACTAAGCTGAGGGGTCTCAGTGGGCAATTGGAAATCCAGATTGGTACGGGGTGGGGGGTGAGAGCCAAGGGCCAGATATGGAGATTAGGAACCCATTACAAGAAGCACTAGTGGAAGATAGGAAATATGAGCTATTCTAGCAACTAGTGGTTCTCAGCCCATGTGCTGTGAGCAGAATGGTGTATTAAAAAAATCCTCTGCAGATGTGCTGCTAAATTTTGATCAGCATGTAAAATTTATATTTTTGCAACCAAGTCTACAAATTGTGCTAGTAACATGTATCAGGTGGAGCAGGGAGGTGTTGTTGAATGAGTCCAATTTTTTTTGTGAATCAAAGGAAGCTCCTGCCCTGGAAAGAAAGCCTCAAGAGGATTTTGCCCTTGAGCGTACAAAAGGACAGAGTCCAGGCCGTGGACAGTGCCCTGGTGCTGAAGCATAAGGACGTGAGCTATTCAAGGCCCCGAGACAGGCAGTCACACCGTAGTAGGGATGGCATGCTAATGAATGCTGATGGACTTGGTGTTGTGTAGGTCTTTAATTACTTTAAGAACGCTGCCATTTTTTATACTGTTTGAACATGTG
This sequence comes from Halichoerus grypus, assembly GCF_964656455.1. Lineage (NCBI taxonomy): Eukaryota > Metazoa > Chordata > Mammalia > Carnivora > Phocidae > Halichoerus > Halichoerus grypus. Next base: position 5,156,382 of record NC_135714.1, read on the forward strand.
TTCTGAACACAGATTGAGATTCGTTGCCCTGGAGGGATGCAGAGATGAAATCCTAACTTTGCTCTGAGAAAAGATCACTCTGAATTGGGGTTGGTGGCTTGGGAGAAGGAGTGGGATCTAGGGTATTTTCATAGAGATGCTGGTCTAGAAAACAAAAGCAAGCACTCCTTCCTTGGGCCTGTGCCCCGGGCACCTGGAACATTCTCCCTGACCAGGCTTACCCTCTCCAGCCCTTTGCCCTTGTATAAGCTGTGTCCATTCTCCGTGGAGGATCCTTCCCCCGGGGGCTGGGAACTGTGAGTGCTCCCACGTCAGTAACTTTGGTTTGTCCACTCGATTGAACACTGGAGGGCTGAGACAGCCTCTCATTCTCTTTGGCATCTCTCAGGTGTGCTCTTGCAGGCTGGTGACTCACAGAGAGACTTCATACTGCGTGCGTGGATGAATGAAACCCGGTTGCAAATGGTGTTGCTTTGCTGAGTGAGGTTTCAGCCACTTCTGCACTTGACTTTTCTTAACAAATATCCTATTTGTGGATTTAGTATTTAGGTGGTTACCATCCAGAAGAAGATGAGGGTGGCTTGAAGGGTTTTTGGAGCTCAAAGAAGGGCCTCCCAAGAGGTACTTTGGCAGTAGGGAGAGGACAGAGCTGATCTGTTAATGGGCTTCATTGCATTTCCCACTGAAAAGCAAGATTTTGCAATAAGGGTCTTCTGTATAAGCTGGCGCATCCTAGCACACATATCCCCTAGGCCTTGACTGAATAATGAATGACCTCAGTGGCTCAATGGGTCTGCTGCAGAATTGCATAGAGCAAACGGGTAGCTGTTTTGGATTTTATACCTGTCCCCAGATTATGCTACCCTGTATTTTGTCCCATACTCGTAGACCCTTAGGGCTGAAGTCCTAATAATATCTCAGCAAATATTTGATTTATACAACCTTAAAGTTAAAAGGAACCTTTTAAGTTATATGAAATTTTCAGTGTTTGTGTAGTTACGAAGGCAGGAAGTGGTGTCTGTTGCTTCTCCCTGTCTCTCCTCTAGTGCAGGAATTCCAAATACCCTCCCTTTGCATACCTCTAGTGACAGGGAGATCACCACTTTACTCAGCAGCCTGCTTTACTATTGGGCGGCTCTGTTGGAAAGCTCACGTGTGTGTGGACTGAGGGTCTGCCTCTTGCCCTACTTTCGCCCCCAGATTTTCACAGGTCTCCTTTTCTTCCACACTGGCATTCCTGGAGGCTCTGGAAGGCATTTCTCAGGCATTTCTCCTTACCCAGGACCCTCTCTTTTCCAAAATGGCCCCAGTGCTCTCTTCCTCATGGAGCACACTTTCCAGGTACAATGTTAGAATTTTTCATTCCTTTTTTTCCTTCATTTTCTTCTTTTCTCTTTTGCTATCCTTTATTTCTGGGCATGCAGAACAAAATAGACTCAAAATAAAACTTTAATCATTGGGCACTTTTCAAACTGGCTTAAAAACTTTCTAGGTCACAGACACCTTTGAGAAGGTGATAAGAGCAATGGAAACTTTTTCCTGCTTCCTCAATGCGTGGACGTAGGACATTTGGCATAAAATAATGGACTACATAGACCAGTACTCAGCGTATGCAGGGTACAAAGTGCTTTTTTTTTTTTTTTTAAAGATTTTTTTTTTTTTTTATTTGAGAGAGAGAGAGAGAGAGAGAGAGAGAGAGAGAGAGAAACAGCATGAGAGGGGATAGGGTCAGAGGGAGAAGCAGGCTCCCCGCTGAGCAGGGAGCCCGATGCGGGACTCGATCCCAGGACCCTGGGATCATGACCTGAGCCGAAGGCAGTCGCTTAACCAACTGAGCCACCCAGGCGCCCAGGGTACAAAGTGCTTTTACACATTATTTTTAGGAACCCTGTGAGTTGATTAGTTAAACTTTGATTAGTTCCATTTACAGATGAGGAGACTGAAGCATGCAGAGGTTAAGTATCTTGTCCCAGGTCACCCAGCTAATTCCCAGCTGCTTGGGAATAAGCTGTAGTCTCTGGCGTGAAGGATCTCCCAGCCTTGTGGGAGAAACAGACAGACGAAGTTGAGCTGGAAGATGAAGCATCTTGAAGCAATGCTAACCATGAGGTGTGCGCCTCGAGCTGTGGGAAGTGCAAGGGATGACCACATGTTCCTGGGGTCAGGACACGGTGGCTCACAGGGTGAGTTGGAAATCAGTGGGTAGAGCAGGTTTGGCAGGAAGGCCGTAGGAAGGCACGGGGGTGTGAAGTTGCAATTTAGGAGCCAGTGTGTGGGGAGTGGCGGAATGTGGGGACACAAGGCTGGGGGAGGGGTGGGGTCAGGCCAGAAATTACCCAGGAGGGCGTACTTTGTCCTGTGCATGAGGGCAAGCTAGCTGATGAAGGGTTTAAAGGAGAGGTGTGACATGGTTGCATTTGTGTTTCAGAAAGGTCACTGGCTGTCATGTGGAGGGGACAAGACAGGCAGCAGGGAGACAGGTGGTGAAGGCTGACCTGGGACAGGTGCAGTGGGAGGTGGGAATGAGCAGGTGCATGCGAGGACTTTCTGGACCAGATGCCACAAGATGGAGGAAAGACTTGGGTCTGAAGTGAGAGTTTAGAGAGAAGTCGAAGATGGAACCGGAGCATCTCAATGAGATCTAACTCCCCATGTTGCAAAGGTTAAAACAACAACAACAACAACAACAAAAAATAGGCACAGATCTAAGCGCTTGTCCACGTGTTTAATTCATTTGTCTTTCAAAAGAGTTCTCTGCATTACAGGTGGGAAACTGACACAGGCAGAGGAGGACTTGCCTGGGGCACAGGCTTAGTAAGGGTGCGCCCGATCAGAGCTCAGGAAGTCTGCTTGGCACCCACAGACTTAACCAGCAGGCCACTCCGCCTCTTTGTCAAAGAGATACCGGGTGTGGAAGCATCTGGCCCACAGGAGACATTGCCAGTGTTTATTGGGCGAATAGGTCTCTGCATTTAGTATCTCCCCGCCAGGGAGCTCTTAGCAACTTTCGGAGCCCTTTAATCTGCCTTACTCCCTTCTGGCCACAATGGCAGCAACCCTATCAGGAGGGCAGGGGAATGCATGGCATCGGGATTGTGCTTGGTAAATAGTTGAATGGGTATATATGGTCGGTTCTTGCTTGTCCCCATTTTGCAGAGGACGAAACTGAGGCTCAGACATGTTAGCCACGTATCGTGAGGAGAACGCAGGATAACCACCCTGGGGGCAATGGGGCTGTCCTTTTGTAGGTATCAGGTGGAACTAGGTTCAAATCTGGCAGCACCCACTCCTGGCTGTGTGACCTTGAGAAATTACTTCACTTCTCTGAGCTTCCTCACTTATAGCCATCATACCCACCTCTTGTTTATTTTTATTTTATTTATTTACTTTTTTTTCTTTTTTTGAGGGAGAGTGTGAGCAAGGGGAGGGGCAGAGGGAGAGACAGAATCTTAAGCAGGCTCCACGCCCAGCGTGGATCCTGTCCTGGGGTTCCATCTCACGACCCTGAGATCATGACCTGAGCCGAAATCAAGAGTCAGACAACTGACTGAGCCACTCAGGCACCCCTATCATACCCACTTCTTCAGGTAACTTAATTAAAAATGAAAACCCATGTAATGCAGAACTGACGCTTAGTGTGCGCTCAAGAATGTTATTTCCTTAAAGGTAAAGGATTTCTGTCTACATTGCTTTGTATGAGGTCAAAAGCAGAGACAAGGCAACACAGAAATGGGTCTCAACATAGACACAGATGTAGCTAGCGCCCTCCTCCGGAGCCCCTGCCCGCTCGTGGGGTCATCTAACAGGTGGGTTATTTTAAAACCAGATATTCCCTCCATGAGGGAGTATTTCCTGACTGTCTGCTGGTCTCATGGGACCTGAGATCTCGCTGTTAAAACTGCAGTTGTCATGGAAATGGGCCTGAGTTTCCAGAGAAGGCCTGCAATCCATGGGGACCACCGCCATTTCTGCTTCATGAAGGAGGAAAATGCCATTGTGCTCTCTCCCCATGCAAGCGGAAAACAAATGTGTGTTAATTAGATTTGGTCTCAGGCCTGTTGCCACTTCCAGGGCTGCCTTCCTGGACACGTGGCAAAGGGCTGCTGGCTGACAGGCTGTCCCCTGAGATAAATCAAAGACAAATGGGCTGGTTTTCTGGGAATAAGTAGGATGTGCAGATGCACCATATGGCAGCCCTTGCTGCTGCAGGAAGGTGGAATGGGAGATCTGCAAGGGCGGGGGCTCTGGTTAGTAAAGGTAGGAACTGAGTCATGGAATTATGAAATATTTGAGCTAGAAAGTCCCTCAGATGGCTCTCAGCACAGTCTTGGTGGTGTATCAGTTCACTTTGATACAATAATGCCCCATCACAAACAACCTTGTAATTCTGACTTACAACCCCAAATATTTACTGCTTATAGGTCTGTGGGTGGCAGAGGCATTGCAGGGCTCAGCTAGATTTGTCTTCAGGCTTCTGTTTGTGTCATACATTCTCCTCATATCCCCTCCTTCTGGGACTCAGAATGAAGGAGGCTCCTTCTTTGGGTCATGTTGTTTTCACGGCATAGGGTGGACTGTCAAGATCGAGCCGAATCCCACCTGCCTCTTAAAGTTTGTGCTCAGACTGGCACACTCACATCCACTCTCATTCTGTTGGTCAAAGCAAGTCACACGACTGTACCCACAGCTGGTGGGGCAGAAGAGCACTGCACCTACATTGGAGCACGGCGAGGGTAGGGGAGCAGAATGAATTGCAAAACAAATAGCACAACCCACCAGAGGGTCCGTATCGAGATCATCTGGAGGTGTTTTTTAGTGACATAAATTCTTGGCCGGTAAACTACATCTGGTAGGTGAAAATCTTGACAGAAGCACCTGGATTGGAATTTTTAGCAGGTAATCCCAATGGATTTTGGGGATCATCTAGGCTCAGGTGCCATGTTATAAGTTGTAGATGCATGAATGAGGTGCGCCTACTGTCCTGTTGAATGTTTGGGTTGTAAACATAAGCCTCAACGTTAGTGGCTCATAGAGTCTGAAGGACTGGTTACTTTTAAAACTCACCTTAACATTTCTTTTGTCTTAAGAGAATGAAGTTCAATGCATGGTCAAACACATTTCTATCAAAACAGGGCTTCCCGGATCTTTTTGAGACTCATTTCCGTGCCAGCTCTTTGGAGGAAGGGATTCTTCATTTTCCCAAGGAGTGACTGGTTATTTCATTACTCTGATTTAGAGTATTAGTGAAGCATTGTGTATTAGTGAAGGATTGTAGGAGAGGGGACATGGGGCCACATGCCCTCTCCCCAAATTCTTGGGGTGGGAGAATTAAAAGTATTGAAAGGGTGGTACTAAGCCCTAGTGCTAATGTAACCAGTTACATACATTGTGAAACATAGGTAATGGTTGTTTTTGTTCTCTGGGAATATAAAGATTACAAAATAACAGCCAGGAAAGAAGAGCAGTGAAGAATTACAAGGTTGGACGAGGGAGAGGCAACTTCAGCATCCTAGGGTTTGGAGAAACCTTGCTGTCCTAATGCTCAATGAGGTTTCAGGACCACGGACAGCATACAGCTTCCACTTTCCATTCCTTATTTACTGCGTTGGAACTTTGAGAACACTGTGTCTATGTATATACTATTAATTTTGTTGGAAGGCTCCACTTCTCCCCCTTTTTTGGTGTCTTTGAACTTCTCATATTTTAGAACCCAGTTTAAATGTCCCCTCCTTGATGACATAGTCACTGTCTTTCCCTGTCTCTGTAATAACAGCTTTGGTTTTCTGCTATTTTCCAGATACCCAAGGTTGCTAAACTAGTGATTTTGGGGTAAGTGTTTATTTGATTAGCACAGCACCTCTCTTTTCTTCTGGGGTTCCCTAGACCTTAATGGATTTTCCATCCCTCTGACTTTGCGGTGGAGATGACAGATTTTATTCCTACCAAGGATGTGGGAGAACAGAATGCAGAGAGGCTTAATGCTTTGCTCAGGGATAGACAATGATGCAGAAATTTCACTGTGACTCAGACCTCCCCTCCTAGCTGAGGCTGACTGTTTACTTTGCTGCTGTATGGGTAAGGATGTCTGAAGCTTTAAGGGCTAATTTTTGTAAGCAGCACTCTACATAGTACTTAGTGTTTGTGAAGAGAATGAAGGCGTCCTGCCAACATCAGCTGTCTCCCAGCTGGAGCTGGGTGGGAGATGATAGCGGGTTTGCAGACAAGCCCTTCCCTTCCCTGGGCTTCTCTGACTCACAGGACCTTTGGCAGAGATGTGATTACTGCCCAGAACCAAGGTTTAGGTGGGCCCCTCCTGAGGGGCTCCTTCAGCATCATCCGTGTTGTGCAGGCTTTGCATTAAACCATCTTCTCTTCCCAGGCAGCAGGCTTAGGCTTTCAGGGAATTTTAAAGGCAGAAAAAGAGATTTCTGATGTTTTCATCTGCTCTTTTCTCCTGTTCTGTTTCTTGCGCCACCCTCGCTTCCTCCCTCCCTTTCTTCCCTCTTGTTCATTTCCCTCCCTCTCCATCTCCCACTCCTCTCCTTCTCCCTCCCTCCCTCTTTTCAAACCTTCTCTTCTTCTTCCTCCCTTTCTCTTTCCTCCTGTCTGTCACCACCTCTCCTGCTGCTCAGCAAACATTTGCTGAACACCCCTGGCTGGTCCCTGGGGATCCAGAGATGAATCACCCCAGGCACTGCTAGCCATGAAGGAATGTCCGGTCCTGTAGGAGATGGGCACGTGAACAGTGGACCTTGACGTGGGCTCAGTGTTGTGGCAGAGGGGTGTGCAAGGGGCAGTGGGACCTGGGCGCACCCCACAGTCTCTGCTGGGGGGAGTCAGTTACTACCAGAAAGATCTACTCCCCCCCCACTGTGGAATTACTACCGTATAGAGAGTTTGGTATTCTGCTTTTTCACCTAACATTTTATTGTCTAGCACTTTTGTCTGTCCTTAAAAATTCCTGGGAAATATTTTAGTAGATGAATGATACCCATTAGTGGTATGGTTATAGGATTGTAATTAATTCTGGATCACACCTTTGTGCATAATTCTTTGGCCCTGTTTGGGGATATTTTCCTGAGGACAGATTCCCAGGAGCATGGCATCCCATGCTAAATTTTTAGATCAAAGTTCATGAACAATTTTAAGGCCCTCGATATATTTTGCAAAATTGCCCAGTGCTTGATCTTATTGAGAAATCCCAACTTTGAGGAAAATATAAAGATTATCGGTTTCCCTTCTTATACATCTGCCCAGTATTTCTGTGATGTCTTGGCTCAGAAGCTTTTGTATGTTTGAGTTCTTACTTGATGAAAGCCCTTTCATTATCATGTGACCAGCCTGGACTCCCTTCTACACATGGTGTTAGAGTCCCCATGGGCTGGCACCTGCAGACCTCTCCAGATCCCCACTCAAAGGTCATACTTCAGCCAGATAAAATCACATACAGATTCCCAAGCACACCAGGCTCCTTCTTCCTCTGTGCCTGTCCCCACGTCATACCCCTTCCTGCAGTCTCTTTTCACCTTTGCCATGTGGCTAATTCCTACTCATTCTTCCATCTCAGATAAGCATCCCTCCCGCCCCGAAGAGCTGGAAGGGGTGGTGGGGCTCTGTGCTCCTCCCCATCTCTGCTCTCCTCTCTACCCCAGCCTTTCCCAGTCTCCCCACTGACCTGAGAACTCCTTAAAGGCAAGCACTATTTCTTTTAGCTGCACACACTGCTTCCTTAAATAGTTATTGAATGTAGTTCCTGCTATAGAAGATGGCAAAGAATGAACAATGCATAATTCTACTGAGTATTTACATGGGCCAGGCCTGTGCTAAGTGCTTTGTGTATCTACCTCATGGACTTCACCAACAGTCTTATGAGGCAGGGACGGTGCCCATTTGCAGATGGGGAAACTAAGTCTAGAAGATGTTAATTCACATGGATAATAAGTGGGCAGAGATTGGAACTTGTATCTGACTCTGGACATTCTGTTCCTCCATAACACTGATCCAAGGACATGAGCCATGCTGAGCATAATTCACTTTAGGTCACTGCTGTCACCGTGGAATGAATGGCAGTCTCTGGCATACCCTGCTGTTAGACTTTTGTTGAATTTTTGATTAAATATTTCATTTTCTTCCAAGTATTTAAACACTGGTTGTTATACAGAGCTTGTCATTTTTCATATATGCTATTTGTGAGAGGCAGGGTATCATTAATTTTCTTTTAAATGTGTGATTTTACTTTGTTAAATTCTTAAAAATTATGTACCATCAAATTCACTCTTCTTGGTGTGAGATCTTACACTCAGATTTCCTGTGTGAAGAAAGGGAGCCCTAGAATGCTGGGTCCTTGGGTCACAGACCTCTTGTCCTTTCTAAATTGTGTTTGATTATGGGTGTCATGGATTCTAGAGTGTGAAAATGTTTTCAGATATGACAGAAGGGTGTTTGATGGAACCAGTGCTAGGCAGGAAGTTAGGGAACGGTGGGTCTACCCTAGACCCCTATTAGTTGTGTGAACGTGGGAGGCCACCCCATCTTGAAGCCCCGTTTCCATCTGAGGTCAGATCAGACCTAACATTCCATAAGAACCACTCAGCGCCAACAGGCTTGGAAAGCCTAACTCTCGTAAAGCACAATTCTTAAGGTATTGTCTGGGGAAAGTATCTTTGTCAAATTTTCCATATCACAAAGGGATCTATGTTTGGAAAAGATGTAAATTCAGCTCTCCTCTTGCATTTTCACATTACACATCAACAAAGTAAAGGATCTGGGTATTCCTGTTTTATAGAGATAATCTTTGTTTCTGCTAAATCCAGAATTTTCTAAATTCACTACACCTGGGAATCCCCTTTGGGGATAGCATCCACTTAAACCCCTCTGTGCTAGAGTTCCAAAGAACATGATTCTGAAAATGCCAATTAAAAGGCAAAGGCACTGCTAGTGTTAAGGAAGAAAAGGAGGAAGTCACATCAACTCTTGCCTCATTGTGGACATGCTGGTTTAAAAAGACACTTGCCCCTGAGAACACCGGAAGGGACCCCTTGCAATAGCTACACACACGGTCTGTCAGTAGTTGAGGAGAAGGTGGATTTGAACACAAGCTGCACCCATCTGATTCTAGGAAGAGCAGGGTGGGGCTGATCTTTGGTGCACAGTGCTTTAAATACCACCTTTCAGGCTGAGCCTGTAAAGCCCTCTATTAAATGTGACAGGGCAGACGGCTGCCCGCGGGGGGCCAGGTTCTGGAAGCCGTGCACCAGCTGCTGCTGATGATTCACATTTCCCTGCTTTCTAGTGCCCGGGAAAACCTGCATACCAGCTTGTCTCTGCTTCTGGATATGTAGAGCCCGCATCTCCTCTTTCCCTTGGTCCTGGAGTATCCTCCCTGGGAATGTGCAAATTGTGGCTGGCTTCTATCTTAGGGCTAAGAGACAGCGTGTAGGGACTGGTGAGCTTGAAGCCAGAGACCCTCCTGCTGGGGAGCAGGATATGCTAGTTCATACTTCTCTTCCTTGTCTTATGGCTCATAGTTTCTTGTCTCATGGTTGTGATACCTTTGCTCTCCATCTTAAACTATTCAGCCTTCAAGAATCACTTCAGGGACCCATCCATCTGTCCATCTCTCCATCCATCTGTCCATCCATCCATCCATCCATCCATCCATCCATCCACCCTTCCATCTATGCATCCATCTGTCCATCCATCCATCCATCCATCCATCCATCCATCCATCTATCCATCCATCCATCCATCCATCCATCTATCCATCCATCCAACCATCTGTCCATCTATCCATCCATCCATCCATCCATCCATCCATCTGTCCATCCATCCATCTGTCCATCCATCCATCTGTCCAGCCAGCCAGCCAGTCAGCCAGCCAACCAACCAGGCTGTGTCCGAGTATCAGAGATGCAGAGTGAAAATAGATGAAATCTTTACCCCCATGAAGCTAATGGTCTTGTAAGGACAGCTGCAGGGCACCATTGCAGTTGGCACCAGTATCCACATCAGCGTGTATGCAGGAGTCCCCCATGAGTGTGTCTGACACTGTCAGTGGGGAAGCACCACAGCTCTAATGTCCGTGAGCAAGTCACCTTTTAGACAAACAATGTGAATATATAGTGTGTGGGATGTACTGTAGTTGGTACTATGAAACAGAGTGGGCAGAGGTATGGGGTTTGCTGGTAGGGCAGAGGCGTCCAGTGTTCCAGACAAGGCAGCCATTGGGGAGGGGGGCTCTCAGGTAAGAGAAATTGAACAGACACCTGAAGCAAGTGAGAGCGTGAATGTTGCCTGGGTAGTGGGATTCCAAATTACATCGGGTCTCACTGACTTGGCTTTCACTCTAAAGGAAATACAGGGCTGTTGCATGACGCCACTAGAGGGTCCTGAGTGGCAGGCTGCATGCCCTGTTTCTGCTCAGCGAACCTTCCCTGATTCTTGAGTGTGGGTTGACCCTTCTTCTCTGGACTTGTACAGTATTCTGTCTTCCTCTCATGACTGATGCCATGGGACCACTGGGACCGCTCTGAGGTGCATTCCGTACAGTTCCTCAGAGGGTCCTGCTGGGATCAAGCCCAGTTAACCCATGTTCGCCAGATCGGTGGGCACTCTGTATGGGATTTGCCTGCCTGTCTGCCTCTCCCTACTTCCTCACTCCAGTTTGTGCAGTCACCTCCCAAAGACACTATCTGCCTCTCATCCTCGTCTCAGGCTCTGCTTTCAGGGAAACCCACGGAAGACACTCTCTTGGAAGTGTCTACCCTGAATTGTTACTGTCTGTTTACTCTCTCTCTCCCTACGCAGTGGCTGGAGCTTAAGGACAGAGGCTGTGTTTTTTATTCATCACTACATCTCCAGCTAGGAGATGGTACAAGTATAAATAAGCACAGGGCAAAACAATTCTCAGCCGCCCAGAAATGCAAATTAACGAATATTAATGACAACCAAGGGTGCTTGCTGATTTTATGCATGGCAAATCAGGGCAGTCCTTTTGGGAAGCTATCTGGTCATATTTATCAAGGGCCATAAACAAGGTTTACACTGTTGGACTGAGTTGTTACGCTTCTGGGAATTGACCCTAAGCATTCAAGCTGAGCGAAAAGCTTTGTGTGCAGAAATGGTCATTGCAGCAATACGTACCATTGTGAAAAATCGAAAATAAGTGTCCAACAGTAGGGGGGTCATTAAACAGTTTATTGTGTATCCGTAAGATGGAATATTTTGTAGTCACTTGCGGTGATGAAGAACATGTAGTAACTTGGGGACACTTTTATGATACAATGCACAAAGGACACAGTTGTGTTCTTTTTGGGTCCTAGAATTTGCTGTTTTTTGTGGCCTCTGGGCCTTGGCTACCAATTCTCTCTGTCCAGACACTGAAGGTTCACCCTCCTTGGCCTTCGTCCCCACTGCTTGTTTGGAACAACTCATCTTGACTGACTTTTTTAGGTGTGAGCTGGCCTTGCCTGGCCCCTGGTAAGTCTAGCAGCTCCTTCACTTTGCTCCCATGGCGGGCACCCTTCCCTTCTCTTGTAACCCTGTAAACCCATGGCTTATTAAGCCTCTGCCTCTCCTTCCATCTGCTCCAGGAAGGGCAGAGGCTTCCTCCTGGCTCCGCAGGGCCTGTCCCTGCACTGGGAGCTGAGGCGGGGAGCCAGCACGTAACGGGGGCACGGTTGAGTGGATGGATGCGCGCACTGTGATCACAACCATGGGGAATCAAGGAAAACGGTGGAGAAAAACCTCAGATGTTTGACTGGAGGTGGTTCTGGGGGAGTTGTGTTTATTTTATAGTCTCTCTACTAGCTTTTAAAAGGTCTCTAAATTGGGTTTTATTGTGTTCAGTAATAATGCCCTAATAAACTCCTGTTCTATGAATGACCTAGTTTCTTCAACAAATGAAGGGCATCAGAGGGGCGGGAGGGCTGGTATAGATCTCGGCAGACTGCAGAGAGCCAGATGCAGAGTGGGGACTGAGGACGGAGCCCCACTCGAACCTCCCACTGTAAAACCAAGTAAAATTGAGCATGGGCTGTTAACTCATAGGAAGGAATTACTGTTAATTGGGTCCGCTGAGATGATGGATTGTGGATCTGTTTATTTAAAAACTCCTTAATGTTTGGAGACATATCCTGAAGTATTTCCAGGTGGTGGGGTACGATATTTGGGATTTATTTTACAATATCTCAGCAAAAACAAAACAGATGTGTTGGGGGAGGGGTTGGAATAGGTGGAGTGTGAATGGCCAAGTATTGAAGTTTTGAGTCTGGGTGATGGATGTGAGGGGGCTTTTTTATCCCATTTCTTTACTTTTGAAAATATTTGGATAATTTTATATTAAAAGTTAAAAAAATTCTCGGCTTTTCCCCAGTGACACTTAATACTTTGCTTGGCTTTTCAGAGTGACCGACTCCTCATCAAAGGTGGACGGATCATCAACGATGACCAATCCTTCTATGCTGACGTCTACCTGGAAGATGGACTTATAAAGTAGGTTGACCAAAACACACTTTTTTCCTTTTTTTGAAAGATTTTATTTTTTAAGTAATCTCTACACCCAGTGTGGGGCTCAAACTTAAAACCTTGAGATCAAGAGTTGCATGCTCCCCTGACTGAGCCTGCCAGGCATCCCCAAAACATACCTTTTAAGAAGCCAGTCTTGGGGTGCTGGGATGGCTTGGTCGCTTGAGCGTCTAACTCTTGATTTTGGCTCAGGTCACAATCTCAGGGTCGTGAGATCGAGCCCCGCATTGGGCTCCCTGCTCAGCGGGGAGTCTGCTTGTTTCTGTCTCCTTCTGCTTGCTCTCTCTGTCTCTCTCTCTCAAATAAATAAATAAATCTTAAAAAAAAAAAAAGAAGCCAGTCTCCCTAGGCTGCCAGGCCCTTAGAGTTCTGTGCCAGAATGACTGTGCTGTCAATATCAGGGATGCAGAGATTTGGAGAGGTCCAAACTACAGGTGGGGAAGGGACTAGAGATTCTGGAGCGTTCCTGCCGCGCCAGCCTTGTGCAGGCCATCAGAGGCACAGGGGGGTGTGACGTGCACACGGCCGACCAGTGAGGTCCAAGAGCTGACCCCCATTGTCAGCTGGGGGCAAGGGGCAGATGCCTACCTAGTACATAGGACTGAATTCACGGCTCTTTCTTCTACCTTTCCACAATTTCTGGATTGGGTGGAGGGAGCAAGGAGAGAAAGGAAGAATGTTAGGACAGGGCCATGGCCTGCATTGGGCCAGAGGGTTCCTGCACTTTCCGTCTCCCTATTGGCCTCCTCTCTGGCTGTGACATCCGGGTGCATTCCATCTGCTCAGTCACTGTGATAAAAAAACCCAGGCTGGGCAGCTGAAACAATAGAAGTTGACTTCTCCGAGGCGGGAGGCTGTAAGTCCTGGATCAGGGTGCTGGCAGGGATCTTCTGTGATCTCTCTCTCCTTGGCTTGTGGACTGCGGCTTCTCACTCTGCACTCACAAGGGCATCCCTCTGTGCATATGTGCACAGGACACCAGTCCTGTTGGCTCAGGGCCCCACCCTGATGGCCTCGTTTTGATTTAGTCACTTTAAAAGCCCCATCTCCAAATACAGTCACATTCTGAGATGCTGGGGGTCAGGGCTTCAACATATAAGTTTGGGGGATCCCAGCTCAGTCCACAACACTAGACAGTGGGTTGATGTGGCCTCCACATTTTACCAGCTAGTAACGGAGAGGTTCAGCTCTCTTTCTTTCACATGCTGAGTGCCCTGGATTCGCTGGCTGCTCAGCAAGTTCCCCTGGAGTCGGGAAGAGTAGGAGCAAGAGACTGTCTTAGTACCCAGCCTGGGCTGCTGGCACAGGAAGGAAAGGCAGAGGGGAGTGAGAGCGAGGGGAAGGTCAAGCAGGAATGGGGTCTGTTAACAGAACTGCCTGGTGCCCATGTGAGCTTTGATGAGGAGGAGGGGGAGGAAGGGGAAGGAAGGAGGAGGGAGGAAGGGAGGAGGGGGATGAGAGGGGGCTGTGGATGGCTGTGAGCACTGAGAGACCACGCCCACGGCATGTCCAGTGAGGAGCTCAGGAGAGCGTGGAGGCCTTCTCTGCCTCCCTCTGCCTACCCCATATCCAGTCCCAGGCTCCGACCATTTCAAGTCCAGCCCAAGCCTCTGTTCCTCCAGTGGATTCCCTCCTCTTCGCTTCTTCCCAGCCACGCTGAAAGCGTGGTACCCGCAGAACTAGCCCAGCAGCTCTACCTGGAACCTTGCACGCATAAATCCTCTGCCTGGAACGCCTTGCCCCACCCCGCATTCTCATTTCTCTGCCCCCCTCCCCCCCTGGCTCCCCAACCCCTGTTTGTCCTGTGGGTCCAGCTTGTGTGGCTCCTCCAGGAAGTCTTCCCTGACCCCCATGACTCTGTTGGTCAGCCTGTGTGCCCGGCCCCACACTCCTCATGCTGCATTTGCCCCAGACTAGGGACCTTGCCTTAGGGCCTCTGCAACCGGGGCCTGGCACAGTGCCGGATATGAGAGGTACTGGGAGTATTGACAGGAAGTGTAGCAGAAGAGTCCTGACCTGTCAGGTGGCAGGACCTTGGTCTTGGAATCAGAGGGAGAGAGGCAGAGGTGGTGGGGGTGGTGAGGTTTCTAGGCAACTCCCTGCTTAGGTACGGAGACAACCACTCCGGGGTGAACTCTGGTTTGTGGGGCCTCGGGGTTCTGGGACGTGGGAGGTAAAGGATGCTGACGCTTTTGCAGGACCACCTACCCACCGGTCATGTGGGATTGAGGTTGGCTCCCCAAGAGCCGTGCAGTCCAGGATGTGTATACGTGAAACAAGAGCTCACTGGCCAAGCTGCATTTATTAAGTGCTTGCTGTATGAGTGAACACCTGGAGTCTTAGGGCCTTTGGTGGATCGTGTTGTTCAGGAAATATGCAGTGTCCACAAATTCATTATTTCTCAGCTCCTCTTAGTCAGAAACCCCTTTTTATTTGACTCTGTTGCTCCTCCCCCCACCCCGCTCAGCAGAGCGAGTCTCCGGATGGTCATTTGGAGCACGAACCCCTGCTGGCTGGGGAGGAGGTGTGGGAGGGCTGAGACCCAGAGGGGCCACTGTACTGACCCCAGGAGGCTCAGTTATGCTCCTTCACTTTGATTGAACCCCAAGAATTCTCTTTTGTGGTCATTTGCCAAGTTTTCCTAAAAGCTTGTCAGCTGGGTTTGTGCTGCATCTGTTAGGATTCACTGAGGGTTCCATCCAGTTTGCAAGTGCTGGTGACTCAGACACTGGCGACTGAGCACTTGTGCGTAGGGCGGGGGAGGTGTTGGGGTGCAGGGATGAGGTGTCTGGCTAACTCACAGAGCCTCCTGTTCTACACACACTGCCATTGAGAACCATCTGGGTTCTTCCTCCTAGTGCACTGGCGGTTCCGTCTGGGTCAGTCCCAGTTTGGGGAGAATCTGCTCCTTCTGGGTAAGGGAAGCAGGAAGGCAGGTAAGGCTGGTGGGCAGAACCTAGATGTTATATTAGACTTGGGGGGGGACCTGGCTTGAGTCCAGACCCACCACTGACTTGCTGTGCAGCCTTGAGCAAGGCACCGTACCTCTCTGAATTCCATTTTCCTCTTTTGCAGAATGTGTTTACTTCCTGTAAAGAGAGGTGACTGTCATGCCTTGAAAATGGGCCCCGAACAGCAGTACTTGTTGGCATGGTGACTGAGGCACGCTCCCAGTCAGACTCCAGATACCCACATGTGGGGCTGTGCTGTGTGTACAGCCCATGCCCACTCTGGGTCACGCCCAAGCCTTTGCCAGCATGAAACACTTGAACATTACCCCGTCTTCTTGAAAAGCCAGTTGAAGCATGAAATGAGATGATCTGCAAAGTGCCTAGAAAAGCCGGTGCTCGGGGGTGACCTGCTCCTGCTGGAAGGTTTGGGGGTGTCTCCTCCTGGATCCCTTGCTCTTCCGCTCCTGACGTATCTCCATGTGTTTAGTAGGGGGATCGGGCAAGGCAGGAGTCTGCAAATCAAGATGGAGATGACAGAGGGAAGGACACTGGCGTTAGAAGCAGCAGTGCTGAGCTTGTGGGTATGGTCTCGGTCGTGGTCCCCGGCACCATGCTCTTGCTAGACTTATTTCTGGTTTCAGGACAGTGCGCGATGCCCCGAATCTGTGGGAGAGCCCCAAGTGGAGCCCTCTGTCCTCCCTTCCCCCACAGCTTGCCTGGACCAGCCCTGCCCAGGGGTCCGGAGGATCCAGGAGCGTCTGCTTCGGCTGCTCGGGTGTAGATTCTGTTTGGGGCCTGACATGGTGGTCCCTGAAGCAGCACTTGCCTGTATCTTCATTATGGTTGTTTTTCTGTGACTTAGAATATTGTTGCCTCATCTGAAGCATTCAGAGCAACTGTATTTTTTTTTTTTTTTAATAAAAATTGCTCATGTTCAGGTCTACTGGTCTTCGCCCGGCGTTGACCTTGGAGGCTGTCATCTCTGTCCTGGTTCTGGCTGAGCCTCCCCTCCGCCCCCCATGTGTCTCCCGACTCTGGTTCCAACAGATGAAACACAGCCACCACCACATGGGACAAAGGTTTCCAGTTTCTTAGGCTCTTCTCCCTTCTTCCTCCCTTTGGAATTTTTCCTCCTTCTGGCGGAAGTTCGCAGGTGCCTAGCACATTGGGGAACAGAAGGGAGGGTCAGCATGTTCAGAAAAAGTCTGCTCTCCCCAGTGTGATTCCCTCCAGGCAGGAGTTATGAGGTTAGTGGCTTTTTCTTGTGGGTACTGGGCGGTTAAGCAGCTTTCCTGAGGTCGGCGCTCAGGAGAGCTGAAACAAGAATGCCGGGCGCCTGTCTGTCTTAGCTTGCCCTGGCTGGTGTAAGAACGTACCACACGCACTGGGCAGTTGAAACAACAGACGTTGATTCTCTCATGGGTCTGGAGGCTGGAAGTCTGAGATCAGGATGTCGGCAGGGTTGGTTTCTTTGAGGCCTCTCTCCTTGGCGTGTGGCTGGTGGTCTTCTCCTCATGTCCTCACCTGGTTAACTCTGTACGGGTCTGTGTCCTGATCTCTTCTTACAAAGACACCAGTCCTATTGGATCAGGGCCCACCCTGACAGCCTGACTTTACTGTAATTGTCTCTGTAAAGGCCCAGGCCTCAAATACAGTCACATTCTGAGGTCCTTGGGGTTAGAGCATCAACATACAGCTTTTGAGAGGGTCCCACTTCAGCCTGTCACAGTCTGCAGAGCTAAGGGGACTTTACGCTCTTGTCTCCTGCAATCTGGATCCTCGAAGTGGTTGACAAGAGTGTGCAAAGAACTCTGGAGTGACAGGCTATTCTGAGACCCCTTTGCCACCACCTCCCCCTGGAAGTCTCCCCAGATTCCCGGGCTAGTGAAGCAGCCCACCTTACACTCCCCACCCCTCTGCTTACTGCATTGTTACCCATCTGCCTGCATGCCTCTCCTCCTCATTAGGCTGTGAGCCCCTCGGGGCAGGAGTCCTGCGTGAGCATCCTCTGTCTACCCAGTGCCCTGCCTAGGACATGGCTCAGAAACGTTTACCTAATGGAACTGAAGCCACCCAGTGGGCTGCCATCTTGTTTCTCTTTTAAGAACCAAAGGCCATTTCTGTTTGTTTCCAGACAAATAGGAGAGAACTTAATAGTTCCTGGTGGAGTGAAGACCGTCGAGGCCAACGGGCGGATGGTGATTCCCGGAGGTATCGATGTCAACACGTACCTGCAGAAGCCGTCCCAGGGCATGACCGCTGCCGATGACTTCTTCCAAGGGACCAGGGCCGCGCTGGCAGGCGGGACCACGATGATCAGTGAGTTGCACCCCTGCCTTGGGCACATGGGCAGTGACTTCGGTTCATTTACCGGCAGCAGCAGCACCACCACGGTCTCAATCTACACCAGGCACTTTGCTCAGGGGACCAGTTAGTGTGTCCTCACCACAACCTACCACAAGGCTGTACCACTGGTGGTACGAAGAGGATTTTATAGGCAATACAGACATTTGAAAGTTTAAATTATTTTGATGCATTTGAAGATAAATAATTAGCACATCATGGGTATTATTGCATAGGGTGAGATTGAAATTAACATTTAAATTTTTAGAAACTGTGAGCTGATTTAAAGGAAGGTATTAAGGAAAGAATAATATGGATTGTAGGGAGATAAAGCAAAATATTCCTGAACCTGGTGTGCACATGGCTAAAGTTTTGGAACCAGGGATATAGGTGTTATGGTGAAAGATGGGGAAGTAGAGGCTGAAACAAGTTGCTGAAGATGACACAGTGGGGAAGTGGTTGTATTAGTCAGTGTTGATGCCGTAATGCTGGGATAACGCTGCATAACGAACAGTCCCTAAACTTCAAGCATCACTTGTTTTTCTTGATCAAGGATCTGAGGGGCTAGGAGCAGGATGGAGTGAGTCTGCTTCAGGATGTGGGTTGGGTTCGGACGGGCACTGTGGAGCTCCCAGCCTGGAACCAATGATCAGCTCAACCATGCCCTTCTCCTGGCAGATGGCAGAAGTGCAAGAAGGGTCTGGTAGAAACTTGCCACCCCTCTTACCACCTCATGTCTTCCCTTACACGCTGAAGTTCTGTTGGCCAAAGCAAGTCGCGTGGCTGAGCCCAAAGTCCCTGGGATTGCACTCTGCCCGCCCTGAACCATGGTGAAGGTGGGGAGGGGAGGAGGCAATGTGCACAAACAGTGCCCTCTACCACAGAGGCTTCCTGAGATGCTGGATTCTTCTTCTACCGCATTTTGCAGTCTCCTGTAGTTTTTGAAGTAGCTTTTCTTTCTTGGATTCCATTTTATTTTATTTTTAATTGTTTTAAAGATTTTATTTATTTATTTGACAGAGAGAGCAGGAGCAGGGGGGAAGGGCGGAAGGAGAGGGAGAAGCGGGCTCCCCACTGAGCAGGGAGCCCAACACAAGGCTCGATCCCAGGACCCTGAGATCATGATCTGAGCTAAAGTCAAACACTTAACCGACTGAGCCACCCAGGCGCCTCTCTTGGATTCCATTTTAATAAATGATTTTAATTAAATAAGCAACAGTTGATTTTTCAGTATTCTTTCAACTGTTAGGCTCTCTGCGTCCAGGCAGCTCATCCCTAAGCTGCCCATCTGTCTCCCTCCTAGGAACCCCTTTGGAAGTACACTGGGTAGAGCTGGCCACTGTGTGTGGAGCTCATGCGTCAGAGCCACCTCATCCCCCTGAGCCAGGAGGGGATGGCCCAGATCATGAGGGAAGCACGGTGCTGGTCCCTTCTCCACAAGGCAGCCTTTTATCTGCTGGTTGGGAAAGTGGGAGGAGCCCAGATGTTGGACCTGGATGGATTTGGACTTGGACCCCAGCTGTCCGGGTTTGATCCTGATCACTGCCACTCAGCAGCTGTATGCTTGTGGGCAGTATTTAGCCTCTCTGTGCCTCAGCTTCCTCATCTGTAGGGTGGGCTTTATAATCTGAGCCTTCCCCCACCATAGCATTGCTGGAAAACATACACGAGGTGCCTGGGTGTAGTGCATGGCACGTGGCAAGTACTTGGAGATAGGAGCTGGCACAGCGCTGAGAGATGGAGATGGAAGTTGCAGGCTCAGGTGACCTGTGTGGAGTAGAAGACAGAACCCCGGATGAGGATTCAGGATCTCCAGGGTCCCCTTTTGCTCTTTCCCCATCATCATCTTTGAGACTCTTAGGGGAGGGGCCTCATCCACCCCATCTGGAAAAGGGTGGTTTTCATAGTGTGTTTCATGGGACCCCAAGAACCTGTGGAAGCACCAGGAGGACCATAATGAGGGGCAGGGAGGTTCTGAGTCTCCATCCCATGTTGTCATCCAACAGATACTTAATTGAGGGTTGCTCTGTGCCAGGCACTGTGCTAGGTGTTGGGGGACGGAGGGACCAAAGCGGACATGGTGCTGGTGCTCCAGTGGTTGCAGTCTTGTGAGGAGTTACGGATCATGTACGACTACACACACGTCTATACTCTGTGACTAGGGCTACAACAGAAATGTGTGCACAGAGCTTTGAACTGACGGGCCAAGTGCTTCCCTAAAGACACAGCATTCATGCAGGGATCTGAAGGATGAGTATGAATTTACTGGGTGAAGAGGGTGGAGGGGAACAGAGCTCCAGGAAGAGGGAAGAGCATGTGTGAAGCGTCTGTGATGGAACACAGCTTGCGTTTAAGAGACTGATGAAGGCCCATGAGGCATGAGTGCAGAGACTTAGGGATGGGATTGTGTGAGATAAGACTGGAAGGTAAGGATGGTACTGATGGTCCTTGATGGCTGAGGTAAGAATTTTGGACTTTTTCAAATGGGCAATGACCAGGCATTGAAGGATTTTAAGCAAGGAATGATGAGATCTGCTTTGGGTTTTAAAGAGACCAGAATAGATTAGCCTAGATCAGATGTGGCTGTACCAGGGGCAAGTGATTGTAGTAGCTCAGCTACAGAAGAGGGTAGCTAGGACGAGGAGTGTGGCCATGGAGGTGGACAGAGGTGGACAGCTCTGGGGATATGTAGGATGGATATATAAGTACTTGGTGATGGGTCACCCATGAGGTATCTGTGAGAAAGGAAGTGTCAAGAATGACCCCTTCGATCCTAGCTGTGGAACTAAGGTGGTATCCTCACAGTTGAGGAGGTGGTAGGGACCAGATTTGCAAAGGTGGGGGGGAGATGTTGCATGAGGTTTGGGACATTTTAATCTTGAAGAGCTTTTTTGAGTCTTCCTGGTGGAGAGGTCAGGGAAACAGCTGAAGTCAGAGTTCTGCAGCTAAGAGGGAGTGGTACATTTTAATGAGCAGCTGTATTAAAGAATATTGCAGGACCAAGGCATAAGGAATTTGACCATTTAATGGCCAAGTAGAGACAGAAGAGTCTACAAGGAGACTGAGGAAAAATGGCCACAGAAGTAGAATAAAAGCCAGAAAGCCATGTCGTCATGGGAGCCAAGAGGAGGGAGTGATTCACTGTGTCCCAGGAGGTCCAGTGGAGTCAGGACTGGACATTTCCATTAAATCTAGAGACGTGGAGATTGAGTTAGCAGAGGCTGATGCTTTAGACGGGTGGAGGAGTGAGCTGGAGGAAAATAAGGACTACTTTTTATAGATGTCTGGCTGTGAAGGGTGGTTGTTAGGGAAACAGGGCAGTAGCTAGAGGGATATGCAAAGTCAAGTGAGGTTTAAAATTAGGTGTCTCCCCTTTCATTTGCTTTACATTTAAGATTTTATTTTAGAAAGGAGTGATGAAGTTAACATGCTTTTAGTCTATAAGGTCTTGTGCACCTTTCCAGCTCTGGCAGCATGGAGTAGTGGGAAAGGGTTCAGACTACAGCTGATGGGACTCTGGACCTTCTTCCTACCACTTACCTAGTTGTGTAAGTAAGTTGTAAGACAAGTTCCTTACCCTTTTTGAGCCTCAGTTTCTTCTTCTGCCATTGGAGATACTAATATTCACTTCACAGGTTGGTTGTGAGGATTTAATGAGATAATTGATGGAAAGCCTTGTGGCAGCGTCTGAGGCGTAGTAGGCATTCAGTAAATAGTTGTGATGCTGCTGCTGCTGCTGAAGATGACAATGACAAGGGTGGTGATTATGTCATTGCTGATGGTTATGGTAATGATGGTGACAGTGATGGCAATATTGACAATGATGATGGTGGTGGGAGTGATGATGAAGAGGGTGGTGATGGTGATGATGGTGATAATAGTGATGGTGATGATGATGATGGTGATGGTAGTGGTGGTGATGGTGGTGATGATGGTGATGGTGGTGATGATGATGGTGATGGTGGTGGTGATGATGATGGTGATAGTGGTGGTGATGATGATGGTGATGATGATGGTGGTGATGATGATGGTGTTGATGATGGGGTGATAGTGATAGTGGTGATTAACGTGGTGATGATGATGATGGCAATGGTGATAATAGTGATGATGGTGTGATGGTGATGATGATGGTGATGATTATGATGATAATGATAGTAATGATGATGGTGATGGTGATAATAGTGATGCTTATGATGATGGTGGTGGTGGTGATGATGGTGATGGTGATGATGATGATGATGGTGATGATGATGTTGGGGATGCTGTTGATGATGGTGATGGTGTTGATGATGGGGTGATAGTGAGGGTGGTGATTAAGGTGGTGATGATGGTGATGGTGATGATGATGATGATGGTGATGATGATGTTGGGGATGCTGTTGATGGTGATGGTGTTGATGATGGGGTGATAGTGAGGGTGGTGATTAAGGTGGTGATGATGCTGATGATAGTGAAGATGTGTATGGTGATGATGATGGGGTGAAGAGGCTATTGGAGGCTACCATTGGAATAGCTTGGGTCCTATGCATTTTGGAATGTGATGCATATTTTTCTTTCACAGTTGACCATGTCGTCCCTGAACCTGGGTCTAGCCTGCTGACATCCTTCGAGAAATGGCATGAAGCAGCTGACACCAAATCCTGCTGCGACTATTCCCTCCATGTGGACATCACAAGCTGGTACGATGGTGTTCGGGAGGAGTTGGAGGTGCTGGTGCAGGACAAAGGTCAGTTAAAGCCTCAGAATGGGGGTATAGTTCTGGAATCCCTGGTTCTTTGGTGGGCGTCAGTATGTGGAGTTAAAAATCCCTTTATCTGCATTTGCTGTGAGCCCAGCTATGAGCTACACACTGCCGCATAAACAATGGAAAAACGAGATCCTCTTTGAGGAGTCTGTCCTCTTCTCCTTCAAGCCCTTTGGAGGTATCCCCCTGTTCACAGAAGAAAGCCTGATTTCCTTAGCCTGGCATGCAAGGCCCTCGCTGATCTAGGCTCATTTCTCTTTCTCTACCTAAACACATCTGGGGTCCTTGTTATCCTGGATGCCATCCCCTGAAACCTGCTTCACCGCTGGGCCTGTGCTCAGGCTCTACCCCCTGCTAGGAATGCCCTTTCTTCTACTTGGCTACCCAAACTCAACTCGCACTTTCTCCAGTTTCCCCAATCAGAATTGCTCATTCCTTGAATATCCATATCAGGTTACTCTGGGAGCACCTTCTCCATTGTTCTTGGATTATGGGATACTGGTTCTCTGTCTGGCTCTTGTGTTAAACCCTGAGCCCTATGGTGGGGTGGGGGGAGATTGTGTCTGTCCATCTCTGTATCCCATCCCAGCTCCCTTCTGTTTGGACTCACATCAGGTGTCCCTGCACAGTGTAGACACTACAGTGTGCATTGTGTTGAAGTGAATTGAACTGAAGATACACGATGCAAAGACCAAGAGAACACAATGAACCAGGACAGGAGTGGTCAGTCTGGAGAGGGGCAGTTCTGGATGCTCTCGGAAGAGGCAGCCTCAAATGAAGGAAATGCTTCAAAGAGAGCTCGAGGGTGTTTTCAATTTTTAAGATATGTATGCTGTGTTTTCTCATTATAAAAGTATACTCGCCACATTACCAAAAAGTCAGAAAATCAAGAGAAGGAAAAAGGGCTTGAAGGAGAAGAGGATGGACTCCTCAAAGAGGATCTCGTTTTTCCATTGTTTATGCGGCAGTGTGTAGCTCATAGCTGGGCTCACAGCAAATGCAAACCCCCAATCACCACTTACATTAATGTTAAGGATTATTGCTTTCCATTCTCTGTCAGCTTAGATGATTTTCTCCTTATATAGTTATATGATAGCAGTTATTTGGAATTCTTCTATTTTCACTTAACGTTTTATGAGTAATCATTACTTTTCATTAATAACTTTTTCATGGCTTGTAATGTACAATGTAATGGTTAACTTGCTTATTTTCTTTTTATTGGGCACTTAGGTTTTCTGTTTGCTCTACTGTAAGTAGTGTTATGGTGAACATCTTCGTATATAAACATTTGTTTGCATTTCTAATTGTCCCCTTAGATTTCCAGAGATGGAATTACAAGGTCAAGTTTTAACATTTTTCAAGCTCATGACACTTACAGCCAAATTGCTTTCCTGAAAGATGCACATACTTGCATGCCCACGATCCCCATGTCTCTGGCTCCTTGCATGCTTGCGCCATTGGGTGGTATTTCTTCTACAAAATCCTTGCAAATCTGATGAGTCAAATTCAGTCTACCACTATCCACTGCAGTTCTTTTATCTTTAATTATGGTAAACATTTTGCTTACCTTTATGTGAATGTCCGGTTATATTTTTTGCCCACTCATGAGTTTGTATGCCTGAGTTCTCCATATGAAGAAGGCACTGTCCCTCCATTGTAGTTGCTGTGAATCACACTCCTGTTTTGTACAGAATCATAATCCAGTCACAATCCAATCATAATCTGTAATTTACAATTATGTATCTCGCTTTTCTCACCTAATGTTAAATCCTGAGCAATTTCCCACTTACCCCATGGGCTTCATCATGTCATCTTTAGCAGCCTGTGTATGGGGATGTGGAGAAGGGTCAGGTAGAACACCAGGATCACAAAACTGTCACAAGAGAGTGCAACAGCTCTGTCGGGGAGGGGCACTTTGTGGGGTCATATTTGTTGCATTGTCTTAGAAGAGGACAGAGAATTCTCTTCCCTTGACCAGACACTTGCAAGGAAATGACTTGGGGAAGTTTTTAGGTGCATTCATGGTTTTAAGTGTCTGGCTAGTATTATATAAGGTTTTTTATTGATTTAAGTTTCAGAATTAGTGCGTGTTTATTGAGAAACAATATGGAAGTGTCTGAAGTAAAAAGTGATAATTGGGTGTTTGTCTTTCCAGGCGTCTTTCCTATCTGTGTAAGTGTGTCCACACTCACACACACATAATTCTTACATGAGCAGAACTGTAATGTGCATCATCTTGCACCATGCTTTTTTTCACTCAATAAAATGTCATGGACCACCAGGCCCCTCCACTTAGCAACTGTGTGACCCTGCGCCAATCCATCAACCTCTCTATGCCTCAGTTTCCCCATCTGGAAAATAGAGGTCACAAAAAGGTTGTTTTGAAGATCAAATGAGAAGGTATATATAAAGTGCTTAGAACACCACTGGCCCCTGGTAAGGATTCTGTATTTTTAGTTATTACTTTTATCCTCATTCTGTCATTTCTCATAAGACCTCCAGAGTGTTCAGTTTTATGGAGGTACTGGGTTGATCTCCTTCCTGTTGGAAAATTTTTAAAAATTGTGTTGTCAGGGCTCACAGGGAGCAAACTCTGAGGTAGAGACCGGTGTGCAGGAAATGAGTGTGGATTAGTTTGCTATTGCTCCTATAACAAGCCGCCCCAACCGCCCCAACTTGTGGTTGAAAACAATCCCAATGGCAGTTCTGGAGATGGGAAGTCTGAAGTGGGCCTTAGGGCTGAGGTCAAGGTGCTGGGGTCCCCGGGGAGAGCCCTTCCTTGCCTTTTCCGGCCCCAACAGGCTGCCCATGTGCCTTGGCCTGTGGCCCTGATCCTTCCAGCCACCGCCGCCCCCCACATTGACTCTGACTTCTCCCCTGCTTCTTTCCTTAAAAAGGACCCTGGTGATCACACTAGGCCCTCTCCGGTAATACAGGATGATCTTTTATCTCAGACTCCTTATTTTATTTTTTTTAATTTTTTTTTAAGATTTTATTTATTTATTTGACAGAAAGAGAGACAGCGAGAGAGGGAACACAAGCAGGGGGAGTGGGAGAGGGAGAAGCAGGCTTCCCGCGGAGCAGGGAGCCCGATGCAGGGCTTGATCCCAGGACCCTGGGACCATGACCTGAGCCGAAGGCAGACGCTTAACCGACTGAGCCACCCAGGCGCCCCATCAGGCTCCTTAATTTAATCCTATCTGCAGATTCCCTTTGTTGTTGGGGGGGGAACGTATGCATAGGTTCTGAGGATTAGGGCGAGGACATGTTTGGGGGGGGTCGTTATTTTGCCCTCCCACAGCTTGATCACAGTATCTACCCCTGTGAGCAAAGCCAGGGAACAAGATTGGCCGCAGGGAGCTCTGAGACCTGGACACCTTGCCTTTGGATCCCGGGGAACCCAAGGGGGTGGGGACTTCATAGCTCCCCGCCAGGCAGGCATTGGGTGCGGCCCCTCTGGGATGGGGCATGACCTTGAGCTAGGCTGCTCTGTGCACGGAGGGTGATTCACACAGGGCTGACAGCGTGGTGCACCTGAGACATGCAGGGAGGTCCTAAACCAGTGTCTGACGGTGGAGGTTCATCTTCGTGGGTGGGCTCAAGCAACCACACCTCCTAGAAGCCTTCCCTGCTTGCTCCGCCCTCCAGGCTGGTGTCCCCTCGGAGCTCCCACGGCCCCAGAGGGGGCTTCTCCAGCAGGGCTGTGGGCCTCGGGGCTCTCCTGCCCTCATCTGCCCTCTGGACTGAGACTGCTCAGGAAGAGGTGGGGTTTTCTCCTCTGTTCCTGGCACACAGTGGCCTGCCCCACAGTTGTCCCTTTGGGAGCAGGAGGCACTCGGAGTAGATCGCGGGTTCTCCTCCTGGGCCAAGGAGCTCTTAGTACGCTGCCAGAGCTGAACCCCAATTTGCAGACAGATGTGTTTGCAAAGCTCAGGTGTTCTGATGCAAAGCAGGGTCGGGATCACAGGCTCAGGGCCTGCCCCGTGTGCACCCCTGTGTCAGGGCTTTAGGAAAGACCCAAAGGAACATCAACCTCCTGTGACTCCCAGGCCCGAGGTTGGGTCACAGGCTCCATCTCACATCCCCTGAAGGAGACCCCAGGACCTGAACCCTCTGCTCTAGGATGGGTGGGCCAGCAGAGTGCCCTCCTCTGGGGCCCAGAGGGTTAGAGCCGACAAGCTCTAGGGGTCGCTAGGACCAAAGGGTCTGGAGGGGAAGCAAAATAAGAAATTCAAGGATCCTCAGTAGAGGCTGGCCCCTGTCCCAGAACAGTTGTTCTTGCCTTTTCCTTCCTGTTGGCCAGTCCCATGTCTGAGGTTGGGTGGATGGGTTATAAAGGATATTGTTATCAGGGCTCCTAAGTGCCTGGATTCTTTCTTATCCCCAAGGCAAACAGCACTGTCATGAGCCTTGGCTGAAGCCCCTTCCCCTCTGTGCACCCGTAGCCCCATCAAAACACAGGTGGGATCATTTACAAGCCCCACCCAGCCCCCCACCTGGTCTTTCTCCTTCCCAAGGTGCTCCATGAATGGTGGTGACCTCGGGGCTCCAGTCTAGGCTCACCTTCCTGAGAGGCCCTTCAGCTTCCGTAGTGTCCTCACCATCCATCTGCCTGTGACCCTGGCCCCAACTCATGTAGGATATGGCTCCCAGGATGCCCCCAGGGGGCTCAGACTTACCAGGTTCTCCCAAGCCCATTACCTTTTCCTGTGAACTCTGCTATCTGTCACTCTGGGTCCCCATCTCCGTGCGGGGCATCCCTGTCCAGCCATTCCCTCTCTCTCCCGCCCCCATCCATCACTGGATCCATGGCTTTGCATCTGCAGTAGCTCAGCTCTGACTCTGGGTCTCCACCCAAGTCCCTTCCCTGATGTAGGGCCCTCTGTGTCTTGTCCAGATTCCTGCTCGGCCTCATCACTGGTCTCTGCCCCCAGTCTTACCCCACCAGAGCATTCTTGCTCCAGCCGTAGATGTGGGATTTAAAGAAGCAATTAGCATGAACACCTGGAGTGACTCCACATTGTCTCCAGGCAGGGTGCCAACTTGCTCATGTGGCTTTCAAGGGCATTTCCCCAGATGCTTGCATATAGGAGAGGTACAGCAAATATTGGGGAGGGGGCTGAGTTCCTAGAAGATGCTCTTACTGTCTTCTGTACCCTAAGTGTTTAGCACACGTCTGGCATAGAGTAAATTCTCAGTAAATACTTAATGCATGAATGACTAAGTTAGGGAAGGAAGAGAGCGGGGAGGGAGAGAAGGAGGGAGGGACATGCCTGCTCTCCTTTCCTAAAGCATTTTTAGCACCCCCACCTCTGAGTCAGAGGGCTTGCCCAGGAAACTTGACGGTCATCATCATCGGACTGTACAATCAAGGGCAGGACATTTTTCCAGACGGAAATCAATGTAGAGCTTGTAGAGTTCAGTCTGCCTGTTTCAGAAATGGAGACGAAGCTCAGAGAGGTGCAGTCCCTTCCCCAGTGTCACACAGCAGCTAGCTCTTGGACTCGGCTTTCTGTCACAGGGCTGCTGCAAGCATGTCTGGTGTCTTTGTGAGAATTGCAAAAAGGCACCCTCTTGGGGTGATCCATGGGAAGAACGTGCCCTTCTCCTAGGGCACAGGCTTGGCAGCTGGGGCTCAGGCTGGATTTAGCCCCCTTGGATGCTCTCTTTTCTGGGAGCCCTTATCCGGGGCACAGGTTGCAACTCCTCAAAGCTGCTGCCCAGCCCCTGACCTCCTTGCCAGGTGCTCTTTATGCTGCATGCAGGCTGCCAAAAGCACAGGTCTGCAGTGCCTCTCCCAGGGACAAGCTCAGGCTATGGGACATGAAAGCCATTGCTCAATGCTCGAATCCATCTTTAGATCAAGCCATTTATGGCTTATTTTAGAAATCTCAAAATACAAGAGGAAGTTATTCTAGAAAACAGTGGTGCCAGCATGCTGTGTGGACTTGGCAGGGGAGAATGGCTGTGGGATGGGATTTTTTATAAACCCCGACAGGGGAGTCCTCCCTGTGTTTTCTGAGCCACAGACCCCAGCCACTATTAATAGTACTAATTGGTTTTGTTGGATGCCAACAGCATTTCAGTCTCAAATAGAAATTTTAATTTAGAAATCGTTGAAAAGAAGAGAGAAAAAAAAAAACAAGCCCAGTAAAGAGGAGAGGAACTCATATTGGCTCAGTGCTGGGCTGTGTCACTTGGGTCAAGTGTTTAGACTGTGTCACTTGGTTATGTTCTAAGAACAGCAATGCAAGAATCATAGTGTCATTCCACCATTGCTATGAACCTTCTGGACCTTTCTGCAGGAACTTCTATTGTCTCTTTATCACATTGTCCTGTGTATCAGGTAGCTTTTGCCGTGTAATAAACCACTCCAAACCCAGGACTTAAAAGGATAAACAATTATCTTATGACTCTGTAGGTGGACAACTGCAGCTGGGCTCAGTTGGGCAGTTTCTCTCCTGACCTCCCCTGGGCTCACTCAGACATTTGGGCCTCAGCTGGAATGGCTGGGGAGATGCTCCACACATGATCGTTCATCCTCTAACGGGCCCTCTGGGACCTCTTTACTTGGTGGTAGTGCTCCAGCAGGTGAACATGGAAGCAGAAAGGGCTCTTGAGGATTAACTTAGAACTCGCACATCTTCATTTCAATTGCGTCTTGTTGGTCAAGTCAAGTCACAAGAGTATCCCAGATTCAAGGGATGGGGGAAAAGACTCCACCTCTGATGGGAGGAACCTGGAAGAATTTGTGGCTATTTTAATCTCAATAGTGTCTCATCTGGCCACAATTACTATAGTCCTCTTTCATTCAAAATACTCTCACCTCCACCCAGCTGCTCCAAAATTTCCATTCGGTTATGCCATCAGGTTCAGAGTCTAGGATCTCATGTTGAACATTTCCGTAGGATGTGAATGAGGTTCCTTGGTGTGGCTTCTCTTGATCCAAAGACTTGTGAACTTAAGAGATAAGTCATGTGCCTCCCCACCCCATGCACCCCACATACGATTTGTGGGGCATGGACAGGTTAAGCACAACAAACACTCCCATTTGAAAAGAGAGAAAGCAAGTGACACATGGTCATAACCCCCTAGAAATTCTGGAATCCAGCTGGACACATATTGCCGGGCAGACCTCTGGGGGTAGAGAATATTCCTTTGTCAGGGCCAATCTTTCTCCTTGGGAGTAGTGCCCAAGTTCAGGGCTTGGCAAACACCAATCTGTGGGCCAAATATGGCCCGTGGCCTGTTTCTGTGCAGCTCATCAACCAAGAATGTTTTTACATTCTTAAGGGTTTTTCAAAACAAAACAAACCAAACAAAAACAACAACAATGACCAGAAAACAAAGAATATGTGACAGAAACTACATGTGGCCCACAAAGTCTAAAAGATTTACTCTCTGGCCCTTTACAGAAAAGCTTCCTGTCCCCTGTGCTGAACTAGTGCTTGCATAGCTCCGGCTCTACCCTGGGGACTCTTGGCTTGACCATTGAAAATAGAGTTCACTTCCCATGAAGATGGCCCATGTTTGCAGCAAAGCACCTGTCTCAGCCTTTTTCTTACCCATAGAAAGTTGGTGGCCAGAGGCCCCCTTTCATTTTGAATAGGTTCAGTCTCTCTTAGTCAAAGAGGGTACAGTTTTCTTAAAAACATTGTGGGTTTCCAGTGGATCACATTATAGTTCACTCCACCAAACAACAGTTTTTTTGAGACAAGCTTCTTTAGGTGACTGTTGGTGTGTGCCCTGTGGTGACCCCTTTAAGATTCTTGGAAGCCCTTTTGTCTGGCCAAGGAAGTTTACTGGGCACCACCTTGGGTTTTTAGGAGGTCTTAACAAAGAGTTCTGGGCACACCCTTGATTTAATTTTTACCCTGAGGTCATTTTTTCCTTTGAGAACTGTTTGTGGGTTGGCAAGAGTAGAGATGAGAAGCAGTCCTGCGTGTCTACTCAATTCCGCTTGCAAACTGAACCGATCCTTGTCTCTCCGGTCCTATTTGATGTCTGTCTTCTGGTGCTTCATCATACTCAGCTTAGGCACTTAATTACGTTCTTCATGGAAGTCACTTTAGGCAGATTTGCAAATTCTCTGAGTACATTATCACAAGTGGCAATTTTTTCCTCTTGTGTTGCTGCTGCCTATAAGAGTGGCCCCTTTCCCACCCTCCACTAACAGTGTGTTGGCTGTTTTTTCCAGCCTTTGGCCTCCAGTTTCCTCAGGACTGTTCTGACGTCCACCCACTACCCAGTCCCAAGGCCAGTGACACGTGTTAGATTTTGGCCACTGCGACGCCTGACCTCTAGGCAAAGATTTCTGTATCCATTAGCCTTTGTTTTATAACAAACCACTCCAAAACCCAGTGGCTGAAAACAGCCACTGTTAAAACCACAATGAGATACCACCTCACACCCATTAGAAGGGCTGTTACCAAAAAAACTGAAAATACCGAGTGTTGATAAGCATGTCGGGGGATGGGAGCCCTGGGGCACCATTGGTAGGAATGCACACTGGAGGGTCCTTAAAAAATTCAAAATAGAAGGACCCTATGATCCAGCAACTCTACTTCTGGGTATTTATCCAGAAGACTTGAAGGCAAGGATTTGGAGATATTTGTACACCCATGTTCGTAGCAGCCTTAGGCACAACAGGCCAAAGCTGGAAGCAACTCCATTGTCCCTTGATGGGTGAATGGATAAACCAAACGTACATCTCCATGTCCTGTCCTCCAGAGGGTCTCCCGAGCCTCTTCACGCGGGGCTCCAAGGTGAGCGTGAAGCCCCGAGGCGTGGCTTGGGGCCAGTATGGCGGCATTTCCGCCTCATGCCCTGGGTCAGTGCAAGTCTCCAGACGAGCCCGAGTTCAAGGAGTGGGGACATAGACTCTGCCTCTTGGGAGAGACAGAGTCACTGCAAAACTTTTGTGAAACTTTAAAAAAATTTACCCGCCTGTTTAATTTCTTCCTAGCTCTCATCTCTGCATGAAATTACCTTACTTACTTACTCACTTATGGCTTATTCCCAGTAGAATGTAGACAAGCATCCTTCCTTCCTTGTTCACAGCTGTATCTCCAACTTCTAGAATGGTGCTCACGCATAGGAAGCTCTCAGTAAATATTTGATGAGTGAGAAAATAAATATTCCATGAAAAAGGACTTCTGGGGTCCAATAAGTTTGGGAAATGCTGTTTATTCTGTTCTTGAATATTCTTAACACACATGATCATGTTAAAATCTGTGAGAAGCCATGCAGTAAAGAAACCTGTTTACTGTGGAGGAATCCGTTTTTCTTCACCAATCTAGATATCAGCATCCCCGGGTTTGACTGCAAACAACAGAATCCCCCCAGAGCTTGGCTTAAGTTTAATGAAGCAGATTGGCCTTGGTGATAATGATGTGTATCCAAGGATCCCACACCAGGGAGTCTTGCCCCGTGCTCATCTGTGCTTTTCCCTTTGAGCCAGCTCTGTTCTCCCCTCACCCTTGACCTGCATTCTCTACTCCTGTAGCCACCATGCTGGAAGGCAGCAGCCCGCCCTCTGTCTGGGTTGTACATCTCTGTTTAAGACATCAGCCAGGTGTTTTGGGGTGTTAAGTGGGCTCTGTCCCTCCTCCCGGCTCAGCTCAGCATCTGCCGGATGCCCAGCCCTGCACTAACATCTGTGGTCTGGGGTCACATGGTATGGACATGGCTGCTTCCAAGGTTATGGGGTGGATCGAGTGAGAGGGGTTTCTGAGAACTGGAGGGTATCATGAAAGGGTTGACTTCTGGTAGGTGCTCAGCACAATCTTTGAGAATTGGTATCCTGTGCCACCTCCTTGGAGGAAAGCTAGGATGATGGTATATGTGAATTTGGGAGGTTTGGGGAATTCCAGGACTCACCGTGTTTCCGAGGCTCTATTGCTAGGAGTTATCAGGCTAAATATACGGGAACATTTACTACTCTTGATACGCATTGCTTAATTGGTTTTTTAAGCAGATGCAAATTGGTATGTAGGAGGGACTCATTTTGACGCACATTCACTAGCACTGGGCAACATATTTTCAACTGTGGTACAATACTGAGGTTTTATTTCAAATTACTTTGATTACAAATAAGACCAAATCTCTTTATCTTTATTAGCTAGCCACTTTTTTTTTTTTCCTTGTCTGAAAGTACTGTTTACCCTTGGGGTTTTAGGCTTCTTCGCTTTTAATATTTTTAACATAAAGCAGAAACAGAAAAACCACACAGATAAAAAATGTGGCTTTATGAGTTATTATGAGGCTAGCCCACTTGGGCAAGAAGTAAGACTTTGCCGGATGCCCCCCAATGGACTATCCATGGGCCCCATTGCAGTCATGACATCCTCCTCCTCCCAAAAGTAGCCACTGGTGTTTTCTAAATAAGAGGGTCTTTTTAAAAACCCCTGTTAAATTTGTTGCAGATATATTTACCGTGTTGGTTATTTGCTTTTTGTTTTGAGGTTTTAAGAATTAACTTACAGAAGGTTTCTATTAATAACAATTCAAATCTGTCATGATTTTTTGAGATAGCTTTCAATGTGAGATGACTTGACCCTGTTCACTCACCCCAAGATGCAGTTTTAGGATGTATTTATTAAATTTACCACGTTTGCTAATTCATTATTTCTGCTTTTGTTTGTGTCATTTACTTCTAATTTCTGGTGAATTTTCATTTTCTTTTTTTTAAATTTCTTATCATGAAAAAAATCCTTATCATGGAAGCTTAATAGGTTAATATTCATTTCCCCCCACCTTAAATAAATAATGAAGCATTTTTTAAGCCTCTCCTTATAGTTTTATCTTTTTACTCACTGGTAATCTGTGTCTCTGTATATACTGAGTTTTTGTTTTTAGATTTAAAAAAGATTATAAGGAATACAATATCAATGAATTGCCTATTATTTTTATTTAAGTCTACCTGATTAATTAGAAACTGATACTGTTAATGTTAATTTCGGTATCTTATTTTATTCTTTAAATTTTTTTCTGATAATGTGGACAGGGAATTTTTGTTGCCTTGGCTCTCTGCATAAGAAAAGATTTTTGGTTTGTCTTTGCCATTATTTTAGTATAAAGGAATTCTCAATCCCATTTAATACTTTTGCCCTAAATGCATATTCTTACCCAGACATTTCTGGATTCCGTGAACAAACACTCATTGCACAGCACATATTACAGGTGTGCAAATTGAAATAGTATAGAAGACATGGTCCCTGTCCTCATGCACATGGAAGGCGTGTTAGGGAAGAGTCTCCTACGTCCCCTGCTCCCTGGTGGCCTGTCCACACAGCACATGAAGTCCCGTCATTTCAGCCTTCTTGAATCCCCCACCCCTGCAGCTCCCGCCCTGGCTCAGAGCCTCGGCACACCTGTCCCGTTGACCTTCAGCATCCTCTTCCCACCTGCCATTTCCCTCTGCCGCTCTGCGGACCCATCCTCCCCACTACTTCCAGAATAGTCTTTCTGAGTCAAAAAAGTCTGAGCATGTCACACCTTGCTTTAAAAAACACATGCTCTGGTAGATCGTGGTGATGGTTGCACAACATTTTGAATGCACTAAATGCCACTGAATTGTGCACTTGAAAATGGCCGTGATGGTGAATTTTGTTATATGTATTTTACCATAATAAATAAAGTAGGGGATTAAAAAAAAAAAGCACATGTTCCCTTGGATCGAGCCATAGGACACTTCTAGTACCTTCACATTCTATGTCTTTTCATCCACCTTACCGTCCATACATGCACACCCGCCTCTCAGTCCAAATAGTCCCCCTCCCCCTCCTCCTCCTCCTCCTCCCCTTCTTCTCCTTCATATACAGCTGTGTGGCTTCCCAGGAAGCCTCCTTTGATCCCCCCCGCCCCACACACACACCCAGGCTGGGTTCAGTGCCCCCACTGTGAGGCCCAGGGGCAGCCTTCTGTCCTAGCAGTTACTACTCTGTACTGTGATCCTTGATTTACTGAAAAGGAACGCTTTTTTCTTAAATGCATTTTTCTGTTTCCTTTTTTATCTTGAAACAGGTGTCAATTCCTTCCAAGTCTACATGGCATATAAGGATCTCTACCAAATGTCTGATAGCCAGGTAGGTCCTCCTCCCGCACACCCCCTCTCCTGGGCAGGCAGCAAGGGAGCTTTCCGAACGGGCAGGGGAGAGCTCTGAGTTCAAGTTCTGGTTCTGATACTGCATTACTATGTGACCCGTGTCGGTCCCCATCCCTGCCTGCATTCCTGTCTGGCTACTAGAGTGGGGTCGAGTGCGGGATCCCTTTGCCTGGTGGTTCCCAAATC
Organism: Halichoerus grypus; assembly: GCF_964656455.1. Lineage (NCBI taxonomy): Eukaryota > Metazoa > Chordata > Mammalia > Carnivora > Phocidae > Halichoerus > Halichoerus grypus. The sequence continues at coordinate 5,191,236 of NC_135714.1, forward strand.
CACCTCATCCTTAGCATCATTTAAAAAGCTCATTTAAAAAAGACAGACTCTTAGGGGCTCCTGGGTGGTGCAGTCGGTTAAGCGTCCGACTCTTGGTTTCAGCTCAGGTCATGATCTCACGGTTGTGGGATCGAGCCCCCACGTCGAGCTTTGTGCTCAGTGCAGAGTCTGCTTGAGATTCTCTCTCCCTTCCCCTCTCACTCACTCTGTCTCTCAAATAAATAAATAAAATCTTAAAAAAAGGACAGATCTTAGATCCCACCACGGATGTTCAGGGCAGGGCTCGGGAAAGTGTACTTTTCCGAAAGCTCGGCAGTTCATTCTGGAGATCTAGCAAGTTTGGGCACCACGTCATTAGCTCTGACCCAGAGGGGAGCCCTGGCTCTCTCTCTGGCCAGTCGAGTGACTGAGGTCTCCCTCCCTTAGTTTTCTCACCCCTGCAGCGTGGCCATCTCTGGCCCTGCCGGTTTCCAACAGTTGTCGTGTGGGTGAGAGGAGCTCGAGAAAGTGATGCTCTAAGTGGTGCGGGGTGTTGGGGTTATTGTCTGCCGGACACCGGGCCTTCTTACACCACTGGGACTCTGGGTTTTATTATCATTGTCCTGCCCTCTGCTGGTTAAAACTGTGGGGCATTGTGGCAGCAGAGGGCATGGATGCCGTAGCCAGACTGCTTGGCTGCAACCCTGGCCTTGCTGTGCGGCCTGAGGAAGCTTTCCCAACCTCTCTGTGCTTTAGACTCATGAGAGCACCTGCCTCCTAGAGGTTGTCAGGGGATTGAATGAATTCATAATACATGACTCTAGGACAGTGCCTGGCACACATATAGGCGCTGAGAAGCTGTTATTCCTTATGACCATGCAGTTCGATGTGCAACGAGAGACGTGTCCAGGTCTCACCTTTCAAAATAAACGCTTGGAGGTGATTAACATAACATAATTAAAAAAACAAAACAAAAACAAAATAAACGCTTGGAGTTACAGAGAATAACTTACCCCAAGGTGCCCTACAGGCCTTTGATTGTCACGGAAAGGCTAAAATTGGTTCAGTTTCATGACAAAGTAGCATGTGTCTGTCTAGCATAACCGAGATTTTCGCCTGTTTCATTCTAACCACCAGAGCCCCAGGGACAGGTGGAGTTGAGCCATGGGGGTCCTGGAAGGTGCTTCCTGCCCCCAAGTGCCCCCCACCCCGCCCGCCCCCTGCTGTTGCATCTAAAAGCACACGTCCTGGGGTGGGGTGCTGTCTTGCATGCATGCAGAACAAAGCTAAAATTCGAGAGGCCCTGGAGAGGGAACGTGGCAGCTCTGGTCCTCATCGCGGGCACGTGTCTGAGTGCAGATCCTCTGCAGGTGGGAGCAGGGCATGGGCAGTGGGCAGGGCCTGCACCGGCTAAGTAAGCGGATGCCTGGCGGGGTGTGTATTACCTGAGGGTTAGAGTTATTAGAGAACTCGGCCCACAGCACAGGCTGAGCACGCCTAGTTACACAAGTTCAGTAGAACTAAAACCAGCATCTCAGCGTGGCTGACCCCAGCAGCAGTGGCAGGCACCTGTGTGGGATGGAGCCACATCGAGGGCGAAAGGCGCGATGAGCACCAGGACCGAGGGCATTTCGTGCCGTGGTGTGGCTTCGTTCAGTTCTGCCCTTCCCCCAGCCTCCTGCTTTGGGATCCGGAGGGTGTCAGGGTCAAGGGGAGACCCTTTCCAAGGCTTAACTTGTTGAGCAACGCATTCCATTGGTATGAACAGAGTGTCCGTGTGGCCTCGGCAGGGGTTGGCGGGTGGGCAACTGAGCAGAAGAGCTGTCTTTGCAAACGCTCAGGCTGTGATATTTTTATCTCCCCCCCCCCCCACCCCATTGCTTCTCCCTCAGCTGTATGAAGCCTTCACCTTCCTGAAGGGGCTGGGAGCTGTGATCTTGGTCCACGCGGAAAATGGAGACTTGATAGCTCAGGTGAGTGGTGTGGATGTCCACCCTTTCCGCTCCGGTCTGCGTCCCGATGCTGTCATGGTGCGATCAGAGGGGTGGAGGCGTTGGTGAGCAAGGTGGCTAGGCTCTGAAGGGTCAGGCTGAGAACTGGATGGTGCATCAGACACTCTGGGTGTGAGTCATGCACGCACCGTCGGCAGGGGGCTTTCGGCAGGCCACATCGTCTCTCGGCTCAGCTTCCTCTCCTGCATGGTGGGGATCGCATAACCGTCCCGTGAGCCTCACTGGGCTTCCATGAGGGACAAATAAAGATCGAAAGGAGATGCTCTGCAAATGTGGGGGATACCAGAGGGGAGGCACATGGAAGCTGGTGTTGCTTATCGTCTTGTAGGACTTGGGAGGGCATGTAATGACGGGAGCCCCGCCCCGTCTGCCACCCCACCTCGGGCCGGGGACTCTACCCCTTGAAGGCTCTTGTTCTTCATCCAATAGCACCTGCCTCATGAACATTAAATGATACCATGTATGTGAAGTCCAGCATCTGACACACAGTAGGCTGTAGCCATGCAAAATTTTGGATAGGGAGAGACATGAATGCATTTTGATCCTTCTGGCTGTAGGATGGAGAATTTGACAGGAAAAGAATAGACTCAGGGTGACCAGCTGGGTTCTCCTCCTGCAATTCTCAGAATAAATGAAGACGGGAGATAAAGAGAAGAGAGAGAAGAAGCACAGTGTGTGAGGAAAGGAGCACAGTCCATGGGTCTCATTGGTTGACCGGATGGAGAAGAGGAAGAAGAGGTCAGGGAAAGCCACTTGGCCTCTGGTGCATGGACGTGGGTTGGTCATGACGTCACAGAGCAAGATCAGGCATACCTGAGAACATTTGGATGCACCTAATGAAAGTAGTTAATACGAGGCATGATGCTATGGACTTCATATAGTGATGTTCACAACTACTCCATGACATAGATATGACACAGATATCCCCACTTTATAGATAGAGAACCAGGGTTCAGATATGAATAGCTTGCTCACCATTACGTGGGGCACAGAGCCGGGATGATACGGCAGTTCTGAGCACAGCGGGGCTGCGCCACAATGGTTAAGTGCATGAGCTCCGAAGCTTCGCTAGGAACGTCAGCTGTTGGCTTTACTTCTTAGTTGGGATGACACAAGGGTGTGAATGCCAGGAAGTTAGGATCATTGGGGGCCCTCTCAGAGCTGTCTGCCATTGTGTCCTCTGACTCCCAGTGACTGGTGTCCCGCTCACATGCAGAACACATCCATCCCCTTCCAGTGTCCTCCAGACTCCCATCACAGCACCAAAGTCTAGAAGTGTCTAAGTCAGATCTAGGTGTAGAGGAGGCTCCGTGGGGATAGTTCCTCCAATCTTTAGGTCTCTGGAGCCAAAGAGGCAAGTTATCTGCCTCCTCCCAACATACACAGCATACAGCATACAACGGTGGGGGGACATTCCTTTTCAAGAGGGACAATGGAAGGCTTCAGGATTGGTCCATAGCTGTTCTGAAATGCAGTTGGGCACATGTTGGCAGTTCCTTGATTCGGCCTCGGAGCCTGCGAGTAGTTCTGCTTGGCTCTTGGCTCCACCTTCTGGGCTCTAGGTTCTATCTCCCCACTTCCCATCATCCATCCTTTCCATGAAAAGTAGCGCGTGCTTGCCGCTGAGCCTCCTTCCTGCCCAGTAGAGTTTGGAGGTCCAACTGCGTCCTTTCATACCATTCAGCCCAGGCTACCAGGGTTTTGCTAAAGTGATTCTCCCAGCTTTTGTTGGCTTCCTGTGACTCCCTCCGTGGTTCACTCCATCAGACAAAAGACACCCACAGATTTCTACCAGATAAGCTTACTCCTATCCTGCTCATGCCCTGAGCTTCCTGGAGGCCCTCCGGTTGGAGAGGCTCTGGGGGTACACCGTCAGTCTCTTTAAAGGGCTTTTTTGTGACTGATTCATCCTGGAGGCACAAGCCTCCATCTTTCCAGTTCTTCACCAACGTTGTGGGGCCACACCCCAGTTTTGTCTCTGGACTACTGTCTGCTGCTTATGTCCTGGATTTGATATTTGCTCAGGAGACATTTCTTTTAGATTTTTTTTTAAGACTTGTTTGTTTATTTGAGAGCATGGTGGTGGGGGGAGGGGAAGGGCAGAGGGAGAGAGAGAATTTCAAGCAAACTCCATGCTGAGTGCCGAGCCCAACACAGGGCTCGATCCCAGGACCCTGAGGTCATGACCTGAGCCCGTCAAGAGTTGGACGATCAACCGACTGAGCCGCCCAGACACCCCCAGAAAACATTTCTTAATTGCACTATCTTTTGCTCTTTGGAGAAGCAGAGAATTTTCAAGACCATCATATCCTGGTTCCTTCTTTTTTTTTTAAGTAGGTTCCGGTGCAAGCTCCAGCTTCCAGTAACGTCCTCGTTCCCTTTTGAGCTCTCACTGCCAAGCTGCTCAGTGTCCGCCTTTCTACTGACAGTCTGTTCCAGGCCACTTTGGGCTTTGTCCAGCACGTGCTTTGAAGTCCTTCCAGCCCCCCTGCACTGCCTGGTCCCAGAGCCACTCCCACAGCTTCAGGAGGTTGTTATGGTAACACCCTACTTCCGGGCACCACTATCTACTTTAGTTCTCCATGGCTACATCACCAGGAACCCCAAAACTTAGCATCTGAAAGCAATAACCATTTATTATCTTCTGGTCCCGTGGGCCCGGAGTCCGGGTGTGGCTTAGTGGGGTCCCCCACAGGCTGCAGTGTCAGGCAGGGCTGCAGCCGTCCTCAGGCCAGACTGGGGCGGGACTTCCAGCCGCACTCCAGTGCTCGTTCTCAGGATTCAGTTCTTTGCAAGCTCAGACTGATGGCCTCTGTTCTTGGCTGGCTATTCCCCAAAGGCCCGCTTGGTTCCTTGCCCTGCGGGCAGCCCCAGCAGAGCCGCTGGCTTCCTTCTGAGGGAGCCAGTGGGAGAACGGGAGGGGTGTGGGGGTGAGCAGGGTTGAGGCCATAGTCCTTTGTGATGTCATCTCAACAGTGATGGCCAGAGACATGGACATCTCTCTTGTCTGTGTTCTGTTCATTAGAAGCAAGGTGCTAGTTCAGCACAGCTGCAATGAGGGGGTTACACAGGGCATGGAGCCGGGGGCGGGCCCGCGGGGGGCCTCTCAGAAATCGCCCACCACACACACATGTGTTCGGCCTAGTTTTGCACTTGATAAAAAGGCAACAATATGGTATGTGTTCTTTTATGTCTGGCTTCTCTCAAAATAGGGCTTGTGAGATTCCTCCCTGTTGTCCACGAAACTATTTTTTTTTCTTTTCTTCATCACTGTAGAATTCCAAGGCAGGAATAGGTCATAATGTATTCTCATTGATGGAGATTGGGAGAGTTTGAATTTGGGACTGTTGCGTATAAAGCTTTTGTGAAACTGGGTTCGCATTTCTGTGAGTATATACCCAGGAGTGGAATTGCTGGTTGGTGGGGACATGTATATTCAGCTTCGGTCATAACTGCTGAACCGTTTTCCAGAGCGAACGAACCCCACATGCCCACCAGCGGTGTGTGAGACGTGCAGCCGGGAGCCCCCAGCTCCTGGGCTCAACGTCAGGGGGAGGTCTCAGCTTTCCATACTGCCCACGTAGGATTTAGCTTTCTCAGCTCCAATAAATCTGTTACCTTTTGCTCATCTGCTTTCCAGGTTCCAAAATTTTGTTTTTATTGTCCGCTCTGCATTCTCATGGCTTTTGTATACCTTTCCTGTCACTTTTGTGGGGTTTCAGCAGGGAGTGAAGATAGCGCGTGGGCTCAGCCCGCCATCTCTCTCGGGAAACCCTGTTCTAGTCTTACTGTAATCTGTGCTTTGCTCCGTGATAGCATCTTGTATCCTTCCTCCCTTCTTCGCTTCCTGCCTTCTTTCCAACAGAAATAGTAAGGGACAGTTAAACGGCCTTGCATAGGGATCTCTCCATACATAAGTTATTGTGTAAACAGTGTACAGAAATGCTCTGTAAACACCATCTTCAATAGCTCAAATTATTCCGTTGTTTACTTAAATCCACCCCAGCTCTTAGATCTTGACATTTACAGTTTACATTCTTACAATAAGCTCAAGCTTAATAACCCGAGATGCAGTTGAAATTATGTTTTTTTTCCCCATGGCTGATAGGGCTGGGGGCCCATTGTAGGGGATGTGCCCGAGGCTGCTACAGAAACCGTGCAAGTGACAATTAGCGCAGCTGACATCTGGGCAATATAAAAAACAGTTTTTTTTTTGAGAAATTATAGTATTCCTTTGGCAAGGAAAGCTCGAAGCAAATGGGTTTGAATCTGGGGCATTAGCACAGGGAACCATTTCCAGGCTCTAAGACAAGCTCGAGGTAGAGGCTTCCTGATAGAACGACAGGCCCCAGGAAGAGGAATAGTGAGAGCCCGCTGCCAATCAGTGAGCTCTGCCCCACCCTCGGTCCCGTGCGGGCATCATACCGGCCCCGTCGCTGACTCCGTGCAGAAGCTCTAGACGCAGGGGCTCTTGTCCCTGGTGTGAAGACGAGAAGGCTGAGGCCAGAGAGCTTGGCCAACTCGCCCAAAGTCCCAGAGATGGCCAGTTCTGCGGCTGGACTCCCAGCGTAGGGCTCTTCGATTTCCACATTCATGCAATACCCAGACACCACATTTCTTCCCCGAGGAGAGCCCTGCGGCAGAGATGCAGGGCCTGGAAAGGTGGCCGGTCGTCTTTAGAGCTCATTTCTTACCTCCCCTTCCTCTTACTGGTGAAGGGAGAGCAGGTGGGGAGGTAGGTTTCCAGGGTGCAGAACGGGGCAGGTGGAGTGGAGGGGGCAAAGGAGTGCTGGATCAACCCGCAGCCTTAGTTGGACCCCTGCAGACCACTCACCTTCCGGGGACTCAGCTGTCCATCTGCCTAATGGGGGCAGAGGACCGGCCTCTCCCGGCCGACATTCTACAGTCGCTGACTCGGTGCTCTTGTCTTGCAGGAACAGAAGCGGATCTTGGAGATGGGCATCACAGGTCCCGAGGGTCATGCTCTGAGCAGACCTGAGGAGGTAATGGAGCCTCCCCTGGGGTGTGAATCTGACATCATTGAGGGCCTACCCTGATGCTGTTCCAGCTGGAACAGCCCAGCCAGAGCCCCCATCTCCATCCCCACCCCCCCAACAGGAGCATCCCAGCACACGTGGCCTTCCCTTGGGTCTGCCCTCTGACTTGGGAGCCCTGGGGCCTGGGGGTCAATCAGAGGAGCTAGGGAAAGGCCCTGCTTGTCCCCGGGCCCAGGAGCTCCACACCAAGGCCCATGAACAGTTCAGTGTCATAACTGGATAGAAGGATCCTCACTGAGGACCTTATGTATTTGGTGATAGGAAGATGGAGCCACATGTTCGAGACCTAGAACCGACGAAACTGCTTCCCTTGCACATTGCCCACTGTGTTCTAAGACTTGAGCATGGATGAATTTCCCTGCAAGTGGCAGTCTGTGTGTGTGTGTGTGTGTGTGTGTGTCTGCCGTGGGCCTGGCCTTGTGCTGGACACTGGGGCCACAACACGTGGGTAGATAGACTTTTTACCTTGATCTAGCACAGTGCTCCGCGGCCCATGAGCGGTGTTCCTGGTCCCTGGTGAGGTCAAGACAGACCTAGAGACAGTGTTTACAAACCCCTTATAGCACATGGACACTGCCCTGCATCTAGGCATGTGACAAGTACATTCACCCAGGAGAGCTGGGTGGGGACTGTCTTGGGGGCACTGGGACTCAGTACCAGTCACAAGCAGTGGGACCACGTCGGGGGCATCAGCGGACCGGAAATTAAAAACAAAGCACTACTAAACATATCTGGTCCTGGTGTTTGAGCAGCGCTGGTCTAGAGGGGGCAGAGACCAAGCCAAACAGTAAGCAGTTGCCCGTGGTTATCGAATGCACGAAGGAACGTATGTCAGACATGTGTGTTTGATTATGTCAGGCGTTTTATAAGTAACGGACGGTTTTATGGGCCTTTTGATGCTTTATCCTGCCTGGTCTGTCCCCTCCTAACAGAACATGCAGCATGCTTCCAAGCAAGCACAGTAACATAATTCTGCCTTCCAACCCTTTAACCAAATACATTTTCTTTTTAAAAGATTTTATTTATTTATTTGACAGAGACACAGCGAGAGAGGGAACACAAGCAGGGGGAGTAGGAGAGGGAGAAGCAGGCTTCCCGTCGAGCAGGGAGCCCGATGCGGGGCTCGATCCCAGGACCCTGGGATCATGACCTGAGCCAAAGGCAGATGCTTAACGACTGAGCCATCCAGGTGCCCCTAACCAAATACATTTTGACTAATTTTTTCTTTTCTTTTTAGAAATCTTAATATTTTTCTCCCCTGAGGCAGTAGATTTGCCTCTGGCCACACTTAATTAACGGAAAACGGAAGGGCTTTGATTCAGGGAGAGCCCTAGGGGCTTGGGGGGTGGTGGCGCTCTGCCCCTCCCTCCCATGACCCATGTATTGCCGTGTCCCCAGCTAGAGGCTGAGGCCGTGTTTCGGGCCATCACCATCGCTGGCCGCATCAACTGCCCGGTGTACATCACGAAGGTGATGAGCAAGAGTGCAGCGGACATCATCACCCTGGCCAGGAAGAAAGGTACGCAGCCCAGCGCTGGGCCTCCTGCGGGGCAGCTGGGCCATAAGGAAGGGGAGTCGTCCAGCAGGTCAAGTTCACTGATGGGGCCACTGCCCAGAGCAGAGACACCCTGACAGTTGCCAGCAGCCTGAGCCCCATGTAGGTAAATTATCCCACTTTGTAGGATCGGATGAGACCGTGTATTGTATTTTATTTTAATTAATTTATTTATTGAGAGAGAGAGAGAGAGAATCGCAGGGCTTGGTCTCACGACCCCGAGATCATGACCGGAGCTGATATCAAGAGTCAACGGACTGAGCCCCCCAGGTGCCCTGAGACCATGTATTTTAAGGAGCTCTGCATTGTTCCAGTTCCGTTCTGGGGGGTTCCATCAGTCAGTGCTGGGGCCAGGCTTCATCAACTCTGGGATCCTGCCCACCCTCTTTCAGGTCCCCTCTGGGCACGTCATCCCGTGTCCCCTGCCTAGGGCCCCGTGGTTGGTGCCTGCATCCAGGGTCAGGTGTGGGGCTCACGCAGAGCCTTGGCTGTGGGTTGGGAAGGAAGAAGATGGGTTTCCAGAGCCTTCCGTCTGGGCGCAGCCCTGTGCCAGACATCAGGTGAGTGTGGCCCAGGAAACCAGCCACCCAGCTCGAAGATGATGCACCACTGAACCGCATCGAGCGTCTGCTGCTTTGTCTCTAAGACGTGAAGTCTTAGGGCTCATAGATGTGAAGTCCTTGGCAGGACCCCAGGGCTCCGTGGGTGTTGGTTGATGCCGTTCTCAGTTCCACGTTGGCCATTCACCTCCTGCCTTGGTACCCTCACCTCCCAAGTGGGACCTCAGTACCAGGCTGCCTGCCGTGCTGAGGACCATTGGTGGAGGGCTCAGTGGGTACGTTCTGACTGCAGGATCCTCGGAGCAGGGGCCCGAGTGCAGGTCCCCGGCCTTCACGACAGTGAGATCCACAGTCCTCCACCAGTCACCAGACTGAGAATGAAGAAGGCTCCAAAGAGCAGCTTCCTTCCCAAACTCAGGGAGAGAGAGAGAGAGAGAGAGAGAGAATAACAGACAGACTGACAGAGGAGGGGTCGTGCATATCATATGAAGACCGTGGCTGGTAGACGTTCGCCAAGGACATTCATCAATCTGCCCGGTCCCTCTCTGTGTCATGTGAGGCTGACAGGGAGTTGTGGGTCAGTGCGGAAGGCCGGGTGGAAATCAACAACAACCCAGCAGCCATTATTGAGCATCGACTGTATACATGATGCTCCTCATTTCTCACGGGAGCCCTAAATGGGAAGCATTACTAACTATATTTTTAAAAATACCTTCAATAAGATATTTTTAACCTCAGGCATCCAAACTATTATTTCAACATACAATTACATAAAAAGTATTAGAGATATTTTGTGCTATTCTTGTGTGTGCTGTCTTTGAAATCCAGTGTGTCTGCCACGTTCCAGCGCATCTCAGTTCAGACCAACCCCAGCGTCGGGGGCCTGATGGCCACGTGGGGCTGGTGGTTACCGTGTGGGACCAGAGCAGCTTTGAACCCACAGTACCTTGTTTTAATATTTTTCAGGGAAAGCTGACAAACAGAGGCATTAAAAGACAGTGCTCTAGTATAACACAGCTTGCTCAGAACTGGCTCCATTTTAAGGATAAGGAAACTGAGGCAGAGCGGTGACAGCACTTTGGAAGCAGGAGTAAGCACGCAGGTCCTGGCCACACAGAGGGATACGGTGGCCGCCAGTCACATGTGGCTGTTCCCATTTAAATTAAGTAAAATTAAATACAATTTGAAATGCCTTCCTTGGCTGTGCTAGCCACATTTCCCGTGCTCGAGCCACATGAGGCTAGTGGCTGCCGTCTTGGGCAGCACGAATAGAGAACATTCCCATCGGTGCGGGACCTGCTCTCGGGCAGCCTGATCGCTGGAGCTCAAAGCCCGCCTCCCCGTCGGGCCAGCACGGTGGCCTTGGGCAAAGGTCTGTATCCAGGCAGCATCCGCGTCTGCGAGCAGATCTGAGGCTGTGCCTGTGGGCTTTGTTCTGGCTGAAGCACATCAGGCCTGCTCCCTGGGAGGCAGGCAGCAATTCCTGGAAAGCGATGCTCTGGAAGCAGCCATCAAGTGGTGGGTTGGGGGGTGCACAGCCCAGCTCCCTGGCCCTGGGGTGGAATGGCCCTGGCGTGTGGTCAGCACTCTCCCAGAGGCCCCAGTGGCCCTGAGCTGCAGGTGCCCATGGCCGTGACTCGGTGACTACTCACCTGTTCTTGACGTCTTACTCTGCCTTGTGTCACCTCCTCCATCCCCAGCCAGTGCTGCCTGGAATCACCTCCCAAGTAAAACACTTGAACTCGGCTCCTTAATTGGAAGATGGACTTTTGGCCACATCTGCCCTGAGACAGCAAATCCCGTCCTGGGCCTGAAACGACAAACCTGCCAAAGGGCATAATGGTCCTATCCAAATGCTAAACGCATTACCAGTCCAGGAGGTTGCTGGGCGGGTCAGCCAGTGCTGAGTGCCTGGCGGCCAGGAGGTCACCGGGCTCGGTGGTGACGCAGGGGAGAAGGACAGACAACGTCTTGCCCCTTGGAGCATCATTCTCCCGTCTCTGACCCTCCACTTCTGTGCCACCAGATCCCCCTCGAGAGACCATCCGCCCTTGACCGTGTGTTGTGTTTGCCCCCGCAGGCCCCCTGGTGTTTGGCGAGCCCATCGCTGCCAGCCTGGGGACCGATGGCACCCACTACTGGAGTAAGAACTGGGCCAAGGCAGCGGCATTTGTGACCTCCCCTCCCCTGAGCCCAGACCCCACCACGCCTGACTACTTGACCTCCCTGCTGGCCTGGTGAGAGCCGAGGGGTGGCTGGGGGATACTGGGTCCACTGTGGTATCTTGGGAAGCACCCAGGAGGAGGAATGAGAATCCAGGAATCACCCTGGGCTTGTCACATAACCCACAATGGCTTTCTGTTTTGGTTTACTTATCGGCAAAGTGGGGGAGAACATGGTATCTTTTGCAGAGCTGGTTATGAGACGGTGTAGGAATATGACCTAGAATTTAGGGTTCAGTACGTGGCTACTGTTACTTGTAAAGCACCCCCTGGGTATGTGCACACAGTAGGAGTACAGCCACGTTGGTCCCTTCCCTGCTGTTGGCCAGTGTGAGGGAGGAACACTTAGGCCATAAGAGAAGGCTAAGTGGTGAGGTGTGCAGTCTGCTCTAGAAGCAGAGACACATGCTCAGAACCAGGAGACTTGCAGAAGGCTTCATGGGGGAGGCAACATCGGACCTGGAGCTAGAGGATGAGTAGGAGTTTGCTGGATGGGAAGAAGTCCGGGCTTCTGGTCAGGAGGAGCCCCAAGGGGCTGGTAGTTGTGTACCTACCATGGAAATCTCTCCCAAATGATGCAGAAACCCTTGACTTGCATATCCATGGGCTTGCTCATCATCTGCAGCCCGATGTCTGGTGGGCAGCTCCAAGTCCAAACAGACTGCCCATCACTCCCACAGAGCTGCTGTTCCCACAGTCTTGCCCATCTCTGAAGATGGCAGGACACAGGCCAAAGGCCCCAGGATCTGACCACTTCTCGCCCCCTTCGCTGTGGCCATCCTGGCTTGCTTCTGACAGGCCTGTTTCTATGCTGTCCCTTCCATGCCCACAACATGTCTATTTCCAACCAGTGCCCAGATTTTAAACCCCAAGTCAGACCAAGCCACTCCTCTGCCTGGAGACCCGCAGGATCCTCTTCTCTCAACATGGATCACAAGTCCCCACAATGTGCCCCAAGGCCAAGCCTGATCTGGCCTCACCCCCTCAATGAACCTCATCTGGCACCTCTTTTGGGCGGATGTCCACTCTTCCAGGTGAGGAAGAGGAGGCCCACCTGGGGAGCCTTACCCGGAGAGCCCAGAGCCCACACTGACAGAGCCTTCCCAACAAGGGCCTTCCGATGTCACTCACCGATGCCCACGATATGCCCCAAATCCTCTCCCCAGAATCTCTTGGGGTTTTCATCTCACAGCCTGCACTGGGTGCCTGAAGTTCAACCTGAGCTCAGGTCGGCCCCCCACCTTGTTTTCGTCCTTGCAGTGGGGACCTGCAGGTCACGGGCAGCGGCCACTGTCCCTACAGCACTGCCCAGAAGGCGGTGGGCAAGGACAACTTCACTCTGATCCCTGAGGGCGTCAACGGGATTGAGGAGCGGATGACTGTTGTCTGGGACAAGGCAGTGGTAAGGCGCTCCCTGTTTCTCTATCCCCAGGAACATTCTAGAAGCACCCTGCCTGGCCCATCAAAAGCTAACACATAGTGCACTGCTGGTTCTTTTTTAATTTTTTTTTAAGATTTATTTATTTGAGAGAGAGAGAGGGTGCCAGAGTGAGTGGGGGAGGGGCAGAGGGAGAGAATCTTCAAGCAGGCTCCCCTCTGAGCGTGGAGCCCGATGCGGGGCCCGATCCCACGACCCATGAGATCATGACCTGAGCTGAAGCCAAGAGTCAGATGCTCAACCGACTGAGCCCACCAGGCGCCCCTGAACTGCTGATTCTTAAAGCTCCTCCCTTCCTTGCTTTGAGGCAGGAGCAGAATACACCAGGAGAGCACGCGAGGAAAGGTGTGACTCTTAACAGAGCAGCACAAGTCCTGTGGGGTCCTCTGCAGTCGCGAACCTGACAGCTGCCCAGCATTCTTTAAGGATGCAAAACGTTTTCTTTAGTTTTGTTCTGACTGCATCTCAGTCCCTGTAAGGGTGACTTTGTAAACCGTGTGTCTGAGGTTGAGAGTGGGTACAGAGGGTGCTTGTTGCGTTCGGACGCCCCACATCACACTCTGATCCCTGACTTGAGCCAGAGATTTTTATTTTCTATTAAACTTGGTCCCAGTGGGCCTGACAAGATGCCACAGAGGCCGTTGAGCAAATGTCAATGCAGCTCCGAGCGGTCAGTTACATTTCTGCTCCAATGGGGCCAGGCCCTTGTGCCCTTTCAGGATGGCCTGTTTTCAGCGGGGGAGGAGAAAATTTCAGACTGCTCTCGAGGACTCCTGTCAGCGGGTCTAGATTTGTGCCTGTCTGCCCTTCCCCCAGCCCTTTAATGGGGGGCACTCTTCTCATCAGCCGATCTTGCCTTTAGGCTACGGGCAAAATGGATGAGAACCAGTTTGTTGCTATCACCAGCACCAATGCAGCCAAGATCTTTAACCTGTACCCCAGGAAAGGGCGGATTGCTGTGGGCTCGGATGCCGATGTGGTCATCTGGGACCCCGACAAGGTGAAGACCATAACAGCCAAGAGTCACAAGTCGGTAAGTCCTGGCTTACCTGAGATGCTCCTGATTTGGGTAAGCAGTTCTTGCTTGGTCGGCAACCATTTTAGAAGCCGCTGGTTGAAAATGATTTATGGAGTTTCCAACCAGGATGTGATCTGCTATCTGGCATGACTCAGTCCTTCACATTTCTCTGCCAGTTGGAGAGACTGGCTTTGAGCTGGCTCAGCTAAGCTGCTGATGTGCTACTGAACACATTCTCTCTCTCCTTCTCTCTGTCTCTGTCTCTCTCGGTGGCCCCTGCCCTAGATGCATGCATTCTTAGGCTCAGAGAAGTTTTAGGTCCAAGATTCTTTCTCCAATCTGGTTATTAAGCTAGAAAGGGTTTGATCTCCTATCTCAGAAACCTCCTACTTCATGTTGGGGTGACTGCTAACACTCGGCAAAGGAAAGGGTTGGGTCTAGAGCCCTCTGTGTTTGAGCACACCGCAGGGCTGCATGCTTTCCCAAGCTCCAGGCCCCAAGCCTATGGCTGTGGGTTATTTCTGTGCTTTGTATCCTATGTGCCCTTGATTTCTTCACTCCACCAGCAAACCTAGGACATAGAGAGACAAGCCATCTTCCCCTCCCTTGCTGCTTGCTTCAAGTCCACTCTGCAAGGCCAGCAATGATCTTGGGTCCAGATTAATGTCCACACTCATGAGACAGGAGGCCACATCCTGGACCCTGGCCCATTAAGTCTTGTGACAGGACACGGACGGGGAGGCGGAGTGTGTGCACACTGCTTTGCCCCTTGACGGGGTCCTCATTGTCACATGGGCATAGCTTCCCAGCCTCTCAGGGGTTACCTGCTGGGAGAGGCGAGGCCACATGCATGAGGACAGGACCCCAGGCACAAGGAAGTCTCATAAGAAAGTGACAAGAACTGTTCATAGCAGTTCATGAGCTTGGCCCCCAGGTCCCTGCTTGGCCACAGGAGATGGCATGGGGCTGTAGAAGTCTTGTCCAGCTCGCCAGCCGGCTGTCATGCTTAGCCAGTGCTCCCTAGTGACACGCTGCCTTCCCTCAGCCCCCATCCCCGGGGACAGGATCAGGAGGAAACGAGCTTGAGGTCTCCTCCCTGGAGAAAGGTGTACCCCGTTCTCCACGCTTACCAACTCACAGGCACACGATCCCGCTGGAATCCCTGTGAATGCAGTGATGCGTGTGCGCAGAGAGGGGTCTGGTCATGCAGGAGAGCACATGTTCCCTCACGGTGTCAGGAAGGTGTCCCATCAGGAGAACGTTTGAGAAGGTCTGGCGGGTGAGAGGGTGTTTGCCACCCCACCACCCGCCTGCTTTAGGTCGCTGCACACGGGTGTACGCTGTGGTGGTTCGTATGATCAGAAGGTTGTACATCCCCCCAGAAAGAAACCCCGGACTCATTAGCAGTCACTCCCCGTTCTCCCCTCTCCCAGTCCCTGTCGACCGGGGATCTGATTTCTTTCCCTCTGGATTTGCCTATTCTGGACGTATCACAGAAAAGGAATCCTACAATGTGTGGCCTTTCGTGTCTGCCTTGTTTCCCTTGGCTTCATGGTTAGAGGCTCGTCCACACTGTGGTGTGTGTTAGTACTTCATTCCTTTTTTTTTTTTAATTTAGATTTTATTTATTTGAGAGAGAGAGAGAGGGGGAGCGTGCAAGAGCAGGGGGAGGGGCAGAGGGAGAGAGAGAAGCAGGCGCCCCGCTGACGTGGGGCTCGATCCCAGGACCCTGAGATCATGACCTGAGCTGAAGGCAGACGCTTCACTGACTGAGCCACCCAAGGTGCCCCAGTTTATTTCGTTGTAATTGTGGTCCTTTGTACTGTTTGAATTAATTACATTGTTCACATAGTACCTTTAGGAAATGGAACAACTTTTAAAACCCCATGTAGTGGCAAGACATTGAATGTGGCATCTGTAGGGGGTAAGCCTGAGCCTCGTAAGAGCTTCCCGATTAGGAGGGTCACGATGGCGCACATCATGTCCTTCCCACACGAGGACTAGCGGGCCGGGCGGGGCCGGGCGAGCTGGGAGGTTGACCAGTCTCGACTGGTAGCAGTGTGGCTTGTTTCCTCACTGCCTTTTGGGTCACTCATGCTCCGCATTTGGGCTTCAGCGGGATGTAAGTCAGCACGCCGCGGGTCCCTTCAGGGTGACTCAAGAAGCATTAGATTAGCAAACGTTACAACAGAGAGCAGACCATCCGCCTGGTCCTGGGAGGCAGCCGCAGAGAGAGCGTGGCTCCCAAAATCTACTGGAAGTGATAAGAGAACCCATTGGCTGATTAAAAACCAATAGAAAGAATCGATAGCTTTTCTATGAAGTAATTCAAAAGCACTTCAAAAAATAGAATGGAAATCAAAATCCTGTTTCTTATAACAATAAAAACTAAAGACTTTTATAAACACAAGTTCTTTTATGCTAAAACGATTTATTAGAGCGAACATAGCAATTCTTGCTAATTTCATGTATAAGTTTGAAGTAATCCCATCAGAAAACTGAATGGAATTGTTCTTTAGCTAGAAAAGCAGAGGTCCTAGATGCTAAACGTGAGAATAGTCAAACATTTCTGGAATGCTAAGGGGCAAGCCCTGCTTATCCAAGTCTTTTTTTTTTTCCTTAACATTTTATTTATTTGAGAGAGAGAGAGAAGGGGGGGGCAGTGGGGGAGAGGGAGAGAGAGAGTACGATGCTATTTCTCACCCGAGCAGTGACCGAGACCCTGGTGGTTAATGGGGCGCAGGTGGGGTCAGATGGCAGGAGGCAGGTGAGGGAGCACGAACCTATCAAAGTTAAAGATCCATTTACTCTTTGGCCCCAACTCCCCATCTAGAAAGATGCTCACACAGGCCAGTGTGGACACACAGACATGTGGTTCAGTATGGGTTTAAACGATCCAGTTGTCCATCTCTGGGAACTGGATAAATCAATTCCCCCTGTGAGGGAATATGGTACAGAGGTTTAAAGGGTGTTAAAAACATTTTTAATAGGGACCTGTGCCGATATGGAGCAATCTCTGAGGTCAGGAGAAAAATTCGGGCAAAAGCCATGTGTACAGAACTCTTGCAGTGTCGAGACTGTTGTTCATGCTCCGAAAATATCTGGGGTCTCAGAAGAATCTCTTTAAGGCAGATGTCTCAGTCCGAGGTGGCAGAGAGACCTGTTTTTTAAAATCAAGTATCATTTGTGCTTTTTGATTTTTCTTTTACCATCTAGATGACCTACTTTTTAAATAATAAAAAAACAGTTGGCTAGTGGTAGTTACATTCCCTTTAGGGGTTATGAAAGGAATGTGTATTTTTAAGAGCATATTTTGACTTTCAAATCAGCAAAACCAAAGAAAGAAATCGAAAATATAAAAATGACCTTACTCAGTGCTGAAGGGGAGTTCGTGGATGCGAAACCGAGGAAGTGTCTCTGTCCTGCTGCCGACGTGGTGTCGGGTGGTCTGATGGCTTTGGAGAGCAACTCGGCAGCATGTAACAAGTACCCTAAAAAAGCTCATCATCTCTTGACCCAGTAATTTAATTATAGAAAACTAACTCTAAAGAAGATGTGTGTGTGTGTGTATATATATATATGTATATATATATATATACATATATATATATATATATTTATTTATTTATTTATTTGACAGAGACAGAGAGAGAGAGGGAACACAAGCAGGGGGAGTGGGAGAGGGAGAAGCAGGCTTCCCGCGGAGCAGGGAGCCCGATGCGGGACTCGATCCCAGGACCCCGGGACCATGACCTGAGCTGAAGGCAGACGCTTAACGACTGAGCCACCCAGGCGTCCTAAAGAAGATATTTTTTAAAAAGACACAAAAATGCCCATTGTAGCTAGAGCAGGCACATGGCCAGACAACAGGGGGGCCCCGTTCCCGTTCACGATGCCTCGGACGTTAATTGGATTCTATAAAACCACCCTCAGCCTAAGTGCCCAAGAGCGAGCGAGGGTTGGCTCTGCTAAGGAAGGCACATGGACGGGAATATGACGCGGCCCCGGAGAAGGCGTTTCCAGAGGGCAAGCGCGGGAAGTGCCCGCGGAAGACGGCGGGAGGGTTACACCCAGTGCGGTCAGGGCCCCGCTGTGCTTCTTGCCGTGCAGACTGTGGAATACAACATCTTCGAGGGCATGGAGTGCCACGGCTCCCCGCTGGTGGTCATCAGCCAGGGCAAGATCGTCTTCGAGGACGGCAACATTAACGTCAACAAGGGCGTGGGCCACTTCATCCCCCGGAAGCCTTTCCCCGAGTACCTCTACCAGCGCGTCAGGATCAGGAGCAAGGTGAGCGGGGCCGGGGTCCAGGGTGTGCGGCGTGGACGAGTCACGGCTGCAGGGGCCGTGGCACTGCCCTGCCTGCATCTTGGGGCTGGAGTTGTGCCCCGGGATTTTGTGGGCTGTAAAGGGGCGTGCACGTGTGGAATGGGAGGGGTGGCAGGAGTAACACTGACCGGAGCTGCTTTGGAGTACGCATCCCACATCATCTCAGGGGTCCCCCAGCTGGAACTGAGGGACACCCCAGAGGTGCGGGAAGCAGGTATTACGAAGAGGACAAGAGAAAGGTGGCCAGACCTGTAGTCATGGATGTAGGGCTCCCCCGGGGCAACGCTCAACCCGTGGGGATGGAGACCATGGTCCATGCCTTGCCCCCACAAGAGGGTCCGTGCAGATGTTCGCTTCCCAGTTTCCCTGAGCCGGCTGCCCTCAGAGCTGGCCCCGTCACCCCACCATGCACCAGGTTTTCTCCCTTCTTCTCCCCCTTCTTTCTGGAATCACCTCCCAAATAAACTAGCTCCCCCAGATCCTTGTCTTGGGCCCACCTTCTGCAAGACCATAGATGATTCAGTGGTCCTTGAGGGGGATGGTGGGTGTGTCAGGGAAAGGGTTTTCCTCTTGAAAATTGGTTTGGGGTCCTCCTGTATGGAGCTGTGTGTGTGTGTGTGTGTGTGTGTGTGTTGTGTGCTTGCGCGTGCATGTCTGTGTCGGGTTGTATATATGGGTGCGTGCCCGTGCATGTCTGTGGGGTTGTACATATGGGTGCGTGCGCGTGCATGTCTGTGTGGGGTTGTATATATGGGTGCGTGCGCGTGCACGTCTGTGTCGGGTTGTACATATGGGTGCGTGCGCGCGCACGTCTGTGTCGGGTTGTACATATGGGTGCGTGCGCGCGCACGTCTGTGTCGGGTTGTACATATGGGTGCGTGCGCGTGCACGTCTGTGTCGGGTTGTACATATGGGTGCGTGCGCGCGCACGTCTGTGTCGGGTTGTACATATGGGTGCGTGCACGTGCATGTGTGCACATGTGAATTGTGTGTGTACGTGTGTATGGGGAGTAAATGCATGCATGTGGGGTATGTGTGCGCATGTGTACCCACACGTGTGTGTGTGCGCGTGCGCGCGTGTCCCTGAGGTCACCTCAGGTCACTATCCGGCCGCAGGGCTCCGGCCTGCCTGAATGGGAAGGTGCAGGTGCATCTTGCCCATCCATCCCCTCCCCCACCCCCCTGTTTAGGTTTCGGGATTGCAAGGTGTTCCCAGAGGCATGTACGACGGTCCCGTGTATGAGGTGCCAGCCACACCCAAATATGCGACTCCTGCTCCTTCTGCCAAGTCCTCGCCTTCCAAACACCAGCCCCCGCCCATCAGAAACCTCCACCAGTCCAACTTCAGTTTATCAGGTAAGAGGCCCCCCACGCCCACAGCACTTCCAAGAGGCCCACTTGGGCGCTAGATGAGAAAGCAAGGATCAGGTGGGGAGCCCCATCTCCTTTCTTCCTGGGAGTGGCAGAGCGGGTGGGGGGAGGTCAGAAAGCAGAGGGGCTCCGCAGGGGTCCACAGAGACACCTGACCCTGGTTATGAAATCTGCACAAAAATTGGCCCTGAGCTCATCCTTAAGCACGCCTTCCCCGTGAAGCTGAACGTGGTCCCTCAGACCCCAGGGACACTGCAGTTTCATGAGCTCGCCACATGAGGGCAGACACGCACACGCTGGGATTGATGGGAATTTTGTCCCCCAGCGTTATCTGAGGCTTTAGCATGTGTTATACACTGGGCTAGGTGCTAGGAATACGGTGATGGATGAGACACAGCTGGGCAGTCCCCAGTCTGCTCCGGGGGTCAGCAAATGTTGTCTTTTTTTTTTTAAGATTTTATTTATTTGACACAGAGAGAGACAGCGAGAGAGGGAACACAAGCAGGGGGAGTGGGACAGGGAGAAGCAGGCTTCCCGCTGAGCAGGGAGCCCGATGCGGGGCTCGATCCCAGGACCCCGGGATCATGACCTGAGCCGAAGGCAGATGCTTAACGACTGAGCCACCCAGGCGCCCCCAGCAAATGTCTTAAAGGACCAGATAGTAAATGGTCTAGGTTTTGTGAGCCAAGAGGCAAAATTTAGGGTATTATATTAAGTAGATATTTCAAATGCAACCATTGAAAAGTGTAAAAAAAATGTAAAAAACTATTCTTAGCCCATGGACTATACAAAAACAGGTGGTGGCCAAGCTTTGTCAGTGGTCCCTCCTTTGCCGACTCTGATCTAACAGGAGTGAAAACCATTTAAACTGAGAAGCTGATATGTTTAGCAAATGAGAATGGAGGGGCAGAGAGAGAGATGACTATTCACTTAAATTGTGGGGGTGACAACTGCCCTCCATCCGGGGAGTGTCTGTCTCAGCGATGATGCAGTGGGGGACATAAGTTGTGGTGGGGGGTGCTCATCTTACATAAGTTGTGGTGGGGGGTGGCTCATCTTACTTCCCATGAGCCTTCATGCCAGGGTTTCTCATATACTGAGTGTGATTCCAGTCTTTAAAGAGAACTAGTATTTTTTCCACCAGTGGACCCAAAACACCACTCATGTATCTCATCTGATGCTCAGTCAACACAACAGGGATTGGACACACAGCCAGGACAAGCCACCTGGGTGAAGCTATATGGAGTTTGCAGACCGGACCTCTCCTCAAGACATGCAACTCACCATTAGTATTAAATACAGGGGGAGAACCCCTCCCTTTTAGAACTAGAAGAACAATGAAATGAAAAGTCTGCTGGAAGGGCTCCACCACCACCCCACGCCCCAGGTCGGCTCACCGTCTCCCAGACCCACCGCCCTGCCCCAGCCCGCCTCACGGCAGGTTAGCAGGTGACTTCATTTGTTACCAGCACCGTAGGCACTTTCCGAATCAGGAATGACTTCACGGATGCCTTTTAAATACCAGCTTGATGTCACTTTATAGAGATGCAACGTGATTGACTGCACTAGGGTCCTTTTGCCCGACAGGTGCTTTCAGTGTAGCAAACATGTAACCCGCAAGGTGGAGAGGATTATGGGGGAAACAGGTATTAGGCCTGATTTCTGGTTCTGGGACTTGAGGAAGTTCCTGGTTTCCCAGGAAGACAAAGTGTCTACCGAGAGAACTCTGAGAAAATCAGGCAGCTCTCCACGCTACATGCATAGTGGCTTTCGGAGATGGAAGGCCCTTCATCTCCGCTCCTCTCACTCAATGGAAAGGAAGTGAAGGCTGAGGGAAGGAGGGTCTGATTCCAAATCACCCACATTCCAGACATGATCTGTACTGCAACCTGTCTCCGGACTGGACCCCAGGGCCCTCTCACGCCATCCCTCCTTTTGGCTTTGTCCATCAGTCACTACTTACTCATTGAATACGTATCTATTGAGCACCAGGCTCTGGGCTTGATGCTGGAACTTTAAATCTTTAACTGCCAGAGAACGTATAACAAATGGTTGGTTTTGCAGATTGGAAACAAAAAAATGATGCCCCTCCCCCATGCAGATCTGGCCATTGCAAACGAGGTGGGTAAATCCAGCTCTGAGTAGTTCTCACACACACACACACACACACACACACACACGCGTGCACTCCCATGCGTACCGTACATAAAACACCTTCGGAGCATCGGGAACTACTGTGTATTGTTCTGACTCCAATAGGAGCTACAGCTGTGGGGACAAACCAGCTGGGGCTGGAATTGTGGCTTGCCCACCTTCCAGCTTTGCCCCCAAGGTGCATGACCTGAGCCCCCAATTCCTCATCTGTACACTTGGGGTAACCCCCCTTCATAGTATTGCTGTGTACCCTAAACTCAAGCACATAGTTAAAGCACCAAGGCTATGCCTGGACACAGTAGGCACTCAATAAGTGCTTGCCCTCGTGGCTCAAGAACATGAAGCCAGGCAAGATATAGTGCAGGGCGGCCAGGGCTGCAAGAGGGTGACGCCAGGGCCAGAGTGGGGCACAGAGGAGAGAGCAGTGAACCCCGTGGATGTTGGGGAGCCCTCCCAGAGGTGAGCCTGGACTGAGCCCCAAAGGGTGGGGAGGCTGGAGGGCATGTCAGGACAAGGGCTCAGCGTCCCGACCCCCAGGAGCAGCAGGTGGAACCTGTCGGCAGTGATTGGCCCTGTCTCTTCCAGGTGCCCAGATAGATGACAACAATCCCCGGCGCACCGGCCACCGCATCGTGGCGCCCCCTGGTGGCCGCTCCAACATCACCAGTCTCGGCTGAAGGCGGACGAGTGGACAGATGAGCTAGCGTGAAGCGTTCTAGGAATAATGTCCATTCCTTTCCCTGTCGGGGTTTGGGAAATCCGCAGTTTTATTTGGTACTGATGGGGGGAAAAATTGAATGATGTTCTTTCCTCTTTTGTTTAGGAAGAAGTGGTACTAGTGTGGTGTGTTTGCTTGGAAACTCCTTGCCCCACAGTTGTGTGTTCATGCCGACTCCACCTCAGAGCATGGGTCTCCATTTCCCTCCTTAGTGAACACAGGTTCTAGCATCGTCTTGTACTGTCCCTCCCACTTCTGACTCCACGGGCTCCATGAATCTCTGGGTGGTTCCTTTCGCACCCTTGTAGCTGCTCTAGGATAGTTGATGCATGTTACTAAATTATGTGTGCAAGTCTGTGAGTGCATCTGACGGAACATCGCCGAGGACCAATGTAGACACAATGCCGAGACCTCAAGCCCTCAGGGGCAATTCCAAAACTCTTTACCGCGAGGATGTTTACTCATTGCCCCCACCCCAAGTCCACGCTAGAAAGAAGCCTGCCCCACTCCTCCCCACCCCACCCCCCTTGAGAACCTTCTGTGAATTCTCAGAGAGGCAGGGGAGCCTTCCAGTGTTTGCAGAGAAACATCATCCACGTCCTGTGTCAGAAACTCTGGTCTCCGTGGCACTTGTGACTCGCCATGCTGTCTTCTGGTCTGTGTGTGTCCTTCCAGCCAGCTCCGACTTCAGGCCTAACCAGGTTCACACTCAGAAAGGGGGCTCCCCACCCCCATCAGGGCTGACAATGGTCGGGCAACAGCTGCTCCCCGTTGCCCCACTCCTGGTCCCTTCGAGGTGTTTGATGGGGCAGTCAGATTTTTAAAGTTTTGTACAAAGTTTTCCTTTGTAATCACCCCCCATTTTTACTTACCAACTGACTTATTGTGGCTCTTATTTCTGAATTCAAAGCTTGTGAAAAAATAAAGAAAAGAAACAGCCTGCTGGCTTGACTAGAGTGTTTTCATTTAAGGGTGGCAGCTCCGTTAGATGCAAACGCTCAGCTCTCCTCGTGATGATTGGAGCATGGTGGTTGCTTCCCAGGACTCACGCTTGGTAGACACTGGGGGAAGTAGAGGAGGAAGGAGAGGGAGCCAGTCACGAGGTGTGGAGTGTTGATCTCAGACCCTGAGGTCATGGTGGGAAAGGCAGGTGGCAGGTGGCTTCTGGGACGTGGTTTGAAAGCCCACGTCCATTCCTTCCTGCTTGGCCCATTCTTGGTGTGCTCTCTTCTTGTAGGTAACCATCTGCCTCAGACTGGGAGCTCCAGCCTTCTAAATATCACATTTCTTCCCTCTGGTTCCATGAGCAAATGCACTTTCTGAGGAGTAAAAACTCAGGCAAAGTTGCCTGTCCCAATTTGCCACTAGTAGTAGTGATAGTGGTGATGGTGGTGGTGAGGATGATGGTGGTGATGATTGTGATGATGGTGATGATGATGGTGGTGATGGTGATGATGGTAGGGAGGTGGTGGTGATGGTGGTAATGATGGTGATGGTGGTGGATGATGATGGCAATGGTGATGATGATCTTGGTGATGATGGTGATGGTGGTGGTGGTGGTGATGATGGCGATGATGGTGGTGATGATGGTGATGGTGATGATAATGGTGGTGGTGATGATGGTGGTGGTGATGATGACGATGATGGTGATGATGATGATGGTGGCAATGGTGATGATCTTGATGATGGTGATGGTGGTGATGGTGATGATGGTGGTGGTGTTGGTGGTGGTGGTGATGATGACGATGATGGTGATGGTGATGGTGGTGATGGTGATGATGACGATAGTGATGATGGTGGTGATGGTGGTGGTGATGGTGATGATGCTGGTGATGATGATGGTGATGATGATGATGGTGTTGATGCTGATGATGGTGTTGATGCTGATGATAATGATGGTGATGATGATGGTGGTGATGGTGGTGGTGATGATGGTGGTGATGATGGTGGTGATGATGGTGATGATGATGATGGTGATGATGGTGGTGATGGTGATGGTGATGGTGGTGATGATGATGGTGATGGTGGTGATGATGACGATGATGGTGATGGTGGTGATGATGATGGTGATGGTGGTGATGATGACGATGATGGTGATGGTGCTGATGATGCAGGCAGTACCTGTGTGGCGCTGGCTACATGTTAGGTGCTCTGTGAGGTAGGCTCTATTACTATGCCCCTTTTACAGAGGAGTCCTAAGAGTTCAGTGACTTATCCAAGATCACACAGTGAGAAAGAGGCTGATGCAGGATTTGAATCCAAGACCCATGAAGTTTGGCCCTAAGTCCAAAGCTCCTTTCTCCTAACTAAGTTTTACAGTCATTCAAGGCAGGATGGTTTTGGATGGTTGTACCTCTACTTCATGGTTTTAGCGTATTCTCCCCTTACCTGGCTGGGTTAAGATACCTTAGTTAAGGTCCAACATGGTGTTGGCTCATGGTCTGTCATGGAAGCAAGGCTAAATACAGGGAAAGGTCAAGAATAAAGAACATGGCCTTTTGATGTTTGGCCGTGGCCCATTCAGACTATTACTGGGCAACACAGAAACTTCCAGAAGAGTAAAGTTGGCAGCAGTGAGTTGCCCCACTTTCTGGAAAGCATTTCCTCTCCTGCATCACCCCCTAACCCATCCGGGGGTGCAAACAGAGCAGCATAAACATCTTCTAAGACTGACCCTGGTGGGGCTACTGCCCTGCTGCATAACTGACTGAAGTCGCCAGGACCCACTGTTCCACGGGAGGTTCCCCAGCACCTCCAAGAGTCACAGTCACAGGTCCTGGTGGTGCAAGACATACAAGCCTTAAGTTTTGGAGGCTGCAACATTCCTTGTAAGGCACGTGCTTCTCTTTCGTGTCCTGAGCTGGTAGGAAGAGGTAGGGAATGTTTCTCGGAAAGCTTTAGGGGAAAGCTATCCATTCTCTCATCCATCTATCTACACCTGTGATTCCCCTTTACCATGTCATAGCCTAGTCCCAGGTTCTGGGAATTAGGATGGGGACGCTTTGGGTGGAGGGGCATTATTCTACTGTCCACAAGTCTCCTAAGTCTCTTTCCAAAAACTTTGTTGTATCTTGCCACATTTGGGTATATGATCCATCTTTCGTTAATCTTTGTGTATAAGGAAAGGGAAGGCTCAAAACTTACTTTTTCCCATATAATATCCAGATGACCCAACACCATTTTACTGAAAAGACCATTCTTCCCCCCATTAGGCTGCAGTGGTGGCTTTATTATAAACCAGGTGACCTTAGTGTGTGGGTCTGCTGATCCAGTGGTCCCAAGGTACCCTGCAAAACAAATACTAAACACCGGGCTGGGCTGGGCTGGGAGCCCCAGTTTGCACTGTTTGCTAATTTCCCCTGTAGCCAGCTTCAAACTACCACCATGAAGCTAGCGAGTTTGTAACTCTAAGTTTACGTGGGCTCTGGTGTCCCAGTAAGGGCTGGCCTGACCCCTCTACATCAGTTGGTCTATTTTTGCACCTGTGTTGCATGTTGACTCTAAAAAGTGAGACAGAACAGCCAAGGTCTCCCCCATCCATTTTCTGCCTAACGTACTCTGGCCCCAGAGTCAGTGTGGCCGCTTGGTTATGGTGAGCGGACCAGAGAAGGCTGCTCCCAAGGCTTGAGTGTCATGTCTCCGCACACTCAGGGGCTGTTCTTTGGACCAAAGCGCATGTGGTCAGGACTCTCTGTGGCACAAAGTGTGGGCCCTGATGATGCACATTTGCAGTGTCATTGGCCCCGAGTTTCTCTCCAGTGACATCAATTTCTGGAGCAGAGGAACAAGAAGAGTATTTTTGAACCAAAAGTACTTTTGCCACACTGACGTTTCCTTCCCCATCCCCCTCTTTCTTCCTTCTTCCTCCCACCAAGTGACTGTGGAGGCCGTTTTGTGCCAGACACTATGCTCATCAGGGGGAATGCATTCTGGGGGAAGGTCAGGTGTGAAAATATTGCCCCAAACATCTAACCGCGCCCGCTTCCAGGAAGGGTAGCAGGTGCTTATCTCCCGATCCTGGTGTTTCCACAGAGGGAGGGGCATCCACGCTCTGGGGGAGAGGTGCGGGGGCTCAACTGGCTTTTCTCAGTGCTTCTTCCCCAGGGAGGGAGACGCACCTGCTTGCTCAGTCTGGGAAGAGGGAACTGAGTGTGCCAAGTGGTGTCCTTTGCTCTCTCCAAGGAGGTGACCGATCTCAGGACACATGCTTCTCCTCGGACGTGGTTTACCATGAAGTCATTGATGTCTGCACAGACCCCCACCCAGGCCCAGGGGTGGGCTTAGCGATATGTCCACAGAGTCCTAATTCTGTACACTTTCCACAGCCAGAGGTTTGAACTGCAACCGGTTAAGACACGGTTTCCTTCCACTCCAACGTCCCCGAATATCACGTGACCCTGGGGAGGCCGTGGGTATTTCCGGGGCCGACTTAGGGCAGATGGACTGGGGTTCAGTGGGGATGTTTCTTTTTTATGTTTTTTTAATTATTATTATTATGTTAATCACCATACATTACATCATTAGTTTTTGATGTAGTGTTCCATGATTTGTTGTTTGTGCATAACACCCAGTGCTCCATGCAGAACATGCCCTCTTTAATACCCATCACCAGACTAACACATCCCCCCACCCCCCTCCTCTCTAGAACCCTCACTTTGCTTTTCAGAGTCATGGTTCATCTCTCAGTGGGGATGTTTGTGTGTGTTGGCCTGCCCAGCCACGAACAGCCAGCCGTGTGCCACCTTTCCTGCATCACGACACAGAGCATGCGAGTCCCGTGGCACCCGGCACCAGAAGCCTGTGGCCCAAGGGGAGGGACAGAGGTGCCCAGAGCCAGAGGCTGGTCCACAGAATGTCTCCCAGCTGTCATATGTGTCGAATTTTGAGTGGAGAAATACTAGAACGAGGTATTACAGAGGTGGATTAGGCAATCCACTGATTTAAAAAATTATTTTATTTTTGGATTTGTGACTTTTATGGAATTCATCAGACTTTAAAAAAATACATCACTCGTCATCTCCTCCCTCGTTCTGAATATTTATTCACTCTTATCCCTTTGTAGTTTGATTTGCTTTTTATTAAGCTCTTCTCCCCAAAATGTACACATTCCAGCACTCCTGCCCCAGATCTGGGTCTCCCTGCTCCTCCGCTCTTGCCGTGTTTCCGGTTGTCCCCACGGTGGAGGCTTGTGTCTGGGGCCATGTGTGTGGCTGGGGAGGAAGGCAGGAGCGAGGGTTCACGGCCGCAGGACTGATCTCAGCCCTCCAACGTGGCTCCGTCGCCTACAAAGCCCATGTGCGGATCTCCCCGGCTGCTCTATGTCTCAACTGGTTCCGAATGTGGATGAGAAATAAAGGAATGTTTATTTTTCCCGCTTAGGCTAACAGCCTAAGGGGAGGGTCCGATCTTGTCTGAGGGCCGCAGGGAAGGCTCTAGACGCGAGTCCTGCCATCGAGACATGGATGATGTTCACAGGCTTGTCAGGCAGAGGGGAGGGGCAGGGGGTAGGGCTGTTCCAGGCGGGCAGCACGAACGTCCTGTGCCAAAGCCCAGTGGCAGGTGGGGGCGGGCAGGTGTGAAGCCACGAGAGGAGACGGGCTGGGTGAGGGTGGGGGCAACAGCGGGGCTGTGCCTGAGACCAGACCTCGCCGGGCCCTGTGGTCCATGTTAAAGATTTTGCTTTTTCTCCTTCGAGCAAAGAATACTGCTGAAGCGTGCGCCGGTGAGATTTGTGTTTTGGAACGTGTGGGCCGGTCAGAGGATGCGGGGCAGGGCAGGAGGCAAGGGTCGGAGCAGTTAGGAGTTTCCTGGGGCAGCGTCTAGGTCAGCACCAGAGGTAGGGGCAGGACAGACACCGGGCTGGCCAGAGAGGCTCGGAGAGTCTACGGCCTTTCTCCTTGCTGAGCTCAGACTAGACGTGGAAGAATGAATCCACTGACTTACTCACCATCCCCTTCTGGGCCACCTCCTTCCGTCTCCCTAACAACCCACCACCCATAATACGCACCGGGACAGGAACGGATGGAGGAGGTCGGTGGCGATGTGTCCTCGGCCTCCCCCGCGCCCGGCGTGCTGTGCTTGCGAAGCCGGCCCCGGGCGTCCCAGAGCCTGTGCCAGACGCTGCTGAGTGCCTGTGGCTTCTGGTGCCCACGTTTCATTCTGCCCGGGAAGGCAGGTGCGTTATGGAAGGCACCCCCATGCCCCCGCCCGGCGCTGGAAGACTCCATCTACAGCGGGATGAGAACAGAAACAGTCCACAGTGTTCACCGAGTCCTGTGCCCCGAGCTGTGCCAAGCCCAGTGGCTGTGCATCGGGGCTGCCGCACCGGCGTGTGACACAGTCGCTCGCGCTGAGGAGGCGTCGCCCAGGAAGCAAAACAATTTTCATGCAAGATCTATGGAAGCTGAGCTGCCTTCGTTCTTTCCGAGATGCCGGGACCGCCAGGGGTCTGCACTTAACAAATTCAAGTCACCAGATCAGCCACTCCCAACTCCAGAATGCCTCTGTGCCGAGGACCCATGTGACAAAAGTGGTTTCTAAGTCAACCAGGTTCCCAAAATAGGGCAAGAAGAAAACCACAGCTTGTTAGCAGAATAATGAAATGCTTTATTTGGCCACAAGAGGGAGCCCACGAGCAGACCCGTTAGGACCCGATGCTCTGACGGGAAGCATCCTTAACAAGCCCCCTAACTACCGTGGATGACTTCTGTCCCAGAGCCACTCTTTCCTAAGAGAGCCTAAGTTAGATTTTAACAAATAAAAACTCAGGCCACAAATGGTCCAGGACATCTCCGTGACAGGGGTCCCGGGGCCCAGGGCCCACTCTGTCTGAATTCACCAGGCGCTGGCCCACTTTGACTTGGGTTGGGGTGATGCCCCCCAGGGGACATCTGGCCACGTCTGGAGACAAGTCTGGTTGCCACGACTGGGGGGCAGTGCTCCTGGAATCTACGCACAGAACGGCCCCTACCCCAAATGAAGAATTATCTCACCCAAAATGTCCATAGTGCCAAAGTTGGGAATCCCTGATTTCAATGAGAAGAGTAATTTTCTTTGTGGGTGGGAAAGGCCTCTCCTTGCAGTAGTTTAAATAGGGCCGGTCTGGAAGCTCTGGGAGCGGCAGAGTCCCCCAGGAACAGGCCTCCTGATGGAGAACTGCTTGTCCCCTTGCCGGGGAAGCCCGCGGGCTGAGTGGGGCCACCCTCAGAAGACCCACGGCAGGTATCATGATGTATCTGTGGGGCTAGGGTCCCCAGGGTTGGTGACATAGGCCCTCAGGCCAGGGATTCCACGGTCTGTGTCAGGGTCCGGGGGCCCTGAGACTCACCACCCAAAGTGACCAGGCATTACCTGCTGGCTGAGCTAAACCCAGGAATGGGTCCAGATGAGAACACCGTGGCCAGGTGCGTGGGACACGGTGCAGGGGACACGTCTCATGGGACAGACAGAACAAGGTAGCAGAAATGGTGGAGAAAAGGCTTCCAGCCAGAAGACCCCAGCCCTCCCCGAGACCCCTGCAAGCCCAGCAGAACACCTGGGAGTGACCGGGGAGCAGGGGGGTCCCTGAAGCTGGAGTGAAGCAGCCTCACGCTGGGCGGCCGGGTTCGGGGGGCAGCAGGACACCGTGGGGTGGGGGGTTCAGACAGCCAGGGGGAAGAGGTCCCTGAGGAAGGGAGCCACGTCTCGAAGCCAGAGAGAGAAAGCTGCAGACAGGTGTCCCACACGGGTTTCTAATTCCACAGGCCGGAGGGTATGCCCTGCTCACGGAGGCCTTGTCGGGCGCTGTCCATCAGTCTCTGTCCAGCCCCCTCACAGCGAGCCTGGAAGGCAGAGGGGGGCCCCCATCCCCCCCACCGTCTCACTGGGCTGGGGGAGGGGCGCAGCAAGCAGGCAGTGTTCAGGTCTGGTCCTCGGCTTCAGACCCGACCACCATGATCTACAAATTGCTTCTTTCCCTTAGCAGCTTCTTGGGGCTCTCGCCGTCACCAGCTTCATTTTCTTGCTGGTTCAGCCTTTTGCTGCTTAAAACACGGAAGCAAGGCAGGAGTCAGAACTCTGATTCCAGATCTGTCCAGAGGCAAGAACTCCTCCAATCTGATCAGATGGAAAGGCAGCGACAGGCGATCTAAACCATTTTCCTCTGACCGGAATTGTTGGGAGACAAACACAGCTCCCAGTTTCCCTGTTTGGTGGCGGTGGGGGGGGGTCATCTGAGGGCCACAGAGAAAGGAAGCCCCTGCTCAGATGCTCAGATGACTGGGTGCCCAGGACGCATTTACCTTACTGCAAATCCCAGGGTGTCCGTAACAGTGGGGGACTGGTGGCCCTTCAGGCTGGGTGCTGGTGGGACGTGGAGCTAGGTCATGGCCGACCCGGCCACATCGGACACGAACAGCAGCAGTGAGGGATGCCAACCCCTCCCACCAGCGTCCATCATTTCTGGGACCCTCTGGCTAGCACCCCAAGAAAAGGTGCTGATTTTTCTGCCCAGACTTCGGGTGGTCAGTAAGCACCCACAGGCAGTACACTGGGGTCCCCGCTGTACCTGAGTGATCCCGAGGGGTGGCCCCCTGAGGCAGGGTCATCGTCGGTGGGCCCCCCTGGGTCCCCTTTCTCCCGGGGTGGGGGCTTCTTCCTTCTCATCCTGACAGGCTTCTCTGCAGAAGACACACAGACCCAGACATTGGCTCTGTGACTTCACGAGCCTCCAACCAAGCCAGGCACTTTCTGAGTACCTCTGCGGCCAAGTATACACTCTGTGCTTTCTGCTATTATACCCATTTAACTTATAGGGAAACTGAGGCCTGGGGGTGAGGTGCTTCCCAAGGCCATACAGCCATTAAGTGGCAGAGCTGGGGTTCGAGCCCAGGGCTGTGAGGCTCCCACTGTGTTTCCATCGCACAAGCAGTAAGACCCCGAGAACGCAGCACTGGTACGGCAGACCGCTGTGTTCCTACACACCTCCCCAGCCCTGTCCCGTTAGCGGGCTACAGCACTTGTGGGGTCACTGAAGTTGCTGCTGGCAACCAGATCATTAGCGGGGGGCTAATTATTCCCCGGGGGCCCAAGTGCCATCCTAACTGAGCCTGTGTATTTACAGACGAGGACACAAAAGCCATGCAGATGGCTCGTGGCAGACACGGGACTGGCATCCCTATTGCCAGCCCTGAGAGCCTCCCGCCTGGCGGAGTGCCTTCTAGGCCTTACCTGACAGTCCACGCTTACTTGGCGACAGTCTGCTTTGCGGAAGGGGCACCCGGGCCAAGGCCGCCAGCTCAGAGATGAAGCTCTGCTCGGCCTCCTGAATGCAGGGAGGGAGGGTCAGCCGGGGCTCCCTCGCCCGGTCCCGCCTCCCCAGCGCAGTGGGGCTGACGCTCTCCAGGGAGGCTGACGGGGTCCCGAGGCAGCAGGGGCAGGGCAGACGCGTGTGTGAGGGAGGGCGCCAGCATTTTCCAGCTTCTGCCGGAGAACTGCCATCCTCACTCACGCCAGCCGGGGAACCCTGGTCTACAGATGAGAACACTGAGGTGAGGGCTCGGTGAGGGCCACAGAGGGGCAGCAGCAGAGCCAGGATCTAACCCGCTTCTGCCCGGCCCCGGAGTCTGAGTTCTCAGCTGCCACCACTGTGGGCTAACCACGGGCCTGGCTTCCGTGACTTATGGACTGTGGGATCTCTCGGAGCCTCAGTGTCCCCGTCTGGAATATAGCAGTGACCCCGTCCTCGGTGGTCAGAGGATGACATCGGAGGGTGCGTGCACAGCTCTCGGCTCAGCGACAGACCTCAGTTAGTAAGGGTTCACCGTCTTTACTGTTGCCTTATCCTGGCTGCGCTGGGGGTGAAGACTCCTGCCGGCCCCAGGGCTCACGGCCAAGCCAACTGCCAGTGACGACCTCAGCAAGCCAGGGCCGAGGTGTCTTTGCTGACCTTGATCATGAGTGGCCTTTTGCTATTCCCATTCCTCGTGAACCCCCCGCCCACTTTGGGAAGGCACTTTTCCGACACTCTACCTGCAGCTGGGTCTCGAGCTGGGCTTCCAGATGATCCATAGCCCTTGCCTTCTGCTTCCAAGCATCCAGGCGGATCCGCTGGTGCACGGTGAACTGGGCCAGAAACTTCTTCTGCTGTGCCTCCATCCTGGTGGAAGGAATGGAGGCCATCAGTGCTGCCCTTGCCGGCCGGCCAGTCAGAGGCCAGCACGACAGCTTCCCAGGGGCCTGCTGAGTCTCGGGGACTTGAGCCCTTGGATCCATGAGAACAGAATGGCCTCCGCTGATTTATGGTGTCTACACAGGGGCTGACTCATCATGAAAGCATTTCGCGCTCGGGACGTTCCAGAATCCCGCATGCCTGTTTTCCCTGGGGTTCTACCAGACCCTTGGGGGTACCAGCAGGACAAGAGTAGCATCATCAGGGGTGGGAGCAGCTCAGAGGGGCGGGAGCCTCCCTGGGGTCCCCCAGCTGCCAAGTGACTGAACAGCAAATGGCCTCTTCCTATGAGAAATCATCTGAACCCAGGGTAAGGGGACGTGCTCCTGAGAGGACCAGAGGCCCACCAGCTACCCATCCATATTGAAAACAGAAACCAGAATGCTCATTGCCAAGCATGCGGCATCTGACAAATCCCGAATACGGGAGCGCCGGCCTCCGCGGGGCAGAGCTCTGAGCTGGGGCAGCAGCGGGGTCCCTGACCTGCAGACAGCCCTACCTGGCTTTCAGGGGTGGAGACCCTTCCCCTCCCATTTCGAATACCCTCCCTTCCTGGGCTGACCTTCCTCTGGCCCTCAGCAAATAGGAACATTCCATCCCATCCACCCCCTTTGCATAACTGCTCTCCAATCTTATGTGACTGCTTTTCTAACAGGGCTGAATTTCTGGACCCGAAGAGAAAGGCCACCCCCGGCGTCAGGAGGTAGCTGGTTATGGAGTTTCCCCAAAGACACAACATTTCACTCGGTTTTTGCTTCAGGCTCTTCTGTCGCAGCAATATCTTTCCCCTCTTCTTTGTATTTGCCTGGCAAACTCCTACTCATCCCACAACACCCCGTCATTAATCCACCCATCCACTCCTTCATTTACACATAAAGGACCTCTGGCCTGCCGGGGGCTGTCCTGTGTTTGGAAGATACAGGTGCGAACAAGACACGCCCAGTCCCTGCCTGCATGAGGCTGCGCTGTGAGCTGGGGGCGCGGTGGGGGTACAGGGCGAACACATCATGGGAAGAGTGGAGGTCAGGCCCTGCAGTGCGGCCTCTCCCGCACCCTCGAGGAGGCCGCATTCATGTGCTGGGACTGCTCAGATGGCCGCAAGCTGACGGGAGGCGCTTAACAGCAATCTGTTCTCTCACAGCCCTGGCGAAGGCTTCCGTCAAGGTGTCGGCAGGGCTGTGCCCCCTCCAAAGGTTCTGGAGGAGAGCCCTGTCCCTGCCTCTCCCCGCTCCTGGCGGCTGCTGGTCCTCCTTGGCTTGTGTCCGCACCATCCCAATCCTGCCTCCGTCCTCCCGTGGTCCTTTCTGCGAGTGATCGAATCTCCCTCTGCCCCACTTGCCCGTGGGGATAATCCAGGACGATCTCATCTCAAGATCTTTAACTTAATGACATCTGCAAAGATCTTTCTTCCCAATAGGTCACACGCACAGGCTCCAGGGATTAGGACACAGGCAAATCTTTGGGGGGCCTCCATTCAGCGTCTAGGTGGCTTCTTGCTGTGAGCAGCCTGTCCTATGCCCATTCTGCCAATAGTCCTGGTCACTCTCGGCTGCCACCCACTGTGGACTTGGCTAACGGGAGTGGCGGGCGGGGGAGCACCACATGAGGAGGGGCTGGAGGGGGGCTTCACGCTGTAAGGCCCGGGGAGCCAGAGACCTGGCTGCCTCGTGTTTCTGTGATGCCCTGGCTGCAGTGTGGACAGCAGGACTAGACGGGAGCCCAGAGGCTACAGCTCTAAGCCGGGAGGGGAGTGACAAGGACCTGAGACAGGAGAGTGGCCGAGAGAGGAGCCATGCTCTGGACAGTCCTGCCCGCAGGGGGACAGCCGCGTGGGGTTCTGGCTCCTGAGCGCGAGCCCCTTCAGGACTGCTGGCCCTCCAGCACCTTCCGGAAGAAGGGAATGCACTGGAGGTAGGCCTGGCTGCAGGGTCTGAGGCGCCTAGACGGGTACATCAGCTCCTAAAAAACCCCTTACCCTTAGACTCGTATTTGATTATGGAAATGGCTACTTAAAAGACCTCCGTTCTGACTGAGTTCTGATCGCGGAGCCGTTCCGATTGCAGGAGGCACCGTAGCGACGACTCTGTGGGTGGGGAGGGACATCGGGGCGCTGGCCGTGCACCCCCCTCGCCGTGGGCGCTGTATGCAAATATATCCGTGAGGCAGGAGCTACTGCAAACCCGCTTCAGAGATGGGGAAGCTGAGGCTTGGGGCGTGAAAGGACCACTGGGCTAGTGGGTGGCTGTCGGAAGGGGCCGTTCCCCCACAGGGTCACCGGCATCCCTCAGACGGGCCCTCCCACGATCACACCACTCGCCAGAGATGCAATTTGGAATTTGCCATTAGACAGAGAATTGCTTTGCGGGCTTAGAAGTATTGCTCTTTCTGATCGATTATCTGTTGTCACGACACGGCCCTGTCCCCAGGAGTTCTGGCTGACTTTCAATAGGAACTTCGAGTAGCGGGACAGGGCAGGAAGGACACTGATGGCCACGTAGGAGCCTCTAAGTCACAGTAGGACTCAGTCACGCACCCGCATCCCCGCTGGGCTCTGCTTCCATCTTCCATAAACTTGGGGGAGGTTGGACTGGGGCGGCTGAGGCCCCTCCTCCTGGGTCACGGGGGTCAAAGTGAAGCCCTCGGACTACATCCATCAGCAGCCCTGGAGAGGAGTGTGTTAACAATTCAGATTCCTGGGGACCCCCTCAGAGCCCCCGAGTTAAGTGTCCAGGCGTGGGCCCGAGACCTGCCGGTCCAGAGATGACGCTCCCCACATCAGAGAGCTGCCGGCCCGTAGTCTGATGGATCTGCAACAGTCAAGGCAAGGTGACAGCTTGCAGCCCGATGGCAGGACATCTGCTGACCACAGCTAAGGGCCCGTTGGAGGTTTGTGGAGAGCAGATGTAGGACGCAGCCTGACCCAGGGGGCCCTGTGGTTCTTGGTTCCTAAACCAGCTGTCAGATGACAGGCTGGAATTGACCGTGAGGCTTGGCACAGGGCCCACGCCTCTGTCGTGCAGGGCAGTGGTCGTCCTGCTGTAGCTTCCGGCGGCTGGGATGTGTCTGCCCAGACAAGGGACCCGCACCCCCGCCCCGGCGGCCTGCAGGGACCCGCCCCTCCCCCAGCAGAGCACCTGCGCCGATTTATTGCTGTTTCCCTGTCCGTCTCTCCCCCCAGGCTGTGAGCTCTGGGGTGACAGGTGCTGTCCCCAGGGGCTGGCTCCGAGCCTAGCAAGAGGAGGTGCTTACAGGGGAATGCTGGTGCAGCACCCGCAGCCCCTAGCTCACAGGGAGGCCGTCTGCGCGTCCGTGGACAGTTTCCACCCAGGCCAATGGCTCCTTACGCCAAGTACCTGTGTCTACGTCCCAGGGCATTCTCTGGCCCCCGGGGTGTGCCCGGCCAGCTCGGGGGCCGGCCAGAAAGCCTGGGGACGTCACACCTCCAGGGCGGACCCTCAACCAATGTGGAGCAGGGGGTGGTGGACAAATCCTTATTTTCCGCATCCCTTGCTGGCAAAATTGGAAGTTGAATTTTATACAGTTTCTCAGGAGGTCCGGAGTGGGATTGAGCCTCAGGCGCCGTGGAAACACCTCACTGTCCCGGGGTTGATCTGCTTTGTTTCTGTTGTGGTCGGCCACACAGTGCCCCCCACAGGTGTCCCTAATCCCCGGAACCCGTGAAGACGTCACATTTCATGGCAATCAGCTACTTGCAGGCTTGTTCAGGGTCAGCAACTGTTAAGATTTGGAGATTATCCTGGATTATCTGGGTGGGTCTCAATCACTGGGATGCTACAAGCAGAGAAGTTTCTCCAACTGGAGTCAAGAGAGATGTGGCCGAAGAGGGAGGCAGAGGACTCCAAGCATCAGGATGTAGGGGCCGCGAGCAAGGATGGGAGAGAGGCTGCTAGGAGGTCAGGGCGGCCCCCAGCCGACAGCCGCAAGGCAACGGGACCTCAGTTCTGCTGGGAACCTGATGGTGCCAACCTGAGCAAGCCTGGAAAGGTTCTTCCCAGAGCCTGGACAAGAGCCCAGCCGGCTGACGCCCAGAAAACCCAGCAGCCCCCGCGGGGACCTCTGAGCTGCAGAAGCGCGTGCTTTGTAGCCGGAAACACCTGTGGGCCTCGCGTCCCTCTCCCTCACTGGGCTTGCCGGGGTCACCTCCAGAGTAAACAGCCTGCCCCCCATCCTCGTGTCAGAGCCTGCACTGGGGGAGCCCGCCACAGCCGGCCTCCCTCATTCCCTCGTGCCAGGCCCCTCCGA
This sequence comes from Halichoerus grypus, assembly GCF_964656455.1. NCBI lineage: Eukaryota > Metazoa > Chordata > Mammalia > Carnivora > Phocidae > Halichoerus > Halichoerus grypus. The sequence continues at coordinate 5,228,119 of NC_135714.1, forward strand.
GGGGCCGCGTGTCCAGCAGGGAGCCAGACAGAGGCGCGTGGGCCTCCCCAGGCCAGACAGGTGCATGCACCATCAGATGCACCATCAGACGCTGAGTGTGTAGCAGAGATTCCAGAAAGGGGAGAGCTCACCTCTGCTGGACCGCCTTGCAGGCTTCGCCGGCTCCACCCGCCACCGGGCTCCCCGACGAAGGCTCCCCGAGTCCTTGCTTTGTCCGCAGCTTGTGGTTCTCCATTCTCTCACCTAGACCATTCAGCACACGAGATCAGGGGCATGTCTGGGGACCACGTCTTTGCCAGGTCCGGCATGGGGCTGGGGCACAAAGATCAGCGGGGCACCTGCTCTCAGAGTGTGCTGTTTACCCAGCACCCAGCACCCACGCTTAACCCTGGGAAAGGCTCCAAGTGCATGAGAAAGCACGGCTTCTGTCACAGACCCTGAGCCCCTGGAGGAGGGGGAGGAGCGTTCTAGAACATACAGAGAGGTTCAACCTGGATGGTCTCTAACTTGCATGATCTCTAGGGACATAACATTCTGTGGCTATTCAATAACAAAGAGTATTGAAGGAACAAAAGTTGCTCATGTGGCCAATTAAGTTTATCATTTCAATGCACTTCCTGAGAAATCCTCACATTAGAGCCGGGGTATCAGGGAAGCAGGAAATCAGAGCTGAGAGGATGCATGGAGGGTGAGCCCAACCCTAGCCCCACAGATGGGGAACCAAGGCCTAGACGGGAAGTAACGGCCCTGAATGCTCTGTGTGACAATCTCATCTGTCTCCTGCTGGCCTAGCCCAGCCCTTACTTTGGAAAACGATGACGTATCCGCAGCCACCGGTCAGATTTCCAGGCACGTGCCCAGATTTTACTTGACTCTGGGATTCAAATTCCCCAGGACAAGGGGAAGAAAAGGCATCTATTGAGCTCACTGAGAGAAAGAATATTCCCAGAAGACTGCTCCCAGGACCTGCTGCCCATCTTCGGTCTAGGGATCGATTCCAACGATGATCCCTGGACAACCCAGGCTAAACCCATCAGAGAACATGCGGTTCCAGCCTGTTTTGAAGCCTCAGATGCAGGGAGGGACATCACGAGCAGAAGCCTTGAAAAAACCGGCTTTTGTCTATTATCTTACCCGTGTTATTGCTGGCCTTGGGGATTCTGTCCATTTTGTCACCCGGGTAGCCTCTGACGAGAGCCCACGGGGAGACTTCTCTGGGTCTCAGGAACCCCGTATGGCCTGTTCACACTTGCTCTCACTACACAGCTCTGACGAGGTTCCCATCTCTCTGGCCACCAGGAAGCCCAGAGCCAATACCCTGTCACCACCAGGAGGGACTGGATGGCCTATGTCCCAGATCACGACCTCACTCGAACTCCACCCCACTGTCCCGTCCTTGTCCTAGTTCATCTACTTTTTAGCAGTCCTATTGTACTGTATGTATAGTTCTTTAAATGGCTTTTAAAAAGTCCCTTGTAGGGAGACAAAGCAGGAAATAAATAAATAAAATAAAATAAAATAAAATAAATAAAATTCCCTCAAATAACATTTGAAAAAGTTGGCATGCCATCGTGTGTCCCAAACTAAGAGCACATCCGGCCAGTGGCCTGCAGGGCTTCCCTGAGGAGGGGGCCGTACCCTGCAGGGTCTTCAGATGCCGCAGTCTCCTCTCCTCGTGGTCCTGCATGACCCTCCCGATCTGCTGGTAATAGGCGTGCACCAGCCGGCTGACTCCGGCGCTGGTCACGTAGACGCTCTCCACAGCCGCCTCCATCAGGGTCCTCTGTGGCAGGAGGCGAAAGGCTCAGCAGAGAAGCCACCCGCGAGCGCGGTCCCCTGCCTCCCCTTGTCCTGCTACTTAGCTTCCACCACTCCCAACCTTGACTGGTCGGGGAGCAGGCAGAGTGAGTGCTTGGCTTACACCCATCTCGGTTATCCAGTGGTCTGGGGCTGGCTGTATGACCCAGTTCTGGCCAATGAGATGATGCAGTGTTAGGGAAAGACTGATGGGGGACCTTCCCTTTACAAACATTAAGGCAAAGCTTAGTGTGGGGGGAAGATTTTGCTGTTTTCTTCTTCCTGCCTGGAATGCAGATCTGATGTCTGGAGGGGCAGTGGCCATTTTGAGATTATGAGGCAGCGAACTAACACTAAGAATGGTGGATCAGAAGGAAAGAGCTGGTGCTTGGTCACATCACCGAGCCTCTGTGCGAGCTCAGAACCACCTACCTCCACATATCTTGTTATGTGGGATGAATAACTTCTATTTGTTTGCCATTTTAGCGTCTTTCTGTTACCGGCAGCAGTACGCGTTCTCAAGTGACAAACCTTCAGGCCCAGAGCAGAGAGGAATGCTCAGGGACGTGTTGGCTGCGCACTGGCAAAGCCACCGACCTTTACTTCATAAGGTGATGGGCAGAAGTCAGCAAAGTCAGACTCGAGAGTCCCCATTTCAACAAACATTTTTCGAATGGTTCCAGGCTTTGGGCAAGAAAAAACTGCCCATTTATTATGGAGCAGTTACTGCTTCGGGGTTGATTATGTTATGTTTCTAGAGCTGTGCTATTCACTCATTCTCCCAGCTCCGCCTGAGAAACGCGCCCTGCTTCTGCAGGTGTGCAAAGAGGCTGTGCGGGTGAGAGGGTGGGGGAGCAGGTGTGAGCGTCTGGAGCTCCCAGGGCCCTGCTCATCCCTCAGCGTGCTGTCTCTCTCCCCCTGTGCTGACTTGGGCGTTCTCACAGAGGGGCCCCACCTCCACTCCTCCAAGGACCGCGGACCTGGCCTTGCACTTCCGGCCAGGAGCTGTTACTGATGGCTGTGGCCTGCTTTCACTTCCATTTAGAACACGGAGCCCGAGCGGGAGACAGGAAGTCCCCGTTCTCCACCTCCCTCCCCAGTCAGCAGACCCACCCGCACCATCAGGCCTCCTGTCCTCCTGCGTCCCTGCCTCAGGGGGGCGCTGTCTGCTCCCCTCCGTGTCCTGCCCGGCTCCGGGAGATGGTAAATCCTATGGAGGGGAGATGCTGCCCGCCTGGATCACTAGCCCAGCGTCTGCCACAGGGCTGGGGGCCAGGACACCCCGTGACTGGAGCTTGAATAAAGGAATGTTCTTCCAGAAACTGAACACCTGTTCTTTCTTGTAGGTGTGTGTGTGTGGGGGCACTCCCACCCTAGCCTGACTCAGAGCCCCTCTGGCAAGGGATGCCATGCTTACATTTATACCATTTTCATGCTGTGAGCACTTATCAGGAAGAGGCGTAGAATTTTAGGGAAAGGAAATGACCCTCCCAGCGTCGCAAACCAGGCACAGCCCTGAGGTCGCCTGCTGGTCTGCCCCACTCCTGCCCCTCGTCCGCCCTGCCCACCCGCCCCATCCCAGTCCCTCTGGCCCCTCGGGTTCCCCGGGGACGGGGGCTGGCTCGCACCTTGAAGTCATCCCTGTCCTTGGCCCGGCTCTTGGTGGCTGCATTCCGAGCGTGCCCCAGCAGCGCCTGCCCAATGGCTCGCTCTGAGTGCTGTTGCAAGAGTCGCCCGACCTCCTGGGCCTCGGCCAGGAGCTGCTGCTGAAGCTGCAGCCGCGTCTGCTGTGTCTCCCCCTCCAGCCGGCTGGCCTCCTCCACGACTCGAGCCTCCTGGAGAGGACAGGAGAGGGAGAGCCCACGCTGCTGCCCCGCACGGGCGCTCCGGCCGGGGTCATGACCAGGATGTGGGGCTGGCCCAGCCCAGGGCCCCAGGAGGGCGGAGGAAGGGATTGAGAAGGGGCAGAAAGTGAGGACCTCTGGGCTTGCAAAGTCAACAACGCATGTGCCGGGGTGTCTTTTGAAACCCCCCCAAGCATTTATTGGGCACTGACTGCGTGCCCAGCGCCATCTGGGGCCTCTCACACATACAAGAACTTCCTCATTCTTCCAAAACACCATGAGGCCTGAACGCTGGGAGTGATGAGGATATAGAGGCCCAGAGACACTAAGTAACTTTGTAAAAGTCACACAGCAGAGCTAGGTTTTGAAGCCAGAGTTGAGTCTGAGCATAATCTGGGACATCATGGAAGTCGGGGCAGGGCATATAGGGCCCTGGGGATGGCCCTTCCTATGGGAATCAGAGTTGGAGAAGGAGGTGAGGGGACTGAGAGGAAGGAGAGCCAGTCCCACCTGCTTCCCATTGAGCTCTCCTGGGCAGAAGGAAAGTGACCGTGAGCTTCTCCCTCACTAATGGGTCAAAACACCAGCTACTCCACGAGAGCAGTCAGCCTGCTCGGGTTTAAATCCCAGCCCCGCAATTTACAGATCCTTTCTTTCAGCTTGTTCAAACCTTAAAACAGATCACAGGGCCCCTTCCTCCCAGCACCCTGATGACCGTAAGGATCTGATTTCTGATTTCATATCCATGTGTAGCATAATTCTCAATAGAGCAGACACTAATGCCCTCCGGCACACTGGGTGCCCCCCACCCCCAGGAGGCTGCCACTGTCCCACCCTGCAACAGCAGGGGTGGCAAGATTCGGGCTTTGGCAGCCATGGCTGAGCCTGGACCCTGACGGAGTGGCAGGGTTGGGCCAGGGGGCTGACACGCCGATCTTACCAAGGCTCTGAGCAGCTGCAGCTGATGTTCATCCAGACACTGGGAGGAGCCCTGCTCGAGGGCGTGCTGCTCACGCAGCTCCTGGAGAAGGCTCTTCTTCCCAGAAAGTCTCATGTGGGCCAGGGTGGTGATGGCGCTGCCCCGGAGAGCCAGCCTCCGGAGGGCAGAGCGCAGCAGCAGGTCATGCCCCTGCAGGATGCACCATGTGGACCTTTGAGGAAAGTGGGCACGGGGCTGGGAGTCAGTGCTCTTGGCTTCACTGAGCGTGATGGTTAAATTTGTCAGCCAGAATGTTCACGAGATGCCCAAACATCTGATCAAACATTATTCTGGGTGTTTCTGGATTTTCTGGGTCTAACATTTGAGTCAGTAGGCTGAGTAAAACAGACTGCCCTTCCTAATGTGGGTGGGCCTCATCCAGTCAGTGGGAGTCCTGAAGATAAGAAAAGGCTGACCCTCCCAGGGGTTGCATTGGTCTGGAATATGGTTTCTTTCCTCCCTGCCTTTGGACTCAAACTGAGATATCAGCTCTTTCTGGGTGTCAAGCCTTCAGACTTGGACTGGAAATACACCATTGTCTCTCCTGGATCTCCAGCTTGCCTATGTATACATCTCCTGTTCATGCCATGTCTCTGGACAACCCTAATACATTGAAATCAAGAAATGCCTCAAGTAGCCCCGCTCCCCAGGTAGCCTTTCCAGAAGGCGGTAGGTTGGAATTATCCCATCTCGTGCTGCCTGTTTTCTTAGACATGGTTGCTCACCTGTATTCAGCCATTTGTTCTTTTATTCATCTTTTCAACTTTATCATATCCTGCCCCAAGTTTCTGATGCATATATGCAGCTGTCTTCAGTAGACATCTACTTGAATTTCTTACATAGCTTTCAAAATCAACACATCCAGAACTGAAATTGTGGGCTATTTTTGAATTCCCATCTCAATGACTCAAGTGAAAAACCCTGGTCTACCAGAAAGACCCAGCATTCGGTATTTTCTGACAGTCTGAAAAGCTGAACAGAGTGTTGGCAGTCAACCCACCAAGGAGGAGAGACCTGGCAAACACTCCAGGCTTTCAGCTGGGGGCTCTTGTCCTAAGAATAAGGAATCATCCCTTACAGAAGCTTAATTTTGAATCAGCTACTTTCACAAATGGGGTAGCAGATCTGCCACTCTGTGAAATCCCTGCTAGAAGTAAGATAAATCCTCTCTGGAGGAAGATCCCATTATTCAAAAACTTAAATTATCTGTGTAATTTTCAGTTACTGTGTCCAGCATTCAATAAAAATAACCAGACTTGCAAACAGATAATAACTGGTCAAAAATAAAGAGAAAAAATAGATAATAGAAACATACCCAAAAGATACTGGATATTGAGATAATCAGACAAAACCCTTACAATAACTATGATGAATATGTTTAATAAATGATAAGATGAAGAATTTCAGGAGACAACTGAGAACTATGAAAAGAATCAAATGGAAATTCTAGAACTGGAAATTCAGTACCAACATTAAGAACAACAGATGGATTTAACAGCAGATGAAACATTGCTTAAGAGAGCGTGAACTGGAAGATAGTTCAAAATTAGTGTCTAGACTGAACCACAGAGAACAAAAGAATAAAAAATACAGGACAACATATAAGATGTATGTGGCATAAGGTGAAAAATTCTAATAAAATGTGTAATTGGAGCCCCAGAAAAGTAGGGAAAGAATTGGCAAAAGAAATATTAAAGAGATAATGGCTGAGAATTTTCAAAAACCAATGAAAGATAGCAAACCATAGAAGATTAAAGAAGCACTACAGATTTATTAAACAAACAAACAAGAAATACTTACAAAAACCACATGTATATTTAGGCATATCATAATAAACTGATGAAAACCAAAGAACAAAAGAAAATCTTAAAAGCAGCCAGAAATAATTGAAACCAGAAGACAAAAGATTATCTTTAAAAGCATTTAAAAAATAACCAAACCAGGATTCTATACCCAATGAAAACATTTCTCAAAAATGAAGATGAGAAAGACCTTTTCAGACAAACAAAACCTAAGAGAATTTGTCACTAGCAGATCTGAAATAAAGAGAACCTTTTTGCAAAGGAAAATAATCCCAGATGGAAGCCTAAAGATACAGGAAAGAATCAAGAGCAACAGAAAGGGTAAATTTGTGAGCAAATCTAAATAAATATTGACTGCATAAAACAATAATGATAATATCTCACGGGGTTGAAAATAAAGAAGTAAAATACCCACTAAGAAAAGCATACTCTATGAAAGGGGAATAAATGGAAGTAAGGTGTTCTGAGGTGTCCATATTGTCCGGAAGAAAGAATATATTAGTGTATATCAGATTTTGACACATCAAGGACACAATTTAAAATCTTTGAACCACTAAAAGCACAGTAAAAGAATACATAACTAATATGCCAAAAGAGAGATAAATTAAGGTAATAAAAAAAACCTAATACAAAAGAAGGAGAGAAAGGACCACAGAGCAGCAGAACAAACATAAAACAAACAGTAAGATGATAGATTAAAAATCCAAATAAATCAGCATTAAGATTTACATTAAATATAAATAGACCAAATATTAGTACAATTAAAAGATACAGGTTTTCAGGCTGGACAAATCTTCCAGTCGTTCCCTATTGTCTTAGGATGGCCCACGAGGTTTTTCTGCTTGTTGTCATCTCCTTCCCCTATATTATCCAATACGATAGCTATCCACCTACTTCTTGATGTATACACACACTAGTGTCCTGGAAAATGCTGACAACTAGAAAAACAGTTTTATCAAAATAATTTTTCTCATATAAAACAAGGAAAAACAAGTATTTTAGAGAAATTTGAAAATATGGTACTACACTAATAGCTATAGAAAAAGTAGAAAAGAGGGGTGCCTGGGTGATTCAGTGAGTTAAGCATCTGCCTTTTACTCAGGTCATGATTTCAGAGTCCCCAGATTGAGCCCCACATCGGGCTCCCTGCTTAGCGGGGAGTCTGCTTCTCCCTCTCCCTCTGTTGCTCCCCCTGGCTTGTTCTCTCTCTCTCTCTCTCTCTCAAATAAATAATTAAAATCTTTAAAAAAAGAAGAAAAATAGGAAGAATACAGATTTATTAATAAATTGGGAGTGGCTGAAAATGGGGACAAGGGGGCTTTTTAAGTGATGGAAATGTTCTAAATTTGGATCATGGTCAAAGCTGAAGAGCTCTGTAAATTTACCAAAAATCATTGAATTGTACACTTAGAATAATGCATATGAATTATACTTCCAAAAAAAGTATTTAAAAAGGTTGCTATGAAAGACAGCTCTATGAAGTAGATGTTATTAGCCCATTTTATAGATGAGGAAATTGAGGGCAAGATTTTCCCAGATCAAGTCTGACTGCAAGCCTTTTATCTGTGGCACTCTGCTATCACTCTTCTCCACTTTTACACTTACAGATTGGTTGGTCTCAAAACCACTCTGTAAGAATGGCAGGGGCAGTTAATGTGTCCACCTAACAGATGAGAACACTGAGGTTAGCATGGAGATCACAGAGGACACAGCCCCCCCCCCCCCTTCAGAAAGCTGTACTCACTCTTCACTGAGGCCACCAAGTCGGCCCAAGACCTGGTGGACGATGCTCTCATGGTCATCTTGCAGGTGCGTCTGCAGCACGGAGGACAGGGCATGCTCCTCCATCCACACCTAAATCCAGCACAGGGCAACAGGGGGTCAACTCAAGTTCACTTCACCCATCATCGCTTATGCTGGACCATGCCTTTTGTTTCTTGTTTAAAAGATCCTTTTCTCCCCTGATTTCATTAAGATTTTCTCTTACAGTTCCCTCTAAAGATTTTTAAAATTTCTAAGTTGCATTTAAATCTTAAAACATTGAACATTCATTTTCTGTGGCGTGAGGAAGGCATCTAATTTTTTTTCTGCATAAATGGATACTAATTTTCCCAGCACCATTTATTAGATAATTTATCTTTTTATGACTGGCTTGTCATGCCACCTTATCTTACACAGTTTCCATGTATACACAAATGTCATTCCAGGCTCTCTGTTTTAGTCCTTGGGGCTGTCTTTTTATTTCTGCATCAACACCATACTGCTTTAATTGCTGTTGCTTATAGCAAAACTGCATAGACATTAGGGCAAATTCTCCCATATTCTCTTATACAAAGCTGTCTTAGTTATTCTTGGTTGCTTTTCCTTTCATATGAATTTGAGCATCAGTTTATCAAGTTTGGGAAAACTGCTTTTTGGATATTCTTGTAATTGGACTGAATTTATAGATTAATTTGGAGAGGATCATCATCTTTCCAAGATCAAGTTTACCCATTCAAGAACATGGCATTTCTCTTCAGTCTTACTTTATGCCTTCAACAACAGTTTATAAACTTCTCCACTAAGCTCTTATACACATTGGTCAGGTTTATTTTTAGGCACCCTATAGCTTTTATTTGGAAGAGGATCCTTACTGATGTTATCACTGGGTGCTCGGGTATGTAGGAAATCTACTGGTTTGGGATGCTGATATTGTGTCTGGGAAACTTACTGAGCAATCTGAATAGTTGTAATAGTTTGTAGATTCTTTGGGCTTCTCAATGGAGACCTTCATATCATCCACAAAAGCCCTACAAATGAGCCTCAGATCATCAATTGTGTTGTTTAGATCTTATCTTTATGGCTTAACTTATGATTTTTTTTTTTTTTTTTTTGAGATGGGAGGTGGAAGGGCAGAGGGAGAGGGATAGAGAGAATCTCAAGCAGACTCTATGCTCAGTGCAGAGCCCCACACGGGACTCGATCCCAGGACCCTGGGATCATGACCTGACCTGAAGGCAGACCCTTAACCAACTGAGCCACCCAGTTGCCCCTGGAACTTTTCATTAAAGTCAGCCTCTGACTTCTCTTGTAAAGAGTCTACAATAACCTGTCAGAGTGCTTAAGGGGCTAGAACTTCGTAGAAAATTCTATACAGCGGGGGCACCTGGGTGGTTCAGTTGGTTAAGCCTCTGACTCTTGATTTCAGCTCAGGTCATGATCTCAGGGTCGTGAGATTGAGCCCTGTGTCAGGCTCCATGCTCAACGGGGAGTCTGCTTGAGATTCTCTCTCTCCCTCTGCCTCTGCCCCTGCTTATTCTCTCTCTCTCTCTCAAAAGAAAAAAAAAAGAAAATTTTGTACAGCCTTGCTTCTCTAAATGGTAAATGAACCCATACGGGGGTCTTTGGTGGGCACTTCAGAATGCGGGTAAAAACAGCATCAGGACTCAGACACAGTCGAGAGGACCTAGGCCATCAGACTCCGTGTGCCTGCAACTGTCAGACCAACATCTCCAAAGCTATCAAACGCCAGCTCGTGAATGCTTAAATTCAGAACCACAAGCAGCTTCAGGGGGCTAAAGTGCTGACCCTGGTCATTGCTACCTGGAAACTGTGTGGCTTTGGGCAAGTTTACTCTTCGTTTCAAGCTTATAGTTACCAAGGAGAGAAAGGGAGAAAGAACTAGCAGTCAGGGCATGCCTGGTACACGCTGAGGGTTTTGTAGTGTTCTCCCATAACGGGGCGGGCTTACAGGTGGCTGGGTTCTAAAGCCAGAACCTCAGGCAAACACTGTCACGCTGAGGGAGGGGGGACACTGCCATTTTAAAAGGCACAGTCAGGGTACGCCTCATTGTGAGGGTGGCCTCGTGCGAGGGTGACACGGGAGCAAAGACTGCAGCAGACGGAGCAAGGCAGGAGCACACCCAGCGAGCGGGAGGAACGCAAGGAGGCCAGTGTGGCTGGCGCAGAACCAGGAGGTCAGAGGGAAGCCGGGCCCCAACATGGAGGGCCTCGTGGGGCAGGGTGAGGATGCTGGCTACTCTGCATGAAAAGAGAAGCCACTGGGGGTCTGGAGCAAAGAAGTGACACAACGCGACCGTGTCTTTTAGCAAACCTGATGCGCTGGCAATTACAAGATGCACAATTATTTTAAGTATCACTAAGGGAGACAAATCACTGCCAATTAAATTATGATGCATCTCAACGTCCAGGCTGTTAAAATGTTTTTTAAATGTGCACCTTAAAAATTAGTGTCATGTGGTATGTTTTGAAAGGATCACTCTGGGTGGGGGGTTGAGAGTAGACCACAGTGGGGGGAGGCGTGGATTCAGGGAGACCAGGGGGCCAGCTGTCACGGCGATCGGATGACAGGTGTGGTACCTGTGACCAGGTGTAAGGGCAGACGTGATGAAAGTGGTTCCATTCTGGACTAGACAGAAGGCAGAGCCTGTGCAACTTCCTGTCAGTTGCACGTCGGGGATGCAAAAGGGCGAGTCGAGACAACCCCAAGGGTTTTGGCCCGGTCGGCGGGAAGACGGAGGAAGAGTGTGGATGGAGTGGGTTGGGCAGGAAGACCAACAGTTCTTTTTTGGGGCATGTGACAGGTCCATGCCTATTCATCACATACAGGAAGATCTCAGGCAGAGAGTGGAGTCTGGAATGCATTTTGAGCTGGAGACATAAATGAGGGAGGTGCCGGCCTCAGTCCAAAAACCGAGGGATAGAATCCTGCTGAGAACCATGTAAGTGAGCTTGGAAGCGATTCTCTTCTGGCTGAGCCACCGGATGAGACCCCGGCCGCAGGCTGGATTGCAGCTGTGAGACCCCAAGCAGAGGACCCCGTGAAGCCATGTCTGGTCTCCTGATCTGCAGAAACTGTGGGATAATAAATGTGTGTTGTCTTTTTTTTTTTAATATTTTATTTACTTATTTGATAGAGAGAGACACAGCGAGAGAGGGAACACAAGCAGGGGGAGTGGGAGAGGGAGAAGCAGGCTTCCCTCTGAGCAGGGAGCCCGATGCAGGGCTCGATCCCAGGACCCTGGGACCCTGACCTGAGCCGAAGGCAGACGCTTAACGACTGAGCCACCCAGGTGCCCCTAAATGTGTGTTGTCTTAAGCTGCTCGGTTGGTTATTTGTCATGCAGCATTAGGACACCAGGACAGACGGTGTGACTGGATGGGTCACCAAGAGAGTGCATGCAGACTGAGAGGAGGGTCCTGGGCTGCGTCCTGGGCCACTCCCGGGGGCAGACAAGGTGAAGGTGAGAATGAACCAGCAAAGGAGACTGAGGCAGAGCCACCACAGAGGCAGCAGGAGAAGCAAGAGAGTCAAGCAGCTGTTTCAAGGAGGAGGGGAGAGCCCAACTTTGGAGGACAGGGATCTCTCAATATGGAAAGTGGGAGAGAACAGGATCCAGCCCAAGCACTGCGGCTGAGTGCGGCAGGTGAGGCCTGAGAGCTCAGCACAGGTGGGAGCAGGTGTGGTGACCAGGTGATGGAAACCCACCTGCAGTGGGGCTGAGAGAGTGGGAGGAGAGTGGGAGGTGGTGCCAGGATTTAACACCTGATGGACTGATGGCCACATGGGTGTTCCTGACGATAGGAAGCGCTACGGACCGCACCCACCGCCACATGCCTTGTCAAAAGTGCAGACTCCCATGTGGCGGTCTATTACTCTCCCATGGTGGCTGTTTCTACCACAAACTCAGTAGCTTAAAACAACACAAACTCATTGTCTTATAGTTCTGCAGGTCAGAAGTCCAAAATAGGGCTCAAGGGGCTAGACCTGAGGTGTCAGCAGGCTTACATGCCTTCTGGAAGCTCTGGGCAAACCCCATCTCCATGCCCTTTCTAGCTGCTGGAGATCACCTGCATTCCTCGGCAAGTAGCTCCTTCCTCCATCTTCAATCCAACAATGGCTGGCTGAGACTTTCTCGGTCCAACCATATCACTCTGACACTCCTGCATCCCACTTTCACTTATAGGGACCCTGGTAATTCTACTGGGTCCACCTAGATAGTCCAGGAGAATCTCCCCGTCTCAAGATCCTGAACTTAATCACATCTGCAAAGTCCCTTGTGCCGTGTGAGATCCCATGTTCACAGCCATTGGGAATTAGGATGGGGACATCTTTGGGGGGACCTAGCACAGTGGATTGGGGAAAAGCCCAGGAAGCAACATTAGAACAGATTACATTTTGAGAACCACCATTCTACAACCTGTTCCAATTGGGTAATCGACAGATTCCATAATATTTAACAACTTCCCTGAGTAACAGGACACGAAATTACCAAGGTCCTTTGGGTAAAAGACAATGTGGGAAATGCATTTCACAGTCTGGGTGTGTGTTTCATTTTCCATGAACAGTTTTGTTGGTGCTTTTTTTCTTATGACTAAATATTCATCTGAATCATAGAAAGCTCATCGCTCATTTTTATCATCAAGGAGGAAAAATGGTAAGTGAGAGTACACATGGACCTCTAAATATCTTGTGGCAATTTAAGGCAATTAAACAACCAATCAGTAAATTAATTATGACATATACACGTTGAGAAAACAGTCTTGGGTTATACTTATTTAATCAGTTGATGAGGTCATTAACCATCCTGCTTGCTTCTTGCATGCAGAACTCCTCCTGAAACCCTTCTGCATAAGCCACGGAAAATTCACATGCACATGTATACTCACTAAGTAAATAAATAGGAAGTAAAAGCCAGAAGTCATGCATTGTCTAACATTTACTTAAAATAATCAAGAATCATAACCAGAGGGTTGCAGATGCATTATGGCTGTTGGTCTAATAATTTATCAGAAATGAAGTTCTGGATTTTTTTTGATGCCAATATCATTAAATAATGAGAGAGACGCTGTGTGAAAGGTCTTATCTTGCATTATCTCAGAGCAACACTGTTGGGTATTTTGATCCCTACTTTTCACTCAGAAGCAGAGATTCTGAGACATTTAGCAAGTTTTGCAAAATGCCAGAGCTGTGGGGGGGCGGGTGGTTAGCTAACCGGCCGAGGCCAACCAGCCCATGGACAGGACTGCACTGGCTCAAACCCACGCATCCAGCTTCCAAGATTAGGGGCCCGTCTGCAAACTACAGCTGCCTCTCAAAGGCCTCCCCCATTTGGGGAGCCTTCATCAGAGGCACATTAGACTCACATGGCCAGCTTGTCCCCCCCACCCCCACCCCAGAGACTGTAAATTAAGTGGTCTGGGCCCAGGATTGTTATGAATCCAAGGGATTCAGCTTCAACTACATCCCTTGGAAGAACAGTAAAGTGATCCTGTGATAATTTCCAAAGCTGCGTTATTGCAGCCAAGTTCTCCTGGGCCCTCGCTGTGTCCCAGCCCCTGGACTTTGAATAAGAGAATGAAGAAATGAAAACAGAGTTGCTGTCCTCTAGGAACTTAGAGCCAAGCGCAGGAGACAGTTAGCAATGAGAGGAAGACATGATGCAGCTGATGGAGGACTGAACTGAATTAGAAGGAGGTCTAATAGGAAGCGAGGCCCTCTGCTGCTGCATGGCTGTGAGTGGCCTTGTGGCATGATGCCCCCCTTTCCCTACTTGGTACCTTGGACAGCTCTGGTTTGTTGCTTTGGAAAACCTCTCTTCCATTCACGAGTCCAGTGCTCTTCTGTAACTAATTGGACCCCATGGCAAAGAGGCAGGGGTTGTTTCTTATAACAAGCTCCCAAGGGGTGGGCAGTCCAGGGCTGGGACAGTGGCGTCCACTCTCTGCTCCACCATCCTGAGCCCATCTGCCTCCGTCTTCCCGCATCCTGCCTCTAAGTCAAAGGAAGGCTGGCATGCCCCAGGCCTCCTGCCCATGCTCTGGGCAGGAAGAACAGGGAATGCCGAAGAAAGGGAAGCTCTTTGCAGCGACCACACTCTGTCTCATCAGCCAGGACTACGTCACCCGGTCACTGCTAGATACTGGGATAGTGAACACATTCGTGTTACAGCCTGCGGTGTGCATGAAGGCACGAGAGAAAGGAAATACAGGAGTTTTAGTGCCTGTCACATTTGGAAATTCCTCTATTTGACACGTTTTAGTTTTTTAAAATAAAATTAATGTAAATTACTTTCCTATTGCTGCCGTAACACATGACTACAAATTCTGTGGCTTTATTCATAATTCATTATCTTACAGTTCTGGAGGTCAGAAGTCTGAAATGGGTCTTAATTGGGCTAAAATCAGAGCTGTGATCCTTCTGGACGCCCGAGGGGGGAGTCTGCACCTGCCTTTTCCTGCTTCCAGAGGTGCCTGCCTGCCATGCTCGTGGCCACATCACACTGTCCTCTGCTCAAGTCATCACTTCTCCTTCTCTGACTCTGACCCTCCTCCTTCCCTTTTAGGAGGACCCTGTGATTACACTGGGGCCCCCTGGATACGCCAGGACAATCTCTCCATTTCAACATCCTTAATACACTCACTTGGGCAAGGTCCCTTCTGCCATGTTAGGTGACTATTCACAGATTCTGGGCATCTAGGATGTGGATATCTTGGGACCATTATTCTATCTACCACACGGATACCTGGTTTTAATCAGGAAACAGGCTTTCACTGAAAAGCAGGAGTTCCACGTGAGAACCCCCCCCGCCCCCGCCAAGTCCACTCCCTTACGAGCTACCTTCTGGGGTTGACTTCCGCCGGTCTAAAGCACAGGCATCGCTGCCCTTTTGTGATGGGTCAGCCGGAGGCATTATCTACTGACCTCTCACCCTCCGCTCTCTCCTCCTGCCCACCTTGGTGGGGAAGGGCCGGGCAGCGCACAGTGCCAAGTGCTCAGCACAGACACTGAGGATGCTCCGTGGACGAAATCTCTCATTATTCTTCCCAACTGTGAAAACGGTAGACCCCAGGCCCGGTTGTACAAAATGCCCACCTGCTTGTCTTGCTCCAGGAGATCTTGGAAGAGTTCCCACTGCTGCTTGCGGAAGCGATGCGACTGTCTCAGCTGCCGCGCTGCGTTCTCCTGGACCTCCTGCCTCAGGCACTCACACTCTGCCCGGGAGAGGCCGGTCACACCTGGGAGCGTCTGAAGGAACAGGACGTCCACAAACTTCTGGAACGTTTCCATGGTGCCACGGTACAGCTCCTGAAGCCGAGAGCACGTGACGGGGTTACAAGTCATGCTCTCACCCTGGGCAGGGCTGTGGGCTTTCCACAAAGCACAGAGGAAACCCAGCGAAGGGAGCTCTCAGATCACACACACACACACACACACACACACACACAGAGCTGGGGCAGGGGCAGGGGCAGAGGGAGAGGGAGAGGGAGAAGCAGACTCCTTGCTGAGCTTGGAGCCTGACTTGGGGCTCGATCCCAGGACTCCAAGATCATGAGCTGAGCCAAAGTCAGACACCTAACTGACTGAGCGACCCAGGCGCCCCTAGTTATCTCCTTTAGAAGAAGCACCTATGCAGATGCACAGAATCACAAGCACACCTTCACCTTGCTCCTCACACCTTCGCATGCAGCGTATTTCCAAGTACCTCCTCCTAAGAAACAGACTCCAGCAGGTGTATTCCTCATTCACACCTGACAGGCTCTCCTGGTATTAGAAAAAAGGGGTCTTTACCTTCGTGGCCCAAGCTCTCACAGGCCTGGCAACTAGACCCAGGCACAGGAAAATCAAATACATAACATCCCAAGGACATCACTGGAGGGATGAGGCTGTGGTCACTTCAGTGTCACCACAAGCCTTTACTGAAACTGATGTATTTGCTGCCACCCACTGACACTGGCCGGGTGCTTCTATATGCACCGCTCATTCCTCCAGCAGCAATACCTGATGGGCGTTTTGGCCTTGCTTTATGGAGGAGGAAAGTGGGTTTAGTTGGCCAAGATCTTAGACTCCAATCCCAGCTCAAGAGAGGGAGTGTCAGCCTGCTGGAAAATGTCCCCTGCTGGGGGTGGGCTCAGGTGGGCTCGGGGGCCACAGGGTAGGACATCAAGAGCATCTGCCTCATGAGTATGAGCTCACTGGACCTACCCTAGTCCCTCCATGAGAGTGGTTCTCAAACTCAGCTGTGCATCAGAATGCTGTTAAGATGGAGAAACTGAGGCACAAGTTAGATAAGCTGTTCCTGAACCCATAACTGGCCAATGGCCTGGCTGGGATTGGAACCCAAGCGTCTGGCAGGACGTCACTCCTCTACCACACAGCCCACACTGAGTAGCACGTGGTCTTCCTACGGGGATGTCAGTCATTCCCTCCTAATTCAGTGTGGTCTCATCTTCACTAATTACATCTTCAAAGACTCTACTTCCAAGTAAGGTCACATTCTGAGGTTCCAGGGGGACAAGACATTTTGGGGGCTACTGTTAGGAATGGAATTGTGTCCCCCAAGTTCAAATACTGAAGCCCTAAGCTCCAATGTGACAGTATCTGGAGATGGGGCCTTCAAGGAGATGGCTGAGGGTAAGTGAGGTCGAGGGTGGGGCCTTAAGCTGATAGGGCTGGTGTCCTAATAAGAGCAAGACCCCAGAGCTCTTTCTCTTCATGAGCACATGGGAAGGGCCAAGTAAGGACAAAGCAAGGAGGTGGCCATCTGCAAGCCGGCAAGAGGGTCCTCACCAGAACCCAACCCTGCCCACACCTTGACCTTGGACTTCTGGTCTCCAGAACAGCGAGACAGTAAGTGTCTGCTGTTTAAGCCCCCTGTCTAGGGCACTTCGTTACAGCGGCTGAGCTGACCGATACAGACACTATCCACCCAGGATAGCTGCCACGATGCTGAGGGTTTGCACTGCCCACCTTCACATGTTTTTCTGGGCCTGGGATGCCCCCTGACTCCTTGTCCACAGCGCCTGTCTCCCCCTTCAAAGCTTGGCTCAGGCATCACTTCCTGCAGACAGCTGTCTTTGGCTTGGCCTTAGCCCCAGGCATCCCTCACGCCTCCACTCCGTACCCGTAAGCAAGGATGTTGTAACGGGAGCCAACTGGGATCAGGCATGTCCCGGATTCCAGCTACTGCCTAAGGGCCTCATTCCACCCCCATGAAGAAGGCCTATCATTGTCCCCATTTCACAGATGGGGAAACTGGGAACTGGAGAGACCCAGTAAAATCTGGAAGCCACACAGTGAGGAAGCGGAAGAGCCGGGACACAGACCCAGGCACTCTGAGTCTGGAGAGGACCCCGCATGTGCTTCCCAACGCTACGGCACTTGTCACTTTCCTTCATGCAGGATGTCTGCATTTCTGCTTTGCAGTAGCTCTGGGTGCTGCCCGAGGCAGGGGCTCTGTATCTTGGTCACCATCACCCCCCGGGAGGCCCATCACTTTGGAGGGCACAGGTGATCTCCCCGTTCTCTCAGAGTCAGTCCTCCAGGCCAGCATGGAGTCCCCCTCCCCATTCTGGAGTTGCATGAGGTTGCCCGGGGAGAAAGGTGGTGCTGGCACTCAAACCCCGGCCCCCCTGTTCCAGGGCCAGCCCTCCGTCCTCACCACTGCCCTACCCGCTGATTCCCGCAAAAGCTGGCCTCCTTTCCATCCCGGGTGAACTCACTTCCAAAGGCCTTTGCCTCTAGGGACATTTGGAGGTCAGAGTCCTGAGCACCCCGGAAATGGAAGATGCCTCCGATAGGACCCTGGTGTGTGATGCGGGAGGGACCCATGGAGGGCGTGTGGCTTGCCTGCTCTCCACAGGGCCAGGGTTGGACCTGAGCCTGCATCTCTGGGGTCCCGGCCCAGGAGGAGGGGGGATTCCCACGCACGCGCAGATCCTGGGGGTTCTCTGCAGGTCCCACCACGAGGCCACATACCTGGCAGAGCACAGCCACGGCCTCGGTGGTTCTGAAGTTCTCCTCCTCCTCCAGGTAACTCTGGGTCAACCTCTGCCTCTCCAGGACTGCATGAAAAGCCTGCGAGTGAAACACGAGCTGAATCTTGTGGGAAAATGCCAATTTTTTTCCTAGAAAAATTCCCCCAAAGGGCCACTCTCAGATCTGAAGGATGTCCATCCCTGATTTATATAGGAGGAAACTGAGGCACAGGGATATCACGTGGCTGCAAATTGCGAACCTGATCTCCTGGCCACAAGCCACCCAGACATTCTGTGACTGAGTTGCTGGGGACCACCGCCCAGGCCCTGGGAGACTACCCAGTGGAGCCACCACCTAGCAGGGTCAAAGCACACAGGCCGTGAGAGGTCAGTGTGGTCAGCCCTGGCCACGTGGCTGAGCCCTGCCCTGAGGAGCCCAGAGAACGGGGGGAGATGGGGCAGACAGGTGTGCGGCCGAGGGGCATGGCGGGTCACAATGACAGAGGGACAGACTCCTCTTAGGGAGGTCCACGGGGGAAACGCCCCTTGTTCATTTATTTATTCGTTCCCTCGTTCATCCATTCTTTTATGTATCTGCTCTACCCTTCCCTCCTTTGTCCCTGTGTCCTGAGCCCCAGCGTGGGCCTGGCCTGTGCTGAGGTGCTGGGCAGAGCCGACCGGGCCACTTTTCCCCGTGCTCAGGTTTGTGCAACACGATGCCAGGGAGGGGCCAGAAATCTCTGAGCAACACAGAGCAGTATAATCCTATCAGCCTAACTTCAGATGCATCTTGTCCAGGACAGAAACAGCCCCCCACCCCAACCTTGTGACCTGGAAGGGACCTGGGAGGAGGCTCCTTGGGGGGCGGCAAGGTGGACCTTAAAGGGACCTAAATGCTTCTCTTCTGCCCTCGGTGTGTGTGTGGGAGGTCTCCTCCTGGCTTCTCACTGGGGAGCTGCTCCTGCCACCAGGCTGGCCCCAGGGAGGGCCCGTGCCTGTGCTCTGCATGGGGCCTGGGTCCGGTCACCGTCCCTCTGTCCCCCTGGCAGAGCCAAAACAAGGTCCAGCTCATGTCAAGGCAAAGGAGAAGGGCCCAAACAGTCGGGCCGTGGCTGCCCCTTACTTGGTCTTCCTGAACCCTAACAACCCATGAAGTGGGTGCCATGACTCCCATTATGCAGATGAGGAAGCTGAGGGCTGAGGGGAGCAATGCGCCCAAGGTCACTCAGCTCCTTAGCAGCAAAGTCAGTGTTCCAACCCGTTTCCAGGGCCCTAGTGCCCAAATGCTTGACAACTGTGCAGAATGGACAAGCAGGGGCTCCAGCCCCCGCCCATGAGCAGGGAAATACGGGGGCAAAGGCAGGGCTCTCTTCTCTCTCTCTCTCCCCGGTCGTCCCGGCCCATGCTGGCGCTAACTCATTTCTCTGCCCTCAAGGAGGGTGGCCTCTTGTTTCTTGTCTGGCAAGTCTCCTTGTCCCCTTCCTCGTCAAGACAAGGGCGTTTTCTAGCCCAGCCACCTCCCTGGTCCTGCCACAGAGCCTCCCGTGCATGGTCCTCCCTTCCCCCCGCTGGCTAAGGTCACCGGGCTGACACTGGGCAGCGAGCAGTTGACCTCATGTCTGGCTGATGCCAAAGTCTCTGGCTTTCCTTGCACAGTAACGAGGATGAAGCCACAGCACTCAGCCTGCGTGGCTGCTCCCGGGCTGGCTGTGTCCTTGGACGCGGGGAGGGAGTGGGGAGCAGGGTCACCTGGAGGAACTCGCCCGGGGCGGTGCTCAGCTGTGCCTCAGCCAGGAAGCTCCTCTGTTCCTCTTCTTGGGCCAGTGTGAGCTTGGCCATCTCCTTTGCTTGGTGAACCAGTGACGCCTTAACCAAGTCTTTGCCTCGCTGGACAAACTCTGAAATTGAAGTAAGCCCCAGCACGTCGCAGGTTACTCCCCGGGCAAGACATTCACAGTCTCCTGCCCGCACTCAGGATGCAGAATGGACAAGCAGGTGCCCCGCACTCCTGCCCACACTCATAGTTTTATCTTTCAGGTATAGGTGCTTCCAAAAGGCCAGTGTTAGGAGCCCCTGGCTCTTCAAAGCCCACAGCCCCACGTTATTCGAAGGGACCCTACTTCCCCTCAGGCCAGTGCTCAGGACACAAGAGGCTGCATTTGTGGTTTTGCAGGGTGACTGGTCAACCTGACCAGGAGATGAAGAAGAGGCATTTTTTGTGGGGAAAAATGAGGAAGGTGTAGGTGACACAGGGAGGGACAGGTGGAAGGACAGGACAGAAGAGTCTGGGTCTGTAGGAAGACAGTGACATCTCAGAGTGCAGTTGAGATTCAAAAATCACGAGCATGAGTTATTAAATTAGCAGGAACTGCAAGAAGGAGGGGGACCCCAAGGGCAATGCCCCCTGCCTGGTGGGGAAGGTGAAGGCGGGCAGAGAGGCTGGGGTCTAAACCCACCCTCCACCCCGCAGAGGTCACTGGGCCAGCAGCGTGCCTTAGCACCGGGCACTGGGCGCAGTTGGCTCCTGGTGCAGAGAAGTCGAGAGAGGGGAAGGGAGATTCAGTGTCATGCCAGATGAGGGACAGGGTGGTGGGATGAGAAGGATGAAGGGTAACGGGCAGTGTGGGACCCCAGAGAAGGCTTCTGGGAGAGGAGATAAAGAAGAGGTGAGCCAGATCCTTCTCCCCTGGGTTTTAAGGGAGATGTTGAGTGTAGAAGCTGGAGAAGTCAACGAGGGCCAGGCTACCAGGGGTCTGCCGTTCTGGGAGATGTTTGTTTCAGCATTTCATACACACACACACACACACACACACATATTCCACACTTGTAAGACAAGCACACTTCCTTGGGTTTTGTCTGAGAATCTGTTTAGCCTCTGGCGCCAAAAAGGGTGTGACCAGGTGTCCAGAGAGACCAGAGTCCTCCCTCTGCCCAGGGTCCTCCCTCCACGCCCCAACTGTCTCCCTGCCTCCCCTGTCCTGTCCAAGTTCAACAGAGCCTGATCAGTGGGGGTTCCTTTGGCATCCTGTCCCTGCCACTCTGTGCTGCTGGGGCCCCGTCCCACTGGGAGAGCCCAGGTCCCTGTGTGCGATGACCCCCAAGGCCAGATGTGCTCAGTTCTACACAGTCCAGACTCCAGCCAACAGCAGGCTTCCACGTGGTCACAGAAGCCGTGATGCCGAGTGACAAAGACCTCATGGAATGGCCTGAGGTCCCAGCTTTGAGTGCCTCCCTCTGACCCCATCTCTGAAAGGCAGCCGGCAGGCTTGGCAGAGAGGACATGAGCCACTGCAGACAGAGGACCAGGACACAGGCTGCAACGAAAACCTGGCGCCATGCACTGAGCCGTGTCCCCCCAAATTGATACTCTAAAGCCCTAACCCCCGCGGGACTGCATTTGGAGGGTAAACGAGTTCGTGAGACTGGGGTCCTAATCCCCTAGGGCTGGTGCCTTAGAAGAAGAGGAAGAGGTACAAGAAAGCCCTTCTCTGCTACGTGAAGACACAGAGAGAAGGTGGCTGGCAGCAGGCAGGACTCAGTTTCTCACTGGAACTGACCGGGCTGGCGCTCTGTTCTCGGACTTCACTGCCTTCAGAACTGGGAGAAAAGAGAGGCCTGTTGTGTGAGCCCCACGGTCTGTGTTATCTTGATACCGTGGCCCGAGCTGACCAAGACCCCTGGAGACTCCCTGGTCCTACAGCGTCCACACCCATGTGGGTGTCAGAGTCCGCTGGGGAAACTGTGAAGCACACGGACTCCGTGCCCTGCAGATGTCCTGACCGAGACCCCAAGAGGCCGCCCGCCTCTCTGCTTCCACTCCCGGCCCCGGGTGAACGTGCAGCCTTGGACCGCGCTGGGACCAGTGGTGAGCTCTCCCCACAGAGGGCCCGGGGCAGCCGGTCCTGGAGGCAGAGCTGGTACCCTCCCTGCAGCTAAAGTTTCTTCTTTCTAACGATGGGACCTGGACTAAGTCTCGGATGCCCTCAGTATCTTGAGCCCTGACCTGCCGTCCTCCCAGGGTCCGCCCCAGGAGCTGGGGTGGGCATGAGAAACAACCACGTCGAGTTCCTTCTCCTGCCCTACAGGCTCAACCATTGCCCACCCTCGCCTGCGCTGCTGAGCAGGGCCCTGGGACTTGTGTAGAGCCACGGGTTGCAGCTGAGTGCCATGTGCCATTTCCGGGCATTGCCACCCCCCTTTGCCCCTTTGCCCTCTGCGTGGTCCAGGTGATTCTGCTGCAGGAACACTGGGGCCTCCGTCAGCCCGGTCACCGACGGCTAAATGCAGCCGGCAATCCCAGACCCTAGGGGCAGCCTTATGGGGAAGGCAAGGAGGCTCAGAGCTGATAAGGGATGCGGTCCCCAAGGGCCGGAAGGGGGTCACAGCCTGTGCTGGTCTCCCGCGTGCTGCTCCACGTCTCCTGACGCTGCCCCCCAGGCCCGGCCCCCCTCCCCCACCCTGGCACAGGAGGTCTGTGCACCCCGGACCCGGCCATGGCTCACTCACCGCTGCTGAAGTGCTCCGCCTCCCCCCAGAAGGCCTTGTGCTGCTGAGTGAGCAGCTCCTCTTTCTGCCGCCCGGAGAGCTTCCCCTCGATGGTCAGCAGCTCCAGGCCGTGGGACAGGGCGGCCAGCCGGCATTTGGTCTCCTCCTGGATTTGGAGCTTCAGGGACTCGATCATTTTTGCCATGTGCGCCCGCCCCATGGTTCTCTCCAGGGTGTCCTGGGAAGAGAAACCCCCGGGTCAGCGTCCCGTCCCGCAGCAAGGGTCTGCCAACGGTAACGGGCTCCGTCCGTCCTGGAGTGCCCACTGCCTGCGAGCAGAGTGCAGACCGACCGGCTCTCCCGCCGCGCCTCCCGCGTCTGCTCCTTGGCTGCAGACAGAATCGTCCGTCATGGGGCTGGGGTGAGGCTGACGCGGGGTACCAGGCATAAAGCTCTTGGCACAGAGTGAGAGCACGTCGGGGGGCTGCTCTTCTGGGAAGGGGTTCAGTGCGTGCACATGGCCAAAGAGGGGCCTTCCTTCCAGCCATCCCTCCCCAGTCCCTGGGGCCTTTGGCCTCCACAGCCCTGAAAGGGAAAGGCAAAGGCCCAGCAAAGGTCATAGGAGCCCTTGGCTTTGGAGCCTCAGAGAGCCTGGGACGCAGGGTTGGAAGAGATTTTTGAGGGTGAGACTGACTTCATGGGTGGCTCCCTCAAGGTCAGACTTGAGAACAGCCCCCTGCCCCCTCTGCCCCACCACGGCGTCATGACTCAGGACAGGACTCTTGGAAAAGGCACCTCCCTAGGGCAGGAAATGCTGGCCAGCGGCAGACGGCACCCTCTGGGTCCAGAAGCCTGAGGGCAGCTGCTCACCCTGCAGAATGAGCGTGAGGACCGCGGAAGCGGGACGGGGGGGAGGGGCGCTGCTGTGTGGAGGAGGCCCCGCGTCCCAGAGGGAGGACGCTTCTCCCAGCTGGGCATGGCCCCAGCAGACGCCCGAGTCCGCCTCAGGCCCCGTCTTGTCCTCCACGCTGGCAATCCTGCCTCATCAGACCCCCTCTCTTTCCTTCCCGCCGGGCCCGTCACAGCCGGCTCAGGCCCTGCTCACGTCTGTCCTGCTGTCCCAGCCTCCCACCTGCCCCCGTGCGCTCTGCCCCCGCATGGCAGACAGGGGCCTTTCTGAGAGGCAGACACGGTGCTGTCCTATGGCCCAAACCCTCCAGTCACTGCCTTCAAACCGAGTCTGAACTCCAGGACATGGAGCACAAGGCCCCGAGGACCAGGCCTGGCTTCGTCTCCAGCCTTGTCCACACACCTTCTTGCTCAGGGCCGCCCAGCACACCTGGCTCCCAGCTCTGCCGGGCCTTTGCACCCTCGAGGCCCTCCGCCTGGAGCACCCTCCCTGTTCCTCTCACTCCTCGGCCTGCTAGTCCTTCTCATCCTTGCTGGGCTGGGCTGTGGGGTGCCTTCCCTGATCTCCCCCACGCAACAGCGGGCCCCTCCTCCATGCCCCACGGCCTCATGTGCTCTGTCTTTAAGGGACAGTCCCAAGCTGGACTGAGCCCTTGAAGACAGGGCAGGGGGGGTGTCTGAGCCACCCACGGCCAGGCCTGGGTCTCACTGTTTGCTGAGCGGCACTGGTCTGTGTTCTGACAACGTGTGAACAGGGCAAGGATAAGGATCCCCCAGTTACAGACAAGAATGCTGAGGTTTATTCTGGAAGGCCACATAACTAGCCCAAGGACAGCGGCTTTGAACCTTCCCCGATTAGAAGCACCTGACAGCCGTTGGCAGGTGGCAGGCCCATGACCACTAGGGGACGCAAGAGGATAAGCGCTGGGTGGCCGCGCGCCGGGTGGGAAGGCTCTGCTCAGCGCTCTGCGGGGGACCCAGACAGGGCCACACTGGGGAGGGGTGCGCCCAGACCGCCGGCGGCAGCCACCTCTGAGGTAGCACGAGACCTCCCCAGCTCAGTAGTGACAGCACAACCTCCGGGTTTATATTCAAAGACAGACAGAGTGGAGAGAGGTGAGCACGTGCAGAGGGACATGGGATGGGAGACGAGGGGTCCCCTTGCTCTGAGAGTGTCCCCAACAGCGCCCAGGTTAGAACTGGGCTCCACCTGTCCGAGCTGCAGGCCTTGGGGACAGTGCCTTCCCCGGACCCTGAACTTACGGAGCTGCGGTGAAGATTAAGTTAAAATACGTAAAACCCTCAAAGAGCAGCCAGCACGTAGTAAACGCTCACGAGCGCAAGCTGCTGTTATAATTATCTACAAGCCCCTGGCCTCGCTCTTGACGTGGCTTTTTGTCAGACATCCCAGGAGGATGATTCTCATCACCTCTGAGGTCCTTTCCAGAACCCTGCCAGTTGGATATTCAGTGACGCCATGTGAACATTGTAGCTCCCACTGCCCAGGCCAGAGCGCTCAGACACCGACCCAAGAACTTAGAACCTTCTGGAGTTTATCAGCAACATAACATGAGATACAGAAGCTACATTTTTGGGGGGTACACAGATTGACAGCCCTTTGCGTGCATCACCGTGAGGATTTGCTGATACCCACTTCGCCCGTGGATCTGTGGCCGGTGGTCTAATCACTAACACACCAAGCACTTCCCATGGGCCAGGCTCTGTTCCAAACGCCTTACATATCGTCCGCTCTCTAATATGCTCTTCTGATCCCCACTTACAGAGGATGAAACGGAGTCACAGAGAGGTTAAGTAACCTGCCCAAGGTCAGCTAGCTAACAAGCAGCAAGACTGGTGTGAACTCAGGTTTCCAGCTCGAGTCTGTAATACTGTTTCTATAATAGAACGTGGCCCACAAATCAGTACTCATCAAATGTTGGCTAAGAGAAGGGCATATTGATAACCTGGATAATTCCTTCCCTTCTTTCTATTTGGAAGTTACCAGCTAATACTTGGGCCAAAGTCAGCTAAGGATACTTTTTATTTTCCTACATCAATATCCTGCTGACAGAATAATAATTAAATAAAAAGAAAAAAAGGGGAAAAAATAGTCTTTCTCTTTTGATAAGCATTAATATCAGTAGCCTTATCAAACTGAAATCCAGTTCACAGGGGTTTGGACGGCAAATCCGGAAGCTTGTTGCCCGGGCTCAGTGATGTCATTAGACAGCACAGGAATCCAAGGTGGGTCACTTAGCTGGCCCCCTGCTCATCAGGAATAAAATATCTGCCATGCCTACCTTCCAGCAGGGCCGGGGAGGAAAAGGAGATTGTATGTGTACACAATGAGCAAAAACATCAAGTTCTCAAATAGCTGTTGTACCCGGGGAGTTTGTTAAAATGCATATCCTGAGACTGGTGGGGAGGGCCTGCATTTCTAACAAGCTCTCAGGGGCTGCAGAGGCCGCTGGTCTGTGGACCACACTCTGGTGGTTGTGGAGAAATGGCAGGGCCTGCTCCGTGGATCAAAGCTGCCAAGTCGCTGAGCCAAGGGCAGGGCGGCCGCTGCAGGTTTCTGAGCTGGGTGCTCAGGTGGGTGCACAGGTCTGAAATGGAACTCATGAGTATCCAAGGGGAAATGGGTGCATGGTGTGCACAGCAGGGCAAGGCCCAAATCACAGCTGAGAAACCCCATGGTGATTAGGGCATTATGAGTCCCTGAGCACTTCCCCAGGTCCTGTCTGCAGAAACTCCTTGGACCACTCTTTCATAAATAGAGTAATTAAAGCTCAGGGGGGTTAAGTAACTGGTTCAAGATCACACAGCCTCAAGTGGCTGAGCCTAGGTTCAAAGTCAGATTTTTGGATTCCTCTATGCCAGTGGGTTGCATCTCCAACTATATATCAGAATTGTTTGGGGAGCTTTAAAACCAGCAATACCAGGGGCTTCACTGTAGACCAATCAGACTGGATCTCTGGGCATGAGGTCTGGGCATGGTCATTTTATGAAAGCTCCTCAGGTGATCCATGGAGCCGTCAGGAGAGTAAAGGAAGCTCCATCCACACAAGTGGGTGTCAACTATGACTACTCATTGTGGTCACCTAGAGCTCTAAAAACCCCAGACTCATTAAGTCAGAGTCTCTGGGGTGGGGCCCCACCTGGGACCCCAGCGTCAGTACTTTTTAAAGCTCCCCAGATGATTTCAATGTGCCGCCAAGATTGAGAGTCAATGCTCTATGGGGCCACAGTGCAAAGCTGGTCAGCATCTCCTCTTAAGGAATTGGTGGGTGGGTGGATGGACGGATGGAAAGAGGGATGGAAGGATGGATGGCAAGATGGATGGACAGACGGATGGATGGATGGAAAGATAGATGGATGGATGAATGGATGGATGGATGGATGGATGGTTGGATGGTTGGATGGATGGATGGATGGTTGGATGGTTGGATGGTTGGATGGATGGATGGATGGATGGTTGGATGGTTGGATGGATGGATGGATGGATGGTTGGATGGATGGTTGGATGGTTGGATGGATGGATGGATGGTTGGATGGATGGATTCACTGCTTTTCTCTGGGCTCTATACCCCCATCTACAATTTAAAGGTGTTCGACTTGATCTCTATGGCGCATCAAGCTTCTGGATTCCACATCCCTAGTATGAGTATCTTCAGGTTCCTTCCCCGCCCCCTTCAGCATACCAGAGCCTGCAAATCCTGAGAATCACGCAATAACCCTTCGGCTGCAATCATTCTTTCTGTGAGTGTCATCATGAGCTGTTGGACTTTGGAGCTGGAACACTTAAATTGGTCCATAAGAAAGTGCTGGATGTTTTCCATCTGTTTCCAGAAAGCTTCCATCTGTGAAATGAGAATGAAAAGCAAGAGGTGGGTGTAGAAAACTTATTTAAAAAAGTTACAAAGCTAGACGGTTCATGCTTGAGAATTACAATTCATTCCTTATCACACACTGAGATTCTAAACACTTCTGCAATTGGGAATGAGTTTATCTTGGCAATAATCGAGTTCTATAGAGAGGTTCCTCCTTGGTGTATTGTAGGTGCCAGTCAGTTTCAAGATGGCTTTTCAGCAAACACCAATGCTCTGCTGATAAGGAAGGCAGGCACAATGAGATCACCCAGTGTAAACAGCTTAAAGACTCTTAAACAGGCCATGATTGCTGCCTGGGGAGTGTGTGAAATTTGCCAGTGTGATCCTGGAAGCTTCCATATCTCCAAAAGGGATTAACCGTGTTCTGGAAATAAAAGCACGAATGGCCATTTACATTTCAGTTATTGCTCTAAAAGTACAGAAGAGCAATATGGCAGAGACAGTGCTGACCATGAAAACATTCTGCTTTAAAATCGTTTTCCTCTGGGGGCCTGGGTGGCTCAGTTGTTAAGCATCTGCCTTTGGCTCAGGTCATGGTCCGAGGGCCCTGGGATGGAGCCCCACAACGGGCTCCCTGCTCCTCGGGAAGCCTGCTTCTCCCTCTCCCACTCCCCCTTCTCGTGTTCCTTCTCTTGCTGTGTCTCTCTCTGTCAAATAAATAAATAAGATCTTTGAAAAATAAAAAATAAATAAAATAAAATAGTTTTCCTCACCCCCCATCTTATCAGGAGGAGAGGTGGGAATCACCGAGTGGCTGAGAATGTCAAGGCTCATCCAGCCTCCCAGAGCTCCAAGAACCGGGATACTAGCAGTCATAACCACCTCCCTTTCCAGCATGCAGGTAGGTGCCAGGCTCTGTGCCTCACCCATTTTGTGTCCAGGTAAAATGTCTATATAGGCCCAGCTGCAGGAACAGCCTCAGAAAGTTAGGTCACCAGTCATAGGTCACAGAGCTGGGAGGCAGGGGCAGAGTTGGGGCAGATCCCCTGAACTCCCCAAGCTGTGGCTTTTCTCCATCGTGGCTCGGCCTCTCCAACTTCTAAATTCGTCTGGGCACCTCTTGCTGCACAGGGCATGGGCATGGGAGGGGTTGGGGCTGAGCAGCACCAGAAGCCTGCCCTGACCTTGTGGCACGGGCGGAAAGGTGGAGACAAATGCAACCTGAAACACTGAGTCATTCAGACCAGCCACATCCCAGGGGCTGCGCACGGCCGAGAGGAAGCCCACACCAGGGTGGGCAGGCCCTTTGTGCCCTCAGGGATCTGTGTCCCAGCCGGGCAGCAGCCCATCCATCAAACCTCTGGCCTCCCTCCTGCTCCCGGCCCCCCACCAGTTGCCCTCCCTCCTGACTGCTCTAAGAGGACGTGACTATCACCTGTGACACCTGCTCACCTCCAAATAGAGTTGGATGTCCAGCCAGCATTGCTGCTTCTCCGCCAGCCCCAGAGAGCTGGGATACCCACTCTGTTCTTAAAAACTCTTGATTCCCTTGGCGTCCGTGACATGATTTTCTCCCGGTCCCTCAGAGTCCATACTCTGCCTTCTTGTCTCAATTCTCCTTGGCCCCCCCTCTTTAAATGCTGGCAGGATCCCAGACTGGGCACCAGGTGCCTTTCCCTACCCTTTCTATACACACCCTAGGCCAGGGCGTCTCCACTGCTGAAGGTCACCATACGTCCGAGAATCCTGGGCATACTACGAATCATCTGCCTGAAATACGCAGATGTGGACGCACGGGTCCACTGCTTTGGGGAGCCCGTGGACCCAGGAATCAAGGCTGAGCACCCTCCCTCTGCCACTCATGCCATGAGCATCCTCGCTCCCCATGTCTTCTGACCCAAGCTTAGTGGAGGCTCTCCATCTTCGGGCATCTCCACCTCAAGATGTCAAGTCAGGACTCACCAGCTCCTCTCCCAACTTGCTTCTCGTTCTGGGATCCTTATTTCCATAGAACTAATCCTTTACACCCTCTTCTCTTCCAAACCTCATTTTCTGCTACCCTATCAGCTCTCCCACTTTTTCTTACCCCTCTATTCCTATCGCAACTGCCTTCATGAACTTTTCCTACTGCCCTAGCCCCAGAGCGCATACCTATCCTCCACTGAGCGGCCCGAGCTGTCCTTCTAAGACAGAAAAGGATCCAGCTGCCTTCTGCTGCCAAACTGCAGTGACTCCCACCTCCTTGGCACAAGATGAAAACCCTCAGGCCAGATCTCTGGCTTTCTCTGGCTCTGCTTCTCCTCAGTCCTCCCTGGCTCCCTTCTTTGCCTGCCCACAGGCCAGCATCCACCCACACTTCTCCCAAAAGGCCTCTCGATGGGTCTTTTCTTCTACGAAGATTTTCCTAACCCTAGGATAAAACGGATTCCTCTCTCCACTGCGCCTCCACCTTCTAGTGTTTTCATCTGTCACAACGCTTGTAAGCTATAAAGTCCAAATCTGCTCACCTGTCAGTCTCCCTACTAGGCTAGCCTGTGCATCTCTGGCAAGGCCAGGTCCAAGGGCATTCTGAATCCCCAGTGTGCAGCACAGTGCTTGGGTGCCAAAAAAAAAAAAAAAAAAAAAAACCTGTTTAATACCTAATATAGGAACAGGGGGTAGTGGAATGGAAATGCAAAAAAGGGGTATTTGAAGGAAGCCACCCTCTTTGGAATTTAAAGCAGGTATTTATGAGTGATGCCTGGGGTCGAAAAGTTAGCAGCTAGCGTCTGCTCTAATCCACAGGGCGGGAATGACATATAGGGTTAGAGCAAACTTTGCTTTGAATGACAAAAAGATCAATCTAAAATTTAAACAAGGGGGATTCATTTAAAAAAAAAAAACAAACCCTGTAAATCTTCGCCCCTTCATTATACCTTCTCTATCACTTACTTTCCGAAACTGGATCACTGGCTTTGGGGCAGAACACATCAGGGATTTCAAGTCTTAAACATGCTTCTAGGTGCCATCTCTTTAATCTTGCTAATTTAACTGCCCCAGAAACCAAGGTTTTTATAAGGAAAAAGAAAAAAAAAATCCATCACATACATTGTCTATTAGCTGCTCAGAGTATTCTCGCTCCTTCTTTTCCACATCTGCCAGAGTGATGTATTCAGAATCACCAGCCCCCAACAATTCCGTGTTTGACAGTTTGACCTGAAGTCCCTTTTCTAATTCCTCCAAGTCCTGGGGAAAACAGAAAAAAGTGGGGGTGGTGGTGGGAATAAACAAAGGAAAAATCTAATATATCTTAAATTCTAGAAAAGAAATGCTTTCATCTTTCACCACATTATCACAAAATATTTCTTAACCATAATTAGCTGCTCTGGCATTGTCCTACTTAAGTCTGATGATAGAAATCTATCTTTCTCATTAGACATAGAGTCCCAAGAATACTGGATTCTTTTCTTCTATATTGCTCCCTCCCTCCCCTTGAAAAAAAAAATAGAACATACTTTAAAAAATGGTGAATTAGTCTCTTTCATTTCTTACGAAGTCTTGGAAAATGCCGTGACTTCAGGGGGTTGCGAGGGAATGCTTCTTCCCCACTCCTCTGGTTTCCGTGGGGAAGGATTAGTCACTACAACCCAGGGAGGGCGGGACGTGATGTGATTGGTGGGTTCAACAGCAGGAAGTGGCGCCCTTAGCTTGTCCAGCCTCTTCCTCTTTGGCATGCGCCGTTCATGGGGAGGCCATGGCTGTGGGGTGTGCTCGGCTCAGGGTGCGCCGGGCAGCGAAGGGCCTGCCGCAGAGGTGGTGGGCGTGGTCAACACCGAGGCAGGCGATCTGGCGAACTCTGGGATCCAGAGTGCGGAAGCTGAGTCCTCCAAGCTGGCCTCTCCGTAGTGAAGCCCACTTTTCCGTGCGCGTGTCCCTGACCCTTTGTTATCAGTTCAGAATGGGGGAAGGACGGGTACCCTCTGTAGGGAGTCCCTCTGGCCCCGAGGTGGAGGCTGGGAGGAGCCCTGTCTTCTCCAGAACGGTGCTGGGAGGCCTGGAATCCGCCCCGGCGCGCCCCCAGCTTCACTAGGGAAAACGATGCCCATAAAAACTGCTTCTGCGCGTCCCAGCCGAGGCCGTGCGTGCGTCGGGCCCTCGCGGGGTCGCTTCGACAGAGCAGGGCTGGCTCCTCCCAGCTGAGGAGCCCGGTACTCGGGGAGCTGGGGTGTTTCCTCCGGAGTCTCCTCGCGGTGGCAGGAAGTGGCGCGCTGGGCTGGTCCCGCAGCCCCACCGACCCCAGATGCCCACTCCTCCAACTGCGCGCGTCCCCGTCACGCCGCTTCTCTCCCAAGAGCAGCTGCGGGTTCTGGGCACCGCTTGTCCCCTTCTGGAAGTCCGGGGCCATCGTGAGCAAGCACCACCACCACTGTGGTTAACACGCCCTATAGGTGCCGGCGGTGGAGTCAGATCCCGGGTCTGCAGACGGCAAAGCTCTTACTCTTGCCCTAGAACCCCACTTCATTATTATGTGTGGAATGTCCAGTATCACCATGATCATCATTATTTATTCACTGGGGAGTCACTGAAACTCAGTGAGCCTCAGTTTCCTCTGCTGTAAACAAAAATAATAATAATGGCCACTCACAGGGCTGCTGTGAAGATGGAATAAAATCATGCGTGAAATGCACTGTAATACGTGTGCATTGCCTGATGAGGACAATCCTGGTAGCAGTGGTCCTGAGGATGGTGCTGGTGACGGAGATGATGCACCGCCTCCTTCCTGGGGTGCAGTAATTCATCCTTCCCCATGAGATCCAGAGGAATGGGGGAGAAACATGCTCTCCCAATCCCCCACATCTCATGGGGCGGTGATGGGGAAGATGGCGGTGGCGGTGGTGATGATGAGGATGATGAGGAAGATGCTGGTGGTGGTGAGGATGAGGAAGATGGTTGTTGTGGTTGTCAGGAAGATGTGCGCAGCTATCATGATTCAGGGTCTAACTATTACTTTGCTAGGTGCTTCATACACACTTCTCTTAGCCCTTCCATGATCCCACAGGACGGGAATCACTATCCCATGGCACAGGAGGAACCTGGGATTCTGAGAGTTTGTGAAAGAAAGAACCAGGGTATCAACCTCCACCAGTCAGACTCCAAGACCTGGCTCGTTTCACTGCACATAAAGCAACATAAACTCCATATAAAAGCCTGAGAGGAGTAGAATGCACCATAGTATAAACAGTTAAAACCAATAAATTAATTAGGTATTTAAAAATACCCAACCTAGGGGCGCCTGGTTGGCGCAGTCTGTTGGGTGTCCGACTCTTGATTTTGGCTCAGGTCATGGTCTCAGGGGTGTGGGATTGAGCCCCACATTGGGCTTCACGCCCAGCAGGGAATCTGCTTCTCCCTCTACCCCTCCCTGCCTGCTTGAGCTCTCTCTCTCTCTCAAATCAATAAATAAAAACTTAACAACAACAGCAACAAAAACCTAGGAGTGCCTGGTTGGTGCAGTCGGTTCAGTGTCTCACTCTTTTTTTTTTTTTTTTTTTTTTTTTAAGATTTTCTATATTTATTTGACAGAGAGAGACACAGCGATAGAGGGAAAACAAGCAGGGGGAGTAGGAGAGGGAGAAGCAGGCTTCCCGCTGAGCAGGGAGCCCGATGCGGGGCTCAATCCCAGGACCCTGGGATCACGACCTGCGCCGAAGGCAGACGCTTAACAACTGAGCCACCCAGGCGCGCCTGGGTGTCTCACTCTTGATTTCAGCTTAAGTCATGATCTCAGGGTCCTGGGATTGAGTCCTGCATCAGGCTCTGTGCTCAGCATGGAGTCTGCTTGGGAATCTCTCTCCCTGTCCCACTGCCCCTCCCCCTGCTCTCTCTCTCTCCCTCTCTCTCAAATAAATATCTTAAAAAATAAGTAAATAAAAATACCCAACCTTGTTCAGAAGATAACAGTAACAGTGGTTCTGAGTAGCAGGTATGACCAATATTCTTCTCGTTTTCCTGCTTTCAATATTTTTCAAATTTTAATAATACCTATGGTCATTTTTGTATTTGTACACATTTTTACATAATTGCATTGTGTTCAAAAGCATACATTGTAATAAATTATTCTTACACGTGAAAAAAATAGTTTCTTATGATATTATGTTTTATATATCGTGATAAGCTATTTTTAAGTAACCTTGAAATATAGATTGAAGACTTACATTTTCTTGCTTTGAAAGAATCCTCTGGTATAATTCATCATCAGACTTCTTTTTAGGAAGAAGATCAAGGAGGCACATTTTTAAAATCTGAATAAACATCTATTGCCAAGAAGGGAAACATAATGAAGAGAAAGGCTTAGAAATGGTATCTCCCTCTCTATCTCTCCCTCTCTCCCTTTCTTCTCTCTCTCTCTCTCTTCACACACACATACTTTCTGCTAGGGGGAAATACCTCAGGTTATAAATCATGACAATAGCCTATAATGGACTGTATTTTCATAAAGCTTCTCAGAAAAAATGCTTCACTTCTTTTGCTTTTCATTCATTTATTCAAGAAATGTTCAATAGGTGCCTACTCTTGCCAGTCCTTCTGCATTTCCCCATACAAGTCAAGAAAACATAAAAGGCAAAGAGGTGTTGCTTCTCTGTGGGAAGAATCAGAGGCACAGTTGTTTGGAACTGGGATGTATAAAGTCATCCACTCCGGCCTCCTGTCACGATGGATGGAGGTGTCCTCTACACCAGAGAGGGTCCTCTCGTAAGTGGGGACACCCAGGACCGTCCAAGGGTGCTGTCTCCACACCTACCATTCACCTGCTGTAGGACATCTGGGTGTTTCCAGTTTGGGGCTATTGCGAATAAAACTAGTAAGAACATCCACGTACGGGTTTCTGTGTGAACATAAGATTCTCTGGGGTTAAATGCACCAGAGTGCAATTGCGGGGTTTTGTGAGAAACTGCCTGTTTTTCAGTCTGGCACTCAGCATTCCCACCAGCAATGCGTGCGGGATCCAGTTTCTTCCCATCCTTGCCAGCATCTGGTGATGTCACCATTTGTTATTTTGGCCAACCTGATAGGTGTGTAGTCATATCTCATTTTTTAAATATATCTCATTGTTTTAATTTGCACTTCTGTAATGGCTAATGCTGTTGAGCATCTTTTATCTGATTTTGTGTGTGTGTGTTTACCTGTCGACTGCATATCCTTTTTGGTGAAATGTCTGTTCATGGTTTTTGCCCTTTTTCTAATTGGATTGTTTACTTCTATGGAGGTTTGAGTGTTCTTTATATGTTTTAGGTGCGAGTCCCCTGTCGATACGTGATTTGCGAATACTTCTCTTTCCCCCATCCTCTTTAACAGGGTCTTTTGCAGAGCACAAGTTTATAATTCTGATGAGGTTCAATTTATTAGTTTTCCCTTGTGTGGGTCACACTTTCAGTGTTAAGTCTAAGAAAGAACTCTTTGCTTAGTTCTAGATCCTAAAGATTTTCTCCTGTTTTTTGTTGTTTTTTTCTAGAGGGCCACACAGCAAACGTTCCTGGGTTTGTGGGCCATACTATCACTTTTGCAACCATCGGATTTTGCTGTTCCAGCATTGAGGCAGCCGTGGGCAATAGGGACAAGAACAGGCATGGCTGGATTGGCCCAAGGGCCACAGTTTGCAACCCTTGTTTTAAGGTTTGTTGAACACCGTTCTATGCCAAGCTAATATGTATATTATTCCATTTGGTTTTTATAGCATGCAGGACATTGGTACAATCTTCCCCATTTTACAGACAAGGAACTCTTCGGCTGGGAAATCTGGATAACTGGCTTCATGTCACAAGGGACAGCCATGAGGGACAGAACCTAGAACTTTCTACCAACCTTCCTTATGCTTGTCAGTGCTAACGAGCTCTGGGAACACAATGTCTTCTTGGCTTTCTACCCACTGAAGTCGAGGCCACGTAAGGTGACGTTCTTTTCTCAAGATGTTGGTCTCAAACCCACTTTCGTTTTGACCCCAGACTGAATCCGTGATGTGCACTGTCTTGTCTCCTTTCAATTCAAAAAAATTTTAATTTGGAAAAATTACAGAGACAGAGTCAGAGGAAGGTGCCAAACCAGTACAGAGTCCCGTGGGTTCTGTCGCCTGGGCGATACGTGGCGTCACTGTGGGACAATATCAAACCCCAAACTGACATTGACTTCGGTCCGATGCAGTCACTAAAGACTTCACTCCGTTTCCACTCATTGTCACACGTATTTGTGTGTGTGTGTGTGTTGTCTATGCAACTTTACTCCAAGTACGGATTCATGCAATCACCACCACAATCAAGACAGAGAATGTTTCAGCACCAAGAGAATCCCCTAGGCCGAATGATCCCTCTGTTGGCAACCCCCCAACACACACATCCCCTGATCTCTGCTGTTCTCGCTGCCATTCTGCTTTTAACACTGTCAAATGCAGCTTCTGTCTACCTCCTGACAAGGCAAGTGCCAGTTTCTCCCCCAAGGACCACCAGGGAGCTCTGAGCTCCTGGCCTGCATGACGGTCACATCTGCTCTGAGTCACTTTTTTTAAAAATTTGTTAGTGAC
This sequence comes from Halichoerus grypus, assembly GCF_964656455.1. NCBI lineage: Eukaryota > Metazoa > Chordata > Mammalia > Carnivora > Phocidae > Halichoerus > Halichoerus grypus. Next base: position 5,264,076 of record NC_135714.1, read on the forward strand.
ACAGAGTGGACACACAGCGTTAGGGCAGTTTCCGCTGCACAATACAGTGACCCCGCAGCTTCGGTCTGAGTCACTTCTGAACTGACCTGTGTGGACGGATCTCTCCCAGAGAAACGGAACTTGAGGTCTCCCTGAGTGCTGGCGCAGTTCCCCAGGTCCCGCACACAACAAAGATACGCACCGCAGGGAGGGAAAGGCCACGGGTGGAGAGCGGTCCCCCAGGGCGGTGTCAGCGTCCGTGGGCACATTTCTGTGGAGCGCCTACTGTATGCAGGCACACAGAGACCTTGTGCTCAGACCTCACTTGGGTTCTGTGTCTGCCATTCACCAGCTGTGTGATTTGGGGCAACTGACCCGACCTCTCTGAGTCTCAGGTTCCTCGTGAGTGAAAAACAACAGTAAGGCTTCCTTGAGATCAGGCATTTAGAGGGCTTAGCCTAGCAGAGTTTTCGTGCTTCACAGGCGGGTCTGCGATGGTGCTGGTCACACAGCCCGGCAGAGCCTGGAACTCTGTCTACACAGACCCTTCAAAGCAGGACAGCTTCACTTCCTAGTAATTCTATGGGGTGAGAGCTGAAGAACATTATCTTTATACCTTTCCTAAAGTGGCCCAGAGAGGGCAAGTGACTTACCCAAGGTCACACAGCTCATCCGTGTGGGAGGGTGGACCAGAAGCCAAGTCTCTGACTCCTAGTCTAGGGCTCCTTCCCCAGCTTCCAGCTGACGGGTCTCCCTCCAGGGAAGCCTGGCCATCTGCCCCACACTCACTCAGTCCCCCCCACCCCACACGCTCATGGCGCCGTATGGTCTGCTCCACACTACCGTCCGCCGTGGTGCGTTTGTGCGGTTCACTGCCTTCTCCCCCCGGAGAGTGGGCCCCACACAGGTGGGGGCCGTCCCTGGTACCGTGCTGGGCAGGGAGGAGAGGCTCCGTCATGCAGACGAGTGACGGTGGATGCCTTCTCCGTGACAGCAAGCTGCTTCCCCGCAGGCATCTGCTGGCTGCTCTGGGGCCAAGGCGGCCAGCCGGATGGGGCTCTGAGCACAGACACCGTCGGCCCTCCCGGGAGCACAGAGCCTTTGAGAGGACTGCCAGGGCCACCTGCTGGCTAGCGGGACGGGATGTGGCGGAAGGAGAGCAGGCCGCCGCTGCACGTGGGCCGCTGCCTCAAGGCCACGGGCTCTTCCAGGACCGTGGGGCTGTGGGAACAGGCTCTGTTTCCGGAGTCCTGGTATGATTTCTGGTTTCCAGCACAGGCCCGTTTACGAGGCCCATCCTGCTCTCACAGAGCCCCCGTGTCTTTCTACTGCATCTGCAACTTGATGTTCATATTTTTCCAGTGTCTAACGAAGCACCCCGTGGGCATGTCTGTCTCTGTCACCCTCTCCATCAACCCGTCTCCCTTTCTCTTTCCAACAGCCCCCCCCCCCCCCATAGGTCTCATCCCTCATTCGATAATTCGGGAGGAAGAACTCCTCTTTTGAAGCTCCGTGGCCTCAAGGCCTGACCAGCCCTGCCCGGGGGTTCCGCAGCTTTGGTGGGACGTGTCTCTTTGGCTTCCTCGCTGCTCCTTCATCCACTCAGAGAAAGCAGGCCTATGAGAAGGTACCAGACTTCCCATGTCAGCTCCAACTTAGGGCTTTACGACTCTGGACGAGTCCTCTCTGTACCGCCATTTCCTTGTCCGTAATGTGGGATAATAACGGCACCCACCCCTCCAGGCTGCGGTGAGGTTCACAGCTGACCACCGGTGTGACACGCCCAGGGCCCAGTTCGTAGTGAGCAACATCAAAGTCGGCGCGCATAAACATTGTTGTTACTATTATTCCTTCAGAAATGCTGGCGAGCTTGGGGAGAAAGGGGACCCCTCTCACACTGCTGGCAGGAATGCAAGCTGGTGCAGCCTTTCGGGAAGATAGGATGGAGGGTCCTCAGGATGAAAATAGAGCTACTCTATGACTCAGCAATTGCATTACTGGGTATTTACCCCAAAGCTACAAACGTTGTGATCCAAAGGGGCACCTGCACCCCAATGTTTATAGCAGCAGTGTCTAAAATTGCCAAACTATGGAAAGAGCCCAGATGTCCACTGATAGATGAATGGATGAAGGAGATGTGGTGTACATGTACAGTGGAATACTACTCAGCCATCAGAAAGGATGAAATCTTACCATTTACATCGACATGGATGGAACTAGAGGGTCTTATGCTGAGCGAAATAAGTCAGTCAGAGAAAGACAAATACCATATGATTTCACTCATACGTGGAATTTAAGAAACAAAACATGACCATAGGGGAAGGGAGGGAAAAATAAAATAAGATGAAATCAGAGATGGAGACAAACCATAAGAGACTCTTAACTCTAGGGAACAAACTGAGGGTTGTGGGAGGGGAGGGGAGTGAGGGGATGGGGTAAGTGGGGGATGGGCATGAAGGAGGGCACGTGATGGGATGAGCACTGGGTATTATATGCAACTGATGAGTCACTGACCTCTACCTCTGAAACTAATAATCCACTATATGTTAATTAAATTGAATTTAAATTAAAAAATAAAAATGCTGTTCTCTTTCCAACACCTTTTACCTGTGTCCACCAGGAGGTGACCTGTGGGAGGAGGGTCTCATCTGTCTGCCTCGCCCCGCAGCTCCCAGTAAAGGAGAGCCCGTGCCCCATCAGCAGGCACACATTGCTTCTGTCCCTTCTGGCCCCAGAGGCTCCACGGTCACCAGCACCCATCCCCAGAGGGCACTCAGGACTGTGTGCCCGCGGAGAGCTGCGTTCAGGACCCGGGAAAGGGCGAGCGGCCCACCCTGCCACCTACCATGTGCTTCTCCCGCCTCAGCGCCGTGTCCAGATGCAGCAGATCTTTTAAGTGAAGGTTATAGATACACAAGTCAAGGTCCACACTGAAAAGTGGAAAGAGAAACAGAAAGCCACTGAGAGTATTTGAGATGTTCCAGGGAGTTAGCGCATCCCTGCTCAGTACAAGCCTCGGTGCATCCTGACTCCAGATTTTAAGTTCTGCAGCACCCAGAGATGCCTAAGAGCCGCCCCAGGTTTATACGAAGGAATCAAGGGAACTATCTGAAACTCACTTGTGACCAGAGGGGAACAGCTGCCCGAGACGTGAAGGGCAGGAGGCAGCAAGAGTCGGAGGTGGGAGCAAAGAGGGATCACACCCCTTGCCGGCATCGGAATACCTGAGTCACGTGTCACCTCTCCTCTGCCCTGCAGGCAGACATTCTCATGCCCATTTCACAGATGGGGAAACGGACTTAGGAAGTCAAGTAGCGGTCACACGGTCACGGGGCAGATAAGTGGCAGGGCGGATTGGACCATCTGTCCTGCGAGGGCAAATGCACTTTGAATGGCCACACCCCCACCCAAACTGTGACAAGGCCACTAAGTCCCAAAGCTCATCCACAGCCCTTCCCAGCCAGCGGCTGAGCCACCGTCCAGGTCAGCACCCAGCTCAGGGTCTGGGCCCTCTCCTTCCCCAGCCCTGAGCCGAGGTCGGGTCTGGTTCATCTCACCGAGGAAGGGCCACTTGGACTCACCGAACTTCACAGAGCAGAGAGGTCGGAGGACTGAAGCACAGATGTGCTGACTCAGTTTCCTGGGCCTCTCCAGTGTGCTGAGTGGTTTGGTGATTTAGAGCATGGACTTTGGAGATAAGCCAACCCCGCTCCATCACTCACCTGCTGTGTGACCTTGGGCGAGCTACTCAGCCCGTCTCCTTTTATTCTTTGTAAAATGAGGGCAATAATAGCACCTACTGCATAGGGTCATTCATAGGAATTAGTTCATTGATTGATTCATTTTTATTCATCTGTCACTGAACCTGCCCCAGGGTCCCGCTGTGCAGTGGGGACGCTGCACTGAAGAAGACAGACCCGGTCATCCTCACGAGATAATTAATCCCTGCAAAGTGCTCAGCACTCTGCCTGGTACACAGAACGCACCTAATCCGTGCCGCCTGCTGTTATGCGGGCCCAGGGCATGTCAGTGATTCAGTGAGGCCCCCTAACGGGGCTCTCCCCAGGGCTCAGGCCGGGCTCCATAACCCCCACATTGGCCAACACCACCACGGCAGCTGGGGAGCCCCGGCTCGGACGCTGCGTGGCTGTGTGTCCGTGGCTGACTTGCTTAACCTCTCTGGGCCTCCATTCCCAACACTGACGGAGACAGGGTCCATTGGTCGGCTTCCCCGCGCCTCCCCCCCTTACCTCTCACAGACCAGCGCCTCGGGGAAGCTGTTGGCCTGGACGAAGGTGCGACTCAGGAACCTGTCATAGCTGGTGGCCGAGTGGATGCTGGACGAGGAGCTGCAGTCCTCCTTCTCGGCCTGGCTCAGGCTCCCCAGGCTGCTGGAGGGGGAAGCCTCCACTGGCTGGTTTGGTAAGACAGCCTGCTTTAAGTTTTCGTGCAGGGAAGGGTTGGAGGAACCGTCGGCCAGGGGCTGGGGTGACGGGAGAGAAAGCACACTCAGTCCGTCGGGCCTCTTGTGACTTTGCTTCAGTAATTCCACCAGGAAGGCCAGGTGGGGGCAGGCTGGGAGGGGAGTGAACAGGTAGAGCTTCTCCCCCAGGGTCACGTCCACGCCCCAGGGACCCATGTCATGGCTCTTGTCCCCAGCAGGCCAGCCTCTGTGCAACAGGCTCCTACCCCTTAGCTGTTAGCCTGGGTCTGTTCCCCGGTGGCCCACCGGCACCCCACACTCGGCTGCCAGCTCTGACCTCCACAGCAGTCCGCCGGCCCCCCTCCCTCTCCCACCACTGGCTCAGACCCCTGGGTGTGCTCCGTCTGCCAACCCGCTGACCACCTAGCTCTTCCCCATCTACGCTGACCTGGGCATCACCCTCCCGACCCCAGGCCTTCGAGGTGGCTCCCCACTGCCCTTGGATAGGCCCAAAGCTCTTATCAAGGAACTCAAGCCCCATGCACTGCCATGACCACGCCAGGTGACAGCCTAGTGCCTGGCGTGGCTGGAGGGTTCATCAGCTGTCCGTTGCCACCTCTGTCCAGCCTGTCTCGCTGCTCCAGGATGTGCCTGCCCAAGCACTCCTGAGCTGGCTGCCAGCTCCAAACCTCCCCTGTCATTTCAGACTTCTGGGCCTTTCCAGACTCTGGGCCCCCTGCTGCAACAGCCCTCGCTCACTGTCTGCTGGGCGGAAGCATCCCTCCCCCCAGACACAGACCCAGAGTCCTTCCCAGCCCACGCAGGCTTCCGCAGGCCTCTGCAGGCCTCTGGTCATTTCTGTCTTGCCTGGGCTCACACACCATCCTACAGGCTCTGCCCAGACCATGAGGGCCTCCAGGGTGAGGACGATGCTGTCCTGACCACTGGATTATCCCACTGCCCACCAGGAGCCTGCCTGGCCAGGGCTGTGGACGATGAATCACGCTCCCGCTCTGGGAGTTTGGCCCCTTCAACCGCCCACCAGATAGCTAAGCGCGGGGAGCAGTTCCCAATGTGCGCTCCTGGGAACAGTGCCGGTTACTGCTCCCCGTAAGTAAGGGTTCCGCAAGAAAAATTAATTTGGGAAAGTCTGTGTTAAGTGAGGTGAAATCATGTCTTTGGTGCAGGACTTTGCAGAGCCTGGCTCCAGCTGTCTTTAAAAGCAAATAATCATTGAAAAAAAACGAACAAATACTGAGTGCTCAGATGTCACACGCTGCGCTAAGCCCTATGTCTATTATCATTTGGCCCTCAAACAACCAGGGGAGGCAGGAGGGCCCAGCGGCCCCCTTTCCAGATGAAGAAACGGAGGCTGAGTCAGGAAATGGCCCACAGAAAATGGCCGAGGTGGGAATTAAGACGGAGTCTGTGTGACTCCAGAGCCTGTCCTCTTTATGGGCAGGAGAGCGAGTTGCATTTCTCTCCAGTACTGGACTAGGGACTCTTTCCTTTATGGAGACTCTCACACATCAACGGCCCCTGGAAACACCGTGGGATCTGCTGATATCTGCAAAACTCCTGACCACAGGTGTGAATTCCCAGCTGCAGCTGTAAGACCTGCAGCCAGGTGACCTCAGGCAGGTCATTAGCCTCTCTGGGCCTCAGTTTCCTTATGCACAAAGAGGCAATGACTGTATGATTTACCTTATATGAAATGCCTATCACGTGACAAATGCTTAGCACTGCGCCAGCCCCCCCAGGACGTGTTCAGTAACGTGGGAGGGGCATGTGTGAGTGAGGAGCAAGGCTAGTCACTGAGTCCATGCCCGTGTTTGTATTAGCCTAGAACGGCAGGATGCTTCCCAACTGGGCTGTCACCTGCTGTTCCTGGGCATACCTTGCTATACCCTGTCCCCGACAATGCTGTCATAAAGTGGATTCATCCTAAAGTTTTGCTCCATCACAAAGCCTCAAAATTATCCCTATTAAAAGGACTTGCTGTAAAACCCCCAGACAGGACCAAAAATCACACACTTCATCTGCCTACTCCTGCCCCAATCTCTAGCACCTTACTGAGTAACCACATTTCTCAGATGGAGCTGAGGACTCTCACCCGGAACTTCTGATTGATGGGATAGATGACTTTTGCCTTCAGAGCAAATGCTGTGATGTTGCTGTTGAAAGCTGGGTCACATTCCTGGGAAGGAAGAACAAATGGCATGGGGCGCTTTCTGTAAAAGGAAAGATAAACCACTAAGAGTTACCGAACTGTCACATCCCATTTGTAACGGTGGCCTCAGGAAGGGACCATAGCAGGCATATTTAGATCCAAGTAGGTGTTCACCTGCTAGGTGGCTGGGTGAAAGGGTGGAGGGATGGATGGATGGATGGATAGATGGATGGAGGGATGGATGGATGGATGGACAGGAAAATGGATGGGCAGGTGGATGGATGGATGGATGAGTGGATAGGTAGATGGAGAGGTGGATGGATGGATGGACAAATGGGTGGATGGATGGATGGATGGGTGGACACATGGGTGGATGGGAAAATGGATGGGCAGGTGGATGGATGGATGGATGAGTGGATAGGTAGATGGAGAGGTGGATGGATGGATGGACAAATGGGTGGATGGATGGATGGATGGGTGGACACATGGGTGGATGGGAAAATGGATGGGCAGGTGGATGGATGGATGGATGGACGAATTGGTAGATAGGTAGATGGAGAGATGGATGGATGGACAGATGGACAAATGGGTGGATGGATGGATGGGAGGATGATGGAAAGGTGGATGGATAAATGGATGGGTGGATGGACAGACAGATGTTATATAGTACATTCCTTATTTAATTCTAGATCTTCAGCTTTGGAAGAAATATGTATTTAAATAACATGGCAATAATTAACAAGTTTTCCTAAAAATTGTGACCCACCTTTTAGTGGAAAAAGAAACAGAATAGTTTTAGCATTGCCAAAGGTGTAAACACTTCCACATGGCAATATTCATGCAAGACTCTGGATCAGACCCTTAAATGAAAAGTGGTTGGGCAAGTCTTTTCACGTCTCTCTGAGCCTCAGTCTTCCCATACAGAAAACAGGTACCGTATCCACCCTCCCAGGACCGCGTAGATAAAGCACCCAGGAAAGTAGCTGGAACAGAACAGAAGTGAAGCAATAGGCAGCTCTAAGGAATGGCAGGAAGGAGCCGCGTCTCCGGGGAGTCTTCTCTGACCACAGCTGGACCAACCTCTTCATAGCTGCTCTACATCCCCACATGCTTTCTGGGTCTTTCTCCTGCCAGGGCTGCCCCTTGCACCTTGCTAGGTGGGTGCTCAATAAATGTTTTGGAGACGACCTGCAGGGGATGAGGGCGAACAGGCAGACCAGTCAGGAGCCTGGAACTCCAGACCACGAGAAATTTCTACTTACCGGTTCTGAGCTGGCTGATGGGCTTACACTGCACCCACATCTACCTCGATACTTCTCAACTACACCTTTCTGAAAAAAAAGCTCTATAACAAATGACTGATTGCCAGTTGCCAACTTGGAATGAGATACCCTACCATGGGGGATACAGAAGGATTTATCATTTCCTCACGATGCAAGCATTGACCTGGCACCTGACCGAGCCAGCGGTGTGGCCCCTGGGTGTCTCCAGAGCGGGTTTCACCAAGATGCCCTTCTGGGCGGGGTGGGGATGAAGGCCACATGGTGAGGGCAGGGCTTTGTCATTTCCATCTATACTTAATGACTCACAAAGACAGATTTAGATGACAAGAATGGGTCAGACCACTGACACGTGCCACCTCTTTCCACTTCCGAGGGCTACTGTCTCCAGATCCCAGAGGGGGAGATGTGACACAGAGCCTAAGGTCACACAGCTAATAAATGCCAGAACTGGGATTTGAGCTCAGATTTCCTGGCTCCAGAATCCCTCCTCTTTAGCTGACACCTTTCTGTCTCCTTCAACATCATGCAAATAAGAACAGGGGTGAGAGCCAGGAAGTTAAACAGGAAATTGGGTGTTCAGTGGAGAAGACCCTTGGACTGGCCTCATCATTCTCCGGGAACACAGGTCAGATCCCAAGATACTTTGTCGCTCCCACACCCCAACCTGCCATGTCAAATCCACCACAAAGCCCACCAGCTTGGACTCCTAAATGTCACTCGGACCCATCACACTCTCCTGAGCCACCACCATAGGGCTGCAATAGCCTCCAAGCTGGCTCCCATCCGTGCACCGAGCGCCTACTGCGTGCTGGGTTCTTTATGCACTCTTGCTCATTTAATTATCACACAACAGCCAGCTTGGGGAGGTCCGTACTATTTCCATCATCCCTATTTCATGGAGTGAGGCTCAGAGGTTAACACCTTCCAATGCATTCTCTACATGGCAATCGGATGGTCTTTTAAACCTGAAACCTCCATTACCGCCAGCTTCAACCCCTTCCTGGCATCCCTGTGATCCGAGGGAGCAGAGCATGGCCTGTCCCAGCCCCCAGCATCCAGCCCCAATCTCTGCTTGAAGCCATGTGGGTACAAAATCAAAGGATAGCAGTAAGATCGAAAAGGCTGATTTCAGAACAGGTTATATAATTTGTGGGGCCCAATACAAAATGAAAAGTGGGAGGTGCGTCTGATTAAAATGTGATTAAGATATTTTAATCTTGAGCAGGGACTCACCTGCTCAAGAAAAGCTAGGAAAGCAGAGGGCATTGTGCTTTTCTAAACTTCTTACAAACAGAGGTGAAAAGAAAGCACAGCATGGAAGGAGTGGAAAATGAGAGGAAGACACGGTCCCCGCCCTCCAGCAGAGATGGAAAGCAAAAAACTGCACTTAATGTGGAAAACATAATTAGAAGCACAGGATGGAGATGCCGGGGTCCACCTGGGACGTCTGGAAGAAGAACCGGGATGCACGTCAAAGTATAAGCTCAGGTGACAGGTTACTGTGGCTGTTTGGGGAGCCTGTGAATGCACGTGTGTTTCCGGCCCATCCACCTGCAGACTGCAAGCCCCTCGAGGACTGAGGACTAGCACTTTGACAGTCATGGTGTTTGTCAGGATGAAGGACCTGGAAGCGCTCGGCATACGGAATCCAGGAGTGAACAGACTTCTGCTGTTTTTAGTTTTTACGTTTTGTTCTGTTTTTTTTTTTTCTTTTTTTTTACAGCTTTTCTTATTAAGTTCAGATGCCTTCCAAATTCTGATAATCTTCTCAACCGTAGCAATACAATTATACAGAAAATTGGTTGTAGTGCGAGCCTACCATGTAAAACTTCTTCAGCTGGAGCAATGCAATTATTCAGAAAATTAGTGAAAGCATAATTGCCGGAAAAGAAAAGGCGTTTCACTCACCGACGTAGAGATGTTCTTTCAGTGAGTGTACGGCAGCGTCCACGAAGGAGCATCCCCTCTCCCTCCTCCAGAACAAAAGGACAGGATGAAGAGAACCAAGGCTGTGCCATGGCACGCTGAAGAACCTTCTGGAATTTTCTGTTTGTTTTTGACTTGACGTGAGCTCTTCATCAAAATAAAGTTCAGGCAAGGAGTGGTGCGAACCACAAATGCCTTGGTTTTCCGTGCATTCTGGGACGTCGAAGTTAGAGTTCAGCTCACCCTGTCAGAATGAGTCCTGGCCAACATTCCCTGACAAGCTTGGTCTGCAGAAGGCAGGGCATTTTGGCAAGCCAGTCACTGGAACAGGCAGATCTTTAACTTGGCTCTTGGCAATGATTAGCTTGATCGTGGGCATCGTCTGGCGTCGCTAAATGGTTAACAGGTAAAACATTACCAGGTAAAAACATGAGCGAGCCTTCCAGGGAGGTAGAAGGACTTGGCTCCCTGGAAACACTGATGAACACTTGTCCTGTAGTTGGAATGTTCATGGAGTCCACCGATGGGTGACCGTCGGGCCAGCCTCATTACTGTCATCGTGAAGCCGAGAAACCGGAGGCTCAGACAGGTTATGTCTCTTGCCCAGCATCACACAGCAAACAGGTGACAGGGCTCGGTTCCTGGGAGCCAGGCCCCCCGAGCCAGTGTGTTTTCACCACTCCAAGGCCACCCTCTGTGTGAGCAGGGTTGTATTCATGCAATTCAACCATGTGAAGCATGAAATTTAGAATTTTCAGTATATTCACAGACATGTGCAACTATTCCTACAATCAGTTTTGGAACACTCTTACCATCTCAGAAAGAAACCCCATACCCGTTAGCTATCATCTCTCTCACCCCCTCCCCAAGTGCCCACCAGCCTCCTTTCTGTCTCTGTCAATGTACCTGTTGTAGACATTCCATATGAATGGAATCCTGTAGTATGCAGTCTTTCGGGACCGGCTTCTTTCAGTTAGCATGATATTTTCAGGGTCCCTTCATGCTGTAACTTGTTTCAGGATTTCTTTCCTTCTTATGGCCCAAGAGTATTGCATTGTATGGATAGAACACATTCTGTTGAGCCATTCATCAGCTGATGGACACTTGAGATTCCACATTTTGGCCAAAGAGGGCTGTTATGAACACAGTGTACATGTTTTTGTGTAGCCGTATATTTTCATTCGTGTGAGCAGGGTTTTGATAACACAGGGTGATAGGGACAGAGGGAGACAGATGAGGGAAAGAGAGATATCACGCACCTACCTCTCACACAGTCACACAGAGATGCACGCAGAGAGAGATACGAGAGAGAGGGACCTAGAGAGCCGCCCTGATACACACACATGCAGACACACGGGGAGAGACAAGCACTTGGGACCAGAGTGGCAGGGACACAGGCTGGACACACAGCACCTACGTGCCAGGGGCTCGCTCTAGCTCCAGGTCTGGCTCCCCGTGCCAGCCCCGTGAAGGCAGCTAAGCTTTCCACTGGAATGTGTAAGGGAATCGTCGAGAAGGGGATATAAATAAGATCTACCTCATGGGGCTGCTGAGAGAGGTGTATGGGGTAATTCACATGAGTGTTCACTTCACTCAAAAGTGACACATGGGAAAATGCCTGGTACTCAGTAAGTGCTAAAAAAAAAAAAACCCCGGAAAACCAAAAAACAAACAAACAAAAACCTTTCCCCTTTTCTCAGGAACCCTCTAGCTCTCTCTCTGTCTACCTACCTATCTACCTACCTAAATACCTGTATTTACTTTTGGGCAATTGAGGTTAAATGACCAGGATCCATGGAACTTTCTGGGGAGCAGGAAGTGTCTAGAAATAGCACACCTTTGGAAGAAACACCCTGTCTCTCCACGGAGCTCACGCACAAAGTGATGCTCTATGGGCGGGCTCAGGCTGGACAGGGTGGGGGTCACTGAGGAAGGACCAGGGAGAATCCACTTTTAACATGTCCCTCAAGAGGCCCAGAGCCTGCACTCCTGGATATTTACTTAACATTCACTTAAAAGAAATAACACGAAATGAAAACAAACTTATATACAAACATTCACAGAAGCCCTATTCAGGATAGCCAAACACGGGAAACAACCCACTCTGTGCTCTATCTCCGAAGTGGACTGAGCAATTAGAAGGGATAAATTATCGATACGTGCAACAACATGGTGAGTCTCAAAAGCAGGATGCTGAGGCAATCCCAAGCAAGCACACGATCCCACTGATGTGAAATTCTAGAACAGCAAAACCACCCTCGTGATAGGAATCACAGCAGTGCCTACTTCTGGAAGGGGCGGGGCGGGGGGTGGGGGATATGCAGGAGGGTAAACCAGAAAGGGGCACTGGAGAACTTTCTGGGGGTGATGGAATGTTCCAGATCGGGGTTTTGGTTAGAAGGATGTATATACTTATCCAACGGTAAACTTCAGATTTGTGCATTTTACCACATGTAAATTATACGACAGAAAAGAAGCCAACTGGGACAGGAAGGCTGTCAGAGGCTCATCTGGATGGCATCTCCACTGCCAAGTGGGACACATGACACCCAACACACGACTCGGCAAATAAACCCAAACATGCAGCTTACGTCCACAGCCTCCTCCTTTGACATCTGGGCTTCTCTCCTCCTCCTCCTGGATGGGGAGCCGGTTTCTGAGGGGTCCTGTACATGAGACTCTAAATTCTTGAGCAGATTCTGAGCATCGTCTTTCTAAAATCCAAAGGTGGGGTTGGGGAGAACACATAAAGCTGGTCAGCCTAGTGCTCCTGGGACTCAGGCCATCAACCCCCCACCCGACGTGTGCTCATCTCTGTGTCTCTGCCTGGCCCTCTGCGTGCAGCGTCACGCCTCCTCCCCTGCCTGGGGTCAGCCACACAGCCTTCGAGACTGTCCAGGCGTCAGCTTCCTGAGAAGCCCCTGGTTCCCTGCCTCAGGATGTCCTCCGGACCTGGAGCTCATACTTGGATCAAAGGTCACTCTACTGTTCTTCTGGGTTGGGGGCCCCTGGTAGCCTGTGAGCTCCCTGGGGTAACAGCTGAACACGGGAAATGGCACATAAATATTAATTTTCCTGTTATTTCCCATAATGCCATCGGATGATTTCAAGAAAATATTTTAGGTACCCTTAAATTATAGAATGGTTTGTATTGTGAACCACGGTTGATCCTTGGTAATGGTAGAGTCTGCATTTGTAAATTTGCTTACTTGTCGAAATTTATCTGTAACCTCCCCAAATCAACACCTGTGGTGCTTTTGAGGTCATGCCTGGGCATGGGCAGAGTGGTGAAAATTCGAGCTGCCTGCCGTGCCGTGTCCAACGGAGAGCCTACGAGGTGACGCCCTGCCTTCCTGTGACAGCTCTCCTATCGCAGACCAGGGTCCCTTTCGTGTTCTGTGAATGCCCTTCTTCTCCCACGTGTCTGTGCTTTCCGTTGCTGACGTAGTTGTTTAAAATGACCCTTAAGTGTCGTGCTAAGTGCTGTGCGGTGTTCCTAAGGGCAAGAAGGCTGGCGTGCCCCTCATGGAGAAAATGTGTGTTGGATAAGCTTCATTCAAGCATGAGTTATGTTGTGCTGTTGGCTGTGCGTTCACTGTTCATGCATCAACAATTTGTATTAAATGGGGTGTCTTTATACAGAAACACGCATCGAACAAGGTTATGTATTGGCCGGTTAATGAAGATGTTGTGGCCAGAGTCTTGCAGAAACCTAGCCCTGTGTTTCCCTAGGAGCAATGATTCAGTATTTGCTAATTCTCTGTTTGCCATGATTCCGTAGATCATAATGATCAACTGTATTTGAAATCCCATTATGCCAGAGACCCTGGTCAAGCCCCTCTTATGGTGCTCATGGATATAATCTTTACACTGAAGGAACATCGCCAGTTTGTCGTGGAGTTAGCTCGCAACTGTTACGAAGCAACCCGAAGCGTCTAGGCTTATTCTAGTCACTGGGAATGGAGTAATGAACAAAATAAACAAAGCCCCTGCCTTCATGGAGTTTACAGTCCAGCAACAAAAGAGTGATGTAAATAAATTGTCGTAAGTCAGCGGTGGTAAGTGTTAGAGAGAAAGATGATGGAGGACAGGAGAATGGAGGGGAGGCCTCTTGGACAAGGTGGCATTTGAGAAGAAACATGAAGGAAGTGAGAGAGCAAGCCATTCAGATATGTTAGGTACAAGCTTTCCAGGAGCGGGCACAGCAAGTGCAAAGGCCCTGTGGCAGGACCATGCACCGCATGCCCAGGGAAGGCCTTGTGGCTGCACCAGTCTGGGATGCAGTGGAGGGGAGCAGATGATGAACCCAAGGATTTAGGGATTGTTTGTTTACCCGTTATAGCCGACCACTACAGGGGTTCTGCAAGGAAGGACCCAATCAGATCATCCTACAGTAGAGACTCCAGCATGAACCTCATCCACCCCATGGAGGAGCAGTGTAATTTTGCTCCCCAGTTAAAAGTAACCAGGAAGCCAAGGGTCACCAGCCACTTGAGGACAGACTGTGATATGAAAGAGAAACCCCCAAACAAACAAAAGGAAAAAGCAAGCTGGAAACAGACACTGTGTAGGGAAAAGTTGTTTATTAAAACAAATCAACAACTATAATATCCTCAGAGAGCCAAGAGAAGATGTTACACTCACAAAATAAGAACAGGGCAGCATAAACATAGGACATTCTGAGGACAGAAAAGGAGACTCAAAAATGAAAACCGTGAAAATCTTGACACAAGTGTTGTTGAGAAAAGCCTTCCAAAAATGGTGTAAAAAGAAAAAGAGATGGAAAACAGGAGAGAAGGAAGGCAATTGGTGGTCCAATTTAACCAAAACATGAGACAACTTCCCGAAAGAAACAACAGAATATATAAAAGGAAAAGAATCATCAAGGAACTCAAGAGAGTGAGTTTGCACACTGAAAGGGCTTCCTGGATGCACGGCCCAAGGAGGGCAATCGACCGCCACCAATCCCCGTCCTGGTGTGCTTCCTACGCTGGGAACAAAGAAGAGATGCTTCCAGATTCCACAGGGGAACAAAACAAAGTTATCAGGGATCAGAACAAAATCCTATTTCTCCACATCCACCATGGCAGTTGGAAGACAATGGGAAAAAGGCCTTCAAAATTCTGGGGGAAAATTATTTCCAACCTGGAATTCTATGACTTAACTACTCTCACAAAGTTGAGAATAAAGACAGAAGGGCACAGATACTTTCAGACACAGAAGTTCTTAAAAACACTTCCCTCCATCTCTTTCTCAGGAAGATCTTGGAGGCCGTGCTCCACCCAAAGGAGGAAATTATCCCAGAAAGACAGTGGAGGGGATCCCCGAGAGAGGATGCAACGTCAGGGAGGTGACAAAGTTCCAGCGTGATTGGCCCTGAGAGGTCCCACTGGTGACAGCGAAAGTCTACAGCAGCTGCTTCTCAAAGATGAAGAACAAAAACATCACTGGAGGGGCTCCTTAAACACAGCTTGCCGGCCCCACCTGCAAAGATGCTCATCAATGAGTCTGGGGTGGGGCCCAGGAATTAGCATTTCTAACAAGCTCCCAGGCTGCTGCTGGTGCTGCTGGTCTGGTCCAAATGAGAGAAGCAGTGGTCCAGAGAGCAACCAACTCAGACTGAGCAGGCGAGAGGTTTTCTGGAGGGGTGTTTTGCAAAAAGATAAAATTGATCAAATACTTAATGCCTTCAAACGTCTCAAAAAAATGTATAGAAATGGAGGGGAAGCCAGCGTTAAATGACCAAGTACACAGAATATGAGCCAATGGGGGAAAAAAAAACCCTGGGTAACTATTAATTTCAGAGAAAACAAAATGCAATGACAAAAAGGAAAATAATCATAATCGTAGCTGATCCTTGACTTACAGTGAAAATTGCTTACAAAATCCTCAGAAAGGAAACACTGAAAACTGATTTAACCAAAATTGCCCTATGGCCACGAGGGGGCGGGGCAGGGGGGTGGTGGCTGGTGGGTGGGTGTGCACATGAAGGAGGAGAAAAGAGAGCTGAACCTCTCCCCAGTCCACAGTGGGAAGTCAGTGCTATGCCGAAAGCCAAAAATGCAAGGGGCAGCCAAGAAAGCAGGTTATTTACAAAGGGGAAGTAAATGACCAAAGAGCCGGCTGAAAGAGCTAGACGAGGTGGCTTCTGGGAAGTGGCGAGAGGATAGTGGTGTTACTGCCTATAAATGAACACTTGATGTGCATGTATAACGTCGATGCAAATATAAAGTTTTAATGATGAAATAAAAACAAAAGAAAAAAAAAGCAACAAAAAGAAAGTGGCGTAACACCCAATTACGAGCTGGGTGACGTGGACCAGAGGAGAACAGAGATCCCAGGGTGCACAAGGGAAGAAGTACCTCATCCAGCCTGGAGGGGCTTCTCTCTGCATCCTGAAGGATGAGCGGGCAAGCAGAGAAAGGTCACTGCAAACAGACAGAATGGATGTGCAGAAGCAGAGAGGCATCGGGGAGCAAGGAGAGGCTGGGGGGCTGGAAAACAGGATGCAGGGGGTGCACGGCACCTTGCGTTTGGCTGGATGCCCTGGGGAAAGGCAAACACCTTATGCACCGTTTCCTTAAGCTAGGAAAAGAGACTTAAGGAAGAGAGGAGGAAAGGAGTCCACTTAGAAAGAAGGCTGTTGCCAAGGTCCCATCCAAATCATGAGAAAATCCCGGCAGCTAGACCCTGGGGCCAGAGCCCCCTCTATGGCTACTGCCCCGGTCTGAGCCACCATTACCTTCAACTGGACTAGTGCAGCTCTTACTGACCAGCGGCCCAATCTCAGATAGTTTGGTTAACCCCTGTAAGTCTCAGCTGACTCAGTCGTGAAATGGGCCACCGCCATGGTCTGAAGGTGTGTGCCCCACTCCCCATGCGTAGGTTGAAATCCCAACTCCCAAGGTGACGGTATTTGGAGGTGGGGCCTTTAGGAAGTCCGGGGGGGGGGGGAGTCCTCCTTACAAAAGAGGTCCCAGAGATTCCCTGACCCTTCTACTCTCTGCGGACACAGTGAGAAGTCTGCAACCCAGAAGCGGGCCCTCACCAGAACCCAGACGTGGTGGCACCTGATCTTGGACTTCCGGCCTCCAGAACTGTGAGAAAGAAGCTTCTGTTGTTTATAAGTCACACAGTTTATGGTACTTTTCTTATAGCAGTCCGAACAGACTAAGACAAATACTACCTGCTACATCACCAGATGGCAGAGGACAAAAAGCTCTGATTTAGGGTTTCGGACAGCCTGGGGTTGAAATCCAGCCCCGCTCTTTATTTATCACATGACCCTGGACCAAGAACGTGGTTGGGGAGCCTCAACTTCCTTCCGTGGCAAGTGAGGATAATGACAGCTCTCCGACTCAGGGGTTTGGGGCAGGAATAGAGAACCCAAAGTCCACAAACACTCAGCTCGGAACAGGGCACCCAGCAAAGGTTGTGCACGTGTTACTTCCCGCTAAACACAAGAAGCCAGTGTCTCTCAGTGTCCCTTAACCACCAGCGGGATGTGACAACCTCAAACTGACCTACAAGCATCTTGCACTATGTTAGTTGCGTTCAACCTTTATCACGCCTTTCAGCAACACACTCCCCCCAACGTCAGCAGCCATCTGCTGGACTTGTCTCCTTCTCACATGGGCCAGGAATGCAGGGAACAAGACCACGCACCGCATCTCAGATCCTACCGGACTTCATCCCTCAAAGAGGTCAAAGCGGCAAGGACCCAAGACAGTGATCACACTACATGGATCAAATGCCCGCTGTACGCCCACCATCTCCACACAACATCCAATTCTGTTCACGTGAAGCATCCGTGAATCCCCTTCTGTGACCACTGCCACCCATGGAAAATACAGTGACTGGGCTTAGACACACATCTGTCACCTTGGCAAGTCACTGAACCTTTCTGAGCCTCAGTTTCCTCAAATGCAAAACGGGGTCCTGAAATAGAACAAACTCACAAATCTGTTCTGGGGATCCAATGAGATAATTCAGGCATAGAGTCTAGCTCAGCGCCCAGCACACCGTCGGCAAGCACCGAACTCCCCAGGATGTTCACTTAAAATCTCGCTTTTTCTGGAGACGGTGACCTGCAGCAGCAAGGGCAGGGTCTGTCCTGCACTGGACTGTGGCTGGCAGAGGTGCTCATCACACTTCTACTGCAGGGAGGAAAGAGTGAAGGAATGCACGAATGCACGCCAGGGTGGCAGCTGGGACTGGAGAGGCTAGTTAGGTAACCCACCCGGCCAGGGGTGGGGATCGCAGCCCTCCTGTCCACCGCGCTCAGCCGGGCCCCTCAGCCAGCGGCGAGTCCAGACCCTTGGGGCTCCAGATGAGAAGACTGAGGCCTCGGTGGGCTTTAGCGGTTGTCAGTGGTCGCACAGCGGAGTTGGACAGAGCCGCCACTTCTGGAGGCCCCCAGGCCGGTACGCTCCTGTCACTCCACCGCCCCCCTCTGGACTCGGTCTCCAGCCCGCTCCTGGGCTGGAGGGGAAGACCGGGCAAGACCCGGTGCTCGCGACGCCCGCGATCTCGCTCGAGCGCCGACCGGGCGCAGGAGGCCCGCGCGCGCGCCCCTCACCCGGCCCCCCGCCCCGCCGACCCACCTGATGCCGCGGGCGCGGCCGGGCGGCGCGGCAGCCGAGCCAGAGGCCGAGGCTGAGGCCGAGCGCGGCGCCCAGCAGCACGGCGGGGGCCAGCAGCCCGGGCGCCGGCCGCACCGCGTCCCGGCCCAGCGGCAGCCGCGCGTCGCTCTCGCAGGCCGCCGCGTCGCGGGCCATCGGGGGCGCTCAGGCGGCGGGCCGGCCGCATCGTCCCCGCCGCCGCCCGCAGCCCCGGCCCGCCGCCCGGGGCCCCGTCCCCGCCAGCTCGGCGACAGCGGACTCGCGGCCCGGGCGGGCAGGGGCGCGGCGCGCTCCGCGACTCCTCCGGCCCGCGCGCTCTCCTTCCTCCTACTCGGGTCCCCCTTCCCGGCGCGGCCCCGCCGGAGGGAGGAGCCTGGGTCGTCGCCCGAAACTTCGAGCAGCCCCCGCCCGGGCCTGCCCTTGCACTGAGCATGCCTGGCGGGAGGCGCGCGGCTCAGCCGGAGGAGCTTTCTGGCTTCCCGCGAAGGGATGGGGGTCTCCCAGCCACGGGGGAGGGTGTTCCTCGGTTAAGTTTATTGAGGAGCATGTAAGATTTAGCCTGATGATGTCAGTAACTTTTTCAACAGCCTTCTGAGAGGGAGCTCATCTTCCCGGTGAGGAAGCTCCTGGTCAGAGAGGCTAAATGACCTAATGAGGGTCCAGCCTTTACAGAGAACCTGCTGATGGAGCCAGCACCAGGCCCGCAAGGAACGAGACAAGGCCCAGACATTGGGGATCTCATGGCTGTGTGGGGAGATAAACAACCAGATGAGTTCAGCGTCTGTTCTTTCCTCTAGCAAACATTTACTGAGCAGCTACTAGATGCTAGCTCTTTCTTGTCCTGGGTCCTGGGGATGCAGCAGTGAACACACGCACATGCACATCTTTGAAGCTCAATTCCCTATGAGGGCCAGGGCAGGAGTTTCACTGGGATCCCCGGCAACAGAGCAGGGGGCTTTTGTATCCTTCATCTGGATGTCCATCTCAAGTTTCTAGTTTTTATATCCGTACCTCATCAACCTTCCAGGTGGGCAGGATGGGAGCTAGTATCCAGACTGACTTCTTATAGAAGAAGACACAGACAGCTAGAGAGAAGTTGCTCATTCAAGGTCTCGCAGCCAGGAGATGGGACAGGTGTACTAACAGCTGCGTCCAGCTGGCTACGGGGCTCGCCCTCTCTGCTACTCAGGGATGCTTAAATGTTTCCTTTGAAGCACCTCCAAGGCTTCTGGTAACGTGTATGGGACAATAACCTGAAGTTCTTGCTTTTTATGCTGGCTATTTCTTTGGATATTCAGAATTTCAGAATTCAGAATAAAAATGTAGGGTTCTTTGCCTTTTACTTTGTTATAAAGTTGTTTGGATATTAAAATCATCCTTTAAATGATTCATGTCAAATAGAACTGATGGTCCAGCAACATGCTGGCATCTAGCGTTTGGCCTTGTCTCACTCCTGGCATTCTGCCAGGTACCCCTCAGGGCAATGGACCTCTGGTGGGAAGCCTGGCTAATAAATTTTCAGAGTCTCAAACCTCAGTGCCTTGTCCATGTTGAGTTAGGGAGGGCGTGTCCTTGGAGGGGTTGGAGGTAGAAGGAACTGACAGGTGCCAGGCTTCCTGGCCTGAGACTGCATGATAGGCTGCCCCCTGCAGGAGAGGAGCCTTCTCCCCGAGGAGCAGGTCACTGAGGACTCAGGGGAAGCAGGGGGAAGCAGAGAAACTGCTCTACCTGGCCTCCTCCCAGTATCTATCTCCCCTGGCAAGGCACAACCCTACCCCCATGGAGAGTTCTAGCCTCCTGGCTCCAAACACCAAATCCCCTCTGTCCGGTTCCCCAGAGATGTCCCACAGTGGCTGGCCTGACTACCTGTCTGGGTACCTGGGCAGGTCCAGGGGCTACTCCACAGCGAGGGCTTAGGCGGTAGGAGCCCAATGCGGCTGAACTAAATCCAATAGAAAGTGAGCGTGGCCTTTCCCTCTGGCTCCCGATCTGCCGGTCTCCCTCCCAGCCCGTCTGTGCCGCCCTGTCCCCTCTGGGCTCTCCAGCACACATGGCTCTGCCTTTCCAAATGCTTCTCAGTTCCCTAATAAGGGGCTGGTGGGTCTGGAGCAGACTCTGGGCTCAGCCCGGTGTGATGTGTGCGTGTGTCAGGGAAGGCTTCCTGGAGGGGGGTGGTTCTGAGCTGAGAACTCCGTAGGCTTCAATGGAGCGGCACTTGGAAGCCCTGAAATCTTTGGGAGCAGAGTAGTGACCCGATCTGAATCTGATTCGGGTGGAGCTGAGGCCCTGGGCGGGGCGCGGGCAAACCCAAGTGTGGCTCCGGCCTTGCTCCCTCCCTCCCACGCTCGTCGCCCTCCCAGCCTCCTCCCCGCCCTCCCAGCCCCAGATGCCGGAGTCTGTTCCAGAAAACTTTCCAGGGCGGCTCGCACTGAGCATGCTCCGCGGCGGGGCGGGCCTGGGGTCCGGAAGCTCCGGCGACTCCGGCGCGCCCGCCACTTTGCGGTCGCGGGTGCGGAGGAGGCGATGGGCTCGGCGGGCGCCGCGGGGCGCGCCACGTGGGTGCTGGCCTGGAGCCTCCTGGCCGCCGCCCTGGCGCTGCCGGCTGGGCCCGGGGGCCGAGGCTGGCACCCCGCGGGCCGGGGTCTCCTCGGGCGCCCCCTCGGCGGGCAGCCCCTCCCGGACCCCCCCGCGGCTCCCGGGGCGGGGCCCGAGCGGACCGCGCAGGTAAGGAGGGCCCGCCCCCAGTCTCCTCCCGGAGGACTCCTGCTGCTGAGCTCCGTCTACACGGGCGGCGGGGAGGCCCCTTGGAGTTGGGGAGATTATCGGAGGGAGGGAGGGCAGTGTCTGAGTAGGATGCTTCGGGTGTTCTTTAGTGTTTGGCGCTCAGGCCCGCAAAGTCCCAGGAAAGCTGAAGCCCCGCGCGCTGGCTGCGGGCTTGGACTTTGCCAGCCGCCCGGGTCGAATCTCGCCCTGAAGCCTAAAAGCCCAGTGACCTAGGCCAGGCGCTTCACTTCTTGTGCCTCGGATTCCTGGTCTGTAAGCCTTTGCAGCGTCTACCCCGCGGGTGGGTGCGAGGGGTGGGGGCGAGAGGTAGGCGCGTGGGCCTAGGCACCGCGTTTGCAGAGCTGAGCACGCCCCGAGTGTAGCGGTTGTGAGAAGAAATCTCAGTAATATGAAAAAATGAGCAGTTCCTAAGTCATATATTCTTTATTACCCTTAAAAGTTATAGTTATCCACTGGTGAATCTTGGTCACTTCAGTAATGACTAAGATACCCCTATTTCCGTAATCATTTATAACCCACTTTGCTCTTATGCTATTTAAAATAAGTTTTCTGCACTTAACAGGACACTCTATTGATAATCGTGCCTACAGCTGGTGGAGATTCTAATCTCAGTTTCCCAAGTGCCAGTGTACTCTTAATTCCCGGTTTGACATCTTTGCAAATAAATGCATGTACGTGCTTTCTAAATGCTTTAAAAAAAAAAAATCAGCACATTCACAATACTGATTATGTCTGTTGAGAAAAAAGGGGAATGCTATTGGGAGGAAGTCTGAAGATATATTGGTAATATTTTACTTCTTCACCTGGATGATAGGTATCCAGATGTTGGCTTTATTATTATTTGTTATAATTTACATATACATTATACGCCATCTTTTGTATGTATGAAACATTTCATAATAAAAAAGGAAGGATAAAAAAAAAAAGAGAGAGAGAGAAGAACAGTTGGGATTACTGGCTGGCGTTTTCCTGACTGCACTCTCTTGGTTGCTAAATTTTTCCACTTCCCATCCACCCCTCCCTCTGTGGGCCCAGATTTGGGAAGGTGCAGAGTCCTGGCTGTCTCCCTAGATTCCCCTTGCCCCTTCCTCCAAAGCTGGCCACCAGTTCTCCTGCCTTTTCCTCCGAGTCCGCTGAGATGTCTGCAACCCCCGCCCCAGCCCCCAGATTCAGTGCCCACCACTTAGCCTCTGGCCTTTGGTGACTGTTTCATCTGAGTCTCCTCCACCCCCTAATTTGTGCTCTCCCCCACCTATTTCCCCCAACGGCTGGTGTCCGGGATGGGTGATCTGTCCTTGGTGTACCTATGACCACTTCCCTCCCCAGCCCTCACCCCCTCTCATCGACTCCTGGCAGCTAGGGTTCTGTTCCCAGGACTGCCCTGTTCAGTGGCCTCTCCCCTCACTGCCTTGGGGGTCCTCCCTGCCCTGCCCCAGGGGCTGGCTCCCCTGGTCCTGTTGGGTTCTGTACCTGCAGGCCCCAAGGCGCTTGCTACCCTTGCTACAGAGTTTTAATCTGTAAATCTTTAAAGGAGATTCTGTTCATTTTCTGTTATTAGATTTTCACTAGAGAAGACTGAGTAACAACACTGTGTCAATGTACTGAGCTTTAAAAAAGTCCCATGACAGAATGTTTTCACAGGGTCCTTTCACTTGCTCCTGTCCCATGAGGTAGGATGTGTCTGGCTCATTTTGCAGAGGAGAAAACCCGGCCCAGAGAGCCACCCCCGCCCCGCCCCGGCCTGTCCTTGGCTCTCGCGCGGGCCCCCGTGTTCAGACCCACTCACCTGGCCTGCTTTGCGCTTGCTTTCCTCTCTGAGAAACCAGACACTTGTCCCCAGGCTCTACCAGAAAGTGCTTTGAAAACCTGAAGGTACATGCTTAGTGTAAACGTATCGTCTGTCCCTTCTTGCAGAGGGTAAACTGAGAGGCAGTTACAACCATTTCCCGTGTGACCCGAGATGCTCTGTCAATGCACGAGCTGCTAGCCCCCTGTGTTTATTTAAATTTAGACATTTCAGGTGCTTCATGGCCGTGTGTGTCAGAGGCTGCTGTGTCGGGCAGCCCAGACTATGGAACATTCTCGCCATGGCGGAAACTTCTGTCGGGAGTTTGCTGGAAGGAGAGAAGAGGCCGTGAAGGGTTGAGGGGACAAGAGGCTCTGAGTCTGCCATTCACTTCCGGCGTTCAGACACGGCTTTCTAGGTGCCAGGCTCCGTTCTGGGTGCTGGGATATCAGAGAGCAAGGCAGTCTCTCCTCCTAAGAAATCTGCCTTCTTGGGGCAGAAGAAGGAAGTAAACAGTGGCGCCAATCTGTGCCATAGCTGGCGGTGGTTTGGGCTGCGGAGAGAAGTACAGTGGACAGAGTGGAGGGGAGATGGTGGTGAGTGCCGTCTGGTCGCGTGGTCAGAGAGGGTGCTTGGAGGAGGCAACAGGTGAGCCGACCCTGAGTGGAATGTCCAGCAGAAGAGTTTTCTGGAGTGCCATGATAGTGAGGCCAGAGGCGGGGTGTGCTTGGTGTGGTCCAGGACCAGCAAGGAGGCCCGGGGGCCGCCGGAGCGAGGGAGGGGGTCGAGGAGGTGAGGCCAAGGGGGTGAGGAGGGGCCAGATCAGGAAAGGCCCCGTGACTTATGCTCAGGATCCCGGCTGTTATTCTGAGTAAGGTGGAAGCCATGTGGGTTTTGAGCTCTGAAGTGATACACCGTGGCTCATCTTTTTAAAGCACCTCCGTAGCAGGGGTGAGGATAGAGAACCAAGGGCAGAAGTGGCAGCAAGAGAGGGGGCGGGTAGGAGACCAGGCCAAGACAGAGGAGTACTGGACCAGGGTGTGAACGGTGGGCTGCTAGCTGTAGGGTTTCTGCTGTATTTTGAAGGTGGAGCCAGTGGGACTTGCTGGGATCGGCTGTGGATTGAGAGAGAGAAAGAGAGGAGTCAAGGATGAAGCCAAGGACTTTGGGCCGAGCGAGTGGAAGAATAGAGATACCCATTGGCTGATACGCTGAAGCCTCGTGGGGCCATCGGGGATTCTGTTCTGGTCTTGCTGAGTTTGACCACATGGCCATGTACGGCAGAGCACTGGATGGACAAGTCTAGACTTGGGCAAGGGATCAGAGCTGGAGCTACGGGAGCTGGACTACACCGGGTAGCAGTCAGCGTAGAAATGGCTGAACTCTGAGAAACAAACTGAAGGTTCTAGAGGAGAGGGGGGCGGGGGGATGGGTTAGCCTGGTGATGGGTATTAAAGAGGGCACGTTCTGCATGGAGCACTGGGTGTTATACGCAAACAATGAATCATGGAACACTACATCAAGAACTAATGATGTAACGTATGGTGATTAACATAACATAATACAATAAAATTAAAAAAAAAAAAGAAAAAAAGAAATGGCTGCGTTCACCTTGGGAGGAAGTATGGATTGGGAAGAAGGAGGTCTGAGGGCAGAGGCCTGGACCAAGCCCAGAGCCCTTGGACAGATCCAACAAAGGAGATGAGAAGGGGTGGCTGGTGTGACAGGAAGGGAACCAAGACTGTGACCCAGAGGTCAGGGGAGGACAGCATTTTAGGGAGAGAGGGGTCAGTGGAGGCAGACTAATGCCCCCCAAAGACATCCACGTCCTGATACCTGGAATGAGTGAATATGTTAGGTTACCTGGCAAAGGGGAATTAACATTGCAGGTGGAATTCAGGTTGCTAATCAGCTGACCTTAAAAGAAAAAAGTCATCGTGGACTATCTGGGTGGTCCAGATGTAATCACAAACGGTCCCAGAACATGGAAGAGGGGGCGGAAGAGAGAGTCAGAGTGGAAGTGTGAGGACAGCCTGTTGCTGACCTTGAAAATGTGGGAAGGGGCCCTGAGCTAAGGCACGTGGGTGGCCTCTGGAAGCTGGAGAAGGCCAAAACATGGGTTCTCCCCTAGAGCTTCCAGAAAAAAAAATATGCAGCCCTGCCCCCACTTTGTTTTTTTTTTCCCTGTACTCTGTTCTTTCTTTATTTTATTTTTTTATTATTATGTTAATCACCATACGTTACATCATTAGTTTTTGATGTAGTGTTCCATGATTCATTATTTGCGTACAACACTCAGTGCTCCATGCAGAACGTGCCCTCTTTAATACCCATCACCAGGCTAACCCATCCTCCCACCCCCCTCCCCTCTAGAACCCTCAGTTTGTTTTTCAGAGTCCATCGTCTCTCATGGTTCATCTCCCCCTCCGATTTCCCCCCCTTCATTCTTCCCCTCCTGCTATCTTCTTCTTCTTCTTCTTTTTTTTTTTTAACATATAATGTATTGTTTCAGAGGTACAGGTCTGTGATTCAACAGTCCTACACAATTCACAGCGCTCACCATAGCACATACCCTCCCCAATGTCTATCACCCAGCCACCCCCTCCCTCCCACCCCCCACCACTCCAGCAACCCTCAGTTTGTTTCCTGAGATTAAGAATTCCTCATATCAGTGAGGTCATATGATACACGTCTTTCTCTGATTGACTTATTTCACCCAGCTTAACACCCTCCAGTTCCATCCACGTTGTTGCAAATCCTGCCCCCACTTTGATTTTAGCCCATTGAGACTCATGTCAGACTTCTGGCCTCTGGAACTGTAAAGTAATAAATGTGCATTGCTTTAAGCTGTTAAGGTCCTGGTGATTGTCAGCAGCAGTGGGATGCTAATGCACTCACGTCTGGGACGCTGTACTAAGTTGTGTGCAGTGAGGGTGGAGAATGGGCCATTGGACAGGGCCTGGTAGAGGTCATGGTGACCTTGTCAGGGGCTGCCATTTTGGAGAGAGGGATAACCAGGGAGGGGAAGGCGGGCATTGAAAGGGGCTGTCGGCTGCCACCTGAGCATGGTCTCTGTGAGAGCAGGCTGCTCCGTGTGGCCAAGGAGCCCCCAGAGAGGCACCCCCCAGGCTGGTGATACCCAGAAACCAGTGAGACCTCTGGGAGCACAGCAAGGGGCCTCTGGCACCTGGGGCTCCCGAAGGCCTTCGTGGGTTGTTTGTTCCCTTGGAACCTGCCCCTTCCTCTCGGATGGAAATGTCTGTCGGTAAGGAGACCATCATCCCTTGGCCAAGTCAGGGGCCAGGTCTGCTTTGCTCACCTTGCAGTGCCCGGTGCAGAGCCTGCCATGCAGCCAATGCTGGTCGAGAGAATGAGTGGAAAGTTCCAGGGGGCCGGGGTTGTATAGATGTGTTGTATAGGGGCTGTCTCCTGGGGTTTGCCTGGGCGCATCCTGTGGATATGGTTTATCGCCGTGGGCGTCAACCGTGGCCTCCTGGCTGGGGTCTCGGTGGCCGGGCTTCTCCGCCGGGAAATGCCCCTTTCCCCGTTTCCGTACTGCGCTTGCAAGCAGGAGGTCACAGCCCCGATCTGTGCTGTTAGCACGAGACTTTTCTCCTGCCAGATGGCAGCAAAGACTGACTCCGTCCACACCAGTGTATCCCGACAGCATCTGACACACGGGAGGGCTCTTGAGGGAGAGGTGCCTCTTTCTGCCTTGTGGAAGGCACCTTCTGGACTAGGGGCCGTGCTGGCCACACCGAGCTGTCCAGGGAGAGTCTGGGTCATCTCACGTCAGGTGTGAGGGCCCCGGGAGACCCCAAAGGAACAGGCCTGCCGAGAGGCCCCGTGGCGTGGTTCCCATTGCTCGTCTGCATCACTTTGTTATGACGCACGGACATGGGCTTCTGGTTGTAGGAGATGAAAGGGCACAGATGGCGTGGAGGAATGGGGCTTCCCTCCCCTGCCCGCAGGGGCACCACTCTTCTCCCCAAGGCCACCGAGGCTGACACTTCAGAACCTCTTTCTAGACTTTTCAACGTAATACGTGGTCATGGTATATTATGTCGTGTACTGTTAAACATATAATTGTTCATTAAGTGTGTGATTAATATGAACTATATTATTAAATATCTACATATACTTTATATATGTTAAACATAGAAATAAATACATGTAGGTAAATAGGTAAATACGTGTACAAATAAAAATTACTGTATATAAATAAATATATAATTGAATATGTAAACACAATTATGAGATACATAATCATACATTTGAAGTGTAAAAATCTGTTTTTATTAAATGGGATGATATTATAGTTTTGCAACCTAGTGATTTCACTTGAATTTTAACGTTTTTACTAGGTCAACATAGATCTGCTTTGTTTATCTGTTCCATTTATTCATATTTGTAATTGCGATGAAATACACATAACCTAAAATTTACCATTTTAACCATCGTTGAGTGTAGAGTTCAGGGGCATTAAGCCATCACCACCATCCACCTCCAGAACTCTGCATCTCGGCAAAGCTGGAACTCTCTCCGTGAAACACTCACTCCCCTGGCCTCCCTCCTCCAGCCCCCGGCGCCCACCACCCTTCCTTCTGTCTGTGTGGATCTGATGACTCCAGGGACCTCCCAGAAGTGGAATCCTACAGCATTTGTCTTTTCATGGCCAGCTTCTTTCACTGAGCATGATGTCGTCCAAGTTCGTTCATGTGGTAGCAGGTGTCAGAATGTCCTTCCTTTAAGGCTGAATAACATCCCTTCCTCTGGATGGACCCTGTTTGGCTTCTCCATGGATCTGGCCATGGGCACCGGAGCTGCTTCCACATTTTGGCTATTGTGAATGTTGCCGCTCTGGACGTGTGTGTACTGATACCTCGTTGTGATCCTACTGTCAGCCCCTTTGGGTGTGCCCCTGTGTGTTGTGCTTCTTAAAATGGGTTTTTCCGATGACGAGTCAGGTGTGGACGTGAAATAGGAGGAGCACTATGGGGAGGCACGGGAAGGAGGAAGAGGCTGCTTGTACCCACAGGTCCTGGAGGAGGGAGGCACACCGGACAGGGGCCACATGGGGGCAGGGAGAGAGAGGGGACCCTTGGGCAAGTGTGTCTGTGGGGGTCAAGGGAAGAGGGGATTTCATTGGTGCATTGGAGTACTGTGAGGTCACCGTGGGGGAAGGCAGGAAGAGCTCTGAGGTAGGTCTTGTGCCAGGCTGGCTGGGTCTGGCTTATTGTCTATCTTCTCTGTTTCCTCACCTGGGCCTCCTCCGTGCAGCCGGGAAGCTGGCTTATGTCATCCCAGGAGAGCCGCTTCAGCCTGGGATGTCCGGGGGTCTGGGGGTCTCCACGCACTGGGTCTGAAACACATGGCCCTCAGTGGCCAAGGGGTCGGGCTTGTGTGACCACAAGCAGAGATACGGAGAAAGCCTTCCAGGTGGGCAAAGACAGCGGCCACGCGGTCTCTCTCGACCCCACAGTGTCCTCCCCACGTGAGCGCTGTCCCAACGGCAGCCATAGGAACTAGCCCTTGGGCTGGGCCCCGAGCTGGGCCTGAGTGTCCCACTCAGCGGTCATGGTCTTCACTGCCTGTGCACATCCTTTCTGCCTCCATTATGTACAAACCAGCACATCCAGAGCTGGGCTCTGTGCATTCAAAGCTAGTCTCTTCTCCCCTGTGGGACCTGCAGGGAGATATCTCGTTACCCGTGTATGGGGATTTTGCTGTAAAGGGAGAATGACATTTCCCTGGCTTATTATGAAGACTGTGTGCTAGAGTGCACAGCATGGGACCCAGCCCATTTTGAGGGCTCCAGCCAGGACAGCTTTATCATCATCATTATTTTTTTTTAAAGATTTATTTATTTATTATTTGGCAGAGACACAGCGAGAGAGGGAACGCAAGCAGGGGGAGTGGGAGAGGGAGAAGCAGGCCTCCTGCTGAGCAGGGAGCCCGATGTGGGGCTCGATCCCAGGACCCTGAGATCATGACCTGAGCCGAAGGCAGACGCTTAACGACTAAGCCACCCAGGCGCCCCTTATTATTATTATTATTATTATTATTATTATTATTATTATTATTTTCTAGTAGAAAGGTCTGGGCTTTCTGGGGCCCACTAACTTACAAAGGTGGACTGGGAGAGTTGGCCGGGCCCCGTTTCATCACTGAGCAAAGTGAAGCAAGCTGGGAGGAGGCTTTGAGGTCTTTGCTTTTTAGATGAGGGTCTGAGGCTCAGAGAGGCTGAGAGACTTGGCCAAGGACACACAGCAAGGAAATGGTTCCAGCTAGAATCCAGTTCTCTGGACTCCCTATCTGGCATTTTATGAGCCACTCCGTTGGGACTTGCAAGATCTTGGGAACTCAGAGGCTGGAGGCTCAGCCAGTGTCGTAGGGTTAGTGAGAAGCAGAGCTGGGATTCGAACTCAGGTCTGAGTACATGAAATTTTGACCCCACAGTGCTGCCTTCCGGGACAGCTTCCTAAAATGCAGTCATGGCTGAGTTGCTGGCCTCTGTGGGAAAGAGGAGATAATCCTGGACTCGTGGTGGGGATGGCTGACTTGGAAAAATTTTGTTTCCGATTTCTGGAGAAGAGTGCAACTCATCTGTGTGAGCCACTTATGAAAATGACTTGCAGTCACTTCTCACAAGCATGTTCTTCATTAGTGACTTTTGCCTTTTGAATTTTTTAGGACTTGCCCCGTTTGATTTGGCCCAGTGTGGAAAGCTCTCGCTTTAAGACTGAAGGTAAGTTTTTCTTTTGGTTCATTTTTCGTTCAGAGAATCGGACCCTGAGGTCCGAGCCCCCCTGCCTCCATCTCCCTCATGCTCTGCTCATGTGCCCACCATGGGCAAATGCGGTACGTTACCCCCCTGACCTGCGGAGCAGGGGGCAGTGTGTGGCCCCCTCCAGGAGCTGGCTGGAGCTTTTGTGGTCGGAACAGGAGTCAGGGTAAGGCGGCCCGTCCACATTCCCCCCTGAAGGAGTCTGATGAATAGGATATAGAATGTGCGTATGAGCAGGTGTGTGGGTTTCCTGAGGCTGCTTTCACAAATCACCACAGACGTCGTGGCTTAAAGCAACACAGATTTATTCTCTTAGTGTTCTGGAGGGCAGGCTGGGAATCAGCGTAGCCGGACTGAAGTCGAGGTGTGGACACGGCCGCACTCCCTCCGGGGTTCCGGGGAGAACCTTTGCTTCTCTTCTCCAGCATCCCCAGCTGTGCTCCTTGCCTGCCTTGGGTCCCGGCCCCTTGCTCCAGCTCAGAGCCAGCATCTTGCCTCCGGGGGCACGTGGCCTTCCTGTCTCCCCTTGCTCCAGCTCAGAGCCAGCATCTTGCCTCCGGGGGCACGTGGCCTTCCTCTCTTCTGCCTGTCAGCACTCCCTTGCCTCCTTCTTAGAAGGACACTTGGGATTACATTTCTGCCCCACTCAGATAATCCAGGCAATTTCCTCAAATCAGCATCCTTCATTTAATCACATTTGGGAAGTCCCTGTTATATACAAGGTGGCATATTTACCGCTTCCCTGGACGGGTAAATTTCAGCCCACCACACCAGGTGACAGAAACTGAGCTTTACTCACCTAAGAAAAGCAGAACCTGATGGTCTTATAACTGAGCCAGGCAGGCCTGGCCGCTGCTGGCCCAGGGGCTCGGCGTCCCAACGCTATGCCTTTCTCTTTCCATCTCAGCCCTGCTCTCCTCTGGTTCCCTCATTCCTGGGAGCCTTTTGGGAACCATACAGCTGACACTTAGGCAGCGGAAGACTTCCCCGTAGCTTGGCAAGAGTTCCGGGGAAGACCAGTGGGCTCAGCCTGAGGCCGGTGCCCGTCCCCGAGCCCATCCCTGGGGCTGGGGGTAGAGTATTCTGGGTTCTGTGCTTCATTCTGCTTCCTGGGGACCAGGATGGGCTGGGGTCCAGGTTGGCCCCCCTCGTGTGCATAGACTGAGCAGGACTCTTACTGAGTAGAGAGGAGCTTCGGTGACAAAACCATCTTTCCACCCAGAGTCCCCTCGGCACAGATTGTAAATACACCTTCCTCGAGAATCCTGTTTTATACCAGGAATAAACAGATCTCACTTACTTGGGGAGTTAAAAAGTATTTCCTATGTCCTTTGTTACTCTCTGCAGACTTTACATTTTACAAAATCCAGTGTTTTCTCTTGAGTAAAATAGGTTGAGGTGATATTACTGCATTCGTAGAGACCTTTTATTCATCAATTAGGCAAACTCGTTGGTGAAAGGGAGCCCCATGTACTACTCTGTGATTGCATTAAGAGCAGGAGACAGAGCGGTAAGGCCACTAGGAGGAGCTTCAGGGAGGGCTCCCTGGAGGAGGGGCTCCTCAGCAGAGTCCTGAGAACTGACACCTTAGCAGGGCCAGGGGATGGAAGGAGAGGCTTCCAGGCATGTGGCAGCCAGAGCAGGAGAGTGAGGGTGTAGGCAAAGCACTGCACAGATGGCACAAACAGGCCCACGTGCTGGTGGCAGGAATGGGGAGGCCACTGACCGATGACCTGCGGGGTGGCGGTAGTTACTTCATAGCATGAATTTCTTCTATACTGTCTGTCAACACCTGCCCTCATTCAAGTTCATGAGAGCCTGTGGCTGGGCCTTCTGAGGGCCAGGGGGCATAAACAGGTGCACCAGAGATAAAGCCCAGTGTGGCCTTATGGGTTTATGTCCAGCAAATCTGCCGAGAAAGCATGTGTCCCTTAGCCTGAGGGGCCGGGCGAGGGTCAGAGATGGGCGTCCCTTCTCCCTGGCACCCGTGGGATTTACTCAGACACTCCTGACTGAGTCAGCAGCCGGCCTGGGAACGTGCCCACTTGCTTCCATGGTGAGTCCCCAGCGCTCACCTTTATCCCCGTTCCAACATCATGACCTTGACCCAACTCAACCGCAGACACTATCCAGGAAAAAGATTCTAATGTGATCCAGGATCCAGTTCTATGCCTTTTTTCTTTTTTTCAAGTTTTTATTTCTTCCTACGTGGATTCTGAAATTATAAAAGTTTTCACAAGCACTTCTGAAGATCTTGCTATCAATAACACCGTAAGAATGACTGAAAAATAGTCATTCTTACTCAATTTCCAGTTTGCATCTGGGTAGAAGGTAAATGTTGAAAAACACCCGACCCAACAATCCAAGTTGTTTCAGACATTTGGGTTTCTGGCTTCGAGCTTTGATAAAACGCCTCAGGGTGTTCACGTTCAGCCCGGCATCTCGTTTGCTCCTTAGGCAGCCCCATCTCAGGGATATTTTAGCTGCATTCCCAAGTGAGGGAAACTGAGGCTCTGAGTGTCTGGGGCCACACAGCCCATCAGCACCCACTCCTGACAGCCCTGCCAGTCCCTTCTAACTGACGTTTCTGTGTTACCCCTGGCGCTCATGCATTGTCAACATACGTTGATGTAGAGCAAATTCTGGAGGGAGCCGTTTCACATTGGGTGGCTTTGCAGACACCAGGTTTGGCTGTGGGCCCGTCCTCCTCACAGTAGCCATCAGGGGTGCTCACCCTCTGCTTGACAGGTCATCAGAAGGACCCAGTGGGGGGAGACTTACTCTCTGTCCATGGCAGAGTTAGGGAAACTGAGGCACAGGGAAGTTAGATACTTGCCCAAGGACCCAGCTGGTAAATGACAGAGTCAGGATTTGAACCCAGGGCTGTCTGATGCCATGTGTGTAGGAATCACCCAGGCATCTCACTCGCCTGGTGGTCTGATTCAGTAGATCTGGGAGGGGGTCCAGGAATGTGCATTTTAGCCCACACCCACGATGAGTGGCGCACACTTTGAGAAGCACTCTCTTTAGGCTCCATAGCCCATGCCCCCCAAAGTGAGCACATCTCATTTTCCTGGCAAAGAGATGATAGGTCATTCATTCATTTATTCATTCACTTACTCATTTTCAGCAGACATCTTCAGGGGCCTTCCTCATATATGTGGTCCACCTCCTGAGTTTACCCCCCGTGTCTGACTGCCTTCCTGCATTCTGTCATGCACGTGCATTGCTGTTTTGCAGTGGGAGCACCATTTGGAAGGAAATTCAGCAGGAAAAGTGAAGTCTTCCATCCCCTCCCAACTTTTGCACCCTCTAGTGGGCCAAGGACTCAGTCCATGCTTGCTTTTACTCCCTCGTGGCCCAAGAAGACTTTGTTTAAGAGAGAGTCTCCTATAACACACCGCCTGGTAAGTCACACCTTTGGTCCTTTAACAGAATTAGCAGAAGTTGGAAAGAAACCAGTTTTGGGCCCACTGTGTATAAGATGCCATAGGCTTTGGTTCTTTAGAAAAGCTTATTCCTTCTGTACGGAAGCATCTGGTATTGAAGATGAGTAGGAGGTGTGAATCCGAGCAGTGGGCTGCAGGTTCTGCTTTAACTGGCCCCATTCACTGCCGGTTTTATAAACACGCACACGCATTCCTCTTGTCCAAGTGTCAGCCCCAGTGTGCTGTGTTCCCGTGATGGGGTGTTGTTTACGTGAGCCCCCCGGACAAAAGAGAGCTCTGGGTGACCACACGCCCACATTCTTCCTTCCTCATGGGCTTAAGTTCCAATCCTTTAAATACTTTCTTAAAAAAAATCTTCAAGATTATTTAAGGCAGTTATTAGATAACAGAAGTAAATCTCTATCCTTTCTTTAAAAGGTCATCTTGTACATGTATTTATTTATTTTTAATTTTTTTTTTACATCTTGTACTTTTATTAAACGTGCATAGTATGAAGTGTTTTTCATTTTCTAATCATTTCTATATTTTATTGTAGTTTGGAGACGTCTCAAGAGATGTTCCAAAAAATGCTGAGGACGGAGTGATTTTTCAGAAATGTGCCATGGTAGGTATTCATAGGTGGCTTATAGTGGAAGAGAAAATAGTTGGATTTTGACCAAATCATGTCTGGGTAGAGTTATATATTTAAGGACTGGCAAGTCACAGGGCTGTCCACCTGTGTTTGGACATGTGAGGGATGAAGTGAGGTACAGGAGATTTTCTGTTCTGTATCATGGCACCAGGACAAGAGTTTTGGTAACAGTTAAACTCCTGTTTGTGAAAATGCACTGTGGTCATTTAGAATGGGAAAGAAAGAATGATGTATTTTCTTTCAACATTGATATGGTGCTTGACAGTGTAAAAATTTTATTCAGTGTTTTTAAAGTCTCGGATCCTTACTAATCCTGGGAGATGGCGTTTCACATTGTTGTTGTGTTGGGGATCCTCAGGACCACCCTCCCTTGGGCTCCATGATTCCCCGGAAGGACTCGCATGACTCAGGAAGCCGTTAGACTCATAGTTATGATTTATTATAGCAGAAGCGTGCAGATTCAAGTCAGCAAAGTAAAAGGCACATAGGAAGGAGTTGTGAGACCAGGTGCAAGCTTCCCACTATCCTTCCCTGGTGGAGTCCTACGGCCGGCATTCCTTTTTCCAAAGCAGTGACGTGTGACGTCATGTACCAAGTATTGTCCACCAGAGACACACACCCGAGCCTCGATGTCCAGGGGTTTTAATGCGGGTCCCTCATGGAGACATGCAGTGCCCACGTGGCTGACCTCAGTAACTGGTCTCCAGCCGCTCCAGAGGTCACCTTGACACAGCTCGGCTCAAGGGCCCCCCCTCCAATCACACCGTTAGAACACACGGCCTGCTGTGGCCCAGGCCCCAGGTATAAAGATGCTCTTCTCAGGCAGGGTAGTCCAAGGGCTTTACAGGTAGCCTCCCAGGAGCTGGTCAGGAGTCAGTCCTTTCTTCGGGGTGTGCGGGGTGTGGGCAGTCCGCACCTGCGGAGTTAATCCTCTACTGTACAAGCCTCGATTTGGCTCATGCCTTCAGCTGTCCCGTTCCCCTTCCTGGATATAGTTGGTGCTGCCGGTTTCTCGTACGTCCTCCTGGAGATGTCTCTGCTGTATGCATGCATGTGTGTGCGTGTGTGTGTGTACCTGCATGAACAGACATTGCTTCCCTCTTTCCCCAGCTCCTGGGTCCCTTCTGGGAAGGCTGGGTGAAGGCGGGGCAGGGGTGGTGGGAAAAACTTCGAGAGTGGGAACAGGGCAAGGTTGCTGAGCTCAGGCGGGGAGCCAAGCTGCTTGGGCCACCGGACAGCTTCCAGCAGCCGAGCCGTTCAAACGCATGGCCAAGCAGAGCCCGCCTGGGGGAGACTGGCCAGGAGGATGGAGACCGACCGGCTTGCTCGATTCTGGACGTCAGATGGCAGTCAGATGCCCTGGGCAGGGCTCTGGGGCTGGGCTGAACCTTCAAAATGACAGTGTGAGAAGGAGCCATTGTTTGCTTTTCTTGGTGACACCGATGGCCACCATCTCCCCAACCTGACTGTGGCTCTTGCTTCGATATTTTTCCTGTTTCCCTGGAGGAGTAATTTCACTGCATTTCAGGGTCCCAGTGACTTTGAATCTGTCACCAAGCAACAGCTTAGCAAGCGTGAGTCAAAACATGTCCTGGGGCCTTTGAAATCAGACCTGATAAGTTCTCCAGCCCCAGGGAGACGGTCGTGCCCTCCCTCTGCCTGAGGACCAGACGTGCACAGGCCCAGCTGGGGGGTCATGTTAGGAGGTGGGACTTGCCAGCAAAGCTGCCCTCCTGTCATCTCCTGTCCTAGGTGTCCGGGCAGAGCGAACTGCAGACAGCTCACGTGAGACTGCTCGTGGACAACACCAGGACCCCTGTGGCCACCAACCTCTCCGATCTGCTCCTGCTGGACAACATCACTGGCCTCTCTGTTACGGGGTCGACCGGAAACCAGACCTCGGTGGGATTCCAGGCTTTCAGAAAGAAGTTTCTGCAAGGTAATAGCAGCGCGTATGAAGTCAGGGAGGGCAAGTGAACGTATGGACGCTGACGGAGTGTGTGATGCATGGCAGGCGGGTTCTTAAACACATGACGTGTTCACTCACGATGGAGTTTACTATCAGGTATCGAAGGAGAAGACCACCACTCAATAACCGCACCCAAAGAGCTGGATTTGTTAACTTAGGTTAGAGAGAGGTAGGATTTGGGGGAAGAGTTGTTAAGAATAAGTATTTCTAGTATTTTTATTAGTATATCGATTTTTATTATGAAGAATTCCAGACATAACCAAAGATAGAGTTTATAGTGAACCCCCGTCTGTCCACCACCAGAGGACCAGGTTTCTTATCCTTCAGTGAAAGGCAGAGCTTGTGTTGGGGGCTGTTGGGTCGAGGGAGGGTTGGTTTGACACCAGCCCTGGAAGCATGCTCGTGAGACCTTCACTCGTGTTCTCGCCTGTTTGCTGGAGTACCTCCGCGCTGACGGGCTGGCTTTCTGAGCGCCACTGTCCCTGGTTGGCTTTGGAGGTGTGTGTCCTGAGGCGAGTTATCGTTGGTTAATTAAACAGGTTTCAACGAATTCTGGAATTAGTTGTTACCATGACCTCAGGACTGCCCATTTTCTCGGGAGGGTGAGACTTCTTTTATTCCTTTACAGAGGAAAAGATGGTCCACTCCATGACCCTTATCCTGTAGTGTATGCTCTCACATGCTCAGGACTGACCTCTCCACTGAGCCCACTTTGCTCACCAATCATGCCACACTTTCCCTCTGAGCCTAGAAAGGGCCTCAGAGTCCTACTTGACCCCATCCTCTTGACAGCAGCTACCAATGGGGTTGTCCCACAAGCAGCCACCTCTTTGCTGGCTGTGATTTAAGCAATGTCATAAAAACCATTAGGATACGTCCCAGCCAAGTGATCCTCAGTGCCTTCCCTCAAAGATGGAAAAACAAATCCCAGCCCCCACCCCCCTTCTTAAGCTAGTGAGCAGAGCACACACTCCGTCTCAAACGGACCTAGATTTGACTCCTCACGCCAATTAGGAGCTGCGTTGCCTCTGGAAATTACTGAATTTCTCTGAACTTGGGATGTGACGTGTGTCTATCAGCGCCTCGTAGAATGGTAGCAGAGACCGAGCGAGGCGACGTGCCCTGGCTCTGCCCGGGTCCCTCCCCATGCTCTCCCAGCCTCTGGTCTGGCAGGCCTGCCTCTCTCCTCTCATTTCCCCAGCGGCTCCCAGCATCTGCACTCCTGCCACACAGACCACACTTGTCACTCTCCCCTGCCTGGCGGCATTCGCTCAGGCCCCAGGCTCTGCCTGGGAGGCCCCCCTCTCCTCCCCTGCACCTCACTTCCCTGCCCTCCTGCACTTCGCCCGCTCGGGGCCGCGGGTCAGCGCGGGGTGCTGAGCCCCACCAACCCTGACCTTTGCCCGCTGCCCATCCCAGAACATCAGCCTCCTCTCTGTCACTTGGGGACGGTGACAATACCTGCTCCAGGATGTGACTGTAAGGAGAAGGGGGTTATTTCATGGGAAGCCTGACCTGAGAAGTGTTCCCCGTGCCAGTAGTGATTTGGTTGATTGTTTTGATTATGTGTGTGTGTGTGTGTGTCATATGGAGCACAGGTGACGGCCCCAGGGGAGAGGTAGTGTCCTGCTCATTCCCCGGGGGAGCAGGTGCAGGGCACCCTGGCAGCCTCTGCCTCCTGCTCTGGGCATCGCAGGCAATGAGGTCTCCTCCGTCCACAGCGGGCCGTGCTGTGGGGCCCGGGGGCTGGCGCCGGGCGCGGGCATGAGGGCGACCAGCCGCGGCACCAGGTAAGGTCTGCTCACAGGACCTTCACTGCGGTCGCGTCTTAGTTGAATCTGTCACTCTGTCTGTGAGCCTAAGGATTTATCATTGCATAAAGATGAAATGAAGGTGTTGAGGATTTTTAAAATAAAAATCCTAGTGGTCCCATAGCCTCAGTGCTCATTACTCCTCTCCTTTACATTTTTTTTTTTTGAGGGCTCCACATGTTGAGAAATGAAGTACTTGACAGCATTTGAGGGTTAAACGCTGACCCCAGTTATAGGTGGAGGCAGAGCTGGAGGACAGGCTTAGATCGATCAGGCGGCCCTAGTCTCTGACCCGCAGAGCGGGATGGGCTTTGTCCCCCACTGGCCATTGCAGGCTGGCGCCCCCAGCCAGCAGCCCACTGCCGTGGGTCAGTCCCTCCCATCAGTTGGGGTGAGCTGCCCAGTGAGGAGGGGTGGGGAGAAGCCCGCCCTGTTTCAGGGAGGGTTGCCCATGCTTGCGGACTGAAACGTCAGGGGTGGGTGGTGAGCATGAGCTTCCCCTGAGGATCTCTTGTGTTCTCCACACTCCTGGGGCTTCTCACGAATCTGCAGATTGCGACTGGTCCCCTGGGGAAGGAGATCAGCCATGGTCAGGACTCAGGACAGGCCTGCACCCCCAAACCACCCACCTTTTGCCCCTGTGTGTGTCCCTCTGGGACTGCTGGAGGGTAGAAGAGGTGGTTTTTCTGTCCTGTGAAGGCTTTGACTCACAGCATTACATTATCAAATAACCTAAAGGGTACTCTATACCCAAGGCTGGAAATTCTCCCTGATTCTGATATCCATTCAATCAAGTCCTGCCACGTTAGTCAACAAGGTGCTAGTCAACAAGGTGGGTCACGAGCTCTGCAGTGCCCTTAGGGGACAACACTGGGTTCATTTGCACAAATATCCTCCAGCAGTGACCTGCTACCACCTCCTTTTTGCAAATTCTCAGGGAGAAATGAAAATCTGAGGAAAGAATTCCCCACAAATTGGAACCCAAATATATTCAAGTCCAAAAGGAATTAAAATCTGAGATCAACATGTTTGCCCTTGTAAGTCTGAAGTCCAAAGTCCAACATTCTCAAATTAAGTTAATATTCCCCACCCCTCTTCCCAATATTTTATTCTATCCATCCACCCCCCAGCCCCTGCCTCCTGAGGTTTGTAGCTGTCCGGAAGGAGTTGGGGTTCCTTCCGCAGCAGAAAGGGTGCAGCTCCTTTGTCTTGGAAGCAGAATGAGTTGAACACGAGGTTTCTCGTGTGCCTTACTTCTAAAAAATTTCAGGTATAGGGGACACGGGAGAGCATCCTGTCTGTCCCCACAATGGAATATGACTTGCGATAAGAAGGAATGAAGAACTGATTCATGCATGACATAGATGAACCTCAAAAAACGTTTGCTCTGTAAAAGAAATCAAACACAAACAACGCATATTATATGATTCTATTTCTAGGAGATGTCCAGAAAGACAAATTATTACCACTGCCCCTGCCCCCCAAAACCAGATTAGTGGTTGCCTAGGCCTTGGTGTGGCAGTGGAGAGTGACTGCCTTTCTTGTTCGGGTGATGGAAATGTTCTGAAATCAGACTGTGGTGTGGTCGAAGAACTCTAAATACACAAAATCCCTTGAAGTGCACACTTAAAATGGGTGAACTGGGTGATACGTAAGTTTTATCTCAAAGCTGTTAAAAAAAAATAAGAAAGTATCACAACCTCAGCCCCACCACCGCCCAGTTCAGACGAGAAGCCAATATCAGCTCTGGTGGGCGCGGGGTGGTTGTCACAGAAAGAATTGGGACAGAGATGGTCCTTTCGGTTTTAGTTTACAAAGTGCCTTGGGCTCTGCCAGGTGCCCAGAGCCCACGAGAACGTCAGCTCAATGGGAGGCATCCGCTGTTGGGACTGAAGGTGGGCAGGACCCATCTCCAACATCAGATGGGAGGGTCCCTCCAGGAAGCGGGGCTGCCTCCCGCAAAGCTAGAAACCTGAGGTGGTAGCCCCTCTGCCCCCCACACTCGTCTGGCGTTCCTCTCTTTCCCAGCTGTTGGTTCACCTTGGGGTCTGAGGGTGGCCCCTGTCTGGGAGCAGAGCTGCCTTCTCCAGAGAGCCCGGATGTTCCATTTGACTTCTTACTAAGGAGAACTGTGAGCCAGGGAAGATTCCCCTTAAATACAGACAATTTTTGTAATGAAGCAATTGAGGGCCAGCTAGAGACCATGGGGCTGAGGGGGGCCCACATGAACCCACAGGGCCGGTTCCTGCCTCCCGGTGCCCCTTGCTGTGCTCACAGAACCAGCTGCCCAGAGGGGTCAGAGTAGGGCTTCGTGTCGTTCTGTCCACCGAGGCCCACAAGTCCGATGAAGATTCTTCTCCTTCGTTGTGTGAACAGGATTTTGGGGAATAAGTAGATCCCTGCCTAGATTCCAAACAAAACAGTTTGTGGGAGTTGGCAATACCCCGGATCAGGAAGACTGACCCGCCCAGTCCGGGGCAGTGCTGGGGAGGGCAGGGGGCCCCTGGAGAAGACCATACAGGGGCAGCAGAGGGCCCTCCCTGGCTCCTCGCACCTGCTGACATCCTCTTCCAGGGGAAGAAGAGGGACCCTATGAGCGGGCACGCACAGTTCATTGTCCCCATCGCTGGCACCTGAGAGCCGAGCGGCGCCCTTGCTGTCCACGTCAGCTGTGGTGGCGGCCTCCTTTGACCTGGGGCTTGTCTGGGGTGTGGCGGAAGGGCCCCTCTTGACTCACACATGCTTTCTGTCTGAGCAGTGGGAGACTCCTTCTCGGTCAGCTACACAGCTTCCATTAAGGCCGGAGAAGTGGGGAGCGGAGAGGTCCTGATGCTTCCTGCCCAGCTCACCTTTCAGAGCTCAGCGCAGGTATGTCCTCCTTACTTTGGTTTCTGTGTCCTCACTGTTGTTTTAGAAGCTTTGACAGTTAGAGCACACGATCTCTTAGCTCCTCTCTTCCTTCCCTCCCTGCCTCTCTCTCGCGCTCCGTCCTTCCCTCCCTGCCTCTCCCCCTCTCCTTCCCTCCCTCCCTCTCTCCTTCCTTCACTTCTTTCCTTCCTCTCCCTCCCTCCTTCCTTCAGTGATACTGAGTTCTAGACGAGTGGGTGGGCCCTGGAATCTCACACACTTTGCTGTGAACCTGGCTCCCTTTAGTATCTCAGTAGGACCTCGAGTAATTCCTTAACTCCCATGGGTCTGACATAGGGTTATTATAAAGATAAGTGATCGGTAGATTGAAGTTCTTTTCACTGTGTCTTGCATATAATAAGCACTCAACCAGTAGTTTCTATTTGCATGAGTTCACTAGGAGCTGCCTTGACAAAGTTCCACAGACTAGAAATCTATGTTTTCATGATCCTGGAGGCCGGAAGTCCGAGATCAAGGTGCAGGCAGGGTTGGTTTTTCCCGAGGCCTCCCTCCTTGGTGTGTGCATGGCATCTCCCCGTGTCCTCATGCGGGCTTCCCTCTGTGCATGTCTGTGTCCTGATCCCCTTTTCTTACAAGGACCCCAGTCCTTGTAAGATTGCATCAGGGTCGCCCTAATGGCCCCATTTTAGGTTACTCACCTCTGTGAAGTCCCCACCTCCAAATACCGTCACATTGTGAGGTGCTGGGGGCCAGGCTTCAGCATATGGATTCTGAGGGGACACGATTCAGCCTGTGACACCATTACTGTTCGTATCTTCATGTTTCGTTCACCTTTTAATCTGCGCGTGTGGCGAATGTGGTTCGTTGCGTGTCGTGCCCGGCCTCGTGCACGTCCTGGGGACGCAGGAGGAGATTCCATCCTTGTCCTCAAGGAGCTCATGCTCTAGTTACTTTGGTCATTTTGTTCTGAATTCGGCCTCCGGAGGAAGTACCTTTCACTAGATGGGGAAAGTGAGGCTCAGAGTGCGACTGCCCAGGTCCCACGACAGCCACCAGCTCCTTCCGCCCAAGGCTCGAGTACCTGCTGCAATAAGAAAAAACATCCCAGATAAAATGAGATAACAAGAAAGATTCCAAAAAGGTAAAGACCAGATACAAGGAAACTATTATATCAAGCTGTCAGAAGAGACAATTGTCTCAGAAAATAATTAGGGACAAAGGAACAGAGGACAAAGAAGGATACGAAAATAGAGACAAAACCACCCAGAAGAAATACTGTCCCAATTTCAGAGGACGGGAAACCAAGTGAGTTAAAATCAGAAGGGAAGAAGGTGACAGTCAGAAACCAAGGGTGGAAACTCAGAACCTCCACAAAACCGAAAATCTCCACCTCCTCATGCCTGAGCATTAGGACCTCAAGACCCTGGAAGCACCTGGGGAAGGTGGGTGGGGGGTATGGAGGGAGGGATGGAGGTGGGGGATGGAGGTGGGATGGAGGGGGGATGGACAGGGGATGGAGGTGAGGATGGATGGGGAATGGATGTGGGGTGGAGGTGGGGTATGGATGGGGGATGGAGGGGGGATGGAGGTGGGGATGGATGGGAGATGGAGGTGGGGATGGATGGGGGATGGATGTGGGGTGGAGGTGAGATGGATGTGGGGGTGGAGGTGGGGATGGAGGTGAGATGGATGTGGGGATGGATGTGGGGTGGATGTGGGACGGAGGTGGGGGTTAGTGGGGAGATGGAGGTGGGGGATGGTGGGGGGATGGTGGGGGGATGGAGGGGCTCCTCACTCATTCCAGGGCCACCCGTCTGTTCCTTTGCTTGGGGCCTCCCCTGTCTGTCATATTGGCTTTATTTCTCTAGGAAGCCCCACCCCTGCTAGCCCCAGGAGACCAGGGACCTCATCTTTACTATGGACACCTGTGTTCTCCGTGCCAAAAATAGAGCCGTGCACAGTAAATGCTCAGTAAATATTTGTTGAATAAATGAATGAACAAATCAGTAAACTAATGAATCCTGGGCAAGGTTTAGTTTTTAACTTCTCTGAAGCTCGGGTGTCTCATCTACATAGAGGAGATGATTCTAGCAATGTCTCCAGTCTTCCGTGGGGGTGTGTGAGACGTGAGATGTGTCTGTATGCAATGGCCTGTGATTTCCTACCCCTTCCAAACTGTCAGGGGCAGATGTTCCGCAGATGGAACATGAACACACACCTGCCCTCCTGCAGATTCCAGAGTTCCAAGCTTCACTGGCCTGCGTGCCGGCTCTGGTCGACCAGCAGCGTCACCTCAGCCTAGTTCCTGCTGGAGAGATGAGTCCTGGGAGGCCAGTACTTGCTGAGTGATTATGTGCTGGGAGTTGACAAGGAGCTCCTGTACTTGTTTCTCACGTTGTTTCATCCAGTTGGACTTGACCGTCCCTCGGGTGACTGAGGCTTTCCTCCATGACCTGTAGAAGGTCAAGTGTACGTGGGGCTGACAATGACCCAAGTCTGAGTCTGCACATGAGAACAGTAGTTTGCTCTGCTTGTCAGTCGGTCCCAAGATGTCTTATATGACAAAAGGGGAAACAGTGACAGTTATTTAAACAGGCAAGGGCCCACCAGGATGGAGTCCTCCTGGTAGAGAGGTGACGTCTGACACGGGAGCACCACTACCCAGCTGCGTTTCAGAATCAGCGCTGAGTCTTTGGGCTTCAGTGTCCCCACACCAACAATGAGAGGAGTAGGAAGATTCTCCCCCAGATCTCTTCTCCTGGCATTTTAGAATTGCATGAGCGTAATGGAGGAGACAGTAAGAGCTGCCTGTGGCTGGCCGTGGGCCGGAAGCGCAGGTCCCCCTGATGCGTGGTCTGAAGGTCAATAGCAGCCTCAGGCGATGTCACAATGCTTTGCCCTTCATCTCACTTGGTCTCATCACGGGGCATTTTGTCCCGCAGATCATCACAAACAGAAGGGCGAGTGAGAGAGCATTCACATAGCTTTTACCACGGTGCACTGTTAAAATTGTTCTGTTTTATTTTTAGTTATTGTCCTCAGTCTCTTACTGTGCCTAACTCATCAGTTTAACTGGATGAATGTATGGTACAGAACGGCGTGACTAAGGTTCGGGACTGTCTGCGGTTTCAGGCATCCTCTGGGGGTCTGGGAACACATCCCCGGCAGGTGGGGGTGGGGGGAGGCTGTCATTCCTGCTCACGAATTGTCTAGCCAGAGGTGGTACTGTCAGACATGCATCGTGTCTGGGTCTGGAGGCTGCTTTCTCAAACACACACGCATACCCCAGATTCATACAGGGTTGGATAAAATAGGCCCCACGCGATGGATGGTCCAGAGGGAAAGACCTAGAGCAATCATGTCCAGTTTCTTACAATATATTATGGAAACGTCCTGCTCACCTCACATAGCCATCCCTGGATTTCACTTGGCCAGCATTTTCTGATTTCAGGCCATGATCTAAAGCATGTTTCGCAAGCCTTGAAGTTTCTGTAGTAAGCACAGGGGTGAGGATTTACGGTTTGCAAAGAGATGAGGTCAAGCTTCATAGCACACTTGCAGCTTCTCTCTGCTTAGACCTCGGGTGTCAGAAAACACAGGGAGGAGGGGCCTGGGGGTAGAGAAGGGAATAGAACAACCTGATCGAACGTGGGCTTCTGAATGCAGCCTCGGGCGTCTGGGTCCGGACCCCGAAACTCATAGGGCATCGTGAATACCCCCAAACAGACGCAATCCAGAAATGGGAGGGGACAGGTGATTGCTTCATACGTGTCTTTTCTTTAAAGACTCATATTTAAAAAAAATTCCCTTTTCTCCCTAAACAAGGGCCTTGTGGTGTTTTTATTTCCTTTCGAAGCCTCCACTAGGGTGTCCCACTGGCCCATGATGGGTTTGGGCTGCCCTAGCGCTGTTATGGTAAGAACTCTGGGGCGCGGGTCGGGGCTCCACCTTGGACGGACCGCGGCTGGGTTGGAATGAACAGGGGTTGCCTCGCTCACTGGACTTCACACTCCGAGCCTCGAGGCCGGGTTATACACACGGACACCACCACGGCCACCACCGACTACGGCCGACAGCAGGAACACTTCCAGGGCTCACTCCCTGTGCCAGGCACACTTCCAGACTCTAGATTAGCTAATTTAATCCTCA
The DNA here is from genome assembly GCF_964656455.1 of Halichoerus grypus. NCBI lineage: Eukaryota > Metazoa > Chordata > Mammalia > Carnivora > Phocidae > Halichoerus > Halichoerus grypus. Next base: position 5,308,712 of record NC_135714.1, read on the forward strand.
CAGCAACCGTACTGAGTTGAATAGGATTCCCATTTTACAGATGGGAAAACGGAGGCACAGAGAAGTCAATGCCTTGCCTGAAGTCAGACGGCTGGTGAGCGATGGGGCCAGGTGTGAGCCCAGGCAGGCCGGCTCTAACCACGGCGTTGTACTGCCTTTCAGTTGTCAGATCTTCTGCCTGCGTCCCTGGGACGATGTGTGTTCTTGCGGGGCGTCTTCTTGCGTGCTTGGACAGATAGCTGGCCTAACACCCTTCCGTTTCCCGTAGAGCAGAGGAGATTTGAAGGCAGGAGGAACAGACCCATGGGGCGCTGGGACTTAGGGGAGGGGCACATCACATTGGGAGGTGGCCTCAGTAGAGCCCCCGCTCGCTGTTGTCTGCACCTTTCCTGAAAGAAGCATGCCAGAGAGGTCGAGCGGTTGGCTGCTCTGTCGAGTGGCTGCTGAGCTTTGGAATCCATCCTCAGCCCCCGTCTGGCTGACCCCAAACCCTGGCGTTTCACCAGAGGGCACACGGCCCATGCTTTCTCGCCAATTAGGGAAACTGGTGTTTGGATTCACACAAGCGTCCAGGAGAGAAGGAGGCCCTGCAAGTCCACAGACCTTACCCCCTGGAGGGACTTTCAGACCCCCACAAGCCCCGGCCCCCAACAGTCAAGGGCCTACTGCAGCTCCAGACACGGCGGGTTGCAGATACACAAAATGATACCCTCTGTGTCAGGCCCCAACACCTGGTGACGAAAGTGTTTTCTTTTCTCTTTTCTTCTAGAACAGAACCCAGCTAAAAGCCCTTTTCACCATAACAGCAGAAGAAAAGATAAAGGTAAGAGCGAAGACTTGAGCTGGACGGCCCCCTGGTGCCCCCCAGTGTGTCTTTTTCTGCCTCTGGTGTGTTGGTGTCTGGCTGTCCTCAGAGCCAAAGGGAGGGGGCGACTGCTGGCCTTGGGAGCGCAGACCACCGTGCAGTGTGGGGTCCCCCAGGGTAGCCAGAGGCTGTCGGGATAGTTGCCTGGATGGCCCCTCCATCTGGGCAAGAAGGTGTTTCTTCACCTTGTAAGCGCACTTTGCATTGCTTCAGCACCTGCTGGGGCCAGACATTAAGCAATTGACATACGCTGAATTGTGTGGTCTTCACTGCAATCCTGGGGGTAGATTCTATTTTTAAATCACCTTCATTTCATAGATGGGGAAACCAAGGCACCCATAGGCCAAGTAATTTGCCCGAGGTCACCCAGCTAGTGTGTCAGGGTTCCCAGCACCACTCCCAGGCTCAGTGATTGACTAGGAGGACGCATAGGACTACATGTATAGTCATACTCATGGCTGATTTATTACTGAGAAGGATGCAGAGTAAAATCAGCAAAGGGCAGAGGTGCACGGGGCGAAGTCTGCAAGACATCAGGCCTCAGCTTCCAGAGTCCTCTCCCGGTGGGAGTCACACAGGATGCAGAGTTGTCCAGCAGTGAGTGTGACAGCACAGCTCATCAGAGACCAGCACCAGGGTTTGTACTGGGGGCTGGGCACACGGCATCCTCTGCGTGGCACATACCATGGTTCCAGACTCCCAGGAGCAGTGTGTTCAGTGTAAACTACGTTGTTTGCACGACAGCTTAGGTGCAGTGAGCCACTCTTATCAGGGGATGGTGGGAACCCTCCCGAAATCCAAGTTTCTCGATGCCAGCCAAGGCCCCGCCTTGCATGCTGGCCTCTCAGAGGATAGCAGTCTTGGGCCTGCTGTGTGTGCTGCCCTCGTAGGGGCTGGAACCAGGATTTGAACACAAGCACTTTGGCTCCAGAGCCCTGTTGGGCAGTGGGCCACACCACCTCCTGGGGAGCTGAATCCCTGCCCCAAAGAGATGGAAACAAAACCCAGGTCTGGCTATAACAAAGGGAGGATTTATGGCGGGGGGAGGGCGGGGGATTCAGGAAGACAGGTGCCAGCTATCCTCCTGGCTGGTGTGTGCCCTCCTGGAGGGTGGGGCCATGTCCGCTTCATCCTTGTGCCCCATTCTGTGCCTTACGTTCTGAGTGGTACTCAGTAGGTAAATACCCCTTGACTGAGCTGATTGTTGATTGTCATCAATGCCGGTGATTGCTTCGAGGTGGGGTAGGTGTCTGGTTGCTGCGTGATTGTAATAGAAGTCAGAGAACGTTCACTTAATTGATATTTATGAGGCCTTCCCCCATGCCCCAGGCCCTCTCGTGTGGCTGGAGATGGGCCACACCCTGGTCTTCAGGGCAGCCTCCCACCCACACATTGCCTTCAAGGGCAACAGGAGTAGGTACCCGCTCTGGGGCGCGGACCCCTGGACGCACAGTTTGGCAATGGAGAACTGGGTTGGATTTCAGCCCTACGGCCCCTGGTCCAGGTGACCCTGCGCTGTGGACCACGTTCAGGGAGATCACCACTGAGCGGGAAGATGAGGTATATAAATGTGATGGCCTTACAGTGTTGTGGGGACAGCAAGTTCTTGGACCAAAGGCCTAGCTTTGAATCCTTGCCTGCCCACTGATTGTATGTGACTGCGAGTATGTTCCTTACCTCCCTGAGCCTCAGTGTCCTAGCTGTGAAATGAGTGATAATAGTACCCACTTCCTAGGGTGGTCGTCAAAGTAAATGGATTGATATGTGTAAAGCACTCGGCACAGTGCCTGGCGTTTTGTAAGTGCTCAGTAAACGTCAGCCGCTTTGCTATTATTATTATTATATGCACGTGCAGACACCACCCCTCTGCGGGTGTTTTGTGATAATCGTGAATCGTGACCCCCATCCATCGGCTCCTTTGTTTTCTGTTACATTCCTGAGGGTGAAACTGGCAGGTGTCAGCCAAGGAAGGCAAGGCCCCAGGAAATTGCTTCCCATTTCGTATCACGAAGTCCTCTTGCCCTTTCTGTCTGCTGCATGAAGTCTGGGAGGAAAAAAAGATCACACCGTACGTGCTGGACATTGGTGTTCAGGTTGTGTTGGAGCTCCCCACAACTTCTTGTGTTGATCCCATATGCCCTCGAAAGGGCTGGGCACTGGGGCAGGGACCCGGAGAACAAGGATCTTGGATCTAATCAAGAGAGAGACATTTAAACCAACTGTTACATCTCCCAAATTCATGTAGAATGCAGTTCCAATAATAATTTTAATAGGATTTGGGGGGAGATAGGTGATCAAATTAATCAGAGTTTCACCTGAAAACATAAATTTCTGAAACTAGATGAGAACATTGTGACAATGAAGAGTAATGTGGGAGCATTTGCCCTAGGAGATATTAAAGAATTATAAAGCTACATTAATATAGTATGCAACTCAAGAAAAGCCAGACCAATGGGACAGAATAGAGAATGTACACAGATGTCCATATAATAAAATGGTATTTCAAATCAGTGGGAAAAGAATGTATCACTCATAAATTTATGGGCAACTGGCTGGATCTTTTGGAAGAAAAATAAAGATGAATTCCCTCATCAGATTAAAATCTCGGTAAAACAATTTCTAAAAGGTAAATATAGGTCAGTATCACATGATATGAAGAAAACCACGAAGGAAAACCATGGCTTTGAGTACACAAATAGTTGAAAACTTGACATTTAAAAACAACATTAAGAAAGGTAAGTGACAAATTTGGGAAAATACTTGTAACAGACATAAAAAAGGATTGACGTCTTTGATATATAAAGAGCTTCTATTAATAACAAAAAGAAAGTGTCAGTAGATAGCTATGCGACATGAGAATTTCTCAAACACAAATTTACAGTGTGTACCCTTGAGCACAGTAGAGGGAGTGTGTAACTGTGTGCAGAATCTCATGGCTCATTGACTTGCACTCAGAAGATGGGAGGTGTGCAATCACACATCATCACGTCTACCTTCCCTGTGTCACCTCTTGTATGGATCACTGCACCAGCCTCCTACTTGTCCAGCCCTACTCTCCTCTAGCCCATCGTCGTCACTGTAGTGATCTTTCTAAAACACAAACCTGCTTGCTTTTCCCTTTCTGGAGGGACTCCCTATTGCCTACTGGATTAAGCCCAATTACCTCAGGTTAATATTCAGGAGCCATCAGAAAAGTTGGCTGCTGCTATCTCCTGGTGCTGCTGGGTCCCTGTGTTTTCCACACTGCACACTGTTTTGCATATGCTGTTCTTTTCTTACCTGTGCTTTGGACAACATCCTGCAGGAGCCTGACCAACTTCTGCACCTCTGATTCCTAAACCTTCTCCAGGCGTGCTGGTAACACCCTTGGCTGGGATCCCACGACATTGGGACATCTGATAAGCCTTGTCAGTCTGTGACATTGAGATTAGTTTCCTGGTTGGCATTTAATACATTTTTGTGACATCAGAATAGAATTTTTGCCCTGGAAGAGACTTTACAGATGATTTAGTTTGACTTTCTCATTTGAGAGTGAAAAAAAAAAAAAAAATCAGGTCTGGAGAGGCTGTGGGAACTGGCCAGGGTCCTGAAGCTTGATGACTACGTTAACGAAGAGTCATGCTGGGCAATTTGTTCTCAAATCCACTTTTTCACGAGACTGGTACCTTAGCAAAGCTACATTAATAAGTGTGATTCCCTCTACCAGTGATTACTCCTAAACTCTCACTCTTTTCAGAATTGTCAGCTGGGAAGCCCAGAGACTCTGCCCTCAAGGGCTGTGGGACAAAAGTCCACAAGTCACTGACCCCCTCTGCTTCTTGGATCTTTAGCTCAGAGTGAAGGATTTCAACTAAATTGCTCCTGAAATCTCTTCCAGAGAAATTCTGTATGGTCTTCTCTTTTCTCCAAACTTTTTCTGTCTTTTGGGGGTAGGTGGGTAGGATTTAATATATGTCCATTGTGGACATTTAGAGTAAACGCCCCCTCTATATTATGCAGACACTCACAGAGAAAGTTGGAAGAATAAAATAACATTACCTCATAATCCCACCACCAGAGGACCATTGTTAACATGTTGGCTTCTTGCTTCTATAAGTCTATGAATTTATTTATTACATAATTGAAGTCAAACTGTATAAACAACTCCTCCTCATGCTTTTATAACTTGCTGTTGGATTATAAGCATTGAAAGCATTCCTTTTGAAAGGCTTTTTTTTTTGGTCCAGCATTGCTCTTCATAAATGCAGTGATAGAACTCATCAAAGGAATCTGCTCTCAGCTAATACATGATTAAAGAGATGGTAATAGCACATGATTCTTTGTCAGAGACAAGCGGGAAAGTTAGGGCCTGGGGATGAGGAGGCTGGGATCACTGAGCCGCTTCTCTTTCCTTATTCTTTCGTTAATGAAGTTTATGGTAAATAGGCTCTTTGAAATCTGTACTTATGATTATCAGTGAAATTTGGCTGCAAGATTTCTGGAGGAAATCTCAAAAGTATGATTAACTCAGGGCTGATTTCCAGTGCTCTAAGTGCTTAAATTTCTGCACCTGTCCCTGTGGTCATGGGCCCCATCAGCACCCAGCCTCCCAAGTGAGACATCCAGGGACATTTTTGGCCCCTATCTCTGGCATCCCACACATTCGTTCCATGCTCAGTCACTGTGTCCTGTGGACTCTGTCACCTAAATATTCCCCTAATTTCTACCTTTCCCTCCAGCCTGCCAGAAGTAGCAGTAATAGCTCAGATTTACTGACTGATCTCTGTGTCCTGCATCCCTAGCTAGTAGGCCCTATCTTGTGTGTGTAGTAAAGGACACACACATGAAATTTACCATTATTGACATTTAGTATGTTCCGTGTTGAGCAGACAGCACCACTGTCTAGGTCTGGAACATTTTCATCACCCCAAAAGGGAACTCTCTTCCCATTGAGCAGTTGCTCTCCATTCTCCCCTCCACCCTCAGTCTCTGGCAACCACTAATTTGCCTTCTGTCTCTATAGATTTGCCTGTTCCGACCATTTCATGTAATGCAATGTGGCCTTTTGTGTCCAGCTTCTTTCCTTAGCATGATATTTTCGAGGTCCATCCATGTTGTCGCGTTTATTGGTACTTCATTCCTTTTTATGGCTGAATCTTATTCCTTGTATGGGTGGACCACATTTTCTTTATCTCTTCATCAGGTGGTGGACCTCTGGGCTTGCCCCATCTTCTGGCTATTGTGAATAGTGCCCCTGTGAAGATTCAGGTACAGATTTTTATTTGAACACCTGTTTTCTGTTCTTTGGAGTATATTACTGGGTTTTATGGTAATTCTGTGTTTAACTTAGCAAGGAACCATAGGCACTGTTTTAATCCTCATTTTACAGATGGGAAATTGCAGCTTATAGAAGGGGAGGCCCAGGGTCCCACGGTGTGGTAGGGGGTAGAGCTGAGAGCTGAACCCCCAAGTAGAGCCTCAGTCTTTACTAGCATGTTCTACTGCTTTCTGCAGCCTTGTTTCATGTCCTCATCCTATCTTCCTTGGCTGTCACATCCAGTTTGTCCTCCTCCAGGCTGATGTCACGAAGTAGCTAGATTTAACTTTCTAAAACTCCCCCTTGTCCTTCCAGCACGCAGCCCTGGGCTCACTGAATAAACTAGATGTCAAGAAAGTTTACCACCACATCCAAGTGCAGAGTTAACCCTGGTAGCCCACTTAAAGAGAGAGTTTCAGGAAACTCTCCACTTAAATACAGAGTTTTAGGGCGCCTGGGTGGCTCAGTTGGTTAAGCGACTGCCTTCGGCTCAGGTCATGATCCTGGAGTCCCTGGATCGAGTCCCGCATCGGGCTCCCTGCTCGGCAGGGAGTCTGCTTCTCCCTCTCCCACTCCCCCCTCTCATGCTCTCTCTCTCATTCTCTCTCTCTCAAATAAATAAATAAAATCTTTAAAAAAAAAAATAAATAAATACAGAGTTTTAGCAAACACAGTTATAGCAAAGCTTTGTTTCTGCACATATGAAATGGATGTAAGAATTCTGAGTTTAAAGTATTGTTTCAAAGACTAAAAAAGGAGTAAGGCCTGGCCTCTGGCAGAAGTTCAATAAAGATATTGATGGTTAAGAATAGTTTTGAGGAATGGATTTTAAAAACTTTTGGCCAGACACTGGGAGATTTTTAAAATCCTGCCCTACCAGTCAGTCCAGCAGAGTGAGCTGTATACTCAGAATAGGAATCACTGTTCACAGTGGCCCAAGACCCTGATGACCCAATGCAGGGCTCCTGGTAAAAGGCCAGGCCAGAGCCCGAGCCCCAGAGAGGCAGCTGTGGTATGAGGGCTACTAGCCCGGACTGCTGGGTGTGAATCCCAAGTTCACTGTTGACTAGCTCTGTGATCTTGGGCCATTTATTTAACTTCTTAGTACTTTTGCATTCTAATTTGTAAAATGTAGACTAAAACAGTGCCCATTTTATGGTATTGTGAGAATTAAATGGATTAATGCATGTAAAGCACTTGGAACCACTCTGGCACTTAGTGTCTGCTCAGTACATGTCAGCTATGATGATGGTGGTGGTGATGATGATGGTGATGATGAGGATGATGGTGATAATGATAGTGATGGTGATGATGGTGATGTGATGGTGAGGATGATGATGATAGTCATTATGGTGATGATCATGGTGAAAGTGATGATGATAACAAAGGTGGTAGTGATTATATGGAGCCTCCCTCTTCCCATAAAGCTACATCTTAAGATCTTACTCTTCTTTGGCCATTTACATGGAGGAGGAAATTTGAAGAGCAGAGGCATTTTGGGCGGGTCAGGGGAGCAAGACCTAGCTTAATTTAGCAACACTGATACTGAGGATTGAAAGAAGAAAGTGGGAGTTGTGAGTGGACCTGCCCCTAGCAGGTCCACTCATGTAGCTCTACCTACATGCACTTATCACTTGGTATCAGAAAGTAGGGATTGCAAGAGAGAAGGGAGAAAGATGGCGGGATCTGTAGAGCTTGCCCTACCTTTGCCCTCTTCCTAGATAACAGGCATTCATTCCTGCATCGGTGTCAGGTCCTGTTCCCATGACCTGCCACATCGCCTCTACTCTTCAAATTCTCTTGGCCATGTGAATGGCCGAAGGAGGGCAAGACTTCAGGTGGAGATTCAGAGAAGGTGGAGGTGGTAAGAGGAAGACAAGCATGGTGGCCTGACCCAGTTGACCAGTTCTACTTCATGAAGTAGGAAAGGAGAAGACCGACAGAGGGAGATAGAAAGATCTGTTTCTACCTTTTACAGTACAGTGGGACCCTGCCTGCATATAATTCTGTCCTAGTCTTTGTTTCTGGTTGTCATCAATCAGGCAGGTAACTTCTACCATGGTGTGGGAGGTTGGGACTAAAAATGTTTTTAGAAAACCACACAACTCCCTGGATAAAAGCAGTGTGATCTAATGGGTGGAGAGCATGGACTTTGGAGTCAAACAGGGCTAGCTCTTGGTTTTTAGTTATGGACTTTGATTATTTAATCTCTTTCCATCTACATTTACCTATCAATAGAATGGAGATAATACATCCCCCACAGGATTGCTGAAGATTGAATGATGCAAAGCATATATCATACCATATTAGTTTTCTGGGGCTGCCCTAACAAATCATCACAAACTGGGGAGCTTAGAATAACAGAATCTTATTCTGTCACAGTTCTGAAGACTAGAGGTCTGAATTAAGGTGTTGGCAGAGCTGTGCTCCCTTTGATGGCTTTAGAGAAGAAGCCTCGCCTCTTCCTAGCTTCTGGTGGCTCCTGGAAATCCTTCCTTGGTTGTACCTACATCACTCCAATCTCTGCCTCCATGGTCACATGGGCCTCTCTGTGTGAATCTGTCTCCACATTTCCCTGTCTTTATAAGGAACATTCATTAGATTTAGGACCCATCCTAATCCAATATGAACTCAATTTGATTACGTTTGCAAAGACCTTATTTCCAAATATGGTCACATTTATAGGTACTGGGGGTTAAGACTTCAGCATATCTTTTTGGAAGACACAATTAAACCCATTACATGCACCTAGCCTAGGGACTAGTGTGTTTTTGGTGATCAGATGCCATTAATTCCTTGTATCTCCCCATTCTTTTTGCTAAAGCTGGAAAAAAAAAAAAGCCCTTGCCTTCTGTGAAAGAGGAATCTTGAAAACAAATTGCTAATCAATATCCCCTTTGTTCTCTTTAGACACAGATTTTTTGTTTCCTTTCCATCAATATTTTAATGTATCCTCAGTGCAATGCTCTTCATGTTTATACAGTGTATTGGTTTTTTTCCCTTATCCAGTAGGTATACATATCAGGGCAAAGAGGGCTATTTCCAGCACATATGGAGAATTTGCGTGTCATTTTGGTGTTAATTAAAATGTAATATTTAGAATCAGAAGGATATTCAAATATGGAAACAGAACTGGTTCCCTGACCATATTTGATAACAGCATCTTTGGACCAAGGTTGATTGATCAATAGCCGAAAAAGTCATATGTGGCATTACTCTTTGATTCAGATTCCAATAAATGTCTGGACCAAAGCTCCTGTTTCTGACTTAACTTGGCTTTGACTCTCTTGAGGGTCAGGTTGGCCTTGTTGGTCTGTGAGAAAAATTTAACCTTGACTACAGCCTTCATTGTTACCAAAGGAATGAGGACTGCTTTTGTTGTCTTCTAGCCCCTAAGTAATACATTTAATCTTCTCATAATCTATAGTCATTCCTAATTAAACTAGTAGCAGATCGGCTTCTCTAGAAGCAGATGCTGAGACAGAGTTTGGAGTATAATATGTTTACCAGCATGCAGAAAAGAGTTAATATATCTGGCCTGAGATTGCCCTCCTTAGAAAGGCCTGCTTGCAAGGTTAGCCCTTGGTCAATGTCTGCAAACTTGGATTTCAGGACAGTTGCCACCATTCCCCAAACTGATAAGAGTGGCTCACTGTGCTGAAGCTATTATATTATAAATATAAATAAATGTGTATAAGTATATTATAAACAATATATTTTATTTTTAAGGCCTGCTTTCATTCTGGGAGTCTGGAACTTTGGTACATGCTAGGGAGAGGGTGCCTAAGTGACCAGTCCTGGATAAAAGCCCTGGGCACTGTCTGTCATGAGCTTTGCTGTGTTGTTACACCCGTTGCTGGAGGAACTAAACAAGTCTTGTGTGATGGCCTTGGGAGAGGACTCTGGAAGCTTGCTTCCGCTTTCTTCAGGATTTAACCCCATGTGCCTTTTCCCTATGCTGAGTTTGCTCTGTATCTTCTCCCTGTAATAAATCATAGCTGTGAGAATGACTATAGGCTGAGTGTTGTGAATCCTCCTGATGAATCATCGAACTTGGGGTGGTTGTGGGGTCTCCCCCCAACACAATCAGTGACCACCCATGAAGGGAAGAAGGAGAAAGTGGGATTGGGCAAAAGAGGACTGGGCAAGTTGCGATCTGGGCTGACAAAGCCTCACCTGGCAGTGAACGCTGGAGCAAGCTTTGCCTGTCTGAGTGTCACTTGTCAGGCTAAATGGCTGGCCATTATGCTTCTGCCATGCTCTGTTACCAGCCTACAGGTGTAGGCTGTCTACAGGAAGGGCATGACCTCAGGTGAGGTGGCTCTCTGCAGCTGATCTAGACCATGAAGCTGGAGGCTCTCTACAGGCCACATTGCCCATAGCTGGGCACCAAGTCTTTCCTCGAAGGGGGATCTGAGTGCTGCATTGCCTTGTCTACCTTTAAAAAATATTTATTATTCTTTTTGTTGTTTCCTGGTTATATAAGTAATACATGCTCATGTAGAGATCTTAGAAAACACAGAAACAAAGAAAAAACTCATCAAGCAATCACTCAGCAGAATTCCAGAGGATATTCTTCACAGGTTATATATATACATGTGTGCATATATGTTATTTTTGTTCTAATTAAATTGGGATTTTTCTATGTATACAGTTTTTTAAATTAATTTTTTTTAATTTTTAAAAATATTTTATTATGTCCAATGGTTCATTAGTTGCATATAACACACAGTGCTCATCACAACACGTGCCCTCCTTAACACCCATTTTGTACCTTCTTTAAAAATGTTACATTAGTATATAAGCATTTTTAAATAGTATTAAAAATTCAACACACCAAAATCGGTTACATTTCTACACACTAACAACGAACAATCCAAAAAGGAAATTAAGAAAACAATTTCATTCACTATAGCATCAAAGAGAATAAAATAATTAGGAATAAACTTAATCAAGACATGAAAGACTTGTACAGTGAAAACTACAAAACCCTGCTGGGGTAAGACACAAATAAATGGAAAGTCATCTTGTGCACATGGATTGGAAGACTTCATAATGCTGTGATATACAGATTCAGTGCAATTGCTGTCAAAATCTCAAAGGCATTTTTTTTTTTTACAGAAATAGAAAAGCCCATCCTAAAATTCATATGGCATTTCAAAGGAACCTGAATAATCAAAAAAATCTTGAAAAAGAATAAAGCTGGAGGCCCCATACTTCCTGATTTCAAAACTTAGTACAAAGCTACAATAGTCAAAACAGTGTGGTACTGTCATAAAGACAGACATATAAACTAATGGAATAGAATCAAGAGCCTAAGAAAAACCCTTGCATGGATAGTCAAATGATTTTTGACAAGGGTGGAAAGACTAATGGGGCAAGAAAAGTCATTTCAACAAATGATGTTTGGGAAACTGGATTTACACACACAAAAGAATGGAGTTGGACCCTTGCCTTACAGGATCTACAAAAATTTTAATTTTATTATGTTATGTTAGTCACCATACAATACATCATTGGTTTTTGATGTGGTGATCCACGATCCATTGTTTTCGTATAACACCCAGTGCTCCATGCAGTATGTGCCCTCCTTAATACCCATCACCGGGCTAACCAATCCCCCCTCCCCCCTCCCCTCTAAAACCCTGTTTGTTTCTCAGAGTCCATAGTCTCTCATGGTTCATCTCTCCCTCCAATTCCCCCCCCCCGCCCATTTTTCCCTTCCTTCTCCTAATGTCCTCCATGCTATTCCTTATGTTCCACAAGTAAGTGAAACCATATGATAATTGACTTTCTTTGCTTGACTTATTTCACTTAGCATAATCTCCTCCAGTCCCATCCATGTTGATGTAAAAGTTGGGTATTCATCCTTTCTGATAGCTGAGTAATATTCCATTGTATATATGGACCACATCTTCTTCATCCATTCATCTGTTGAAGGGCATCTCAGCTCTTTCCACAGTTTAGCTATTGTGAACATTGCTGCTATGAACATTGGGGTGCATGTGGCCCTTCTTTTCACTATTTGGGGTAAATACCCAAGAGTGCAATTGCTGGGTCATAGGGTAGCTCTATTTTTAAATTTTTGAGGAACCTCCACACTGTTTTCCAAAGTGGCTGTACCAACTTGCATTCCCACCAACAGTGTAAGAGGGTTCCCCTTTCTCCACAACCTCTCCAACATTTGTTGTTTCTTTCCCTGTCCATTTTTGCCATTCTAACTGGTGTAAGGTGGTATCTCAATGTGGTTCTGATTTGAATTTCCCTGATGGCTAATGATGATGAACATTTTTTCATGTGTCTGTTAGCCATTTGTATGTCTTCTTCAGAGAAGTGTCTTTTCATATCTTCTGCCCACTTTTTGACTTGATTATTTGTTTTTTGGGTGTTGAGTTTGAGAAGTTCTTTATAGATCTTGGATACCAGCCCTTTATCTGTAGTGTAATTTGCAAATATCTTCTCCTATTCTGTGGGTTGCCTCTTTGTTTTGTTGACTGTTTCCTTTGCTGTGCAGAAGCTTTTTATCTTGATGAAGTCCCAAAAGTTCATTTTTGCTTTTGTTTCACTAGCTTTTGGAGATGTATCTTGAAAGAAGTTGCTGTGGGTGATGTCAAAGAGGTTACTGCCTATGTTCTCCTCTAGGATTTTGATGGATTCCTGTCTCACATTGAGGTCTTTCATCCACTTTGAGTTTATCTTTGTGAATGGTGTTAGAGAATGGTTGAGTTTCATTCTTCTGCATGTGGCTGTCCAATTTTCCCAGCACCATTTATTGACGAGACTGTCTTTTTTCCTTTGCATGTTTTTTCCTGCTTTGTCAAAGATTATTTGACCATAGAGTTGAGGGTCCATATCTGGGTTCTCTATTCTGTTCCATTGGTCTATATGTCTGTTTTTGTGCCAGTACCATGCTGTCTTGGTGATCACAGCTTTGTAATATAGCTTGAAATCGGGCAACGTGATGCCACCAACTTTGTTTTTCTTTTTCAACATTTCCTTGGCGATTCAGGGTCTTTTCTGATTCCATACAAATTTTAGGATTGTTTGTTCCAGCACTTTGAAAAATGTCATTGGAATTTTGATCGGGATGGCATTGAAGGTATAGATTGCTCTGGGTAGCATAGACATTTTAACAATGTTTATTCTTCTGAGGATCTACAAAAATTAACTCAAAGTAAATCAAAGACTTAAGAGTAAGACCCCTTAGAAGAAAACATAGGGGAGAACTTCATAACATCAGATTTAGTGATGATTTTTTTGTATATGACACCAAAAGCACAAATGACAAAAGAAAAAAAGTAGGTGAATTGAATTACATCAAAATTAAAAACTTATGTGCATCAAAGGATACAATCAATAGATTGTAAAGGCAGCCCATGGAATGGGAGAAAATAACATTCACACCATATAAAAAACTCTTGTCATCTTAGTCAGTTTGGACTACAATAGCATATTGTTATAGACTGAGTGGCTTAAACAACAGACTTTTATTTTCACAATTCTTTAGGCTGGGCAGTGCAAGATCAAAGTGTTGGCAGATATTGTGTTTGATGAGAGCCACTTACTGGTTTGTAGATGCCCATCTTTTCATTGTATCCTTCCATGGCAAAGAGCAGAAAGAGCTCTGGCCTCTTCATTCCCTTATAAGGGGACTGACTAATCCTATTCATGAAGGCTCCACCCTCATAACCTAATTATCTCCCAAAGGCCTCAACTCCTAATACCATCACATTGGGGGTTAGGATTTCAACATATGAATTTTGGGGGACACAAATATTCAGTCCATAATGTCCTATAATTCGATGATAATTTAAAAAAAAAAACATGTTTGAAAAATGGGCAAAGGACTTGAACAGACATTTCTCCAAAGAAGTTATACATATATGTAGTACCCACATGAAAAGACACTAATCATTAGGGAAATGCAAATCAAAACCATGATGATACCACCTCATACATATTAGGATGGTAACTATCAAAAAAATAAAAAGATAAAACAGCTTGGCTGTTCCCCGGAAAATTAAAGATAGAATTATATAATCCTGTAATTTCACTTCTGGGTATATATCCAAAAGAATTGAAAGAGATATCTGTATACCGGTGTTTGTAGCAGCATTATTCACAATAGCCAAAAGTGGAAGCAACCCAGGTGTCCATTCAGTGAATGAATGGATAAACAAAAAATATATACACATACTATGGAATTTTATTTAACTGTAAAAAGGAAGGAAATTCTGACACATACTACAACATGGATAAACCATGAAGATTTAATGCTAAGTGAAGTAAGTCAGTCAAAAAAGACAAATACTCTGTCATAACACTTATATGAGGTTCTTAGAGGGTCAAATTCATAGAGACAGAAAGTAGAATGATGCGTGCCAGGGAGCTGGGGGGAGGATGGAAGGGGGAGTGTGTTAATGGGAACAGAATTTCAGTTTTGTAAGATGAAAAAGATTTGGGGGTGAATGCTGGGGATTTCAGAACAATGTGATTGTACTTAATGCTACTAGAATGTACACTGAAAAATGGTTATGATGGTAAATTTTATGTTATGTGTGTTTTATTATAATTTAAAATATTATTTAAAAAATTTTAATGGTTAAATATTCAGAACTCCAAAGGAAAAAGGAAAACTTAAAATTCCTAGAAAGCAAAAACAGATCCTTTTAAGATGTCATCAGACACATTTATGCCAGAAGACAGTGGGATGGTACCTCCAGTGTTCTAAAGAAAAATTATTTTGGACCTTGAGTTATAGATTCAGCCAACTTATCAATCCAATGAGGGCAAAGTAATAACATTTTAAGACATATGAAATAAAAACTCTTTTCTAAACAGATTAACTTGAGAATAAATAAATACTGCGAATACTCCATGGGAAAAAAAAGCATCCAAGGAAAAGAAAGAAATGGGATCCAAGAAACATAGTTTTTCTTTAATGAATAATGTGTGACAATACAGAAAGGTGTGAAGAGAGGGCTCCAAATGACAGGAGTGCAGCAAGCCTGGAAAGTAACCAGTCCTAATTAGATCAGAGTGTCAAAGCATTCTGGGAATGATGAGTTTAAGAAAAAAGAATCCACTCCCTGCAACAGATAATATCATTAAGGAAATGCTATATAACAGGAAGGAAAAAGAAAGGCAATGAGAAACTCCAGGAAAAACAAAAAGTTACAGAAAAAGGAGTGTCAGTCCAATCTGAAGCAAACTAAAAATATGGCATGATTTTGAACAATTGATAAAGTGTAAGAAAAGGGACTGAATTAGAAATATACTGCTTTGAGGAGCAGGTATATAGTAATACAGGATTACATTTTTTACTTTATTCTTCAGTGAATAACATTTTCCCAATCATCATAATAGTAATATCTTTAAAATTTTTTTTTTAGTTTTAGTTTCTGGAATGAACCTATAAACAACCACAAAGAATTGTGGTTGTAAAACAAAATATATATGTTATAAACCATACATATAAAATATATATATATAATATATATAAATATATTTATATATATAAATAAATATATATAAATATATAAAAACCATATATATATAAAAAAGATTTTTTATTTCATATGTCTTAAAATGTTATTACTTTGCCCTCATTGGATTGATAATAAATTCTGGAAGAAAGAAGTGGGAAAGGCAAGTTGGAGGCAAGTGTGGGACACTAATGTCATTGTCTTTTTTAGTAAGATGACAAGGAGACAAGAAATAGTCTCTAAATTAAGTGCTATAAAAGTTGAAGTTTAATTTTTTAATTTGAAGGTACAAAAGTAGCTAATTGAAAAACTAAAAATAATCATTAAAATTAGAAGGAAGTGTAGAAAGGGATATTTATAGGTTACATACCCTATAAATTTGTAAGGTAAAAATTCTGACCTAAATTCACATCTGTCAAAACAGGAATTCAGTTAATAATATGTAATTTGATGAATCAATAAATAAAGATACATGCATAATTTTTAGAGTATTTAAATTAACTAACCATTCTGGTTAACTAAACCATAAAAACTGAAATCAGTATCTGTTTAAGACATTTGTCCCTGGGAAGCTGGATTAGAGTGGATAGGGGAAGGTAACACAGGGAAATTTGCTTTTCTTTTTAAACACTTGACTTCTGTTATGAACTCTTTTTCCTAGTATACATACGTACATTACTGTGCTTTTTAAAAGTAATAAAATGGTTATGTAATTGCTCATTATATGGATTGGATAATTTATAGAAACTTAAGATATAATCACTCTTTGTTTTGGAGACATTTAGGATCCATACACATTTGTGTTACTTTATATGATGCTCTGCAAAATAGCCTTACATATAAACAAATCTTTGTGTATATTTCTAGACCAAAACAACCTTGTATATAAGCCTTTATGCATATTTTTGAATTATTTCCTGAGGAGAGAATCCTAGGCATGAAATTGCTGACTTAAAGGGCTGACCGTTACAAAGCCTCTTGTTATGGACACACATATTTTGTCCCTTTTATTTTTGAGTATGGACACTGGTGAAAACATTCCAAAGGATGAAAGTGTTATCAAAATGTGAGGCTCTCAGTCCAGGTCTGTTTTTGAGGCCACCTTCTGATAAAATGACTCATTAATGGCCACCATATAGCTTCTCCATTACTGTACCAAAGGAGTTCCCTTCGTTTACACAGCCCACAAAGGAAGACACGGCAAGAATCACTGGTGTTTAGTGAGCAAGTATTAAAGCCAGACACTCTTTTAATGATTTCATTCAACGTCATGCATATTCTTGTTTAATCCTCAGTACAACTCTTGGAGGGCTACTGTCTCAATTTGCAAGGGAAGGAGCAGAGGCAAAGAGAAATGAACTCATCTGACCAATACTACATGACCAGTAAGGCAGAGATGGTGCCACACCCAGGTGGTCTGAGTCCTGAGCCCAGGCTTCACCCGCTCTCCTGTTTACAGGTCCCCCTTACCTGTGAATAGGCGGTGGACCTGGGTCAGACCCAGTCAGTGCCCACACAGAGTATAATCACACAAATGGAGAAAGAACCCCAACTTACAGCCTGGGACACAGTAAATACTCAGTAAATAATTGTTGATTAATCAATGAGCCAAGCTTTGTGCTAATCTCTATACTACTATTTTATTTAATCCTCATTCTAGGATGTATTTTTATCCCCATTTTACAGACAAGAGAAGTGAGGTTGCTGGAGGTCAAGTCACTCATCCAGGGTATCACAACTGTTTTGACAGAGGCGGCATTTCAATCCAGATCTGTAGGATTAAAAATCCAGAGCTCTTTCTTTTGTTCAGAGTGTCTTTGGGAGAATTCAAGGAGTTAAGACTCATCCTGTGAAACCCTTAGCCTAGCCATTCTCAAAGTGTGTTCCTCGGACAAATAGCACAGCAGCAGCCCCTGGGAACTTGGAAAAGCCACTTCTGAGGCCCTGTCCCCAGGTCTAGTGAATCAGGAGCCCAGGGTGGGGCACAGGGATGCGTGTTTCCATAAGTCCTCCTGGTTCAGATGCATGGTTAAGTGTGAGCGCAGGCTCAGTCCCCCATCTGACCCAATCCGAGTGCTTATCGGATGCTATCTGCTGCTGTGGTCTTGAACCTGAAGCTGCAGCGTCTAGCACTTAGCAGCTTCTCACAGCGGCTTGATGCCAGCCACTCCTGGCCTGCCACGGATGCATATTTGTCCCAGGCTCTCGCTGGCTGGAGCCCAGAGGATGCCTCTGAGGAGAGAGAGAGGGCTGGGCGTGTTAAGCCAGGTTGTTGGTTTTGCTTGGCAGCCAGCCGCCTCCCGCTGTGTGATGCTTCCCTGCCCTGTGCATCCTCCAGCGTGGTCCTGAAGGCCAGCGTGGGCTGTGGGTTGCCCCTCTAAAGCTCTTGCGAAGGGGGAGCAGACGGTGTGGGGAGAAGGGAAGGACACTACAGATTCTGCCCCTGACTCGAAACAGCTCACAGATCCCTAGTGCTGCTTTAGGTTTGTTACAGATGGATTCAGGAATGTACAGTTCTTGGGGGCCTGCCATATGCCAGGCTTGGGGTGGATGGTCCTACTGTGTGCAAGCCATCGTGCTGGGTTCCTTGCAGTGTTTGTCCTGCTCAGTGCTTCAGATGTGCTGTGTGGAAGTCAGGCTATAAGGAAACAGGCTCAGAGAAGTCCAGCGACGGTCTCAGGCCAAGATGGTTTCAGCCAGTGGGACAGAGCTGGGTCCAAAGTCAGGCCCGTCTCGCTGCCTCCATGCTTCTTCTGCTGTAACTCTTCCTTATGACCTGACTGAAAGATGTGAAATGTGACCACGGACAATTCCACCCCTCCCCCACCGCCTCTGGTCCCCTAGGTTGTCCCAAACCATGGCCTTCATGCGGCAGGATTCTTCACAGCCTCCATCCTCTCCTTTGTGCTGACCTGGGTCACGCTTTTCTTCATGGCTCGGTATCAGTGTTTGAAGGGAAGCCTGCTCATCGGACATCAGGTGAGTCTCCATGTATGTTGTGTTCCTCGAGGGTAGTTCGATTGGCAGTAGATGTGAGGTTGACGTTTATCCTCCAGTTCAATGGGTCTCAGCCCTGGATTGATGTCCCAATCCCTGGGGAAATGACAGACACACGCTTATGTCCAGGCTCACATGCAGAGACTCTGACTGGACGTCCCAGGATGTGCCCCTGTCATTAGTCATTTTTAAAGTTCCCTGGATGATTCCAGAAGGTGGCCAGGGTTGAGGGCCCCTGCAGTCTGACTGAATAACCGAGCACCTATCTGTGTGGCCAGTTCTGCATTCATGCCACGCTAATTCAGGTCCTGGTCCACACTCCCTGCTGACAAGTCTTTGGAGACTCACTTCATCCTCAGGGGGAGACTGGATACTTCGGCCCAGCTTGGGGAGCCCCCATCGCCGGCTTCTGCCCACTTCTGCTGCCACTGTCCACTTTCCACCTCAGACCCAGTCCACCCAGTGACTCAGCATTCCTTGAGAGCATGAGCTCACCACGCTCACACCAGAGGCTTTTTGATCCTCTCTGCCCTTCATGAGCATAGTTCTGGCTGGGATGGGAGCCCCATCTCCAGGTTCCTGCGCTAGCTTCTGTAGACTCCACCCAGCACACCTCCTAATCTGTTGGGCTCGTCTGTGAACGTCTTAGTCTCTGTATTCCTGTCTTGCTCTGGGTTCCCACAGAAGCACAGCCCGGGATCAGGGTCCAAATGCAAGTAGTTTATATGGGGAGTGGTCCCAGGAAGTATTGGTGTGGGGTCAGGAGGTGAGGCAGGAAGGGAAGGCAGCTGGTCAGGTTACCACTGTGGGCCCCTGGAGCTTCACCCTGCCCGGGACCTCTGGGGACAGTAGTCATCCCACCCGAGGAGGGAAGGAGCTGGAGTATATATCATACCCTGTTGGTCATTGGTTGAGGACATGGGGGCAAAGGGGCTGTTAGAAGGTGGGGGAGGAAGGACTGTCCTCCCCACTGAAAAGGCATTTGGAGACCAGAGAATAAGCAGGCCACTCCATACCATTTATGCAGACTTTTATTCAGGATAACTTACTGACAGGAGATCAGGTCGGGGGTGATCCAGGTGCTGTGCAGCTATTCTCACAAAGTCCAGACCTTAGTCCACAGATTTTATAGAGTGAGGGGAGGTACAGAGGGCATTGTAGTGAGATCAAAGGGTCCACTTATACCTCCAAGAGTTCGCGTGCTCCTGGTTGACAGCTACCCTTTCATTAGATCTAATGGAACCATCCGTGTATGAGGAGGGGGAGAGACTATGCTATCTTTAACAAATTTATGGATGTCCTAAATGAGCCTCCCCCTTCCAGCCTTGGTGGGCATTTCTAAGGTATGTATATTAATTTCCAAGGGGGCTGGAACACGTAGCCCCAAGAGAGGACATGTACAAGATGGAGGGCCACAGAAGGAGTCAGTATTGTGAGCACTCCCGCAGGGGCCCGGACAGAGGGTGATGTTATTTCCCTGGCATGGGCTCTGAAGGCCAGTGAAAGCCTTTAGGGAAAGAAGTGTAGGTCTTGGCTGGTGGATCTTGGGCTAGTGGACACTGAAGCAGTAAGGATGAGGGGACATGGGTAGAAAACAGATGGTATCTGCCACCATCCCCGCTGCCTAGTATGGAGCCTGGTGCTTGGAAGGCCCTGAAAAAATGTGTGAGAGAATGAATGAGCCCTTGGTCCATCAGTGGTTGGACAGACGGGAAGGAAATCAGGGTGGTAGTTCATTGAGTGAGATGAGCTTTGCGGAGCTGCCACCAGAAGGCACTGCGGGGAGTAAGCATCCGGGAAGGCTGGAGCTCCTGTGACTCAGTGTCACCCAGGGCCCCAGCACCTTGAAGGGAACATCTGTCATCTTTCCCCCTCACTTTATATTGAGGAAACTGAGGCCCATGTAGTTAAACACTTGCTTCAAGTGGCCAAGTGTAGGCTGGACCTGCTTCTGGGGGCTGTGTCTGGAGGCTGGAGGTCCTGTCCCTGTTATTCACTTGGTGTCTGCTTCCCAGAGGAGGGGATGGTCATTTCAAAGTGAGATCAGCCCACAGTGTCCATGGCAGGCAAAAGGGAGGAGGAGGAAAGGGCCCCTCTCATCAGACCTTGGGCTTCTCTCCCAAAGCCATTATCCATCACAGAACAAAACTTCCCTGCTGCTTTGATGAAGGAGCAGGAATCATTTCCTGGAGATGAAAGGCTGATCGTTACACCTGCAGAGAGGAGAGAAAAGCGTTGATTTAAGGTCTGAAGACCCTTGAAGTTCACAGAATGAACTCTTTTCACATTTTACTTTATTTTTGGAAGCCTGAGGCAACCAATGAGACAGTGTGCTATAAAACACAAGACAGCCTTCTTCACCTCTTCTAACACTTCACTCCTTCTACCCTAGGAGTTAGATTGATTTGGGACCAGATTCCAACCCTGACTCCTCATGAGCTGTGTGAATGCAAATGATGTTATTTTACCCTTCTGAGCTTCGGTTTCTTATATGTAATATGGGGCAACAGTACTTACTTTGTTGTGACAGTTTTGTGATAATAACACATACAAGGCACGGGGACAGGAATTCTTAAATATTAGCTATAGTTATCACCCATTTTGCAGAATCAACAATAAAGACAAAACAGATATATCTATCCAATCATTGGGTTGGGCTTAATTATCTCCCATGTCACTTCCATTTGACAATTCTATATTCTGATTAGAAACCAGCCAGATGCCTGAAGTTGAAGTCCATCTGCCAACTGGAATTTCTCTCTGCACGATGATTGTGGTGATGGTGATGATGATGGTGCTGATGATGGTGCTGCTGTTAGTGGTGGTGATGGTGATGATGCTGGGGATGATGATGATGATGATGATGGTATGGTGATGGGGATGATGGTGGTGATGATCATGGTGATGGTGGTGGTGGTGATGATGGTGGTGGTGATGCTGATGGTGATGGTGGTGATGCTGATGGTGATGGTGGTGATGATGATGATGGTGATGGGGGTGATGGTGGTGATGATCATGGTGATGGTGGTGGTGATGATGATGGTGGTGATGATGGTGATGGTGGTGATGATGATGGTGATGATGGTGATGGTGATGATGGTGATGATGGTGATGGTGATGGTGATGGCGATTATGTTGGTGAGGTATTTTTATAGGTCTTTACAGGTTGCAAAGACCTTTCCATCCATTGTTTTGTCTAAATGGACAATAACCCTGTGCAGGGCTACTACAATTATGATCCCATTCTTTGATGAGAAAATGGAGGCCCAGGGAAATGCAGTGTCTTATCTGAGTTTACCCTGCTCACAAGTGATGGGGCCAGCAAGGTTCTCTGACTGCAGATCCCTGCCTTCCCTCAACGTTCTCAGCACATGACATTCACGAAGGCCCATTCAGTTGTCCCTGAAATTTCCCTGCAGGTTCAGCATCATGAGAGCAAGCTGGAACACTCCCAGTTCACATCAGCCGATGGTGTCAATGAAGACCTTGCTCTCAATGACCAAATGATTGACATTCTGTCTTCAGAGGACCCCGGAAGCATGCTTCAAGCTTTAGAAGAGTAAGAATTCTCAATCATGCATATACTTACATATACTTGCTTGGATGTGATGAATGCTTTAACAGCACTGGCCTGAGAGCAAACACTGAGTACATTTCATTCATTCATTCATTCATTCATTCAGTTAATCATTCATTTGTTATTCAGTAGTCATCATGGAACTACTGCTATGCTTAGTATTTGGGAAAGGGATGAATAAGACATAGTTCATGCTATGAGCTAATGGGAAAAACAGACACATAAACAGAAGTGACCATAAAAGTCTGATAAACACCATGGTAAAAGGAAAATCCAGACTAGCTGAGCCATGAAGAGGAAGTAATTACTTCCAAGAGGGTGATGCAAATGCTTCTCAGAAGAGATATTTTAACTTGTCCTTGAAGCATGGATGTAGGCTTTCCAAGTGGATTAAGAGAAGAAAGACTTCAGGCAGAGGGAAGAAAGGGCAGATGAAAGGATAGGAAATGAGCAAGATGCATTTGGTGAAGCAAAGTAGCTTGGTACGACTGATGTGTGGATTGGGGTATTGAGTACAGAGAAATAAAGGAAGAGGCAGCTGGAGAGAGAGGCCAGGCCAGGCAGTGTGTTTGCTGAACTGAATTCCATTCTTTTTATTTATTTAACAAATACTTATAATGTACCACCTGTGTACAGCAGAACCTAGAGCCGGACGCAGTTCTGAACATTTCATGAATACGAACTCGTAATCCTCTTAGCCACCCTACAGAGCAGGTATTGCTGTTCTTACCATCTTGTGGATGGGGACTTGAGAGAGGCTGCGGAGCTTGTCCCGGGGTGCACACTAGTAAATGAGAGAGCCAGGCTCAAGCCCAGGCAGTCTGGCTGCAGGGCACATGCTCCCTATCAGGATGCTGCTGCACTGTTCAGGGCTTCTCCTGGGGGTCCCGGTCCACGAGCCGACTCACTCGGCAAGGCCCATCAGCTTGGCCTTTCCTCCTGTCCTTTTGGCAAATATTTAAAGAGGGCTTCTTTATACGTTTCCTTTCTAAGCATTCAGTTATCTTCTAAAATTCTGTCTTATCTTTTACTTCTTCAAACATATGATGCCTAATTATCTTAAAATCTCTGAAACTTTATTATTTTACCATGGCCTGTGCCTGTTGTCTGTTGTTGCTCTTAGTTTGTGATCTTATTTCCCAGTCTCCTCCTGTGCCTGGGTAGTTTTGATTGTGTGCCTGACAGTGTATGTGAACATTTAGGAAGACAGTCGAGCACTAGGATGAGATTATCCACTTCCAGGCAGCTAGGGGCGTAATTGTGGATTACCTCCACCCAGTCAGAGACTGAGAGACTGAGATCACTCAGAGCAGGGCTTCAGGTCCTTTAAGGGCTTCTCTGTTTCTGGCTTATCTTTACTTTTAAGGCATTTTTACCAACCGAAGACTCTGGGACTTCATCAGGATGACCTCTTCTTGGAATCCCTGGACTTGAGTTTCTATCTCCCCAGTTCTATAGATCTGTTGAGAATTCTGCAGAGTTTATCAGCCCTTGGGCTGCTTCTTCTGGCATTTAGCAGGCGCCCTTCAGAACGGAGTGGCCCCAGATAAGGGGTTACCTACCTCTCTGAATTTATTTGTACTGCTAGGTCTTGACCTTGTCTTTTATTACTTCTTGTTAGTTCTCGGATGGTCTCAACCTAATTTTGCTTTTGCCTAGCTCTTCTAATTGTTTTCAATGTGATAGTTTTTCTAAATTACCTGGATCACTCTTAATAAGAACAGAACCCATCTTTGTATAAGCCATATTCTAGACGATGAACAGGCATAGTCCCTGCCATGGGGGCAGCCTGTGAGAGAGATGGACAGGGACACAAGCAAGGGCCAAAATAGCACAGAGCATAGCACCACTGAGTGGTCCCTGGAGTTAGATCAGGTTTACGTCTGGGTTGCACTACCATGTGCCCTGGGTCAAATTACTTAGGTGAAGACTCCGGGTGAGGCAGAGGCTAGGCTGTGGAGGGTTCTGGATGCCAGGCTCCACAGTGGGCACTGGAGACCCAGAGAGAGGCCTGTTAATATGGGCAGAGTCGTGTTCTTGAAGGCCAGTCTGGATACAAATGGAGAACGGCTTAGAAGGGTAAGTCCAGGGGATGTAGGAGATGTGGATGTATGATGAGGGCAGGTGCTATAGGCTTGGGGAGGAGAGGGATATGCAGGAAGAGCCTACAAAACTTGGTCACTGATTGCCATGTGGCTGAATAGGTCTGCCCAGGGGGGTGTAGTTTGCACATTGCAGGGGAGGGAAAAACTCAGGATGCCTCCCTAGGGTTCTGGCTTCTGTTTACTTGTTTGAGTGGGAGAGGAGGGGGCATCCATCAGTTTTACTGCTTGGTAGATCTCTGGGTCTTCTGCTTGTAGAATGTCCACAGAGAGGAGGTATGAGAGGGGTAGGCCTTCATGAGAGCAGTGTGATGCTCAGTCTGGGGCCACGATCTTTGGAAGATCCATTTATACCAAATACACCATCTGAACACATAGGATTCTTTATTGGTTATATTAGGTTTTTATTTTTCCTTTCTTTGCTTTCTTGTTATACTGATGATTATTAGCAATGGGACCACATGGGAACCCCTCAAACTGGATTCCATTTATGACAAACTTCTTCTGATTCTAGGTTCAGTATGCATAGCTTCACCTGCGCACTTCCCCCTGGGGACTAATTGCTGTCAATTTGGAGTCACACGATGCTGATAAGCTATAATGCCTTATATTTTTATACAATACCTTATATTTGTGCAGTGTTTAAAAATGCAGAGTCTCTTTTCCACACGTTAATTTGGTCCCCATGCTAATGCTCTTTGGGAGGACATCTTATTTTTTAGTATTTGCTAGTTGAAGGATCTGATGCTGTTCTGGGGAAAGAGGTATATCCATAGTCACACATCTAGTAAATGACAGGACAGGACTGGAGGTTTCTCTGTGGAATCTCGGCCATGTTTGTTTTTCACAAATACTCTCTGAGCCCCAGTTTCTTCATCTCTCGACTGGGGAGACCATAAGTGCTGGGGGATACTGTAAAGTTTAATGATATGACAGGGACTTGGTGGCAGAGTCCTCTCTGGGTCTTGCCTCAGAGTGGGGACTGACTTGAAGGGAGATGAGCAGATGGTAGAGAGATGCATTCAAGTAGATCAGCCCTTCTTGGAGTCTTTCTCAAGAGCGGTTCAAACAGCAACTGAAAAAGGGGAGCTTGGCAGCAAGATCGAGCAGCTCTGGTCCTGTCTCCTGGGATCCTGGAAATGGTGTGCCGTGGCGTGGAGAGACGGACCTGAGAGAGCACCAGAAACAGAGAGCGCTGTTTCTACTTCCTTAGGAGTGCCTGGTCACTGGTCTAAGAGAAGAGCTCTCTTATGTCCGACTCATGGCACTTTATGAGCAGAGGGGTGTTTTAAGCACAGAGGGATTTCCATCCTGCCTAAGGGCTGCCCCTCCCCAGCCAAGTGCCATCGTGCCGTGTCAGGCCTTCAGCCACGAACGAGCAGGGCTGTCCGTGCACAGAGCTGGGCATCGGGCTTTGTTCATCCATTTCTGGGTCCAGGGTCATGCGGCTTGGCTAACTGAGCTTTGTGCAGCCATTCGTGTGTGGTCTTTCATTTTAGCTTAATCAGAATGCCAAGGGCAACAAATTAAAATTTGCCACACTACCCAAGAGGGAGGAGGGAGGATTGGATGGGCAGTGGGGAGAAAGGTGGCTGGTTACTGGCAGAGATTGTTAAATGTCTCTTATTACTTTAAATGGTAGAAGCAGGTGATTATCAAAGTATTTCCTAGCTGAAAGTCTGTTTTCTTCCAAAACGTGGAAACGAAAAGTGGATTGAAATGATTTGGCTTGTGTGATCAGAACCTAGATATTTAATTTGCAAGTAGGTCATACCCCACAACCTCTGGCCAGAGGAATTAGGGCTGTAATTAGCATATGTATGTATGTTACACATGTGTGTGTTACTACACAATAGTATACACAATAGTAACACATAATAGTAACAGTGTATAACATAAATGGTAATAGTACCAAATGGACGGTATTAATCATCCTGTCTGTTGTTGGTTCAAGAAGTGATGACGTATAAGAACCACGGGCTTCCTGGAGCCCCACATTCTGTGAAATGAACAGGCTGCAATGTGCTTGCTGCTCCTGGTGTGTGAATGCCCTGAGGACATGGAGGTTACCAAGATTTTATTCTTGTAAATCACCTAGGAGCTCTGGAATTTTATATTTCTTTTTCCTTGGGCACCAGTCTTGTTTTGCCCGAAGAATGTTTAACATTGATTATTAAGCATGACCTGAGAGTGCTCAGCTGGAGAGCTGCATTTGTCCCGTCCCCCATCTCCCCACTCCCCTGTCCCCTCCCCCGCTCCCCTCTCTGCTCCCCTCCTCACTCCCCTCCCAGCTCCCCTCCCCTCCCCCACTCCCCCATCCCAACATTCAGTGTTTATTGAATGCCTGTTCTGTTTCAGACTCCGTGGTTGAATGCTCATTTTAGAGATCCGGTGATTTTTTTTTTTTAAGCATAGCATTGTCAGTTACTTTGAATCTTTCCATCTTGACTTACAGTCAGGCTTAGGAGCTCCCAGAAAGAAAATGTCACTCAGAATGTCAGGGGCTTAGGATGCATGGAAATCTGTGATTCTCTCCCCACTAAAAACAGCTTTTTTCTCTAGCAAATAATTTATCCTATTTGTAATTCTTACGTGAAGTTTAGCTGAGCTTCTAAATATGCCATTAGGTGTCTTGATTGCCGCCTCTTTCTCAGACCTGTCGGAGCCCTAACCTTGCGCTCTCTTGCTGATTTATCTTTAACAAAGACCATCTCCTTGGTTTGCCCTGTTGTTTATCTTTGACATCATTTCTTCATGGTCTGTCTCTTACAGAGAGGATATGAGGGAGAGGTCTCTCCTGTGGTTTGTGTCAGGCTCCTAGATGGTTGTCATGATGGAGGTGGCTCAGCCCTGGGCATGCAGAGACAAGAGGGAGGAGGAACCAGCACCACTGGCAGCTCTCGGAAGCTTCTAGAAGCGTGGAGAGCCCACAGTGCCTTAGCTCCGGCCTTGCTCTGGCCCTGACCACCACCAGACACCTCTTGCCCATGACCTTAGGTAATTGTCACAGCAGCTCTGGAAAGGAAGCTGAGGTTCAGAAAGGTAGATTGGTTTTGCCTAAGGTCACACGAGTGATAATGGGTTTGGGCCCAGGCCTTCGTGCTTTCAGATCCACTGTTGTATTGACAAAACAGCTTTTAAAAAATATTGCACTTAGATTTTTCCAAAAGAGGCAAAGGAAAAGAAGAGAAGAATGTCCAGGAGTGTGTTTATTTCCTGTTATTTAAAGGAAGCTCAACACTGTCTTTTGATACCACCAGCTTCCCCTTCTAAACTGTCTCCAAATTATGGTTCGTACAGAGTCAGCATTCTGTGAGTATTGGTTGAATCGAGGCTTTTAGATCCATGTATTGAGTGGTTTCCCTGTGCTGGCCATATGGTATGTTTTTTTGTTGTTGTTGTTGTTTTGTTTTGTTTTACATAGCGCCCTTTTTATTCTATATTAACACTGCGGAGATGTGATTTTCCTTCTCATTTCTGGAACTTAAGCGGGAAATTAACTTCAGGGAAATTAAGCGACTTACCCCAAATTTCTGTAGTTTACTTGTTCTTTCTGGGTTGTTTGCTCCTGTGTGCCGTCATTTTTAAAACGTGGGAGGCCCTGGCTCGATGCTGGCATATCATCCAGGTTTTGGTCGTCATGGGAAGCACGTGAGCAGAATACAAAGGCTCGCAGGCCTACCCCCGCAGTTCCATAACGTGGAGGGGCTATGAAGGGGCAAGGTGCTCTGTTACAGCATAGCAGGGGCTCACTTTCGCCTGGGGGCCCCGGGAGGCCCCTTTAAGGGGAGGGTCGGGGGAGCTGAGACCTGAGTGGTGAGCACCTGGTGGGGGCCACATGGACGGAACTCAGGAAGGGACGTACGTGGGCACTTGAGGGTTTAGAAGGGGATGAGGCCAGCATGATAGGAGCATGTGGAAGTGGGCTGGAGGGTCGCACCGAGCCAGTGCAAGCATGACCTGAAGCAGGTTCCCCCATAAACTTGACGGAGAGTCACCAGCAGGTACATTAGAGGTTATAGGGTTCATTTCACAGCTAAGGTGGTGAGAAGGTGCGGCGTTACTCAAACCAGAACTAAGCACAGCACATTCCCAGGTGTGACACGGCCTCATGGGCTGCCCAGAGTTCGCCCCAGGGTGTCCGGCTGTGGGGGGGACACCCTTGCAGAGCGGTGTTCAGTCGGCCTCCACCAGCTCCCTTGGCCGTGGTCCGGCTGGGCTGCGCAGGGGCCCCTCACTCAGGGCCGCTTTCCCAGGAAGACCCCCAGGGTGTAGGTCTCTGTGATGTCCCTCCCGCAGGCTGCATGGGGGTCTGTGGGATCAAGGGACGGACGAGGGAGGATGAGCAGCACCCACTGACGGCTTGGGAGTGGGCTTTGTGGGAGAAGTGCGGTCAGCTACGGGGATGCTGCTTCCTAAGACAAGGGAAGAGGGAGAATTGAGTTTTGAGGAAAGATCAGAGGCACTTCCGGGCTGGGCGAGTTGAAGATGCCTGGAGACACCAGATGGACATGTCTGTTCAGATGCAGGCTCAGGCTGGAGGTGGCAGGACGGGGACCCAGGAGGGAGCCTGCGGAGAGTGGAGAGCGGCATCGAGGGGAGGGGAGCGGGAGGACGCCCTCAGGGACTGCAGCCTTTACACTGTCAGAAAAGTAACAGGAAACCAGGGCAGTGAGGGCAGGAAAGCCGAGAGAAAAGGGGTCCCAGAAGAAGGGGTGACGAGCCGTGTCTGATGTTGCCTGCAGTTCAATCAGGTGAGGACTGGAAGGTGTCTTGTTTTTGCCTCCAGGACATGGCTGAGGGCCAGAGTGGGTTTGGGGAGCATGGGGCCACCGTAACCATTGTGACTCCCCCACTTTGCTGTGCAGGGAAGCAGAGGTGGGGCGCAGCAGACTGAGGGGAACCCAGGGCCTGGAGAAGGACATTTACGGTGATGCCAGAGGATCTGAGCTTTCTGCTGGGGACGCTCCTCCACAGACAGGGGGAGGCTGAGGGTTTGGGCGGAGGGCAGGGACAGTTGCAGGGAAGAGGATACTGAGAAGGTGGGAGCCAGGGCTCCGGTGTCAGCACTTGGGAGGGGCTGGGCCCTCCAGGAAGGAAGGTCCAGAGAACAGAGACGTGTGCAGGGGTGTGGGTGGGAGGTGTGAACATGGCACGTACCTGTGTGATGCTTCTCAGTGACACACAAGGTGAGGACGTCAGGAAGAAGAGGGGAGGACTGTGGGAAGGTATGGGACAGTCCTGCCAGCGTGGGGAGGTGGCTTACTAGCAGAAGCCCAAAGAGTTACGCGGCAGGTAGCGTGCCCATGTGAGGCTGGAGGTCCCAGCCGGCCTGGATGAGGGACTAGCTCCTACAGGGCTCTGCTGGGAGGTGCAGAGGCTGCGGAAGGTCGGGGGGTGGAGCCAGGGGCTGGAGGTCGGGTTGAGAAGCCAGACCGCCTGGTGCGGGTCCCAGCAGGGGCACTTACAGTCAGGTGACTCTGGGTGTCTTATCTATTAGGTGGGGCGGGAGGGTGCTAGGACAGAAGCTGGCCCCAGGCTCTCTGTTTCAGGGGAGCAGGAGAGGGACGAGAGGTGTTTCCCGTGGCTACTGTAAAAAATGACCGCACACTTGGGGGCTGCAAAGAACAGAGCTTCTTCTCTCTCGGTGCTGGAGGCCGCAGGCCCAAAGTCGGTTTCACGGGGCTGAAGTCAAGGTGTTGTTGGGAGGACCGCCTCCCTCCGGGGTGGGGTCCGCCAGCCTAGGCGGAAACCCCGCCCACACACCTGTGCCCTGTTGCCCCATTCCGACAAGGTGCCGGGTTCCCGCCCGAGGGGGGGGGGCTGACAAGCCAGAGCGGGATTTTCTATGGGGGACAGAACGGGGATGGCGGCAGAGCGGGGCGGCAGTAATGCCCATCTGGTTTCCATGGCAACCCTCACTGTCCTCTTCCCGGCAAGGTGAGGGTTTCTGGGAGGAGACGCTTTCCTTCTTCCAGCAGGTGCTTTCTGAGCCCCCGCTGAGCGCCTGGCGCTGTGCTAGGCGAGGTGCCAGAGAGGAAGCTGAGAAAAGCAAGCGCCCCCAAGATGCCCACCATCTACGGGGTAAACGACGCGCACACAAATAACTACAGCACCGGGAGATCGCGCAAGCTGGAATAAGCATCGAAAGCGCCTCTGCGGCGTGCGAGTGGTTTGCACCTGGTCCAGTGCGCGTTTGCGGGGTGTGATGTGATGTTCTCCCTGACTTAGCATCCCACCTAATCCACACCGCCCCGTCCAGGACCCGAGGCTCACGCATCGTCTTAGGGGTTTCTTAGAGATAAAAGGAATTACCTCAACTGTTGGAGTATCTGAGGGGCTCAATAAAGAGCTCCCCTCAACTTGGAGTCCTGAGCCAGGTGGGACATAAGACATACATCAGGCATGTTCCCCAACCTGGCCAAAAGAATAAATCAGCCATCACTTTCATTACACTGAAAAGCCAGGTCGGAGGATGTGGCTTTATGTGCCGGCATTATGAGCCCCACAGTGAGACGCTGCTCGCCTCCCCATAAAGCCAACTTCAGAGACGCCTGCTCCGGGTCACCAGGTGCAGTGGCCGTTCATGCCCAGTGCCAGCCCCTGGGCCCCCGTCAGTTCCCTCACAGAGCTCCTCCACACGACGGGGCCCCGAGGACCAGGAGATGGGCATGGCCCCCCATCTTGATTATCCAGTCCCAACCAAATGGATACTCGTCACAAACACCACGTCTACGCAAGCAGGCAGGAGTAGAGCGGCTTTTCTGGGGATGGCGGTGCTTCTAGCAGACGTTTGGGGTTTTGCCCTGGACCACCACCTTGACCTTACTGTCCATGGTCTGTCTGGCACCAGCCACAGAGAGCAGCCGGGAGAGAGGCTGTCAAAAGCAACCCAGAAACTAACTCCCTGTGCCCCGGGGAAGACCACGCGCATAGTCCCCGACTCTGATTAATGTCCACGTTGCTTTTTTCTGTCTCTCAGCCAATTTTTTGAATAGTAAATAATGAACGAGGCAAAGAATTAGAGCGGCATAAAAGGCTGTACTGTGAAAATCAAATAGTCTTCTTATCCCTGCACCGAAGGCAGTCCATTCCCCGTGCCACGCATGTATCCTGTGGAGACTGTCCATGGCGGTATGCATATTTACACAAGTACTCCTTTTTTAAAATGTTAAATAATGGCATACTTTACACCCTGTTTTGCTCCTTTTTCATCACTTTGCAATAGTCTTGGAGATTGTTCAACATCTATAACTATAGAACAGCCTGTTCTTAATTTTAAGTGGCTGCATAATATTCTAATAATAGTAAAGATTGCTGAATTTATTGATAATTTAATATAAGTGAGAGACAGCTGTGATTGTTTTTAATTATTTATTTAAACTCAATTTAGTTGACATATAGTATATTATTAGTTTCAGCGGGAGAGTTCAGTAATTTATCAGTTGCATACAACACCCAGTGCTCATCCCATCACGTGCCCTCCTTAATGCCCGTCCCCCAGTTACCCCATCCCCCCACCCATCTCCCCTCCAGCAACCCTCAGTTTGTTCCCTAGAGTTAAGAGGCTCTTACGGTTTGTCTCCATCTCTGATTTCATCTTATTTTATTTTTCCCTCCCTTCCCCTATGTTCATGTTTTGTTTTCTTTAATTCCACATATGAGTGAAATCATATGGTATTTGTCTTTCTCTGACTTATTTCACTCAACATAATACCCTTTAGTTCCATCCACGTTGTTGCAAGTGAAAGATTTCATCCTTTTTGATGGCTAGTAGTATTCCATTGTGTGTGTGTGTGTGTGTGTGTATGTG
Organism: Halichoerus grypus; assembly: GCF_964656455.1. Classification (NCBI taxonomy): domain Eukaryota; kingdom Metazoa; phylum Chordata; class Mammalia; order Carnivora; family Phocidae; genus Halichoerus; species Halichoerus grypus. The sequence continues at coordinate 5,340,847 of NC_135714.1, forward strand.
TGTGTATACACACACCACATCTTCTTTATCCATTCATCTGTTGTTGGACATCTGGGCTCTTTCCGTAGTTTGGCTATTGTGGACATTGCTGCTATAAACACTGGGGTGCAGGTACCCCTTCTGATCACTATGTTTGTATCCTTTGGATAGATACCTAGTAATGAAATTGCTGGGTCATAGAGTAGCTCTAATTTTAACTTTTGAGGAACCTCCATACTGTTTCCCACAGTGGCTGTACCAGCTTGCATTCCCACCAACAGTGTAGGAGGGTTCCCCTTTCTCCACATCCTCTCCAGCATCTGTCGTTTCCTGACTTGTTCATTTTAGCCATTCTGACTGGTGCGAGGTGGTATCTCATTATGATTTTGATTTGTATTTCCCTGATGCTGAATGATGTTGAGCATTTTTTTCATGTGTCTCTTGGCCATTTGTAAGTCTTCTTTGGAGAAATGTCTGTTCATATCTTCTGCCCGTTTCTTGACTGGATTTTTTGTTTTTTGGGTGTTGAGTTTGATAAGTTCTTTATAGATTTTGGATACTAGCCCTTTATCTGATAGGACATTTGCAAATATCTTCTCCCATTCTGTAGGTTTTCTTTTAGTTTTGTTAAATGTTTCCTTTGCTGTGCAAAAGCTTTTTATCTTGATGAAGTCCCAAAAGTTCATTTTTGCTTTTGTTTCCCTTGTCTCTGGAGACGTGTCTAGCAAGAAGTTGCTGCAGCTGAGATCAAAGAGGTTGCTGCCTGTGTTCTTCTCTAGGGTTTTGATGGAGTCCTGTCTTACATTTAGGTCTTTCATCCATTTTGAGTTTATTTTTGTGTGTGGTGTAAGAAAGTTGTCAGTTTCATTCTTCTGCATGTGGCTGTCCAATTTTCCTAGCACCATTTGTTGAAGAGACTGTCTTTTCCATTGGATATTCTTTCCTGCTTTGTCGACCATAGAGTTGAGGGTCCATTTCTGGGCTCTCTATTCTGTTCCATTGATCTATGTGTCTGTTTTTGTGCCAGTACCATACTGTCTTGATGATTACAGCTTCGTAATAGAATTTGAAGTCAGGCATTGTGATGCTCCCAGCTTTGGTTTTCTTTTTCAACATTACTTTGGCTATTTGGGGTCTTTTGTGGTTCCATACAAATTTTAGAATTGTTCCAGCTCTGTGAAAAATGCTGCTGATATTTTGATAGGGATTGCATTGAATGTGTAGATTGCTTTGGGTAGCATAGACGTTTTAACAATATTTGTTCCTCCAATCCATGAGCATGGAATGTTTGTCCATTTCTTTGTGTCCTCTTCAATTTCTCTCATAAGTGTTCTATGGTTCTCAGAGTACAGGTCTTTTACCTCTTTGGTTAGGTTTATTCCTGGGTATCTTACAGTTTTTGGTGCAATTGTAAATGGGATAGATTCCTTGATTTCTCTTTCTTCTGCCTCATTGTTAGTGTATAGAAATGCAACTGATTTCTGTGCATTGATTTTATATCCTGCGAATTTGATGAATTCCTGTATCAGTTCTAGCAATTTTTTTTTGTGAAGTCTTTTCGGTTTTCTACATAGAATGTCATAAAAGACTACTTCTTTTCCGATTTGGATGCCTTTTATTTCTTCTTGTTGTTTGATTGCCGAGACTAGGACTTCTAGTACTATGTTGAACAGCAGTGGTGAGAGTGGACCTCCTGTCATGTTCCTGACCTTAGGGGTAAAGCTCTCAGTTTTTCCCCATTGAGGATGATATTCGCTGTGGGTCTTTCATGTATGGCTTTTATGATGTTGAGGTATGTTCCCTCTATCCCTACACTGTGGAGAGTTGTCATCAAGAAAGGATGCTATATTTTGTCAAATGCTTTTTCTGCATCTACTGAGAGGATCATATGGTTCTTGTCCTTTTTTTTTATTAATGTGGTGTATCACATTGATTTGTGGATGTTGAACCACCCTTGCAGCCTAGGAATAAATCCCACTTGGTCTTGGTGAATAAACCTTTTCATGTACTGTTGGATCCTATTGTCAAGTATAGCTCTGATGGTTTTATGTGCATTAACCTATCTACTCCTCAGAGCAGCCTCAGAGCTAAGGACTGTTTACAGATGAGGAGACTAAAGCACAGCATGTGAGTCACTTCTCCAGAGTCACACAGCAAGTAGGAAGATGTGAGCCCAGGTGGTCTGAGTGCAGAGCCCACACTGTTGCCCCGTGCTCCCCGGCCCCCGGTGATCATAGGGCTGTTAACCTCCCGCATCGAGGGCTGTTTGCATGCATGCAGAGTTAACTGCAGCATGGATTCTTCGAAGGGAAATTGTCTTATTGTGTGCTTTTCGTAGATGCTGTCGGATTGCCCACCACCGAGGCCAGGCCAGTTTACCATCTAGCCTAGGAGAGTCCCTGTGTCACATACCCTAGTCACAGTGGCTCCAGCTCGTTCTACCCATGTCAGTCTGATAGGAAACCATGGCATTTCCTGTAGCTCCAATCTGCACGTTTCCTTCTAACGCACGAAGTTGGACATCTTTCACACGTGGAAGGGGTGTTTGTGTCTCCTTGTCTGGTGAGCAGAGGAGATGGCCTGGGCTTAGGCTGGACCGTTCGCGTGCAGTGCTTGTCCCCCTCTCCTGATCTGCCACTTAATCATCCAATGACCTTGAGCACAACCCATAACCTCCATGTGCCTCCATGGCCTCATCTGAACCCGGGGTGGTGATGTGCGCACCCCACGGGAGGTGAGGGTTTAATGAACTCCCCTATGCCCAGAGCCGAGAACAAGGGCTCTGGCCGGGCTCCTGGTAAGTGATGCACCTGTTTCCAGACCCTTTAGTTCTTGGCTCTGTTCTGCCCATTGGACTCCACAGTTTCCTTCTATGACTCAGCCTCATAGATTTTGCAGAAATGGGCTGCAGTTACTCAGTGACTCCTGGCTTCTAATTCTTTGCTCTACCCGAGCATGTCATGCACTGTTCAGTCCACAGTGGGCACGAAGGCTGGCAACAGGCCAGGTCCTGGCCCCCCGGAGCTCATAGGGTAGTTGGGAGGACAGGCATTCATGAAAGAATCGCATGGAAAAATACGTGATTACACAGGGTGCTGGGCACTGTGAAGGAGGTGATCCCTGGTGCTCTGAGAAGCTGGTGTTAGAGCCCTTCTTGGGCTGGAGGTTTGGTGTGTGGTCAGTCACCAGGGAGGCTGACTGGGGACAGCAGTGACTCAGGCAGGGGCATAAGCTTTAGGAAACGCCAGGCCATCAGGTTATCCCGGGGTGTTGACCTGTGGCTGGAGAGGGAGGCCGGCCCTGTTGTGGAGGCTGGACGGCTGGGCATGAGCTTCGGGCTTTGATCTGGATTGGGGTCCGTCGGCCCTTGAGAAGGCGAATACTGACATCAGAACTGTGTCCAGCCCCCTTGCTGCTTCAATTTCGGTGGGAATTGCAAAGTGCCTTTCTTTTCAAGCATTCATGGATTTCGTGTCGTGATGCTTACCCAGGGATTTAGTTCAGACTTTTTACTTTGAAAATCTTTGCTTTGTTGTTTTTGCCTATTTTTTTATAAACACATGAAACTATCCAAGATGCTCAGTTGACACTCATGTACACAGATCTCTATGGGAGGATATTCTCTCCTGATCACCACGGTCTGAGTAGGGGGTAGGGGGTACATCAGCTTGAGATTCCTAAATGTCATGGGTATTTCAGTGCTGGGGGACGTCAGCTTTCTAGATGTGTTGTCACCGAAGATTCTGATATAAGCCGTGATCACAGAGTAAAGCTCCGAAGACCAGCTGACAGGTCAGCCCTTCATGGCCCTCCTTCTTGCTTTCACTCATTTATTCCCTCACCCAACCAGTGTTTCCCAAGCACTTTCTCATTCAGAGCCATTTTCTGTACACCATGGATGCTGAAATGGGTCAAAACCAGAAACTCACAGTTGACAGAGAAGACAGACTCACAGACAGTCCTGGCAAGATGGTACAGGATGCAGGTGGCAGGAAAGGGGGCACTGCGGGGGGTGGGGCACTGCTGGGGGTCGGGGGACGCTGCTGAGGGGTGGAGCGGGTGAGGGCTCCACCAAGAAGGCGTGGCTTCAGGCAGATGGAGGAGCCAGAGGAAGAGGGAGGGAGTCAGGCTACGGGATAGATGTGGCCCCATGAATTTAGGCTTTCGGTTTATCTACCCAGGAGACATTTAATGAGCAGCTCCCCTTGCTAGGCATTCTCTAGATGCAGCAGGGACCAAAGTAAAGTCCTCGTGCTCACACGCTGTCCATGGTTGGGGGGACATAAAATAAATAGACATGAAATGTAAGGAGGTGAGGGGTCGGTGCAAAACAACCACGTAGGGAGTGGGGAGCACTATGTTAAGGCGGTGCATTGGGAACAGCCTTCCCCACAGGATGGCACTGGAACAGGAAACCCTGGAGGGACCCATGAGGATGGTGTCCCTTCCTCCCTGGGAGAAGAGTTAGGAAGTCTGTAGAGTCTTGATGCTACAAAGAATCCTGGAGGCCATGTGGCCTAAACTGTTGGCCAGAGCAGAAATATTCTCTCTAGCATGCCTCCTAGATGGCTAATCCATTTCTACTTGGATATCCTGTTGATCGTGAGGGACTACCATCCCTTGGAGATTGTTATGGGTTGAATTATGTCCCCCGCTAAAGATACGTTGAAATCCTAAGCCCCGTTACCAGCAAATGTGCCCTGATTTGGAAATAGCATCTTGCAGATGTGATGGAGCTCAGGTGAGGTCAGGCAGGTGGGCCCTAATCCAGTCTGACGAGTGTCCTTACAAGAATTGGGAAGTTTGGACACGGACACAGAGGGAGAGCCCTCTGTGAAGATGGAGGCAGAGATCGTGGACTTCCTGAGCATCGGCAGCTAGGAGAGGGGCCTAGGCTCGTAGCCCTCAGAAGGAACCACCCCTTGCAATGCCTTGATTTTGGTGTTGAAATCTCGTTGGTTATGCTTTGTTACAGCAGCCCTGGGGACAAGTACAGTTCCCCATGTCCATGTGGGCAGCTTGTCCTCCTTGAAAATCCCTCCTGTTTTTAACCAGACGTCTACACCAGTAGTTCCATGTGAGCAAACACAGGGACTAACCAGGCGAATTGTCTGCATCGTCCTGACACATCCTCTGCAGGGCCCCTCCCTCCTGCTCTCTTGCCTTCTCACGGCCACCACCCGAGGCCTGACTGTCACCCTGTCTTCACTGGCCTCCACTGACCTCACATCCATCCCCCGGGCCCCGGGGCGTTCTCCACACACCAGCCAAGGGGGTCTTCTCATGACCCTGACCGGGACACTTGCTAGAAGCCCTGTGCTGGCATGCTCTTGGTAAAACCCTAATCCTCACACAGCCTGCAAGGCTCCATGTCATCTGCCCAAGCCAGTGAGGCCCGGGTTGGAGATACTTTGTGTGCACATGATCGCAATTGCCAGATTTTGAAGAAGACAGAGGGACTAGGACAATGATGGGAGCTGTAGGGAGGCGGGTGTCAGGTGATGAAGAGGAAGACCTTTCTGTCTGAGCTCTATGATAACAGAAAGCATGCCTGGAGAAGCAGGTAGTTCCCCATCACCGTCTGTGTGTGTATATGTGTGTGTGTGTGTGTGTGTGTGTGTGTGTGTGCAAAGCAGAAGCTGGGGGACTCCTTGGCAGGGAAGGTGTTAAGGAAATCTGAGCATTGGTTGGAAAGATGACTTAGCTGACATCCAGGGTTTATCTTATTTCATCTTTAAATGTTTCATCCTACAGTTTCTTTCAGATGCTCTTCAGGTAGAATACAGTCTGTCTTTCCAAATCAGAGTTTCAAGAGTTATCTGTCTAGCCAGCTAGCTATAACCCATCTGTCCACTCATCCGTTCATCCATCCATCCATCCAGCCACCCACCACCATCCCTTTATACATATATATATATCCTTCCATCTACCTGCCCACTCATCCATCCATCCATCCACCCATCCATCCACCCATCCATCCAGCATATATATGTCCTTTCATCCACCTACCCTCTCATCCATCCATCTGCCCAGCCACCGCACCCATCCATCCATACATATGTCCTTCCACCCACCTACCCTCCCACCCAGGCATCCATTTACCCATCTCTATGTTATGTTTCCTTCACATATTCTTTTCTTTGCCATAAAGAATGATATCAAGGAAGACTATGGCAGACGTACCTACAGCAACATCAGTGTGAAATAACATTTTCTAGCATCTGTTTTGTGCTAGGCACTAGCTAGGTGCTTTGAGCATGTTGGTGTGACTGAGGCAGTCGATAGAGGGTAGAGTGAGGACTCTGCAACCACATGCCATGGCTTCGAATCCCTGCTCTGCCACTTAATAACTATGCTGCTTTCAACAAGGTCTTTTACATTTTCTGTGCCTCAGTTTCTTCACCTGTAAAAAAAAAAAAAAAAGGTTAATCACCTACCTTATAAGATTGTTGTGAGGATTAACTGGGTTGATATTTGTAAAGCTATTAAAACAAAGCTTGTACATAAGAGGTGCTGCTACTAATCCTCTTAATGACTTTCACTTGACATGGGTGATAATATTCTCATTAACCAACCTGGAAACTAGGCTCAGAGACATCAGGTAACTCACTTGAGTCACCCAGCTCTGAAGGGATGGTGCTGAGATTAGGGGCTGAGTTGCTGTGACTCCCGAGTTCATTGTGCTTTCAGACATGAGGAAACACTCACCACCTTCTGTGATGAGGTGATTAGTGGGTGCCTGAAAGGGAGCTGGGAGGAAAGTTCCAGGAAGATTAGAAGTGGGCAGAAGAACGCTCACTTCTTTTCATCTGTCGCAGAGGATTGGTGCATGGGGGTGTGGCCAGTGAGTGGGCGGGGAGCGGGCAGTGATTAGGAGCTGGTGGTATTCTTCTCCCTTCCTGGAGCATGAGGCCAGGAGAGGGCGGGCCGGCTCCACCCGGCTTCTGAACAAAGGGCTCTACAGGAGGAAAATATCACAGAGGAAGGATGCAGGCTGCTGACACCTTGTATCCTACACTCTGAGTTTTTACTAAACCAGAAGTGTATGGTTTAATCGTAACTTTTACTGATGTCTCGCTCATATACGGTGACTATTTTCACTCTGATTTAAGCTCTCACTAGTTTTGACAGTGAAGATACTCAGGAGGTATTTTCCCCGCTCAATTTGCATTGTCCAGGCCCTCAAATTGACAGTTACAAATATGATTTTTGGTCCTGGCACGGAATCCCCCTGCAGTGTTGGCTGTCCGTGGAAACTGGCTCCTAGGAGGAAAATTTCAGTTTCCCTAGTACTGATTGGTTTTCGAGGGTTTTCACTGGTTATGCTCACCCTAGCTAACTCGAAGATGCTGGATTTGTACTGTGAAAAATGGGCGTGGGGCGCCTGGGTGGCTCAGTCGTTAAGCGTCTGCCTTCAGCTCAGGTCATGATCCCAGGATCCTGGGATTGAGTCCCACATCGGGCTCCCTGCTCGGCGGGAAGCCTGCTTCTCCCTCCCCCACTCCCCCTGCTTGTGTTCCCTCTCACACTGTGTCTCTCTCTGTCAAATAAATAAATAAAATCTTAAAAAAAAAAAAAAAAAGAAAAATGGGCGTGGATACTTCTTTTTCCTTCTGAATTAATTATCCTCCATGCTAATGAGGTCTCTTTTCACATTCAAGAGAACATTTTCTGCCTTGTGTGTCAAATCCTGTCCTCATTTTGTGTTCTGACACCTCACTTGCCGTTTGGTGAGAACTCGATTAATTTTTACATGAAATAAATAAGGAAAAAGACACGAATGTCATTCCCTTTTCTTGATTATCAGTAGCTAATCAAAGTACTAATCAGGCCTGGGATAATTTAAGCTGTGTCGTTTCTTTTAGAAAGAGGTTGTCGTAAGCGAGCCTGTTCATAAACTTGAACGGCTTCTATTTATTAAGTATCTCTCGTGCTGGACACGAAGGCCCGCCTTTACAACAGGTGGATGGCTGGTACGGGGTGTGTATGCAGCAGAACCAGCCTGGGCAAATACGCTCATCTTACAATGCAGTGACAAGATGACATTTTTGTGACCTGGAAAAAAATGGATGTCCCCTGGAACACAGTGTCTGAATCCTGCCAACTTGCAGTAAGAATCTCAGCCCAGCATATGTGACTCACAGGGGCTCCGGCTGTCTCATGGAGCCGTTAGGGACTTCTGGGGGGTGTGGAAAATACGCACATTTCATTATAAACGATTTAAGATGCCACAGGAGACAGTTGGAGTTACCTCCACAGCAGTGGACCCGGTCCCGTATGTCGGCAATGAATTCCTAATACTTATTTTCCTCTCCTGTGGCCATTTGGGAAATGAACAGATGAGAGTTAGCCTCATTAGCTGCATGGTATTTTAATTGGTTTAAAGGGACATTTTTCTTTCCTTTGTGGCTTTGGGACATCCTGGCAGTTTTCTTTGTTGTTGCTTCTGACAGCTGATCCATGGTGATTAACATTAAAACTGTTTAAACAGAAAGTGCTTATGAGATTGTCCCCCCAGGCATTTGGGAAGGGCGAGCTGTGCGGGATACTCTATTCTGCCGCTGCTGTCCTGGGATGCGAATAGCCAGGAACAGGGAAACAGGGATGACTTAGAATAAACAAAATTCGAGATGCTATGCCGTGCATTTTAAAGATTGTTTGATTGATTATATTTATTCATTTAAGAGTGAGAGAGGGAGAGCACGCGAGTGGGGAGGGGCAGAGGGAGAGAGAGAATCTCAAGCAGACTCCATGCCAAGCACAGAGCCCAACGCGGGGCTCGATCTTTTTTATTTTATTTTATTTTATTATTTTATTATTATGTTATGTTAATCACCATACATTACATCATTAGTTTTGATGTAGTGTTCCATGATTCATTGTCTGCATATAACACCCAGTGCCCCATGCAGAACGTGCCCTCCTTAATACCCATCACCAGGCTAACCCATCCCCCCGCCCCCCTCCCTTCTAGAACCCTCAGTTGATAGACATTGCGGGGCTCGATCTTATGACCCCGAGATTACAACCTGAGCTGAAACCAAGAGTCGGATGCTCAACTGACAGAGCCACCTAGGCGCCCCTACACCGTGCGTTTTATATTTCTTATCTCTTTTAACCATGAACAGTACCCTGTGAGGGCGGTCCCCTTTCTGCTGCAGGGGAATGAAGTCCTTAGTGCCCAGGTCCCTCAGCTCGCAGGTGGTTTGACAACAAAGACCTACGGAGATGTCCTTCTGTTCGTCCCAACCCCCGTGCTCCTGGTAAAGCACTTGCAGTTTACCCAACCGGCAGCCACAAGGTTTTCTTGTGCAAGTTAATCAATGAATCAATGAATCAATGAATCAATGAATGAAGGAGGAAGTGGTCAGGTGTTGGAGTTTCATCTTCAGCAGTCACAAATTACCACAAACTTGGTGGCTTAAGACAACCCAAGTGCATTGTCTAACGGTTCTGGAGGTCAAAGTCCCAAACAGGCCTCCCCAAGAAAAATCAGCATGTCAACTCTAGGGGACACTTGGTTTCCTTGCCTTTTCCAGCTCCTTGAGACTGCCCCTCTCCCTGGCTCCTGGCCCCTCCTCCCTCTTCGAAGCTGATGATCCCGTTCCTCCCACTCCTGCTTTCTCCTCACCTCTCCTTCTGATGCCACTTGTCTTCTGCCTCCCTCCTCCCACTTTTAAAGACCCTTGTTAGTCATCTCTCTATGGTCAAGGTCAGCTGACAAGCAACCTTGTTTCTCTAATCCAGCATTAGTCAGAGGTTCTGGGGATTAGGATGTGGACATCTTTGGGGGACCATTGTTTTGCCTGCCACAAGAAGCATCCTTAAAGATGTCAAATCTACTGTGTCTGTCTCAGCAGAGAAGTCATTTTTTTCTGAGTCTGTGGAACATTGTTTGGTTCATTGGACATTTAACCATGCATGCTCTACCCAGAGCATCTCTTGTGCTTCCCTCTTGCTTTGTGACCCAGGACGCTCTGCACGTGTGATGTTCAGTAAGTACTTGGCGGAGAAAATGAAAGATGAGATGCATGAGCTGTTATTTAAAACTAGACTAATTGGGTTTTGTCTAAAGGACACAGGAGCTGGTCTGACCTAAGATGGAAAAATCTGAGCATCGAAAAGAATAATGACTGCATTTGATTGAAACCCACCAAATCTATAAAAATCTGTAATTTCATAGCGATACTGTGCAGAGGCAGGGAATGTTCCTAGGTTCAGCTAAATAAACACTTGGACTCAGAAGACTCCCATAAGCCCCACTTGACCCCGTGTATGCACACGGCTGGAGGGCAGGAACATGGCTTGCTGTGAGGACGTCAGGCATGCTTCCATGGGTGTCCTTGCCCCAGGTCACACTGCACATGGTTTTTCCCCACGTGACACAGCTCTGCTGCAAGGAGCTGTAATCCACATCAGGCAGGTGTGAGAGCCTTCCTGTCTTAAAAGCTTCTTCCCCCACGGGTGCCAGAATCTCTTGTAACAGCTCATAGGCAGAGCATCCAGGGTCCCCACAAGGGACACACCCAGTTCCCAGAGTCACCTCACTCTTCCCTGTTAGGTATCCATGGTTCGCTGACAGGTCCTCCCATCCCGATGTGATCTACCAATCAGGTGTCATCGTCCCCCTAAGCCATGTTGCCTGGTAACATATTTGATATTCTTCCCGTTACCGGTTTTCTGGGTAAACGTGATCCAGAGCTCAGACTCTCAGGGACTTGGCCAAAGTTTTATCAACCTTTTCCTCTCATACCAAACTAAACCAAACTAACAACAACAAAATAATAGACCCAAACACATTCGTCACCATTGGAAGTTCCTATGACAACCAACTGTCATGAGCAAAGGATCAAACATCCATTCTGTCTACACACTTTATGTCAGAGTAATTGGATTGTTGAAGAACCTCAGCTTTAAGAATGTGGAAGGGATAGAATTAGAAAATGTGTATTTTTCAAACCCTAATGAAATCATGGATCTAAGTGACAGTTACATGTGGACACCATTAGGTGAAAGTGGATAGATTTTACACTGCCCGGATCATGTTGGCCCCACTTTAGCCTACGGATCCCTCTTAGTAGTGACCCACCGTCTGACCTGATGGGAAGCACATGGTATTTTGGAAAGCACTTACAGGGTATTTTGGAAAGCAAATTAAGTCTGATTCTAATCAAGTCATAAGGTCCAACTAGTACTTTACAGGAAATACACAGGCTAGGGGAACAGTGACACCCCGTGGAAAGAATCCACCAAACCAGGATGTGGGGCTTTCTGCAGGGTAAATAATCCGGCTTCCCCACCAGATCAATGGTGTAAAAAGAAAAACAGGGTAGGGGGGCAGAATAAAATGGACTTAACTGACATTGGGGGGATCATGTTTGGTTCTTGAATGAAACTTCCCACTGTAAAAATCATTTTGACACACTTGAAATAGCTTGAATAATGACTGATATTAATTATTGGAGTTACTGTTAATATTTTAAATATGATTGATAATATATTTGATATGATCATGACATCAAGGTTAGGTAAAACAGATACATGTGTAGATATGCATATGCACATGCTTATATGGCATATATCCTTGACAGTTAAAGATGCACAGTGAGGCATTTACAAGTAAAATGGAAAACATGGGATTTGCTTTAAAATGCTCAAGCACCGGGGTCTTGGGATGGAGCCCCGCATCGGGCTCCCTGCTCAGGGGGGAGCCTGCTTCTCCCTCTCCCTCTGCCTGCCGCTCCCCCTGCTTGTGTTCGCTCGCTCTCTCTGTCAAATAAAATCTTTTTAAAAATGCTCAAACAAACATTAAGAGAGTAACTAAAACGAGTTTGGTAACTGGTGACAATTTTTGAGGTTGGGGTAGCAAGTACATTGGGAGTCATACTCTTCTCTCTACTTTTAAATGGTTGACAATCTCTATAATAATGTTTTCTTTTTTTTAAATAATTTTATTATGTTATGTTAGTCACCATACAATACATCATTGGTATAATAATGTTTTCTTAAGACCCTTATCTTTTTACAATAAGATGCCACTTTCTCTCATCACATTATTGAAGATTTTTAAGCATTGTAGAGGGAGGCGTGAAATAAGGATCCTACTGCTTTGCTGGGGGAGTTTTGTTGGAAAGCGGTTTGGCAGGGTGTTCTAGGAGGCTTTGAAACGTTGCTCACATTTGATTCAGTAACTTCACTGTGGATCTCGTACTGAGAATATCATTGTGAATAGCAAAAACTCTTCACAAAGATATTTGCTGCAGGATTATTTTAGGTTTTGAGTTTCTCAAGTAACCCAAATGTGCAACACTAGAAAAATGGCTTAAATGAATCATGGTACATCACAAGGTGAACCATTTTGCAACCATTGTAAAGGAAACTCTTGCAGTTTTTTTTTTTTTTTTAGGATTTTTTATTTATTTGAGAGAGAGAGAGTGCACGTGAGAGACAGAACAGGATCGGGGGGAGGGGAAGAGGGAGAGGGAGAAGCAGACTCCTGGCTGAGCAGGGAGCCCGATGCGGGGCTCGATCCCAGGACCCTGGGATCATGACCTGAGCAGAAGGCAGATGCTTCACTGACTGAGCCACCCAGGCGCCCAACATTTACAGTTTTTAAACACCCCCGGAAGATGCCTGTTACAATGCTAATTGAAAAGAAAAGGACAAATTTGTCCTTGTATCTGTGTAAATGCTGTGCATCCATGGAAAAGCATAGGCACAGAAAAAAAAATTATTGGAAACAAATACAACCAAATTCCTTCATTGGTTTTGTTGAAATGTTGGCCTTACAGTGAATGAAGTCGTCTTCTCTTTGTCTTTATTTTCCGTATTTTTAAAATCATGAACATAAATTAATTTTTTCTGTACATCATTTTATACCTCTATAGAGGTATAATTAGCATATTGTAAAATTCACCCACATTAAGAGTATAGTCTGATTCATTACTATAAAACATACAGTCATGCAACCACCACCACAGCCAAGTTGTAGAACCTGGGACCCTGTGCAGCATCTCGTCGATATTTCTTGAGTACACTTTATTTTTAGAGCAGTTTCAGATTTACAGAAAAACTGAGAAGCTAGTGCGGAGTGTTCCCACGTACTCTGTATTCGGTTTCCCCTGTTGTTCACCTGTTACATGACAGTGGCACACTTATTACCATCAGTGAACCAACGTTGGTACATTAGGATTAATCAAAGCCCAGCCTTCATTCAGATTTCCCTAGTTTTTCTAATGACCTTTTTCTGTTCCAGGATCCAGGGTACCATATTACGTTTAGTTGTTATATCCATTAGTTAATTTTTAATTAGAAAAAAGTTAAATAAATTGTAGTTTAAAATTCTCCAAATATGTTAACTATCCATTTCTCCCTTGGCCTCCTCATTGTTGCTGTCACCTGTTGACAAAGACCAGGCCTTGTATTAGTTCTGTTCCTTACAGTTTCCAGCGTGGCACCCTGCAAATTGAATAAAGTAGAATCTGTGGATTTAGTTGCTGGCCATTAGTAAGTGGCTGGAGCAGGAGAGGGAGGAAGCGGAGGAGGGAAAAGGGAAAAAGAAAGTCCTTACCTACAAATGATTTAAAACCTCAGAGCTCTGAGGGGCCTTTGGTTTCTGCTGTGACTTCGTGTGGTGGCATCCTCTTGGCTTTTGTGTCTCCCAGGTTGGAGATTGCAACCCTGAATCGGGCGGACTCAGACCTGGAGGCTTGTCGAACCCAAATCAGCAGAGACATCATTGCCCTTCTGCTGAAGAGCTTGACCAGCGCTGGCCACCTCTCCCCCCAAGTAGAGAGGAGGATGGGTGCGGTTTTCAAACAGCAGTTTCTATTGCTGGAGAAAGAAATTCAAGAGGAGTATGATCGGAAGATGGTGGCCTTGACGGCGGAATGTGACCTGGAAACGAGAAAGAAGATGGAAAACCAGTACCAGAGGGAGATGGCGGCGATGGAGGAAGCGGAAGAGTTGCTGAAACGTGTCAGTGAGAGGGTAAGGCAGCCTCGAAAGGAGGGCTTCATTCGCCTCTCTGCTCCCTCTCAGGGATTCATCATTTATCCATCCATCTGCCCATCCTTCCACCCATTCACCCACCCACCAATCCTCCCCACCCATCTATCCATTCACCTGTCCATTCACCCATTCATCAGTCCACCCACCGCTCTTCCATCCATCTGTCCATCCACCCACCCACCACCCTTCCATCCACCTGTCCATCTATACATCCATCCATCTATCCCTCTACCTACCATTCTTGTCCATCCACCCATCCATCCATCCATCCATCCATCCATCTACCTACCACTCTTCCACCCACCCATCCAACCATCCAATTTTCCGTCCACCTATCCATTCACCCATCCATCTAGCCATTCACTCACCCACCACTCTTCCATCCACTCATCCATCTATCCATCTGCCTACCACTCTTCCATCTACTTGTCCACCTACAGTCCATCTATCCATCTACCCACCCACCACCCTTCTGTCCACCTGTCCATCTATACATCTATCCATCTATCCCTTCCCTACCATCCGTCTGTTCACCTGTACATCCACCCATCCATCTGTCCATCCATCCATCCATCTGTCCATCCACCCATCTACCTACACTCTTCCGTCCACCCATCCACCCACCCATCTATCCACCCACCTGCTACCCTTCCATTTACTTGTCCATCTACAGTCCATTCATCCATCCATCTACCTACCACTCTTCCACCCACCCATCCATCTGTCCTTCCACCTGTCCATTCACCCATCCATTCAGCCATCCACTCACCTACTACTCTTCCATCCACCTGTCCATCTATACATCCATCCATTCACCTACCTACCACTCTTCCATCCACCCATCCACCCACCCATCCACTCATCCACCCACCCATCCATCCATCCATCTGCCTACTCACTACCCTTCCACCTGCCTGTCCATTCACCCACCCACCCACCCACCACTCTTCCATCCATCTGTCCATCTATACAGCCACTCATCCATCTACCTACCTCCCTTCTATCCACCCATCCACCCATTCATCCATCCATCCACCTACCACCCTTCCATGTACTTGTCCATCTACAGTCCATCCATCCACCCACCCACCACCCTTCCATCCACCTGTCCATCTCTACATCTATCCATCCATCCCTCTACCTATCATCCTTCTGTTCACCTGTCCATCTACCCATGCACCCATCCATCTATCCATCCACCTGTCCAGTCTACCTATCCATTCAGCTATCCATCTATCCATTCACCCACCCACCACTCTTCCATCCACCTGTCCATCTATCCATCCACCCATCCATCTACCTACCATCCTTCCATCCATCCATCTATCCATCCATCCATTCATCTGCCTACCACCCTTCAGTGTACTTGTCCATCTACAGTGCATCCATTCATCCACCCACCCACCACCCTTCCATCCACCTGTCCATCTCTACATCTATCCATCCATCCCTCTACCTATCATCCTTTTGTTCATCTGTCCATCCACCCATCCGTCTACCCACCTACTACCCTTTCTTCTACTTGTCCATCCAACCATCCAGAATTTATTTAGAAAGCCTTTATTGATCACTTACTGCCTCTTGGTCACTGGGCTAGGCAGTGAAGTACAGAGGAAATGAGACATGGTTCTTGGGTTCAAGAAGTTCATAGTTTAATGGAGGATCTTCACATATAGAAGATGTGACCTCATTCAACTATATTAGAATAGAGATATATTCACAGTGCCATGGGACATCATGGGGAGAGTAGAAAGGCTTCATTCATGGAAGAGTGCACCACAGAGAGCATGGCTCAGGGAGGTTGTGATGTCAGTGTGTGTGTGTGTGTGTCCATCTGGGCTGCGCTGTGCTAGATCGTGGAGCCCTCCCACACCAGCTCCACCATCAGACAAACCTGGACTCCCATTCCAGTATATTCCAGTTCTGCTCCTGAAGGCTGTAATTAGCCTGACTCTGAAACAAGGCTGAGGGCGCCCCCTCTGGGGTGGCTGGGAGAGGTCGTGCAGGAAAAGCAGCCAGCCGGGGCATGGGCTGCTCCAGGCTCAGTGCACAGCGCTCTGCTCTGAGAGTTCTGACCTCTCAGCCTTCCTAGGGCTGGCCTCTGTTGATCAGAGATCAAGCCTCATTTTTCTAAGAGATGTGTCCATTTCTGTCTTGAGGGAATCGTGCCAGAGTTTTTTCCTGAGTGTATCAAATCAAGCCTGATTTCTGTTTTCCTCTGTGAGAGCTGGCTTGTTCAGTCCCTGTGGCTTGAGCCCACATTTCTTGGTCTGGAAATCTGTCATCCTGGGGAGGTCTAACACCTGCTTAGGAACAGGCTTCTGAACTGCTAACTTCCATTCCCCAGACTGCTGGCCGCGCACAGAGATCCCCTGGCAGTGGACACACAGGGCTGATGGCTCGTGGCTCTCAGCAGGTCATCTGTCGTCAGCCCGCACACACGCACGCTGGGCAGTGACACAAAGAGGCAAGATTCGTGCTGTCTCAGCCCCACCTGCCCCCTTGTATCCCGGCCCCCTCACCTTAATATGCCTCCCGTTTTCTGCTTGGCTCCCATATGAGTTTCTGTGGGCGCTGTAACAAATGACCACAGATTTAGTGGCTCAAAGCAACAGATTTTGATTTTTTCATAATTCTGGTGGCCAGAAGTCCTAAATCAAGGTGCTGCCGGGCATGCCCCTCTGAAGTCTCTAGGGGAGCATCCTTTCTTGTCTGTCTCAACTTCTGGTGGCTCCAGATGTTCCTTGGCTGGTGGCCACATCACTCCTGTCTTGATTTCTTGTCTTCGCATGGCCATCTTCTGTCCTGGGACTGTCACCTATTCTGTCTCTTTTAAGGATGCTTGTCTTTGGAGTTAGGGCCCACCCAAATAAGCCAGGATGGTCTCCTAAGAGCCTTAACTTGATTACATATGTAAAGATTCTCATTCCAAATAGAGCCACATTCACAGGTTCTGGGTTAGGATGTGGTTGTGTGTCATGGCAGGGAGCGGGGTGGGGGGAGGCACTCTTCCAGCCAACAGAGTTCTGCTGGCTGACCCCACTCTCTGACCTCCCTCCGTGACTACACTGGCTGGTCCACACCGAGTCTCCCTGAGCTGGGCACTTCAGAAACCATGCCGAGCTCACAGAGCCGTGATTCAGCCCCTAAACCATCTCACGATCTCTCGTTCTCTTCTCTCTTAAATTTGTTATAGCTTTTGTTCCCATGGACACAGTGCCTACTTGGAAAGTGTTAGAAAACAGGAGTCAGCAAACTAGACCCATGAGCCCAGGCTAACCCGTGGGTGGAGAATGGTTTTTACATTTTTGAAGGATTGTAAAAAATCAAAGCAAAACAAAACAAGTAGAGGAATGTGTAACAGCAAACCTTAGGTGGCCTGCAAGCCTTAAAATATTTATCTGGCTCTTTACAGAAAAGTTTGTCAACTCCAGCTCCAAAATAGAAAAAGAAAAACCTTGGAAAAAAAATATGTGGAACCCATGTCACCATCCAAGGCAGACAGACGTTCATTTGGTCTGGTTTTGGAGCTCCTACTATGCCCCTGACCCCGGAGATACAGGGATGCTAAGGCTGTCCCCACTCCTGTCTTCGGATTTCAGCATACATTTTGACCTTTTGCTTTATACAATTTTTTTTTAACAAATTCAGGTGTATGCAGTTCATAGGATTATATGTTTTGCTCGTTCTCACTTAATATCACGGTATAAACATATTCTGATTGTATTAAGTGCCGTCACATTTACACTGTGTGCAGGCATTGTTCTAAGCACATCATGCAGACCTTCTCATCAGATCTTCACACCGCCTCAGGGAGGTGGAAATTGATAGGATCCCACTTTTCCAGCTGAGGAAACAGATTCGGAGAAGGTCACCTGCCCGAGGACACATGGGTGGGACCAAGACGCGGACCCAGGCAGCACGCGCCGACCCCGCCCCTGCCCGCCCGCATGGTGCAGTGCAGCCTCAGATACACTTGCTGTCATGGGCCAGGTTAACCCATCCGGCTGGGCTTCTACATTTAGCGACCAAAAGGCTGCCTGGAACAATGTAGTTTTAAGTGTTTCTCCGATATTGGCACAGATCGGTAGGGCCGAGAGGAGGGATGGCGGGACAGAGTGCTCCCGATTCCCTCTGCACCTGCCCCCACTCCCCAGTCTGCTGGCTTGCAGCGGGAGGCCGCCATCGCGCTGGGTCCCATGGGTCACCCCGTTCAGAGACCAGTCGCCTTATCTGAGTCAGTGTGCTTCCAAAAATAGCATCCGAACGGCAAAAGTCGATAGATTCTCTTCCAGGCCATGCAAGCCACTCCATCTTACAAAACTGCTGATGACCTTGTAACTTATCTGTACATTTATCATAGTCATCTTTAAATAAAATGCACGGAAATATATTGGACATATTACTCCAGCAAGCATTCGATTTTTTTAAAAAAAAAGCAGAATTGGGTTTTTGAGTAGCGTTTAGGAATTCCAGTAATTAGAGACGAGATCTGTTCACATTTAAACGCCTGTGTCATCTCGTAGAGTTTTTAAAGCCTGTCTCCACTGAGAGGCCCTGGGGGGAGTGGTAGTGACTATAGACCCTGCAGAGACAGCTTGGGTTCAGATCCTCACTCTGTTCTTGCAGAAGGTGCATTGCTCGGTCTCCCTGGGTCTCAGTTTCCCCATCCTGCAATTGGGGATACAATTTTTACAATTTGCCCGTCTTGTTAGACTGAGTACAGGGAGTATAATTTGGTACAGACACGATTTTCTGCCACGGTCTCACATTTTTGATGGCGCAGAGTCAACATTATGAATGGCGAGTTGCTCTGGAACAGCCTGGCCCAGACCTCTGATTCTCAAACCAAAATTGAAGTGCCCTCTCCCGGTCCATGTTCCCCTTGACTCTCTCCACAGGGTAGGTTACTTTTTAGGGAGAGCTGAAAACCATAGGATAAACATGCCTCATTTCCCTGCAAAGTCCATTGCGGTGGAAAGTTCAATGGAGAGTTGGGGTCAGTGACCATGACTTCAACATATGTTTAAAAATGCACGTTTGTTGCCATTATATAAAGTATAAAACTTCGTATAAAACTGCAGGCTTCCAGCTTCTCGTGAAACACAGGGAGATGTGCTGCACTGCGTCCAAATTCCTGCAGAGCCCCCTTTGGTGGGCTGAGTGGTGACTGGCCCTGTAGGCAGGCCTTGTTCTCCACTTTGCCCCACTCCCCACCACTCCCTAGTGTCTCTCATACCAGGACCGTTCACTCACTTCCATCTAGGAGCTGCCCTTGGCGGTTGTGGGGTGGGGCGCCCCCCTGCTTTATGGTGTAGCCTTCTCATCAATTCTCCCAGAAGATTGAACTAGGTCAGGGGGTGAACATATTTCTGCAGGTCTCTGGACCCCTCAGGAGGCCAGTGTAGATGGAAGTGAGGGTGGCTCCCATCATAAATTCATTTTAGGGAGTATTTCACCATGACACAAGCATATCATTGCCTCATGCCTCATTCTTCAGAAATATAATTCCAAACAAGGACAGATAACTTTATCTTAGGATTTCCATGTGTGCGCATGCACATTTTGTCCTGGCTGTGAGAAGCTATATGGATTTCCTCCCATCTTTCATTCCTATTAATTCAAATAAATTGAAGTTTGCAGCTTGTCATATTTCATACTGTCAGTTGAGAAGGTCACTTTGATGAATGAATCAGCCTCACAGGGCGTTGGCCCCTCCCTGGGCAACAGAACGTCCCTGCAGTCCCAGAGTCAGGGGCCCGGCCCCCTCCTGGCTGTGGCTGAACCACATTCTGTAATGCAGATAAAAGCTGTGAACAACCACTTCTCTCCAGATGAGTGACTCACGAAAGCCTGATCCAACCCTTTTTAGAAAATCAGCTTTGAAAAAAGGCCGTGTTGTTTTCTGGTGGCCGAGGCAAACTGTTAATACTGGGGAGGCCCCTGGGGGCCTCCCTTCTCTGTAGACTGTTCACAGGAGGCTGCTTGCTTCTTCAAGGCAAGCAGGAGAGTGTCTCTGTTCAGGAAGGCCCAGTTCCTCCTTAAGTCAGACCCGCCCAGGATCATTTCCCCTCTGGGTTAACTTAAGTCAACTGATTAGGGACCTCAATTACATCATCAAGACCTCTTCACTTTCGGCATGTAATAACCAGATCATGGGGCGCCAGTCTGGTCGCATTCAGAGTTTTTGTCCACACTCAACAGGGGAGGATTTATACGATGTGGACACCACGGGCCAGGAACCTGTGGGCCGTCCTAGAATTCTGCCTCCCCACGTGGAATTAACTGCACTCCCCTCTTGGGGCACGAGCCTTGTGCTCGCAGGAGTGTGAAGGCACCAGGAACTCAGTGCAGGCTTGTCTCCTCCTCCCTGCCTTCATACCGAGCACACGAAGCACAGACATCCAGTAGCCATTTCTTAACGACTCTGCCTCCTTTCTCACCCAAATCATCTCAACTTTGGCCCGATTGCTGGTGTTTTTCTCTTCAACTAAGTTAAGAGCGAAAGACGGCAGAAATAAGCGGGAGAGTCTAACAGCACAATCCATTAATGTTTCCATTTTACAGGCTATTTTCAGGCAGTTTGATTTGCAAATTTCCGTCCCTGTGAATTTTCTGCTTTGAGACTATTCTGGAAAACATTAAGAGAACAGCAAAGGACAGGTTGCAGCAGTATTTTCCAGAGCTTAGTGGCTTTATCATTGCCAGCTTGGGACATGTGTGTGCCTGGGTGCACACCTGTGTGTGTTCCACATGAGTGCACACGCATGTGCTTGTGTGTTTCCTGTGTTGCCGTGCATGTGTGTGCATGTGTGCATGCACTGTATGCTGCTGTGTGTGTATGTGCTGTGTGTGCACACATGTGTGTGTGCTATGCATTGATGTGTGCATGTGTGAATGCATGTGCACATGTACATGAAGGTATATGCCTGTGTTGCCATGTGCATGTATATTTGCTGTGTGCACGTGCGTGTATGCGTGTACCCATGTACGTGTGCATGTGTGTGTGCACTCTTGTGTTGCTGTGTACATGTATATTTGCCGTGGGCATTATGCATGTGCACTATGTTCACGCATATGTGTGCAGGTGCACATGTCTGTATGCACTGTGTGCTGTGTGTTTATATGTGCCGTGTGTGTGCACATGTGTGATGCACTGTGCATTGCTGTGTGCATGCATGTGTATGCACTGTGTGTTGCTGTGTGCATGTGCATGTATGTGCCTGTATACAGGTGCCTGTGTGTATGCACTGTGTTGCGTGCACGTATATTTGCTGTGTGCATGCGTACTATGTTCATGCATGTGTGTACATGTGCACATATGTGCATGCACTGTGTTGCTGCGCGCACGTATATTTGCCGTATGCATGCGCACTATGTTCATGCATGTGTGTACATGTGCACATATGTGCATGCACTGTGTTGCTGCGTGCACGTATATTTGCCGTGTGCATGCGCACTATGTTCATGCACTGTGTTGCTGTGTGCATGTATATTGCTGTGTGTGCATGTATGTATGCATGCATGTGCCTGTATACATGTGCATGTGTGCATGCACTGTGTTGCCGTGTGTACGTATTATTTGCTGTGTGCGTGTGTGTGTTCATGCATGCATGTGCCTGTGTGCCTATGCACACAGGAGCATGTATGTGTGTGCACATATGTGTATACACTGTGTGTTGCTGTGTGCACGTACACGTGTGCCTGTGTGCGTGCACTTGCATATGGCCTGGGCGTGCCCATGCGTGCCTGTTGGTGTGTCATCTCACGTGCCGCCCCCTCTTCCCGCAGTCTGCTGTGGAGTGTAGCAGTCTCCTGAGGACCCTCCACGGCCTGGAGCAGGTGCACTTGAGGAGATCTCTGGCTCTGCAGCAAGAGGAGGACTTTGCCAAGGCTCACCGGCAGCTGGCCATTTTCCAGAGAAATGAACTGCACAATATCTTCTTCACCCAGATAAAAAGTGCTATTTTCCAAGGGGAACTGAAGCCAGAGGCAGCTAAAATGCTGCTGCAGGATTACGCTGACATACAGGTGAGACCTCAGATCAGGCTCGCAGCGGTGGGAGCTTGACCTCCCTGAACCGCGTCGGTGATTTCTCCTCTCCCGGAGTCAGTCCCATCTCTCCTCTTGGCTGTGTACTGTGAACTCACCACCTTTTCCTTCTGCCTCTTGATGTGTGGATGAGTTTCCAATAAATGGGGCCATTAGTAGCTTGAAGCCCAGGCCCGGGACTCAGGCTGACTTGGATTTGATTTCCAGTTCCACCAGCCATCAGCTCTGTGACTTTAGGCAAACTGCCTGACTTCCCTGAGCCCCAGGTTCCTCACCTGTAAAATGGGGGAAATAGAGCTAATTCCCAGAAAGCCTGTGCGTGGCACGATATACACTAAATACACATAGCAGTGAACAACATATAAATATACGTGTGCCTGTACGTGTGGGCACGCGCACGCACATCAGTGCATACCCGGGGTTTGCAGTCTGTGTCTGGGTATGCCTGGCTGGCTCTGTGTGTGTTCTTCCGGGTCAGCCTGAGTGTGAACGTTATTGATCCAAATGGAACAAATTCCTTAACGATAGCCAAAATAGTTGATCCGAGGCCGTCACCATTGCTGTGGGATTTCTCAGGCCCGTGTGGGGTATTTTACATGCACATGTACACACCCAGCGTGAAATCACTGGTGTGCAATCCTGCAGCAGATCTCTGGTCCTGGCAAGGAGCAGAGCCACACCAGAGGAGACCGAGCGACCATCCCCAAAAGGCTCCCGAACGTGAGTCCTGCGGGACGAGAGGGCCACTCTCGGGAGGCACGGAGCATGAAGGGAACAAGGCAGCTTCTCCATTTTACTCTAGGTTTTTCCCACTCAAACCTCAGTGAGAGGGACTAGAGTAAGAATTCAGTTCTATTCCCAGGTAGGCATCCAGACCTCAAGGCATCACGTAGGTATTGATGGATTTTGCTGTCATTTTTCTCCTCGTGGTGGGTAGTGGCTGACTCTCAACACTGGGGCCTTCGAGCTAGAGTGTGTGATTGTTAGTCATAATGGAGTCAAGAAGGAGACTTCCATCGGTGATAATGGTAGCAGGACACAGGCTTCTTTGACCCCAACTGCTGGAGTAGTGGAAGATGGCAGCTATGCGTTTCTTTATGTAATGGGGACAAGTCGGCGGTTCCCATGGACCCAGTTTCGTGGCGAATAGGAATATTGCCTCCGTATTCCTGTTATATGGATTCTGCTGCCAGTAAGTCAGGGAGATACCGGTATTCAGCCACATCTGACCGACCATTCTGCTTTTCACTGTCTGGACAGTGCACGTTCCCAGGCGTCAAGAACTGGACATATCACTGCTTTGGTTAGAGAGGAGACTGTCCTTGGCATCATATGTATCTTGTTGAAAAGATACATCGATCTTTTTGGTGACCTATTGCAGGGACACTATTTCCACAGATGGGAAAAGACAGCAGAGCCAATCAGGGGGATGATACCACTTAGGCTAACGTTGTAATTACTGCCGGTCTGATTACCACTGGTCAGCTGCATTTTGGAGGAGCTGTTAGTGCACAGGCCCTGGGATTAGATTACTGAGTTCAAATCCCTGCTTAACCATTTACCAGCAGTGCGATGTGGACTCAGGTTCCTCATCTGTGAAATGGGAATAATAGTACTTTCTCTCTAGACTAAGTTAAATAAGGCGAGAAACACTCTGAGCCCAGTGTCGGGCCCAGAGAAGACACCCAGTGTAAAGTAGGTTATCGATGTCTTGTGTTTGGTTGGGGTTTGTCATCTTGTCTCCCGTCTCCTCCACGAGCATGGAAGTTCTGAAGGTCACGGCTGATGGCTGATTTATCCCAGAACGTCAGCACCTGTGCTGGTGCTGTGTTTCGAGAACCCCATGGGCGAAGGCTGAGTGCCTGAGTGAAATTTGCATCCCCTTCCCTAGGGCAATAATGTTGTTTTGACAACTCCTAACTATCTGGGTCTAGAATGCACTTTTCCAAGCTCTCATTCCTTACCAGTATGTCATTTTCTTCTAAGCCTTTGTTAAGAGCAGGGCAGTTTAAGGTGTTAATCCCCATGCTTCTATTCCTGTGTGTTTTCTTCGGAAGGAAATGTAATACTTTATAGGTCTAGAAAGAATATGCTCTAAGTTTTAATTAGGCATATTTTCTTGATTTTTTTTTTAAACAGGAGAAATTAGAAGAGTTAATGGATTTTTTCCAGGCTAGTAAGAGATACCATCTAAGTAAAAGATTTGGCCACAGGGAGTACCTGGTTCAGAACATGCAGTCATCAGAGACCCGTGTACAAGGCCTTCTGAGCGCTGCTGATGCTCAGCTCACCCTGTTCATCCAGAAACATGAGAGGTAAGACCCGGAAGCCATCCCAGATGATGCACAGAAACCACCCTGCCCTGCTGTCCTCATCAGAGACCACCTATGCCGCTTGGTCAGCGAATGCACTGGGGGCGCCTTACTTATTCCTTAAGATGAATTCTCTAGTTTTAAGAATCCTTTGCATCATAGAATTTCTAAAACCTTCATGATAGTTGGGACAGCCATACAATGAACCTTCCGTGTGCCCATCATTCAACTTCAGTGGCCAACCTTGATGTCGCTCTACAGCCCCACCCGGAGTCATCTATTTTTTTAATTTTTATAAATATTTTATTTATTTATTTGACAGAGAGAGCAAGAGAGCACAAGCAGGGTGAGCAGCAAAGAGAGAGGGAGAAGCAGGCTCCCTGCTGAGCAGGGAGCCCGATGTGGGGCTCGATCCCAGGACCCTGGGATCATGACCTGAGCCGAAGGCAGATGCTTAACCGACTGAGCCACCCAGGCCGCCCCCCACGCGGAGTATCTTAAAGGAAATCCCCAGCATTTCACTGAGAGATCAGTGGTGGAGGCTTACACGAGCTGTGTGGTGGGAGAGCCTGCCTCTCCTTGAGCTCGGGCACTCTGCCGGCTCTTGCATTCACCTTGGCAGTGAAATCTAAATACACAGGCGCTTTTTGTGCATTGTCCCTGGTTTTTCTCTGCAGCCCCGGGGGGACCATGTAGTCGGTGGTGATTCAGGCTCACAGCAGGGCAGCCTCCACCCCTTTCCTCCCAGCTAGGCTTTGAGGTACTTACCTGCAAACAATGACATTTATTCTTTTTGGTTATGAGAAGCTCTAAAATAAATAGAGGCATGCCTATGAAGTTGGCTTTCCCAGGACAGTCTGTGGCATTAGGAATTGGTTCTGCCACCTTGGCAATTTTTTTAGGACTCTGCGGCTCTCTTGCCCTATTTAATGAGGATTCTGTGAGGTGCAGATTACGTGAACACTCGCTACCCGAAGATGCTAATGAATTTGTCACTGCAGTTGCCTTGACATTCCTGATTAATATTCGCTCAAGGAAAGAAACAGTTCTTTGCCCTGAGCTGAAGCACCTGACCGTTGGCTGTACTGTTGTGAGCAGTTACCAGGGAGGTGTGTTTTAGCTCTGATTTTTAAATTCTATTTTAAAAAGTTGGCAGAGGAACACCTGGGTGGCTCCGTCGGTTAAGCATCCCACTCTTGGTTTCAGCTCAGATCATGATCTCAGGGTCGTGAGATCAAGCCCCATGCGGGGCTCTGCACTCAGCACAGAATCTGCTTAAGATTCTCTCTCTTTCCCTCACCTTCCCTCACCCACCCCCTCTGCCTCTCTACTGGCTCACGTGCTCTCTCTCTAATAAATAAATATTCTAAAAAATAAAAATAAATAAATAAATAAATTAAAAGTTGGCACAGACATGTTTCTAAAGTATGTATCCACCATTCATTCATTTATATATTCACTCCTTCAAGAAACTTCCATGGGTATCTACCTGTGCCAAGCAGGGGCCCAGCCCAGTGATGCACACAGACTGGGACTAGTCATGGTGATCGTGGTAGTAACAGACTATGTCGGTCAGGATTCTCCAGAAAAACAGCCGGTAAGATAGATATGAGAGATTGGCGCACATAATTACAGAGGCTGAGGACTCCACCACCTGCCGCGTGCAAGCTGGAGACTCTGGAATGCTCTGGAAAGCCAGTGTGTAGTTCAGTCTGAGTCCAAAGGCCTGAGAACCAGGGGATCCCAGTCCGAAGGCAGGAGAAGGTGAAATGAGGTATCCAGCTGAAGCAGTGAGGCAGGACAAAGGGGCAGATTCCTCCTTCCTCCACCTTATGTTCTATTCGGTCCCCTACTGGATTGGCTGGTGCCCCCCCAACTCTGGGGAGGGCTGTCCCCCGATTCAAGTGCTAATCTCTCCTGGAAACACCCTCCCAGACACACCCAGACACAGTGTTTAATGTGGGTGCCCTGTGGCTAGCCAGGTTAGCATGAAGAATTGGCCCCACACAGTATTTCCTGCATTTACCTATTGGACTTTGCTGGTGACAATCCCGTCACCAGCAATTCTGAACCCACCGTCTCCTCTTGGAAAACTGTACCTGGAGTGCTGTGGTCCCCGGAGCATCACTGTCTCCCAGAGCTCTTGCCCAGGCTCTGCCCCAACAACGGGCAGTATCTAGCATTGAGCTTCCTGGGCATGGCTCTAGGGACGCCGACCTTGCCCTCCTTAGCTGCCCGTTCTGCTCCTGCTCCTTCAGGTAAAGACTTTTTCTGATCAGACCAAACGAGCGCAGAGATGAATGTCCAGCCACCGCAGCAGGCGAGCTAAGGGTGGGTGTGGCGGGTGCATCGCCCACCTCCGTCTCTCTCCTAGAGCAGGGTACCTGGACGAGGAGCAGATGGAGGCGCTGCTGGAGCGCGCTCAGACTGAAGTCTTTTCCATCAAACAGAAGCTGGACAATGACTTAAAACAGGAGAAGAAGAAGCTGCACCAAAAATTAATCCTGAAGAGAAGACGAGAGATGCTGCAAAAGGTATGTGAGCAATGACATCGGGGGGCCCAAGGCCACATTTCTCTGATGGTCAGGCCTGATTTAAGGGTAGGATCTAGAAGGATGGATGAGCTGCAGAGACTCCAGTGATCCTCTGTGAATACTCTTGCCGCTGCTGATCGATCTGTCAGTGGCACAGTTAGGAGGTAGTTGCACGGAGCCAGAGAGCCAGAGATTTATGCCGTATCCCCGATGCTGAGGACACACAGTAGGTGCTTGACGAGTAGTGGTAGAATGGTGACCCTGTTTGGCCACCTGGGCCATCCCATGTCCTTAACACAGAATGGAGACTGCCTGCAAGTGCTCTGAGAAATCCCAGCACGATGGACATCTTTATTATGCCTGTCTGGTTTCTTCATCCCCCGTGGGGTCTTCATGCCTACAGCTCTCTCCCCAGGGACCTTCTGGCCCCGTATCTTAACCCGCCTAAGGTGTGACCTCCTCCCTCAGGTCTCCCTCGGATCTCCTTCCAGAAAGACCTCTCCTGACCTCCTCATTTCAGTGTCTGTCACAGATCTCAGGGTGTTTTTTCCCCTTATAACCTTGCGAGCTGCAGGTCCTCTGCGCCCAGGACACAGAATAACAGAAGTTCATTGACGTGAACTGTGCACCGGGCAGGCCTCTGAGAACCACACACGTGTTAAACAACTCACTGAGTCCTCCCAACTACTCTGTGAGGTAGATCAGCCCCATTTTACAGATGAGGACGTGGAGGCACCAAGAGTTCTAGATGTTCACTTAGGGTCCCTCAGTTCGTCCACAGAGGAGCCAGGCTTGGAACCCTGGTGGTCTGTTCTTGGGCTTTACCTACTCGATAAATATGTGTCCAATACATGTTCAACAGATGGAGCTCTCACTCTATTTGGGGTTACTTTCTTTTTTTTAGAGAGCATGTGAACAGAGAGGGGTGGGCAGAGTGAGAGGGAGAGAGAGA
Organism: Halichoerus grypus; assembly: GCF_964656455.1. NCBI lineage: Eukaryota > Metazoa > Chordata > Mammalia > Carnivora > Phocidae > Halichoerus > Halichoerus grypus. Next base: position 5,368,686 of record NC_135714.1, read on the forward strand.
ACCCCAAGCAGACTCCCCACTGAGTGCGGAGCCCAACACGGGGCTCGAGCTCACGACCCTGAGATCATGACCTGAGCTGAAACCCAGAGTTGGATGCTTAACTGACTGAGCCACCCAGGTGCCCTTCTTTCGGGTTACTTTCTTAAGCACACCTTTCTCCGTGTGAGATCGTTGGGAGAAGACCGTCACCGTGCTGTGCCTCCTGCACAGGTTTCCACGGGCTTCCCCAGAGGGCTGGGCACGCCAAGCCTGTCCCCACTGAGTTTTCCTCTCTGAAACCCCTGCAGCACAAGGAGCAGCGGAAGGAGCAGCTGTCCCTCGGGGAGGCCCTGCGAGCTGCCGAGGACGCCAGCCAGTACCTGGGCCGGTGGGGGAGCCTGCTGGCGGAGCACAGCGCCGTGCTGGAGGAGCTGCAGGAGCGTCTGGACCAGGCCGCCCTGGACGAGCTCAGGGCGCTGATGCTGTCGCTGTCCGAAAAGGCCACCGAGGAGCTGCGGCGCCTGCAGAACTCGGGGATGACCCAGGAGCTGCTCAAGCGCAGCGTGCCCTGGCTCTTCCTGCAGCAGATCCTGGAAGAACACAGCCGGGGGCTGGCTGCCCGGGCCCAGCAGCTCGAGGGTGAGGAGAGGGACAGGGACCAGGAGGGCGTCCAGAGCGTGAGGCAGAGACTGAAGGACGACGCTCTGGAGGCCTCAACGGAGGAGCAGGTGGAGCTGAGACGCTGGGAGCACCTGATCTTCATGTGAGCGTCCTCAGCCTCCTCCGCCCCCAGGGAGGGAGGGGCCGGCCCGTGGTTGTGGGGACGGCAGGTCCGTGGTCACCTGGACTCGCAGCCCAGGGGAGAGGGCCACCCCGGGGTTGCAGTGTGAGGAGCCAGGGCCGGTGGGAGGTAGGCTTTGTAGCAAGAAGAGGGTGAGGTGCCCTGGGTTCCCATGGGAGGATGTGACTGGGGGGAAGCTAGAACCCGCTACTCCCGCATAAGCGGAAACTGCGCCGGGACCCCTTAATCAGAAGCTCGGTCGATGAGGGGCCTTATCCCCGGGAGCAGAGTGGGGAGCAGAACTAGCAGGGAGGTTACCCTCACCGTCTCTTCACTGGGCCCCTTCCTCTGTTCACTGATTCGGTGCTTGAGCTATTTGTTTCATTCTTAATTTGAGAACCATGTCATGACGTCACCTCTGAGTAGGATGTCGGGGCACAGCTGGCCGACTCTCCTGGTGATATGACTAGGAAACATTGGATAAATGGCACAGCTACTGTTTTTAAAGACAGGGGGCGCCGTGAGAGCAGAGGACCAGCTGAAGTGACATGCCAGAGGGGCCAGAGCCCCACGGCCCTGCCCTTCCTGCCAGTAGTTACCAGCTCTCCGTGTGGACTGAGATTGGTGTGGCCCAAATGGGTCAGCTTTCCTGGTGTAACAGAGACCCACAAAGCTTTTGGCAGTCAGCTGAGGCTGGCCCATCAGACTGGAAACTGAAGGAGCTCCAAACAAGGCTAGTGTGGGGCTGTCGAGCAGAGTGAGACATGGGCTGTGTAGAGCAGAAAACCTAGATTTAAATCCCAGCACCACCACCGACTGTCTGAGTGTAGGAGAGTTATTTAACCTCTAGAGCCTCATCTGTCTTGCCTTAAATAATACTAAATCATTTAGGGTGCTTTCGGCAGCGCACGATACCATCGGGTTGATAAAAGATGAAGAAATTATTTTATAAGATGGAGTCAAGTGGTAAATGCTTCCCGTCTTGATTCAGTGGCTCAATAATTCCATCAAGGACCCAGTTCTGATGGTCTTTCTGCTCCACTATCCTCAGTGCGCCACCTTGGTCTTTGGGCTCATTCCCTCATGGTTTCAGGACGGCTGTTGTGGCTCCAGGTGTCACACTCATCATCTCTTTATAACATCTGAGCCATCACCCCTTCTGATACCACTGGTCAGGACTACATCACAGGCCCAGGCTGAAACCATTCACCGGCAAGGAGAATGAAGTGACCGTGACTGTCGGAGACCAGAGGGCTGTCAACTTTTTAAATGAAGTGCCGATGAGTGTAGTCTCTGAGGGCTACATGGTTTCTGTTGAACTACCCAACTCTGCCATGGTATGGAGAAAGCAGCCATAGACAGTCTGTAAATTAATGAACTTGACTGTGTGCTAATAAAACTTTATGAACAAAAACAGGCCAAGGAGGGGCTGGACTTGGTCCGCAGGCCATCGTTTGCCAGTTCCTGCCTTAGACCATTTGCAGCATCCCCCCTTGGGCTGTGAGGGGTGTTCCTGTCCCCAACATCGTTGGAGGGCAACCCCTCTAGACAGACACTGAGCAGACAAGGTGTAAGGAAGTGGCTCTGGGTTAGGTCATCAACCGTGTCTAACAAGGGGTCACCTTCACGGCATTGATGAGGGAGGACATGAGTTCATATATTTACATCTTTTAACACGACCCTTGATCTGCAGTTGGTGATTAGTAAGTAATGGCTGCTACCATTGCCGCCATCATTCCTGTGCTGGAAGAGCTCAGATGATCAGGAGGAGAGCAGACACCTAAAGAGATGATCAGGACAAGCAAGCATAGGCAGGTGACCGTTCCGGGTACACTGGAGGGTCCAGATCTTTGCCAGGCTCCAAGGGAGGACTGCTATGTACATCAGCCACCAACCTGGCACTGGGAGCTGGAGATGAGCGGGCAAGGGCCACCGGCGCTCTGCTGAGAGGGGGCAAGACCCAGGGAGGAGCAGCTCGATAGGAGGTCCCGGTCCTTATCTGGGTTAAAGTGGGGAGACCGGTGTGACTGGTGTGAAGGAACAAAGTTAAAACCATCACTAGTAGCACAGGGGAAATAACCCATAACCACCATCTACTCAGTCTGTTTATTTAGAGCAACTAAGTCACTGTTTCCTTCCAAGGACATGGTCGTACCCATTTGGCAATGACAGAGAGCTTCTTTTCCCTTTCCCAAACGGACCTCCCAATCAGCATTCCTTAAAGTTGCTTTTCCTTTCAACAAACCAACCAACCAACCCAGAAATTTAAGCAAACAGACAAACCCAAACAACCTGTTCAAGCAAAGAAACAAAGCTTATGCTCATTTAGTATCCTTTTCTGGGTATAGACGCTTCACAGTTTAAGCTGAACCTTAGGCACACCGTTAATTCTGAATCCAGAGCCCTGTTGGACCTGGTTGCACGGACAGGAGTGTTCGGGGGATGTTGTGGGTCGGCAGGAGGGGAATGAGTCCTTTCCAGCATATCTGCCCAGCCGGTTGGTCTCCCCTCTCTGCTGGGCCAGCATGCTGTGTGCTGGGCATCGGTGGTCCCTCCCACCTGCACCCTTGGCGGGGCATCATTACCATAGCATCTTGCCGCCATGCCCATCCTTCCTTGGCATTATCCTCTGGTGGGACAGGATCTGTCTGGCTTCGACCATTTCTTCTCTCCTCCTACACAGTGCTCTTCCCCAGCACTGACCTGGCCACCGTTCGTGTCCCCGGGTGTTTGCAGAGAGAGTGTGCCATCTCTGGGCTCCTCCTCATCTCTGTCTTTAGGGTTCTGTCTCTGTTTACTTCCCAGGCTTTGTTAGTGTTTTTTTCTTGAGCACACAAGATGCTATCTTTTCTCCAAGCCCGTAAAAATCAGATCCTTAAATGCCACTTCTTATTCCTGCGAATTGTTCTCAGAAGTAATGATTCAGCTCAGCACGCATCCCACCAAAGTCTTTTTACACGCTCTAGCCGGCTTTGGACTCTTTGAAGCATCTGAATTAGACTTGACATTCCCATTACTGGCTGGTCGTTTTCTGCAACTTCATTTGGATCCATTTTGCAGAGAGTATTACCAGAGCCGCCGCTGATTTAGACATTCAATGGAAAAAGAGAATTCTCACCTTGCTATCAGAAAACTCTTTATGATTTTTCTCAGGGTTAAAGAGGGTCAAAGAACGATGCCCACAGTGTGTGTCTGCTCGTCTGCTTTGCTTACTTAAGATTCCAAAAGGTTGCAGCCTTTATTTCTGAGGTGTTATGTAAAAATGGTTTTGCACAATCGTTTTTGGGAAACACATTTTTAGAAGCTTTGCAATTTCAAGCAGGATAGAATTGCTCAAAACCTGGTTGAGGAAAGTAGGAATTAATAAGGATGCATGTTTTTGCTAGGAAAAGCAGGTCTTTGAGACATCTTTCCTGAGCTCCTGCCTGGATCTTAAACTCCATCAGGGCAAAGACCCTGCCCGGCTCCTGTGTTTCTGTCTTATCTGGGTGTCTACACAGCAGAGGACTAAGACTAGACCACAGAGGGCTGATCGGCTTGAGGATGGGCAGGAGTAATGACACAACCATTTCAGAGTTGCTTTCACTTTGGATTCCACACACTGCAAACACATGGGGCAAAGGTTCTCCAAGAGGTCAAGGACAAAGGAGCAGCTGCCCTTTCCTGGGGCTTAAAAAGTTGGTGCATCCCCTGTCGTGAGAAATCCAAGATGGGGTGTTGAGACATGGGCCTGGGGCCTTCAGACTATGTCCAGCTGGAGGCCCATGTCAGCAGGAAGGTCCTATTCTGTTTCCAAGGGAGAACATTCTAGCTAAACTGCAGTCCCGCTCTCCCTCCTTGAGATTTGGGTGTGGCAGGCTGGCCGTGGCCTCCCACAGTAGTCCTGCAGGCATGTCTGCATTTAAAGCATCCATAGGGCACATTTGACCCAGCCAGTGTTGACTGGACATTGAGAATACCAAACAAATCTGGGTTTGTCTACAGAGAATATTTGTCAGATGAACAAGTGAACAGACACGCATTGCCCAAAGTAGGAAGGAGAGGTCACTTGCTTGCTCCTGGCTCTGGGACGAACTTCTGTGCAGGGGTCCCCAGCAGACTTCCCTTCATGTCTCCCTGGAGAGGTGGGGTTGTGAGCCTGTGACCGGCCCCCCTGTAGAGTGGGCTGTGGGCCTTGCAGAAAGGAAGACTGGGAGGATTCTTCAATCTTCTTATCTGTAAGCGGAGGACTGAGTTGCGGAAAAATTAGCAATGGTGTAGGTAAATGTATTTGTTCCCTGGGGGTTGCAAAGTTCCACACGCTGGGAGGTTTCAAAGTATTCTCTTGCTGCTCTGGAGGCTGGAAGTCTGAAATCAAGGTGTCAGCAAGGTGTCACCAGGCTCCCTCTGAAGACACTAGGACAGAATCTGTTCCTTGCCCCTCTGTTAGCTTCTGGGGCTGCTACCATCCTTGGCATGTGCTTGCTTCCTCACTCCAGTCCGTGCCTCTGTGGTCCCGAGCCCTTCTCCTGTGCCTGGGTCTTTCTTCTTACAATGACATCAGTCATGTTCAGTGAAGGGCCCATCCTCCTCCATTATGACCTCATCTTACTTTCACATGAGCAAAGACCCTGTTTCCAAATAAGATCACAATCCCAGGTACTGGGGGTTAGGATTTGACATCTTTGCGGGGGACACAGGTCAGCCTTTAGCAGTAAATCACTCAGCATATTCCCAGCGTGGAACGGGTTTTCTCTGCATGGTGGCTGTCGGTCATGATCCTTTAAAACCCAGTGCAAGGCCCCCCTTGCCCCTTGTCCTCCTGAGCTGAGTTGGGCATCTCTTCTCCAGGCCACTGGCCTTTACGTAGTGTGCTGCTGAGCAGGCTCGGCAGATGATGCTTTGTTTTCACGTCTGTTTCTAAAGCGGAAGCAGGCTCTCTCCCCCATCAGGAAGGCTGGGGGGCCTGTTGCCTGCCCGTGGACACCCTCACAGCCTGGCCTCATCCAGCTGTAACTTCTCTCCAGCATGATGGTGTGTTCCACACAGCACACATTAGGTGCACAAGAGATTCTTGTGGAACGAATGCACAATTAAAGACATGATGGGTTTTTCTAGACATGGATTTAATGAATGGAGTTTGCTCTGAATTCCTAGCTTCTCCACCCCCAGCAACCCCCCCCCACCCATTTCCTCTATTTTATTTATTTTTAAAGATTTTATTTGAGAGCGTGAGAGAGCAGGAGCAGGGGGGAGGGTCGGAGAGGGAGAAGCAGACTCCCCACTGAGCAGGGAGCCTGACATGGGGCTTGATCCCAGGACCCTGAGATTATGACCTGAGCTGAAGGCAGAAACTTAACCGACTGAGCCACCCAGGTGCCGCTTTTTTTATTAAAAAAATTTTTTTAATTCAATTTAGTTAACATAGTGTATTAGTAGTTTCAGTTTCAGGGGTAGAATTTAGTGATTCATCAGTTGCACATAACATCACTGCTCATCCCATCACGTGCCCTCCTTAATGCCCATCCCCCAGTTACCCCATCCCCTTACCCCCTCCCCTCCTGCAACCCTCAGTTTGTTCCCTAGAGTTAAGAGTCTCTTATGGTTTGCCTCCCTCTCTTGCTTGCTTTTCCAGGAAGCTCTGCTCCTCAGCCTTCTCCCTGTCTGAAGAGGAGCTGCTCAGGATGAGGCAGGAAATTCACGGCTGCTTCGCTCAGATGGACAGGAGCTTGGCTCTGCCCAAAATCCGGGCCCGTGTCCTGCTGCAGCAGTTTCAGACTGCCTGGCGAGAAGCAGAGTTCCTGAGGCTGGACCAGGCCCTGGCTGCCCCTGAGCTGCAGGTAAGAGGCTTGTCCCAGCCACTCCTTGATTATAGACACGGGGCCTCTCCCACCCCTAATGCTCTGGGCTCTGACCCCGCCGCCCACCTTGGGCTCATCTCTTCTCTCTCTGCAGCCATATCAGCATCTGGCTACTCCTGGAACTGCCAAGCTTGTCCTAAACTTTAGGTGCCCGGCCCAGACCCCCTTCCTGGGCCCTGCATTTTAGCCGCTTATGGCTCACACCTGCACCCTCCTCTGGGCCTGGCCCCGGGCAGAGGGGCACCCCGTGGCCCAAGAGGTTTCTTTCCCTCCTGCTCCTTCAGCCACGCCCAGTGACCGACTCAGGGTACAAAAGCTTGGCCCCTTCTTTAAGTGGCACGAGGAGGATGCTCACGTCAACTCAGGTGGGTTTGGAAAAGGGAGCCTTTCACAGCTGATGGACAGCTGCCTTTTTTGAGCACCTATTATGTGCCTCAAAGGCCGACCACTCTTGGGTGCCGTGTTTGCTCCGGAGCCCCCCCCATGGAGCAGTCAAGGCTAGACTTTCCTGAGACCCCCACCCTGCATGGCTCTTTCCCCTTCCTGATCTGGTTCCCTGACTCCCCACATGCTGCTCCGAGCTCCTCTCTCAGGAAACCATGCACAAGCCAACCCCATGTCTGGCTCTGCCTCTGGGGAACCCAACCTAAGACAAGGCCTTTGAACTTGCCATTTCTTCTGCCAGGAACATGCTTTCCCCAGAATATCAAGGGCCAGCTCTTTGTGGTCTGTTCGAGCCTCGGCTCAACTTACCCGCAGAGGTCCACCCTGAGCACCCATCCAGAAGACCCCCCTCCCCAGGCATTCATCATATGGCTGTGGTCCATGTCTTCATGTAATTGATCACTGAAATGTCCTGGTTTCTCAGCCTGCTCACTGTCTGTGTCCCTGACGTGTTCACCACTCTGTCCCCAGCACCTAGAAAGTACCTGGCGCATAGTAGGTGTGCAGTGCATGTGATTGAGCCAGCCAACCACCAAATGTATGCAAGATGTCGGGCTTCCCTGGAGGTGATATTATGTTGGGATTGAACACACAGTCAAAGCCCTTAAGGTTAGGTGATCCCATGCATGTTCACAGCAGTGCCAGGAGCTACGTTTCTCTGCTCATTTTGCAGAAGAGAAACCCACCAGCATAGGAAAAGTGGACCAACTAAAGCAGGACGGGGGTGGTGGAACTGGGCTTGGGGCTGGTATTTTCTGACTTGAAACCCACTGTTTTCCTTTAGGGGAAGAAAAAAAATTCAGATGTATCCATATTGAATAAAAAACAGTGAGATGCAGAAACAACTTAGAAGTTTTTATGTTCTTTCATGTTAAAAAAAAAGGTTTTTTTCTATTTCTGTTCCTGGAAGAGTGCAGGATTTATAAGATGATGGTAGTTAGAGAGTAAGGGACAAAATAGCGAAGTTTTTTCTTTTTTTAAGTTTTGGAACAATGAATAAAGATATTTCCATAGAAGTAAAGTGAGGTATGTTTCCCCTGCTTTGGAGCTGATCGAGGGCCAATCCTGGCACGAATTAAGTTCCTGATTCTAAAGTTGTTTAGGGTGCTTGGTTTAGAAATAGTTGGCCCTGCACTCTACCTCAGAGGAGCAGATACACTTGCCCCAAGTGTGAACTGTGCTCGCTTGATACCCTGCAGAAGAGGGGCACCTGGGTGGCTCGGACCATTAAACATCTGCCTTTGGCTCAGGTTGTGATTTCGGGGTCCTGGGATTGAGCCCCATGTCTGGCTCCATGGAGCTCAGCAGGGAGCCTGCTTCTCCCTCTCCCCTGCTTATGCTTGTGCACTCTCTCTCTCTCAAAAAAAAAAAAAAAAAAAAAAAAGAAAGAAATACCCTGCAGAAGAAATGCTCAGAAGGGCTGGCAGGGTTGGCTGAGCCTGGCTCCCTTCCCGAGGGCCGTGCGGCGAAAACAGAGGTGCAGGTGGTGGTGGAGTCTGAGGGCGCCAGCAGGGAGAGCCGCTCCACATGGCTTCACTAGGACAGGGACCTCTTCGGTCGGGTCCCCTGCTCAGAGAAGCTGATGGGTTGAGGTCCCATGGCTGGGAGGAGGAGGACCCGGGCGGGCTGTGCTGTCTGGCGGCGAAGCTTTGGCTCTGCTAGCTGGAGTCCTCTCCCTTTGGTGGACCGAGGGCCCGCGAACTGAGCTTGTTCAGGAAAGGGTACATCTTTCCCCCTCCGTCCAGCTGAAGACAACTTGCAGCTCTGGGGCCGCAGGGCCCCTCCCGGCTCTGGGAGACATAGGGCGTGCACAGACCTGCAGGGGGTCACTTTCCTGCCCGTGTTCTCTCTTGCGCCCTCCAGCAGCAGTCCAAGGCGAGAAAGCCGCGCTCCAAGGGTAAAAGCAAGATAGACCTTTTGAGGAAGTGCATCGAAGACAAAATTCAGCTCTTTGAGGAACAGGCCCCTGAAGACCTGGTTGAAAAGGTCAGTCCTCTGCTTTATCTGATCTCGTTGCCCACACAGGGCTGATGCCACCCCATTTCCAGGGCGTGGAGGGGACTGCCCATCTCGGTCAGGCACCCTGTTGTTCGGCTGTGCTCCCGCACCGGGGACCCACCCGTGCCCCTCAGGCCTCTCCACCGTCCCGTCTGCAACCCTCCTTCTGCGCTTCCCCACCGCATCTGGATCGTCCTGCGGACCTCACGTCTGCCGCAGTGTCGGCGGCGGTGGGGGCCGCAGCCCCTGCGCCTGGCCCTGCGCTGAGGCCTTCACACGTGCCGCACCGGACGTTCCCGCGCGCACGGCGCATGAGCACACGGCGCTGTCCGCGTTCTTCCCTCTCCCCGGACGGCCCCGCCCCTGCGCCTGGCCCTGCGCTGAGGCCTTCACACGTGCCGGACCGGACGTTCCCGCGCGCACGGCGCATGAGCACACGGCGCTGTCCGCGTTCTTCCCTCTCCCCGGACGGCCCCGCCCCTGCGCCTGGCCCTGCGCTGAGGCCTTCACACGTGCCGGACCGGACGTTCCTGCGCGCACGGCGCATGAGCACACGGCGCTGTCCGCGTTCTTCCTTCTCCCCGGACGGCCCCGCCCCTGCGCCTGGCCCTGCGCTGAGGCCTTCACACGTGCCGGACCGGACGTTCCTGCGCGCACGGCGCATGAGCACACGGCGCTGTCCGCGTTCTTCCCTCTCCCCGGACGGCCCCGCCCCTGCGCCTGGCCCTGCGCTGAGGCCTTCACACGTGCCGGACCGGACGTTCCTGCGCGCACGGCGCATGAGCACACGGCGCTGTCCGCGTTCTTCCCTCTCCCCGGACGGCCCCGCCCCTGCGCCTGGCCCTGCGCTGAGGCCTTCACACGTGCCGGACCGGACGTTCCCGCGCGCACGGCGCATGAGCACACGGCGCTGTCCGCGTTCTTCCCTCCCCCCGGACAGTCCTTGCCGCCTTCCCTTACCTGGATGAATGAACCGTGTCCTTGGCTGTCCTGAGGAACTGCATATGTCCTCACGTGTTCCCTCTGCCCAGAAGCCTTGCCGGATCACCCAGTTCTTCCCGCTCATTCCTCCGCCCTGTCCCCCTTTCTTATCCTAACACGCCCCACACCGCGCATTCACCACACTGGGATTCTGAGCAGGCGGTAGTGTGGCAGGCACGGTGTCCACGATCTCTGGGACTGCAGTGGTGACAGACAGTCCTGGCCCCGCTCTCATGGGGCGCACGTTATGGCTGGGGGAGACGGACAGAAAGCACTCATCGACGGTGATCAGCGCCTTTAGGAAATGAACGAGATGATGTGACAGTCACGGAACAGGGGTGAGGGGAGTGAGACGGACTGTAGGCAGCAGAGTCGGGGCAGGTCGCTCTGAAGAGGTGACACCGTGTTACCTCTGGGTGCCTGCCGTGTCCCCTAGCACTCAGGAAAGGGGAGGTTCCCCAGAGGAGTGTGCTCCCTGCACGGGCATATCAAGCTGTCTTTCAGAGCTGCCGTCTCGTTCCTACCTCCTGGCCCTGTCCTTGCCCTAGTGTTGTGCTCGTTTAACGCAGGTGTATTTCTCAGAACACAAAAGCATCACGTGGCCAGGAGCCGTAGAGCCTATGCAGGGCGAGGTCCAGGCTGGGATGACTCAGGGATACAGAAAGGGGCACCCCCTCCCCCTATCTGTGTTATATGTAAAACCGAGAAGGAAGACAGAGACAGGGCGGGTGGAGGCGAACATCTCCTCTTTCCCATTGCTAAAGGCTAGCACCAAAGATAGAAATTAGCATGAGAGCCAGATGGGCTTGCTGAGCGGCCCCAGGATGAAACACTCAGCCACCTGATCATGGCCTTCCCTGGGGCTCCTGGGGGCGACCTCCCTGGAGGAGGCCTCCCTGGAGGAGGCAAAGAAGTGTAGCTCCCAAGCAGAGCTGGGCCTGACCCAGGCCATGTGCTATGGTCGAGGTTCACCAAGGAGCAGCAGAGGAGAGGGGTACAGAGGGGCCCGAGCTGCAGAGGAAATACCCGCCTGGGGGCCGGGTACGGCATTTCCTCCCACACCTGCCGGTCTGTGAGCCAAACTCCTCGACTCTAAGTGGATGTTGCTGGAGAAGGAAAAGTTGGGATTTGTGTTGGTGGAGAGAATGGGTGGCCCGAGCCACAGCCAGGGACACAGTGCAGGCTCAGGGGGAGCCCAGAGAATCGGCAGCCCCGTGGAAAGGCTGCTTTGCTGGAGTGCAGGGTGTCCCGAGGGAGGAACAGCAGACTGTGGTGGAAGGGGCTCACACGGCAGGCTGGGAAGGCCAGCTGAATCTTGCTGGGCCCATCCATGGAGGAGAGGGACAGGATGAATGCCTGTGTGACAGCGAGCGGTGAGAGATGACATCCTGTCCCCACGGTTTCCTGAGCCAGACTCAGCAGTCTGCCCTGCGCTGAGCTCACCTCTGTCGTTTCCCTGTGAGGCGTGCATTTGTCCCAAGCAGGAGCCAGACCCTTCACTGTGGGTGGAAGGCCAGCCCCCCACCCAGCTCCCGAGAACGCACTGGCATGGTTAGGGGTGATGTACATTTCATTGTTGTCCTTTGCACTGATTTAAGACCTTCACTCCCCTCTTAAGATGTAACAGCACTTTATTAAGAATAATGCTCGTTTATTTATTTATTTTATTATGTTATGTTAATCACCATACATTACATCATTAGTTTTTGATGTAGTGATCCATGATTCATTGTTTGTGCATAACACCCAGTGCTCCATGCAGAATGTGCCCTCCTCAATAGCCATCACCAGGCTAACCCATCCTCCCACCCCCCTCCCCTCTAGAACCCCCAGTTTGTTTTTCAGAGTCCATCATCTCTCATGGTTCGTCTCCCCCTCCGATTTCCCCTCCTTCATTCTTCCCCTCCTGCTATCTTCTTCTTTTTTTTTCTTAACATATATTGCATTATTTGTTTCAGAGGTACAGATCTGAGATTCAACAGTCTTGCACAATTCACAGCGCTTACCAGAGCACATACCCTCCCCAATGTCTATCACCCAGTCACCCCATCCCTCCCACCCCACCCCCCACTCTAGCAACCCTCAGTTTGTTTCCTGAGATTAAGAATTCCTCATATCAGTGAGGTCATATGATATATGTCTTTCTCTGATTGATTTATTTCGCTCAGCATAACACCCTCCAGTTCCATCCACGTCATTGCAAATGGCAAGATCTCATTCCTTTTGATGGCTGCATAATATTCCATTGTATATATATACCACCTCTTCTTTATCCATTCATCTGTCAATGGACATCTTGGCTCTTTCCACAGTTTGGCTGTTGTGGACATTGCTGCTATAAACATCGGGGTGCACGTACCCCTTCGGATCCCTACATTTGTATCTTTGGTGTAAATACCCAGTAGTGCAATTGCTGGATCGTATGGTAGCTCTATTTTCAACTTTTTGAGGGACCTCCACACTGTTTTCCAGAGTGGCTGCACCAGCTTGCATTCCCACCAACAGTGTAGGAGGGTTCCCCTTTCTCTGCATCCCCGCCAACATCTGTCATTTCCTGACTTGTTAATTTTAGCCATTCTGACTGGTGTGAGGTGGTATCTCATTGAGGTTTTGATTTGGATTTCCCTGATGCTGAACGCTCGTTTATTTTGTTTGCTTTTGAGTGCCTGTGAGTCCAGGTACCTTGCTTAATACTTGATGTTCATACATGTATGGCTTATGTGTCATAGGTACGCCAGGCTGCGGTGGCTCCAGCGCCTGAACCTGAAGGTCTCCCTCTGCTCCCTGTGTCAGGCTGCCTCTACGTCACATGCCCTAGTCGGGATTGACAGGGAATGTTCTCATCGCGTGTGGTCATCTCTCATGGTCACGCAGTGTGGGACAAACACGCGTTGGCTCCCACATCGATAAGATGAGGATTTTGACATTGATAACCCACTAGTGACAGGGTTTTTGTGAGGAGCAGACAGGAAGGCACTTTTAGCTTTCAATGGGCTGCAGTGCTAGTTTTGTCCAAGGATGGAGCAGCTCCACGTGAGCGCCAGAACCCAGAGGAAGGCAGACAAGAGGCATTTGTCAGCTGTAACCTTTTAATGACAGGCCATCCTCACAATTGGTTCTCTCACTGTGGCAAGTGCCAATAGAATACGCACTCTCAACTCAACGGCTTTGACATTCCTCCCGAAATTGATCGATTGCGTTGTCTTAGCGTTCAAAATGCAATCGTTCAGATTTTTCATTTCCAGGGTAATTGTAGAGGGAAATGACAGCCCCAGGTTTGCATGCCAGCAGCTGAGAGTAGTGTGACCATGTTCCGGGATGGGGAAGTGCCTCAGGGCTCATGTAGCTGGAGCGAGGGCCTGGGTCAGAGAGCCATGGCAAAGCCTCTGTCTGGCTGGCAGTGTGGTGCCCCAAAAGGGACTCTGGCTTCACTGCTGGGGCTGCTAAGCATGCTGGAGGCACCTGCTAGGTGTCTCCTTTCTTTATGAGAATCCACGTCCGTGATCCCTGCAACCCTCCACTCCAGGTTGATATGTGCCTCATCTGGACTCTGCCATCAGAAGAGGTTGGGAGAATTGCCCAGGGTCACACTCAGTACGCACTAGGGCCGGGGATGGAACAAGGCACATCTGCCTCCGTCACCCACGCCCTTCCATCACGGTGCTGTGACCCAGCAAGCTCAGACTGTGTGAAGGCTCAGCCTCCCGAGGTGTCTCTCCTGTGCCCGTCCCGCGTCCCCTCACCTTTCTTTGACTTCTTCCCTTGCCCTTCTTGTCCTGCTCCTGTCCTTCTGTCTCCTTCCACTTCCTCCTTTAGGGAATGTTTTTTGGACTGCCTTCTCTGGGCCAGTCCCGGTCTCGGTTTCTGCTCTTGAGATGTTCACAGTTTCAGATGAGCGGCCACTTTGTGCATCAGCCATTTGGAGGTTCGCATCCTGCTTTCAGATAGAAAATCCACTGGGCTGATCTGCACTCCACCTTGCAAGAGTGGCTGTGTGACTGATTCACAAAGAATCATGTGACTGATTCAGAGAGACAGACAGACAGACAAGGGTGGGCTTCCTGCCTGACCTCTTTTTCTGCATAGCTGAGAGGCTAATGGAGTGAGGACTCTGCTCTGGTCCCTGGCAGCTGCCTGAGGGGCTGGGGTGTGCCTGTGATCAGAAATGGGACACTCAGCCAGGGACAGCCAGGCCTTCTGATGAGCTTGCTGTAAGCTCACAGGTGCGTCATTTTAAACCTGGAAGAGTCTGGAGGGCATGTTCATTTTAGAATAAGTTAATCAAGTTCATAATTAAATTTCTGTTGTGACTACTTGAAATTTATAGACTAATTTGAGAATTATCATTCCATCCCCCAAAAGGTGGAATGTTTCTTTTTTATTTGGAACACTTGTTTCCATAAGTAGGGTGGCCATAGATCTCAATTTGTTTGGGACGGTTCCAACGGCCCTCCTTTTCCCTCTTAACTTGGTGATAAACCATATGGTCACCTTATACATAAGGTCTTTCTTTGTGGTGATTTCTAGATACATTATAGGTTTGCTTGCAGTTGTGAATGGTAACCTATTTTCAATTATATTCTTGACTTAATACTGGTGTAAAGAAATGTTACCAGTTTTTATTTATAAGTCTTTTCAGACTGCCTTATTCTGTGTCTGGGGCCAGACATCTGGGTCCAAGTCCTAGATGGGCCACTTGTCAGCCGTGTGACGTGAACTTCTTAACTGTTCTGTGCCCTGGTGTCCTCATCCTTCAAATGTGGATAATAGAAGCACCCGCCTTTTAGGGCTGTTGTGAGGATTCATCTACCGGTTCTCGTGATTTTCTGGGTCATCAGTCATCATGTCCACAAATAATTGTAGTTTAGTCTCCTCCCTTCCAAGCTGCTACCTCATTTCTTTTTCTTATCACTGTTTCCACGTCCTTATCTGCTGGTTCCATCATCTCCCTCACTTCCACTGACAGATTGTGCTCTGGATTGTGGATCCTATTTTCTGGCTTCTTTGTGTTCATGGTAATTTTCGATCGGATGGTAGGCATTGTAGGTTTTACATGCTGGGTCCCAGGTTTTGTTGCATTTTCTTTAATCGTGTTGGAATTTTGACATGTATTTGAGTTGTTTGGGATTAGTTTTACCCTTTCAAGACATGCTTGTAAGTTTTGTTAGGCGGGATCGAGAGCTGCCTTTAGTTGAGGGCTAATGTATCCCCAACACTGAGGCAGTACCCTTCTGAGGACTCTCCCTGATGCCTGTGTGCTTTTTTCACTCTGCCTAATGGGAACACTGACTCTTCCCAGCAGTGTGAGATCTCCGGCAATTGCTCTGCCTGAGATTTTTGGGTTCTTTTTCTGGTGTGATGTAGTTTTTTTATCCAAGCATGCCCAGCACTTAGCCAAAGACTTGAGGACACCCCTGTAGGTCTTTGGAGTGCGTTCTCTCTCTCTCTCTCTGCAGCTCCCTCCTCTTTGGTACCCTGCCCCACAAATTCTAGACACAGTGGCCTCCCAAACTCTGATTTTTTTTCTTAACCTGGTGCACCTGCTGGGCTTCCCCCGGGTCCTCATCCAATGTTGCATCCTAGGAACTGCATCCAAGCAGCAAGCTAGGGTGGCTGTGGGGTCACCTTGTCTATTTCCTTTCTCAGGTAGCCCAGTCCTGCGCTGCCTCTTGTCCAGTATCTGGAAACTATTGCATCTTGTACTTTACCTGGTTTTCTGGTGGAGGGAGAGTAAGTCTGCTCCCAGCTCTTCCATCATGGGCAGAAGTAGAGATTTTTTACCTATCCTTTTGTCATTGATTTTGAATTTTAACCTATCCTTTTTAAAAAAATTTTTTGGTTACTGATTTGTAACTTTGCTCTATTTTTAGTCAGAGAATAAAGTATATATGATAATAATGCTTGGGAATTTATTGTGGCTTACCTTTGATTCTATATCAGTTCTGTTTTGAAAGATATTTGATTTGTCCTCAGAAAGGTTGTTTTCTGTTAGGTATGGAGAAGGGAGGCCTCAGAGGCAGGTAGGAGCTAGGGTATGGGAGGCCTGGAGGCTGTACTAAGGTGCTCAGCCTTTGAGGCAAAATTGGTAAGATTTAGGCACTTTGTAGAGAATATTTGGGGGGATATATTCATTTTTAGTTCTGTAAGGAGGTCTCTATTGGCCACTCTTCCTTTCCTGAGCTCTGCTCTCTTTGGCTGTAGGGGATGTGGGCCTTGTCTTAGTCTGCTGAGATAGAAGCTAAGGTTGCAGTCCCCACCACCACTAAGAAATGGCTTGATTTCTGTGAACTGAAGGGCCCTGGGACTAGACACCTCAACAAGGCAAAGGGTCCAATGTAGGCTTGGTGGCCAGAGTCACCCTACAAGGGTCAGTTATGTCAGTCCCCACTATTCTCTCCTGGAGGGCAGCCAAGGAGGGCTGCTCAGAGGTGGGTGCCTGATTGAGGAAGGGACACTCGGGCTTCTTCCCTGACCTCCAGATGACTCTCACCAGCTTGGGACAGTTGATCAGATCTGTAGGACTGGAGGGCTGCCACTCAAAATGGTGCCTGGCCAGGGTCTTACCTGCTGAATGCCTTGACCGGGACTGGGAATGTATCTCTTCCTCTTGCTCCAGTGCCTAGGCCAATCCACAAAGCACAAATACACAGCACAAATTATGAGACTCATTTTTTTATTTTCCAGCTAGTAGAAATAGTTCTGTCTGTCTACATCTGCGCTCTCTCTCTCTGTCTCACCTATCTCTGCTTTTTACCTAACACTGAAACTTGAAGACCTTCCATATCATACATAAGAGTTTCCTCGTGGCTTTTTACAGCAGCATGACATTTCATGGTATGTGTAACCCTTAAATGATGTAGCCAGCCCTCAATTAATGGACATTTAGGTTCTTTTCAATCCCTTGATATTTCAAATGATCTTAGATCCTATTCATATATCCTTCTCCACTCTGTAGTGAGACATGTGGAGCAATAATGACTATTTCTGTTTCACAGATGAGAAAATTGACACTCAGAAAGGTGGAGGGACTTGTCCAAGGTTACATTGCTGGCAGGTGGGTGAGTGGAGCGTAAAGCACAGGCCTCTTGATCCCCATCCCTGTGTCACATTAGCAGATCTGAGTTGATGGATCCAGAAATGAAGGGAATGTTTCAGCTAATCTTTGATGTGCTCTGCTGTTGTTTTTGCACACAGTATATATAAGTTTCTCATAAATATTCTTTAGGAACATTTAAATATGAATGTGAAAATGACATGATCATATTTCCTGCTCACCCGTCATTTCTGGTGTTATTTTAATGATGTTGTCCTCTGTCTGGGTGGCATGTCTGCCACTATATCCCTTCACCCATTCATTATTCATTCTCTGTTTCCAGGTTTCATGACATGCCGTGCATACACAGTTCATTAGCACTCCCTTCATTCCGGAGTGGAACTCCTGCACTGCAATCGACCGTGCATCCTATTGTGTTCCTGCAGCTGCCGCAGCAATTATGCAGAGGTGGCTGGCACTGCTGTCAGGAACAGCTCTCCACACTCTGTCGTTTCAGAAGTGACTAGAGTTTAAGCATGAGAATAATGTGCTCATTTTCCGACGACCTGACAAGAGAAAATACTGATGGCACAGGTTCTTCTAAAGCTTAGAAGAGAAGGTGCATCGACAGGGAAGGCATTTTAGGAAGGGGAGAGAAAATCTATCCATCCACAAAGACTGGGAAAGCCTCCACATGGTTCCCTTTATGTCTGCTCTTGCCCCTGTTTTATCCCTTGAGGCAGTATCTGTCAAAGTCATCTCCTGAAGCTTTGTTCTAAGGGAAGTTTCATAGCTTCCCACCATCCCCAAACAGATTGCAGATTCCTGAGTGTGGCATTCAAGGCCTTACCTTTCTAATCTGTCCTACTTCTACCTTTCACACACCAAAAGGTTACCACAATTCTCTTTTAATGGTTTGAGTGTAGTAACTTTTTGTTACATTGTCCATTTTTAAAAGTTTTCTCTTCATTTTTATAAAACTTATGCATGCATTCTTTTAGAGTCAAATAATTCTACAAGGTTTGTGCTAAAAAAGAGCAACTCCTATAACCATTCATATATACATTTTCAAATCCCCAGAGGCAATGACTTCTAATTTTTTAGCTAGATCTTTTGGCATTTACCTCCATATTACCAAATAACATGCTTGTCTTGCTATTCCTTGATTTCTTTACTTTGGGTATTATTTATTCACCTTTCTTTATGGAAATATGATTTAGCTGTCTTTCTTCTTTCAACCTGCAACACACATGAGGGTTTTCTGTTTTCCTCAATATATTAGATGTATATTAGAGATTTCTATTACTATGATTATTTAAATATTATTCACATCTGAGTCATATAAAACTGAGATTTGTTTTTCTTTTCTGTATAACTTTTTGTTTTTTCCTGGAGTTAATGCTGCCCTTTGGTTTCTTTTTGATTACTTTTCTATGTACTTATCACTAATTCAATACACTTTTTTTTTTTTAAAGATTTTATTTATTTATTTGACAGAGAGACAGCGAGAGCAGGAACACAAGCAGGGGGAGTGGGAGAGGGAGAAGCAGGCTTCCCACTGAGCAGGGAGCCCGATGTGGGACTCGATCCCAGGACCCTGGGATCATGACCTGAGCCGAAGGCAGATGCTTAACGACTGAGCCACCCAGGCGCCCAATTCAATACACTTTTTGACAGTTGACCAAATATCCTGTCAGGACCACCACACAAGTCATGCCTTCTATTAATTTCATAATCTTTAGGAGTTCTCTCTGTACATCTGCTGTGTCCCAATCTGGATGTTGTTATTTATACCTTATGTACAGCTGCCATCTTGGGGTCATGCTATAAAATTCCTTCATCCTTCTCTTTCCTGATTTGTTCCTTGTTTTAATGAAACACATCTTAGTTTCTTAGGAAAGGGCACGTCGGAGATTTAAATATTTTGAAATTTTGTAAGACTGAAAATGTTTTCATTCTGCTCCCATCGTTGATGGGTAGTTTGACCAGTTTTGGAATTTTTCTTAAGTTATATTGATTATGAACTCCCCTTCTTTTCTCTAATCTCTTTTTCTGGATCTCTAATTATTCAAATGTTAGACCTCTTATCTATTAGCTTTCTTTTTTTCATTATTTTCCTTCTCTTTGTTTTTTGTTCTGTTTTGTTTTGTTTTACTTTCTGGGGAGTATCTTAAGTTTTATCTTCCAAACTTTTAATTGAATTTTTCATTTATGTTTTATTTATTAATTTATGAAGAGCTTCTTTTCCTCTCTGAATGCTCTCTTCTTACGGAAATTATTTTCTTTTATTTTTTGTAACTCTGAGAACATTGTTTTTTAAAGTATTTTTTTTTTTTTAATTCTGCATATTTGTTGTTACCTCTGTATTCATTAGAGGCTTTCCCTAGTGTGTGGTCATCCTTGGTCTGCTCATATTTAAGAGTAAAGTACTCAAAAGCTCCTTAGAAGCTCTGAGCCTATAAGCAGGGCCTGTGGACTGTGACCTTCACCCTGATGTGACTGGGCTAGACCATTTACTTGGGGAACCCCAATGTTAGGATCTTTCTTTAAGGCTGGTTGGAGTCCCCAGATAAGACCATTCTCCTACCTATATGGTAAAGAACTGGCTGCCCACATTTGAGGAACCAAATAGAGGAAGAAAACTGAGATTTTAGAAGTCTGGATGTGAAGTGTCACTTGAGTCCTCTGTTTTATATGGAGCCTGGTTTCTCCAAGTTCAGAGACTCTTTTGGAGATTAAATCTTCAGTTGTCACTGGGGGGAGTTGGGTGACAAAAATCCTAGAGGCTCCACCTCTCCTCTTGTTTACCTTCAGCTTTTACCTCCAAGTTCCAGTGGTGCCTGCATTCTGTGATGCTTAGCGGGAACCCACAGCACAAATTGTGTTGCTTCTTTGCCAACCCCATTTCTGGCTTAGAATTCAGTTTTGGGGGATCTGTTGAGTCCTTTGCTACTCAGTCATCTGTTTTCCAGCTTTCAAAATTTTGTGGCTATTGTCTGTTTTCTCATTTTTTCCCACCTTTCCATTCTGCCTTAAAGAAAACAGCAGATGCACGTTACAAATCTACCATCTTTTGTCAGGAAGCTCTATTGTCAATATTTTTCTATGTTGTGCATATATTTCTTTTCAGAGAGAGAGAACATGAGAGCTGGGGGGGGGATGCAGAGGGAGAAGCAGTCTCCCCATTTAATGCAGAGCGCAACATGGGTCTCGATCCCAGGACCCTGAGATCATGACCTGAGCTGAAATCGAGTTGGACTCTTAACCCTACTGAACCACCCAGGCGCCCTGTGCATGTATTTTTATAATTAAAAGTGAAGAAACTTTTTTAAAGGAGGAAAGAAAACCCCCAATATTACAAACCATTATTTTCATATTTTTCCTGCATCCCCAGAGACTCTATTTAATTATAATAATTATAATAAAAAATAATAATGGTATAATACGGCAGTTACTATTTATTAGGGTCTCATTAGGTATCAGAAACTATAGTGGGCATTATCCCCTGTCCTTTTATTGTATCTTTTCCACAGTCAAAACTGAGACTCAGAGAGGTTAAGCAACCTGTTGAGGTCACACAGCTAGTTAAATGGCAAGATTATGTGTAAGAGATAACAGATCAACCATAAACCAAACAAACAAAACTATGCTGACTAGTTTAAGGCAGTACCCTTGACTTGTTTGAGATTTTTGCACTTTGATTATCTAGCTGATGGGGTGGGTGGTAGTATCTTTCCTGTCATAGAAATCAGTTTTCCTATCTCTAAATGTAAGCACTAATAATGTTTATTTAGCAGTGTGGTATTTCATTTAGTAAATATTAACACCCATTTATTGAGTCTACTCACTTCCTGATGCAAGATGGAGGAGAGAACCTTCAAATTTTTTTTTTTTTTTATAATATTCTAGTTTATTGAAAAGATAAACCAAATGAGTTTTTCTATAAGTATGAGACAGGCCTATTTTGCCTATTATTACAGCACCCTTCAAATTTCTTAAAAATATATACACGTGAGCCTTCAATTTTGAACCTATCCTGCAAAGCATGGGTAAAACTGATCTGAGTGTCCTGGGGCCAGCCACGAGGATACAAGGGCATGCTCCTAGTAAAGAGCATTTCATCAGTCCACTCCTCCCAGCCTTTGGACGTGAGATTCTTGATGTGACCACTCTCTCTCCATGTGCGACTTGGCTAGCGATCTCCTGGCCCCTCTCCACGCCTTGCTTACTTTTTTCTGAGGAGGGTGTTATCTGACTGGTGGGATTAAAGAGGGCACTGGGCATGCTCAGTGCGGCTCCCTCAGCTCTCCTCCAAAGCCAGGCAGCCTGCAGGAGGCCCCTATTCTCTGTCCACCATGGGCTGCAGTTGGCAACCTGGGGGAGTGTGTATTCATCTGGACACCCCCTCCACCCCACCCGGGCTGCGTTCTCCAGTGTAGATCTCATCACTGTTAAAGCTGACGTTTGGCCTCTGTCTGGCTCACCCATGCTTCTGTTTGTTCCCAAACCTGGGCAGGGAGGCTGTGGTGTCTTGAACTCCTTCAGTGCCAGTAATTCTCTGCTGGCTGACGGGGTTGATTTTAATTTGCATTTAAAGGACGTCACCGAACCTAGAAGAAACTACATTTTTTGAAATGCACTGGGAAGCGAGTCAGAGAGGAGTA
Organism: Halichoerus grypus; assembly: GCF_964656455.1. Taxonomy (NCBI): domain Eukaryota; kingdom Metazoa; phylum Chordata; class Mammalia; order Carnivora; family Phocidae; genus Halichoerus; species Halichoerus grypus. The sequence continues at coordinate 5,390,406 of NC_135714.1, forward strand.
AGGCAGTGGTTGGAAACTTCCCATTTAAAAGAAGAGTATTTAGCAGCATATTATTTTGAAAATGAATTTTTATTACTTTAGATAGCTTGAATATTTAACGAAGCCTGTCACAGAAATGCAAATCTGTACCCTTTCCCAGGGCTCTTTTTAGACAAGGATGGAAGCCCTTGCTAGAGGCACATTCTTACTGTGCTGGAATTAACAAATTAAACTTTACAAATAAGAAGAGGAAAGGATTTTGGAGAAACTTTCCTATCTTAATTTCACTGTCCACATGATTCTTACAGTACATAGGAAAGGCTTTATGCTTGCCCCCCACGTTTTAGGTGTGAATTTGCAGAAATGAAACTCGAGATCCCCTTATGGCCACCTCGCTCTGCCCCGCACCCCTGAAGGGGCCTCAGCTTTACAGGGTATCTGGGCCACCACCCATCCAGCGGTGGGGAGGATGGAGACCCCCTGGAAGTGACGTGGAAATCTGAGCTCATGGCAGATGCATGATAAGGGGCCCGCTCATCCCTTTCTTGGCCACCTGCCTGTCACTTGTGTTCTTCCTCTTGAGGGACTTTCCCTAGGTTTGCCATGGCCCTTCCTGTTGCCTTAGGGTGTGCAAAGATGTTACAACTTACCAGTTGGTAGCTTTCAAATACGTACAGGTTTTGTATGGCAATTAATTATACCTCAGTAAAGCTTTTTGTAAAATCCTGTGTGTTAGGAGGTATTATTCCCATTTTACAGATGACAAAATATAGTCATAGGCAGCTCAGTGAACTTGCCCAAGGTCACGAGCTAGTACATGACAGAGTCAGAGCCTACTTCGGTCCTCAGTGATGAACTCCTTCAGGGTCAGATCCATGTCTCAAGCATCTTCGCCTCTTCTCTACCCCCGCCCCATCCCCTCGGTGCATCACACATTCCTGTATATTATACATATTTGGCGCTCATTAATTATTTTTTGGATTGATGAATGAAGCATAAATATACTTTGTAACCTTGGGGTGAGAAAGCAGCTATGGGCAAAGGGTGTTTGCAGGAAGACTGCTAGGATCCGGGAAGCGCTTTAGAGACTTGCGTCCCCACATCCCCGTGAGGGGGCCATCAGACACCGCTCTTGGGGTCCCACAAGGCTTTGCCCAGTTTTGGAAGGATGTGAGGCCACCGTTGGAGCGGTGTGGATGCCTCAGACTGAGGATGGCTGCCCGCCCTTCCACAAGGCCCACCCGGGAGGCCCAGATGTGATCCGCAGTTACCATGGAAACCATCAGTGGGCAGGGGGCTGTCACCTGGTTCTCCAAGCTAGGGAAAGATTGGGGTCTAATAGCATCCTTTTGAGAACAAGGCTTCTTGTTCCTGTTCAAGCAGGGGAATGAGCCTCCATCTCCCAAAGCAGCTGTCCTCTGCCAAAGCTCTCTGCATTGTTGCCTCTGGCCCCTGATGTCTGTGGGCTTTTCCATGAACCGAATATGCACGTACCCCTACCATGTGACTTTGCGGACCCTACATGCCATTTGGCGCTCTTCTGCGTTCTCTGAAGCTTGTTGAAGGCACTCCCTCTCCAAAAAGTGCTTGTAGCACCCCCTCCCGACAGAATTTTCTTCCCCAGCTGACAAGCCATCTGTGTGTTTCTTTGGGGGCACTTCTTCCCTCTTCCCCCCACCGGAGTTTTTCCTGAAGGTCAGGTTGTAGAGACGAAATCTGAGCTTTTCAAACTGGGACTTGCATCTCTCCGAGGGACACACAGATGGGCACAGGAAGGCCGTGCCGCCTTGGGAGACACAGGGTCGTCATCCTCTGCCAGGCTCCACTTCGTGTAAATATTCTTCCGTGTATCAGCCCCTTCCAAACCTCTGACGATAAACATAGGATTAAAAATAGGTTACATGGGGCGCCTGGGTAGCTCAGTCGGTTAAGCGTCTGCCTTTGGCTCAGGTCATGATCCTGGAGTCCTGGGATTGAGTCCTGCATCGGACTCCTTGCTCAGCAGGGAGCCTGCTTCTCCCTCTGCCCTTCCTTGTGCGTGCTCTCTCTCTCTCTCTTTCTGTCTCAAATGAATAAATAAAGTCTTAAAAAAATAAAAATAGGTTACATGGCAGAAAACAAAATTCTACAAACTTTTTCAATATTTTTTATTGGGGTAAAATATATATAAGGTGACATTTACTGTCTTCACTGCTTTTTGTGTATGGTACGGTGGCGTGAAGAACATTCACGCTGTGAGGCAACCACCCCCGCCGCATCTCCAGAACTTTCATCTTCCGAAACCGAAGCTCTGTCCGCATGAAACACTCACTCCCCACGTCTGCGGCCCCCAGCCCCCGGCACCCACCGTCTGCTTGCTGTCTGTGCATCCGACTGTGCTAGGTACCTTACGTAAGTGGATTCCTGCAGTGTCTGTCCTTCTGTGACCGGCTTATTTCACTTAGAGCGTCGTGTCCTCTAGGTTCGTCCATATGGCAGCAGGTGTCAGAAGCTCCCCTGTTGGAAGGCTGCGTAATGTTCCCTTGTCTGGATAGACCACACTGTGTCTGTCCTCTGTCGATGGACACTTGGGTTGCTTTTACCTTTGGTTTTGTGATTGAAATTCCACACACTTCCAAAGATTAAATGAAAGCCTTCCCCAAGGTATGTGCTTGAGCAGGCTGCTCTTTGGCTTGTGGTTTATTGAGCCCCCTGTGAGGGGAGAGCGTGCACAGTTACAGGGACCTGCCTTTAGGGGCTCAGGCGGTGGCGTCTGAGAAGATTAGACCCCGTTGTTCACGTGGCAACTTTTCTGGAGAAAGTATAAGGGGTGGTGATCCTAGAGCAAACACACAGATGACAGAATGAACTGCTTGGTTATGTGACCGAGGGGAGTGGACGGATTCCCTCCTCTGGAATTTACGGAGCCTTGGGCATGGGGCCTTTCCCTGGAGGGGCTTGTGGCCTGGCAGGGTCAACAGTGTGGTGAAGGCCAGCCCAGGAGCAGAGCGTGGAACGTAGGAAGGACAGAGAAGAGAGTGACAAACACGTGCCCAGTAAAGACACTTCAAAGAGAGTAGTTGGAACCAGGGACCTGAAGGACAAGTAGGAGGTCTTCAGGAAGACGGGGATGCTGGGCATTTGAACCTCAGTGGGGAGCCCTGACAGCAGGCACACAAGCGTGGCGAGTCGGCCGGCCAGAGTGGCCCGGAAGGGTGGAGTCCCAGGGGCGCGGGTGCGGGTGGCAGAGGAACAGACCAGGCCTGCCTCAGCTGGGACCGGAGCCTGTGTTAGAAAGGTTGAACTTGCATCCTCCAGATGGGGAACCTTGAGGGATTTCCCACGGGGTAGCCACACAATTGCCTGTACCTTCGAGAGTGATAAGTATGGAGTGAACACCAGACTCCAGAAACCCAGAGATGCCCTGTGGGTGGTCCTTAGTGCCACCCTGCAGTTTCCAGCACACTTCTTTGTGAGTATGTGAGGACTTCCCGAGTTCTGAGCGAATGACCGCCACAGCAAAGCCTAGCAGGGTGTAGTTGCTCCAACCTCTCTCCCTGCCGCCCTCCCCCGACTTACCTGCCTGGCTTCTGGCCTGCCCTCCCCAGGTCCGCGCAGAACTGCTTCGGGAACGCGTGCAGCAGCTGGAGGCCCAGGAGGCCCGCTTCGCGGAGTCCCTTGTCTCCCTGCAGTTCCAGAAGGCGGCCAGGATGGCCACGACCCTGTGGGCGTACACCGCCCTCCTGAGCATCCAGGACTTGCTCCTGGAGGAGCTGAGCGAGTCCGAGACCCTGACAAAGTTGGCCTGTGAGCAGATCCTGGGGTCACACAGCCCGGTGAGTGCGGGGCTCGGGAAGGAAGAGGGACGGAGCCTGCGCCACATCTGTGGGTTCGTGGGTTCATCCTCGTGCGCTCTCCTGGCTCCCTCTCTGTCAAATGAGTGCTCGCCTGCCCTGTCTACACTGCAGGGTCACAGGGAGGACTAAGGGAGGTGACTTACAGCTCAAGCCAGCTTGATTTCATTGCCCCCAAGAAGCAAACCTTTTGAGTTTTAACATTTTTAACATTTCCGAGACAGGGCACATCTTACATCCACAACACCAGGATGGTCATCCATAGACCTGTAAAAACAGCATGGCTTTCAGTTAACAGCACCTTAGCTGCGATGAAATACTGGATTGTTGTTTATTTTTATAATTACACTTATTACCATTATTCCTACATGTTGCATTTTTTGTCAAGGCGTGAGAGGTATAGTCATAAACCGGAAGCTACGGAATCACCTGTTTTGAGGACTAAGCTTAGGTCCTTGATGAGTTGGTCTTAGAACTTCATATGTTATTATAATTCCTCTAGAGAGGAAAAGGAACCCATGCTTACTGGGTGCCAAGTACGTGCAGCCAAGCACGAACAGGCTGTGAATGGACACACTCTCGGGTAAGCATTAATCATTCTTAATCACACATCTCAAAATGCCCCTTTAAGCACGAATGATTATAAGTAGCAATCTTCTGCTGCTCTACCTTTATGCTCTCTGTCACACATGATATTACTTAATTATCGAGCTGGGTTGTGAAGTGGGTCCTGCTATGATGTTCAGTTCTCGGGTAGAGAAATTGAGATTCGGGCAGGTGGCCGGTCAAGTTCTTTGTAAAGTCCACGTGGCTAAGAAAAGCCAGGAGCGGAGTGCAGTCTGTTTCTGACTTCAACCCACTAGGTCATGTTCATGGACTATCCCCATTGATCTTGCCAGCGGGGGTTGCCATCATTCCTTTTTTAAAAATCATAAATAACATGAGGTTCTGAAGAGTCCTGAACTGTTTTTCCCATAAACATTTTGCACCCTGCATTATGTCAAATGTTTTTAAGGATAGAAAGAAGTGGAAATGTTGGTATTTCTGCACAAAACATTCAGATGCTGGATAAATAAAAATAAACCTACATCTTAATGCTTTGCAAGTTCACAAGAGAATGTGGAAAATCCCCAAAAGTCAGGGATATCCCGGGGAAAGCAAATCCAGAGGCTCAGATCCTGGGGTGAAGACTGAAATCTGCAACCCAGGGATTTGGGGTTCATTTGAGGGAATAGGAGATGAGACTGGGGGTGTCCTGAAGAAGTAGAACACCCAGTGAGGGGTGAGAAGAGAAAGCCACCTGCTGTCAAAGGAGCCACCTTTGACAGGGAAATCTGTCCTTTTCTGACCCTGCTCCAGAGCGCTGGGGGGGAGTGGAGAGGGGGGAGGGGAGTCTCCCTGGTGAATTTTTTTTTATTATGTTAATCACCACACATCACATCATTAGTTCTTGATGTAGTGTTCCACGATTCATTGTTTGCATATAACACCCAGAGCTCCATGCAGAACGTGCCCTCTTTAATACCCAACACCAGGCTAACCCATCCCCCCACCCCCTCCCCTCTAGAACCCTCAGTTTGTTTTTCAGAGTCCATCGTCTCTCATGGTTCATCTCCCCCTCCGATTTCCCCCCCATTCCTCCCCTACTGCTATCCCCTTCTTCTTTTTTTTTTTTGGCATATAATGTATTATTTGTTTCAGAGGTACAGGTCTGTGATTCATCAGTCTTACACAATTCACAGCGCTCACCATAGCACATACCCTCCCCAATGTCTATCACCCAGGCATTTTTTTTTTTTAAGATTTTATTTATTTGTCAGAGAGAGAGAGAGAGCACAAGCAGGGGGAGAGGCAGGCAGAGGGAGAGGAAGAAGCAGGCTCCTCACTGAGCAGGGAGCCCGATGTGGGACTCGATCCCAGCACCCTGGGATCACAACCTGAGTCGAAGGCAGACATTTAATTGACTGAGCCACCCAGGCGTCCCTCCCCTGCGAATTTGTAGTCAAAGGCTTCTGTTGGTACGAGGAAGGAATCCCAAAATACTTTAGCTCTCCAGTCAGGAAATCTCCCAAGGCAATAAATTAAATTAAAATGGTTCTAGGATGGATGACTACTCCAGTGCATGGCCAAAGCAAAAGCAGATCCTCTCCAGAGAAAAATATTCTCAATCTGGGCAACTCGGGATTTTCACAGATTAATTTCACCCAAATATGAGTTCTCAATTAAAATTAGAAGTCCCCAAACACATGAGCAAGACAAGATGACATATATATAGGAGAAACAAACAAACAAAAACCCCAACAGATTAAAATCCCTAAAGATGTTAAGTGCTCAGATCATCAGTGTAGAATATAAAATAATGATTTATGAAATCATTTTAAAAATCAAAGGTAGTACTGAAATAACTTTAAAATTTTCATTCATATGGAGAGCAGAGCGATTCTAAACTTGCATGTATGTAATAAACAACCCAAAATAATGAAAGAAAACTTGACAAAACAGCAGGGAGAAGTTGATAAATCTGTCACAGTAGTGGGGGATTTCAGCACACCCCTCTTTCTGTGGTTGATCAGATGAGACACATTTAAAGATACTGATGAACTAATTAACCCATCAATCAACCTGTATTTAATGTCTGCCCACAGAATTTTACAGCCAGCAATTAACAAATACATATTCTTCTTCAGCACACATTGGAACAGTTACAAACAATTAAGTTATACAATATTATTTGACCACCTTTTTGAAAAAGAACAATTAAGCTTGAATCCATTTATGAAAAGATTAGTACTCAAAGTCCATACTTTGAAAGTTTTAAAACTTACTCCTGAATAATTCATTGGTCAAAGAAATGATAATGGAAATTTTTTAAAATGTAGAACATAAAAATAATGTAAATACAACATATTAAAATGTGTGGGATTTTGCTAAAGTCGTTTTTGAGCTCTAAGGAAAATTAATGCCCTAAACTTATATTAGAGAAGAAAAGCTTACGATTAAGATCATATAAAAAACTAGAGGGGAACAATGACAAATATGTCTGTAGAAAGAAGGAAGGAAGAGCACATAAATAAAATAAGAAAAAGACTACCAAAAACCAACCAAACAAAACCATGATAGAAAAGATCAGTAAAGTGAAAAGTTGAATTTTCTGAAAAAAAAAAAAAAAAAAAAAGGCTAATAAAATACACAAAGCTCCGACATGAGTGACCATATGAAATAGAGATGAGGGACCAGTAAATAATAAAAAGCAACATAACTATACATGCAGTAGAGTTTTACAAAATAAAACTCTATGAACAATTTCGTGTAGATGAATTTGAAAACCGAAAGGAAATGGAAAACTTTCTAGAAAACTCATCAAGATTGACTCAAGTAGAAAAAGTCTGTATATAGTCTTATTACCATGAAAGAAATTGACTCAGTAGTCAAGAAATCTTCTGACACACACAAAAAAGCACGCATCCCAATAGTTTTACAGGTGAGCTCCAACAGAGTTTTGCAGTCTCATCTACAAATTATTCCTGATGTTAGAAAACTAAGGACTATTCCTTATTTTATGAAGCTCAGCTCACCTTGACCAAAACCAGATGTAAGTCGTATGAGGAAGAACAATTACAGTTCACCCTCTCTTGTAAGCATAGATGTTCACTATATTACTAACATAACTTGGCCATCCATAAAATAATTAGTACATTACTAACTAAATTAATTAATTTAGTTAATTTAGTAATTACTAAAATAATTAGTACAGCACAGCCAGGTTGAGGTTTTCCCAGGAATATAAGGTTGGTTTAACTTTAAAACATCCATTTACAAAGTTCACCATGTTAACAGATTAAAGGAGAAAAGAAAAAACTCTGTATGATCATTTCAGTATAACCAATCAAGTATTTTATCGAATTCAACACCCACCCAAGATGAAAACTTCTCAGCAAATTAATGACGGGGGAAACCTGCACTGGGTATTTACCCAAAGTCCACAGCAAGTGTGAGTGAGAGGTGATGGGCGTGGGGGTGGGCTGGCCCCGAATTATAGGTGAAGGACAGGAGGGGCAGGTCAAGGTTGTGTATCAATTGGGGGCAGAGGAGACACAAGGAGCTGGTGGTGTCCAGCTCACAGTTTACCTGCTGCCCCTCGAGGGCCCTGGACAACCCCTCAGCTCAGCCCTGAGATACCTCATGGCTCTTTGTACTTAAAACCGCCCTGATTTCTGTCGTCACTGGGTGGTACGACACTTACATTTGCAGTTTTATCTCACAGCCTTTTTGAGTAACATCAAAGCTTCCTTATTCTTGACTGTGTTTGGAAGAGTTCTGTGACCTGAACTGGGAGAGACTGCTCAAAGTCACATGTAGTATTGAGTTGGTGGAAACGCAGCTAGTGTTTTCTTGATTTGCATTTCAGAGGGAAGACAAACCTGTGGTTTGGCTCGAGATTCTAGATTTTCATTCCACAGTTTGATCATTCTGTGAAAACCGCTTTCCCATTGTGAACGGGCTTTTAAGCTGTTAGACATTTAGGGGAATTAAAAAAGCATGAAATGAAATGCTTTGGAAGAAAGGGCTCGTGAGAGAACCATATCGAGCGCACCTCCTTGGATGAAAGATTTATTTATTTATTTATTTTTTAAAAGATTTTATTTATTTATTTGAGAGAGAGAGAATGAGAGAGAGCGAGCACATGAGAGGGGGGAGGGTCAGAGGGAGAAGCAGACTCCCTGCCGAGCAGGGAGCCCGATGTGGGACTCGATCCAGGGACTCCAGGATCATGACCTGAGCCGAAGGCAGTCGCTTAACCAACTGAGCCACCCAGGCGCCCTGGATGAAAGATTTAGACTCCTCTTGTGAAATGGGAACATGGGCAAGGCATAACTAAATCACGGGGCCAAGCAGCATGATGGGCAAAGCTACGGAGGATGGACTTCCTCATAATGGATAAAGGGACCCGGGACCGACTATACCCACGGTATCCGCCCTGAAGACCCACTGTTCCAAGCCTGAACCCAGGGTCTTCCTCTGCTCTTCCTCTGGCTTACTGCCCACTTGCTGTTAGTCACCCAGTCTGTGGATTCTTCCTGAACTTTTGTCCTCACTTTTGACTTTTGCTGGCCCAGCTTTGCTGCTGACGGATCCAGATGTGAAAAAGAAAAATAACACTAATAGTAAGTTGCTTCCTTTAATCGGGCTCTCATTAAGTCCAAAGCATCGTGGGAAGGGTTTGAACCTTCTGTCAAGCCCATGATGCTTTGATACCCATTCTACAGATGAAGGAGGGAGGCTCAGGAAGGTTTCGGCATTGCACCAAGCTCCCGTCCCTGGAAAGCAGAGCCTGTGCCTTCTGCAAAGCCTGGCTCCTGTCCTCACATCAGTTTCCCTCTGCCTACTCTGGCCCCCTCTACACTGCAGCCCGAGGAGTCTCTCTGAAAAACAGAAACGATCATTGACAGCCCCACCCTCAACTCTGGATTATTTAAAACCCTCTCCTTCACTACTCTCAGAGGGACCCCGCATTTCAACCCCCGGACCTTCTCCTGCACCCTTGAGCGACGTTCAGGCCTCCATTCCTCTGAATTACCTCTGCCTCGCTTCTGCTTCACCCCTTTGCAAGCTCATATCCATATTTTGAGACAAGCCAAATGTTGCCTCCTCTGTGAAGCCATCCATGATTCCCTCGGGCAGAGTTGGTCTCTTTCAGCTTTGTGCTCACACACCCTCCCTCCCGAATCTCTGCGATAGCAGGTGATGGCTGTTACTATCACTATAACTGTAAGGCTGTCGTCCACGCTAGACTCTGAGTTCCCACAGTCCAGGGGCCATGTCTCATTCACCCCTGATCCCTTTTGCCCAATAAAAGGCCTGGAACTCTCTGCCAGTCTATCATCTCATTATCTATCCGTCTAACTGTTCATTCAACCTATACCTACGGAGTGCTTACCAGAGACAGCAGAGCTGAGGGATGGGGCCCAGAATCAGAGAAACCTGAAATCACTCCTCACTGAGGCTCCCGTGCAGATTTACGACTTCAGGAGTTTGATGGGTACTCTCTGTGCCTCAACCACCGTATCTATAGAATGGGATAATAACACATTTCTACCTTGTGCTGAATCGAGTCTAGCAGTACATGCTAGCCGACGTCATTATTATGAATAATCAAGACGATGATGCTGATCGTGACTGTTCTTTCTTCTGTGAGCCAGGCCCTGGGCTCCCTGTTGGAGAGAGGGGTGGACAGGACAGCTGTGGTCCCGGGCTCCCTGCCCTCAGCAATGAAACTCCAGTGAGGAGAGTTCCAGAATCAGGCCTTGGAATTCCACTCGTGCAAAGTGGCAGGTGGCTGCACGGGGTGTGGAAGGAGTCTGGGGGCCAGGCTGGCCTCTGGGAGAATGTGCTGTCAGCAGTCACAACCTGCAGGACACATTCCCACCTCATTTTCTGTTCTCAGCCAGGACTCACCTGGTCTTGGAAAAAATGTGTGCTCTCTGTGCTCTACTCATGCTTTGGAGACACTGGCAGCTGTGGGTTCGAGCCTGCCTTCCCCACACAGTGGTCAGGGCTGGCCAGCGAGAGTTTGAGATCAGTGAGTGGTGCACGACTAGGCTCCGGGTGTGCTGACAGAACGCGCTGTCAGAAACTCATTAGGTGTTGCGAGCTCTGTGTTTGGTTATGTTTACCTTTGGGATGCTGCAACAAGACGGATGGTCGTAATTAGAAACGTCCATGTGTTAGAAGGCCCTGCTCAGAAGTGTTCAAAGGCTTCCATGGCCCTGGGGGCAAAACCCAAATGCTCAGCACACGATGGCCTCGGTTTCCCTCTCTGGCCCCCTTTTCTTCACTCTTGGTTCTTGAGCAGTGTTTCTGAGCCATGGGGGGCTTTGAGGCTCTTTTGACAATTTGATGTAAGCTTTGGCTCCTTGGCAGAAAGGCAGACTCTTCTGCACTTATTTTAGGAAGATGATGGACTACCATCCTCTAAGGAGCCCATCCGAAGCCCCTTAGGACTAAACCGCAGTTTCACCCCCTGCCCCCACTTAGAGCCCTGGCCTATCTGGTGAGTAATGGGTTCAATATGTCTGCATTCTGCACAGCCTCTTATAGCCAGATGATCTGATTCTATTGGCCCAAGAATGCAGATTTCTTCTGCTTGGTCAATGAGAGGCAGTATAGCATGATGGTTAAGGACACAAACCCTGGCGTGACCTGGCCTGGCTCAGATTCTGGCTCTGCCACCAAAGAGCTGCATGAGACAGCAAACTACTTTAATTCTTTTGCCTTAATCTCCTCCTCTGTAATGGGGAAAATAAGAGTGTGTATTCCCTAGGGTTGTTACAAGGACTCAATGAGATTAACATATAGTGAGCACTAGGAACGGCGCCCAGCGTGCTGTGGGTCCCATCAGTGTCAACCGTGGTGGCTGTGCTCTGGCACAGGCTTCACCCCAGATGGATGAATGTGTGCTGGTGCCTTAACATATTATCAGTGACAGGTGCCATCTGGTGGGCTCGGTGCTGAGCGCTGCAGACACCGAGCTGGAGATGCAGCCCTGTCCCCTGGAGTTCACACTCTAACAGAAGGGTACAGGGACATCAGGCAGCTACAAAGATGGGGCAGTGTCTGAGTTGGCTCAGGCTTCTGGAACAAAACACCATAGCCTGGGGGCTAAAACAACAGATGGTTCTCTCCTAGTTCCGGAGGCTGGAAGTCCAAGATCAAGGCGCCAGCAGTCTGTTGCTGCTGAGAGCTTTCTTCCTGGCCTGCAGACAGCCACTTTCTTATTGAGTCCTCACCTGGCAGAGAGTGGGGGTCCTGGTCTCTCTCTTCCACGCCTTAGAAGGACACTAATCCCATCATGGGGCCCCACCTTCATGACCTCATCTAAACTCAACTGCCTCCCCAAAGCCCCACTCCCAAATCCCATCCTGCTAGGGATGAAGGCCTCAACATAGGAATGTGAGGGGCTGCAGACATTCAGTCTGTGACGGGCATATACAGGGGAGGGTGAGTGGGCGCCTTCAGAGAGGGAGTCTGTACCATCCCAGGACCTGAGGGGCCCTTCCCTGCGGAAGTTCTTGAGCCAGGGCTCGAAGGGAGACTCGGGAGTAGCCAGGCAAACAGAGGAGGGCCCTGCAGGTGGTGGGAGCTGCATGTGCGAAGGCAGGAAGGCGTGAGAGGTCATGGTGTGGCCTCCTTGCGCTATTTGGCACAGCTGGACAGGGGACGCAGGCAAGAGCGGATCATGCCAGGCCCAGGAGGTCTGATTTAATCTGTGGACCCCTCGCCTTCTGTGCACAGGAGCTCCAAGAGCTGGAGAGGAAGCTGGAAGACAAGCTGGCACACCAGGAGGCAGTCCAGCTACAGCGGGCTCTGGCGAGTCGGCAGCAGTGGGCTGGGGACGAGCCCGGGCTTCTGGCAGAGCCTGAGGATGCAGATTCTGGAAGGCAGGTCTCTGCTGTCCTGCAGCAGGCCCTGAGCCAGGGCCGGAAATTACTGGAGCGCCAGCAGCAGAGGTGAGCCCAGTGCCCGGCGGTGGCGCCGTGTGAGATGGGTCCTCTGCAGGCCTAGGGGCCCCTGGCCTCTCCACTCAGCTGGACGCTGCCCCCGGCTGTCACGCTCTTGTCTGAGGCGTCCTCCCAGCGCTCAGACACCAGCTGCTGACTTAGGAGCACACTTCTTCCCTGACATCTAACTATACTTTGGGTTATTTTCTTTGTAAGATCATTGAGGTTTTCATTGAACATATTTTTTTAAGCTTTTTATTTTTAAATAGTTGTAGACTCACAAGAAATTTCAAAAATAGTGCAGGGAAGGTCCATGTGCTCTTCATCCCGCCTTCCCCAGTGGTAACATCGTACATAATCATAGCGCTTTGTCCAAACACCAGTGCGATGCAGTGAATACAGACCTTAACTCAGATCTCACCGTGAACACAATAGTCCATATCCTGCTTTTGTAAAATTATAAAACAGACAGAGCCCCCATCTTTTGTTAGGGCTGTTCTTTGCATTCTTCTTAATTAACAGACAATTATCCTTTGCCCAGGGCATTAAGAACTCTTAGAAAACGTACTTTTAACGACTCGTAGTTTTCCACTGTGAATATAACGTTGATATGGAAAGGACAGGGTACAAACTAGAGACGTGGTGTGATTATGTTTTTGAAAACACACGTGCACAAACTAATTAGCAGCAAAGAGACTCAGTTGTAACGGATGTGACTTCTGGATGGTGAGTTTACAGGTTATTTTAATGTATTTGATTATGCTTTCCTGGAACTACAACATCAAAGTGCAGTTCTGCTCCACTGAACTAATTGTATGAGAGGCTGGATCTCATAAAGAAGGCCCGGAGACGCCGACCTGGTTTACACCAGGATTTTCGGGTATATGACCCTCTTGCATGCCTCATTCTTCGTGGTGGAAATCGCTCACAAGAAAAGCTTTTGACATGAGTTTGTGGTTGTGTTAGCCGACAAGAATGCAGGGTGGATCATTCATGGCGCCACCTCTATCAGCTAAGGGACCGGGTAGGCTGTAGACCCTCTCACATGGAAGTCAGAAGGCCTGAGGGGGACCCCCACGTGGAAAGGCGCCACCGGCCTCTGTGGCCAGAGCCGGGACCAGGCTGGGAACATGGTTCTGGGTCTGCTTCCACGCGGGGGGCACATGGTGGGCGAGGACTTGAGCATGACAACTAATCCTGAGAGTTTTCCAAGTAGGACCACCGATGGCCCAGCAAAGCCACAGAAATGTCTCCATACAGCTCCCACAAAACTTCTCCCTTTGAAGAGCCCTCTGTCCTGGCGGGCCTCCGTAATACGATATTTGCAAAAGAAATGTTCTAGAACAAGAAGAGATACGCTTCTTCTGGTCATCTCTTTCAATAGATTTTTAAAAATATACAGATGAGATTTGTGATTGTTATTTAAATAACTAGATGGTCTTCTCCTGGGATCACGTTGTAACCAAAGTGGACTCACGTAGATTTTGTCTGCACTCCAGTTGGAAAGAGGAGCGAGACCAGAGCGTCGTGCTGGAGGACTGGCTGGAGAATGTGGAGATCGACACCTTTGCAACCCTGTACAACCAGGTGAGGACCCATCAGCCGGGTCGTGGGCCGGCCCTCCTCAGAGCACGTGTCCTCACCTGTGGCCCGGGCGGGGTGACAGCGGGACCCGGGCAGCTGCTGAGTGGATTGCTGACCAGCGCCTGGCACCAGGCCAGCAGGCAGAGGACATTCCCGTCAGGCCCAGGGGCAGCAACAGTGATGGTCCTGCTCAGCCTCTTTTCTGAGACTCGCCAGGCACCCAGACGTGTTTCCTCTTCTCTGATTGATGCGAGTTTAACATGCACAGAGGGGGCTCCGCCAGGAACAAAGCTGGCCACTGAAATCAGGTTTCACTCTCTTTAAATGCTCTAGCCATTCCGTTTCATGCCACTGTGTGTTCCCTTTAAAGCAAGATACTTCCTCATTCCCGCACGAATAACATGGGAAGGGGGTGCCCCTTAAGAAATGAATGGCACTAACCCAGCGAGGCAGGCTCCCTGTGCTGTGGGAGAGGCCGGGACCCCAGACCCATTCCTCTCGGAACTCCTCTCTTTACCCCCTCGAGGCTCCAGGGTGACTGCAGCCTTTTGTAGACAAGGTGGAGTCCCCTTGACTTCAAAGACCCTGACATCCTCTGAAGAGGCTTTGCTCATGAATAAATATTCACTGTGCTTCTAGTAAGCAGCAAGGGCTGTCTTGGGCACTGGGATTTCAGTAGTAAACACAAGGGATAAAGTCCATGCCTCCAGGAGTTGATATTCTAGTGGGGAGAGCAGGCAGTCAACAAAATAAATACATAAACTGAATAGTATTTGATGTTTTGATGTGCATTATGATCTCATTTTTATAGTTATGTCCATCTATCCATCCATCCACCCACCTATCCATCCATCCACCTGTCCATCCATCCATCCATCCACTTGTCCATCTATCCATCCATCCATCATCTATCCTCCATCCCCATCATTCATCCCCCATCCATCCATCCATCCATCCATCCCTCCCTCATCCATCCATCCCCATCCATCCATCCATCCATCCCCCATCCATCCATCCCCCATCCATCCATCATCCATCCCCATCCATCCATTCCCCCATCCATCCCCCATCCATCCATCCATCCATCCATCCATCCCCATCCATCCATCCCTCATCCATCCATCCATCCATCCATCCATCTACATATATGTCTAGAAAGATGCTTGGAATGGTGCTTGCCCAATATTACTGATAATTATTTCTGGATAAAGGCATTTGGAATAATTATTTTAACATTCATCTTTGTGCTTTTCCTCATTGCTGAAATTCCTTAAAATTTAAACAGATTAAAATTAAAACAACAGAAATCCATGCAGGAAGGAGGGAAAGGGTCCTTGTATAGGGGGAGGCAGGAGCAGGCACAGGGAGAAGGCAGGGCCGTGTGACCATGGTGGAGGCAGAGGATGGAGGGATGCACTTTGAAGACACAGGAAGGGCCATGAGCCCAGGCAGGCAGGCGGCTGCTAGAAGCTGGAAGAGGCAAGAAGACGGATTATCCCTAGAGCCTGAGCAGGAATGAGCCCTCTTGACACCCTGACTTTGGCCCAGTGGAAGTGGCTTCAGACTTTTGTCCCCGGAGTGTGGGAGAAGAAAGGCATGTTGCTGTCTGTGTCTCGCCAGCGTGGGACCGTTCCACACGTGGCAGTCATTCTATTCTCACGGGAGCCTGTGCCGTGGGTGGTATAGTTACCCCACTTCATAAATAAGGAAGCTGAGCACAGAGAGAAAGAAGGGCGTTGTCCCAGGACACACAGTGTTCTTTCTGTGCAGTGGGGCTGGAGGCCAATCGAAGCTTTCCAGAGTGCAGAAGCCATACTCACTCATTTTTTTAACCTCTTATTTTGAAACACTTTTAGATTCCAGGAAGTTACAAAGCTAGTATAGAGAGTTCTAGAACCCCACCCCATGTTTCACTCAGTTTCCCCCCATGGTTGCCTCTTACAAGTTCTAGCACTGTATCAATGTATGACATATTTACAAAATGTGTGTATGGTTCTGTGTCAGTTCATCACATGTAGACTCACGTAACCAGCACCATAAGCAAGATACAGGACTGTTCCATCGGGACAAAGACCTGCCTTGCGCCGCCCCTTTCCAGGTGCACCCACTCCTCTCCCATCCCTGACCCCCGGCAACCACAACTCTCTTCTCCATGTCTGCATCTTGTCAGTTCTGGAAAGAAAGACACAGAACTCTGATAGGATGTGACCTGTGGAGACAGGCTCTTTCCACGCGGCACCCATCCAGGTGTGCCCATAGCCTAGCTTCCTCAACCATCTGCTGGTCCGGGGACATTCCAGTTGTTTGCTGAGCTGTGCTGTTTGCTCCAAGCAGGAGAGGAAAAGCCTCACCAGTTGGCCCTGCTGCTGGCCCGAGGTGCGGCTCTGGTGCGTGTGTTGAGAGCAGTCGGGAGGACGGATGAAGGGTTTGGATGCATTGCAGTGAGCCAGGGTTGCTGACCACACAGACTTTTCTTGACAGCTCTGTGAATTTGGGGATGTGTTTCCACGACCGAGCTGCTAAAATATTTATCTCTGTGGGACAAAACGTCCTAAGACTGTCTCGTCCATTAAAACGTGTCGTTCATCAAGGTGAGAGCAGTGAGGTCACGAGCTTCCCGTTAACCCCTCTAGGAGCTGAGACTGGCGTCGTACCTGTCCAGGTTGGCGATGGTGCCAGGGGGCACGCTGCGCCGGCTCCTGAGCGTGGCTCTGCCCGCGGCCTCGCAGTCTGAGCTCCTGGCCGCGCTGGACCCGGGCAGCCAGAAGCATCCGGACCACATGGTAGAGACTGATGGTGGCGGGGAGCAGGCCGACCTGGGCAGGAGGAGGTGAGTGCGGCATCGGGCTGCTTTTAGAAAAGAGTTGGGGGGGATTCCATCATGAAGGGAACACAAGCAGGGAGGAAGCCGGACCCTGCAGGCCCAGCACACACACCCTACTGGTCGGCACTTCATTGCTCCGGGAGCAAAGGACATCCAGACCGGTGGCCAGGAACCCTTTTTAAGTCATGGGAGGCCTAAGAATTTTGTTCAGACTTTTATCTTCGTCACCAATTTATTTTTCAAGTAGAATCTTAAGAAAATATTTCCCCTCCCATAAATGTCATACACACACATTAAAGGAAGTGTAAAAAATACATACAAGGAAAAAGAAGAAAAAGGAATGTCCTGAAGACATTCTGTGACTGTCTGAAGATAGTCTTCAGACTATCTGAAGAAAATGGCTGAGAGCATTTTCTTACAATTCTTCGTCCAGAATGTGTTTCTGGGTTTGATTTTTATTTATTGCTGGGTTTTATGAGTGTGTTTGGTGTGTGCATGTGTGTGAGTGTGTGTAAAACCCATACGAGTATCTGCGTGTGTAGTAATCCGAGCACATACAACCTCGCGTCCTGCTCCTCAGAACCTTACAGCGCGGGGAGTTTGCTTATTTCCTTCTGACTCTTGTCCATGTGCGGACATCGTTCTATGCAATAATTATCACACCATTTAGGCTCTATTCCCTGCTGTTTTATGAATTTCAAATTCATACGTGGCAGTTACTGAAACCCCTTCATAGGTACTGTTGTTAACGACTGTGTAATATTCCTCGGAGGAGTGTAGCATAGTGGGTGCAGCCATTACCCTCTGACGGGACGTTCGGTTTGGATTCATTTTTTTCCTCGATTACGGATAATGCTGCCTAGATACTTTGCTTTAGAAGCAGGTTCTGGGTGTGAATTTGGTCATCAAAGGCTCTAAATTTATCAGGAAGGGCAGGAAACAGGTATGGAGTGAGTGGGTGTGGGAACAGCAGCTGGGCCACTTGAGAATAGAGTTTGGGGGGGACGAGGTAGCCAGAAAAGCCACAACCACACCTGAAAAGAGTGTTGACCGCCAGGCAGTGAAGCCAGCCTCCGCCACCAGGGCCCACGAGTCGGCCGAAGCGGCATGACTGTGCTCGCAGACGTGTAGGTGCATGATTTTCCTGAGAAAGGGGGCAGTGTCTTTATATCAGGGTCACAAGGGGTCCCTGACTCAAAAAGGTAAGAAGCACTGCTAAGGGGGAAGAGTAGGGCTGGGTGAGAGGCAGGGTGGGACGTGGGAACAGCCGCGCAGTAGGGGTGGGAGTCCACGGGGTGGTCAGAGGGCTGAGCCTGGGCGTGGGCAGGCCTGGTGCGTGTGGTCAGGGGATGAGTATGAGCATGGTCAGGACCGGGTAGGTGCTGTCAGAGGGATGGGTGACTGGGTGTGAGTGTGGTCAGAGGATTGGGTGTGGGCGTGGTCAGAGGGCTTGGCATGGGCGTGGTCAGAGCTGGGCAGGTATCAGAGGGCTGGGTATGGGCGTGGGCAGGTGTGGTCAGAGGGCTGAGCCTGGGCATGGGCAGGCCTGGGTGCGTGTGTTCAGGGGATGAGTATGAGCATGGTCAGGACCGGGTAGGTGCTGTCAGAGGGATGGGTGGCTGGGTGTGAGTGTGGTCAGAGGATTGGGTGTGGGCGTGGTCAGAGGTCTGGGTGTGGTCGTGGCCAGAGGGGCGGGTGTAGTCAGAGGGCTGGGCGTGGTCAGAGGGCTGGGTGTGGGCGTGGTTGGGCCTGGTGTGGGTGTGGTTAGGGGATTGGTTGTGGGCAGGGTCAGAGAGCTGCATGCCACAGGTGGTTTCTCTCAGTGCACAGCCAGAGAGGGACGCGCAGATATTGGAGGTGACCCTGAAGCAGGAATGTGGCCACCCACGAGGACCTTGTTTACTGGGCTGTGCCTTCAGCCAGCTCAGTTTGGGAGGCTGGTAAGCAGAGATTGCTGATGGACAAGGCAAGAGAACTCAGGGTGGCTGTCACCACGAGTGTGGAGTGTGCGTGTGCCATTTCTTTGCCCTGCCTCATGGCCAACTGGACTGGATCAATTCTGGATCTCTAGGCCACCTGCCACAGTCTCCGAGGGCAAGGCAGTCACCACTCCTCTGGCCCAAGCACCTGGTGCCTGGCCACAAGTTCAGGGTCTAGGGTTTCAATCAACAAAAGCTGCCTAATCTCAGCAAGAAAGGGTGTGTGAGGGACCGGTCAAAACCCAGGGAGAGCCGGATGCCCAGGTCCTGGGACGGGCAGGACCAGGAGAGTACAAAAGATACGCTCTCTGGGGTGCTGCCCTCAGAGGACCATTTTCTCTGCCCAAGAGTTCGACTCCTGGGAGAGTGAGCTGGCTCAGCGAGGGAGAGGGTCCGTCTCCACCACCAGCCAGGCAGTGTGAACCAGCTTGGTCAGAGCAGAGAACAGACAGGACTCTGGGTTCCACAGTGTCCTTTACTGAACAGACGTGAGCCCAAGGCCCTCTCCTACATGACACTGCAGTGTCCCTTCCCCTACGGGGAGAGTCACAGTCCTTCACGTAGCATTAGGGTTCCTGGGCCAGCCCACCTCCCAAGCTTCCGCTGTGCTATTTCAACTTTCTTAATATATTCATAAAACACTCCTGAGCTCCTACTGTGTCCACTGTTGTAGGCACTAGTGTACCTGGGAGAGTAAGGGGGCGTGGTGGACCCTCCATAAGTTAACACATAGATCGCGTTCCTCCACACATGCTCTATGTCCTCCCTCTGTAGGGATGTAGGACTCACCTCAAGTGTCCCCACCTCTAGTCAGCCTTCTGCTGTCTGACTGATGTCACCCGTTACCCGGCTCTGACCCCCGCACTGGGAACCCCTTGGGGGCAGAGATTGTATCTCGACCAGAGAAGGTTCTCGATCTGTGTGCCTTGAGTGACAGACAGACCATGAAAATGAGTTCTTCCTGTCAGCCCAAGGTCATGTTGAGGGATAGAGTGCCATTGTGCTTTTCAGGAAAAGTCTATTCTAGGAAATATTAAGACCCTCCCTTCTTGCCTTCAGGAAGCACCAGGGCTGGTGGCAAGCCCTGGAAGGCCGACTGCGAGGAGAACTGATAAGCAGAGGACTGGAGAAGATGCTCTGGGCCCGAGAAAGGAAGGAGAGGTAACGTTGGGCCCCTGCTCCGGTCAGCTCGGTTGCCTTGTGTGGGACGGGAGGTGAGGGGCCCAGGAACCTGGGAGAGGGTGACTGCAGCCATACCCACGTTCCTTCCCGAAAGACCACAGTCTTTACTCACAGTGGACTTAGTTTAGGAGCTGAAGATAAGCCTCTTGCTGTCAGTGGGAGAATGTTCTGTTATCATTTGTTAGCACTTTACTGTATTTATTTTAACTCATGGCAGTTTTCAAATGGGATGTCCTTAAAGGGAGAGTAAATCCGTATTGCTGTTTGGAGTTTATAGTTTACAAAGCCCTTTGCCACCTACAGCACTGAGCCTCCCAGTCTTCCAGAAAGTGGGGATGGTAACACTGGAGCTCAGGGAGGTCAGAGGAAGAGGCATCAAGCCTGCAGCTGGGAAACGGTGGCCATGGATTTGGGAGCATCTGACTAACCCCTTTCTTTCCCTAGACTTGCAGGCCAGTGATCTTTCCACTCCATCGAGCACCTTTCTCTTTTAGCTGTGGTTTCTGCACACCTGGAGGTCAGAGGAAAGTCAGGGGCAGGGTAGTTTTAGATTGCTACAGTTGACCAAGTGCGTCCAGTGTTTCCCACTGGAAAAGCTTTGGAGAAAGAGTGACGTCAGGTGGATTCATAACAGGGTAGAAAGTGATCATATCCAGTGCGTGCTCTGGAAACAGTCGATGTCCAAGGGAAGTATGTGACCTGAGTCCTGCCTCTTCCCTAGTTTCTCAGCGACGGTAAAGGTGCTGAGGCCAAGCTTCATGAATTGTCCATGTTAACAATTCCTCAGCCATTGATCATAGTCTGGATGTCAGAATTTAGTCCCAAAGAAATTAGATCAGGATTTTGAGCCCAAACCAAGAAAATTAAATTCAAGCTGTATAAATGTGAAGTCCTCCATGAAGGAGCAGAAGTCACTCCCTCCAGATTGGGATGGGGGAGCAAAGGCACTCCCAGGCTGCACTTAATGTGAGCGGAGTGAGTACAGATCAGGAGGAGTACTGGTCCCACTCCCCTGGCTCACTCTCCTAGCCTGTGCCCCGCCTGGAGGCTCTTAGAGCTATGGCAGGAAGACGAGAGACTGAATCACACAGAGCTGGGTTGGGATCCTTGCTCAGATTCATACCAGCTGCAAGGGCAGGAGGCAATGAAGCCTCATCTGCCACATCTGCCCTGGAAGGGTCAGCAAGCCTGTCAGCGACGTCTAGTAGGTGACCCTCAGTAGCATGGCCATGGCATGCACTGCTTGGACACAGAGAGAACCCTGTGGCTTTTAGCTGGTATAGGGCTCTTAGAAGTAGTCCTGGCCATTACCAAGAGCATCCAGGGATTTAGGGGCTGGACCACTCATGGACAGGATTCCCGCAATCCTTTTATGGGACATCCCCAAAGATGTCATTTTTCTGTTTCAAACACAGTTGGCCTGACCTCTAACTCTTGCTTTGTAGTCAGATCTCATCAGCCTGCTTTGGGTATGAGGCTCACAGGCGGTGAAATCCTGGTAAACGCTGAACCATCTGCTGGTAGGGAGAGAGACAGAGACAGATGCTCTGATTTGTAGCATTTCCCAATTTCCACAGTGTACCTACACTGACCAGGGCCAATTTCAAACGAACAACATGATGACAAGAGGCTTGCAAACCTTCTGCAAAGTTAACAGTCATGAGTCAGGAAGAGTTGTCTGTAGACGCCACCTGCCACAGGCTTCAGCTCATTTCAGGGGCAATCTGATGACCGCAGTGTCTTTCATTAAAGTGATACCTGATTGAGGACCTAAGGACCCAAAGTGAGTTCTCCCGGAGAAGCCCATCAGGACACTCAGGAGGGTCAGTTGCCAAAAATGTCAAATCTGATCTTCTGTTCTTTCTTTAGTATATTAAAGAAGACATGTCCCCCTCTCAGAGAGAGGGTGGTATTGCCTGGAAAAGGAAGCTGGCCACACCTGTCCCTGGAGTCCATCGGAGAACTGGCTGCCGTGCCCATTGTAGGGGCAGAGACCATTGATTTATTAAACACAGGCGAGAAGCTCTTTATATTCAGAAATCCAAAGGAACCAGAGATCTCATTGCATATTCCGCCCAGGAGGAAGAAGAAGAACTTTCTAAATGCCAAAAAGGCCACTTGGGCCTTGGGCATGGACTAGTCCTAAGGAAAGCTCCAGGGAGTCTGAAGACAGAGTTTTCTTTTTCCTCTGCCCGTGTGTGTGTGTGTGTCTGTGTTCATAGTGTACAACTCACAGATATAAGTCACACATGCAGAAGACCAGACACCCCCCCAACACCCACGACTTTCAAGGACTCAGTTTAATCTGGTCTTACAATTTTCCAGAGGGTCTACCCTCCTCAGCATCACGAGGGACAGCCTTGAACCCTTGTTGCCTTCAGTCTCACCTCTCTGCGCGTCTGGGGGAGACCCTAGCCCCCAGTTCATACCCCTGTAACGTCTGGCTGCATATGGGCTGTGTGTCCAAGTGAAGCTCTTTGTTCCTGCATTTTGTGTTTGTTACATATTCTATTTTTATCAAGGGAACTTTCAAAAATAAATGCATTTTACATAAAGCTCTTCTCGGTGGCACTCGGTTTTGCTTTATGTAGGAATCCTTTATATTTAGTTACTTCTTGTGTTTTGGCTACACGTTGTTGTGTTCCACAGAGACTTGCCCTCTATTATTCCAGGGGCCAGAAAATGTACCAGCTACTGGGGCATATGATCTCCAACTCAAATTAGAGTTACTTCCCCCTTTCGTAAATGAGGAAATCCAAAGGCTTAAGATGAGGTGATGTGTGCAAGATCACAAAACCAGTAAGTAGCAGAATCAGGGTTCATACTATTTTTTAAAAAAAATATTTATTTATTTATTTATTTGAGAGAGAGATTGAGAGCACGAGCAGGGGGAGCAGCAGAGGGAGAGGGAGAAGCACACTCTCTACTGAGCAGGGAGCCTGACTTGGGGCTCCAACCCAGGGTCCCGTGATCATGACCTAAGCCAAAGGCAGGAGGGTCAGTTGGTCGGTTACCGACTGAGCCACCCAGGCGCCCCCATGGTTCATACTCTTTATGGCCCCAAACCTTCTCCCTTTCTCCCAGACTCGATCAGTGGGCACATTTGCCAACAAGCAAACTGCACGCAGGTCCTTGTGTTTCACAGAGTGCTTTTATCTGCTCTGACCCTTTCCACTTTCATAGCAGTGGCTGGGCCAGTGATGTCTCCTTGGGCCTAGACTGGATCATTGCATGAGCTTTTCTAAAAGCCAGGCAAAGAATACAATTGCGGTGCACCTTTCCTAAGGGTAGGAAATGATTGAGAAGGGAATCCTGTCACCAGCAAGGGGAAGACAAGGGACCCTGATGAAGCATCTGCTGCAGGAGAGTCACTGCTGGACCCTTCCAGCTACTTTAACCCACTTCCAGTCCTCGCTAATACCCCAGCAAGGTGGGCATCACTACTCCCATTTTGCAGCCAAGGAAGCTGAGACACAGAGAGCATAAGTAATTTGCCTGCGATCATACCACCTACAAGGGAGGGATAGGGTTTTGAAACCAGATCTCCTAACTTTCAAACCCTATCTGCCATGAGACATTTTGTTTGTTGACGACCAGAAGGCCAAGTCTTCTTTATACTTTCCCACCAGCATGCATCAGCGTGCTGAAGAGGGACCTTTGCTGGGGGTCATACTTCTTCCATAATGAGCTGCCACATGGCCATGTCACTACATTAATGGATAAGCATGAGCAAGCAGTTCAAGTGTAAAAAAGAAGAGTTGATGGGGCCAGCTTTCCCATCAGAAGATCCGGTGAGCAGAGAGAGGACAAAGAGCAGTGATTTTCACACATAGAGTAGTGGAGTAGGAAATGCGTGATCTTTGGTGTAAGATGACTTGAGTTCATCCCACCCCACCACTTGTGAGCTGTGTGTCCCTGGGCAAGTCACCTGACCTTTCTGAGCCTCATGTTCGTCGTCACCAACAAAATGGTGATGAAAATCCCTTGTTGTGACGGTTAGATGAACTGGATCTGTAAAATGCTTGATGGTGGTGTGGGCCTACCACGTCTGTGTCCTTCTCTTCCCCTTGAAGGTGACCCATCTGACTTTCTAATAATTTCCTGCTTCTACAGGGCTCTGCTAGAATTCTGCATGGTTGAAAGCAGATTGCACATAAGGATCTCAAAAAATAGCTCAAAATTATGGGCTGGAGGCTGATTGAAGAGGCTATTAGCAACAACAGGAGGTGCCCAAGCTGTTTAAAATACAGCATTTCAACCTAATAATAACTCCCTATGTTAATAGACAGAGAAAGACAACTATTGATTTACTTTCTCTACTACATGACAAACATGAAGACTGGGGGAAGTTTGTGCTTCTGCAGTCAGGTAGATCAGATTTGAATCCTGGCTGGACAACTTTGGAGCAAGTCACTGTACCACTCTGAACCTCAGCCTCCTCATCTGTAAAGCAGGGATCCTAATACTTACTTACCTTAGAGTTAAGGTGTCATAAAGAATGGAGATATTGGCTATTATGTTCATAGTGTCCAATAAAATATTGGTGTACAATAAATGTAGCTTATTTGTTTTATTATATTTTTACACATTCACAAAATTGAGCTTGATGACTCATTTCATTTCCATTGACACTCTAGGTGAACACAGTGACCCTTCTAGAAGGGGCTGTTCCTACCACAATACATGGAAGCCTACTCATGAGAGAGAAGCTCCAGGGAACTTGGATTGAGAGGACTTCAGTTCAAGTTTGTGCTCTGTTATTTATAAGCTTCATGAAATTGAGAAAATGGCTAAACTTCTCTGAATCCCAGCTTCCTGTGGATTCTATCTTCTATGATAAGTTCAGTCTGATTGAATTGACTGACACAAAAATAAGTAATTGTTAAATGCAAGGGATAAAATAGATATATGAAAATCATGCTGTGGGATTTGGGGTTGAGAGCCAACCTGACTGGGGAGATTTGGGAACAGCTTTATGTTTATGACCCCAAATCTTTATCTCCAGATTAGACTTCTTCTTGGACTCCAGACACTTATGTCTACAGCTTGCTGGACATCTCCTCCTGGACACCTCACAGATGCCTCAACCACAGCATGTCCATCCCTGAACTCATCAGCTTCCTTGAGTGGATGGTACCAAGCCAGAAACCTATCAGTCATCCTAGACATCTTCCTGTTTCTCAGCCCCCAAATATGATGACCAAATCTTGCTGATTGTATCATTGCATTAGCCTTGACATTTATGTCCTCCTCCACCCCTTCACTCCTGCCCAGGACAGGGTATTACCACTTCTCTCCTGGTTGGTGCCAACAGCCTCCTTCCCTCCAGGCTGGCCTCAGCCTGTTTGCTCCATGGTAGCCATATCTAAGTCACTCCCTTGCTGAAAGACCTCCAAAGACTCTCCATTTCTTCTAAGACCCCTGTGCATTGTCCTCTAATTACCTTCCTAGCTATTCTATAGGGGAAACCCCTACTTTCCAAGGAGCCATTGAGTGACAATAAGACGCAAAGGATAAGGTGGATCTGGGTTTGCCTCTCAGATCTGCCATTTACTGAGTGGCCCAAGAGAAGCCACCTATCTTCTGTGAATCTCTGTTTCCTCACCTATTTTATAGAATTAATGAAATGATACCTATAATGTGCCTGGCACAAGGAACACGCAATAAATGTTAGGTATTATTATTGTTGTAGAAAGTTTATAAACAGAGGAGTGCCATTATCTGATTTGTTTTGGAAAGGTAAGGCTAAAGGCCTTGTGGAGGATGGGTCAGAGGTAGAAGCAGTTACTTAGGGTTCTCATTGACCCATTCTCCAACACACAGCTACAGGGAGTGAGGAGAGCCAATCTTGTTACCATCTTGTGTGCGCCCTTGCTTCTCTGGCCTTCGTTCACCAACACCAAAAGCAGTAACAACCACAATAGTAACCGTTACTGTTAAGTTTACCTTTATTTGGGTAGTGTGCTCAGGGGAGGGGTTTCCTCCCCCAGTCCCAGGAAATGAACCATCACTGGCTCCCCACAGACCGTGAATTCGACAGTCTCTGAATTCTGACTGGGATGTTGGTACCATTATATTTAATGTGTTTGTTGATACAATTGTGATTGTGTTTCAGTCTACTAAGTTGCTATTTTGTTTTTCATTCTTTGATACTTTTTCTCCATTACTGCCTTGTTTTGCCCTGAGTCTCTTATGATTCAGTTTTATCTTCTTACGATACCTCTCCTTTTAGAGGTTGCCCTAGTGTCTACAATATACATCTTTTACTGATCATTTTCCACCTTCAAATAGTACTATGTGCCTTCACATATAAGAATCTTACACGGTATACTTCCAATTCCCTTTTCCATCCTTTCTGATGTTTGCCACATTTTGCTTCTATTTTGTGTTAAACTCCCACATACACTGATATTATTTTACTTTTTAGAAGCAGTTATCTTTTAAAGAGATTTAAAATGAGAAAACTGTATTTTATGTGCATGCAAATATTTACAACTTCTGGTGCTTTTTAAAAAAAATGTAGATCCATATTTCCATCTTGTCTCATTTTTCTTCTACATAATGTCCGTAATATTTCTTCTAGTGCAAGTTTGCTGGTGATTAATTTTCTCATCCTTTATGTCAAAAGTCTCTTTATTGCCTTCATTTTTGAAAGATATTTTTACTGAGTATAAAATTCCAGGTTTGTAGCATTTTACATTTTCTCACTCACTACTTTAAAGATGTCACTCTGTCTTCAGGCTTGCTTTGTTTCTGACAAAATGTGTGCTGTATTGGTTTAATGTTCCTCTCCATATATCAGTATTTTTTTCCTCTACTTGTTTAAAAATTTTTTATAATAAGAGCAGCCTCTTTTTTTTTTTTTAACTCAGAGTTTTGCAGCAATTCTACTATGGTTGCCTTTGTGTGGTTTTCTGCTTGGGGTTTGCTGGATTTGGGGGGATTTGTATAGTTTTCATCAAATATTATAAAAGTTTTGGTCTTTGTATCTTCAAATAATTTTTTTGTTCTACCTCCTTCTCTTCTTTGGCAACTCTGATGACACATGTTAATCTGCCTGATGTTGTCCCAGAGGTCACAGAGGCTCTGTTCATTTTTTCACTCAAGGATATCAACATTATTTTCAATCATCATGTCTCCCTAAGCTCCCCTTGGCTGTGACAGTTCCTCAGATTTTCCTTATTTTTGATGACCTTGGCAGTTTTGTGGAGCACTGGTCTGATATTTTGTAGAGTTTTTCTCTGTTGGAATTTTTCTGATGTTCTTCTCATGATTGACTGGGGTTATGGGTTTTTGAGAGGAAGACTACAGAGGGAAAATACCATTTCATCACATCATATCAAGGAGAGATACCATCAGCTTGACCTAACACTGTTAGTGTTACCCTTGATCAACTGGATGAGGTTGTGTTTGTCAGGATTCTCCACTATAGAGTTATTGTTCTGCCCTCTTCCATACTGTACCCTTTGGAAGAAAGTCACTATGCACAGACCACACTTAAGGAGTGGACAATTGTGCTCTTGGAAGATGGGGTGTTTATATAAATTATTTGGAATTCTTGTGCATGGGAGATTTGTCTCTTCTCTCCCATTTATTTTTTTCTTTGAATATGTATTAATATCAATATGGATCGTGATATTTATTTTATACTTTGGGCTATAATCCACTGCTACTTTATTTTGTTGTTCAAATTGTCCCAGCTGTGGCCCCTGGGAACTATTTCAATTGGTTTTTGGGTCCCTTTGATGTACCCCCATCATTGTGGGTTTGTTTGTTTTAGAACAAATTCATCCTTTTCTGGCACTACAAGATTCTCCTGGCTTATCTTGTAAACTGCTTGGCCCAGTCTTAGAATTAGCCATTTCTCTAAGGAGCCCTAGTTTCTTTTATTGGTATGAGAAATTTCTTGTCCCTGGAGAACTGATTACAGATGATTTTTTCTTTTCTTTTCTTTTTTTTTCTTTGTGCTTTTTGGTAGCTTCCAAATTTGTTAAAATGAATCTCTATTGCCTCTGTAATCAGAAAGAGTACAAAATGATATCTAAAATCAGAGAGTTAGGATAAAGAAAATAATTTCCATAATCTGCCTTCTTATCATACTGGTTTAGGAGTATCTAAGACCCACTTCACATAACAATCATAAATCATAAAATTAACTCTTCTTACCAATGCTTGCACTGTGAACTGAATAGGGAGATTTGAGTGATCTGCAGACAATCATGGTTTCAGAGATTGAGTTCTGCTGCATGTAACAGAAAAACCCAGATATTAGTGATGTAAATAAAATAGGAGTTCAATTTTCTCTCGTGTGACATGCAATCTGAAGTGGGCAGTCCAGGCTGGGACAGGAGCTCCACGTCACTAATGCCACTCTTCTGCTCAGCCATGCTGGGTACATGGCTTCCACCCCCAAGGTTATATCTCATGGTCCCCATGGCTGCCACAACTCAAAGCTTCACATCTTCATTCCAGACTGAGAGAAAGAGAAAGTAGATGAGCAAAATATACCAGGAACTTTTTCAGAAGCCCCAGTTGGTGATGTCTGCTTACAAATCATTAGCCAGAACCAAGTCACATGACCACCTCAGCTGCAAGGGATGATGGGAAATGTGAATTTTAACAGGCATCCCCCAAATTGAGATTCTCTAGTAAAATAGAAGGGGAGAAAGGGTTTGGGTGGGCAACTCAAAATGTCTGCCAAATGTGGCCAGCAAGAAACCAGGAATGGTCCAGCCTTTTATCTCATAGGCCCTTCTGTGTGCATTTCTTCCACATAGATTCTCATTTACCTCACAGAACTCTTGGGACTCAGAGGTGGATATTACTATTCCCACTTACCTATGAAGAAACTGGAGTTCGGATAAATCAAGTAGCTCCCTCAGGGTCACCCCACTTAGCAAATTCCAGAGCTGGGTTTCTAACTCTTGTCTTCTTGACTTCTTCCCACTGCACCATCCTGACTTCACTGGTCTGCAGTTGGCATCATTGTTCATTTATTCTTTCAGCCACTGACATGTGCTCTTGTGTCCTGGCTCATAGAGATATTTAGTGTGGGTCCAATGGATGAGTGAATGAGGGGTGCTTACTCTAGTGGAGAGCAGACATTGATCAGGGCCATACAGGGCCGTCTCCAGGGCATTGTGAAGGGTCCCTTCTTTCTGGAGGCCACTAGGGAATGGTCACCAAGAATATACATTGCATCTGAGCCTGGAAGACTGGGAAAGTGAGGGCAATGCAAGCAGAAGGAAGGTGCATCCCAGGCATGAAAGGTTTTTAGTGCAGGTGGGAAGATGGGGTGAGGATCTTCCTGAGCAGAAGGACCCAGGGTGGTAGGGCTGGTCTGGATGCTCCAGAGGCCCTGTGTCCTGTGGGTTGAGCACATTGAGGAAATGATCTGCCAGCAGAGCTGGGCCTTGGGTATCTGTTGGTGCCCAGTTGGCTTCCACCACGTGTTTACAGCCCCTCGCACACATCTGTTCTGCCGTGTTCTCATACATTCTGTTTCTGGAGTTTACACAGGGAACACCCAATGTGATGCATGGGAAACACTGGTGGTTTGCACTGTGGTTCCTTCATTTTTCAGAGCGTGTGAGTTTACTCGTCCCTGCTGGTGAGCTGTGGGGGTTGATGGTCCATGGGCTCACCTGGGTTCCCAGCTTCTGTGACACCTTGGCTGTATGCGCCCTGAAGCTTAAAACCATGGGCCACATTTCCCTTAAAACTGCACCTCTAGAAGCCAAGACAAGAGGTGTGTGTAGAGGGAGTGGCCTTGGAGAATGGAGTTTTTTCCAGAGACGGTTCTGTGAAAGCAATATTCCTTCTATAGTGGGTCCAACAGTGGACAGGTTACACACATGGCCAGGTCACAAAAGCATCATTTTCTCCTTTTCTATAACAACTTAATTTCCATTTTTAGCCAACATTCTGTCCACTGCAGAAAGCTTAATCCATTCATGGCCAGGTAAGCCCCATCAAATTTCGTGATTTCTTAGTCAACTTTAGTTTAAGCTCAGGTGATTTCAGGGTTTCTCTCTCCCTTTATCCCACAACTAGCATTCTGGTTTCATGGAGCCGGAGGTTCTGGCCCATGGTTCTCCTTGGTAAGCACCTTCACGTGTGCAACCAGCCTGCCTGAGGTTTGGATATCAGTCTCCATCCACCTCAGCTGGTGGCCGGGGCTGTCATCTGTGGTTGTGACATCAAAGGCTCTAGGGCCCTCCCCCAGCTAGGGCCTGCACCCCTGTCTGCTCTCCTTGTGCCATGCAGGGTGGGGGTGGATTCTGTGACACTGCCCTCAGGCCCTCTGCTGGGACCCCACTGTGCCAACCACCCCCCCAGCACCATGAGGACAGTGCACTTTCCCCTGGGCTGCTGTTCTTCTGAGCCCCAGAAAGGAAGACATGCAAATCTCCTCTCAGATGCTCCACTAACTGGCCTTCTTAACATTCCCCCCTGCCCCTCTCACACCCTGGGGCTCAGGCTCTTCTTGCAAGAGGGGACACAATGTGGAATTCCTTCTGGAAGTTACTGTCTTGTCATCCTGCCCTCTCCTCCTCTTCCTTCTTCCCCCACAGCCTCACATCCTGTTAGGTTAGAAATCTGGGTTTTCTTCATAATATATTTTTGCCAACTCTATTGTTTGTGGTCCAGTCTTTACACTTAGAACCCTTTTGACCTCTCCAAGTTTGCCTCTTGCAGTTACGACTTTTGGATTTAAAACTGTGTCTTCTAAGCATGGACAGACATTTCTCCAAGGAAGATATCCAGATGGCCAATAGATACATGAAAAGATGCTTGACATCAGGGAAATGCAAATCAAAACTACAAAAAGATATCACCTCACACCTGTCAGAATGGCTAAAATCTAAAACACAAGAAATGAGTGTTGGTGAGGATATGGAGAAAAAGGAAACCTCGTGCACTATTGGGGATGCAAAGTGGTGCAGCCACTCTGGAAAACAGTATGGAGGTTCCTCAAAAAGTGAAAAATAGAACTACCCTACAATCCAGGAATCATACTACTGGGTGTTTATCCCAAAGAATACAGAAACACTAATGCAAAGGGATACATTCACCCCAATGCTTATAGCAGCATTATCTACAGTAGCCAAGATATGGAAGCTGCCCAAGTGTTCATCAACAGATGAATGGATAAAGAAGATGTGGTATACACACACACACACACACACACACACACACACACACACACACACACACACAAAGGAATATTACTCAGCCATCAAAAGAATGGAATCTTGCCATTTGCCATGACATGGATGGAACTAGAGGGTATTATGCTAAGCAAAATAAGTCAGTCAGAGAAAGACAAATACCATATGGTTTCACTCTTATGTAGAATTTAAGAAACAAAACAAATGAGCACAGGGAAAAAAAGAAAGAGAGAGTGAGAGAGGCAAACCAAGAAACAGACTCTTAACACTAGAGAACAAATTGATGGTTACCAGAGGGGTGGGGGCTGGGGGCTGGGTGAAATAGGTGATGGGGACTAAGGAGAACTCTTGTCATGATGAGCACCAGGTGTTGTATGCAAGTGTTGAATCACTATATTGTACACTTGAAGCTATTATTACGCTGTATGTTAACTATACTAGAATTGAAAGAAAAATGTAAGAATATATCTTCTGTGGTTTTTAAGAGATGATTTTGGAAGTCCATTGCTTCTGTTTTAACTCTGCTCTTTGCTGGGTCATTCAGAGATGATGACCATGTGTGTTGAATGCTGCTGCCTGTTTGGGTAATGGGTACAAGGAAATGGGGTGCGGTGGGGAGATCTTGATTAGCCCAGAATGTTCTTTGGTCCACATCCAGGTATCTGTCTCTGGTGGAGACCCCAGGGATGTTTGCTAAGGGGGCAGATATCTGCAAAGGGAGAACGATCCTAGATGATCTCAGACTGAGAATTTCAATCGTCAGAAGCTCTGTCCCCATGATTCTAAGTTGGTAAAATAAGGAGCTCAGCCTTGCCTACCTCACGTATGCAGTGTGTGCGTGGGAGGAAGAGTTTACACACAGGACAGGGAAAACCGTGAGCTGCTGGTACAGCTAATGTTGGCAGTGGGCCCAGGGTTGCCGGGGAAGGTCCTGGGGGACCCCTTGTTTCCCTGTGAGCAGCTGTGCATAAGCTGTCCCCACCACCCAGCCTTGGCCCTCCACCAAGGAGGACTATGAAGAGCCAATCCTGAAGACCTACTGTGTTGCCTGGGACTGCTCTAGCACTTCATGTTAATAATCCATTTACATTTCACCTCAACTCTGCAAGGTGCATACTAACATCAACCCCATTTACAGATGGGAAACTGAGGTCCCATAGTTGAGTAACATAGGCAGATTCAGAAGCTTATAGGTGATGGAGTCAGGATTAGCACCCAGGCAGTTTACTCTCTGATCCTGCATCCTCAGCAGGTTGCAAGGATGAGTGGTGGCTCCAGAGGGCTAAGTGTGTCGGCTCTTTTAGGAGGTCCCCATAAAAGCTGTGGGCACTGGAAAATGAGGTCTCCTTACAGGAAGCTGAGATGCCCTTCTTGGGTATAAGTGCTGGGGACTTCCTGGGGACTTTCTTATTGCATATCCAGGTTGGATCCACTCAGAAGCTGATATGTCATGGGAATCGGTCAGCATTAGGTGAACTGGCTTGACACAAGCTGCTGTCAATGTCACTTCTTCCAAGATTTCAGTCCTCATCTACAAAATGAACACAGGAATCTCTACTGTCAAGCATGTGTGTGTCGGTTACTTGCAACAACAGAACAGAAGATGGCTAGATGGGTGGCAGGTGTGCCATGACAATGTCTGCACATTGGTGGTGGCTCAGAGCTCCAGGAAGGAAAGAAAAGAAGTCACATGTATGAAGCACCTCCCGGAGGGAGTGGTGTTCTCTCAGGTGATCACATGACATTCATGACCTTGTAAGATGAACATCTGACTCCATCAAGGCTGGTCCTAGCCTTTCCCAATTCCTTGAAAAGTCACAGTGTCGGTTCTGCTTCAGGGTCTTTACCTGATGGGTCCTGCTTCCTGGGACATTTCCCTTCTCTGCAGCATGCTCTTGTGCACCCGCACATACATGCCATCGTTGGTCTTCTGTTGGCTAACGTCTTTAGATCCCACTTAAATGTCCCTTCTGAGAAACACTGTCTGATGTCCAGACCTAGCCTGGTTCCCTCTTTATGCTCCCATGGTCCTACGTGTCTTATGTAAAATATACATCACCCTGGTGATTTGTACAAATCAGCATGCCTGGCTGGACAGACTCGGGGAAGGTGACTTTGTCTTATCCACAACCGTGTCCCGAGCAGCTCACACACAGCCAGACACATAATAACTGCTTGGTTCACACTTGGTGGATGAGTCAGTGAATTTTTAGCATCTCTATTTGCACACAGGAGGGGAACAAGGCTCAGAGACGCGCAGGGACCCGCTCAGGGTCACCCAGCTGGCGAGAGGCACGGCTGGCCTGCAACTCTGAGCTTACCATCCCAACATCAACAGGTGCTAAAAAGGCTTGCTTCAGAGCACTGTGGGAGGGCCGAGAGACTGGGAAGAAAGGACGTGGAAATCATTCCTGCATTCCGAACACGTACAAAGGGAAAAGAAAACACACGCTTGAACAGGAGCTTGTTTTCAACCCTTCCAGATCATCTTATTCCCACACTCGCTCACTGCAGGTGTCTACTCATCCGTCCAGAGACCTGCCTGAGCCCTTCCTTTGAAACAACAACTCATGCTGAGCTTCTCCCTTCCCGCACCTGCTTGTTTTTCTCCCTGTGCTCACTACGTCTGACACATTCCCTGCGTACCTGATGGGCCATTTGTGGCCGCACCATGGAGCTGCCCTGTCCCGCTGGGGGATGGGGACTCTGGTAGGCTTCTTCACAGCCACATCTATCCCCCGTGGCCAGAATGGTGCTGACACCTACAAGGCACTCAGTAAAAAGTTGTGGAGTCAATGCAAAGTGAACAAAATGCATAAATTAAAAAACTTGCATCATCCTCCTAAGCTGCTTCCTGTCTTAAAAACCTATTTTCACTGAGCAATCTTATTACGGCTGTTAGACTGGAGCTCGAGTGTCTGGAAAGGTCACAGTCAGCTGGAATAGCTAAAATTAAAATTTTAAAGTTCATTAGCATGGATGAGTGTGCAGTGAGGGGGACGCTCCGACACTGAGGGCGGGGTGTAAACTGAAAGAGGTTCTCTGAAAAGCCTGACTCCTCACAACCTTGTCAAGGGTACGTGTTGTCCAACATTGAGAATTTTGTCAATCTGACAGGTGAAAAATTGCCTACAAAGGTAGTTAAAAAAGCTGTATTGGGGTATAACTGGCATATGATAAATTGCACATACTTAAAATGTATAATTTGATGCACTTTGACATATGGATACTGTTATACCATCATCAAAATCAAGGTAATGGACATATGCATCCCCCAGAAAAGTTTCCCTGTATCCCTCTGCAACCCTCTCTCTAAAGGCACCCCACCCCACTCCTAGGCCACCACTGACCTGTCCTATGATTATAGATTAGTTTGCATTTTAAGGCATTTTATATAAATGAAGCCAAGCAAATATACTCTTTTTTGTTTGACTCCTTTCACTCTGCATAGTTATTTGGAGTCTCATCCGTGTTGTCGCACAGATCAGCAGTTCATTCTATCTGTTGCAGAGTAGAGCTCAGGTGCATAGACATACCCCAACTCACTTGGTCATAATCTGCTGATGGACATATGAGCTGTTCCAGGTTTGGACTATTGCAAAATAAAGCTTCTGTTTGTGGTCATGTATAAATCCTTGTGTGGACATATGCTTTCATCTCTCTTGGTTTTAGTTAGGATTTCATATGTTTGTTTGCCAACCATATGTCTTCTTTGGTGAAGCATCTGTAAAACCTTTTCCCCATTTTTCTGTTGGGTTGTTTGTTTTATTAGTTTTGAGTTCTGAGAGTTTGTTATAGATTCTGGATATACATCCTTTATCAAATATATGATTTGCAAATATTTTTTTCTCACTCTGCAGCTTGTCTTTTCATTATTTTTTTTAAAGATTTATTTGTTTTATTATTTTGAAAGAGAGAGTTGGGGGAGGGGCAGAGGCAGAGGAAGAGAGAGAATCTCAAGCAGACTCCCCACTGAGTGTGGAGCCCGCCTTGGGGCTCAATTGCATGACCCTGAGATCGTGACCTGAGCTGAAATCAAGAGTCGGATGCTTAACTGATTGAGGCACCCAGGCGCCTTGTCTTTTCATTCTTTTAACGGTGACTTTTTGAAGAGCAGAGTTATTAATGTTGATGACATCAAATTCGTCAGCCTTTTGTTTCATAGATACATACCTTTCATAGATAGATATCTATGAAATCTTTGCTCAACTCAACATCACAAAGGGTTTTTCCTGTGTTTCCTTCTATAAGCGTGTGTGTGTGTGTGTGTGTGTGTAGTTTTATAGCTTTGCATTTACATCTCTGATCCATTTTGAGTGGGGGCTTTTGGTATATAGTGCAAGCTATGAATCATATTTCTCTCTCTCTCTTTTTTTTTGCAAGAACATGTCCAATTGTTACAGCCTTATTTTTTTGAAAAGGCTATTCTTCCTCCACTGAATTGGTTTTGTATCTTTGTCAGAAATCAGTTGTGCACATATGAGTCAGTCTATTTCTGTCATCTCTATTCTGTTCCATTGATCCATTTGTTTATTTTGATACCAATAGCAGTTTCTTACTTGCTATGGTTTTACTGCCTTAGATGAGGCAGTGTTGGATATGTAAATTTGTTGTTCTTTTACAAGGTTGCTTTGGCTAGAAGAGGTTCTTTGCATTTCCATACAAATTTCAGAATTACTTGTCAATTTCTACTCAAAAGCCTGCTGTGATTTTGGTTCAGATTATGTTGAATCCATAGATCAGTTTAGGGAAAATTTGCATGTTAACAAGACTGAGTCTCCTGACCCATGGATGCAGTGTAGCTCTCCGCTTACTCCAGTCTTTTGAAATGTCTCTCAGCAGTGATTTGTAGTCTTAGGTGTACTTTTATCAGATTTACCCACAGGTAGTAAATACTTGCAATACTATTGTAAATCATACTGCTTTTTAAAATTTCAATTTTTGTTTTCTTTTCACTGATAGCATATAGAAATTCAATTGATTTTTGTTTGTTTACTTGTATCCTGCAAGTTTGCTAAACTCACTCATTAGTTTTAGTGGCTTTTCTGTAGATCACATCAGTTCTATTTAGACAATCATGGAGTCTTTGAATGAAGACAGTTTTACATCTTTTCCAACCAGGGTACATTTCATTTTTTTCTTGGCCTTATTGCACTGGCTAGAGCCCCCAGTACAATGTTTAAAAGAAGTGGTTAGAGCAGATAGAAGTGGTTTCTTCCTGATTCAGTCTTTTGCCGTGAAGTATGATGTTAGCTGTAAGTTTTTCATGGATGTTCTTTATCACGTGGAAGAATCTCTTTCAATTCCTACTTTGCTAATAGTTTCAATCAGAAATGGATGTTGGATTTTGTCAGATGGTTTATTTTCATCTATCAAGATGATCACATGGCTTTTCTTTTTCATCCTGTTATAGGATGAATCACATTGATTATTTTAAAATATTAAATCAACTTTGTATTGTTAGTATAAACCTAACTTGGTCATGATATGCTATTCTTTTTAAATATGTTATTGGTTTCTATTTGCAAAAATTTTGCTGGGAGCTTTTGCATCTAAGTTCATAACGAATATTGGTTTGTACTTTTCTTGTAATGCCTTTCTGGCTTTGGAATCAAGGTATTGATGGCCTCATAAAATTAGTTGGAAAGTCTATTCTCCCTTTACTTTCATGGAAAAGTCTGGGGAGAATTGCATTTATTTCTTCCATAAATATTTGCTAGAATTCACCAGTGAATTTTGGTGTCTGGGGTTTTTATTATTGGCAGGTTCTTTATATAGAACATATCAGGTTATCTGGGGATTTTGGAATAATCTTTGGTGGTTTGTGTCTTCTAAGGGATATTTTCATATCATCTCAGCTCATAAAGCTGTTCCTAATATTTCCTTATTTTCTTTTTATTTCATGTAGACTCTGTAGTGATGTCACTGCTTCATTCCTGGTCTAGAAAATCTGCCTTCTCTTCTTTTATTTTTTCCTAATCAGCCTGGCTAAAGGCTTGTCAATTTTATTGGTATTTTCAAAGAAACAGCTTTTAGTTATGGATTTTCACTACTCTTTCTTGTTTCATTGATCCTTGATCTTATTTTCATAATTTCCTTTATTTAAAAAAAAATTTAAGTTTTTGTTTAAATTCTAGCTAGTTAACATACAGTGTGGTATTAGTTTCAGGTGTATAATATAGTGATTCAACACTTCCATACAACATCTGGTGTTCATTCACTGACAAGTACACTCCTTAATCCCCATCACCTGTTTCCCCCATCCCCCCACTCCCCTCCCCTCTGTAACCATCAGCTTGTTCTCTGTAGTTAAGAGTCTATTTCTTGGTTTGCCTTTCTCTCTCCTTTTTTTTTTTTTTTTCCTTTATTTGCCCTCCTTCAGATTTAATTTGCTCTTCTTTTTTCTAGTTTCTTAAGGGAAATTTAAAGTGGAGATCTTTTCTCTTTTCTGATACAGGAAGTTAGTGCTGTGAATTCCCCCCTAATAAATGTGTTAGTCATAGCCAACAAATTTTGAGAGTGTCAGTTCTGGGTGGAGTCCACTTGATTTCTTATCATCATTTTACATAACATTTTCTGCTTCTTTACATACCTGGTATTACTGGATTGAATGACAATCATTTTAGTTTGTTGGGTGCTAGATATTTTGTATTCCTATAAATAAATAACCCTTAAGCCTTGTTCTAAGATGCAGTTAAGCACTTGGAAATATTTTAATCCTTTTGAGTCTGGTTTTTAAGATCTATTAGGTGGGACCAGAACAGTGTTTAGTTTATGGCTAATTATTCCCCACTATTGGGATATGATGTAAGTACCCTACAGGCTGATCCCTGAATTATAAGGTTTTCAAGTCTGGCTGGCAGGAAACAGCACTATTCCCAGCCCCCTGTGAGCACTGAATGCGAATCCCTCCAATGTCTTTGGGTGGTTCTTTCCCCGGCTTCAAGTGGCTTTCTCACACCTGCTGACAGCACTGTAATGAGTAGTTGAGGGTGACCCTTTGCAGGTCTCTGGAATTCTCCCTCTCTTGTACTCCTCCCAGAATCTTTGGACACCTTGAACTGTCTGGACTCTGAGCTCTGTCTCCTTAACTCACGGAGCCCTCGGGCCCCACCTGGGTTCCCTGCTCTGCAGCAGTGCCTAGAGTGTCTTGCAAGGCAGAAAGTGAGGGCAGTTTTGAGCTTACGTCATTTATCTCCCATCTGTCATGGTCACTGTCCTTCGTTGCCTGATGTTCAGTGTCTTGAAAGCTATTGTTTGTACCTTTTGTTTATTAAAAATTTTTTTTCCAGTGGAAGGGTTAATCTGATCCTTGTTACTATATCTTTTTTGTAATCTTTGGACTAAAGTAGTTTTAATTTACCTTTCTCATATCAGCAAGGTTATGCATTAGGATCATACAATTATGATTCTTTTTCTGTAAATTATCTATTCATTTCTTGGCTCACTTTTCTCTAGGGTCTTTCTTCCTCCTATGATTTTGGTAAACTCAATAGAGATTTATATATTAAGGATAATAACTCTTGTTATGATTATGAATTTAAATTCCAAATATTTTCCAAGTATAATATTTGTCATTTTAATTTTTATGGGTTTTGTCATGCAAATGTTTTTGATTTTTATGTAAAAATATTTCCCTTATTGTTTCTAAATTATTAACTGTATTTCTTTTTTTAAATTTAATTTAATTTTATTATGTTATGTCACCACACAATACATCATTAGTTTTTGATGTAGTGATCTACGACTCATTGTTTTCATATAACACCCAGTGCTCCATGCAGTAGGTGCCCTCCTTAATACCCATCACCGGTCTAACCCATCCCTCCCCCACCCTCCCCTCTAAAACCCTCAGTTTTTTTCTCCGGGTCCATAGTCTGTCATGGTTCGTCTCCCCCTCCTATTCCCCCCCTTCATTTTTCCCTTCCTTCTCCTAATGTCATTAACTGTATTTCTTAAGAAAATGATTTTTACGTAAAAATATTTTACCTTATTGCTTCTAAATTATTAGATGTATTTCTTAAAAAACAAACAACATAAATAAGCACATTAGGTGGAAATCAAGCAATACAGATAAACTTCTTAAGCATCCCTTGAGTGAGGGACACTAAGGTTCTGGTATAATAACTAGACTCCCAGTACCCAGATTTTTTTTAGAGAATAGTATCTTTGAAATATATTGGTATTGAATATCTACATGTATCTATGTTTGAAATCAGCTGCTAAAGTTGGGTATGGTGAAGGTTAATGTCTGCATATTGAATTCAGTTAATTCTTCCTCTCAAAGCTCTGGTTATAGAGAAATAGTCCTTGGGAAGAAACCCCAAGCACAGGACCCCAAGCAGAAAGACTCCCATTCAGAAATGGGCAACGAGTGGGAACAGGGAAGCACGACTAGGGGAAAGAGGAGCCACCATTTGAACACCTGCTATGTGGCAGCCCCTGTGGACGACAGTTGTATAAGAGAAGAGCTGCAGCGACTATCGTCCTGTTTGTGGCTGCCTCATCTTTGGAATACCCTTCTTAAATCTGGAAACTCTCCCTCCTCATCAGACCTGCATCCTTGAAGTAGAGGTCAGTAACTCACTTTCCCAGCTCCCCCTGTGATTCAGGACAGGTGTGTGAGTCCGGCTTCATGGAGGCGAACCTCTGATTGGGAAGAGAGGAATGATTGGATGAGACACGCGCCTGGGAAATCCGCTTGCGCGCGAGAATTACAGCAGACGCTGCTCTCAGGGCCCGGTGGGCAGCGCGGGGTTTCTGGGCTCCAGCCTCCCAGTCTGCCCTGGGAGCCAAGATGTCTGGGTTCAGTGGAAGTGGCAGCAGGGAGAACTTCACTGGAGGTGACCAGCAGGGGTCATTTAGCCTGGGACATTTAGCCACCAACCCTGATCCTCAGGCCCTTTGTGGGGGTTCGTCTGGGAGGTCTTTAATACCTTTAAATTGGTGCTGGGGAATCTCTGGCCATTGCCTATTATTTCAGGCTTGTCAGTAAGGAGACACATTTGAAGCTTGCAGCTTCGTCACAGCTGACCAGAAAAAAAGAGAGCGAAATAAAAATTTCTCCTTGTTTTCCTTAGAGAGTAGGGATGGCAGAAAGTACAACCATTGTGTTGCAGCCACCAGCCATTCCCTTTGTTCGTTGAAATAGGAATCTAGCATTTTCTATGTGTCAGATGCTGTGCTAGGCGACCGATCATTATGAGATGCAAGAGGAAAACCAGGTTATCAAACCTCTGTGACCAGCGAAGATATCAAAACAACAAAAGCCTCCGTCACTCAGTGTGACCTGGTCTGGAAGATAATTGTGTGCAGTGTGCACAGGGTGAGATATTTGAAATTACACAAAGCCCAGACATGTTAATTTGATAAATGAGCTGGAAGTTATTCCCTCCAACACCCAACAAGATTACAGGAAATTTGTTAGCACCGAATGGCAATACTTTACAGAAGAAAAGTCTCTGAAAGTGCTATCCCAGAGCCCTTCAGCTCCATTGCTATGAGTTAGGTTCTCTTGGGAAAGACTTCAAAGTTTAATGGTCAGTGCAAACCCCCAGCCTCTCACCTTTATGTGGCACCTCACAATTTTTAAAGCACATATGTTCATCCATTTCTTCAGCCAGTAGTTAATGGAGCATCTACTGGATGCCAGACACTGCTCTAGAATCAGTGAGCAGCAGTCAACACTAACAAATTCCTCCCTCTATGGAGGTAACACTCTCGTATCATTCTCTCACAGCATGACCAAACAGCTCTCTTAAATAAGTACCATTTTCCATATGGAAAATTGGGGTTCAGGTCATACGGCCTGTAAGCCCTTCCCCAGGTTTTTCTCTACAGAGCAAGACTGGTCTTTTATATATTTTATTTTTAAAAAAGATTTATTTATTTGAGAGAGAGAGAGTGGGGGTAGGGGCAGAGGGAGAGAATGTTCAAGCAGACTCCAAGTGCTGAGTGCAGAGCCTGATGCACAGGATTCGATCCCATGACCCATAAGCTCATGACCTGAGCTGAAACCAAGAGCTGGACACTCAACAAATGAGCCACCCAGGCGCCCCAAGACTGATCTTTTAAGAACTGTTTAAAATCCTCCAGCAGTTCCTCATCACTCTTTTTTTTTTTTTTTAATTCAAGTTAGTTAACATACAGTGTATTATTAGTTTCAGGGGTAGAATTTAGTGATTCATCAGTTGCATGTCACACCCAGTGCTCATTTCATCAATTGCCCTCCTTAATGCCCATCACCCAGTTACCCCATTCCCCCACTCCCCTCCAGCAACCCTCAGTTTGTTCCCTAGAGTTAAGAGTCTCTTATGGTTTGTCTCCCTCTCAGATTTCGTCTTCTTTTATTTTCCATCCTTTCTCCTATGATCCTCTGGGTTTTTCTTGAATTCCACATATGAGTGAAATCATATGGTATTTGTCTTTCTCTGACTGATTTATTTCGCTCAGCATAATACCCTCTAGTTCCATCCACATCATTGCAAATGGCAAGGTTTTATTCTTTTTGATGACTGAGTAATATTCCATCATATGTATATGCATACACACACACACACACACACACACACACACACACACAACATCTTTGTCCATTCATCTGTCAATAGATATCTGGGATATCACTCTTATGAGTAAAATCCAAATTTCTCATTATGGCCTGCAAGGTCTTGAAGGATCTGCCTCCTCCTTGACCTCATTTTGCACCTCTCCCCAACTTACTCACCATAATTCAGCCACAGTTATTTTCTCTCTATCCTTCCAGTATGCCAGGCTGGGTCCTGCCTCAGCACCTTTGCACCATCTATTCCTGAACACTCTACTCTCTGTATATTTCCTTGTCACTATTCAGGTTTCAGCTCAAATACTACCTCCTTGGGGAAGCCTTCTCAGACTTGTCTATCTTACCTTAAATTAGCCCACACCCATCCATCTTTCCTGCAACATTTGTTTTATTTTTTGGATAGCACTATCAGTCAGGTTTCTTAGTCACAAGCAATGGAAACAGACTCTGGCTGGTGTCATGCGGAAGGAAAAAAAACAGCCTTCCAGTTAGACGTACTGGCTTGTTCTTCCATCCCTTACCAGCTGCATGGCCTGAGACAAGCTCCTTAATTTCTGTGACCTTATAAAGATGTAAGTCAAGTCATGCACTTTTCCCAAAGTCTTCCAGAGGCTTCCCATCTCAGGCAGAGAAAAGTCAGGCTCCTTTATCTGCCCTGGAAAGCCATACCAACTGGACCATTCCTTGTCTGACCTCTTTTTCCATGGCTTCCCTTTCACTCTGCTCCAGCCACTTTGGCCCTTGAGCAGCCAGGCTTGATGCTGTCTCAGGCCCTTTGCACTTACTGATCACTCTCTCTGCAGTGCTCTGCTCTGAACATCAACCTGGCTTGCTCCCTCACTTCTCTTAAGACTTTGTTCAAATGTTACCATCTCACTGAAACCTTCCTTGGTTGAAAACTGCAACCTCTTCTGTACTTATCCCTACCATCCCTACCTCTTCTGTACTTATCCCTGCTTTATTTTTCTCCGTAGAACTCATCAGCATGCAACATACTGTGTCTCTTACTTACTTACTTGTTTATTGTCGGTCTCCCCTCACCCGAGTGACCGCTCCATGAGAAAAGAGGCTTCATCACCAGTGTGTTCTAGCACCTAGAATACAGGCACACACAGATCCGTTAAGTGAATGAGTGAACACGGCTCACTTCCTTTCCCCTCTTCTGTGTGGTAGGTGATTAGAGCTCCTTCCTGATGTTAGGATTGTGAGGTTGAACAGGATTAAGTCATCAGAGTGTCTGGCACACTGCCTGCAGGTTCTGGCAGTCTCCACACTCTCCCCCTCAGCTTGTAGGCCCAACTACCCACCCAACGCAAGCAGCCCAGGAAACAGATTGATTAACACTCTTCACCTTGAGCATCCTAAGGACCGTGTTTGAAGAAGTGTTAAAGCCAGTAAATATCAGCCGCTAAAGTCTTTCGTCTAGAAGGTTAGTCCAGAGGCAGCAGTAGTCACACTCAGGTGGCCCCTGGGGAGAGAGGACAAGGACACTCTGCTTTAGAAGGAAGGAGGACATAATCCATCCCTGTTCACCTGCAGATGGGGTGGGCAGAGAATCAATGAAAACAGAGGTTCCCCAGTCCAGCTTTTAAGAACACAGCTGTGGGCTCAGTTGTGCTTTAGGAGCCTGAGTCCTAGATCTTACCGTGTGACATCGGGTGTGATGGCTCATTTTATGTGTCAACTTGGCTGGGCCATGGACTCAGATATTTGGTTGAACATTATGTTGGATGTTTCTGTGAAGGTGATTTTTGGGTGAGACTGCCACTTAACTCGTGGACTTTAAGTAAAACAGATTGCTCTCCACAATGTGGGTGGGCTTCATCTAATCAGTTGAAGGCCTGAAAGGAACAGAAGACTGACCTCCCCTGAACAAGAAAGAATTCTGCCCCAGATAGACTTTGGACTTGAACTGAAACAGTGCCTCTTACCTGGGTCTCTAGCATGCTCACCTGCCCTACAGATTCTGGATTTGCCAGTCTCCTTAAAGTAAATCTATCTACATGTTCTATTTCTCCAGATAATCCTAACACTTTGGGCAAGTTTATGTCTTGATGAAACTGACACTCAGTTCACTTGTCACTAGTGAGGTAGTGTGGTCAGTGGGTAGAAGCATGGACCTAGTGCCATCTGACCTGGCTCCCCTCTCCTTCCATAGCTCTGTGACCTTCAGCGAATTGCTGAACCCCCTTGTGCCTCAGGTTCTGCAAAGCAGTGGAGGTAATCATGTTAAATCCTTTGTGGAGTTAGTTTGAGAATTAAAAATGAGCTAGTGCCCATGCATGCTGACCAGCTAGAGCTGCACACTGATCACTACCAGCATGTGAAGACTAAGAAAATACATGAAGCCACAGAACACATCAGTGAGGAACACATCAGTGAGCATGCTAAGTCAGCAGACTCACTCCAGTTCTCAATACCTGTTAGATGGCATTGTTAATTCTTTGTAAATGAGCGAAATCTTATTCATAAGATGAGTACAAATTCAACCCAGGCCATAAGAAGTTGGAAATATCTTTTTTTTTTAATTTGGATTGGAATTTTATTGAGTCTTTAGTAGAACAGTTTACAAAGAATTGACAACAATATCCATAAGCCTAGTAAATCTAATTTACTTTTTGAGATGGTCAGATGTCTGATAATCTCAGTCGTGTGGAATCTGCTGGCAAATCCAGGAATTGGGAGCTCCTAGAGACATACTGTGTACGTA
This sequence comes from Halichoerus grypus, assembly GCF_964656455.1. Classification (NCBI taxonomy): domain Eukaryota; kingdom Metazoa; phylum Chordata; class Mammalia; order Carnivora; family Phocidae; genus Halichoerus; species Halichoerus grypus. The sequence continues at coordinate 5,434,730 of NC_135714.1, forward strand.
CCGTCCAAAGCCACACAACTGGTTCTGTAGGAAGAGTCAGGGAAGAGACTCAAGTCCCCGGAGCCCCCAGGCTGCTGGATCAGTGTCATCTGTAAAACGAAGCATCAGAGAATTAATTGACTTTCTAACCCTTGGTCTTTTATCTTGTTCAGCTTTAGAATCCTGATGTCCAGCCAGTGCCTGTCCTACTGGAAGGACTTGCACTTCTGTTGAATTGCTTGTAATGGCAAGAAGGTAAGACCAAAGACAGGGGACTTGACGGATCTAGAAGATTAAAGAATTTTAAATAGAATGGCCTAGAGCCGTCTTCATGAAGCATTAATCAGTTTCCCCCATTTCTATAGCCATCAGGGCATCCATGCATCATATGTAAGTTCTGATTGGTCCATGTACTTGAGCTGAGTGGCTCCAGGGGTTTCCTCCTACCTTACCCCCCACATTAAGTAGACTTGCTCTGCCAGTCACAGCAATTCACACATATGAGATGAGTACGAAGTTAACCCAGGTCAATGGTACCGTCTGAGGGTGCACATTGGGCAGCTCAGGTCCCTGAGAATCATGCCCATTTCAGGGATGAGGCAAAGAGAAGTTGGACTCTGCTCTTACAAATTTACCTCTTGGGAAGTGAATAGAAATTGCCTCTATGGAAATGCCAAGAGCTGGGAATACACTTCTTGCAAAGCTGGTAAATCGTGGCTGGCTGAAGTGTAGGTTGGTTTGGAAGTCTGTAGCAGAAGCAGTGAAGGCAGGGAATGTATCAGCGCCACCACCATCATCAAAGTGTCAACAACAAGGACAGTAGCAGCAACAGCATCTCCTCAGCAGTAGCAGCGGCACCAGGACCAACTCTCCCAGGGAGCTACAGTGTTTACTTCACACACATCAGCCCATTTAACCCTCGTGGGATTTGCCTGACAGGTAGGAAGGGGAGAGAATGTGGATGAAATTGTATCCCTGAGACATTTGTCATCCAGCAAAAAAGGATTGTTTTAGGGGTAGATGGGTCTAGGTTCTAATCCAGGTTCTTTTATTAAAGTTGAACAACATCAAGCAAGTTCTGTAACCTCCCTGAATTTCAACTTTTAATCTCTAAATGGGAAAAAATAATAGGAATCCTAGATTTGTTGTGAGGATTACATGAGGTCATGTGTGAGTTTCGAGGCACGCTCCCAGTGGGGTCCACCTGGGTGTGGAGGCATCTTGTTGAATCAGACTCTAACTTCTGAGGGGAATGAGGTCACTGTTCTGCCCACCCCTCTCTTTTCTAGTGTTCTCTGTCATTCATCATTTTGGTTTCTCCCAGCTGGGAGCTGTCAGAAAAGCGCAGAAGGGTGGGCAAATGCAGCTTTCATCCCCAAAGCTTGTCATCTTCAGCTTTTGCTGATGCTCAGTTCTGTTTTCTCAGGAAAGATTAAAAAAAAAAAGGCTTCACAAAGAAAAACACCATAAACAACCCTACTTCTTCAAGGCAGAGTTTCAGAAGACAGAGGAAATTGGACTTCAGTCCAACTGACAGCCTTATTTGTATGTTGGGTTCCATTGTTTGTTCTCAAGAGAATTGGTACCAAGGCAAGGATGCTTAGGGGGGCCCCGGGGTTGGCTAGCCACCTGCCATTAAACACTACCGCGTGTTCTTTAGGCTCCATGCCTGAAGGCAGCACAGTGCCTTTGAGAAGCAGAGGTGGGAGTGGTCCTTGGGAAATGCACATGTATGGAGGATGGCTTGACCTTTGACTGCCCAACAGAATTCATCCATGAACATAGGCCCTCTCTCCTCAGTTCTGGCATAGGGTAGGCACCAATCAATGAAGTCATAGCTCTCCATTAGCTTCTTGAAGTTAGGGGCTGCACTGTTTGCTTCCCCACTGTATTCCTATAACTTTTCCTCCCCTTTGGTTGTATTCTCTCAGAAGCAGAGCCTGAGTCAAAGATTCAGGTACAAGTGATTTATTAAGAAAATTCTCCCAGAAAGCTCCAGTTAGAAGGTGTGGGAAGGGGCAGGAGGGGGGAGACTTGGCATTGTGATCTGGGTAAAGCCCCTGCCTGTCTGATCTTGAGTGGTATGTTGAAGCAGAGATTACTTCTTAGAGTTTGTCCTGCCCACAGCGAAGGTTTGGGCTTTTTAATTCTCTCACTGGTCAGTTATTGGCTATGGGGCAGAGGGGTGGGCTCAGACTCTTTCAGAAATTCAAACCAGCAAGGAAGGTCTAGTGCTCAGGGGCAAGCCTGTGAAGGTCACAGGGGCAAAACCCTAGCAGCAAAGCATTCCAGGGACTGGGGATGACGCACAGGGCTGGTACCAGTGACGCACTGAGCTGGGCACCAGTGGTACCTGCTGCTATGCTTTCCCTGAATCCCAGGAATGAGTGAGGGATGACAAGAGTAAGCCTGCATTGATTCTCTCTTTTTTTTTATTGTTATGTTAATCACCATACATTACATCATTAGTTTTTGATGTAGTGTTCCATGATTCATTGTTTGTGCATAACACCCAGTGCTCCATGCAGAACGTGCCCTCTTTAATACTCATCACCAGGCTAACCCATCCTCCCACCCCCTGCCCTCTAGAACCCTCAGTTTGTTTTTCAGAGTCCATCGTCTCTCATGGTTCGTCTCCCCCTCCGATTTCCCCCCTTCATTCTTCCCCTCCTGCTATCTTCTTCTTCTTTTTTTTTTCTTAACATATATTGCATTATTTGTTTCAGAGGTACAGATCTGAGATTCAACAGTCTTGCACAATTCACAGCGCTTACCAGAGCACATACCCTCCCCAGTGTCTATCATCCAGTCAGCCCATCCCTCCCACCCCACCCCCCACTCCAGCAACCCTCAGTTTGTTTCCTGAGATTAAGAATTCCTCATATCAGTGAGGTCATATGATACATGTCTTTCTCTGTTTGACTTATGTCGCTCAGCATAATACCCTCCAGTTCCAACCACGTCATTGCAAATGGCAAGATCTCATTCCTTTTGATGGCTGCATAATATTCCATTGTATATATATATATATACCACCTCTTCTTTATCCATTCATCTGTCAATGGACATCTTGGCTCTTTCCACAGTTTGGCTATTGTGGACATTGCTGCTATAAACATTGGGGTGCACGTACTCCTTCGGATCCCTACATTGGTATCTTTGGGGTAAATACCCAGTAGTGCAATTGCTGGATCATATGGTAGCTCTATTTTCAACTTTTTTGGGAACCTCCACACTGTTTTCCAGAGTGGCTGCACCAGCTTGCATTCCCACCAAAAGTGTAGGAGGGTTCCCCTTTCTCCGTATCTCCCCCAACATCTGTCATTTCCTGACTTGTTAATTTCAGCCATTCTGACTGGTGTGAGGTGGTATCTCATTGAGGTTTTGATTTGGATTTCCCTGATGCCGAGCGATGTTGAGCACTTTTTCATGTGTCTGTTGGCCATTTGGATGTCTTCTTTGGAAAAATGTCTGTTCATGTCTTCTGCCCATTTCTTGATTGGATTCTTTGTTCTTTGGGTGTTGAGTTTGATAAGTTCTTTATAGATTTTGGATATTAGCCCTTTATCTGATATGTCATTTGCAAATATCTTCTCCCATTCTGTCGGTTGTCTTTTGGTTTTGTTGACTATTTCTTTTGTTGCGCAAAAGCTTTTTATCTTGATGAAGTCCCAATAGTTCATTTTTGCCCTTGCTTCCCTTGCCTTTGGCGATGTTTCTAGGAAGAAGTTGCTGTGGCTGAGGTCAAAGAGGTTGCTGCCTGTGTTCTCCTTTAGGATTTTGATAGACTCCTGTCTCACATTTAGGTCTTTCAACCATTTTGAGTCTATTTTTGTGTGTGGTGTAAGGAAATGGTCCAGTTTCATTCTTCTGCATGTGGCTGTCCAATTTTCCCAACACCATTTGTTGAAGAGACTGTCTTTTTTCCATCGGACGTTCTTTCCTGCTTTGTCAAAGATTAGTTGACCATAGAGTTAAGGGTCCATTTCTGGGCTCTCTATTCTGTTCCATTGATCTATGTGTCTGTTTTTGTGCCAATACCATACTGTCTTGATGATGACAGCTTTGTAATAGAGCTGGAAGTCCGGAATTGTGATGCCGCCAGCTTTGCTTTTCTTTTTCAACATTCCTCTGGCTATGCGGGGTCTTTTCTGGTTCCATACAAATTTTAGGGTTATTTGTTCCATTTCTTTGAAAAAAGTGGATGGTATTTTGATGGGGATCGCATTGAATGTGTAGATTGCTCTAGGTAGCATTGACATCTTCACAATATTTGTTCTTCCAATCCATGAGCATGGAACGTTTTTCCATTTCTTTGTGTCTTCCTCAATTTCTTTCATGAGTATTTTATAGTTTTCTGAGTACAGATCCTTTGCCTCTTTGGTTAGATTTATTCCTAGGTATCTTACGGTTTTGGGTGCAGTTGTAAATGGGATCGACTCCTTAATTTCTCTTTCTTCTGTCTTGTTGTTGGTGTATAGGAATGCCACTGATTTCTGTGCATTGATTTTATATCCTGCCACTTTACTGAATTCCTGTATGGGTTCTAGCAGTTTTGGGGTGGAGTCTTTTGGGTTTTCCACATAAAGTATCATATCATCTGCAAAGAGTGAGAGTTTGACTTCTTCTTTGCTGATTTGGATGCCTTTTATTTCTTTTTGTTGTCTGATTGCTGTGGCTAGGACTTCTAATACTATGTTGAATAGCAGTGGTGATACTGGACATCCCTGCTGCGTTCCTGACCTTAGGGGGAAAGCTCTCAGTTTTTCCCCATTGAGAATGATATTCGCTGTAGGTTTTTTGTAGATGGCTTTTATGATATTGAGGTATGTACCCTCTATCCCTATACTCTGAAGAGTTTTGATCAAGAAAGGATGCTGTACTTTGTCAAATGCTTTTTCTGCATCTATTGAGAGGATCATATGATTCTTGTTCTTTCTTTTGTTAATGTATTGTATCACACTGATTGATTTGCGGATGTTGAACCAACCTTGCAGCCCAGGGATAAACCCCACTTGGTCGTGGTGAATATTCCTTTTAATGCACTGTTGGATCCTATTGGCTAGTATTTTGGTGAGAATTTTTGCATCCATGTTCATCAGGGATATTGGTCTGTAACTATCCTTTTTGATGGGGTCTTTGTCTGGTATTGGGATCAAGGTAATGGTGGCCTCATAGAATGAGTTTGGAAGTTTTCCTTCCATTTCTATTTTTTGGAACAGTTTCAGAAGAATAGGTATTAATTCTTCTTGAAATGTTTGGTAGAATTCCCCTGGGAAGCCATCTGGCCCTGGGCTCTTGTTTTTTGGGAGATTTTTGATGACTGCTTCCATTTCCTTAGTGGTTATAGGTCTGTTCAGGTTTTCTATTTCTTCCTGGTTCAGTTTTGGTAGTTGATACATCTCTAGGAATGCATCCATTTCTTCCAGATTATCTAATTTGCTGGCATAGTGTTGCTCATAATATGTTCTTATAATTGTTTGTATTTCTTTGGTGTTGGTTGTGATCTCTCCTCTTTCATTCATGATTTTGTTGATTTGGGTCATTTCTCTTTTCTTTTTGATAAGTCTGGCCAGGGGTTTATCAATCTTGTTAATTCTATCAAAGAACCAGCTCCTAGTTTCATTGATCTGTTCTACTGTTCTTCTGGTTTCTATTTCATTATTTCTGTTCTGATACTTATTATTTCTCTTCTCCTGCTCGGTTTAGGCTTTATTTGCTGATCTTTCCCCAGCTCCTTTAGGTGTAGGGTTAGGTTGTGTATTTGAGACCTTTCTTGTTTCTTGAGAAAGGCTTGTATTGCTATATACTTACCTCTTAGGACCGCCTTGCCTGCATCCCAAAGATTTTGAGCAGTTGTGTTTTCATTTTCATTTGTTTCCATGCATATTTTTAATTCTTCTTTAATTTCCTGGTTGACCCATTCATTCTTTAGTAGGATGTTCTTTAGCCTCCATGTATTTGAGTTCTTTCCGACTTTCCTCTTGTGATTGAGTTCTAATTTCAAAGCATTGTGGTCTGAAAATAGGCAGGGAATGATCCCAATCTTTTGGTACTGGTTGAGACCTGATTTATGACCTAGGATGTGATCAATTCTGGAGAATGTTCCATGGGCACTAGAGAAGAATGTGTATTCCGTTGCTTTGGGATGGAATGTTCTGAATATGTCTGTGAAGTCCATTTGGTCCAGTGTGTCATTTAAAGTCTTTATTTCCTTGTTGATCTTTTGCTTAGACAATCTGTCCATTTCAGTGAGGGGGGTGTTAAAGTCCCCCACTATTATTGTATTGTTGTCCATGTGTTTCTTTGCTTTTGTTATTAATTGCCTTATATAATTGGCTGCTCCCATGTTAGGGGCATAGATATTTATAATTGTTAGATCTTCTTGTTGGATAGACCCTTTAAGTAGGATATAGTGTCCTTCCTCATCTCTTATTACAGTCTTTGGTTTAAAATCTAATTTGTCTGATATAAGGATTGCCACCCCAGCTTTCTTTTGGTGTCCATTAGCATGGTAAATGGTTTTCCACCCCCTCACTTTCAATCTGGAGGTGGCTTTGGATCTAAAATGAGTCTCTTGCAGACAGCATATCGATGGGTCTTGTTTTTTTATCCAATCTGATATGCTGTGTCTTTTGATTGGGGCATTTAGCCCATTTACATTCAGGATAACTATTGAAAGATATGAATTTAGTGCCATTGTATTGCCTGTAAGGTGACTGTTACTGTATATTGTCTGTGTTCCTTTCTGGTCTATGTTGCTTTTAGGCTCTCTCTTTGGTTAGAGGACCCCTTTCAGTATTTCTTGTAGGGCTGGTTTCGTGTTTGCAAATTCCTTTAGTTTTTGTTTGTCCTGGAAGCTTTTTCTCTCTCCTTCTATTTTCAATGACAGCCTAGCTGGATATACTAGTCTTGGCTGCATATTTTTCTCATTTAATGCTCTGAATATATCCTGCCAGTCCTTTCTGGCCTGCCAGGTCTCTGTGGATAGGTCTGTTGCCAATCTAATGTTTCTACCATTGTAGGTTACATATCTCTTCTCCCGAGCTGCTTTCAGGATTTTCTCTTTGTCTCTGAGACTCGTAAGTTTTACTATTAGATGTCGGGGTGTTGACTTATTTTTATTGATTTTGAGAGGAGTTCTCTGTTCTTCCTGGATTTTGATGCCTGTTTCCTTCCCCAAATTAGGGAAGTTCTCTGCTATAATTTGCTCCAACACACCTTCTGCCCCTCTCTCTCTTTCTTCTTCTTCTGGGATCCCAATTATTCTAATGTTGTTTTGTCTTATGGTATCGCTTATCTCTCGAATTCTGCCCTCGTGATCCAGTAGTTGTTTATCTCTCTTTTTCTCAGCTTCTTTATTTTCCATCATTTGGTCTTCTATATCACTGATTCTCTCTTCTGCCTCATTTATCCTAGCAGTTAGTGCCCCCATATTTGATTGCACCTCATTAATAGCCTTTTTGATTTCGACTTGATTAGATTTTAGTTCTTTTATTTCTCCAGAAAGGGTTTCTCTAATAACTTCCATGCTTTTTTCAAGCCCAGCTAGTATCTTTAAAGTGATGATTCTGAACTCTAGATCCAACATTGTACTAATGTCCATATTGAGTAGGTCCCTGGCAGTCGGTACTACCTCTTGTTCTTTTTGTTGAGGTGATTTTTTCCATCTTGTCATTTTGTCCAGAGGAGAATAGATTAATGAGAGAACAAAATGCTAACAGGGTTACAACGTCCCCAGAAAATATACTTTAAACAAATCAGAAAAGACCTGAAGCAGGGGGAAAAGAAAGGGAAAGAGAGAAAAAAGAAAAAGAAAAAAAAAAAGAAAAAGAAAAAGATAAAACAAACAAAAACAGAACAAAACAAAACAAAAAAACAGAATATGATCAAATATGATCAGGCTGGTACATAGATCAGTGCCCCACACTAGGTTTTGGGTGTATTTTGGTCTGTTAGAAGAAAGTGCCTCCCAAAATTTTAAAGAAAGAAAAACTTATATATGTACAAAAATAAGGGTTGATATGATGAAGGGATGGAATATGATTGTAAAGATGAAAATTATAAAAAATTTTATAAAAGGAATTGATAAGTTGTTTGAAAAAAGAAAGAAGAGGATTTAAAAAAAAAAAAAGAAAAAAAAGGGAGAGAATGTGATCAGGCAGGGGAGTAGAAAAAAACCATACACTAGAGATTTAGGGTATATTTTGATCTGTTAGAAGAAACTATCTCAAAATTTTAAAGAGAGAACAACTTATATATATATGCCAAAAATATAGGTAACTACTATGAAGGGATAGAATATGACTCTAAAAATGAAAAATAAAAATGTTTTTTAAAAAAGGGATTGATAAGATGTTGGTTGAAAAAGGGAAAAAGAAAAATTAAAAAAAAAAAAAGACCGTTAAAAAAAAATTAACTTTGAAGGACTACAGAATCATGGTAAAAAAGCCATGAATTCTATGTGCTGTATTCCCCTAGCGCTGGAGTTCTGCCGTTCTCACTGATCGGTAAACTTGGTCTTGGCTGGCTGTTCTCGCTGATCTCCTGGGGGAGGGGCCTGTTGCCGTGGTTCCCAAATGTCTTTGCCGGAGGCGGAATTGCCCCGCCCTTGCCGGTCCGGGCTAAGTAATCTGCTCGGGTTTGCTCTCCGGAGCTTTTGTTCCCTGCAAGCTTTCCGTACAGCTTTGGAGGCGGAGAGTGAAAATGGCGGCCTCCCAGTCTCCGCCCCGGCGGAGCCGAGAACTCGGGGTCCCGCTCCTCAGCGAGCCCCCAGAGAAAAGCAGTCAGTCACTCCCGTCTCCCCGGTCTCCGGCCACACTCCGTGCTCACCCGGCCTGTGACCGCGCCTTTCTATCCGGCACCCGACCCCGGGTGGAGTCTCCAAACCCAGCAGATCCCCGCGGTGCGCTCCCGCACTTCTCCTCCCGGGGGAAGAAGGTGAGTCTCCCCGGATCTGCCGCTTGTTGGGTCCCTGCTGGAGGAGCAGTGGCCCGACTGTGCCGCGGATCACGGTTTATGGCAACCCCGAGCTGAGAGCCCGCGCCTGGGCTCCGTCTCTGCAGCCGGCTTCCCCGCTCCGATCCCTGGGAGCTCTGCCGCACTCAGGCACCCCCGGTCTTTCTGTGACCCCGAGGGTCCTGAGACCACACTGTCCCGCGAGGGTTCCACCCCCCACTTCGCCACCAGAGTGACGTCCCTCAGCAGAGCAGACTCTAAAAGTTCCGATTCTGTGCTCCGTGGCTCTATCACTTGCCAGAAGCGGCCGACGGAGGCCCCTCCCCCGCCATCTATCCTCCCGAATATCGCCTCGGATTCACTTCTCCGCACGTCCTACCTTCCAGAAAGTGGTCGCTTTTCTGTTCAGAGAGTTGTTGCTCTTCTTTTCTTCGATCTCCTGTTGAGTTTGTAGGTGTTCAGAATGGTTTGATCCCTATCCAGCTGAATTCCTGAGAGGAGACGAAATCCAGGTCTCCTGCTCCTCCACCACCTTGCTCCGCCCCCTGCATTGATTCTCTTACGGAGTTCCCTCATCTGGACAGAAAGAGACTTTCACTGCCGTGGTCTCAGCAGGTGAGCACTGGGGATGGTCATCCTGGGATTGGGGGCTGTTGCCCCAGTTGGCAGCAAAGTATTCCTGACCTGACCTTACTTGCAGCCTGTGGGCATGGAGGCGGCCACAGAAGGTAGGAGGCTGGTGTTCCTGGATCTCTGATACAATGCCCTTTTATAATTGTATAAGCAATACATGAAAAGAAAAAAGAAAATTCAGGGCACCTGGGTGGCTTAGTCGGTTAAGCGTCTGACTCTTGATTTCAGCTCAGGTCATGATCCCTCAGGGTTGTGAGATTGAGCCCTGCATAGGGCTCTGCACACAGCGGGGAGACTGCTTGAGATTCTCTCTCTCCCTCTGCCCTCCCCTCTCATGCACATGCTCACTCTCTCTCTAAAATAAATAAATCTTAAAAAAATAATAATTCAACACTTCTGAATGGGATGAAATGAAAAATAGAAGTGTCCCTATTGCCACCATGCCACCTCCAGATGAGGTGTGTACCTCCTGCAGCAGAAATCATGTTCCACCATTCTGCATTTGTTTTTTCTTTTTCTTTTTTTTAAGGATTTTATTTATTTATTTGACACAGAGAGAGAGCACAAGCAGGGGGAGCGGCAGGGAGAGGGAGAGGGAGAAGCAGGCTTCCCGCCGAGCAGGGAGCCTGATGCAGGGCTCGATCCCAGGACCCTGAGATCATGACCCGAGCTGAAGGCAGACGCTTAACCAACTGAGCCACCCAGGTGCCTCTGCATTTGTTTTTTCTGATTGTTTATCACCCAATTTAATATGTACATATGCATGTGTTCCTATAATTATATATATGTACATTTTTCCAGGTTATATATATTTTTTATTTAAATTGCCAAGGTATAGTAGTACATCATTAGTTTTTGATATAATGTTCAATGATTCATTAGTTCACTGTAACACCCAATGCTCATCATATTATGTGCCAGGTTATATTTTTTGAGATTGTATTTGAGTTTTTTTTTTTTTAAGATTTTTATTTTTATTTTTTGACACAGAGAGACAGCAAGAGGGGGACCACAAGCAAGGGGGAGTGGGAGAGGGAGAAGCAGGCTTCCTGCCAAAAAGGGAGCCCGATGCGGGGCTGGATCCCAGGACCCTGGGATCATGACTTGAGCTAAAGGCAGATGCTTAACGACTGAGCCACCCAGGCGCCCCTTGAGTTATTCTTTATAATGAAAAATAAGATATAGTCTGTTTGCTCTATTATCCACTTCCTCTTCCCTCCTTCTATATTTTCTTAGTTTTCTTGATGTTTTGGTGTCATCTATGGTTTAATTAGAGGTAGACTGACTGTAAATATAAAGCAATTTGGGCTTCGGGTTCTTTAATTTTTCAGGCTCCTTCCAAAACCCTGAAACTAATTTTGAATTTGCAGTATTGCACTCATTTTGTTAAAGATGGTCCCCAAGTTATACAAGCTTCAGCCCCATCAGAATCTGGATCTGCCCTGTTAACTTTATAATGTCAAAGATGTCATAGATATATATAGTATAAACTGTACTAACGAGACATGATCCCCATACTATAGTGAAGATGCTAATAAGCTCTAGCTCTTATTTTATCAATTTTCAATTGTGTTTGTAGACTCCCATTATAGAAATGAATTGATTAGCACGTTGCGGATTCTCCCCATTGCTTCACCCCACACCCACCTCTGACTTCTCTAAGCTATATCATGGTCAATTCTCTTTATCCAGTATAAGGAAAGCATCTCTACTTTGTCCATGCTTTGATTCTAAAATCTTTAACCAACAAAATTATGCTGATTACGTTTATATGAATATAATGCTCTCTGAAGCCAAGTAGTTTGGTGAGAAGCACCAGCTGTGAAAGTAGCTGAGGGGGAAAGGGGTTCTGGTCTTGGTTTGAGGTCTTGTTCTCTCCTTCACTGGCTGCGTGCCTCCCACAAGTCACTCCTCACCCTGTGCCTTAGTCTCCCCACCTGTAAAATAGGGGTCCTGACTGCATCCACTTCACTTGCTTGTAAATGTTATGTGTGTGCGTGTGGTGCTTAGTGGGCTGCTCAGCATGTAGGGATCGCTCAGCACACCTCACTGTCATTATGGTGACAGATCCTGTGATTTTGCTCATATTCTCTGTCCTTTCAGATCTGGGAGGTTTTCTCTACTTACTCCTTCAGCCCTTTTCTGAATTTATTATTTTGGCAATGATTTTTCATTTCCAGGAACTCTCATATTCTTCCCTTATTTTCAGAACAGCTCGCTCTTGTGTTTTATGGCTGCGAGACTGCCCCAAATCTCTCTGAAAGTACGAATTCGATCTTTCAAGGGTCTCTTCTCTGAGTGAGCTCTTTCCTTTGGGGGAGTTCTGTGTTTATCCTGGTCCCCCTCTCCTGTAGTAATGTTTTTCCCCAAGGTCTGTTTATCCCCACCTGTCCTTCTGGTTTATAGTAAAGGACCAAGCTGATGGACAGAGGTGGATCCAAGGGTTTCTGTTTGGTGTGTATGACTGTGTTTGCTCTTTCAGCTTCCCCCACGGAGGGAAGGCTGATGTGGGCTTTCACCTGTGCATGGGGTTTGTCAGCCAGGGGCTTGACGTCAGTCTGTATGCACCGGTACAGACAGACAGAGTGCCCCTCCTCCCAAATATAAACTCAAACCTAAGCACCAATATCTGCAATTAGGAGGTTTGTCCTCCTCAGGCTTTTCTGTTTCTAAAGAAAGTAGAACTCCAATTTCAGTTTGGAAAAATGCAGCGACTAGTGGGTTGAGGGTGGAGGTAACAACACTGGGGGTGCTGATACCTAGTTCTTTCCCAGATATATTACACAATTTTTTTAAAATAGTGATTTTAGGTTTATAGCAGAGCTTCAGTGATAACTTAGAAGGGTTCCTGTGTACCGGTTCCCCTCCCCTTGACGTCACATGCTGCATTTGTCAAGACTAAGAACTTTGTTTTTCTACATTACCAACCACTAAACTACAGGGCTTTTTTGGATTTCACCAGTTTTTCCACTAATGTCCTTTCTCTGTCCTGTGAGCCATTTGAGGTCACCTCATTTCATGTAGTTGTCATACCTCCTTTGTCTCCGGTGATCTGTGACGTTTTCCCATCTTCCTTATTTTTCATGGCCGTGATACTTCGGTGAGTGATGGTCACCCATTTTGTAGAATGCTCCTCAGTCGCGGCTAGTCTGGTGGGACTTTTTTATGACTAGACTGGGGTTATGGATTTGGGGGAAGTACACCACAAGGATGAAGCATGCTTCTTGTCACATCTTCTCGGTGGGTCCTGACAGCAACATGACTTATCGTGGGTGTTGTTCTTTGATTGCCTGGTTTAGGTGGTGTCTGTCAGGCTTCTCCACAGCCACATTACTGCCTTTCCTTCTCCATGCTCTCTCAGTTAGAAGTGAGTCACTAGGTCCAGTGCACCAGGCTCCAGGATAACTGCCATGCTTGCCTATGACCTGCCTTCCTGCCATCTTCATTGGTGGGCGAATTGGGATCTCAGCCAAGTTTGGTGCATTCTTCGGAGCTTTGGCCTTGGGAGACGCCGAACTTCAGGGCAACCCCTCTCTCCAATTCATTTTTAGAATTGGAGATGTATAAGGGCACTTTTTTCAATTTATCATGTGTGGAAAGCTACTCTGGTTTGGGAAAATGCCATAAACTAGGACTTCTCCAGGTCCCAGGTTGCCCCTTTTGAAATGGGGTTAATGCTTTTGGCCTTGCAAAGATCTGAGGATCCAATGGGACAATTTGGGTGGAGTGGCCGCCCTGGAGCCTGGCAGGTGGTGGGGTCTCAGCAGATGCCAGTTCCCCGTTGCCCGAGCTGTCAGCACTGCCCGCCGCCTCTAACATTTTAAAGTCCTGCAATTTACAGTCAGTATAAAACACACACGACTGGGAGCTAGTTCTTTCCATAGGACAGAATTTTAAGATGGAAAAATAAAATATGAAATCACTATTTCTGCTACCTCTTGTCTGTCTTTGCTAAATCAGAGCCAGAAAGTTCTGTGGGGGTACCATGGCTAATAAAACTGTAATATTTTCCCTCAAATTCAGTGAAATTTGGGTTTCCCTTTGTTAAGAGCCATGTGCTTAGCCAAAATCCATTTTCCCTCCCTCGTTCCTAATGCACCTTCCCTTTTGGTCACCTGTATCACTCACTCCTTCATCACACAGAGGAAAATGATCCCATCTGCAGCTTACTGAAGCCTAAACCACCTCTATCATCCATGCCAGTGCTTGGTTTAGGAGAGGCATGAGACCCAATTTGGACCAGAGTCATGAGGGAAAGTTTGGGGGATTCTGGGAAAGACTTCCTTTCTCTGAGAGAAAGCTGCAGGAATATAGAGTCCCTCTTACCCCTCAATGTTCTTGTTTCTGGATATGATGTGCACAACTGTGGGGCCACCAATCTGAAGATGATGCCAACACATTAGGAATATCGGTGTAGAAGGATGGACAGAACCTGGGCCCCTGATGGTGTTGTTGATCTGTGGACCTGTTCTGAGCCAGGAATTGTCCCTCTCCTGGACTCATTGTTAAGAGGGATAGTACTTTTTTGTGTGTCAGGCAGTGAAAATTGGATATCCTCTTGCTTACTGCAGAAAGCAAACTGATATACTTTTAGAAGAATCCTTCTGCAAACAAGCAGCCTTTAAAAAATACCTCTCCAGAGACTCCTACAGAGATGTCCTTTAAACATGGCAGATGTCTGTATCTGAGAGAGAAAGTGTGTGTGTGTGTGTTCACGGGGCAGGTTATAGAGCAGTGGGCAGCTCACCATGAAGAGAAGCAGATGGGAAAGACTCAACCCAAAGCATCCAGAGTTCTCATTGCTCTCACAAGTGGGAGGAAGGAGAGGAGAGGATAATTTTCACTGAGTGTCCATTGTATGTTACGCAACAGGAGCAGTAAACACATGGTTTTGCTTAATCACCAAGATGGTTCTCTGAGGTATTATGACTGGGACGCGGAGATTTCAAATGGCTTGAAAACTGACTCCAAAGTCCTGTCCCGTTCCTTTACTACCCCAGTATAGTCCTTCAAGTTCCCCCAGAAACATCCTGAATCCATCCATTTTTCCCCATCACCAGGACCACCACCCTGATCCAAGCTCCAGTGTCTCTTCTGGACTGCTGCCCATCCATCTAGATGGTGTCCTGTCAGCTGCCACCCTCGTTCCTACTTCCCATGGTCTCTTGTCTGCACAGTGGTCACCCCCCCCCCCAACCCAAACAGTTCCAGGGCATCTTGTCATGCAAATCCAAATTCCTCCCTGTGGTTTCCCAGCACTTCCATGATCTGGTCCTGCCTGGTTCTGTAGCCTCATTTTCTACCACTTTTCACTCCACCCACCAAGCTCCAGCCTCCCTGGCCTCCCTACTTTTCTTGCAATAACCCAGGTAATTATTAACTCAGGGTCTTTGCCCAGCTGGTTCTCTTTGCCTGGAAGACATCATCATCCATCAGATGGGATCAATAGCCTTCCTCTTGGTCTTTCGGACAAATCTCTTTTTCCTGGAGCTTCTAAGTGTCTGTTCTTGATAATCATGGTTCTGAGACCAGGACTGATGAGAGACAATAACACTGGACCAGTCAGAATAGACTAGGTTGTGTGGCAGTAACGAACATCTCACAAATATCAGTGGCTTGAAAGAGCAAAGACATACACATTCTGCACATCTATCCTGGGTTGACTGCTTTTCTGCTACACATGTCTCCACTCTGGAACCCAGACTGATGAAGTGACCTGTGGCTGAATCACACCGGTCACCATGGCAACCACCCAATAGGTTATAAATGGTTCAAGGAGGAATTCACTTATTATGGCAATGAAATTTCCTGACTATTGTAGATGGGTACCTGGCATTTGCCAAAACCTACTCTCTGCTTAAGCCATGTTGAATGATTTGCTCTTCTTGGAAGATGACGAGATTTCTTTCTTACCTTTGGGACTTTGCAAAAAAGACTTTAGCAACACTCTGCAGGATATGGAACTATTTCTTCCAGAGGTATAGACATAAAACATACTACAGGAAAGCACATCCACCATCACACCCTGGTTGTGACCTCAAAGAGTGGTAAGTAGGTGAGGATGGGGAAATTCTATGGAAGGAGATATAGAGAAGGAGAGTGACTAAATCCCGGGCTTATTTGATTTTGGTCTCTGATGGAGTAGGACTGCCCAAAGGGAATTTTCACACAGGGAATTTTCCTGTCCTCTGCCAGGAATGGCTGTGATCAACCCTTCCCCTCTTCCCCCACAACAAAGGAGGAATTTCTCTTCTGGTTGGTTAGAAACTGAGTCACTGATGGGGCCACTATTACTAATGACTGGAACTGCTACGCTTGGCATCTTGAACTTGCCGGTGCCAAGGTCAAAACTGGAGAAGAGTAGAGGGCCTTGCTAAGACCCTGATTCTGGTCTTGCTTAACTTGAGCTTCTCACAGCGTTCTGCGTGAGGGCTTCAGTGTTGGTATGGTCACTTGTTCACTGAATCCTATTTTGCTATTGTTTCATGAGCTCATTTGAGAACCTATTATAGTGGGGATTGGGGACATGAGGAAGGGCTGTCAGCACAACAGGATTCAGGTTTTTCTCATCCTGCCCAGAACATCATCTGAGAGCCCCCCACTCACCCTTAATTTTTAAGAGTTGGCTAAACTTGGCATGTGAAATGAATTTCTATTCAGAAATGCCATTGGGCTAAGCATAGAATGTGGTTGTACAAACAACTTCCTAGAATCAGGACAATGCAAAATGGCAGCATCGACCCCTGGGAAGGATCTGTGTGTAATACATCACTCTCTCTACAGAGAGGAAAGAATTAGGAAGGGTGTGTTTGGGAGATGGGGAATCAACACAAAGTGCAGAGACACTGAGAGGGAAATCCATTAATCATGTTTGTCCATGATTACCCAGGAAGAAAAAGCTACTCATGTTCTGTGACAGTTAGTAATTAAACATGAGAGAGGTCTCACCATGATTTCATGTTCCTGGTCGGAAAAGGAAATGGTGAGAGGCACACAGCATATGCTGAATCATCAAAGTGACAGGCATTTGCTAAACGTGGCTGGGGCTGGGAGCCAAGGTGGGGGTGTGTGTACATTTGCACTCATTCCACATCCATTGAGAACCTGCCTGAAGGCAGCTCTGTGCTGGGGGCCAGCTGCGCATAGCCCACCCTGATAGAGTTCACAGCCTGGAGTGGGGAGGAGAGTTTGGGACAATATACTGTAAGATGTGCCAGTAAATGGAAAGGGACTCATAGCATCCAGCTTTGGGATTACTATTACTCTAAATATGAATTGTTTTTACTCACTGGCATGAGAATCTTGCAATATATTCCAGTGGAGGCAGGGGAGCCCTGTTGACACCACCAGTCTATAGCTTGTCCTACTATGCCTAGATTTCAAATCGCAATCCTAATGCAAATTCTTGCTTGGGTACGAATTTCTCCAATCAGATTGCTTGCTCCAGTACTGGGCTGGGCTACATACCCTGGGAATGGGGGTTTGAGTGAGGGATTAGGAAAAACTCTTTTGGCACTTGGAACTCAGGAGAGATGTCTCTGAGCAGGGTGGACAGGGATCGGGCACTCCATTGGGTGGGGGTGGGGGGCGGACAGCACTGGGACTTGGAGAGAAAAAAGTCCCAGGAAGTGGTAGTGGGGCCAGACAGGAGACAGGGGGATACCAAAAGGAAGCTTCACCCAGCCTATCCTAATTTGTGTTGGGCTTGCTCTTATCTCACTCATTCCAAAATTATTGATTACCTCTTATGAACCAGGCAGTGTTGGGACTGGAATATGGAGGGTGGGGTGCGGACACAGCCATGAAGAGGACCTGGCCTCTCTTAAGGGCTTGAAGGCAAGGAGGATGAGCCACAGGCAAAAGTAGCCCTACTGTGCATCAGAGCCAAGAGGAAGTTACAGAAATGCATGAGCAAGCACGTGGAAGAGATTACGTCTGGCTTGCGTTAGTGCTGCCAGGAGACCAGAAGGCATCATGAAGAGGTGGAACTGACCCTTGAGAAGCACGTATTTGACGTGCAAAGATGGGAGTTGAAAGGAATCCCAGGTAGGGACAACAGGGTGGGGAAAAGCAGGGAGGCAGCATATAGAGAAGTCTGTGCTATAAAGCAAATACTCAGCCTTCAGAAAGGAGGAATACCCAACTTCTACATCCACATGGATGGGACTGGAGGAGATTATGCTAAGTAAAATAAGCCAAGCAGAGAAAGTCAATTACCATATGGTTTCACTTATTTGTGGATCATAAGGAATAGCATGGAGGACACTAGGAGAAGGAAGGGAAAAATGAGTGGGGGGCAATTGGAGGGAGAGATGAACCATGAAAGACTATGGACTACGGGAAACAAACTGAGAATTTTAGAGGGGGGGGTGGGGGGACGGGTTAGCCCAGTGATGGGTATTAAGGAGGGCACGTACTGCATGGAGCACTGGGTGTTATACGAAAACAATGGATCGTGGATCACCACGTCAAAAACCAATGATGTATTGTATGGTGACTAACATAACAATAAAATAAAAAAAAAATTAAATTAAAAAAAAAAGCAAATGCTGGTTCAGTTGCACCCACATGTGTGCTGTATAAAGGTCTGAGCTGGAATTTGACCTTTTAAGAGTGTTTTCCTCTAGGTAGAAAATTTTCTGTCATTTTCCCCCTAATACATAGATCACACCTTTCTAGTGTAAAATAATCATTATGACGATGGTCATTTAATAATAATAATAATAATAATATAAATTGTGATCAAGTTGGATGGAGCCTTGAATTGTCAAGTTTGGTTGTATCCTGTGAGTAAAATAAATACATCACCAACTTGGGATCCTTCCCCTCCCATCTTTATGTTTCTAATTCAGCTTGAGCCTTTTGACTCAGAGGAACATGGTCCATCCCACCCAACCCCAAAGAAGAACAAAATTGTAAGAAGGAATGTCCAAGAAATAGTTTATTCTGAACAGGAAACAACACTGACTTAAACACAGCCAGGAAATCCAGTGTCTCTCGGGCTGCTTCCAGCTCCTGTCCCCTACATCACGAATTCAGCCCAGCGAGAAATCTGACTTGCTGCCCGGGTCACAGTGAAGAGAGGAGCAACCCTGTGATTTCCTGGAGGGAACGGGACAGTGCCGATGGGGGACACAGAGTGACAAGTGTGCAAGACAAGTAGACTTATGTGGGCAACAAAATCGAGAAATAGGCTTGGTTCAAAGGAGGAAAATAATGACCATTTCCTGTTTCTAAAATAAAAATACAAAACCACACCATCCTTTAAAACATCTCTTAAGATAGCCAGGAGATGACGTCGACAGCCCCGAGGACTGATTCATGATGTAAAAAGTAAAGACCAGAAGTTGGAAGAAAAAATAAAAACACACTTGAAATTTTAACAGGGATAAACAGAGTTCAAAGACTCCAGAAGAAAAGTTCCAGGAATCCTAAACACCAAGCTTATTTCTACAGAAAGTGACCTGCCAAGTAAGTGACATAGCGAAGTTTCTCCAGACGACGATGGTGATGCCCACAAAATGTGATTACCATTCAGTGAGCAGTGCATGCTGGGTGCATCCCGCACCGGATGCTGTTGAACCCTAGAACAACCCTGCAAGGCTGGTTTTATCATCACCGCTGGAAAACAAGGAAATGACACATAAGTGATTATGCAGTTTGCCTAAGGTCTTCCGGTTAGTAAACAGCAGGGCTGGAGTCTGAACGAGCCCGACTCCACATCTGAGCTCTGTCCCTGGCGCTACAGCTTCTCTCCATTCAGAGGCTGGGGGCTCCCCGAACCGGTCATTCAGCAGTTTGTTCCTTGTGTGAGTCTACTCTCCTTCTAGAGTGAACTTTCTAGTCACCCATGCTTCTTTATCCCTCGGTACAGGGCCACATCATCAGTGGCATTTGGAGGCCCTCTTTAAGACAATGCTGAGGAGACCACTTCACACCCTTCACAGGAAAAACACCCAAAAGGAGGATGGGGACTCAGAATTTGGCTGTGGGACTGGGTTTTGGGAGGAGCTCTGATGGCACTCGATAGGAGTGACTGATGGTCAGTGACCTGACCTTCTGAAGGGCATCTGCCTGCCGTCCCGGTGCAGGGGGTGGGGTCGGGGGTGGGGAGCCGCTGAAATTATAGGTGGGAGGCAGTCTTCTGTGAATAAGGGCAGACGTGCACCTGCAGCTTCGAGACCCAGGGGACCAGGCTGGTGTGTGGGCTATGCCCTCTTCAAGGGTCAGAAAGACTGGCCTGGCAGAGAAGGCAAACGAAGACACTTCAGGCTTTGCTCCAGGATTTGGGAATGGTGTTCGCATTGGAAGGGCAGGCGCAGAGATGTTTATTTTGCCATTGGGCTGCATTTTCAAAAGTACTGTGTGATGAGCCATGATGGACCGAATTGCAAAGTTGGGATGGTCTAATTGCTTTGCGGGATAGGAGTGCACTTCAGATATCGAGGTTGTATTTTGCCTGTGTAAACAATTTCATAAACGTCACAGGTTTTGCATGTCTGCTATCCATTTGGTTTCTCCCAATAACCTTGCAGTTAGAGGTGGGACAGAGAGCTGTTTTAACCCCTTTGGCAGATGCAGAAAACAGGCACAGGAAGGGCAAGGTTGTCCAAAGTCATGCAGAGAATCAGTCAGGCACCTGGGACGAGAACCCGGGCTTCCCAGCTCCAAGTTCAGGGCTCTCTCTGCATCTGATGTCATCAGGGGTGAGACAGGGACCATCGTGGCATAGAGAGGGGCTTTCGGTGGGCAGGACAGAGATGTGCGCGGTCCCGTCAGGTGGCCGCAGGTGATGGCTTAGCTGCTGCAGCCACGGGAGCAGGCGTGGGCCAGAATGTTGTTGTTGCACCCGTCCTGGAGCTTGCCCTGGGTCTGGCTCCCAGCCCGGCCTTCTGGGTCCAAGAGCTGGCCGCTCTGCCCCTGCTGCCTCCTCAGCCTACAAACAAACACAGCACAGACCCGAGACGGTTACTCGGAGCAGAGGGCAGCGGGATGTCCAGGAGACACATTTGTGCAACAAGGGCAACTGGGAAGCCCTCAGCCCGTGCCTTCCCTGGGCCAGAGTGTGGTGCCCTGGAGCCAGGCAGGCCTGGGGTCAAAGCCTGGGTCAGGGGCACTCCTGTGAGATATTTAGCACACAGAGCCTCAGTTTCCCCATCTGTAAAATGGAGATGACCTTTCCTGCCTTCACACTCCCTGTGAAGTCTTTAGGAGCTCACACATGTAATTTGCTTAAACTCACACCTACATCAGCGTAGGTGAGGAGCCCCACACATCATTCATTCACATGTATGTACTGAACGCCCACTGATGTACCAGCCATCGTGCCAAGGAGCAGGGGAAACCCTGGCCAGCAAAGTAGTCATCTTCTCTGTCCTCACGGAGATTACTGTCCAAATGGGGCAATGGACACTAGTCAAATTATCCGCCAAATAAATATCCAAACAGATGAGCACCCAGCCTTACAAAATGGCCCATGACAAACTGTTAAGGGAGCACAATTCTAAACATTGCATTTCTTAATAGCTGGCCTCCTGATCACCCTCCACATGATCTAAGATGTCAACACCCTTCTCTTTGTGATCTGCAAGTTCAGGTTCACGCACTATCCCACTGCGTGCATACTGCAGGCAAAAAATAAAATGGAGACATTTAAGGAGGGAGCGAGAAGTCTGAAAGCAGGAAGAACACAGCTCTCAGTACTTGCTACTCGGGCACCACTGGACAAGCTGCCGTCTTCTGAGTCTCAGTTTTCGTATCTAAACCTGGGAGTCTACCATTCACTTGGAGGAGGCTAAGGGGATCAGAGAGAATGTGTGTGAACTAGCTACTATGGGGCTGAAAATAATAAGATTGCCACAATTCTCCTTGCTCTGAAAGACGCAGATTTCAGCCCGAATTTACTTTCCACATGAGGAGGTTCAGTCAAACGGAGTGCAGACCTACTGCCTGACGTAGGTGACGGAGCCATTTCGCTCAGCAAGCATGCACGTGCGCAGCACCGCGCATGGCCCCCGGATGACTACAACACAGTCCATGGCCCCAACGGGTCACAGGACCCTTGTGTGTGTGTGCACGCATGCTTGGCGGTGTTTTCTAGTGTTTGCAACAGTGTTAGGATTTGAGCGAGTCCTTTGGGTTATGCTGAAGTACCAGCAGCAACACAGTATTTTGAAGACCCTAAACTTGGTGGCTATTGCCTCCTACCCTTTGTCCACCCACAGGGACAAGGACCAGGTGTGCAGTCCCTCTGGCCCCGAGGCTTGTGGCGGTCTAGGTAGCATACCTGGGAAAGGCGGTTAGGGTTAACATTCATCATCCTAGTGGAGGAGGGGTCAGCACCCAGAGAGCAGGCTGGGATCCAGAAAACAAAGTGGGGGGGGGCGGGGAGAGTCTAGTGTGAGGAGAGGGGGTGGTTGGACTTCCTGGGCAGGGCTAGGAACTGCCTGGGTACTTCCTCCCCTATCCCTTCTCTGTCCTCCCCTCTACCCTAGGATGCTCTCTCAGGCACCTCTGGAAAGAATAGCAGATCAAAACTAGGGAAAACTCAAATGGCTAGGAAACTAAATGGGAAACACCAGCATCTCCAGGTAATGCCACATAATTCTCTGGGTGTATCACAAGGTAAAGGTGGATCCCATTAGGATTTTCTTTTATATGCTCAAACATAGCATAGATAGCATTGCTGTCTCTAGACTCCTGTACTTCCCTGACACAAAATATAGCTTCAAAAGTTGCATAATAAAGAGTGGAGCAGATGAGGGAGGGATGGATTCGGAAGTCTTTTGTAGGTCAGGGAAGGCTTCCTGCAGGAGGCAGCATTTGAGCTGGACTTTAAGGATTGGTATGGAACAGGGGTAGTGGGAGGGAGGGAGAGGGATTTGAAATGAAGGGACATGAGTGAGGTAAGGCACAGAGAGTAGAGCAAAACATTGCTCTGTGGACCAGCCTCCTTTTTGGAGCTGATGTTTTAGGTACTTTGGCTCCTTCTTTTGGCCAGAGTTATTTAGATTAAAACTGGCAGTTTCAAGTCCCCATACATATTTTATGTATGAAATATCATACATAAAATACTATGACCATAAGCACTAGACCCTACAGCATTAACTAAATGAGGTATGGGTCATCCCCATGGCAATCTATCATCAGATTCAGTGTGAACCAAGGTAGCTGAATCAAGAAAGAAGGACCTTTCTCTAGACTTCCATCCATCCACCTATAGCCTGTGGAGCTGAAATTCTAATCCAGTTCTGGGAGGCACCAAAGCCTCCATTATTCCCACTATATCTGTGCCCCCACTCACCCACCAACCATTCACCATCCATTCTCCACCCACTCATCCATATATTTATCCACTTACTTACCCATCTGCCCTTTATCTACCCCACCCATCCGTCCATCCATCCATCCACTCACCCATACATCCACTTCCATATGTCCACCCATCTGTCCTACTCCCAGCCCCATCTATCCACTCCTCATCCACTTACTATTTACCACCCACCCACCTCTCATATACACACCCATCCATCTACCTCATCCATTCATTATCCACACATCCATCAATACATCCATCCATCTTCCCACCTACTCCTCATCCATCTCCTTAACCACCTATTCACCTATCCATCCATCCACTTCATCTATTCACTATACACTGATCTGTTGATCTCCCCACTTATCCCCATTTCCTCATCTACCCATCACCCATCTATCACCTATTCATCAGCTGCCCATCTACCCATCAATCCATCCATCCATCCATCCATCCACCACCCTCCCATCTTATCAATGTCCTTCCACTTACCACCCACTCACCCACCCATTCAGTCCCCTCCCCTTCCACCAGCACTGTCTGTGGCTCACAGTGGAAGGGGCTGTGGAGCAGGACAGAGAGCAAACAGTGAACATTCACTGTGACAAAGTTTCTGCTAGAAGGAAGCAGCATGGCATAGCACCAATGGCCCGGGCTTAGAGCCAGGCTGTTTCTGTCCCTGGGTCTTCCACTTACTAGCTATGTGACTTTGGGAGGCTGGATTCAAACCCAGGGCTATTGTTCTCCAAGTCCCCTGCTCTTTCCACTGACTCTTGTGCCATCCAATCCTGACCTGGAGGGAAGAGAGCATGGAATGATTTTTCCATGTTCTGAAGGAATTAGAAAGGCTCATGTTGTTCAAATAGGAATCTGTGAACCAAGACAGAGATATGAAACCATTATGACTGAGGCTCTGAGAGCTCACTTCTATGACTAGCCCACAGCTTGGTTATCTGTAACTCTGGAAGAAATGAAAAAGGATTTTACATATCCTACTAGGCAGAGTTCAAGTCTGCTGATGCAAATTGGCTGGTTATCTCTGCAGTGGCAGGAACACTTAATTTTCTCAGCCAACTTATCAAATTAATTGTCAGCTTTGTGGCCAGAATTCTGAGTGATGGACACGAGTTCCCTCAACCTCCCGAACTCCACCATCAGACGCCAGAAGGAAGCGCTCTGAGATAGTGAACCTCGACCAAGGAGAGTAGGACACACATTAAAATTTGTAATAAATCGGGCTGGAGGCATTTTTCAAAGGCAAAGTATTTCAGAAGAGTAAAATAAAATGATTAGCAATCAAAGTCATTTCAAATCAAGCTACTTCACACACGTAGGATGGAGTCCACTTAATACAAACATCCATCCGCTACGGACTTTCTGTAGGTGAGTCCTGGCCTCTGATGTGAGAGCCCGGTTTTCATGTATGCAGTCAACATAAAGTGCTTTCACACCTATTCCTAGCATTCCATTGGCTCTCCCCGTGTTATGTTTCCTGGCTTGTGTAGAAACGTGGATGGAGGGGCAAAGTGGTGTAGTGGGAGACTGCAGGGTTGGGAGTCTCTGCAGAGTTAGGTCAGAGGCCCAGCTTCACCATCACTGGCCGAAAGGCTGGGCACTCGCAACTTCTTTAAGCATCTCTCTCCTCACCTGTAACACAGGGATGGGAGAAGATGAGCCACTGTGTGCTATCTGCCTGTCTGTCCCATAGCAGGTACTTTATAAAGGGCAGCTATTTTAAAAAGGATCTTATTTATTTATTTGAGAGAGCACATGAGCTGGGGTAGGGGGGCAGCGGACAGAGGGAGAAACAGACTTCCTGCTGAGCAGGGAGCCTGACCCGGGGCTCGATCCCAAGACCCTGGGACCGTGATCTGAGCCAAAGGCAGATGCTTAACCGACTGAGCCACCCAGGCAAAGGGCAGCTATTTTTATGATGATGATCACAGTGTGGAGATACTCCCCTTTTGCAGATGGGGAAGGTGAGGATCAGTAAGTAAAACTTAACTACCTGCCTTAGTTCTGATGAATGTCTCCCAACAAGGAGGTCCCCAGAGATGGCTCTGCAGGCCACATCCTGGATGGGGAGGGAGTCGGGGCAGAAGACCTGGAGGAGTAGAGGGTGCTGGAATGGGGTACAGACGGGGTGGCTGAGGGTCAGGACCCAGAAGTAGGTGAAATAGGACAACAGGCTGAGTACAAGAGAATCCACCCCCAGCATTTATGGGGGGGTGCAGAGGGGCCCTTAAACCAGGGAAGACCAGGGCATGGAACTGGAGACTGGAACCAGGTCTCCTGCCTTGTTGTGTGTCTCTCATCCACTGGAAGGGGCCACAACATGACATCTGTGTCTTCTAAGCAGCACCCAGCACAGCACCCAGCCTGTGGCAAGTGCACAAACCACGTGTGTTGGAAGGATGGGGGGGGGCAATAAAGAAATAAATGCCCACCCTTTATTAGGCAGGGTGTTTGCCCAGGTTGGCAGGCTCTGTGTCACATGCCAAGGGGGAAAGAAGGCCAGGTGTAATTAAATGAAACAACAGGGTGTCCTAGCTGGACAAAAATTGGATTGCCATTTGCACAACTGGTGAGTTACGGCCGTTTGGGCAACAGTTCACATGAGTTAACATGCATGGATCTTTTTCTCTTGTAGCTGAGGGAGTTGGGATAGGTTGTTACTGTGTGTGTGTGTGTGTGTGTGTTAAATAAAAAAATTAAGGCAGAATGATGTTTGACACAGCACTTAATGGATACGGTCTGATAATTTTGTATATAATGAATTATATGAGCAAACACGTGTGTAGTGCTGATTATGTGGCAGAGGCTGTTAAGTACTTAACATGTGTTAACTTTCTTCTCCTAACAACCACCCTAGGAAGTGCGTATTTGCATCCCATTCTGCAGATGAGGAGACTAAGGTACTAGTGTGAGGTCCAAGGTCACAAAGCTAGCAAGGATCAGTATTCAAAACCAGGCAGTCTGACTCCAGAGTTTGTGCTCTTAGCTATTATGTATACTGCTTCTCTGTGGTTCGTGAAAACCAGAGTTGAAGTACAGGAAAGTTCTGGAAGGGCTCATGCCAAACTGAGCAAAGCCTATCGGGTTAGGGCTGGGAGGTGGCTATGGAAGGGAAGAAAGCAGTCACTTGTGTGTACACTGCAAGAATCCCTTCTCTAGCATCCCTAGCAGAGACTACTCTTAGGAGAACCTTGCTGCCCACCCCTCAAGACAGCCCTCTGCACGGGGGAACAGCTCAGAAATGCAACAGAAACCTGCTTGCGACAGCTGCTTCCCTTTGGCCTTTGGTGTGTTTTCTAGAATTAGTCTCTCTCTTCAATTCTTAGAAGCCCCCTGGGCTGACCATTTCCCATTGTCCCCTAGGTTCACTCAGACCTGCTCAGTGCCTGGGAATCTGACTTGGGGGGAGCTCCCAAGCCCTTGTCCAATGGGGAGCCCCGCAGAGATCAGGAGGAGCAAGGGGAGTCAAGTTCGGGCATCTATTCCCCAGCCCTGTCCCCCACTGATCTCCCTCTTCCCCTCTCTTCCTGGCTTCCGTGAAGCCCCAATCCACTGCACTAGCCTGTGTGTGAGCGGTGGGACATACAGAGGGCTTTTTCAACCAATATCTCCTTTGAGTATTTCCTCTGGGATTCTGATTGATAAAACACAAGACCGGAAAGACTGTTCTTTAAGTAAGAACTCAGTGTACCTGGCTGTTCTATTTTCAAACCTCATCACTTACTGGGAAGATCACCTTATCTCACAAGTTCAATAATAGCCTTTGGCCAGAAGCATTAAAATTCTGTCTGTTTTATCTGCTGTTGCCTAAAGCAAACGTATTTGAGGGAGTCTCTGGAGGGAGCCTGCTACACCATGGGTGTGATACAGCAAAAGGTAGCAGATTATCTTGCTATCCTCTCCCTCTCTCCCCCACGTTGCAAATAGATCAGCTGGAGCAGAATGGAAGGGAAGGCAGTCTCAGGTTTCGGAGTGATGGGGACTGAGATGTATTGAGCGTGTTCTCTGACACCTCCTCACTGAATGCCTACGTCCACCTTCCGGAGAAGAATTAACAATGCCCCTGGTAAGGATAAGAAGGGACATCAAAAAGATGAGCAACTGGGGGTGGGTCACACCGCTTTCCAGACCCAAGCCCAGGCTCAAAAGGAGGACTTTGGGGCACCGGGGGTGGCTCAGTCGTTAAGCGTCTGCCTTCGGCTCAGGTCATGATCCCAGAGTCCTGGGATCAAGCCCCGCATTGGGCTCCCTGCTTGGTGGGAAGCCTGCTTCTCCCTCTCCCACTCGCCCTGCTTGCGTTCTGCTCTCCCCATCTCTCTCTCTCTGTCAAATAAATAAATTAAAAAAAAATCTAAAAAAAAAAAAAAAAAAAAAAGGAGGACTTTGCTCTTTCTGCCTTCCCAGCCTCGTGTCTCTTCCTGCATGCCTGCATGAGCAGATTTGTCTCTAGATTTAGAGGTGAGGCTGATCTTCTGTGTCTGAGCTGGCTTGCAGGTGAGACTTGCGGGGTCCTCACTGATTTGGGGGCACAAGAAAAGCATGCACCGGCAGCGCTGTGGATGGGCAGTCACTAATGGCATTTACCAGTCTGATCTGCCCCTTTCCCTGAACCAGGCAGGATCTCACTTCCGGGCTCCTGGGGCTGGGCTGTGTGCCCAGTTCTGGCCAAGGAGGGTGGGTAGAAATGCTACCAACAGGCTGGAGCAGTGCTGATGCTAGACCCTCTCAAAGTCTCTTTCCTCTGTCACTGTGATGTTCCAGAAATGCTGCTTCAGGCTGGGTCTTGGAGTGAGGAGGATGATGGTGACGTGGGAGCAGCAACCCCCATCCCCCTCATGACCTGCCATAGACATATAGCGTGAATAAGAAACAAACCTTTGCTGTTATAAGCCACTGTGTTTGGGGATTTGATCTGGGTGTAGGCTCAGAGAGGGGGTCTGGAGTTCCAGGCACTGGTCTGTTGGTGAATAATGGCCTCAGTGCAGTTCTGGGCTGCGGAGTTCCCTTGGGGAAGCCCTGTGGCTCCAGACAGGGATCTTTGAGAGTTGAGGGGCCTGAGTTAGGGGTCCACTTTGGGGCTGCTCACCTCTCTGCCTGGGCAGCCAGCCCTGTCTGTCCCCTTACCCTCCATGCCCCCATCCATGTATGGTTACTACGTTTCACCTGCCCAGAAGAGGAGGTCAGATGGGAAGCCAAGTGGGACTGCCTGCTTTCTCTTTATTAATCTGCCCTAGCCTTCAGTATCTGTCACGCATCCTTTTCTTTCCTCTCCTGGACTCAATTAACCCTACACTATCAATTCCACTTTCCCAGTGAAGAGCATTGCCATCATTTTGCTTTTGTGGCTCGGGGTTCAGACAGCAGCCGCTGCCTTTTTATAGACCTCACCTCCCTGGTCCTCGCTATTGATTGGGTAAGGGCCGGCACTTGACCCAAGCCGTACCAATCAGAGGCCTCCTCGATGGTTAGATCGGATTGGTCCAGGGAATGTCACCTGACTCAAGTTGGGCCAATCAGAGCCATTCCCTGGGATACTAGAATTTGAGATCTGGAAAACCTTCTGCTTCTTGACGTTCCCTCAGCTTCCTCTTTCATCTACTTTCTTGAGTTCGGTGGTAGAGCTGGGAGACTCTGGAGCTCTCAGCACTGTGTCTTCCACGGTGTGGAAAGAAGTGGTTTACAGTAAAAGAAAATGACTTCAAAGTGCAGAGAAACAGAAAATTGCCTGGAGGAGGAAGGAGTGAGTCCTGGCCTGGGTCCCTGCGACAGGAGCCCCCCAATGAGTCCAGGCTCACCTAAGCCATTAGCTTTTTCTCTCCATCCCTTGCAGCTACGACTGTCTCAGAGAATTCAGCATTTATGCTGGTATCTGTCTCCGTAACCTCCCAGGGCCACAATGGGAAGCAATGGGACATATGTGGATGGTTATTAAATTTATTAAAATATCACTAATTTATTTTTGTGTCAGATGTCCATCCTTTCGAAATCACTATAATTTTTATTTATTTCGCACTACTTGTAAAATAACTTTTCTGAGACTAACAGGCATGTTTAAAATTTTGGTTAAAATTTGGGAGGAATCCAGGGTTCATGGCTGCCAGTCATGGAACCTTGATCAGTCCCTGGAAGGTGTGCGTGTTTCTCAGGGCTGCCTGATGAAGTACCAGCCACTGGGTGAAATGTATTCTCTCGAAGTTCCGGAGGCCAGAAGGGTGCAATTCAAGGTATCAGCAAGGCTCTGGGGGAAAATCCTTCGTTGTCTCCTCCAGCTTCCAGGGGTTGCCGGTAATCCTGGCCATACCTTGGACTGTGGCTGCATCGTTCCGGTCTCTGCCTCTGTCTTCAATGTCCCTCTCCTTACTGAGACCCTAGTCGTTGGAATTACGGTCCACCCTCATCCAGTTCGACACCATCTTAACTTGATTATTCCTGCAAAGACCCTCTTTTCAAATACAGTGGGGGGGGGCAGTCTAGTAGCTCATCATATCCTTTTAAGGAATATGGTGCAACCTACAAAGCAGGCATTTTAGGCAGAGAATCTGAGGCTTTTTCATAAGAAGCCTGGGGGTGGGCCCAGAGCTGGATTACCTGGAGGAAATCAACGTTAAGGATCCTAAGAGAAGTTGCCAATTGCCCCTAAGCACTTATTTCAGACCATCTTACTGTTTATATTCCATCTTTTACATACATTCTGGGTGATGCTCTTCCTTTGCTTCACTTGGATATTTTAATTAAAGTTTCAACGTTTATAAAAATTAAAGGCGAGAGCCAGAGTAGTAGAGTGGAAAGAATACGAAAGAGCTCAAGCCACCCCGGACCTATGTGGGATCCCAACTCTACAAAACACTGACTGTTGACCTCAGGCAAATGACTCCTTTTCTCTAGATGTCAGCATTTACAAATCAAGGTTATGGTGAGGATTTATTTTAGATAAGATGCAAATGCACCTGGCACAGTGCATGGCATGTAACAGGTTTGCGATATATGCACATAGTGATAGTATTATTTCATTTTTTTAAAAGATTTTATTTATTTATTTGACAGAGAGAGAGAGAGAGGGCACAAGTAGGCAGAGAGGCAGGCAGAGGGAGAGGGAGAAGCAGGCTCTCCACTGAGCAGGGAGCCCGACGTGGGGCTCGATCCCAGGACCCTGGGATCATGACCTGAGCCGAAGGCAGACGCTTAACTGACTGAGCCACCCAGGCGCCCCAGTATTATTTCATTTAATTGGCTGGCAATGAGATTTGTAGATGTAACAGAGAGAAAATTAGATCAGGATTAAAACAACAATATTTACTTCAAAACAAACCATTAGAGATCCTATTTATAATTTTCAAATTCATACACAGCCTCATTTCATAAAGGATTTAATAAGGCCTCTGAGTATTCCCATACAAAATAAGGTACCTCTGTTTTACTACAGAGAACTGATTGAAAGGGAAAGAAGATGGGAGTTTAAATAATCGAAGTCTGAGCAGACCAATGACAGCATGCGTTCCTAAGACAAACAGGGTCGTATGGATGCAGGGCTATTTGTCAGGGACCGCGTGTCACCCCTCAGCCCACTGGAAACACGCCATGCTGTATTTTCCTGGGTCTTTCACTGGCTGGGGGGAATGTGTCAGGATCGGGGGCCCCTTTTCAACCAGGCTGCAGTTTCCCTTGATGGAACTGGCAGAGGGCCCTGACTCCCGGGTGATTTCCTGATCTCGAGCATTCATGGAACTATCAGGATTCTGCAGTCCAAGCGCCTGCTAGGCTGTCTTCATCTGTGGCTGAAATTCCTCCCGCTGTTCCAGGTCACTGAGCTGCTTTTCCCTGGCCATCTTCCTGGGCTTTGGAGAGGTGCCACCTTGCTTAGTGGAGCAGCGATCCCAGAAAGCCTCAGCTAACACAGTCACCTGGGCCCTTCCTCTCCGCCTCAGTGGGCAGTAAAACCTCGAGACCTTCTGAGATTCAGAGAGGCCACTATAGTCAGAGTTAGGCTTTTATCAGCTTCCCTAACTGTGAAATGGGTGGGTGGGGGGGAACGTGCTACGAATAGAATCACAATGAGAATGGAAGGAGCAGATGGGGGCGGGGGCTCCTCCCACCCCACAGGTTAGAACAGACATGCTCTCAGCTGTTTGTTGGCTCTCTTTCCTGTCCATCCTCACCTATAAATGACGTTTGGACCCCACGATCAAATCTCAAGGACTGGAGAGAACCTAAATGCGCTGGCCTTGATTTCAGAAGGCGGGGTCCTTGAAGTTCGCCCCTCCCTAGCAATGGGGCCAGGGGATGTGCCAGTGGAGAAGGTCTCCCCTTTACAGATTAATCTTCAAGATGCAGGCAGAACAATTTCCTGCCTTCCCCATGGGCTGCCAAAGACATGAGAGGGGTATCAAAGTACTCTGCCCATGGCACAGACCTTGTAAAGTCAAGGATCGCTGATACCCAGGCCAGCCCTTGATGTGGAGCCCTAGGTGCAGAGAGGCTGGGACCATCCCTGCCCCCACGCTCATGGCACCGAGGGCAGTAGGACCAGGGCCTGCCCCGTTCATCCAGTTCCTGAGCCTGAAAGGAATCATAACGCTTCTTGGCCTCCATCCCCCAGTGGCTCCGGGCCACAATAGAGGGTCCTTATCTCACTGCCGGTGTCCTTCGGGGAGGCCACCTGGGCGGATGAGGTCACAACACATTTTGATTGTTCGTCTCTCTGTGGCCTTGGTCCAGGCATCCCACCCTGGTCCCCAGCTGAGCCCTGCGGTGGCTTGCTGCTGTCATACTGTCTCGGGATGGGTAAGGAGGGCAGACTGCGGTCATGTGAACGTGTACGATCTTGTGCCTGTAACGTCCGGGTTCACCGACAAGCGATATCTACGCAGCTAGTGGAAATTCCTTGTTCAGCATTAAATATGTGGGGCAAGGGGCAGTTTTTCACTGGGCTCTGGAGCCTGATTACCTCCATGGAACCCCAGCCCTGCCTCCTCTTCGCCATGTGCCCTCAACCTGCCCTTCTTCACCTATAACGGGGTGGGAGGAGGGGCAAAAATACCTGGCCCATAGGATGGATGGACAGACTGCATGGCATAGACTGGGTGTCCAATAAAAGTGTGCCCTTGTGGCCATCCGCTCCGTGCAAGCCACTGCCCCACCTGGATGCACCGGAGACACCCCCCAAAGACACCATGTACGGAAGTACCCCCTCCCTTCAGGTCCTGAAGCTCATTCTGTCAGAGTGTGAGCCACATGAGAACAAGGGGGGGCTTGCTCCCAGCTGTGTCCCCTTGTATCTGACCCTGACTAAACATCTGCCGAACAGCTGGATGAAAGCACACGCAGCAGAGAGAGCCCAGGATCTAGGGGATGGCAGATTAGATTTCAAGTCCTTCATATTTCAGTTCAGAGCTGCAGACGTGGGGAATCCTCGTAATACGCACCTCTGGAAGTGTGGAAAGTAAGGGTCAAAGCAGTGACTCCTCACCAGGGCGACCTGCCTGCTGGGGAACATCGGGCAACGTCTGGGGTCAGTTTTGGTCGTCACAACAACAGAAGTGCTACCGGTATCGATGGGCGGAGGCCACAGATGCTGGTAAACCTCATACAATGCACGGGACAGTCCCCGCATCCAAACATTGATGTCAACCGTCATCCAATGTCAATAGGACCGAGGCTAAGAAATCTGGATTAAAGAAACGGGATCTCAAACCATAAAACCATATACCGATGTCGCTTATTATTATTAATAGTATTATTTAGTATAACAAATGGCAGAATTCGATTTTTTTAAATATAACATTTTCAGGGCCTCCAAACGTCACTTTAATGTGGTTTTAAGTCTGTTGGTTTCTTTACGAGGTAACACAGATAGAAAATCCAGCTCCTGAAACTCCTCTCTCACCAGGGGCTCCCGATTCTGGAAAACTCTGTCATACGCTATTGAAAAGACCTTTTGGAAGAACTGCGCTCATCTCTTTGGCCCAAAATAGGAGGACACGACCCACAGTATGTTCCTCAAGCTAATGGAAGCCTCAGATGTCACGGCCTTCAAGTCCCTGGACCAGTCCCTGGAAGCAGATGTTCCACCTGGCCTGGTGGCCTTCTGTCAGTTGAGACCAGAAACCAGTAATAAGCTGTGTTTCTAGAAAATCAGGCAGTGCTCATTTAAATTTTGCTCTCTGTTTAGAACCTGAGGTCCAGAGAGGTCGGACCCAGGGCATGTCCTCCGTGTCCCCACAGTGGCCCCTCTACGTCTGCATCCCAGCATCTCCCCTGCCACCTGCGAGCATCCTGAGGGCACCGGTCCTGCTCGATCTGCTTCCACGTCTCAGGGTCCAGTCCAAGATTACGGCTTCCTGTTAAAGGACTGAATGAGAATCTCCTAGAGGAGCTGGCGTGGCTGATGCCTGCCCGCATCCCCTGGGCACTGCATACTGAGGATGGCTTCCTCTTGAATGCGGCGGAGAGGAACCTTTTCTCTGCCCCAGGGCTCGTTCTCGCTGAGGAAGCACACAGGCTCTGCGCAGGGGCCAGGTAGCCGTGCAGGGGTGAGGCCCTCGGGAGCACGCCTAGTTAAGCCCACGAGGGCTCAGAGCTGCAGGTCACTACCCCAGAGCGAGGGAGACAGAGGGCTGGAAGGTTTGCAGTTTTAGATAGGGATTCTTGTGACCAGCTCAGAACCTGCCAGAGGAGGCCCCGTTTGAGCACACTCGGTCTCTCTCAGCAGAAGTTCTCAAACTATGAGACGTCCAAATGACACCAAGAGCATGTTAAAATGCACACCACCAGGCCTGTTCGCTGACCAGCCAGCCTCTGACTCAGAGGGTGCGGTATCCATTCCGTAAGGCGGCTGTAACACATCACCACCATCTGGGGGGCTTACAACAACAGAAACTTATTGTCTCTTGGTTCTGGAGGCCAGAAGTCTGAACTCAAGGTTGGCAGCCGGGTTGGTTCCTTCTGGAGGCTGAGGGAGAATCTGGTCCAGGCCTCTCCCAGCTTCTGGTGGCAGCTGGCCATCCCTGGCGTTCCTGTCTCCATACCCTTGCAGCTTGGGAGTCATATTGGAGTAGGGATGACAGCCCCGTCCTCCAGTAGGACCTCATCTTAACTAATTACGTCTGCAACAACCCTATGTCCAAATGAGGTCACGTTCTAAGGGACTGGAGGCTAGAACTTCAACACGTCTTTCTGGGGG
Source organism: Halichoerus grypus (assembly GCF_964656455.1). NCBI lineage: Eukaryota > Metazoa > Chordata > Mammalia > Carnivora > Phocidae > Halichoerus > Halichoerus grypus. The sequence continues at coordinate 5,468,809 of NC_135714.1, forward strand.
GCACAATTCAAACCATAACAGGTGCAGCAACTGCAAATGCTAATACCCCCTCCCCCCACATTCCCCCGGGGTTTGTGATGTATACTCCTGTGACCAGGGCCCTTCCTTCTGATTCACCTCGGTGGCCCCCTGTGCAGCAGGAGCTGGCCCAGTCTGCCGTGAGCTGATGGCCTGGTGCGCGAAGGAAAGCTGACAGCCGCTGGAGGCTGCCCGGGGCAGTGGGGCCCCAGCGAGTGTGAAGGGGAGCCCGGCTCCGCGTCTCGGCATCCCCTCCCCAGTCAGGCCCCCGGCCACTGGCGGATGTCAGATAGGAAGGTTTAATGTTCCAACTGCTCAAGTGCCAACATGGCAGGTGCTGCAATCACAGGGTTGCAGAATGGGGTGGGGGACAAACAGGTCCCCCGTTTTTTCTGGGTTTAAAAGGAAAACTCTTGGCTTCGGGAAAGCTGTGCCTCACGAATGGACTCCTCACAGGCATGTACAGATGAGAAACTGCAGCAGGGAGGGCTGTGGTGGTTGTGATGTGGCTCCTTTCCCATGTTCCCTGTGCAGCAGGAATGGGGTTGGACGTGGAGGGGTCGACATGGTGCTCAGACAGCATCCCGGTGGGACGCAGCGAGGCCCTGCAGCGAGGCTCAGACAGCATCCCGGTGGGACGCAGCGAGGCCCTGCATATGGCAGGTGGGAGCGAGCCTACCAGCCTTCGGGGCCCCTGGGTGTGTGTGTGTGGGGGGGGCAGCTCAGGTGACCAGAGAGGGATGGACGCAAGAGCAGGAACGACAGCTCGGACCCCATGCCCACAGCGCCCCCTACAGTCAGCCATCTCTTCCCAGTCTCCTGCGGCTTCCGCACACGCTGATCCCGGACCCGGACGCTTCCTGTCTGGGAAACGGCTCTGCTCTCTTTCTTTCTTTCGCCAACCTCTGTTCACTGTGCCAGCCTCACTTCAGATCCAAGACCACACATCTCTAAGGGGTCCTCTGCACGGCTGGGCGATCCTACTACATTTCCCTGATCCACTCACTTCTCCATGTGAGAAAGAACATCCTACTGGTTGAAGGCACGAGACAGTGGCGTTCCTGCTAAACGCAGCCAGATGCGACCCCTCAACGACACAAGGAGGCATATCTCGTTTTCATTTTCATGTAGGAGGAAATCATTTGGATTCTTTGGATTCCAAAGGAAGCATCTTCCGGCACACGGCACAGGGCGACACACCACCGCTGCCCGCTTCGGCCCGTCCCTGCTCAGGCCTCCCGCAGGCTCACGTCGGCCAGCAGGTGCTCTCTGAGGACCCCTCCGTCCACGCCTGAAGGGAGGACGGGTCCGGAGCACGGCTGCCTGGAGCCCGTGGTGCACAGTCCCCGAGATGGCTTGAGCAGAAGTTCCTGGAACCGGGTTTCTAGACTGGGGAGGGACCGTGAGCCTCAGAGCTGGCAGGACAGCAGGGAAATGATGGTGAGCTCTGAAACCACCCCCGTGTCGGCGGCCACCTTCCCCAGGCCTGATGGACCGCGGTCACAGAGGCCCTTCTCGTTCTGCGGGCCAGAACAGGGACACCAGACAGACGCGGTCCCGCAGGGGTGAGGCTGCTGCTTCGGCCTGGTGTGTGTATCTGGGCTGACCCGGGCACCCCCCGGTCAGAGAGCTGTCGCCGCCCAGGACAAGTGACCGGCCTGTCCCAGTGCCTCACGGGGAATGGGGCCCTGCCCGGCAGCCCACTGGCTGGAACCCAAGCAACTTCCTGAACGGGGTCCCTCACCTTCCACCACTGCCCGCCCCCGTGCATGCCCCTCAAAGTCAAACTTCTTCACTGGCTGTGACGTCTACGTTTTGCTTCTCAGTGTACCGTCCTCACTCCTGGCCCTCCACGCCCTTCCCCTCCTCCCCCCTCTGGGCTCAGCCGGGCATGGTGCCTCGGGGAGCTTCCCTGACCCCCAGGCTGAGCCCGGCACCTGCTGTGAGAGCCGCAGCCGGGGCTGCCGTGTTTCCCCTGGTAACGTGCTCTCTGTTGCTGTCACCTGCTGTGAGCGAGAACAGCGCAGTCCGGGTGCGGCACAGGGCTCCCGCTGGGACTTTCCCATCCGGCGCTCCCGGAGGGCTGGAAGCGTACGTGAGAGGCCCTGCGAGCCCAGGGCCCAGTTCAGTGTCCGTCAGATGCAACTGGTCTGCTGCTCGCCCTGCCTGCAGGGCTTCGGCGCCCACCCCACGGTCCCACCGCTGCCCGAATCCTGCTCTGGCCAATCAGCCCCAGTTGGATGAGCCGCTGACAGTAACCCTGCTGGGACCAAGCCTGAGTCTTCTGCTTCCTTTGCTGACCGACCCTGTACGGGCAGTGCTGGGGCCCGCTCAGACCCCCCCGAGCCCCTCCTAACCTGGCGCTGTCCCGGGTCCTGCCAGCCCAGTGATGCCGGCGTGCCTGCCCAGCCAGCCCCCACCGCCTCACCCCATTAAATCGTAACAATAACAGTAACCTTTCCATGAGGACTCTGACCTTGTCAGGCATGGTATCCACAGCCTCCTTTAATCTGGCAACAACCATACTGCAAGGGAGGGATTTCCATCCTGTCTATGCTGAAAATGAGGCTTAGTGAAGTGAGCCGTCCCGTCCAGTACGGTCACTCTGGTAGGGGCAGGTCAGTCTGGCAGGGGCAGACCCTGGGCGCTTTCCATCCAGAGCTCTGGCCCCGAGCCATCCCCGAGTCTGCCCCGCTGCACCGGCATCCCTGTGGGCCGGCCCGGTCCTGCCATGGCTACCCCACTTTGCATGAAGACCCTGAGGTCCAGGGAATGAAGGTGGTGTCTGGCTCGCACGGCAGAGGCAGGATTAGAACACGGGGCCACCTGCTGCTTCCCTTCCCGCACCATGACTGGCTTCGCGGGGGGGCAGGGACCACCATTCTCCCGGGGAGACGTGCTGCCATCTGGGAGGGCTCTGTCCAGCAGATGCTGGTGGAGGACTTACTTCTCTCTGTTGAATATGATGAATTCCTTCCGCACGGTCTCCAAGCACTGCTGGAGGTGTCCATTCTGCCAAAGAGCAGAGAGGGGAGCGTAAATGACGGAGCACCCTCCAGGGAGCCATGACAGAGGAGTGACCACGAACAAAGCTGGATCTAAATGGGACTGCCGATGCCTGGGGCTGGGGATGAGCTATGTGGCTGAGCAGCCCTGACGGTATGGGCGGCTATAAGGGGAGCCTGGCAGATGAAGATGTTTGCCTCAATTTTAAGCCATTAAATCCAACTTAAAAGTCATGTTGGAATGGAATATGGGTTGAAAATCATGAAGTTGGGTTTCCCGATTGCTGGATTGTTCATTAGGCCTATTAAGAAGTGGGATGGGAGGGGGGTAGAATTTCAAGACCACCTTGCAAAGGTGCTCACCCTCTTCAAGAACAGATGCCAAGAACAAGTGCTCTGTAACCCAGGTCTCAGAGGCTGCACGAATGCCGGATGGATACTGCACGCCTGTGCAGAACCCCACCCACCCTCGTGCGCGCTTGTTAACACGCACGCAGGTGTCTCCAGGCCAGCTTCTGCATTAGGCTCAGCAGGCCTAGGGCCTAGGGCCCACAGTACTTTTAGGGGCTACAAAGATGTTTTGATTTCTTTTAAAATAAGGAGGGGAAAGAAAGAACTTTTAGCATTGAAAGCTATCTTCATCTTCATACCCATATGGTTGTCAAATATAATTTTAAATCTTTTTTATGGGGGAATAAGCAGCTGTGGGTTGAATCATGCCCCTTAAAAAGATGTGTCAAGGGGCACCTCGTTGGCTCAGTCCGTTAAGTGCTTGGCTCTTGGTTTGGACTCAGGTCATGATCTCACAGGTTGTGGGATCGAGCCCTGAGTCGGGCTCCACAGTGAGCAAGGAGTCTGCTTCAGATTCTTTCTCCTCCTCCCTCCCCTGCTGCTCCACCTCACTAGCTCTCTCTCGATCTCTCTAAAATAAATAAATAAAATCTTACCAAAAAAAAAAAAAAAAGACGTGTTGAAGTCCTAAGCCCTGGTAATGGTGAATGTGACCTTATTTGGAAACAGGGTCTTTGAGGTCCTACTAGAGTAGGATGGGCCCTCAACCAATATCTGGTGTCCTTAGAAGAAGGCCCTGTGAAGGCCCAGAGACACGGACAGGAAAGCACCACGTGGTGAAGGAGGCAGGTACCGGTGGAAGCAGCTGAAGCCCACTGGTGCCACTGGAAGTGGGAGGGGCACTGAAGGACCCCCGCGCGCCCCCCCCCCCCCACAGCCTTTGGAGAGAGCCTAGCTCTGTCCATACCTTGATTTTGAACTGCGGCCTCCAGAACGGTGAGAGAACATGTTTTGGTGGCTTTAAGTCACCACGTTGTGCCCGGGGCCCACGAAAGGCAGCCCCCCGCCCCCAGGGTACCCCCACAGCACAGTCTTTCCAGAGGGCGCCCAGGACTGCCCGGCACGGCGCGGTGTCCCCCCGCATGGCATGCATTCTTCCACTCCTGCCCAGAGATGCACGAGGCCCCTGCACTAGGACTCGCGGCCACGTGAGCGGCTCCTACGGACATGTGCACGCGCGGCGGTTCCCTCGGTTTCGCTGTAAAAACCACTCCATTGATGGAGCCATTTTACTGACTGCAAATGAAGGTGTGTGGAGAGGCCGAGTGACATGCCTAAAAACAGGCTCGCTCCTTTCTGTTCCCTGGAGTCTAGGATCCCTCCCCTCCCAGGGTCCGCTCCTGAGACCCTGCTCACCAGAGGACAGCTGTCCTTTGTGCCGTCTTTGGACCTGTTCTTCGCCAACCTCTTCTTCTTTTTGTGAAGAGGCTTGGATTCGAGGATCATTTCTTCAAGTTCAAATGTGGGATCACAGTTCAATCTCCCCTTCTGAAAGCAAGCGGAAAAGCAGCCTCGAGTGTCTTGGTTCCCCCCATCCTTGGACATTCATTCATTCATTCATTCCATCCAACATTCATTCAACGTAATGATTAACTACTACAGTGGGGTACACAGTTACGTCTTTTTTTTCTGGTGAGGAGAAGCACATTCTCCCTGCAGCCCTCATTCATTTATCCTCGTATCCCCCCAACCCCATTAACATCTACATGACTCTTCATTCTCCTTCCTGTGAAGGTTCCTTTTGCCAGGCTGAGTTCAGTTTCCCAATCTGACTTAACCACTTATTTTATCACACACACATTCTCATGTTATGACTATTTTTTCTGTAACTATCCTTTTTAATAATTTAGTTTTAAAATGCCATTTCTGGCCATAATCCTCCCAGTTCCCCATGCCAGCTCCCTCTTACCCCTCAGCCGGAGACAGGCTAGGCTCCACCCACTTTGGTTAGGAGGAATTTTGTCTCCCTGACTTCTGGACTGTGTGCCCAAGGGGCCAGGTGGCCGTTGTCCATCCTGGGACCCAGCTAGGGACGCCAGTCCCCTCAGGCAATACAGCCTGGTGGTTATGCCATCCACAGTCTGGAGGCGCACAGGGACCTCTTCCAAAAAGCTGGTCCAAATCTTTCCTGGCCTGATTTATTTGCCATTCATTCATTCATTCATTCACTCACTCATTCATTCCTTTCAATGCAGGCTCTGGATATAGACTCCCTGTGGTCAATTTCTCACTGAGTAATCGTGGGCAAGTTACTTAACCTGAGAATACTACCTACGAGAAGCACTTCCCTGTCGTGGAACTTATATGAGATAATGCTCGTGGAATTTTAGAACAATGCCTGGCACACAGAACACTCAATCCCATTGGACCATTATCATTCATCCATTTATATCTGTGTGACAATCACACATCAAGAACTTCTAGTGCCTTCTAGCACCACCCATTGCTCTGGGGTCTCTCTCAGGCAGAGGCCGGCCCAGGCTACATGGGCTCTGGCCTCCGAAGCTCTCAGGGGATGGCAGACGCACTGTAACAGAACGATATTAACTGCTCATGTACATCTACGCACCCGTCCAGTGGAGGATCAGAGAGGCTGCGATTCACTCTAGGTAAGGAGGTGGGGGGCTGGCCTGGGGCGTGTCCCATCGGAGGCAATGCTTAAGTCTGCCTCCCTTCCAGAATGCAGTTACTGAGACCCTCAAATGGGCCAGTCGCTGGGTTTGAAGCGGTCTTGAAGTAGGGACAGGAGATGCCAGGGGACAAGGAGAGGAAGGGCATCCCCAGAGGGGGAAAGAGCGTGTGCACAGGTATATGGCCGAGACACAGTGTGGCCAGAGGGCACAACGGCAGGCGTCCGGGTGTGGCTGAAGCAGGGGTCCTCTGCACGTGTTTGTGTGGAAGTGTGCGCGAGTGCGAGTGTGCGTGTGCTTGTGAGTGTGCATGAGTGTGTTTGGGTGGGCTTGGGGAAGAGCAGGAGGTGCGGTCTACAAAAGGCTGATGGACACAACCCACGTTGGCCCCAAGGGTCACCCAGGCATCTGGCACACAGCCTTGGGGAAGGCTCAGCCCTGGCAACAGGGAGACAGCTTTAGGCAATTTGTGCTCCATACAAAGGACTGCATCGAGATCCCTGGGTTTTGGCAATCTGGCATATGCCGGGCAGAAGAGGACCACCAAGGAGGCTAGCCTATTTCTTTGGCATATCCGGAGTGCGCGTTCTGAGGGAAGCCAACCAAGGGAAGTGAGTCCAGAACTCCAGCAGGTTTATTAATTAAAACAGCCATTACCAGGGTGGTATTTACTGAGGGCTCACTGAGTACCAGGTTCTGCTCCGAGTCTTGGGAGGCCTCTTGGCACTTACTCTTCCCAAGTTCGGTGTGTGTGTGTGTGTGTGTGTGTGTGTGTGTGATTTCTCTCATCTCCCCAGTACAGGTGAAGAACCCCTTCTGGTGTACACCCGAGGTCACAGAGGTGGTAGTGCACCCAAGTCTCTACGGCCTGTGCCCCCAGGGTGGGACAGCCTGCAGTCTCCCTCCAGGACCCAGCCCTGGGTCACTATAGGTGCCTTTGTATGTTGATTGGCTTATTATTGGTACAAAATTCCTAGCGCACTGGTTGTCAACAGGGGACAGCTGTTTTGGTTGTCACAGCTGGGGAGAACTACGAGCACTTTGCGGGTAGAGTCCAGGGATGCCGCTAGCCTCCGATGGACAGGACAGGCCCCCACCCAAGAATCGTCTGGTCGTAAGGCCAACTAACTGCAGCACAGTTGAGGAGGCCTGCTCTCATCTGCAAGCTCCCTGACAATGGGCACCAAGACTGTTTTCTTTATAGGGGTTCCCCTCGAGTCACACGCAGTGCCTGCACATGCAGGTATTCAGTGAATACAGGCCGGCTGGATCGGTGGGTGGGTGGATGAATGGGTGGGTGGATGCACATAGGTTGGCGTGATTCTCCCCCCCAGTGCCTGGACCTGCGCACACAGTGGGTGTGATTCAATAAAAGAAAGGAAGCTCTGTGCCCAAAAAGACCTTCTACAAGGAGAGAAGCTTCCCAGGTGGAATCCTGGAAAAGAGGTCCAAATCCACAGTCGATCTCTGCGTGATGTGAACCCTTTGGAGCTCCTGTGGCCATGGCCAGCAGAGGCCTCCCCGGCCAGCTTCGGGGTGTTCCTCCAGAGCAGGGCAGGGGACCCCGCAGAGGGGTGGCATGCCAGTGGACCATACCCCCACTCACATTAGGCACAAAGCCGGGCGTCAGCGCCTTCTCGAACACAGCATCCCAGTTCATGTCGGCCAAGTAGGGTGCGCTCTGAACGTCACCGAGGCTGGACAGGCGGCTCTCAGGGTCCTTGGTCAGGAGCTGCGGGCAGAGGGCAAATGTGCTTGCCTGAGCTATGTGCCCCGCTGAGGTTAACGGGGACCCCGAAGGTGGAAATCTAGCAAAAATGAAGGTGCCTCTGCTTTTTATGCTCCATTAATTCTGTGCTCTGTGTTGCCATTGTCGGAAGCATCACCTACACTCAGCCCTCTGTCGCCAGAGAGGAACCCAGAGGGCAGGCTGCTTCCAAATGGTCACCCAGAAAGAGACTCTTCGGCAGGACCTGGATTTTCAGCCACTGTGCTGTCCTTGGGGACTAGTGCCCATGACATCCCACTCGCGCTGATGTCTGCAGAGGCTTCCAATTAAATATAAAAAGAATTAGCCACCTCATCTTGAGACTGTCAGCTTGGTAACGGATGTGCGAGAAAGTGTAATAGAATTTATCCCTGGGCAGCTCTGTGGTGACCTCTGTGGCCTGATGGAGTGGCCTCATTTGTAGCCAAGGGTATAAATTTTAGCTTCGCCTCAAATAGAATTTTTGCTAATACGGGATAATGCAGTATATATAAAAAACAGCCACGCAGTACTACCTTGCACCCAAATGGGGCTTTCAGCTTTTCAAATACGTACTGGCTTACCTAGCACAAAGAACACTTGGGCTAACAGTGACAGACAGGGGTCCTTGCCCCGGGCCTGCCAACCCCCCACTCCCACCCCCACCCCAGCTGCGAGGCGGGGACAGGCTGCTGAAGGCTGTGCACCTGTTTCCTCCTCTAGAGAAGGAAGGCAACTCTTCCATTTCCAGCGCATGATTAGGATGGGACCCAAGGTGATTGGTAAGGGCCTGGCCAATGCTAAGGGGGGTGTGGGCACCCGGCTGCCAACAGGTGGGAGCTAGAAGTCAGAGCGCCCCTGCCAGTTTGCTCCCCACCCCGTCCCCCGACACTGCAGAAATCTCCCAGCTGTGCCCAGCGAGCAGGCTGCGGTCACACCACGTGAGGACACCTGGCAAAGTCCTATCTGCTGGTCATGGCAGCCTTCTCCCAGGGGCTGCCCCAAAACAGCAGGTGCAGCTTTAAACAGACACTCCACTCCCGTGCTCCGTGGGAGTTCCCTGTTCAGGACAAGCAGTGCCCCTGGGTGCAGGGGGCAGGGAGGGGGGCAGGCCCTGGCCCGGGTGTAGGGCATCCAGGTGATTCTAGTCAGCAGTGGGTTCTAAGGACCCCTGACTTCCAAGAAGCAAGTACTGAATCTCCTCTAAAGCAGCTTCGTCATGGACAGCGGTGTAGGGAAGAACAGCGGTGTCTGGAGCGGGGAGAGCCTGGATTCAAACCTCGCCTCTGCCCTCAGACAGCCCTGTGGCGCGGACGGGACTGTGCCCTCCTGAGCCTCTGTGTTCTCACCTCTAATATGGGCTCCCAGGGCTGTGAGGACTGCGAAGAGCCAGCGCCCGGCCCAGAACACGACATTCCCTCAAGCACTGCTGGCTGCCGTTACCGTCGTCCTTCTACAAATGATTGGGTCCCAACCACGTGCCAGACTCCATCCACCCTGAGCATCTCGGGGGATCCCAAGGCAGGAAAGCTAAATGCCAGCCTCCAAAGGAGGGCACCACAGCCCTACTGCGCCGAACTCGAGCGGGCTTCAGAACCACCCGGGAAGCTGATGGAAATACAAACCACAGGGCCCCCCCACCCCCAGAGTTTCTGAGTCAGAAGGTCTGGGTGGAGCCTGGGAATCTGCATTTCCAACATGCTCCCCGCTGTTGCTGCTTCTCCTGCCGCTGCTGGCCCAGGCGACACCCTTGGGGACCCAGTGCTTTGTTCTAGTCAATTCTAGCTCCTGGAAAAAGTCAGGAGATGCCCCATTTCTTAAAGCTCAGCGATTTAAAAGACCATCTGTGGCAACAATTTTAAAGAGCCGTACGCGTTAAGTATTTCTATTTATCAGGAGCCTGTAGTAGAGTGAAAAGAGCCCGGGGCCCTGCTGCCGCAGACGTGTCTCCAAGCGGACTCTAGCACCCAGTGGCTCTGTGATCCTGGACGCGAGACTGTGAGTGGGCTTACGATGTGGTGTGAGCGCTCTGCCCACTTTATCCAGCCCACCACTGGCATTCCGTTCCTTCTCTCATGCCTGAATGTGCTGGGAGGCCTCTTTCTGCACTGACTTCGGCCCCCAGGCCTGGCCGGCTGGTGGCTGTCCCCTTACCTTCTTCAGCAGTGCCACCATGCCTTTGCACCACGTGGAGGAGTAGTGGACGCGCTCCACCTTGAACATGTTGAGGATCTCATCAATGGGTGTGGCCGAGTGGATTTCATACGGTCTCTGCAAGCAAAGGACCAGACAGGGAGTCAGAGAGAAGCCAATCGGAAGACACCGCGCATGCGGTTAAAACGGTGTAGACACCAGGGGGTGGCTTTATTCTTTCCCTTCACATAAGAGTGGGCGTTCCTCTTCCACTGCAGAGCAGGTGGCCCTACCCATGTGCCAACAGGGACCAGGCCTGCAAGGTGGAGCCAGAACTTAGCAGGTGGGTGCTGGAGCTTAAATGAACTTGGCAAGGTCACATACCCGGTAAGTGGCAGAGGCAGGATCCACACCCAACAGCCTAACTCCTGAGTCCCTGCTCCAGGCCTGGGGATGGGGTGGCTCTCACCATCCACTGGACACCCAGCGTCACCTCCAGTCAAGGCCCCTACCTGCTGGTGGGCCTCACACCGTATTTCCCAGCACTGGTTGAGCTGGCCAGGAGTGCACAGGGCTGGAATCACCAAGGTCTGGGTCCGGTAGGGTGGATGGATGGGGGGATGCCGGGCTTCTACCTACCACCCTCCCCCCTCTCCCCCAGTGAGGATGCATAACTCTGTTCTCCAACTGGCCAGCTTGGCAGAGCATTAAACCTCCTGACGCATTTTTCCAACATTGCTTGGGCAGTTTCTTGCTTCCAAGAACCTCTCAAAACTTGGGATGGGACCCTGGGTACAGAGCTTGCACACTGTCTGAACTCTGCACCTGCTCCCCCACCCAGGTTCTCTCCCCCTCTTCACCCTCCACCCAGCTCCATGGGCCAAGATGCTTTGAGGTTTGCATCACGGTCAAGTGGCTCAGGGCTGGAACAGGCAGTCACTTCTGGAGCACGTGTGGCCCACCAACTAGAGAAACCGAGAGCAGTGAATTCATAGTTGTCCGCGTGAACCTGATTGTCTGCTCCGAAATTCCTGCTGGGGCATCCTCGGGGGTGGGCTTGTCTTGTACTCATTTCTGTGTTCTCAGGCTCTCCGGCAGCCTCCGCCATCCAGCAGAGCACGATGACAAGCTTGATGAGTCCATCCATCCGCAAACACTGATTGGACACCTGCAGGGGGTTGGAGCCTGTACTGGGCTCACATGGCTCTTAAAGCACGGGCTCCAGCCCCATGGAATTTGGATTCCCACAGGGTTGCTGCTGATAGGAGGTGCCAGCCCAAGGAGGTGAGGTCATTCTGAGCCCTGGGTGGGTGATGAATCCCTAGGACGGAGGAGCATCTTTATCTTCATCAAATGGGGCTCCCCTGGGGAAGACGGCTGTGCCTTCCGATGCGCCTACCCAGAAGAGGACCTTTTCCTGACTTTTCCTCCTCTTTCTTCTGTCAATCGAATTGGAAACTCCCCCTTTTGTCCTATAATCTGCAGAGCAAAGCCAAAACCTGTGGGCTCCCTAGAAAGGCCAGCTAACTAGACATGCTAACACTTTTTACATATGTCTTCAAACATTTTCTTCCAATGTCATGGGAAGTGGAGTAGGGCTCCAGTAAAGAACACTTTAGAATTTCTTCCTGAGGCTGTTGCCTTCCTCTGCCTTTGCAGGACCCGCCTCACTTGACCAGTAGCAGCTACCATGATTAGAAATAACAGGAGTGAACATGGAGAGCGGAGACGTCAGTTTCTGGACTGTTGCGGATCGCTTCTTCCCATCTTTTTGCCTCTGGAGAAACCATTCCTCCCATCCTGTCCCAGCGGTACCTGGAGGTGGGAGGAGCTTGGGAGATGGAGCAGTCTCACCTCCTCATTTTAGAAGTCGGGACACTGAGGCTGGAAGACAAACAGCGACCCTGCCCCCATCCCACAGAGATGCAGGTTCTCCTTCCCTGCTGTTTCTCCGGCACCAGAGCCCGCCTGGCCGAGCGCCTGGCTGGAGAACCAGCCAACAACAAATAGGAAGGTTTTTCTCATCATTCACACTGCATTCTGTCGTTCCTTCTTGGTTGCCTCAAGGCATCCATCAATCTGCTTTTCCATCCCCTCTCCAAACCCACCACTCTCTAGCTCTGTCCTCTCCGCTTCTGGAGGGAACCAGACCAATAAGAGTAACAATGGTCATCATTATGGTAACCCTGATAAGCCACGAGGCCAACACAGTGGTTAAATACATTCACAGATAAGCTGGGAACACCAGGCATGGGATATGCTCTGCAGCTTGCGGCTCTAGGCTCAGCCTTCGTCCATGTGGGTGGTTGCCGAGAAGCCCAGCTCCTTCTACGAGAATATCGGCAAATCCTGAGATCACTATTTCACCTGCTCGGGGAAAGAATTCTATTGAAGCTTGGTTCTCATGCATTGGCCTTAGGATGTGTTGACTCAGAAAAGCAAGTGGCATTTCTAAGGTAAAGTAATTACATGTACTGCTGGGGAAAGTGATTTTAGCAGCAGGGCACCAGATATACTCATTATGGAGTGCAGGTGGGTCTCTATTCCAAGACTGAACTCAGTTTACAAAAAATGCCAATTTACCGAGAAATCGAAGAGAGGGGACAAGAATTGCTATAGACTTGTTATTTGAGCTGTTAGAGCTGAGCTGGGCTTTGGGGACCATCTAATCCAATGTTTTTTTTTCCCCCAAAACCTTTTTACTCCAAATCCCAAACACAGAACAGATGAAAGTGAGGAACACTTTCTCGGGTTATGAAATCTCCAAAGCCAGAAGAAGCATTCCCCACCCCCCAGAACTGTTGAACCACCTCTGCTGGGTCCTAGAGATCCAGGAAACACAGCCTGAAAACCTTGGAACAACCCACACGCTCTTTCCCCTCCCTTAATGGAGACAGAAAACCCAGAGAGTGAGGTCACAGAGTCCGTTTCCTCCCAGGTCCTGACTCCTGGCACACTGCTCTCTCTGTCTCTTTACCAAGGGACCAGAAGTCTGTGTTCAACTTGAGGACTGCCTCTCTCCATCAGCTTTGTACACCATTACCATTACACTCCCTGTTCTGCTCTGCAGTTGAGCCCATCCAGGGGGTGTAGACCCAGTTCTTCGTTTTGCACTGCAGCCTCTAGGGGAGCTCCACACACCCTCTTTATTCATCACCTCTCTGCACCCTAGACCTTCTCTGTCTACAAGAACCCAAGGAGATGAGTTGACTGGGGTCAACGGCAAGGTCAGGGAGGTGGCTGGGAAGAAGCAGAGAGGGTACAAGGCCTCAGGGCACCATGGGGGGGCTTGGGGGCCCCACCCTTTGTCTACATCAAGAGCCCACTCTGTGCAAAGCAATGTGTCATGAGCCTGGCACTCAGGATCTCATTTAGTCCTCTTGGTTACTCTGTGGCAGTGCTCCGCAAGCGGAGACAATCTGTTCCCCAGGGGATAGTGGATGACGTTGGGAGACGTTTTTGGTTGCCGTAACGCAGCGGGGGAGATTTCTGCCGGCATCTGGTAGGGAGAGGCCAGGGATGCTGCTAGCGCCCTGCACTGCACAGGACCGCCCCCAGCACAAAGCACTCCCTAGCCCCACGTGTCCACAGTGCTGACATCGAGGAGCCCCGTGCTTTGGGCCTAAAACCCCATCCACCCACTTGGTAGATGAGGAATGGGCTCACCCCAGAGCATTCAGAGACCATGTGGCAAAGCCAGGATGTGAGCCCGGAAATGGGTGATTGCAAAGGACACTCGCTCAACCACCGTGCCCCACGTCCACCGACAGCACCACTGCCTACCTGGTAACCCCGAGTGTCTCCAGCTGACCTCAGAGGCTTCTACAGACTGTCCCCCGACTGCCCTCTGAATGCTGGTCAGTCAACCATGTTTGCTGTGTCCGCCACAGCGGCTCTTCCCCATCTGTGCCCACACTGTTCCCTCCAGCAGCTCCTCTGTGACCCAGCTTAGATGTCTGTTCCTTCAGGTATTCTCCCCGTTCCTGTGAGCAAGTCATCAGCACTTGATGTGCATCGTCCTACCTCAGAGTCATTGCCGGGTGCGTAGCTAACACGCATGTGGGATGCGGTGTGCGCTCTGCCGCATTTTCTCACGCCATCCCCACCGTGGCCCGTGGGTCGGCCTCATGATCCCCATTTCATGACGGAGGAAGCCGGGGCTCAGAGGAGGTCAGTGACTGAGCCAGAATCAGAGCCCCGAGGAGCCCCGAGTGAGGAAGGGAGCACAGACCTCTGCTCACGGGGCCCTGGGGCCTTCCCCCCGCGGCGCTCATCCACCAGGCATGACCCAGCCTCCACTCCCAGTGCCCACTCCAGCATGGAAAGGTGCGAAGTCAGAGAGGATGCCGGCCTGCTGGCAGGCCCCCCAGGGCAGGAATCACAGCCAGGAGCGGAATTCTGCTGACATTCATCAGGCACGTGCTGACTAATCAGCACCATCGAAATGACTTAATTCTCAAAGCAACCCTGTTGGGTAAATATTATTATTAATTTTTTTCCCCCAGTTAACAGGTGAGGATTGTTAGCACTCAATCTATTTACCAGCTTTGGTTAAGATCACCGACGAGGTACCTGGTAGAGCTAGGGTTTGACCCTGTGAATTCCTCTAAGATCCTCTTTGTCTGTAACGAGGAAGCAGCTTTCGGTTGAGTAAGAGGAAACACTTTCTAGCCCTTAAAGCTGTCAGAAAAGGAAACAGGTTCTTTCTGGACTTAAGGAGCTGCCTGGATGCTGAGGGGAACCAGTGAACAGGTGGGTGATCACCTGTCGGGGATGCCATCTGGAGCCTGGCAGGCGGGAAAGGGGACAACGGCATGCTGAGGTCTCTAAGGCCCTTCTCTGGGTCTGTGGGCGGGGAATCCTCTCCCCTCTAATCAGAGGGTGTGGTCGCAGTCCGGGGAGACCAAGGGATCTGTACTCTAACAGGGAACTCTCCAGGCGGCACAATCTTGGGTCTCTTTCTTTCACTCAGCAGGTGTGCGGAGTGAGGACGAAGATTCTACTTTGGGCTCAGAGATCCTACTTATGTCCCTGGTTCAGACTGTAAGATCCACCCAGGCTCATGGGAGTCTCTGTATTGAGATTTTAAGCCCATTGATGACACTCGATTCCTCGGCTCTCCCTACAGAGCATTTGGGAAGAGACGGCTGTTTTCCGGACTGGGACTAGAGTATTCCTGGGTCCTTAGCCAGCAGACTGTCCTGATCTTACCCATTCTGTTTCCAACTCTAACATCCTAGAATACACACACCAGAAAATTCCCATTATGGCTTTCATTTTTGGGAGGTAAGAAATTCCCTGGGTTTTGAGGGAATCAAGGAACAAAGAGGTGGATGACCACTCATCAGGGATGCTGTCACTGACATGATGGAGGAATTCTGGGGGGGAGGGACAGCCATCTACACACCCCAGAGACAAGCAGGTATGTGTCTCGGTATAGTTTTTTTTTTACCAAATGGGATTGTTTCCTGTATGTATGAAAAACAGAGAATTAACTGTTTGCATAAACCTGTCCAAGGTGAAGCCAGACCCAGACATTTGTGAGAAAGGTTAACACGAGCACAGAACAGGCATTCTTTCATTCAGTCACTCCACGACTACATCCAAGCCCCTGATCCCACTGGGGCTTCTCTTTCCTCCCTTGAACGCGGCATTTGGATCTCTGAGTAGAAAACTCTGTCGCATTGAAAATGAAACGATTTATTTTGGAACCAGCAAGAACCACTCTATCCTTGGGGCTTTTTGCCAAGTCATCATCTATAACTGTTCTGACCTGTGAGGAGTGGCAGATGTTTGAAAAAAAAAACACAACACAAAATCCACAGGCCCCAAAATGCTGTCCCTTAGAACGAGTTCCCAAATCAGGGCTTAATACATATCTAATTGCAGGTCCAACCTCTCCCAGAAATGTCATCTTAACCGGTGATTTGGGAATTTTTCAATCCTGGCCTGGGAGTCTGGCCCCTGGGTCCTCTCCACCCTGCAAAGTAAGACGGATAATCTGATGATAAGACACCTTGCCTTGCCCCCTAGAAAGCTCTTTGCCTAAAAGAATCTTTTTCTTTTGCTAACATCTTGCCCCACCCTCCTATAAAAACCTTCCATTTCATAGGACTCCTTGGAGCACCTCGCAACGAGCGAGATGGGGTGCTGCTCGACTCACGGATCGTTTAATGAAGCCAATTAGATCTTCAAATTTACTCAATTGATTTTTATTTAACATAGAGAAGGTACTTTCCGCTGATGAACATCCAATCGTGCTTGGGGCAACTGCTTGCCGAGGGCATTTGTATGACTGAGGACGTCAGATAAACAGCATCTGGAGGATGCCTGTGTCCTCTGGTTCATATAGCTTTCAGGACCCTCAAACTCCCTCCTGACTGTGTGCATCAGTGACACCAGCAGATGACAAAGGGACCAGCCAAGAAGAAGATGAACTTTTTCACTCGGTGCCTGAGAAAACAAGTTCTTATATATATACGTGTGTGTATATATACATACATACATATATACATATATATGTATATTTTTAATTCTAAAAACATCATATATAGTAATTATGCTTTTGAGGAATTCAGAGGAAGTAATTGAGATCAAGAGCAGAAAATAGTTGTTAAACTACAGGATGAAAAATAATAATACTTATTTGCACTCACATGGCTTTGATGGTTTGCAAACTGCTCTCATCATTCATTCATTCATTCCTCACTGGATCACCCGCACGGGCCACCCCTGCGCTCCAGGAGTGCACCTCCACCGGCCCCAGTGTGCGTGGACACAATCACATAGGCGGTGGCTCTGCGCCGCGGTCTGGAGAAGCGAAGGCGAGTTAAAATGCAAACCTTGGGTCTCTGTCCGGGGGCGGAGTGATCCCATGGTAACCTGAGCTTCATGAAACAGACTGAAGGCTTTTATCGCCGTTGTACCAAGAAGGAAACCAAGGTTCAGTGGTATCATTTTCCAATAATACTTGTGCAAAGAAAAATGCTTCAAAATTGGTTTGTCATAATTCTTTCTACTGAAGTAAAATTGAGTTATCAGTTGCCATTAGTTATCTCCAGCTATTAAATGAAATGAAATAAAAACGAAAGTACATACTGAATGCCCTCTTTTTAGGGGACATCGAGCTATGTACTTGGGGAAGATAGAGAACAACCAAACAACACGGAAAAGAAGCATGGTCCTTATATTTAAAGAGCTTCAGATCAAGCTGCACAATCAGGCACGGGCGCATCGTGCTGTGGGTCGGGAGAGGACAGTGTTTGAAATCACGATGCCAAGGTGTGTGAACTGCCACTGATGAGATGCTGACCTTTACGTAAGACCTTCCCCTGTGACCATCCATTTCCCCACGGGCAGAAGGAGGCGGCTGGACCGGAAGCTCACTCCGGGCCCCGCTCATGCTCAGGGACCTCAGGCACACGGGCCATCAGAACCGGGACCCAGGGCCTCTGACTCCTCACGTGGGCTCCTTCCCAGCCGCGTGGCCGGCCAACAGCACCCAGGTCCGGTCTGACCTGAGCCCCGACTTCCAGGGCTCCCCATGTTGCCCACGCAGACACACGTCTTACCCAGCCCCGCAGCAGCTCATAAGCCGTGACACCCAGGGACCACCAGTCGACGGGGTACGAGTAGCCGGGGCCTCCGTCCACATACACCTGGAACACTTCCGGGGCTGCCAAGACAGGACAGAGAGAAGGTCACCGCACGCCACAGTTTACACTCACCGCTCCTCACAGAGGGGACCTGGGGGGGATAGGAACCCAGCCCCTCGGAGGGCAAAGCCAGGACTCCGTCCACCGTGCCATGTGGCTCCTGCCCTCCGTAAGCCACGAGCGGGCTCGAGAACAAGTCCCAGGCATCACAGGAAACACTGGTGTGGCCCCCGGGGGGCGTAGGGGTGCTCCAGGGTGCGGTGGAGGGGGTCTGCTGGGGCGGAGGCGGGGAAAGCCCCCTGAAGGAGGTGGATGGGTGGAGCATGAATCACTGTCAGCGTGAACACGGGTGGGGTAAGATCTGAGTTAAGATGAAGAAACCGCACCTCGTAAATGTCCCCCTGCTTCTGGCACCAACACCGGGTCAGGCGTCCCAACAACTGGCGACGCCTAGAACCCATGGAGACTGTTGCCTCTTGCAGGAAACAGTCTTAGTTCAGCACAGGTGGGATATGAAACTCCCGGGGCAGGTAAATCCACAGAGACAGGAGGCAGATTGGGGGCTGCCCGGTTCGGGAAGATGGGGAGTAACTGTTTAGTGGATGTCCGCTGGGGGAGATGAAAATGTTCTAGAACTAGGGAGAGGCGGTAGTCACACAACATTGAGAATGTACTAAAAGCCACAGAATTGTTCCTTTGAAATGGGTCATTCTGTTCTGTGAGTTTCACCTCAGCCGAACAAAAAGTGAAGGCGGGAGGCCCCAGGGTGGTGGATGCTGGTTCTTCAGGGCAGGGTGCTTGTCCTGGGGTACCCTGGGCCCTCAGATGCTCTAATGTGCTGAGTGGTGCGTTAATCTCATTGCTCCACCCCCAAGTCGCTAGGCCAGGAGTGCGTCCACGCTCTAATTGCTTGTATTGGCTTCCAGGAAAATTTTGTGAAATGTGGATCCTTTCCAGCAAATTAACTTGCAGACGTAATTCCATTTTACAGTTGTCAGGGCAGACAAAATCTGTCCCTTGGAACCACAACATGTTGTGATTAAAGATGTTTCAGCTCAATTTTCAGACTGGCATTCAGCGGGCATGGGAACGGGGAGGGCTGGATGAGGCAGGCGGGGCAGGACACGCACGCTCCCATCTGGGCTCTTGGGTTAGGCCAGACTCCGGCTGCCCTGTGGCGATGCTCCCCGTTTGCTCCGTATCTTAGAGCGCACGCTCCCCCTCGGGTTCTAACGAGAACCTCTTCACAAGAGCCCACAGGGTCATGTTCGCCTGGGGCCCATTTTACAGATGAGGTTCAGAGAGGGCCAGCGGCATGAAGGATGTCACACAGCTGGGAAGTGCCAAGCTGAGGTGTGCCTCATGCATGGACAAAATCCTTGTTTGAAGTAAGGTTCATATCAACATTTCTTTAAGTACACAAAGATACTCAGTCCAAATTAGGGGGAGGCAGCATTGGGAATTGGAGGAAATGTCCCCTTCGGTTATTTAAGCCTTACAAACAAACCGACGGGGTACGCTGGGGAACAGTAAGCAGGTCAGTGTGGCTGGACCTGAGTTTAACAAGTTACGTAAGCTTCTCTTTGCCTCAGTCTGGTGAAATGTGGATAATAAGAACAGTTTCTTCATTGGGCTGTTATGAGGATTAAATAAGAGAATATGCTGCCCGGCTGGGCCGGAGTGAGTGCTCCAGAAACCTCAGGCATGGCTTTCATTAGTAGAATTGGCATTCCAATCTCCTCTCCCTGTCACGCTTAGCCTCACCGCCATCCACCCCATCGCCCAGAAGCCTGGGGACCATCCTAAATTTCATCCACACGCTGACTTGTGTATTTTTAGCATCTAGATGTCTGCCCAGTCTTTCCCTTGTAGATCAGCTTGACTTCAGAGGTGGTGATCTCACCTGTTCATTAAGCATCCTGTGAGCAAGTATTTGGTTTCTTAGCAGGCACTAGCCCTGAGCTGTGCTCTTCTGCTTCCCACCTGGATCCCACCGTGAGCCTGAAACTGAGCTCCCATCTCGAGGGACTTCCTTCCCTGCATCTCAGTCTGTGCACCTGCCCTCTTTTCTCTGTGCTAAGAGTTCTGGAACATCGTGCTGTCTGTGCATTCCCAGGGCCTGGACGGCTGGGTCCTGGCGCAGCCCGTGTCCTCAGACAGTGCAGGGGGCAGGAAGGCGCCCATGAGCGCAGGGATGGCTGTGTGCCGAGGTGCTCCCCATAAATCCTTGTCATGCCCAGTAGCCCCTGCCCATCTGGAATTCAGGGCACAAGCAGCATTCTGTCCTGGCTGTCATGACCAACCAAATGACAAATATCTGTGGCCTGTGATTGCACTCCCAGAGACGGTGACATTCTTTCTTCCCCTACACACTTGGGACTGATGACAGAACACGAAAAACATTTTTGCCAAATCCATACGCCACCAAAATGACCGCTTTGGTGGCCTGGAATCATAGTGCGTAGAAGCGAGAGCATCATGCAGGTGTAAATTTGCAAGGACAGGTACGAGACTCTTCTCACGTGTGGATGAATGAGTAAGAGCAACCAGTTGTCCATTTCCTCTGCTGAGGGTTTTATGCATGTGACCTCTCTCGCCAGCATCCCAAGCACCCAATGAGACAAGTGCTGTAATGATCTCTGTTTTCAGACAAGAAAGTAGAGGCATGAAGGGTGTGGCAGCTTGAAATAGTATCCCTTCTAAAGATGGATCCAAGGGTTAGCCTTTGGCACCTGTGAATGGGACCCTATTTGGAAATAGGGTCTTTGCAGATCTAATTAAGAATCTCCAGATAAAATCGTCTCAAGATAAATTGCAGGGCCCGTCCTCAATCCAGTTACTGACGTCCTTATAGGAGAAAGGAGAGGGCCATGGGAGGAGGCAGAGATTGGAGTGGCCACAAGCCCAGGAACCCTGGAGCCACCAGAGGCCCAAGAGGCAAGGTGGGGTCCTCTTCTAGAGCCTCCAAAGGGAGCATGGCCCTGCAGACACTTCAATATTGATTTGGCCTCCAGAATTTCGAGACAGTGAACTACTGTTTCAAGCCACCACGTTTGTGAACTTCGTTGAGCAGCCCTAGGAAATTAGTAAGAGGGGCTAGGAACTCGCTCCGGCCATCCAGCTGGTGTGGCAGACCTGGGGTTCGCCTCCCTCGGTTTTCTCACCTCAAAGTCCTTCCTCCTGTACTAAAGTGACTGCCAGCATGGGTCCGATGCACCCTTATACCTTCCTACCCTTCCAGGGCCAGGTGCTCAGGCCAAGTACACAGTAGGCATTTAATAAATGCACATCGATCGGCTCTTCCACCCCTGATGCCACAGAGCTGGTCCGGCTTACTGCTTGCGTGCCTCAGAAGTAGAGACAGCTTGTGGCCTCGGAGAGTCAGCATGGCACAAATGAAGGGTCCCTCGCAGACCATCTTGTCATTGTCCCCCCTGTTTTGGAACTGGCCACCGGGCTGGATGGGGAGGAGAGGCTGCCTGGACCATCCACTCCCCAGCTCTACGGGCAGGTATAGAACCCCTGATCCTGACGCCCAGGTTCAGGGATCCCATCGTTGTAACGGTTAAATTCCACTGTCGGCACCAGATGACTCTACCCCGCACAGCTCTTGCACCCCTTCCTCCTCTGCGCAGACGTGCAGCCCTTGCTCAGATCTCCCGGTGGCCTCCCCACCAGTCCTCAGGCCTCCAGAGTTGTCTTCTCCAGTCTGTTCTTGCTGCTGACGGGGGAGTTGGTTTTCTGGTATGGGACACAGACCATGGTAGTAGTCAGCTTAAAGGTCTTCCTGTCCTCAGGGCTGTCTCACAATCTGTGTTCCTGGGAATACCACTTGATTCTTGTGAGGCGAATACATTTTGGAGGAGGAGGGATTCTGAGGTCAAACGTGTCTGGGAAATGATGAGGTTCAACCACGTTCCTTCCTGCTGGACTTGTCAGAGCCTTTAACGGGCTCATGTGCTTTACTGGCTCTCAAAAGTGGCCTAACTCAATAACAAACATGGCTTGGAAATGTGACTTGATCCTGGAGTCTTTTTTAAGTTTTGGTGGAGAGATGGAAGGGACTAGGGCTGGCAGCCTGTGTGGTTAAGTGAATCTACCTTCCGTGGTCTGGCATTCAGTGCTCTTAGTACCTGCCCATCGATCTTCCAAGCCGTACTCCGCCCCTGGGCTTTCCCACGCCACCCCGGGCTCTAGCCGCTCATGCTGCTCACTGTTCCTGGAACTCCCCATCTGTCTGTCTGTCTGTCTCTTGTTCTCTCCCCTAATTCACCAGGGCTGTCTCACAAAAGGTACAGCTCCAGAGTTATCTCCTCCAGGAAGCTACTACAGCCCCAGATACTACAACGTTCATTACATGCGTCATCTGCTCTTCAAAATACCTCTCTGATATTATTATTTCCTACGATTCTCCTCCCTCCAGATTAGATTTGGGCTTCCTCCTGACCCCACCTTCCCTAGGCATCTCTTGATGGCAACATTCACACCCCCTGCTGCATTTTTGCTCATTTGTCTGCTTGTCACTGGACCTTGAGCTCCCCGAGGGCAGGGACTGTCATGGTGTCTTGCTTGTTCTTCATGCATGCCTGCCATGAAGAAAAGTGGGAAAGGCGTGTTGACTGATTAAATAAATGAATGATTATAATACAAACCACAAACTATGTACCTTTCTATGTACCAAGCACTGTTCTAAGCTCCTGATACACTGCTAATAAAAATAGGGAATCTTTACGGAGCGTCTGCATGTACCAATAAGCCTTGCTTTAAGAGTTTCACAGGTATAAGCTCATTTAATCTTCATAACGGCACAGAATGAGACCTAGCTGCTGTTGAGTCTGGCTGCAGAAGGAATGGAGTGGGCCAACACAGCCATGGCCAGGCGTGGGCTTTCCTTGCAGGACAGTGAATGATGAGAGCACCCTGCGTCCCCAGGACAGCAAATGATAAACCAAGCAGATAACAGGAGTTAGTTATGGTTTGCGCAGAAAGGATGTCCAGGATCCAAGGTCTGGGTACCCCGATTGGATTACAGATGAACCAAATGCCCCAAGTCCTTCTTGATTAAAACTTCTTGGCAATGACCTGGTGGGGGAACAGCCAACCCTGAATCTATCTTCAGCTGCTGGAAATGCCACCTCTAACTACCATCATCATGCACAAAACAGTCATGCAGAGCTTTCTAGGGCACAAAGTTCCTTCATACATTACCCCTACCCAGCCCCAAAGCACCCAACCCACAGATGGAGAAACTGAGGAGGTAAAGGGGTAATTTCAGGGCCATGGAGAACGTGAGTGGAAAAGCCTGGACTGGACCATCATTCTTATGACTTTCAGCCTAGTGCCCAATACACCTCTTCCTTTATGGAGCATCCACCATGTGCCAGAAGTTCAAGGTTTTTTTACATATATTATTTACTCCTCAGCAAAGCTAATATTTACAGAGCACATCCTACAGTTTTGCATGTGTTAACTCATTTTATCCTCAGAAGGACCTTGTGAGGCAGTGTTATTATTATCTCTAATCTTGGAAGCTGAGGCTTGGAGTAGTCAAGTTACATGCCTGGATGACGCAGCAGGGAGACTCAGAGCCTTATCTGAACCCTCCCTGCCCCTTTCTCGGGGGTCATTCAGAATGATGATCAGAATTCTACCACGTCTCCTTCAAAATCCAGACATTTTCCACCAAAATACACCATGCTTATGCTGAAATAAAAATAATTCATTATAAGCATATATAATATAATATAAATATAAAATATAAATATATATAATGAATTATTTTTATTTTCACACACACAATATATAATTTATGTTTTACATCCCAAAATCTCATAAGGTCATTGTGTTAGATCTGCTAATTCAACTGGAACTGAAGCCAAGAGTATGTATGAAGATCCAGGAATTCTACATTGGAGGAAATTAGGGTTTCAACATAACCCAAAAGAAAAATAACTAAGTGGTTCACCATGATCATGCACACTGATAAAAATGGTTTAAAATCCTATGGAAATTGGCTCTTGAATCACATTCCTTGATGGCGCCTGTGTCCTTTCCTGCTCCAGCCCCAGGATCTTCCACGGAGTCTGGTGTGTGTTGCACAGCCCATGAGTCCTTGTGAGCGCACTGGCCTAACACACTGGGCTGCCTTCCAGAGCCATGGAACCTATGGCTGCTCCTCTAGCCCAGCCCAGTGGCTTGGAAGATCAGCCTCACCTCCCGCTAACATCTCCCCACTTCCCCAGAAATGTAAATATGCATGTGGTGGGATCGGCCCACCCTATGCTAACCACACAAGACTAAAAATATGAAAAGAATACAATAACCTCCTAAGTTATAATTATGATCCTCCTGGTTAAGCTCCATGAATATTGCTGAAGGCTTTGATTGCCGCAGCGGAGGGTGGCATGCTAGTCAATGTTTAGCCTACAGGTCGACGACCGGCTTCCAGGATCTGTTCCTACACGTAATTGCCTCCTTGACTGGGAACATAGAATTACCACGTTTCAGCCTAGAGGGGACCTTCATGGTAATTTCCTCCCTCCCCTACATTTTCTAGGTGAGGGAGGTAAATCCATTTGGAGGAGTTCAGTGACTTCCAGCCCAGCTAGGACAGAACCCAGATGTTCTGCCCGCTGGTCCTTTCTTCATGGCAAGACCCTTTCTCCAGCTTGTACATCCTGGCCAGCAGCATGGCCAGATCTGTGCATCCAGCTGCCTCCTGGACACCTCCACCTAGCGGTCCCATGGGCACTGCACACTGAACCTGCCCAAGCAAACTCGTCCCTCTCCAACTGCCCTCCTCCTGGGGTCTCAGTCCCAGCCCACCGTCTACTCGGTTGCACAAGTCAGAATGGAG
The DNA here is from genome assembly GCF_964656455.1 of Halichoerus grypus. Lineage (NCBI taxonomy): Eukaryota > Metazoa > Chordata > Mammalia > Carnivora > Phocidae > Halichoerus > Halichoerus grypus. The sequence goes on from NC_135714.1 coordinate 5,493,204, forward strand.
GAGTCTCCTGGACTCTACCCTCCTTCAGTCTCTGCTTTTGATCATTTGATTGGCCCCAAGACTTTCATTTTCCTCTTCCAGAAACTTCCTCCCTACTCTGTTTCATCTCTGCCTGGACACACCATGGCCTCTCACTCCAGCCTGGCATTCTAACCTCCATCTGAATCAGTAGAATCAGTGAAAGAGAGGGGTGAAAGGTGTGAATGTAGGAATTTTTCAGGCCTGCAAATGAACCTCAGCTCCCATGCTTATTGGTATAATGGCCTTGGGCAAGCTACTCCACCTCTTATTTGTACCTCAGCTTTCCTCATCTGCAAAAAGGAATAGTAATATTTGCTATATAATCTTGTGAAGAGAAAATGAAATTATGTATGTATTTATTGAGCCCATAGTAAGTGCCAGTAAATGCTATTTAATTTTGTTGTTGTTGTATTGTTATTATTCATGTGTTCAAATCACATAATTAAAATCATTCCAAGTTTTTCTATTTGCTACAGAATAAAGTTCAAAGGCCCTAGCACAAGAATTCCTAAAGACTGGCTCCAACCTCACATTTGGGTACTGCCTTTATTATATAGCTCATCATGCCAACTGCAAAAAGTAGGATATTCTTTACTTTTAATTATCTGTGACTTGTCTGATAATTTTCACCCTATTTTTTATACTCATGGACTCCTACTCCTACTTCAAGACTCAGACCACATTTCACTCTCCCTGTGGAATGTTCATGGAGTCTCATGCTTTTCCTCTATTCCCCCCATTTCCCCCCTCTCCTGGCCAAGTACATCAATCTATGTTCTGGTCTGTACCTCCCTTGCAGCACTGATCATGCTATAATTTAATTAATGGCATACATTTCCACCTTCCTCACTGGGCTGTGAACCCTTTGAGGGCAGGGATATGACTTAGTCAGTCCCAGAGGCTCAAGGATTAGCATGAAGCTGATCTAGAAGTAGATGCTCAATGCATCATAGCAGCAAAGAAGTTGGTCACAGAGACCTAACTTCAAATCTCAGTGGCTACCATTGCTGGCTATCTGTCATTGGGCAAGCACTTAATCCCTGTATAAGTGTCATATTCTGTGGAATAATAATAGCCCCTACCCTCTAGTGAGATAACATATGTGATGCATTGAGTACAGGGACAGACACATAGCAAGTTCTCAACGGATGTGAGCTAGTTACCATTCTATCAACTCATTATTGCATGAGCAATGAAATGCACACATAAATGAAAGCCCAGATCATAGAGGTACATGTTGTACCTGTTCCCCAAATGATTCAAGAGCTCCATCATAATTCTTTGCATTAAAGTGTGCTGAAAAGCTGTGAAAAGCAGAGATAAGCAGCATGCCTGGCTTTCTGTCTAGATCCCTTGGGTGTAATTTATATTTCTTTGGCTCTGTAGCTAGCCAGATGAACTCAAGTGTCACACGCTTACATATTACACCGAGACAAAATGAAACTGCTGTGTCAGTCTGATAACTTCTCCCTTTCTGGGACATAAGCAGCATTAATGGAAACTGAAAACTGGTTTCATTAGAATACGTGAGATGCTATTCAGGGGTTGACCATTAGACTTCACAAGTCTACATGAGAAGAGGAAGAGGAGGAGAAGTATCATTGGCCAATAAGTAAATACAGAAGCTCTGATGAGGTGTAGACATAAATGATGCGCCAGGACCAGAAAATGACTTCATGTGAAACATGTCAGATTAAACTAGTAGATTAAAAAAAGGCCTTTGGAAGTTTTCCTAGAGAATGGTGTTCTAACTGGAAGCACAGGGTTAGACTCAGTGCATTTTACAGAGTCAATATGTGAAATTGGGGATCTAACAGATGTTATGCTGATAGAAAAGTTCATTTATGTAGTGCCACTCTCTTAAAGGATTCCATATTCTATTTGTCAAAAAATTAATGATATTTATTTATTTGAGAGAACACGTGAGTGGGGGAGGGGCAGAGGGAGAGTGAGACAATCACAAGCAGGCTTCCCGATGACTGGGGAGCCCGATTTGGGACTCGATCTCATAACACTGAGATCATGACCTGAGCCAAAACCAAGAGTGAGATGCTTAATCCACTGAGCCACCTAGGCACCCTGAAAATTAATGCTCTTTAAAATTTCCCAGTGAACTTGCTATATATAGAAACCAAAAGCTTGGACGTGGCACTCAGGTAGTGCATGATCTGGCCCTGCACGCTTCTGCAGACTCATTCTCCTGGCCTACTTTGCTCAGGCCACACTAGCTTTCTTTTGGTTCTTTCTATGTGACAAAGCTCCTTTTTGCCTCAGGGCCTTGGCAAATGCAGTTCTATCTTTCTGCAAAGCTTTTTACATCCCTTTATACTACACAACACTTACTCATCCTTTAGGACCTATCTGAAAAGTTACTTCCTCAGCAAAATTACTTTTGACCCCTCCAATTTAATTCATCTCTCTTTTCCATCATATCAAAGACCTCAGGCAATTCTGCTTCTGTTCAAAATGCAGGCGTTGGAAAGAGGGTCTCTCTCAACCTAACAATGAGAAAAATCTACATCATCTACAAAACCATAATTTTTCTCAAATCTGACTAGTCTGAAGTCTAAGGAAAGACAGTTACTCTGAGAAGAGAGAGGGCTGTGAGTACTGGCTTATCTTGGGAATAGCATGGGAAGGAGACAGGGATGCCACAGAAGAGGGTAAGAGACTTCTGCTAAAATGCTTATTGAATTGCTGAAGGTTGTATGCAGACTTAAGTGAGAGAATAGAACCACTGTTTGTCCAGATGCAAGGGGGATTCACCCCTCCTCACAGCTCTTCTCTGCTGACCTCACTGTGAATTCATGAAAGGACTAGGAGAAGGCAGGAGGCTGTAGAAAGCTTGCCTTAATGTGGGATTTGGGGAAGAGAGCAGCTACTACTTTAAGAGGGCCCAAAGTCCTTCCTGGATCCACCTCCCCATACCCCTATGGGACAAAATCCTTGAGCTAAAGGAGGAAGGGCAGAAGATTTCTGCGACCACAGGGGCACAGGTGAATACTCACTGAGCATGAGGGGCAAGGAACAGAAAAGTAAAATCTCTACTCCTGGGAAAGGGACAAAAAAATTATCCTGGGCTCAGACAATTCATGGTTTCCCATTGCTGGGAGAGACACAGGATCAACGAGAAAGACCCACCCCCAAGACAAGACCATGGATGACACAGAACCCACCTAAGACTGGTTGAGCCAAGACAACAGGGAACATGTTCTCCCCTCCCCCCTACCACCCCAACCAGACCAAGTATCAAGTAACAAGAAAGAGAAGTCTCCTGCCAGGGAACAGAAGGAACAGGAGACCCTCTTTAAAGCACAGGCCTAAGGGGAAAGCCTAAAGCTGGAGATGGAACAGGAACATTGAGGGAACACTAACTTGAGAGGAGGTACATTGAGGATAATCATACCAACCCAGATTCAGCTCAACTGCTGATTAGATTAACTCAGTTCTTCCATACTCGTACAACACTAAAGGCATAGTAGTGGGAGAGGCATGCCCATTTCCAGGCATAAACACTGTCCTGCACAAAATGTTCAGTCTTTAACCAAAAGTTATGAGACACATGACAAAAAGGAAAAAAACAAAACAAAACAAATAGAAACACAGTAATCAACAGAACCATATTTGGATATGAACCAGATGTTAGAACTAACAGACAAGGAATTTAAAACATTTCAAGTATTCTAGTGGAAAAAATAGACAGTACACATTAAAAGATGGAGATCTCAACCAAAGGATGGAATCTATAAAATAATTGGATGGAAAAGCTAATAATAATAAAAACAAACCAAACATAACACCAGAGATAAAGTATGCCTCCAACAGGCTCCCCAATAGGACTTGAAACTGCCAAGGAAAGAAGAAGTGAATTTGAAGATAGGTCAAACAAAATTATTCAAAGTGAAACACTAAGAGAAAAAAGTAGAAAAAAAATAACAGAGCATCCAATTGCTATGAGGAAATATGAAAGGTCTAACACATATATAATTAAAATTCCAGAAATAGATGAGAGAGAGAGAGAAATATGAAATATTTGCAGATAATGACCAGGAATTTTCCAAAAAATTATGAGTCATCAAACCACACATATCCAAGAAGCTCAGAGAACACCAACCAGGATAAACACAAAAGGATAACAAAACAACACACCTAGGCACATCATATCTAAAACCAAAGAATTGTAGTAAATTTGTTGTTAGAAACATTGCCATAAGCAATAGAGTGACATACTTAAGTGCTGAAAGAGAAAAAAAACCTGTGAATCCAGAATTCTGTTAACATCTCTTTTTATTTTGATTGTTTTTGAGTTTGTTTTTGTTTTTGTTTTGTTTTATTTATTTTTTAAATTTAATTTTATTATGTTAGTCACAATACGATCTCTTTTTAAAATGTAAGCAAATGAAGACTTTTTCCAACAAACAAAAGAATGAAGGAGTTCACTACCACTAGGCTTTCACTACAAGAATTTTTGAAGCAAGCCCTTTAGGTAAAATGAATATGATACCCTATAGAAACTGAAGCTGCACAAAGAAATAAAAAATATTGGAAATGGGAAAAAGGAAGGTAAATATCAAATCAATTTTTCTTATTTCTAACCACTGTAAAATATAATTGACTGTTTGAAGTAAAAATAAAATCAATTAATTATGTATCTACAGCACAATAAAACAAAAGATGGGTGGGAGGAACTGGGAGTACATTATTCTAAGATTCTTACATTATACATGAAATGGTATGATTTCAAGGTACATTCTGATTAATTGATAATGTATATTACAAATATAGGGCAACCTCTAAACTATATTTTTTAAAAAGAGGTATAAATACTAACCCAGTACGGGAGTTAAAGTGGAATATAACGATCAAGTAATCCAAAATAAAGCAGAAGAAGAGCAGCAAATGAACAAAGAACAAATGGACCAAAGAGAAAGAAAGCAAGGTGATAGAATGTAATCCAACCATATCAATAATTATATTAAATATAAATGCTCTAAATATCAATGGGAAGGCAAAGATTATTAGATGGATAAAAAAAGACTGCCTACATGACATGTATTTAAAATATAAAGATATAGGTTAAAAATGAATGGATGGAAAAAGATATAATCAGGGGCATGTTGGAAAAGACATATTAGCTCATCTCTCCCCTCCTCTGTGTTTGATGATATCACACTGATAACTTGAAGTCAGCCATGGTGGGTGGACTTACATCACAAAAATCAGCAGAATCTACAAATCAGTGCTCTTCTTCTTCTCCTCCTCCTTCTCCTCCTCTCCTCCTCCTCCTCCTCTTCTACTCCTTTTTTTCTTTTCTTTTCTTTCTTTTTTTTTTTTTTTTTTTACCAGAGATCTAATCATTAAACATTTACCAGCACACCATTGGAAATACCATGCAAACATTAACAAAAGAAAGCTGAAGTGGCTATATTAATATCACACAAAGTAGAATTCAGAACAAGGAACAAGAGGGATATTATATAATGATACATGCAGCAATTTACCGAGAAGATGTAATAATCCTAAAAATGTACACACCTTACAGCAGAACATCAAAATACATGAGACAAAACTGTAATGCAAAGAAAAATAGACTAATTCACAATTATAGTTGGGGATTTCAACACACTTCTATTAGTAACTGATATAACAAGTAGACAGAAAACCAATAAGAATATTTAGGATCTAATTGATATTTATAGGAGATATGACCAAAGAAGAGCATACACATTCTTTGCACAAGAACATGGAATATTCACCAAGATAGACCATATCTAGACCATAAAACAAACTTTACCAATTAAAAAAACAGAAAAGAAAATCATATAAGGGATTTCTCTGACCATCACAGAATTAAGCTGGACATCAACAACAGAAAGATGGATAGCAAATTCCCAAATATTGTTGAAAATTATGAAGTAGACATCTAAATCACCCATGGGTGAAAGAGTGAGTCACAGGGAAGTTGGAAAGTGTTTGTAACTGAATGAGAATGAAAACATAATACATCCACATTTGTGGAATATAGCCAAGGCTGGACTTAGGACAGAATTGACAGAGCATTAAATGCTTATATTGGAGAAGACAAGACTCAAATCAATAATTTATATTTCCATCTTAATAAACTAGAATGAGAACAAATTAAACTCAAAGCAAACAGAAGAAAGTAATAAAGATCAGAGCAGAAATCAATAAAACAGAGAAAATCAATGAAACTAAAAACTGGTTCTTTAAAAAGATGAGCCCTTTGATAAACCTCTAGCCAAAATTATCAGGAAAATCATAGAGCAAACACAAATGACCAAATCAGGAATGAAAGAGGAGACATCACTGCATAATCAACACTCATTAAAAAGGTAACAAGGGGATATTACAAATAACATTACCCCAAATATTTGCAAGTTTACATGACACAGAGAAATTTCTTGGAAGACATAAATGACCAATTCCTATCGAATATGTATTTACTTCTTCTGACTTAATGAGAATTAGATAAATAGAATAGACCCATGTCTATTAAAGGAATCAGATTCATAGTTAAAAAGCTTCCTGTTAAGAACTCCAGGTCCTCACTAGAGTTCTTCACAGGAAAATACCTTCACTGGCCAATTCTACCAAACAGAAGCTAGAAATAATACCAACTGTACATGAATTTTTCCAGAAAGTAGAAGAGGAGGGACTATTTCCCAATCACAATGCCAGCATTACTCTGGTACCAAAATTACACAAAGATGTTACAAGAAAAAGAAAACTAAAATGTTCCTCATTAACCTGGAGGTAAATATTGTAAATGAGGTATTAGCAAATTGATTCCAGCATTATTTTAAAAGGAAAATACATTATGACCAAATGGGATTTATTCTGGAAATATGAGGAAGTTCAAACTTCCAAAATCAATCAATGTATTTCAACAGATTATAGAAGAGAAACCATATGATTATCTCAATAGATTGAGAAAAGATATTCCACAAAATTCAACATGCATTTATGATTTTTAAAAAATCCCTCAGAAAATTGGAAATACACGGAAACTTCCTTAACCTGATAAAGAGTAAGTACAAAAAACATATATCTATATCATATCTATATCTATATATATATGATGTGATATCTTACATGCACATCTTAACATGCACCTCAATGTTTATCTACAATAGCCAAATTATGGAAACAGCCTAAGTGTCCATCTGCTGAGGAACAGATAAAGAAGATGGTAACTATTTTTTTTAAAGTGACATTTAGATAGTATCAAAAATCTGTAAGATACTTAGGTATAAGTGTTACAAAATATGTGCAAAATCTGTATGCTGAAAACTATATAATGCTGATGAGAGAATCCAAGATGCCCTCAATATATGGAGAGATATTCTGTGATTGGAAGATTCCACATTGTTAGGGTGCCATTTCTATCTAAACTTATCTACAGATTCAGCGCGATCCTAACAAAAATCCAGAATTTTTTTCTGTAGAAATTAACAAGTGGATTCTCAGGTTTCAGTGAAAAGAGAAAAGCCCTAGAATAGCTAAAATACTTTTGAAAAGAAAAAAAAGCGTTGGAAGACTCTCCATACCTGATTTCAAGTATTATTGCAAAATATTATTGGAAAAGTATGATATCAGGTAGAACCTAAACAAATAGACCAATGGAACAGAAAAAAAAATCCAGAAATAGACCCACACATTTATGGTCAATTGAGTTTTGACAAGGTTGCAAAGGCACTGCTGGAGAAAGAACAGTCTTTTCAACAAAGGGTGCTGGAGCAATTGGACAGTTCTTTGCAAATAAATAAAGCTTGATTCATGCCTCACGCCACATTAAGAACTAAATTAAAAATGCATGTAGCTTTAAATGTAAAATCCAAAAGTATAAAACTTTTACAGGAAAACAAAGGAAAATAATCGTTGTGAACTCATGTGAGGAAAAGATGTTTAGATATGACATAAAAGACATGATCAAGAAATAAAATCTTTTAAAAAATTGGACTTCATCAAAATTTAAAACTTCTGCTTCTAAAAAGATTCTATTATGGCAATAGGAAGACAAACCACTGACTGGCCAAAATTTTTGCAAAAACACTCAGCAGATGAAGGACTTATTTCCAGGATATATAAAGAATTCTCAAAGCTTGATTAATAAAAATCATTAATGACCAAATGATTTGAGTAGACACTTCATAAAGAAGGTAAATGGATGGCAAATAAGCAAATGAAAATATGTAGCACACCATTAGTCATTAGGGACTTGCAAAATAAAACTATTCCCTACCTATTAGATGGGCCGATAAGAAGAGCAATAACCTCAGGGCAATACCCTATACTGGTGAGGATGCAGAGAAGCCAGAACACTCATGCATTGCTTGTGGGGATATAAAATGGTCCAATCATCCTGGATAACAGTTTGTCAGTTTCCCAGAAAGTTCAACATACGCTTGCCATATGACCCAACAATCCCACTTCTAGGTAATTATTCTGGAGAAGTGGAAACTTAGGTTCGTATGAAAACCTGAAAGCAATGTTTATAGTGGCCTTATTCATAATTATGTACAACTGGAAACAACTCAAGTGTCCTTCAGCTAGTGAATGGATGAACTCATTGTGTCTACTCATCCAATAGAGTTCTACTTACCAATCAAAGGGAAAGCTACTGATACACACAACATGAGTAAATCTCAAATGCATCATTCAAAGTGAAAAAAACCCAGATTCAAAAGGCTATAGACAATATGACTCCATTTCTATGACTCTCTGGAATAGTCTGAACCGATCACTGGTTGCTAGGGACTGGGATGAGGGAATCTTGGGGGTGATGGAACTGTTCTACACTTTCATTGTGGTAGTGCTTACATGACTGTCTGTGTTTGTCCAAATTCATAGAACTGTGCACTAAAAGAATGCATTTTACTGCAGGAAAATTGTCACTCAAAAATAAACATCTCAAACTATATATTTATGAGTTGTGGATTTTTAAGGTGATTGTCTACCTTATAAATAGCCAAACCAATGAGTGCAGGAAAATTATCTGTTTGTTCACAGATATATTTTGGGGCCATAGAACATTACCTGGCACATAAAAGGTACTCAATAGATTTGTGAGGATGGATGGATGGATGAATGGATAGATGGATGGATGGAGAAATGAATGAATGACTGAATGACAGGTTCTCAGGAAAGATATTGGGCACTGCAGCCTCACTGGCCTGGGTCTGAATGCTGGCTCTCTCACTTCCTCTGGTACAGGGAGCAGAAAACGTCACTAGCCTTGATCATTTCAATAAAGAACATACTAGCATCACTATGATGGCTCGGCAACCACCCTTGTCTGCTCACTACAGCCCCCTAGGGAAGGGAACTAATGTTCGGTGAAATCAGACAAGGCACCAGCCCCGTGATCCCCCAGTGCACCCAGCATCCTCCAGCCAACCCAGCTCCTATAATGAACCAGCTGTTTAGGGTCTGTTTTCCCTGCTGGACTGTGAGTGCCATAAGGCAAGGGAGTTCCCAATCCAGGCCCCGGATTCCCAATGCTAAGCAGGTACCAAATAATCAACTGTCTAAATCATAACCATGGCAACAATAACAACAATACTATCAGCTCCCAGATCTGTGCATCTACCATTTGTCAGACATTATGTTATGTACCTTCCACATCCATGCCATGAAATCCTCACAGACAACCAACTAAGGCAGATTGCATCATCGCTAATCCCATTTCTCAGATGAGAAAACTGTTAGGTCACGTGGTTTGGCAGCCAAACTTTCTGAGCGTTCATCATGTTGAGCACTTTATGTGCATTATGTCAGGTAATGAGATGGGCCCAAGTTCAGGCAGCCACTAAGTGAAAGACACCCAAACTGCCCCATGTTGAAGGCGACGCTTCACCTGGACCCTCTCCTGACTTTCGGCTGGCTCCTCAGGCCCTTTACCACGGCATCCAAGACCCTCATGTTTTGGCCTGTCTCTTTCCTCCCTCCCCACCCCATCTTGTTCTATCCATAGAAGAAGTGGAACTGCAACTGTCCCCCAACACACCATGCTGTTGCCTCCCCTGCACCTCCTCCCTGGCTGATGCCTCTGCCTGAAACGTCGTCTCCTCATCCTTACCCAATAGGCAAACTCTGCGCACACCCTCAGAGTCTAACTCAGACCGTCACCTTCTCCAGGAATCCGTCTCGACAGTGTCTTGTTCACATCTGCTTGCCCCACTAGACGGTGAGCCCCCGAGGGCCCAGAGAGCATCACTCCCCTCTGAGCCCTTCATCTTCTAAACGTCCCATAAATATTTGCTGAATGAATGCTCAACTCTTTACTTCACCGCCGATGAATAAACTCTGAAGCCCAGGGTGGCTGCTGGAATATTTCTGACTTCTAATCTGGCACATTTCAGAGAGATTTCTTTTTTTCTCTGATTGTGAATTCCATCTGCTCTTTAATTAATGAAAATTCAGTTCTATGCAAATATTTCTTCCAGGATCATCCTTCATGAGCAACCTCTGGGAGCTTACTCATCAGCCTGTTCTCTGAATCTGTGTTTGGAACATTCTGGGAGCTTGTTATTGGGCCTTTGAACTGAATAGTACAAGTGAACAAAATCGACAAACCTGACACTTGACCTCAGGAGTTTACAGCCCTGGGAGCTGTAGGATTTGAATTTACTGAGAGAGCCCTCCCTCATCCTGTCTTCCCCAATAAACTCCCACTGCCTGGTACTGTCAACCTCTATGGTGTTTGAAAATATATCCATTTGGTGCCTGCTAAATCCCATAAAAATCTCTCCTGTGCATCTGTTTATTAATTCAGGACTGAAGCTCCTCTAAATAGAAGGACACCAGGAGTCTCAAATCCTATGTACACTTGGGACAATAAATGTTTTTCTTGTCTGAGAAATACAACTTTATGACACAGGAACTCAGTGTCAAAAGGCAGCTTGGTATAGTGGCAGAAGCACGGGCTTTGGATCCATGTAGACATGGAGCTGGGTAACTCTGGGCAGCTTAATTAACCCCCCTGGACCTCAGCTTCCTCACAGATAAAATGGAGAGAAGTAGCAGCTGCATGTGGGTCTTCTGAGGATTACAGGCAATGACAAACATGCAGCAGGGTCACAATATATGTTGGTTTTCCTCTCCCTCTTGGTGGGGGGCCGCTGTGGAGAATGGCCAGCTGGGTCACGACTGGTCCGCTTTTCCAGAGGCTGAGAGCCAGGACATCAGTGAGAAGCCAGGGAATGAGACAGGGGAAGGCCCGGTGGAGTCTCTGCGGAGGTGATGGGCAAGTCTGCTCTGCATGGTGGCGGGGAAGGAGCAGGAAAGAAAGGGTTGGTATAATACCGCCTTACATTTCTCCAGTGGTTTGGGCTCTATATTCCTGGAGATGGATCTGCTTTTTGGGAACAGCCTAAAGGAAGGCAGAACTAACTTTATAGGGTTATGGAGGCAGCTCCAAATGGGAGCTGCTTCTCTCCATGTCATCTTTCTCTCCTCACTGCCCCTCTGCAGATGATGGTTCCTTCAGTTCTATGTGCTCCTCCTGGCAGTGTCCCCTGGGCCTCAGGCTTGGTGCGCTTCTCTCCTGCATCCTCCCTGGGGGATTCTGTCCCTACCTTGGCTTTGCTGCATCTCAGCATTGGTAACTCCCCAGTCCACGGATGCTGTCCACATCACTCCAGAAGCCTGGATAGTACCTCCCAGAGACACCTCAAATTCAAACTTGGGACTCCTGGAACCCCACACACCTGCGGCCCCTGCTGTGCTCCCCACACACTTCCACCGGAAGCCTGGGCAGCAGCCTTAACACCCCTTTCATCCCATTCTCCCACCCATTTGTCAAGTCAGTGTCTCCTTGGATGGACTGGCCTAAGCTCTGGAACCTTCTGGAAAGGGATTGCAGAAAGACCTTCAAATGTGAAGGCCTTATTGGTATAAATATCCAGCATCCCAAGGGGACTATCTCAAGGGAACAGATTCATTTGTATGCATACCTTCTGGTATCCATGCTGACCTGAGTCTGACTCTTGTCACCAACATCTGCCTGGGTGGGTCCCTCATGCCCCCTTAGCTTGTTTCCTCAGCTCTAAAATGGGAAGAAATAATTGTGCCCACTCCAAGTTTGTCAGCATTAGATAAAGCTGTGGATGGAAAGAACTTAGCTCAAGGGCTGAGCACATAGCAAATACTAAGAAGTACTATTTTTACTATGACTTGTGGCCAAACTTCATTTATTTCATTTATTTAGTAAATAAGAGATGAGTGACACATGTAGTGAATTTTGGGAGGTGACGACATGGTTTTTGAATCTCTACAGATCAACACATATAAACTGACAGAGCAGATGAATAGCTAAGTCAAAACCCATGAGGAACACTTACTATAAAACTAAATTGTCCCCCCACAAGCCCCAAAATGTAAGTGCATGGGAACAAACCAGCAACAGTGACAAGACTCCCATGGGAGTGATTTCTGTAGAGAAGGAAACACAGAGAAGAAACAAGGCAGCATATGATGGACCAAAGAGCAGAGAGGTGCAAGACAGCCAGCAAGTATTTACGGGGGGGCCCAGCTGGCTAGCTGGGGAACAGTGGCTAAAACCTGGAGGAGCTTGTCCAGTCCAGTGTCAGGTGGGTGAAGGGGCCCTTGGTAAGCTCTGCAGGAGCAGATCAGTCTGGAACCCCAAATCTCTGTCATCCTCCAGCTGGAGTTCCCTTCTAGAAGGAGCCCCAAGGAGAAACTGTTGGAAGTAGAACTAAAACTGAGCGGGATGGGGACCCTACAGATAAAAGAAAGAGAAGCTCCAGCTAAAAGTAAGCAAGTAGGGTGCCTGGGTGGCTTAGTCGGTTAAGCATCTGCCAGCTCCGGTCATGATCCCAGGATCCTGGGATCAAGTCCCGCATCAGGCTCCTTGCTCAGCAGGGAGCTTGCTTCTCCCTCTCCCTCTGCTGTTCCCCCCTGCTTGTGCTCTCTCTCTGACAAATAAAATCTTTAAAAATAAAAAAATAAAAGTAGGCAAGTAGAATGAACCAGGAAATCCCAGATAGCAAGCTGCCTTGGATTTTGACACTTCATGAAAACGACAGAAGACGTTCAGTTAGAAAAGCTACCCTGAACAACATCATCTTCCAAAAGTTCAGGAAAACTAATTTCTAAATCTAAAAACTAAAAAAAAAAAAAAAAAAGAAAAAGAAAGAAACAGAGTATCAAAGTCAAATTCCATGCAAACTTATCATAAGAGGAAGGAAAACAAAGAGCAGAATAACATACTTTACAATGATGATTAATCAGAAAGATGTGTCCCCCCCCCAAAAAAAAACCAGGGAAAAACTATAACCTGCTAGGTGGGTTGTTTCTTTAATGGTTTCCAGATGAATCAGGCCTTCTGGTATCCATCCCCCCAACTCCCGCAGTCCCCTCCCACATGGTCTCTGGTCTCGGTCACGTGACTTGCTTTGGCCAACTGGACATCAGGAAATGTGAAGCAAGAAGCAGCTTGATAAGCATGTGGGAACTGGGTTCTCCTTCTTGAAACTAATGTGTGAGCTTGCTCACACATCTCACATGGTGAGATGAGTGACACACGTGTGAGCAAGCTCACTGTAGTCCCTGTGATGATGAAAGACCATGTAGAGAAAGACCCGTTCCACTCAGCTGTCCTCGCTGAGCCCAGCCCCCAGCGGACCCACCAGGTGGATGGATGAGCCCAGTCTAAACCAGCAGAGGAACCACTCAGTCAAATGGTAGATTGTGAGAAATAGTACATTGTCGCTGTTCTAAGCCACTAAGGGTTTTTTTAAAACAATGTTCATTTACACAACTAATGAATCATTGAACATTACATCAAAAACTAATGATGTACTATATGTTGGCTAATTGAATTTAAATAAAAAAAAATGTTCATTTACTATCTCCAAACTTATTTTTTAACTTCCTTTCTTTATTTTTATTGAAGTATAGTTGACACACAATGTTACGTTAGTTTCAGGTGTTCAACATAGTGATGTTCTGCTCACAACTGTAGCTGCCGTCTGTCACCACACAACACTATTGCAGTACCACTGACTATATTCCCTGTGCAGTGCCTTTCATCCCATGACTCATTTATTCCCTAACTGGAAGTGTGTACCTCCCACTCCCCTTCACCCACTTTTCCCATCCCCCTGCCCCCTCTCCTCGGGTAGCCATCGGTTTGTTCTCTGTATTATGGGTCTGTTTTTGCCTTTTGTTTGTTCATTTGTTTGTTTTTTAGATTCCACATATGAGTGAAATCATACGGTATTTGTCTTTTTCTGTATGACTTATTTCACTTAGCAGAATATCCTCTAGGTTCATCCATGTTGTCGCAAATGTTGAGATCTCATTCTTTTTTATGACTGATATTCCACTGTATATATACACCACATCTTCTTTATCCATTCCTCTATCGATGGACACTTAGGTTGCTTCTGTATCTTGGCTATTGTAAATAATGTTGCAATACATGCAGGGATGCATACACAATGCATTTCAAATTACTGTTCTCATTTTCTTTGAGTAAATATCCAGTAGTGGAATTACTAGGTCATAGGGTATTTCTATTTTCAATTTTTTGAGGAACCTCCATACTGTTTTCCACAGTGGCTGCACCAGGGTGCATTCCCACCAACAGTGCTTGAGGGTTCCTTTCTTTTTCCACATCCTCACCAACACCTGTTGTTTCTTGTCTTTTTGATACTACCCATTCTTCAGGTATAAGGTAACATCTCACTGTGGTTTTGATTTGCATTTCCCTGATGATGAGTGATGTTGAGCACCTTCTCATGTGCTGTTGGCCATCTGTATGTCTTTTCTGGAAAAATCTCTATTCAGATTCTCTGCCCATTTTTAAATTGTATTATTGTTATTAGTATTTTGGTGTTGAGTTGTATAAGTTCTTTATATATTTTGGATACTAACCCTTTATCGGATATGTCACTTGCAAATGTCTTCTATTCAGTAGGTTGTCTTTTTGTTTCCTTCACTGTGCTGAAGCTTTTTATTTTGATGTAGTTCCAGTAGTTTAATTTGGCCTTGTTTCCCTTGCCAAAGGAGACAAATCTAGAAAAATGTGGCTGCAGCTGATGTCTCTCTGCCTGTGCTCTCTTTCAGGAGTTCTATGGCTTTAGGTCTCACATTTAGGGTCTTAATCCATTTTGAGTTTATTTTTGTGCATGCTGTAAGAAAGTGGTCCTGTTTCATTCTTTTGCATGTATGTGGCTGTCCAGTTTTCCCAGCACCATTTGTTAATGAGACTGTCATTTTCCCATTGCATATTCTTGTCTCCTTTGTCACAGATGAATTGACCATATATGCCTGGGTTTATTTCTGGGCTCTCTATTCTGTCCCACTGATCTATGTGTCTGTTTTTGTGCCATCCCATATGGTTTTGATCACTACAGCTTTGCAGTAAATCTTGAAATCTGGAAATGTGGTATCTCCAGTTTCCTTCTTCTTTTTCAAGATTGCTTTGGCTATTCAGGAGTCTTTTGTGATTCTATGCAAACTTTAGAATTATTGCTTTTGAAAAATGCAATTGGTATTTTGATAGGGATTACATTGAATCTGTGGATTGCTTTGGGTAGTACGGACATTTGAACAATGTCAATTCTTCCCATCTGTGAACATGGTATAAGTCACTAAGTTTTGACTTGCTTTGTTATACGGTAATCAATAATTAATATAGACATTAAGAGTTAAGATTTAATATAGACATTAAAAAAATTATACAAGACATGAAAGAACAGCATAAAGTGGAATTAAAAAACTCATAAATCAGGCAAGAGAACTCAGGGGAAAAATTAGAAATAGAGGGGAAATTATTTTAGTAATAAATATTTCACTAGAAAGCATACAAAGCAAATAAACACAACAGGTAATCTTTAAAAGAAAGAGAAAGAGAAAAATGGGAAAGATTTCAAACAGATAAAGGAAAAGATACAAAAGATTTGAAAATAACAAATACTGAAAATTTATAAAGACTCCACATTCAGATAATAGGTGTCCTTAGAGAAAACCAAGGTAAGGGAATGGAATGCTTCTAAAAATGATAACTTCCATCAGAGGTCCTTAGGAAAAACCAACTTGAAAATACACATTGGAAAAGCACTGTGTACCTAAGAATATAGACCCCCAATGACCAAGACCAAAGTTATATTCTGGCCACACTGGACATTAATAAAAAAAGAAAATATGGTTTTGTTTGTTTTTGTTTGTGTGTTTTTTCCCAAGCCTGAAGCAAGGCTTTCAAGCTGGGTAGGAGTTCTCTGGAAATCACAGAAGGAGAAGGTCTTCCTGGCAGAGAGGACCGCAAGGATAAAGTGTGAGAGAGCCCAGCAAATACTGGGGACGGCTGGGGCACGGTGTGAGGGAGAAGGACTGGAACGCTGAGGCCTCAGGCACTGGACCTATGGCACCTCAAAGGGGCCTGGAACACTCACCCATGTAGGGCTTGGTCCCGGCCATGGAGGAAGCCTTTTCTGCTCCTTTCACGATCGTCGCTATGTTGAAATCTGTGATGTGAACATGTCCTGGAGATAGAGAAACAGAAACCCCAGTTAGCAAGGGCTACAGGCAGCGGGGCCAGCTCCTTGTCGATTTAAAGCTGTGGGCTCTATGGTGGGTGCAAGAAGAAAGTAGCAGAACTTCTACTTACAATAGTATTTTATCTAATACTTGGAAAATGTCTAGTTTTGCCGCATTATTCACAGTAGCCAAACTTAGGACAACCTAAGTGTCCATCAACGAATGAATGGATAAAGAAGATGTGGTCCATATATACAATGGAATATTATTCAGCCACCAGAGAGAAGGACCTCCTGCTGGTTTTGACAACATGGATGGACCTTGAGAATATCATGCTAAGTGAAATAAGCCAGATGGATAAAGGCAGACACTGCATATATCACTTATATATGGAATCTAAAAAAAGCTCATAGAAGCAGAGACTAGAAAAGTGGTTGCCACGGGCTGGGGGGTGGGAGGAAGAAGGAGAGTTTAGTCAAAGGCACAAACTCTCAGCTGTAAGATGAATAAGGTTTGAGGATTTAATGTATAATGTGGAGACACAGTTGACAGCATTGTATTGTATAATTGCAATTTGCTAAGGGGGTAGAACTTGAATACATATACATGAACACACCCACACTAAAAATGGCGATGTTATGTGCAAGTTCTATAATGTGAATTTTTTGGTGGCGTATGTATATTACTTATAAGTAAATAAAAATATTGATAATTGATAAAAAATTTTGTGGAGTACATTTTGGAGGCACTGACTCAGGAGAGTAAAAGCTCATGGCAAATAGAGGAGAGGGGTGAGTCCAGACTGCCTTGCTCAGGAAGCTGAGTGGCCATGGTGGGGGAAGAAGGGTGGAGAGAGGATTTTCATGCCCAGAGGACATTCTTGTTCCACTGTTTGTCTGCTATGGTCAGTGCGGGCCTTAGTTCTGTACCGGAGGAATCCTGCGGGGAGAGGGCTGGGGGATTGAGACCACCTTCCATCCAGCTTAAAGTAATGGTAGCAGATGGGACATGGATAGGCTGGGTGCCCCTGCACATAAGTGTTCAAGAAACCTGAGAAGGAAGTAGGAGGGACAGAGGAAGAAGGAGACAAGAGATAAAGAGAAGCAGGGAAGGAAGACGGGTGGGAGGGAGGGAGGGACATCCTGACAGTTGGTACTGGCCTTCTGGGGAACTTGGTACATAAAAGGAGCCAACCTTGAGACCCTTGAATACTAGCTATAAATGCAATCACTTTCTCTCTTTGTCCTCACATCATGGGAAAATGGTTGGATTTTCACATCAGAAAGCTGCGCTCGAGAGGCTGGGACTTAAATACACAGGTGGCTTGCATACACAAAACTGACATTGGGAGGGTCTGGAGGGCACCTCCATGAGATGGACAGACACCTGCTAGAGCAGGTGCAGTGAGGCCCACGGGACAGGTGCACTTGATAGGATCAGCCACAGTGGACAGCAAAGCACCAGCGGTTTCACGCACATCCCAAATCTCAGGCTCAGCTGCCAGCACTGATGTGTGGGCAAGCTTCTGTCAGGCACTCTGTCCAGAGCCCCCGGGGGGGATGCAGCGGTGAGATACTCAGTGATGATCTGCAATACGCTTCGGGTGCTTGTGGGTGAAGCCTAAGTCATCGAGCCAGACCCTTGCTGGGAACCCTTTCTGGCCAGATGCAGAGTGTGTCCACCCAGGGAGCATCCCTAGAGCAGATGCACCTGCTGCAGCCTCTGGGGCCAGAACTAGCATCCACACAGTCCTAACCCCCGAGAGGCTGTGTGGCGTAGCAGTTGGGTGCTCAGACTCTGAGTCACACTGACTTGGTTTGGGTCTCAGCTTTGTTGTGATGAGCTGTCTGAGCTTGGGCAAATAACTTATTTTCCTCATCTGTAAAGTAGGGGTGATACTAACAAAGTACCCATCGGAGAGAGCGTTTGGGAGGAGCCAGGGATTAATATACATAAAATGGTTAGAGCGACTGGCACACAAGAAGTCGGGAAGCTTCTTGTTAAGTGTTTGCTCCTACCGGTGTTATCCTGCCCAGGTGTGGCTCAGATGCCATTGTCTCCAGCCAGCGCCAGTCTGCCCCCGGCACCCTCACAGTCCCCACTTCCAATACTGTGAGGCATGGGAGGGTCTCAGTCACCTCTGCATCCACAGCTGTATGCCAAGTGCAGCCACCACACTGAGAGGATCTGGAGACCCTCCAATATGGCTTTTGTTTGGTTTTCCTTCATTTCTCCCTGTCTTTAAAAAAATTAGTATTTGCATTATGAAAGTAATGCCAGCTGATTATAATAAGTCAAAGACTACAAACGTGTATTTGAGTCACTCCTTTCAACCCCCTGATGGCTCCCCCCACTCGCACTTGTAACCCTACTAAGTAACTTGGCTCTCTGTCATTTCTCCCTTTGCTTATGCATACATGTATCCACATATGTTGGGACGTGGTTTGTCCTTCCAATAATGAGATCATACTCCACGGGTCGTTCCAGAAGTTACTTTTGCATTTAGCCCTGTATCACGACATTTTCCCACGTCAGTATACATAGGTCTATCTACAAGTGCCATTATCCCTTGTCCCCCATGCTAAAGAAATCCAATTATTTTGGTAATTTATTTGGTGATAAAACTTGACCTGGAACTTGTCTTCATTGTTCTATTTATTCCACTTAGGGGGAATATTCATGTTTTGATAGAAAAATATTAATATATTTGATTACACAGTGGTCCGCCTTGGTGATTCATTTAACCCCTGTGGAGGTATTACATAATATTTAGTATATGTTGTTTTTAAGTGTTATTACCTATTAGAATATTATTTTCATATTACTAAGATATATATTATTTAATTTTAGATCTGAGAAATTCGAGGTATGAAAACCTATCTGGCCCCAAGAGTTTCACATAAGGAACTGTGGCCCCACAGCTGTGAAGTATTCCACAGTATTGTTATATCACATTTTATTCAACAATGATCCTATATGGCATTCAGGTTGTTTCCAGTGTTGGTTGCCTATGTGTTTGTCTTGTTATTGGATCAGCAATAGCATTCTTGAGCACATTGTTACATATTGGTACTTCCATTTTAACTGAATAAATCCCTAGAAGTGGGATTGCAGAGTCAGAGGGTTTGCATACTATGTTCAAACAATTATAATTTATGGTACTTTATTATTATTTTTTAATTTTTTAAAAGATTTTATTTATTTATTTGAGAGAGAAAGAGCGAGCACAAGCAGGGGGAGTGGCAGGCAGAGGGAGAGGGAGAAGTAGGCTTCCCGCTGAGCAAGGAGCCCCATGTGGGGTTTGATCCCAGGACTCTGGGGTCATGACCTGAGTCAAAGGCAGACACTTAACCGACTGAGCCACCCAGGTGCCCAATTTATGGTACTTTAAACAGGATATGAGAGTGTGTATTTCTCTGAATTGTGACTAGCACCGTAATCAATGATTTCACTTGTTGCAAATCACACGGTGAGGAATGATACCGCACTGCACATCTTCCACATGATCAGTCCCAACCCCCTGGGGAACCGTCTAGAATCTTGATCAATTTTCAATCAGAGCTTTGTCTATGAGATACATTTATACTTTGCTCTGTGTACAGCAAAGATCTCCTAGCTTATTGTTTGTCTTTGGACTCTGTTTAGAGTATCCCTTGCCATACAAAAGTCTTAAAAACTTAAATAATAATATGTTAATTTTGTAGTTTGAGTATATTTTCCTTATAATTTTCCAGAAGCCTATTCCACCCCTAAGATTTTATATATCTTTCTATATTTTCTTATAATATTTATATATCTTTTATATTTAAATCTTCCAACCACAGATATATAAAAACAGAATATATTTTTGTTATAACAAATGTCTGGTTTTAGCCACTGTTAGGTAGGGTTGCATAACTGGTATAGAATTGGTGCCAAATCTCATGTTAATCCTTGCAGTACTCCTGTCAGGAGGGTAGAATCACCTGCTTTGTTACATGAGAGTAACCTCAAGTTGCAGAGACCAGGGAGCTGTGCATGTTCACACAGCTGATCTGTGGGGAAGCTGCAGTGTGTCTCCAGCCTCTTCCTGGGGTGAGTGGTTCCCTCGGCCCCATGCTGCCCTCCGCAGAGCTGAGCCGGACAGCCCTGCCCTTGCTTCCTCCTGGTCCTGAGGGCAGTGAGGGCTCTGGCGGACAGCTCTGAAGCAGACCTGCTGGGGCTCCCCCGGGAATTCACGCCCAGCAGGTGTGACAGACAGCAAGTTCCACTTCTGGTTTCCGTGAACTGTGCTAATGGATGAGCTGTAACCTCCCAGTGAGCTTCCTTTAACAATTGAGTGAAGATGTGGGAAAGTGAAAATTAGTGCCACACAAGGCCTCCTACAGGTTCCTTCTCAGGAGAATGGAAATTTACTACAAAATTTGCAAATATGAACTCAGGCTATTTGCTTTCCACAGGTTGAAAACATTCAAAACTCAGCAAGAGAAGGAGCTCAAGATGTTGTGTGAGACCCACTAGTACAAGTTTTAATATTGGTATCAATAATCAGTAATCATACTGCCAGTCCTGGTATGCATCCTGCACTCCAGCCACGCTTCTCCCCTCTCTCTGAATGCATGGAAACTCACCTCACCTCCAAGCCTTTGACAGTACTTGGAATGCTCATCCCTCTCCTCTGCCTGGTAGACTTCCATTCATTCTTCAAAACCTGGCCCCAGAGTTATAGTACTGGTGGATGCGCATCTACCCTTTGCATGCATACTTCCATCAACAGGAAACAGAGGTGGGTATCTGACTGTGTCTTAGTCGGCTCAGGTTGCTATAATAGGATACCACAGACTAGGGGGCTTAAACATCAAACATTTATTTCCCATAGTCCTGGAGGCTGGAAATCTAAGGTCAGGGTGCCAGCATGGATGGATTCTTGGTGACAGCTCTCTTCCTGGTTTGTATGGCAGGTTTCTTGCTGTATCCTCACATGGTGGAGAGAGAGAGCTCTGTCCTCTTCCTCCCCTTATAAGGGCACCAATCCCATCATGGAGGCTCCAACCCCATGACCTCATCCAAACCCAGTTACCTCCCAAAGGCCTCAGCTCCAAGTATCATCACATTGGCGGTTAAGGCTTCAACATGTGAATTCTAAGTGGGGGGCACAAGCATTCCATCCATAGCAGACTGATTTAGGCCTCTCCCCTGGGCCCTCCACTCCCCTCCAATGTTATTCCCATCTTGGCATCCACCATATTGTATCTGTCACCTTGTCTGTCTCCTTGAGGCCGGGAATCTTGCTTGCTCATTTCTGTCTCCAGTACCTTAGCAATGGCCTGGCCTGGGAAAGGTATTCATCAAGTGTTTGTTGACTGACCAAATAAGAGACTGAATGAAAGAGATATGGTGAGCAAACCCTGTCACCTTTCTTCATTCCCTACTGCTTAGAGCCATCACAATATTTACAGGAGTTGACGACATTCCATGTCAACTTTTGATTGAGAAGACTGCAGCCATGTCGCTTTCTCAGCCTGACCTCAGAGGGTGGGACAGCCACCCTCTCCATTAATTATGTACTCATGGGTGCTGGTGGCAGGGTTGGTGCCACGAGGAGTTGTAACCAGGGCTATTTTCAGAGTATAAAAATACTTGACAGCCATGTGACTTTCAAGGACTCTTGCCCATTTCTTCATGCAGGGACTATTTATGGAGCGTGGCCGGTCTGCGCGAATCTGGGGAGGGGCTTGAAACCGCAATGCCAGGATCTGTGTCATGGACTGAGGGGGTGGGGATGGGGGGGATTACCCGGTGCTGAAGACCCATCCACAGTCACTCCCTGGGGCCATAATTGCCTTGCCACCACCCCGAGTCACCTCGGTGCCACCAGTGCCATTGAGCCAGGCTGGCTCTGGCACCTCCCGGACACGTTCCTGGGAAGGCACCCAAAGCCTTCTTGGATTTTGCTGCATTTTCATTCCTTCCTTCGCAGCTACATTGCACGAATATCAATTTCTGGTCCACCATGACCCTTGCTTCCCCTTCTCCGCTCTCAGCTCCTGTAATGAAGTCCCCCCACCAGGGTATTTACCAAATGCATGAGGGCAGTGCGCTCATGTCACTGAGACCTACAAGCCCACACCTGGGAGAAGACAGGGTCTGCTCGGAGGGGCCGGTCAGCGCGGAATGACAGGCTGCATATTGGAGGAGAGTGAATTCTCTCTGGATCTGTCCTCTGGATGCCACACTTGGACACACTGCCATGCCTCCCGTGAACTCCTGGGAGTGGGTGCTGGGGTAGTGCCACTAGGGGGCGCTAGACCGGGAATGCAAATGGAAGGCAGTCGGTCTACAAGAGATCACCTCCCGCATTATTCCCTGCCCGCTTCCCTTTCATCAGACTTGAATTTGGAGTCAAGTCTCTCACTAACATCTGTCCCCACCTTCGCTGGTTTACAGGGACTACATCATGCCTAAGCGGAGGCCAGAGTGCTGCTGCCCAAGAGAAGCAGCTGGAAGCCCTCTGGGGAAGAAACCAGGGTTGATGAGACTCATGGCAGGCTCCAGGCTCCCGCTAATTACCCCACTTCTGAGATGTCAGTGTGATGTCATGCTGGCCCTGATCTTCCACTCGGGATCACACACCCCGCGCACTCTCCCCTCCCACTAATCTTCGTGGACATCAGAGTGAACTTCTTGCAGGACAACAGAAAAAAGAAAGAAAGAAAAAGAAAAAGAAACCAAATCAAATCCCAGAGCACAAGCTTATCCAGGCTTCATCGGGCAACAGCAGCAGGAAGACTGAACTGTTTTGGAGCATGTCTGCCTGATAAGAAGAAATGGCCCTTTGGTTTTCTTCTGTTCCATTTGGATTGGCCTCCTCCCGTGTCTTGGTCATGCGGTGGGTATCCAGGGCCTTGAAACCATCTGATCATGACTTCATAAAGCACTCCGCAGGATTTGTGGCCGGCTCGTCTGCTGCTCTGGGGAATCCACCTCGCCCAAGGCTTCTGTGGGAGCAGTTCTCAACAGTTCTGTTTCCCCGTTTTCTCTCCAGCCACCAGGTTCCTGGGTTAGTCCCTGCCTTGTGGCCAAGGCCACATGACCAATCCACTCTCCTTCCATGCTCTGTGTTGGGCATGTGATTTTATGCAATTACATGAGGGAATCACAGTGAATACCATTTGTAGAGAGGTTTTCAAAGCGCTTTCCCAGCTGTGATCTGCTCTGTACAACTCTGTAGGACCAGGCTGGAGATGATCTCCTGACACTTAGCAAACTGACTCTCTTTCTCTCTCTCTCTTTCTTCCATCTTCCTTCCCTCCCTCCCTCCTTCCTTCTTTCCTCTCTGTTTTTCCTTCCTCTCTTTCTTCTCTTTCCCTCTCTTTCTCTTTCTCCCTCCCTCCCTTCCTTCCTATCGTTAACACACAATGTTACATTAGTTTCAGGTATACAACATAGTGGTTCAACAAGCTTATACACTGTGCTATGTTCACCACATTCCACTCCTTTCTTTGCTACTCTCTGTATCACAAGGGCCGGGGGCGGGGGGGCAGGGAACACATTTCCTGACTCTCTTGCGGCTAGGGTTCTCGATGAGATTTATGGTCTGCCCACAAGATACACTCAGGAGAGGTTTGCAAGGTGGAAGGAAAGCAGAGTCTGTCTGTTTGGGATGGAGCCAAAGGATGAACAAGCTGGGTAGACAGGGGTCTTTGCCAAGGCTGGACGTTTGTTAAGGTGGCCTCATCACTGGTATGAGCAGCTAGGAAGTGACTGTCCAGCCCAAGGTCCTTGAGCCAGAATCCAAGCCCCAGGCAGGTTTGACCACAAGGCCTACCACCTCCCTTCTTCACCAAGCTGCTTTCTCTGGGGCGCCCTGCAGCCCAGACTGGTACATGCACAAGGGATGTGGAGCTGCCTCTACTCCAGCCCAGGGGATGGCCAGGTCACTGCTTTCCCTAGAGCTCACCCTCCCAGTCAGTCTAGGATGTAAGCCTCCCCTCCAGACAGATATGCACCCTGAAGCCCGGGGCCAGGCCCCCTGTGCCTCCAGCCTGGTATCGAACACTGTTCAGGAAACAGGGAGTGATTAAGATGATCATTTTCAGGCAGAGTAGGAATTTGGACCCAGTGTCAGCAGAGACATAGAAACTCACAATTTCACAAAGAAGGATTTCACATCAGTAGATTCTTAGCCCTTCTCCACCCCTTCCTCACTGCCCAGAGATTATGTGAAGGGTCATTTTGGGATGAACAAACTACCTTACACAGTTTAACTCTGCCTGGGCAGGTGAGGGATCCCTGGTCTTCCGAGCTCTTGGTCGTATCTGAGCGGTCAGTTACCCAGCTTGGGTTGAATGTGGGAGGTGGATCTTCCTCTCTCTGGGGTCGTGGAGTAGGAAGACCCTTTTGACTCACACAAATGCAAGCTTTGATCAGCAATGAAGGTGATATGTTGGCCCCTATCTGCCACTTCCTTGTTTTATTTTTTATTTGTTCAAATCCCATATGGGTAAGATGGGGCTTTAATAGGTTGAACCGTGTTCCCCACCTCCCTGCCCCATTCATAATGTTGAAGTCCTAACTCCCATGATCTCAGAATGTGACTTCATACGGGTGGGGTCACTGCAGATGTAATTGGTTAAGATGAGCTCATACTGTGGGGGTGGGGGGGCCCTAATCCAGTAAGACTGGTGTTCTTATGTAAAGGGGACATTTAGACACAGACATGCACCTGGGGAAACACCATGTGAAGTCTGGAATTATCCTGCTCCAGCCGAGGGACTGCCCCAAGCTAGCAGAGAGAACTGGAACAGACCCGTCCCTGGCTCCTCCTGGGGGGCGTGGGTCTGCCCACGGACACCATGACCTCAGACTTCCAGCCTCCAGCACGATGAGACAATACATTTCTGTTGTTTGAGGCTCTCAACCTGTGGGACTTTGTTACAGCAGCCCTAGGAAACTGAGAAGGGGAGGCTATTTCTTGGAGTCAGGGACTCCCAGAGCCGGGTCATTAGGGCTTTAAGACTCCCTCCTGGCATTGTGCTGCAGCAGAAACTTCTCTTCTTGCAGCCTTCTGAAAAGAACCGCATTACAATCCTCCCAAGGACACCCAGAATTTAAACCCCACTCCTGCATTCTGTCCTTAATCTCTTGGGACCCCCTCTAAATAATGACACTGCTGTTGGTCCTTCAGACTTAGAAACAACCTTGCCCACCGAGGTGCCTGGGCGGCTGCCCCCCACTTCCTTCTCAGCTGTTCCAAACCCTGCATCTGAGGCATCAGAAACAACACATGCCCACTCTGTTAATGCCCTGGTGTCCCTCCTTCCAGGCATGATGGTAACAGCCTGTAAAATGTTGGGACAAGGGACAAGGGAGTGTCGATGCTGCTGGCCACAGCCGTTTTGGGGAGTACTTGTCACATTTATCAACAAATATGTTAGCGACGAAGGATCGATTCTTTGAAACAAGTCCAATTAAAGAGTGCTCTAAAATACATCAATTAATAGGAAATTCGAGGAAGAGTAAGGCCAACAGATCAGGAGACGATTGCCATTGAAAAGATAGTTTGGGGACGCCTGGGTGACTCAGTTGGTTAAGCACCTGCCTTCGGCTCAGGTCATGATCCCAGGGTCCTGGGATCAAGCCCCGCATCAGGCTCCCCGCTCAGCGGGAAGTCTGCTTCTCCCTCTGCTGCTCCCCCTGCTTGTGCTCTCTCTCTCTGACAAATAAATGAATAAAATCTTAAAAAAAATAAAAGATAGTTTGTTCCTCATCATTCCCAAGAGAAGGGGGCGTATCATGCCATGGGGGCCACATGGGGAAGCATGGGGTCGACCACAAGGCTGAGGGAGAGAAGGGGGGGCAGGAGCTTTTCTGGTGGTTTCTGTGGGAAGGAATGGGTGAGGTGGGGCAAGCAGGGTTAGGACTGGCTGATCTGAATAATTTTTGGGGCTCTGGGGTGCAGGGGCTGTCCCTAGTTGTCTGGTGCCTGGCCCTGGGGTGACTGGGTGGATTGTGGCCCTGATGTGAAGAAGGCATCAGGATTCAGGGAAAAAAGACATGGTTAATACAACGAGAAAACCAATTCCCTCTGTTGGGGTGGCTACTGTGTTCCCTGTTGCTAAACATGTGGGTCGGGTTTCTGACGCCCAAGCGAGTCACACACTTCACAGTCAGCTGTGAAAAGTCTAAACTGTGCGGGCTCTTCATGGCCTCCTGCAGTGAGTGCTCCCACGTGCCCCCAAATGCTCTGTTGACCCCACCCACGCTGCAGGACCCAGGGAGCCCCCTGGCCGGTCCTTCCACTTTCACCCAACCCCATCATGCCTACCCTGTCCCAGCACTGACCCTACGGGTTTGCTCTCTGTCCCCCCTCAGGCCTGGCTCCACCTTAGAACCACCAGGGACCTTTAAAACTCCCCAACCCAGCACCCTCTCCTGCAAAATGAATCACCTCAGCAGGTGGGACTGTGCCTCAGTACTTGTTACAGTTCCCAGGTGATCTGAGAACAGCCACCCTAGACCCTGTCCTTCGGGTCACCTGGCACAATGGGTGGCCTATGACAGGTCTGCAAAAATGAAGGGATCACTTTCCCGAATTCAGAGGTCAAGGGCTACAGCATCAGTGAACTTTGAGCGAGGGCCCCCAGGGACACCCAGGGCAGAAATGCAGGCTTTTCTGACTCTCGACTCTTTGTTCATCTTTGGAGGAGCTGAGCTCCCCAGGTGGAAAAGCCCCACGGGCCCACCCACAGGCCCATCTGTGCAGGCAGCTCTTCCATTTCCACCTGCCTCTTCCAGATGGTGGGGTTAACTGCCGCAGCTCTTCCCCCCCTTCCCCTGCTCTGTCTCAGCCATCTAGCCAGGTACCGTGCAGCCCCCAAACCCCCACTCTAGGTCAGCTCATGACTTGCTTTGCCCACTGGGATGGGAGCAAATGTGACACAGGCTTGAGGGGTTGGGCTTTCTATGCTCCTGTTGCTACTGTGGCCTTGTGAGGCCTTGTGGGGCTGGCCTGCCGGAGGGCGAGCCATGAGGACCAGGGCTGAGCTGTCCAGCCAAGGCCAGCGTGTCCCAGCCGGAAGCAGGCAGCCCTCAGACGTGAGCACAGCCAATACCACCAGAGCTGCCTGGCTGACCCCACCTGACCTCAGTCTTAGGAGCAAGACTTGCCTGTAAGAGCTTAACCCACAGATCTGTGAGCTTACTAGATGCTCCCGGCTTGTGCATTAAAGTCATGTGGTTATTCATTATGGAGCCTTATTGTTCCAATAGAAAAGGAGGTAACCCTTCTCCTTCCCTTTGCAGCTTTAAATCCCCATCTCCTTGAGTTGTGTGCCCTCAGCCCTAACCTACACTCAAACTTCTCCCCACGCTTCCCTAAGATGCTCTTTCTTCCTTCAACTTCATTTTACTCCAGGGATGGTCCTTCTCTGCTTTAGCTGCTGGCCAAGAATACCCCACATCTCAGAAGAGAATTATAGTGCTTGTTCGAGAAGACAAAACCCAGACTGAAGGATCAGAAAGTGCAGCAGACACAGAGTGGGGAGCAGAAAAGCTTGTAGGAAAGCCTTGGATTTTGTGTAACCAGCAGAACTTGAACGTTATTACTAAAATATTAATGCATTTATTTAATTATGTTTATTATAAACAGCCAACCAACTTGTTTTCAGAGAAAACAGTCAATGAGATCCATGATTAAACTCTTTAAATAGCAGGATGCCTGGGTGGCTCCGTGGGTTAAGCATCTGCCTTTTCAGCTCAGGTCATGATCTCAGGGTCCTGGGATTGAGTCCTGCATTGGGCTCCCTGCTCAGTGGGGAGTCTGTGTGTCTCTCTCCCCCCCGCCCCCACTAGTGATCTCTCTCTCTCACTCTCTGTCTCTCAAATAAATACATAAAATCTTAAAAAATCTTTAAATAGCAACACATAGCATCTGTTTTGTACTTTTTTGTAATGTAATTAACAAAAGGTTAAGGGGATCTAATGTTTGTCATGAAGACTATAGTTAGTAATACTGTATTATATTTTTGAAATTTGCTAAGAAGGTAAATCTTAAGTGTTCTCACCATACACAAAATGAAAAGGTAACTATGTGAGGTGATGGATAGCTAATTAATGTGATTGAGGTAATCATTTCAAAATGTACACATACATACATTAAATCATGTTCACCTTTAAAATATCACATTGTACAACCCAGTATATACAATTTTTATTTGCCAATCACACCTCAATAGAGCCCAAGGTAAAAAAGGCAAAAATGACTAAGAAAGAAAAAAGCTGATGAGTGGCTCCTGATATAAATCAGGAAGAGGACCATGGCCACAGGCTCTTGGGGAGAAGACTTGTGTGTTCTATGGAGAATTCCCTGCTCCTAAATTTCCCTTCTGCACTGCCTGAAAAGGCACTCATGGAATGTTAAAGTTGGGGATGGTGAATGAGTCATTCACTCTTTAGTATGAAATAGAGTTTCAGCGCCGTGTCCCAACACTAGAAGAGACAGCCCGATGAAATAGGAGCTTGGAGAAGAGTGAGGAGGGTGGGTCCACAGGCCCTTGGGGAAGTGTGTGGATGCTGCAAAGCCAGAGGCAGGGTCGGGACACTGTGAAAGCCATGTGGGAGGGGCGGAGGATGGGGCTCTCAGAGAATTGGGGGGAGGTCTGGAAGGAAAGTGGAAAGGGGCTGAGTGGAGAGGTGAGAATGAGTGTGGAAGGGGAGGGATGGATGGAGATCCAGAGCTCAGGAATGAGGAAACACAGGGAAGGCTGCCTGCCAGTGTCCTTGTGTGCGGCGGCCTCAGGAGCCCCGTGGCCAGGGACTGGGATGAACAGGCGTGAACCAGGGAGTCACACGGGCCTGGGGCTCATTTCCTCATAGATGAAATGGCTGAATTATTCCTACTGAGTTGTGTTCCCACCTTAATTTTACTTCTGGAAGATACTCAGGGCCCTAGAAGGTCTTTACCCAAAGGTCTCTGTCAGTTGTTGGGACAGGACCCTTAGTCCAGACCCCTGACTTCCAGGACAGCCTTGCTACCTGTCCTGCATAACCCAGCCTGGGCCCCTTCTCACTGCCACCTCACCTGCTTCTGAGCACTTTTTATGCCCTGATGCTGTGCTGGGTCGTCCTTCTTATACCTTCACTGTCTTGTCTTATACTTGCACCACGCCTGCGAGGCCCCACTGCTTCTCTTTTATTGCTGCGAAGGCCCAAACTCAGAGGGGTGAAGTGACTTGCCCAAAGACACACAGATGGTTGGGGGGGGGTCAGCTGAGCACCACATCTGGGGATCCTGACTTATACATGCTAACGGGGGCTTTGATTTGCATCCTCAGCTCTACCCAGTTCTCCTGGCATCTTGAGGTCACCATTGACCTTCCATTCTGGAGGAATTTCAACCTGCTGCCCCAAAACACCCAGGCTGGTTTCAGCTCCTGGCAGGACATTTGAGCCCAGATTCCACCACTCCCGCTCCACCTCCCAATACCGAGGAGCTTACACAATGAGGTAGGATTCTCCGAGACACACTGGGGACACATATGGGGTCCTAGAGGGGTTTCTAGAAGGAGCCACAGCCTGCAGCTGCTGGGGTCGGGGAGGGAGGCTCAGAGAAGGCATACAGAAGAGGCTGCAGACATCCCTGCATGATGCAGCAGCTCCCCCAGGAAACTCCTCAGCGGCTCACTCCACCCCATCCTCCCGAAAGCCCTTGGAGATGAGGGCCCCAAAGCAGCGTCACTGAATTTAGTGTTCAAGGCTACTGTGATGGTTAAACTGCAAACTTGCCCTAGGCTGTCCGATCAGCCGGGCTGTGCACTGCTGGCCATGCCCTAGACCTATGGTGATGGGCATCACGTCCCTGGAAGTGAGCCAAAACACAGAGGCCCAGGCTTGCCAAAGCAAGACAGGGAACGGCCTTGGATTCTTACCAAGTCCCCCAGGAGATTCCAATGAGACCAAAGTTGGGCATGGAGCCTTGCTTCTCAAAGTGTGGTCCACTGACCAGAAGCGTTGGCTTCACCTGGGAGCTGTTAGAGATGCAGAATCTAGGCCCCACCTCAGACCTACTGAATCAGGGTCTGTATGCACATGAAGGCTTGAGAAGCCAGGGGGAGGGAAGGCTTCGTGGATTACTGATTACTGATTCCTGGCTTGCCAGGCATACACAATGCCATTTGATCCCCATGATAATCTGGAAGGTGGACACCATTTTATGTTTCACAGAAGATGACACTGAGGCTCAGGGAGGTAAGTGACTTTTCTGAAGCTATGGGTCCCCAGGTAGGGAACTTTCCAGCCCTACCTCGCATTCCCCTCTGCCCCATCATCCCCACACTGGGACATGAGCAGCTATGCCCTTAGCCACGAAACCTTCCAATACATTGGGCTTGACTCACTGTGCCGGACACAGACCAGAAATTACACAGATGTGCATCCACCAGAATTAAACAAAAAAAGGCTTTCTAATCAACCCTTAAATCCAACTCCCCAGAACCCCAGTCTCCCAGAGCCTCAAACTTCCCGCTGAAAGAGTCTCTGTAAAGCATGCATAACAGGCTTACCATGTTCATCCAGCAAGATGTTGTCTGGCTTGATGTCTCTGTAAGAGAAAACAAAGAGGCTGACAACGTGATTCCTATTGAAGAGCACACGACAAACATGAAGCTTGGGGACAAATGCCTGACAACATCCAGAGTGCCTGTCTCTCCCTCAGCATGAGGCTCAGACAGGGAGCAGGGAAGTAATTAGGATAACACAGAGCCTGTGTTCTTGCTTCCTTCTTGTTTTGCAGAACTGCAAGTTGACTGTGAATACTTTCTTCCTGAATATTCTTAACAATTTCTGGTTTTGAGACTTCCACGAGTCTGCTCATTGAGCACCTGGTCTCTGCCAGCAGATAGAGATTCTCCCCCCCTCCCCCTGACATAACGGAGCCCTCCCACCTTGCTAAGGAAACCTCCCCAGGGTTAAGCTCTCTGCTCTACAGATATAGGGAGGAGGTTCCGGGAAGGCTTGGCAATTTGTCCAGGTCAGAGATCAGCCGCCCCAGCCCTCAGCCAGTTTTTTTCACAGTGTCTGTGAGCTAGGAAGGGCTTGTATAACTTTAAGGAGTTGTGGAAACAAAATAAGACACACACAAAAAGCAACAACAAAAGGATGTACAACAGAGACTAATGTGGCCCTCAGAGCCTGAAATATTTATTATCTGGTCCTTCTGGGAGAAAGGTTGCTGATCCTTTTTCTTAGGGCAGGGGCTGGGGAGTTTCTGGAAAGTTCCACTCTACATTGCCATGAGAGCAAGTTGTGCTTATCCAACACAGGGTTTGCTTTCCTCACCTCTGCTCCACGTGCCTAGCACGATGCCTGTCACTTTTAGACACTGTCAGAGAACAATCAGAGCGGGACAGCAGTCCAAGTGTAAGAAGACATTGTACTCCGGACAATTTCAGTAGGTGGAAAATGGCCTCAATTCTGAACACAACATGGACAAGTGGGAATTTACAGCCCAGGAGCAGGTGGGGGTCGTGGATGCAAAGTTACTAACTGGAAACATCTGGGGAGGGGGGGTTCTGGCGAAAGCCACCCCATAGGATTCTTGCTGAAGGCAGGCTGGGGCACTGGACATCACCTGGGGATGAGGACCTGACCAGATACGGAGGGGGGGCGCGGTTCTTGCTAAACCGACGCCACGGGTCCTCGCTAAGACTGGACAACGCAGGGATGAACAGCAAAACCCAAAAGTTGAGGCCTGGTTGCAAAAGAACCCACAAGAGCCTGGATAAAATTTGGTTGAGGAGGCAGAGCTTTTGTCAACACACAAGAAACATGAATGAGGGAGGATGGAAGAATGAATGTAAAAAAAAAAACCCCAAAACAAAAACAGCGTTTGAGAAACTCAATTGACATCTTCAGCCCTGATTTACTATCATTAATATGCACACACTTTCCAAAGCTCTTTATTAAAACCATAGACTTGAGAAAGGCAATCCCTTCAAATCTTCTGAGACTAATGACACCTTGCTTCGAACTAAAAAGCATTTGCTCCTGAGTTTATCAAATAGTAATTCTACCTGAAAACGCACCATGGTTGTTTGTAATCATGCGATGCAATGTCTATAGCTTTGGGGATGAAAGAAACACTTAACCTATATATTTATTTATTTATTTAAAGATTTTATTTATTTATTTGACACAGAGAGAGAGCGAGAGAGGGAACACAAGCAGGGGGAGTGGGAGAGGGAGAAGCAGGCTTCCCGCCGAGCAGGGAGCCCGATGCGGGGCTCGATCCCAGGACCCTGAGATCATGACCTGAGCCAAAGGCAGTCGCTTAACCAACTGAGCCACCCAGGCGCCCCTTAACCTATATATTTAAACTTCTATTTTCATGGGGACTTTTTGAGCCATTATTGACGAGCATTAAGCAAATGGGCCCCTGCAGCTGCTGAGTTCACAAAACATCCGCAGTGAACAGAGATGATTCGAGGAGTTCCCATGGGGAGGATGAGCTTGAGAACTCACAAAATTAAAACAAAGGGCAGAAGACCCCAGAGTTAAAGGTTTGTGTATCAAACCAGCAACTGCTCAGTCCCTGTGCAGAGTGCCTCCCAGGAGGGCTCTAATGAAAAGGGGAAATAAGTACTTATCAAGAATGCAGACACAGCAGCAAAAATTTTTAATTAAATTAAATTAAATTTAAATTCAATTAATTAACATATAGAGTATTATTGGTTTCAGAGGTAGAGTTCAGTTATTTATCAGTTGCACGTAACACCCAGTGCTCATCCCATCACGTGCCCTTCTTAATGCCCATCACCCAGTTACCCCATCTCCCTACCCCCTCCCCTCCTACAACCCTCAGTTTGTTCCCTAGAGTTAAGAGTCTCTTAAGCTTTGTCTCCCTCTCTGATTTTTAAAGATTTATTTATTTATTTATTTATTTATTTATTTGATGGAGAGAGACAGCAAGAGAGGGGACACAAGCATGGGGAGTGGGAGAGGGAGAAGCAGGCTTCCCGCGGAGCAGGGAGCCCGTTGTGGGGCTCGATCCCAGGACCCTGGGAACATGACCTGAGCCGAAGGCAGACGCTTAACGACTGAGCCACCCAGGCGCCCCTCCCTCTCTGATTTTTTCTTATTTTATTTGAAAGCAATCCCGTAAGGCCTGGCATGACCTTGTTTGGGGTGTGGGGAGCAGGGAGGAGGTGGCTGTGGCCTAGGAAGTATGAACCCCAAAATGCTTGCAAGGACCATGGCTGGAAACTACCACCTCCTCCGATGTTAAAGGTGCCCCCTGGGGCTTTGCACTTGCCCCCTCCCCTTCCCCCTTCCCTCCTCCTGCCTCTCTTCGTTCTCACTCCCCTCTCCTTGTCTCCCTTCTTCCCGCCCTCCCTCTCTCTTCCTCTTCCTTTTCTTTCCACCAACATTTTGCAAACACCCCAAGAGCTGGGGTTGCAGAGGCTCAGGACACAGCGGCCCCAAGGCCAAGGGAAGGTGGGAGGGGGCCACTGGAGAACAAACGGCCGGTGCACTGGGACAGCAGGGCTCAGGGTGTCAGAGCCAATCCGGGGGGGGGGCAGACCTAAGGAGAGGTGACCTGGTGGAGTGGGGTGAATAGTGTCCCCCCCCCGCCGAGAATTCATGTCTACCTGGGACTCGAGAATGTGACTTTATTTGGAAACAGAGCCTTGCGGACGGAATTAGTTAAGGATCTCCAGACGAAAGCACCTTGGGTTTAGGGTGGGTCCTCAATCCAACGGCTTCCGTCTTGGACACACAGACACGAAGGACAGATGAAGAGGCAGCGACTGGCGAACTGTGGCCAGAAGTCCGGGAGTGCCAGGAGGCACCAGGAGCTGGAAGGAGCAGGAAAGGATTCTCCCCAGAGCTTTTGGAGAAGCATGGCCCTGCTGACACCTTAATTTCAGCAGTCTTCTGGCCAGAGAGTAAATCTGTGTCATTTTACACCACAGATTTTGTGGTGATTTGCTGCAATAGCCGCAGGAAGCAAACACAGCCGGCCTCGCAGAAGGGGAGCCGAGGGAGGCGGCTGGCCGATCTCAAGTGGCAGCCAGGGTCCCCCACAGACCACAGTGTGACCGTAGACAGGCCCACTGCTCACGGAGCCTGCAGTCACCTCTGAAAAGCCCCGTTCACCATCTCTCGTGTCATGAGGACCAAAGAGGGCACAGCTGTGGGCAGCTTGGTAAACTGGACACCACGGCTCCAAGGAGAGAGGCTGTCGTCCAGGTGAGTCCCGCCCAGGAGCAGGCTGCCGGGGCTCCCAGCCCTGCCTTCCGTGGCTGCCAGGGTGACCCCTTCTCCAGCTTCCTTCCTGGTGCACGTTGCATGCACATGCTCCCTGTGTCAGCTCTTAGCACGGAGGCAAACCAATGGTTCCCCAGCATTTATGGGGTGTCCCTTCTGTGGTCACTGGGGACACAACAGTGAACAAGACAGATGCAGCTGAATGCAGCTTGAGCTCCAGGAGGGGAGACATGCCAGGATGCACGTGAATAAAATGACACATCACAAGTGGGGATGAGTGCTTTGAGGGTCTAGAAGAGAAACCAAAAGAGGTCCTGCTTTTGGTAGGAGGTCGGAGAAGGAGTTTCCAAAGACCTGACATCGGGTTGACACCTGGATGAAAAGAGTTAGTCATGGACAGTTCATTTGACCTGTGATGCGCTTCCAGCCAAGGGAATGTGACAAAGGTGACGGGTCTCCCCCTGCCCCCCCCCAAGATGACATCATATCAGACTCCATCTCTGCAGGTGGGAGTGAGGGATCCTCCCTTGCTGGCTTTGAAGATGGGCACTGTCATGTGTGAGCAGGCCACAGGGTGGGGGCGGCAGGTGCCTCCAGCCACTGAGAGCCAGCGAGGAAACGGGCAGCTCGGACCTGCTGCCACAAGGGACTGTGTTCTGCCCACAACCATGGGAGCTGTGGAGAGGTCCAGAAACGAGTGCAGCCCCTGGGCACCTGGACCATAGCTTTGTGGCATCCTGAGCAGAGGAACCAGCGAACCTGGGCCCCAATCCCGACCTGTGGAAGCTGAGAGAGGCAACGAGAGTTGGTGTAAGCTGCTATATTTGTGGCTGTTTGTTATGCAGCAGCAGAAAACTGATGTACTAGCTGTATGATCTCGGGCAATTTGAGCCTCTTTCCCTCATCTGGAAAATGGAAACAGCCCCTCTCTGACTCTTGCAGGGAAAAGACAACGAGGTGCTGCCGACAGTCGGCCTGGCCCTGCCCCCACGTCAAAGGACTGTGGAAATGACGGGTCACCTTCACTGCTGTTTACATGGAGCTGGGGAGCACTCGGGAAAAGTGCTTTGGGGAAGAAAGTGAATTAGCTCTTCTTTGGGGCGCCTGGGAGGCTCAGTCGGTGAAGCATCCGACTCTTGATCTTGGCTCAGGTCATGATCTCGGGGTCCTGAGATCACAGTGGGGAGTCTGCTTCTCTCTCCCCCTCTGCCCCTCCCCCCACCTTGTGCATGCACAGGAGCGCTCTCTCTTCTCTCTAATAAATCAATCAATCTTAAAAAAAAAAAGAGATCTCCTTCATAGGAGACTCACCAGGCAGACTCCAGCAAAGCAGCAGAGAGGAGTCAGAGAGCCTGAGTCACTTGGGATTTAATAAGAATAGCATTTTATGGGCAGAGCATCTTATCAGAGCTGCAGGGTCGTGGGTTTCAGGGCCATTCCCTCCAGCTCTATTTTTCTCATCGATGGTATCTCAGCGCTAGCGCGTCATCCTGTTCCAAATGGGCTCGTGCGTTTGGAAGGCGCATTAAGAGCTCTGCGTGGATGGAAGGCTGTGACGATGTTTTCTGAGGACAGGCCCATAATTTCAGAGCTGGGCAAACTGGCACTTTGATGGAAAGTATGCAGGCGAGGCTATAAAACCCGGTTCTTGCTCTTGAATTATTTTCCAGCCCCCAAATAAAACAAAGCATAAAATGTCAGCTGGGCTATTTTAAAAAACAGCACAGAAGTGGCTCTGACCCCCACTGCAAGGGAGGGCGGTGAGGACATCTCTGTGTGCGTCCCTTTGCAGGCATCCTCCGTCGGCAGCTGTACGCAGCAATAAAGACAAAAACTGGAGAAGAGCCACTTTTGTGGAATGAAAGCTGTGGGTATTTTACCACTGGAGGGAGAAACGCGAGGCTGGCATGCATAGAGGTAGCAGGTGGAGGTAGGAAAAGCCGCATCCTGAGCCCGTCTCTTGCTGGCCCCAGGGCCCTGGCTCGCCACCCAGCGGGGCCCCGGTTCCTCACTCCTCGTTGGAGGATGTGCACTGCACAAAGTTAGAGCGAGGATTGGTTGGCATCAGTCATGTTTATTCTGCACGTTGTTAAAGCACCTTGTGTACATCCTGTTTCAGGAACTTACATTTATTGTGTTTTATTTAGAGCAAGAAAGAGAGCGAGTGAGAGAGAACATGAGTGGGGGGGAGGGGAAGAGGGAGAGGGAGAAGCAGGCTCCCTGCTCAGCTTAGAGCCGGATGCAGGACTCGATCCCAGGACCCTGAGATCATGACCCGAGTGGAAGGCAGATGCTTAACTGACTGAGCCACCCAGGCGCTCTAGTGTGTTTTAATACACAAATTCAATGAGCCAGTCGTCTGATCCAGAAACTTCGGTGGCTTCCCACTGTTCACCAAGGAATAGCCCGGAGAGCATCAGCACAGCTCTGGGCAGAGGGAGGACAGGCTTGCCGGGGTGGTCGGCAGAGGCCGTGGTCAGGGACATGTGTTTATGGAGGTGGGTTGAGGCCACTTGTGAAGGGCATTATTTGATGGAGAAGCCAACTTGAGGTGGTTAGACCTCAGGGGGAATTCTTGGGTTTCCTTCGGTCTGGCTGAACACCAGTGACCCCGCTTGATTTCGGTGAGGATTTAGGGGAGCAACCAGCACAGGGCCAGGTGCATGGGAGCCGTGCTCATTGCTAACAGAGGGAGATGCAGACACATCAGTGTGAGGCGGGGCTAACACGACGGTCCCTGGGGGAGGGTGTGGAGGCATTTGTGGGGCTCTGCGGGGATTGGCAGGAGTCACCTTGGCTGCTGACCTCCGTCTTAGCCAGCTTGAGCGGGGCCTTGCACCCATCCACCAGCAAGCTGACGTGGGACAGGAAGCTATTGG
Source organism: Halichoerus grypus (assembly GCF_964656455.1). Lineage (NCBI taxonomy): Eukaryota > Metazoa > Chordata > Mammalia > Carnivora > Phocidae > Halichoerus > Halichoerus grypus. The sequence goes on from NC_135714.1 coordinate 5,530,871, forward strand.
CCGTGGTTCTCCTATTTTGGATCTCACCATACCAGCATGGACTGTTCTAGAAACTGGGAAACAATGTTGAAAGTGTACATCATTGCTACTCAAATCTTACTTCTTTCTCTCCTCTTTCTCCTGCTTCCTGCGGAAGGCGGGGACCATGGACAAACCCCAGCCCCCAACACGACTCACTAATGTTGAAAGCAGTACCAGTCATATTAACAGATAACCTGTACTGAGCGCTCATCATGAGCCAGAGGCAACTTCTCGCATGTTACGTGGCTTTAACACGGACGGTGGCTGCCATCAGGTACGGACACAGCGCTTCCTACGTCACCTCACTTAGTTCTGACACTGCTCCCATCCTACCGATGAACAAAGAACAATTACAGGGGGTCAGAGTTCACATCTTGGCAGACAAGACCCAATTCGCATGGGGCCCTGTCTCTAGTTCTCGGCCTGGGAGAAAAAAAAAAATCTCAAGGGAAAAATGCGTGAGTTCCCGGAATCTAAAGTAGGCAGTCGTAGCTGGAGGAGCATGCGCCTAATAAGTATCCGATTCAATAAATACGATTACATTATCCGTATTTCAGGATATGTTTCCTTATTACAACACCCACACACAAGGTCGTATTTCTTTTTTAATATGACCCGAATGGCTTTGCAAAGCATGAATCTGACTGTCCCTTCTTACATAAATCCCCTTAATGGCCCTCTGCTACCCACAGCGCCACTGGCCGGCTCTACCATAATCTCAAAGATAAAAAGTGAACACTGAGATGTGGTTGTCAACTTGTAAACCCATCAGCTGGGGGCATTAAACAGCCAAGGACCCCTCGCACTCAGCAGGGGAAGAGGAGACAGTCTCCCCCTAGAAAAGTCCTAAGGACGCAATGCAGAGCGGGGTGCGGCGCTCACAGGCCCAGGACCGTTCGTGGACGCGTGTTTAGAAAGCCCAGCAGAGCAGACTGCCTGGGCCTTCTCCCTGCCTCAGCTCTCAGTGGCGTGCCCTCCCCGCTACCACCTGCCCCCGAAGCTGCAGGTTTTAGGACACGTTCAACTGCAACCTCCTCCTGGAATAGTAGCGGCTCAAATAGTGTCCCCCAAATTCGTGTCTACCCAGCACCTGTGAACGGATGTCATTTGGAAATAGTGTCTTTGCAAAGGTAATTAAGATGAAGTTGTACTGGTTTACCAGGTGGGCCCTAAACCCAACAACTGGTGCTCTTATAAGGAGAGGAAAAGACACGGAGGCAAACAGAGAAGCCTGTGTGAAGACAGAGGTGAAACCCAGGGTGGGGCCGCCACAAGCCAAGGTCACCCGGGAGCCAGGTGCATGGGAGCTTCATTTATCCTCATAAACCTGCATTCGCTTCCTGGGGCTGCTTTAACAAGTTACCGCAAACTTAGTGACCTAAAACAAAACAGATTTTTTTGTCTCGTACAGTTCTGGAGGTCAGAAGTCCAAAATGAGTCTTCGGAGGCTAAAATCAAGTGTCAATAAGGTGCGTTCCTTCTGGAAGCTCTAGGGGGGAATCTGTTTCCCTGCCTTTCGGCTTCTAGAGGCACCCCCGTTTCTCGACTGGTGGCCCTGCCTTGTCTCCCCTCAACATCTTGGTTCTGTCCTCACATCTCCTACTCCTGACTCCGACCCTCCTGCCTCCTTCTTATAAGGACACCTGTGGTCATCTTGGACCCACCTAGATGATCCGGGATAATTTTCCCATTTCATGATCCTTAACTTAATCACGCATGCAGGTTCCTTTTGCTGTATAAAAGTATCACATTCACAGGGTTTGGGGGATTAGAACGTGGCATTGTTGGGGGCCATGATCCAGTCTGCATCGTGTTCCCCTGCAAATTCATGTGTTGAAGTCCTAACCCCAGGACCTCAGAATGTGACTGTATTTGGAGATGAGGACTGTAAAGAAGTACAAGGTAAAACCAGGTCATTAGGGTGGGCCTTCATCCAATTCAATTGGAGTCTTTATAAGAAGAAGAGATTAGGATATAGACAGGCACAGAGGGATGACTGTATGAGGACATGGGGAGAAGACGAACATCTACATGCCATGGAGAGAGGCCTCAGGGGAACCAACCCTGCTGACACCTTGATCTCAGATTTCCAGCCTCCAGGACTGTGAGGAAGTAAATTTATCTTTTTAAAACCACCCAGTCTGTGGTATTTTGCAATGGCAGTCCCCCAAAACTCATATAGGTAGGCAATATTATTATCCCTGTTATTGGTCAGTAAAACTGAGGCTGAGTGCAGTGAGGTCACAGAGTCAATCCATGGTAGAGCCTGGACATACCAGTTAAGAGACCCACGTCTTCATTTAAGGGCATGAAAGCATTCTGCAAATGTATGCACAGCCTAAGAAGGTAGTTCTGCCTTGCATCTAGCTAAGACCCCATCCTGTGCCTCCAGTCATTCTCCTCTCTCTTTATTATCTGGGAGAGAAAGAGCATGGGGTCAAGCCACACTTGGGGATTGTTCGTTTTCCTTTAATCCTGCAAAGAACAAACATCAGCATGGTTGACATTGATTAATCCAGTTCAAGAGCTGTGCCTCTCCACGGGGCCAGGGTGTAAACTTGGTTACTAAGGCAATTGCATTCAGTTAATTATCCCCAAGTATGTCTCATGGAGATTTTGAAGCTTTCAGGATTCACAAACATGTTCAAGGATGCACTGGGTTCAATTAATTCATTCGTGGATGGGTGAGCCTGATGACATACCCAACATGCTGTCTGAGATGCAGTGAGGGGGTCACCTTCCCAGTCAGGTCAGGAAGGGTCCGTGAAGCCCTTGGAGACCCACCCCACTCAGTGTTATCCCTTCTAGTTGCTCCTAGAAACCTGAATTGCCGTGGTGTGTCCATGAGTCAGCCTTCTCCGCCAGACTGCAAACTCAAGGCAAGAGCCATTGCATGGCGTATGGAGATCAAGAAAAGTGTGTGGAAGGACAGGATGCTTGCCCAGACATCCTGTGATGCTGGAGAAAACTTTGAGCCCTTCACCCATGGACAATGGTTTAAATCCCTACTCTATGACTGCTTGGGTCTCAGTTTTCCCTATCTGTAAAAGGGGATAAAATGAAATCATGTATGTAAACGACCTGGCTCAGTTCCTAGCACACAGTAGGTGCTCAATAAATGGTGATTATTTTTCCCACCCTGACCCACTCCTACTTTGCAGGGAGTTTAGAGGAAACAGGGTGTGGTAGACAGGAAGACAGAAGAGCTGACCAGCACGATTAGGACCACCTCTCACGTGTGTGCAATTTCACAGTTCACGAAACCCCTTCCCATCTGCAATTCATTTAATCCTCCCGACAGCCCCAAGAACCGGCCTCATCTTCCTTTCACGAGCAAAGGAACGGAAGCAAAGCGACTCCTGAGTAGTTATAGTTAAAGAGTAGCAGGGGCATTTGAACCCAGCTCCGCTGACACCCATCTTGGGCTCTTTCTTTTCCGTGTTCTGGGTGGGGCAGAGAGGTTGGGGCAGAGCCACTCGACCCACCTGCATGGGCCTCCCCTCCATCACAGTCTTCGTGTCTGTGTGTGGCCGCCTGTGCCTGGAGCGCTCCCCAGTCTCCGTGAGCTCTTGCTCACCGTCACTCCCACGAAGAAGCCCTCCGTGGACCAAGTCACAGTCCAGCATCATCCTGTTCCTGCACGTCACTGTCACAGCAGTGACCACAATCAGCATCCACGTGTGTGATGATCGGATTGAGGCTTTTCTCTCCCAGTGGGCTCTGAATCCCATCAACGTGGGACCCACACCTAGATTCGCAGCCCTGGCACCACTATCGATTAATCACTAAATCTATAAGCTCATCAGGAGGCACTGGCCGAACATTGGTCAGAACTCTAATATTCGAGTGCAGGGGTGTCTAGGGGCCCAGGTGCACAGGCCCAGTTAGGGTCAGGTCCCGACTTGGCACTTAGGGTCCTGGTCCAGGCGGGGATCCGCCAGGACTCAGCTTTCCCAAAAAAAACCCTGGCCTCGCTCTCATTTTATTTCACTCACATCTGGCAGCTTGTAAATCGTCACGATGATTAATTTTGTATTCTCCTCCCGGATTCAGTAATCCTGCTGGGTTCTGAGTGGCTGGGTGTGAGCAGTGCTGTGAATCTTCAGGAGCCCCCTGGTCCCCCCATGGCACCCGATTCTTTCCTCTTCTGTTAAGATGTTCAGATGATGGGCCTTATGTTCGTAATCCCAGAATTCCTTTCTGAGGCAAATGCTGGAGAGAGTTCATGTCCATATCAGGACCTAGTCGTACATCCGTAGGGTTGCTACTGAATGCAGCAGTGCAGGGACAAGGGGAGGCCGGGCCACCATCAGGAATGACCCCGTTGTCTTCCAGACAAAGACACTAACATTCAGAAGAGCAAGTAACTTCCTTGGGTGCCCCCGGTAAAGGGGCACCAGGACTGGGATTTGAACTTTGTTTCCCCAACTGTCATAAACTTAATAGCGTGGATATTATCTGAGTCACTGACAAAGACAAAGGTATTTTAGAGCTAAAACAGACCTAAGAAATAATTGTGTTTATTATGAATAACTGAGAAGTTCAGCTACTTGCTCTAAATCACAAATATGTGCCTTTCAACGGGCTCAGGTCAGGGTTGATCTATCTCCATGCTCTCTGTGCCACCAAGAACTTGTTTTTCCTGCATCCACAGCTCTTACCTATTAACTCGTCCCTCCAGACCAGTTTACCATCACGTAGTGGGCAGGGCTCTGGGCTCACACCCGATGTGAGATCTTTTGGGTATTCAGGGCACATTTATTGACACCTCCCTCTGCCGGCAGTGGTCCAGGTGCTGTGGGTACAGCAGCGAACAAAACAGGGTATCTGGAGTCGATAAAACAAGGCTTACATTCTAGTGGAAAGGAGGTACACAGGCAGAGACAGAGATGCACACCATGCACTGGGGGACAATCACAGGAGACTGGCGGAGGGTACTGTTTGAGAGAGACGGTTGGGAGCAGGTCCCTGGAGAATGCAGACGACAGAGCATTTGGGGGCAGGGGACTGGGGACCAGAAGCTTCTTTCTTTAAGTGTGACAAAAAGACCTGGGGATCCTTGAGGACAACTGCACCTCACCGCTTGTCTCCACAACAGCCCTGGGATCAGGGTCATTATTTCCACATTCCAGTTGAAGAATCTTGAACCTAATAACATTTGGTAACTTGCCCAGAACATGGCCGGCCTCTAGGAAAGTCCCCCTTCCCTGATGGAATGAGCCCATCTGTAGGAGTAGAGAGGGAGCCTCAGAACCCCTGGAAAAACGCTGTCCTTGTACTCTCAACACTGGCAGCTCTTCACGGCGTCCTGCCTTGGGACCGCAGGGACTGATCCACCGGCCCTCTCTTCCTTTTATGTTGGGCACAGGATCCCAGCCATGCCTCATCCTCTGGAGTGCAATCCCCACTGGAAACACATCCTCAGCCCCCGACTTTTTCCCTCACCTGCCCATCTCCCAGCACCCTCCACTGTCCCTTCTGGAACTCACAGCTCAGCTCCTCCTTTGAGCTTGCTGTAACCCCATGGGCTATCTACAGAGGACACTGCCAATCCTCTCTAGTGGGCGCTTTCCCATCACCCCTCAGAGCTCTAGGCCACAGGAGGGCAGGTGTCCCCTTGCTCCAGATTGCCCCTGTCCCACCTGCCACCTCAACTCCACCACCTTTGAAGATGGGGCCATCGGACTACACTGTCTCCTCCCTTCCCTGCTTTAGGACCCTACAGATACCTGGGAAGCTCTCACCAAGCCAATAGGACTCAGTCCCTGGTTCTCTGCCTCCCTGCAGTGCACCCCAGGTGTGAGTCTTGGTGATGCAATAGCCACGTGGCTGGGCACCCAGCCTCTTCAGTCCCTGACCTTCTCTCCCGCAAAGATCTCGGTGTTCACTCTGCCTCCACCCCTCACCCCACAGTCCCACCCCAGGCCTTATTGTCCCCTGACCTCTCAGGCACTGCACTCTCAAGCCACCCATGGCCACCTTCCAGTAGTGCATCCCTGTCCCCTGTTCCTGCCTCCTACAGCTCTTTCACCCACCACATCCACAACCCAATGGTCTCACTGCCTCCTCGCTGTTCGCCTGCCAGGCTCGGTGTCCCCAGCTCTCACAGCCCAAAGTCCACTGTCCTCATCTACAGCATCGCCCTCTTGCCCCCTGCCCCCAACCTTCAGCTCCTGACCCCGATGCATCAGGCCAAACCCAGACTCTGGTTACATTCTGCTCTCTGATGGCGCACTCCTGCACCACCCAGCCGAACATGGCTCCAGAAACGTGCAACCAGGAGCCGAGTTTGGCTTTGAATCCTCTTCGTGCGGCCCCTATCCCCTGACGACATCCTCCCCGTTTTGTCCCTCTTGCTCTTCGGGGACGATGTTATATGGTCTCTCTTCAAACCCCTAACATTTCCTGCCCCGAAGCCACCACTGACTCCGCTGTTTCTCACACCCACCACCAACATGAGCACATCTCCAACCTTGGTGCCCCTGGCTCTCTTCGTGCTTCTCATCATGGCAGCTGGAGGGGACGCTCTCAGCTCACAGGCCCTCTCCGGACTCCCCTGTAACAAGGCTACTTAGGAGCCCCTCCCTTTGCTCCCTGTGTGTGGCCAGGAGGGCTGCCTGCCCAGCAAGGTCCCAATGGACCATGGCCTTGCTGTCCCCCATAGCCTGTGACTCCCCCCCCCTCCACGGACCCCCCAGCTCCCCCAACTGCTCACCCTCCTTTATTCTTCTCCATCTAGCCACCACTCGACATTTTTCTTACCATGTTGCTCTTGGTTTGTCTTTCCTGATTCGGATGTAAACCCCAGGACAGCAGGGACGTTTTCCCCAACGCTGATGTGTTACCAGCACCTAGAACAGCGTCTACCACAAGAAACCCACTCGGTAAATAGCTGTTTGGGTAGTTGAGTGGATGAAAGGCCTACCACTCCAGACTGCCCACCTCTGCGGATGCCTCTTCATTGTTTCTCAGGGTCGGTCCTTAGTCTTACAACTTTGGGAACCAGGGTCCTTAGCATGCAGCATCCCATCCCCACCCCAGACCAGTCACAGCCTCAGCTTCTGTGGGGGAGGCCTGGGAACCTGCATTTTTGGGGACAAGCCCCAGTGGGATTCTGATGCCTCCTAGGGTTTGAAAGCCCTGCTCTGCTAAAGGAGCAGCCCAGATATCTGAGTTGGCTCACAAGGGGAGGCTGTGTTCAGGGGAGGATTTTTTGGGAACTCTCAGTCTTAAAACCCCTGGTGTGTAGGCGTAGCTTCATTAAAATACAGGCCCCAGTGGTGGGCTCTGATTCCTTTGGGAACCAGTTAGGATGCTGGTGTCACATCTGCTGAGCCCTGCGGGCTCCCCCGGAGCAGACGTGTTCAGTTTGATTGATGAGGTGGGGGCTGGGCAGGATCGCCTGGGCTCAAGGCAGGGATGCAGGAGTGACGGCTGATTTCCAGGGGCTCTAAAGCAACCAGCCGGGCAGGTGCTGATCCACTGGCAAAGGAAACAAGCAAACACCACTGACACCCACCCACCCACCCACCCATCCACAGGGGAGGGCAGGGCCCAGGGTAGAAACAAAGAAGGAGGGATTTCCTTTCCCTGATTCTACTAGGACTGTGGGAGACTTGGTTAGAAAGTAGCATATACGCGGAGCATTACAGGGAATTAATATTTCAAGAGTTGTTATTTTTAGGGCCCAGTCTCTCTGTGAGTATTTTGTCCAATGGGGCATGCTGTGTAAGAGTCACAGAGTCCTAGTCTGCCACCACTGGAAGGCACCTTACATCGACCTGAAACAAACTGGCTCTGGGGCTCTTAACTCTCTGAGCCTCAGTGTCCTCTTCTGCAGAGTGGGACAATCATCGTGTACCTCTTGGGATTGTTGTGAGGATTAAAAATGCCACAATGTATACAAAAGAATTAGCCCAAGCTGGGCACCAATATCATCATCGTCACCATCATCATCATCACCATCATCACCATCACCACCATCACCACCATCAGCATCACCACCATCACCACCATCATCATCACCATCATCACCATCACCATCATCATCACCATCACCGTCACCATCATCACCATCACCATCACCACCATCACCACCACCACCATCACCATCACCATCAGCACCATCATCATGGTGAGAGCTATCAATATACACTCGATATATTGACATATCAATATATCAAAGATTTTAAATGCTAAATTTAGAAATAAGAAAACCATCCAACCAGTTAAAGGTCTGATGAGAACAAAGTCTGACTTCCCCCAGCAAAAAAAAAAATTTCATGACAAGACAGTTTTCAGATTTGAATTACAACTCTTCACTGGGTCTCCATCCTGCTGATTTTGGACTTGTACTTCTACAGTTGTGTGAACCAATTCCTTAAAATACATACATACATTATCTATCTATCTATCTATCTATCTATCTATCTATCTATCTATCCATTAGCCCCCTGATTCAAACCTAGGCACCTGCTCCCAGAACCTGTGCCAGTAACCATATTAACAAGGTCCCAAGGACGTGGGGGAGGCACAAGGTAGTGGCAGGCAGGGGCAGAGTAATTTTCAGGAAAAGAATTGTATTACAAATAATCCATGAGCCATTTCCTGAAATCTATACCTCTGGGCAGGGCAGGTAAGAGTCCTTGTGTAGGATGGTGGGAAGGTGCAGGAGTCAAGGGTGGGCAGCATCTAACAGGTATTGACCACCTTTTACCTGCTATGCCAAACAAGATGCTGCACACACACTCATCTCATTTAGTCTAAAACCCCATGGGGGTGTGGGGATTGTTATTGAGCTTATGGTACAGGTGCCAAGGTGCTGCTCGCTGTGATCCCATTGGCCCAGGATACCATGGGCAACTGCTCCCTCCAATAGCATCAGAGAGATATGGGTTCAAAGCCTGGCTCTGCCAATAATGAGCAGTGTGACTTGAGGACTTAAACTCTCTAAGTCTTAGTTTCCTCATCCATCAGATGGGGACATTTGTCCTTCCTTTAGGGATAGGTGTAAAGATTAAGATAAAGGACCTAAAGTGATAGCACAGTTCCTGGTGATGGAGTCTTGAGAAATTACTGATTGCTCGCACTTACTGCACAATGTGTTCAGAGCTGACTATGTGCCAGGTGCTGTTCTCCGCTTGGATGAAAATGGATAAAACTCAGGTAAGTTTTTACTCTCATGGAAATTACATGCCAGTAGGGATGCTGATGGTGATGGTGATGATGATGATGGTGCTAATGATGCTGATGGTGGTGATGCTGATGGTGATGATTGTGATGATGGTAATGATGATGATGATGGTGATGATGGTGATGGTGATGATGCTGAGCTGTGGACCATGAGCAGGCTACCAGAGATAATGAAGGTGATGGTGATGCTGCCAACATGCTGTTGGACTACTGAGCAGGCTTCTGAACTTCTCCAAGTCTCAAGTTCTTTACCAAGAAGATGCTAAGTTCCACCTTGCAAGATGTTATAAGGATTACATGATTAGAGGTAAAAGCAGGACTAGCTACATAATTGGTGGGGTCCAGTGCAAAATCAACATGCAAGGCCCCTTGTTCAAATCTTAGCAAGAATTTCAAGGTGGCCACAGGGGAGTGTTAAACCAAGCACAGGCACTACTGAGCGTGGTGCTCTGTGTGGCTCAGCTGTCCCTGGGTAAAGGCACCTGCATGTCATAGGTTCTCAGTCAATGCTGGTCCCACTGTGAGGTGGGAATTGCACTTCCTGCTTCCCACATGATAATGAGCTTGGTGAGAAGTTGCTGGCTCAAGGTAGTGAGTGGCTGGGACAGGATTCTTGCCTAAGTTGCCCTCACCTTAGACATGAGGCTTTCTCTACAGTATTTGTTCACACAATTAGACAAAGCATCAGTACCACCCCAATATGTCTTCAGAGCAACATCCTTAAACTTCATAGTATAATTTCAATGCAGAAGTTTGGCCTTTTGTGTTTTCTTGTGTAGCACTGGAGAGGTTTGGTAAGGGCCCAGGAGGACCTGGATTAGACATAGAGGCCGCTGGTGTATGGCCACACAGTCAGGCTGGCTCAGACGACCCCATTCCATTTTCTGTTTTGTTTGCTGAGGGAAGAGACAATGAAATAGCTCGTGGCCAGCTTGAGGACATGTCTGGTCCAGGGTGGCTTCACCAGAGTAATAAACATACCCAAATTGTCCTTAAAAAATGAGAAATGGGCTTAGTAGATGCCCTGGGCGCAGGAATGTGGGCCTCTGACTCAGGCAGCCTCACGGTGAGCATGCAGCTGGGACATGACATGCAGCTGGGATGATGGTGGTCCCAGCTGTATTTCCAGTGGTGCTAAGGCCATCAGCCCCTGGAATGTGCACTGAGTGGTTCCCAGCATTGGACTCATCTCCAAGATGATCAGAAAGTTTCCTCACGTGTCCTGCCTCCTTGGAGGAAATGACCTTGGGCAGCTGGCCTTAGGTGGGGCTGGGATGGAGGGGTTATGCTTGCCTGAGGCCCCAAGGATGCACCCGAGGGACCACAGCCTTCTGTATCGGTCAACTCGGGCTGCCACAATATACCGTCACAGACTGAGGGGCTTAACAACAGAAGCTTATGTCCTCATGGTCATGGAGCCTAGAAGTCCAAGATCAAGGTATTGGCGTATTGGATTCCCTTGAGGCCTCCCTCCTTGGCACATAAGTGGCCGTTTTCTTGCTGTGTCCTCACACAGTCGTCCCCCTGTGTACGTCTGTGTTTAAATATCCTGTTCTCATAAGGACACCAGTTAGATTGGATTAAAGCCCAGTCTAAAGATCCCATTTTACCTTAATTAGCTCTTTAAAGGCCTGATCTCCACATATAGTCACATTCCAAGATGCTGGGGGTTAGAGCTTCCACATAAGAAGTTTGTAGGGAACAGAACACAATTCAGTCCACAACACCTTCTCATGGGATTCTATGAAGAGGAGAGAGCCCTCTGGAGATTGGGGTACAAAAAGGGCGGTATGTGCTGCCTATTCTGGACAGTGAGAAGAATAAGGGTCCAGGAAAGCCAGGTTCCCCAAAGTCAGGAAGGGAGCATGTAGTCAGCATAAGGATGAGGATGTCAGAGACAAGTGTGGACCAAGCAGTGGAGTTCAAGGGGGCCCGGGTGAAATGTCTGGGAAGATGGGGAACAGAGGGTGGGGGGGGCAGTCAGGGCTAGCAGAGAAGCTAATGCCATAGGCTGGATTCAAACCAGCCAAATTATCTCATAAGGAACATCAGAATATCCACTGATAGCATCCCAGTAACTGGTTACTGTTAGGCTGATGGTTATCAATGACCAGCAAAGTGGGGAGGAGGGAGCTTGTTTCAGGGCTAAATCCAGAGGTTTCTTCCTCTTGGTGCTCCCTTCTTACTGACCTTGACATTGACCCCTCAATCTCTTTGAGGTCTATCAGCATAGCCCAGAGCTGCCCAGTGGTTTTACCTGGCTGCACAGATCATGTCACCCGCCCTCTCCCAGATCTCCCAGCGGTAGGGCAGAACTGTCACATGCATGCAAAGCATCTTCCACTTGGGGAAGGGCATGAGGGTGTTGAGGGCCCATGCCAGGGAGGGCCAGAGACAGAAATGAAGCCTGGGGCTTTGGGATGGGGCTCCACAAACACTCCCAGTCACAGCCCCACCTGCTGGACCAGTGTTTCTCAAAGAAGCCTCCACCGACCAGCTGCAGGCATGCTGATGACACATGTACCCTCTGGCGCCCCAACCCAGACACAGGAAATCCGGATCTCTGGGGACCTGGCTGGTGATCTGCTCTGTTGGTTTGTATATGCACCCTCAAGTTTGAGAACCATCACGATGACCTCTGGTTCTACTTCCCTCCTCACCAATTTCTTCCTTGCTTGTGTTCCATTTCCACTCAGCAAGTGTTTCACAACCTGTGTGCCAACCCCAGCGGCCGCCCTGATTAGTTTGGGAGCTAAGTGGACAGGACCCTGATAGACATTTCAGCTCTTTAGATTCTCCTGATCATGTCAAGAAGCAAGACTCAACCTGGCACCCCTACTACGCCTTTAGTATCTCTCTAGCACTTCCCAATCCCCCCCACCCTTTTAATACAGAGAGAGCAGGACTCAGCTCAGACTCTTGGTGGGCTCCTGATCCAACCTGAATTTTATAATTCTATTTTGTTTTCATTGATTTTTCTTTCCAGTTACCTTATATTAAAAGCTAGTAATATTGGTTATTTAAGATACTTATATAAAGTCTTTTAAAACATAAATGTATTAAGTGAAAGACAAAGAAATCAACAAAGAAAAATAGCAAGAAGGCATTTGGTCGGCGGTGTGATAGGACACACACTGGAAAGGGGGTTCGGGGATCTGAGGTTGGGAACCACGTCTCTAATTATCTGTCAGCCCAGAATGCAATCTGAGAAGCGAAATCCCACGAAGGTAAGCTCTCAATGTTTTACCCTTTTGGATGCTGTTTTAAATTTGAGAACTGTTTGCTTCAATAAAAAAATATGAATTTTAATGGTGAAATTTTAGGCATTAGGGTCAGATATTTTTAAATTTGAAAGTACTTCTGGACACACCACACCATACAGAAGTCCAGCAACCCTGCAACCCCCTAAAATCAAGCCTGGCTGGGCAGGCAGGGCAGCCCAATCAGTACCATCAACATGAAGGTGCAGACAGCTGGTGGGAGGCAAAGGGGCTATGAGTGTGCGTGGGGGGCTCACAGCCCCTTACGAGGGGGGACAACTCAGAGACTTCCTGCAGCTGAGAGCAAATGGGAAGCAGGAGGGGTAGGGGGCTCTGGGTAGACTGGAAGATGCCTGGAGCCTCATGAGCAGTGGGTGTGGTGGAGGATGGAGGCAGGTGGTGGTGGGGGGGTGATGAGGGATGGGCTGCTGGGGGTGGGGACACCAGGCTAAATCAGGAGGCAGAAGCAGCAGGTTATGAGGTACAGGGCCACTGGAGCTTGGGCTCTTTGTTTGGACCCCAGGAGAAGGCACTGGAGAATTTCTAACACAGTCCAGACTGGTCTGTTCAGCATTTGAAAAAGGACCCAGCTGGGTAGTGTGTAGAGCAGAAAGGGGAAAGGAACAAGGCAGGGAGGGCACTGGAGGGGTTTCAGTGAGCCAAGAGGAATGAGTGAGCATGGAGAGAAGGGAAGGACACTGAGGGGTGGGATAGAGGGTGCAGGGTGGAGGGTATAGTGGGAGGTGGAGGTGGAGGGGTGAGAGGTAGAGGGCAGAGGGGAGGGAAGTAGAGGTGGAGGGTGGGAGGTGCAGGGTGGAGGGTGAACTGGGAGGTGGAGGTGGAGGGGTGGGAGGTGGAGGTCAGAGGGGAGGGAAGTAGAGGTGAAGGGTGGGAGGTGGGTGGAGGGTGAAGTGGGAGGTGGAGGTGGACGGTGGGAGGTGCAGGGTGGGGGTGAAGCGGGAGGCAGAGGAGTGGGAGGTGAGGGTGGTGGGTGGAGGGGTGGTTGAAAACTCTGACCAACAACTTGAGAAGGGGATTCATATCCTGTGTGGTCTCTGCTTCCCGCAGCCTCATTTCATCAACCTGAGGCTGATGAGCGGCCACACTGGTGACGGTTCCCAGGGATCTGTGTGTCCTTAGCGGGGAGAAAAGGAGTAAATCTCTCTAAGTGTCGGCCTTCCTAAGGCAAACAGGGTCCCTGGCTCCTGGGTCCTGCCAGAACTGGGCATGGATTGCTCTGTGTCAGATGGCAGACAGGAGGGAGGAACGAGGGAGAGAGGGAGGGCGCTAGAAGGGGGAGAGGGAGAAGGAGAATGGCTCCCTATCTTCCTAAGCCATACAGGCCTTTTCTGTGGGAGGAGGGCGGTGGCCTGGGCACCATGAAGTCAGAGAGCCCTCACTTGAACCAGCTGGTACCGCTTGCTCACTGTTTGACGTCACCTAACTTGTGACTGGACCTTTCTGACACTAGCCTTCCCCACCTGCAAAGTGGGGGTGACAATTCCTGTCCCCATGGAGTCTGTGACAACTACCATGGCAACGGTAGGCTCCGTCTGTCCCCCTGGCCCTGGAGGGAGAGCTAGGAGCAGAGGGCTGAGTCAGGAGTGAGGGCACACCGGGGGAGAGTTGGGGGTCGGGAGGGGTCCCCCCACAACACACTCAGGCCAGGCCGGGGCCTTCAGTCCAATCCAGCTGCAGCATAAGGATCCGGTAGGGGTTTTCACCAGGGAAGGGACACAGTGTGATTTGCAGGAAGATGGCTGATACTTTCTAATTAACAGCGGGGATTGACCAGACACAGGAGAGCACCGGAATGCAAGCCCCAAGGGGACAGGATGCTCCTGTTTCTGCTCATTGCTATAGAAGAGCGCCTGGCACGGCGTAAGTGATCAGTAAGTATTTACTCAGTGACTGACTGAGTCCCTTAGCCAGACAGTAAAAAAATAAAAACAGTATAAACCCACTGGGACAAAGAGGCCAGGACATTTCATACCAGAAGACGAACTCTGTCATCACATGTTCAAAAAGCTAAAGCAGACAGAGGAGCCGACCTGGTGTTCTGGAGGAAGCTCTGGTGTCAGGGTTCCCAGGGCAGAGCCCAACAAGCTGGTCACCCCACAGAACCGGGAGAATCTCCAGCCAGCAGAGGACCAGCGAGCACTAGGATGGGTGGTCCTGGAGGCTGGGTCGTTGACTCTGCGTCCAAAGAGCTATCCCCGGCCATGTCTGCACACAGAAAAGGGTGCTGGGGGACAGGGCTGAAAAGAGGGAGGGGGACAGATGGTCTGAATCACAAAGTGTCCCCAGTCCCTACTCCCTTCTGCCCTGCATCCACATCCTCAGCAGCCAGGCCAAGGTGAGCGCCATTCGTGAGACTGTGAAGGGGACACCTGCAGACCCCGTCATGGCCCACTGCTGCCTGACATCCCAGGGAGGCACCTGTCTGTGCTCCATGGTGGGGCCCTCCCAGCCACACCCTGCCGCCAGCATTTCAGGGCTCCCCCCTTCATTAGCAGTGAACGCTTGCCAATGGCCTGTAGCCACTTGAGGAAAACCTTCAAAATGAAAGGCAAAGACCTAAATAAACGGATCAAAGGCCCTCAGAGGACACAGAAAAAAATGTAGGGAAGAGGAAACTTGGAAATAACCGTGACAAATATCCTCAGAGAGGGAGAAGAAGATATTGCGCCCATAAAACACAAGATGCTACGGAAAAGGAACAATCGGAGAGTGAGAGGAGCTCTGGTCAGAGAACGGCAAAATGAACCAATAGACAGGTTCGGAAGATGAACTCAAGGACACGTCCCAGAGAGTAGCATAAAAAGTCCTGGAGACAGAAAATAAGGTGAAAAGAGAGAAGCACAGGGGATCATTCTAGCAAGTCCAACACCCATACCATAGGAGTTCCAGAAAGAGAGGGGGCCGAAGCAGAAAGGTGTCTTTCCTTCCTGGGGAGGAAGTGTGAGGAAAGGGGTGTGCACACACTCGTGGGGAGGGAGGGAGGGGTGTCCTGCGGGACTGCAGATAAATGGTCTGCAAGGGCAGAAGGCCCCATGTGGGCGCAGAGTGCTGGCACTGAGCCTGGAAGCGGCGGGCGGGATGATGCAGGGGCAGGGAGTGCAGGCTGGGCTAGCGCCCCCCCGATGTCCACCAAGCGAGGCCGTGGGGACCACAGGCCAAGGGTGGTGACTTTAGGGAGCACACATGACCTCATTCTGTCACACTGGATCACAAGATGAGAAAGTTATTCTCTACAAATCTTCATTCAGTCCTTCTAATTAGGTCAAAATGTTTCTTCAGTTGGATCTAGAGTCTCTCTAACATTGGACACCTGCAAACCATCCCTTAACAAAGAAAAAGCCGAGAGCAGGACCTCCAGCGGCGGCAATGGGTATCAGGAGGACCAGGCTGAGGGAGACGAGGAACCCTCCTTCCTTGTCTCTTCCAGCTTCCGGTGGCTCCAGTGATGGCTGGTTTGTGGGCTGCATCACTGCACTCCCTGCCTCTCTCTTCACGGCCTTCTCTCCCCTGTGTCTCTGTGTATCTTGATCTGTCTCTCATAAGGACACTATTCATTGGGTTTAGGGCCTGAAATGGTTAATTTTATGGGTCAACTTGACTGGGCCACAGGATGCCCAAATATTTGATAAAATATTCTGAGTGTGCGCATGAGGATGTTTTTGGATGACAGTAACATTTGAATCGGTGGACTGAGCAAATCAGATTGCCCTCCCCAGTGTGGGTGAGCCTCTTCCAATCAGTTGGAAGCCCGAATACAGCAAGAAGGCTGCTCCCCTTTTAAGAGAGAACTGTCTTCGGCTTGACTGCCTTCGAACTTGAACTGAAATATCACCTTTTCCTGGGTCTTGAGCCTGCTGACCTCTGGACGGTAACTATACCACTAGCTCTCCTGGCTGTCCAGCTTGAGGACTAACCCTGCAGATGGGAGGCCTTGCCCACCTCTTTAATCATGTGAGCCAGTTACATGTATATATATTGGCTCTGTTTCTCTGGGAGCCCTGCCTGAGACAGATGGGCAAGCTATACTCAGGAGTACTCATAAATGGAGACCTCATCTTCCTTCTCTCTCTTCTGGGTGACTCCTTCTGATGCTTCAAGTTAGAGCTCCAAAGCTTCCCCACCTAGAAAGTCCTGGCCCCACAGGCTGACCCCTATTCTAATCACATCTCCCAGTTGGCACGAACGAAATGCTGGTCTCCTAGTCAGCATTCAGTTCATCTTTGTTGACCTTAGGTGAGTGAAATGAGGACTCAACCACGTGCACTGTGGGTCTTGTATCTTGAGGAGCTCAACTGTGTTGAACCCAATCTTAAACTTTATTGGGCTCATTGCAGAAAACTCAGCTTTCATGCTCTGGAGCATGAAAAGCCCTGCAAAAATCAATCTGAATTCAGGAAAGAAATACAGATGTGTGGCAGAGAGGAAGAGCTGTAATATTAGTCTG
This sequence comes from Halichoerus grypus, assembly GCF_964656455.1. NCBI lineage: Eukaryota > Metazoa > Chordata > Mammalia > Carnivora > Phocidae > Halichoerus > Halichoerus grypus. The sequence goes on from NC_135714.1 coordinate 5,547,809, forward strand.
ATAGAATCTCCTTTCTCCTGCTGGAGTCTTGAGCTCAAAGTGTGTAGATGCAGTTATTATTGCAATGATAGGGATGAAGCTGAAACCTTATTAAATAGTCCACTGACCCAGAAAAGATGAGAGCAGAGCTGTCATCCTCTCCCATTTAAACATTCTGAATTTTTTGGTCTAGCATAGGATGAAACATTAGATTAATGACAATTCCCTCGGTAGGATGCCAATATAGAATAGCAATGACAATGTCTCAAATGTGAACGAGAGCTCAGGGGGGCGAGATGCCTTGAGTCTTCACCTGCCCAAAGCTTCAAGGCTCCCGCGAAAAGAATGAACGGCACCATGGTGTTTTCAGCAAATTAACCAAGTCCACGCACAACCTGGCTGAAGGCAGGTGGCATGAACCTGGGGGCTGGGGTTGGGGGGACCAGGCCTGTGGCAGTTTCAAAAAGCTACTGCTCCTGCCTTGCTTATTGGCCAGAAATGCACCAGGATTGGCACCCCCACCCTTTGCTTCTGCATTTCCCGTCTCATGCTGGCTACCCTGGTCCCCAGTTCTTTGTCTTCCATCCTCAAATGCAAGCCCTTCTGACCACTAGCGCTCACCTCTCTTCAGTGGGGCCAGTCAACTGTGGACTGATTTTATTGTGCTCTCATTCTGGGCCAGCTGCTCTATCTGCTTCCCTGTCTGCAAGGGTGAGTGCGGTGAAAGTACGTTCAGCCCATCTCTTGGCCTGTTTGCAGGGACAGGGAGAAGTGGCTTGTGGCCCTGGGAGCAGATCTCTATTATCGCCTATCTGTGTTCTGCATGGAGATGCTCCCATCCCTATGGGGTACTGTCACCTCTTGGGACACCGCCCCTCCCTGCTCTCCCTGTCCCAAGTCCCATAGATCAGAATCTTGGGAGGGTCACACAGAAAATGTGTTCCAAAAAATTTATATCCACGTTATTCCAAAAGGGTTTGTAAAGTGATTGATACTATACATACGTTAGTACTGGATTATGAAATAAATAGTAATAGTAATGATAACGTGGGGGAATAGAGTAAAGGCCCTATGAACACTGCACCACTAGCCTATATAGCACTTTTGTATTAATTAGAAAGGCTCCCCTCCCTCTCTAGATGGGGTCATCAACCTACGTTTTGGGGCAAAATTCTGTTTTTTGCAAATAAAGGTTTATTGGAATGCAGTCATATCCACTAGCTGACATATGGTCTATGACTGCTTTCATGGCACAATGGTGGGGCTCAGTCGTTATAACAAAGCCCCTCTGACCTAAGGGCTGGAATCCAGCCTCCTCTTTCCCATCTGCTGCCCCACCTCGTGGTATCTTCACAGCAGCCATGTGAAGGCCATAGACAAGGGTCAGCCCAAGAGTGACAAAGACTCTCATCCCGACGGGCTCCTCTGAACCCCCTTTTGGACCAGACCTTGTCCTGGGGCCCTGTCTGTGGTTTGTGGAGTCCTATTTCAGCAAGAATTCTGCTGAGCCAGTTTATCAAGACCCCCATCCTTGATATCTGATAAAACTCTTCCTCTCCCACTTCTGATACCTGATCATGCTTTTCTGCCTTCAGTGAGAATCCTGTTGAGTCGGTTTAGACAGAATCTCTCTGTGTGTAAGGTCTCCTCTTAGTACATTTTCATCCCTGATCTTCCATTCTGCTCCTTGGCTAGAAATCCCCACTTGTCCTTGCTGTATTTGGAGTTAAGTCCAATCTTTCTTCTCTATTGCCTTGGCCTCTTGCAATAGATCTGAATAGTCTTCTTTACCATTTTCACAAGTGTCAGGACAATCTATTCTTTCACAGAGGCGAACACCTCACCTGAGGTCCCATGGCCAGTAAGTGGTGTCTCCAGGGCTCCCATCCAGGTTCTATGACAGCCATCCCAGTGACTTTGCCCTGTGGCATCTGCCCTTTCATATAGGAATCCAAGCTCAGAAGCTGTTTGCACACACTGAACTCTGGACTTGAGTTTCAGGGTCCCCGCTGCTTGAATAAAAGGTTGTTTCTCACCCCAGAAGTGTAAACAAATCTCTGACTCACTCTCCTCATCCCACAGATGTCTCCAGTCACTCTTTAGGATTTAATTCTCTCTGAGGGGTTTCCAAAGGGTTCATTCATTCATTTGTTCATTCTTCCAAAAACATGGCATGCCTCCCATGTGGCAGGTGCTGAGTCAGCCAAGAGAGTACCCCAGTGAGGCAGAAGACACCCAGAAGAACCACCACCAGTGAACTGCTTAACACAATCCTACTTAATGTGCTGGTTCACAGCTACATAGGCAATTAATCTTGGCCCATATCCGGGGAAAGCCCCTGATGCGATCTGGATTGAGATCTTCATGCTGCTTGAGAACTGGCCACTGGGCCTAAGGAGTGGACTTGCCAAGGGTTGGCACAATTGGTCTGATCACCAATAGCCATTGGCCTTTCACCAAACCTTCACATAAAGCAACCAGAGAGGGCAGAGAGCGGGAGTCATTGGGCACAACATGCCAGCTGTGCCCCCCACCTCTGAAGCCAAGAGAGGGGCTGAGAGACCCACAAGTAGAGAGGAGAGCTGCCTGCAGGAACTGATGAATGGCATTCTTTCTGCTGGCTGCACATCTGCCCAGCAGTTGGCCTGCTGTCTGCCCCTGTGCTGATCTGAGCAGGAGAAGAAAGAGTAACATCGAGGGACATAGATTAGCCAGATTTAGGTTTGGCCTGTAGATAATTATGGCAAAAAAAATTTGTCTCCCCTGCAGAAATCCAGAGGTAGGCAATGCAGAGCTGGCACAGTAGCTGGGCACCATGAAGTCTTTGGAGAACCAGGTTCCTTCCAGCTCCCCACTCTGTCATCCTTAGGGTGTGGATTTCTACCCCCTAGGACGGAGCTCCAGGCAGCATGTCTCCATCCAAGCAGTAAGAGGGAGGAAAGGTGCAAGAACAGGCAGAGTGTCATCTGGGTCTTAAGAATCCTGGAAGATGCTTTTTGATATTTCTGCTTATGTATCGTGGTTGGCTGGCACCCAGTCATGTAATCACAGCTAATGCAGGGAGACAGGTGACATGCCCAGCTTTGGTTCTATACCATGGGCCATTCACCATCTTTGTCACAGCAGGGAAAAGGAGGACAGCACTAGGGCAGTGTCCTTCCCCTACCCCCAGCAACTGGCACAGTAAGCATGCATGAGTATCCTGTGGCATGTCCCCAGGCAAGGGGATACCAGCATCGAGTTTTGGGATGTTCTTCTGAGGACAGAACTGAGCAGCAGTGGAAGGAGAAGGGTGTGCTCTAAAACTCCCACATCAGGGAATCCCTGCCAGGCGCTCTTAAGAACTCACTCGTGCCCCATGAGAGACAATGCCACCTGTCACCAAGATTGCCTGGGCTACCCCCTGTTTGACTTTGGGCATGTTACTGGGCCTCTTGCCTGAGTTCCTTATTTGTAACTGGGAATAAAAATAGATCTAGCTCAGGGGAGATTGTGAGGATTAAGTGAGTCATCAAATGCAAAGCCCTTCGAACCAGAATCAACCAGTGGTGAGTCTGCCGTTATTACTAGTAAGATAGAGAGTCAGTGGCCAGTCAGTCAACAGCAAAAGAATGAACATGGTTGGTTATATAAGTTTCTTTTCATCTTCTTTGATCCAACACACTGGAGACCCAGGAGAGAGAGGAATTGGGGGTGGGTATGTCAGAGGCAGACCCTTCCCCCTACACTCACATTCCAGGGGAGGGAGGGAAAACAACGAACAGAGCAGCTAAGCCCCTTCCCACCTGGGTGTCCTTTAGCCACAACTGCAGTGTCTGGGGAGGGCACAGCTCTGAATCTTATATAAGATTAGAGTTTTCAACTCTAGATTGGACTTCAGTTGTCAACCTTTCCTGGGATGTAATGGAATTTGCCCCAAATGGAATCTGCTATCCAACAGAGAAAGGACATTCACCATAGCACAAATGGGGAAGGATTCGAGAACGATAAAAACTATTTGATTTAAATAGCTCAATAAGCAGAGATAACATAAGAAACTGGCTATGCTCACGTTTCCCTCCTAAAGTTGACTTGTACTTGGCCAAATGCAGCAGCCTCATGGGGCTAAAGTGTGTGGGTATGGACAAGTCAGCAGGCATTTCACCATTGGTGCAAGGGGGCTGCCAGCCCTCCGGCCCAGTGCTCTATCCCTGCATGTACCCTCTCTCCAGCATCCTACTGTGGTCCTGCAGCCCCCACTGAAATGGGGTCAGTGAAAGCCAACTACATACCTACTGCCTGGTGAGGCTGTTGGGCACAGGGCTGGACAGCTCCAAATCCTTCTTTATGTGATGGAGAATCCAACCAGCCCCTTGCCATGTTCACCCTCTTGTTCCACTTCTGGCCTCTGGGACCACACAACGTAAGCATCTTCCATTTGACAAACGGAAAGGCATAAAGAGCTACCCTGGAGCTTCCTTGGAGCATTTCTGAATCTTGGGCCTTTCAATGGTCATTGACAAAAAAGCATCTTCAATGTCTTATAAAAAGCCCACATGTTACATTTCTCTTTTTAGTTTAGTTCTAGGGAGAAATGTGAATAATTTCCAGATGATAAGAGTGATTTCCTTTTTTTCTTCTGAAATTACAATCTAAACGTGGAGTGAAGGGGAAGGGCAGTGTCCCTGCACTGAAATCGGCAGATAAGGGCTTAAACTCCTTCCACCACTTAAATTAGCCTCATCACCTCCCACAAGCTATTTACTCTCCCTGAGCCTCCATGCTCATGGCTCCTCATGGGAGAGGAGTGTCACTAATGCCCAACACACCTGGTGGGCATGAGGATTAACGAGATGGCGCATGTGACACAGTTACTAGACCCCTATGGTGCACGAGGGGCACTCTCCATATTGCTCATTGCAATCTGCCTTCCAAACTCAGTAGTCCAGGAAACTGGCATCAACTCCAACAAAGGCATGGGCGAGATCTGGACCCAAGTCCATCTGTGTAAAATGCCAGGGGCTTCTACTCAATGCAAAACACTACAAGAGGGGACGCCTGGGTGGCTCAGTTGGCTAAGCATCTGCCTTTGGCTCAGGTCATGATCCCGGGGTCCTGGGATCAAGCCCCCCATCAGGCTCCCTGCTCAGAGGGGTGTCTGCTTCTCCCTCTGCGTGCTGCTCCCTCTGCTTGTGCACTGTCTCTCTCTCTCTGACAAATAAATAAAATCTTAAAAAAAAAAAAAACACAACAACACTACAAGAGGCCACCAGGAAATCAGGTATGACTGCCATTTGATTTGTCACCTGCACCAGGGGACGGGGCCAGTCGCACCTCTTGTCCCCTTTAGTGGGACTGATGTGCGAGTCTCCTTTCCCTGCACACAATGCTTTGGCACCTCCCAGGCGCTGAACATCTTCTCATGCATTGTTTCCCCTCCTTTCCACCACCAGCCGGGACTGACATATACTCACCCCACTTTAAAGATGAGGGAAATAAGGGCTGAAGAGATGGATGAACTTGTTCCTATGACTCAGTGAGAGACTGAAAGAACAGCCTCCAGACTCAGTTTTATTTACAAAGTACTTCACTCTGCTTTACTTTATCTGCCTGCCAAAGCCTTCAGGAAGGTAAGAGGTGCGGACACTCAACAGCTGGACCGAATGACTGGCAGGACAAGCCCCAGCCTTGGCCCGTGTGAACGTTATCTCTTTAATCCTCACAGCAACCATGGGGTTACCAGTACTATCCCCATTTTGAGGAAGAGAACTGGATCAAGGCTCGGGATTGAAGCAGTTTTTTCCTTGGAGTGCACCACTGGGTTCAGCCCCTGAGGCTGGATCCCCTGCTCATGGCCTCTCATGTTCTCTTTCCATTTATCAGTCCCCCAGGCTCCTCTGGAAGTAGATTTGGGGTATGCATACATCTTACGGAAATAAATACACAGCAGGAGAATACATCCATGTCAGTACAACTGTGAGTTGCCCATAAAGTCTTAACACACATCAGTAAACAGGGATAAGCATGAAGATTGCAGAGTTGCAAGCTCTAAATCAAGACATCTAACGCTGCCCTTTGAAATCCCATGCCATTAGAGGTCTGATGTGCAGCAACATACCTTTCAGTGAGCACACATACACACACATACACACACAGGCGCACACACACACACACACACTCATACTCCCTCACTCTTAATAACTTCCTCTTCCCCAGTGACTCACTAATCAGTCTCTTTTGAAAAATGGGTAATATCAACATTGAAGACAAGCTCCCAAGTTACCTTTCTAATACTCCCAGGGAACATGTGTGTTAAAACATTAAGAATACCACCTGCTGGCACCCTCAATAGAAATTCTCTGTATTTTCATGCAATTGATGAGGTGGAAGGTTTTCAAACATGAAGATCTCTTCTCCAGCCCAGCATCTAATTTCACTATATAAAATAGAATGTTATTTTGTATGCAGCTCTTTAAGAATGCAGATGAACAAGATGAATGGTGCAGACACATAAGGAATTTTAAAATAAGAATGAAAATAGGTTATATTTAGGGTTTAATTGAGAGAAATCTTAGAGGCTCTTATTGTTCAATTCATTCACTCTTTCTAGATGTATCTAGAACCTACTTCATGCCAGGCACTGTGGTATATACCCTGAAGGGAGCAGGCTACATAAGAGGGTTCAAACTAAACCCACAGTTTGGTGGAGGAGGCATATATGTAAATAAGTCATTTCTATGAAAGAAATATGCAAAAGTTCGGTGTAAACACAGAAGTGGGAAATAACTATGCTGTTCAGAAGAATTTGGGAAGGCTTCCCAGAGGAGGCAGTATTTTTTTTTTTCCAGGAAGAGTTCATAGAAGAGAGGCATTTGGGCTGAGAGAATACTGTGAGCATGTGGAGTCCTAAAAGTCTATGTGTAGGTGTGGACTAGAGTACCACGTGTTTTCTGCTTAGCACAGCTTCCTGAGTCTTCTCTGGTTCCTTCGGGGAACCGCCTCCCCTCTCACTGTGGTCCCAGAGGGGCTGCCATGGAACTCAGAGGAGTGGATGCATGGCTCAAGTTGGCTGAATTAGAATATTCCATCCCTCTGGCTACAGGAATTATTGAGAGACAGTCATGTGACTTGAGCACAACCAATCAGAGGTTTCTCTGGGATAGTCATAATACTCAAGCAGAACTATCAGAAACTTCTCTGGGATTGATATATGAATTTGGTGAAAGAGAAGACCCACTTTCACTGTGGTGGTCCAGCTGGGCAAATGGCAGTGTGGGGTTTTGGTAGCCATGTTCTGGCCCCCTGAAAAGAGCCAATTTGCCAAATGAAGTTGGCAGAGACCTACAAAGCAAGAGCTCTCTCTCTCTCCCTCTCTCTCTCTGAGACTGAGCCTCAACAATATCAAATATGCTGAACCTCCAGATTTTTTAAATCAAATTTCCTTTTTTCTCAAACTGGTTGGATTCGGGCTTCTATTACTGTGAATTCATCAAAACAGCTTTGACAAATTGCCATACCTTAGCAGCTTAATGGGACTAGTGGCAAAGTAAGAATCAAGGGTTGAATCGTAATGACAGTGATAAGGCATTCAGGCTTTTTACTCTGAAGGCAATGGGGAGTTGGTGAGTGATTCTGAGAAGCGAAGTGATACAGTCCTATTTTGTTTTAAAAAGACATCTCCAGCAGGGGGATGAGTCAGGGTATCTTTCATTCATTCGTTCATGCAAATATTGTAAGAACTTCCACTTACTGAGTGGGGGTGGAGAAAGAAGGATGCCTATTTCGAAACTGATTAATTTCTGAATTATGCCAGGAGGCAGTTTTCCTCTTCAGTAACTAAGATTATTTAATTAGCAACGAATATTGAAATTTTTCTATGCTAAATAATGGAGTAAACACTTCAAAGGAACGTCTCTCATACCTCAAGAGCTTCATAGGTGACGGAACATGTGTCACAATTAGCGAGCACATCGATCAATAAAGGAAGCAAAGGAACAGTCACAAGAGAGAGGTTGGCCCAGTGCTTTTCTGCACATCTAACCGGCCTACTGCAGCATCTTTGCTCTGGATGGTTTCTTCTTCGTAGCCCTGAACTAGAAGTCATTCTGTGTTGGCCTAAAAGCCTCAACCTTTGATAAACCTTATAATTTCTAAAAGAGGCAAGAGGTAACGCCAGGCACGGAACCTGAGTGAGAACCAAGGCTGGAGTATGTCTTTAACATGGAAAGGCTGCCCGAACCCACAAGAGACACATCACCAAGGCCTTGGACTCTGAGCCAGCACACGAGTGGCAGGACCTGCTTCCAGCCTTGGCTGACCCTGTGGCCTTGACGAGTCGCAGCCGGTCTCTGAACCTCTGTTTTCCTCTTCTGCAAAGTAAGTGGAACCATAACAAGTAGCCCAAGCTAAAGAATTGTGGATTGAATTATATGAAATAAGACAAGACTCTCTAAAGCTAAATTTCAAACTATCAAACAGTTATGTAAAGTATGTGTTTATATAAAAGATGTATATTTTTTTTTTTTTAAAGATTTTATTTATTTATTTGAGAGAGAGAATGAGATAGAGAGAGAGAGCATGAGAGGGGGGAGGGTCAGAGGGAGAAGCAGACTCCCCGCTGAGCAGGGAGCCAGATGTGGGACTCGATCCCAGGACTCCAGGATCATGACCTGAGCCGAAGGCAGTTGCTTAACCAACTGAGCCACCCAGGCGCCCTAAAAGATGTATATTTTTAAATCCAAGTATAGTTAACATAAAGTGTCACATTAGTTTCATGTGTACAATATAATGATTCAACAATTCTATATATTTCTCAGTGCTCATCATGGTAAGTGTACTCTTCATCCCCTTCACCTTCTTCGCCAATCCCCCCCACCCCCCTTCTGGTAACCACTAGTTTGTTTTTTGTTATTTAAGAGTCTGGTTTTTTTTTTTGTCTGTCTCTTTTTTTCCTTTGTTTTGTTTCTTAGATTCCATGTATGTGTGAAATCATATGGTATTTGTCTTTCTCTGACTTATTTTATTTCATTATTCATTATACCCTCAAGGTCTGTCCATGCTGTTGCAAATGGCAAGATTTTTTTAATTTAAGATTTTATTTATTTGAGAGAGACAGCGAGAGAGCGAGCACGAGTTGGGGGAGGGGCAGAGGGAGAAAGAGAAGCAGACTTCCTGGTGAGCAGGAAGCCTGATGCAGGGCTCAATCCCAGGACCCTGAGACCATGACCTGAGCCCAAGGCAGACACTTAACCAAATGAGCCACCCAGGCATCCCGCAAATGGCAAGATTTCGTTCATTTTTATAGCTGAGTAATATTCCATTGTATATATACACCACATCTTCTTCATCCATTCATCTACTGATGAACACTTTGGCTGCTTCAATATCTTGGCTATTGTAAATAATGCTGCAATAAACATAGGGGTGCCTATATCTTTTTGAATTAGTGCTTTCTTCTTTTTCTTTGGGTAAACTCAGTTGTGAAATTACTGGATCATATGGTAATTCTATTTTTAAATTTTTGAGGAATCTCCATACTGTTTTCCACAGTGGCTGCACCAATTTACATTCCCACCAACAGCGCACCAGGCTTCTCCACAACCTTGCTAATACTTGTTAATTCTTGTGTTTTTGATTTTAGCCATTCTGACAGGTGTGAGGTGGTATCTCATTGTGGTTTTCATTTGCATTTCCCTGATGATTACAGATGTTGAGCATCTTTTCATGTGTCTGTTGGCCATTTGTATGTCTTCTTTGAAAAAATGTCTATCCAGGTCCTCTATCCATTTTTTATCCAAATTATTTGTTTGCTTTGGTGTTCAGTTATAAGTTCTGAATATGTTTTGGGTATTAACCCCTTATTGGGTCTATCACTTGCAAATATCTTCTCCCATTCAGTAGATTGCCTTTTTGTTTTGTTCATGGTTTTCTTCACTGTGCAAAAGCTTTTTTATTTTGGTGTAGCACCAGTAGCTTAATTTTGCTTATGTTTCCCTTGCCTCAGGAGACATATCTAGGAAAATGTTTCTATGGCCGATGTCAAAGAAATGATTGCCTATGCTTTCTTCTAGAATTTTTATGGTTTCAGGTCTCACATTTAGGTCTTTAATCCATTTTAAGTTTATTTTTGTGCATGGTGTAAGAAAGCGGTCCACTTTCATTCTTTTGTAAGTAGCCTTAGTTTTCCCAGCACCATTTGTTAAAGGAACTGTCCTTCCCTGCACTGTATATTCTTGCCTCCTTTGTCATAGATTAATTGACCATATAATTGTGGATCTATTCCTGGGCTCTCTATCCTCTTCCATTGATCTATGTGTCTATTTTTGTGCCAGTACCATACTGTTTTGATTACTATACCTTTGTAGTCTATCTTGAAATTGAGGATTACGATACCTCCAGCTTTGTTACTCTTTTTTAAGATTGCTTGGATTATTCAGGGTCTTCTGTGGGTTTATACAAATTTTAGGATTATTTGTTCTAATTCTGTGAAAAATGCTATGGTATTTTGATAGGGACTGCACTAAAACTGTAGATTGCTTTGGGTAGTATAAACATTTTAATATTAATTGGTTCTTCCAATCCATGAGCAGGGAACGTCCATTTATTTGTGTCATCTTCAATTTCTTTCATCAATGTTCTATAGTTTTCAGAGTACAGGTCTTTCATTTCCTTGCTTAAGTTTATTTCATTATTTTTATATTTTATTATTTTTGGTGTAATTGTAAATGAGATTGTTTTCTTAATTTCTCTTTCTGCTACTAATTTATTTTAGTGTATAGAAATGCAATACATTTCTATATATTAATTTTGTAACTTGTGACTTTATTGGGTTCATTTATCAGTTCCAGTGGTTTTTTTTTTTTTTTTTGGTGGAAAAACATGTATAATCTTATTAAGGCAGTCCATGGTCATCAGTCACACATTCTTGGTAGTCAGGCACTGTGTTAGGGGCTACACTAATAATGCAAACATGGTTCCAAGCTTGTGGGGACAGAAACCAAGTGGGAGAAAGACATCAACCAACTACAAGGATGGTCACGTGATAGTGGAGGTCTGTACAAGATACTCTGGTAGCAGAGAGGGTGAAACACGGAGCTCCAGTGTGCTTCCCTCCGAAGTCATGGTAGCCATCATGGAGAAGACAGTACTTGAGTTGGAAGCGACATCATAACAACAATGTTCTAGGGAAATCTGCCTGGTGGTGTGGAAGACTGGAGAGTGGGAGTTGGGGAGAAGCCAGGATACCTCTCTGGGCAGTGACCCTGGCAGGGCTGCCTCTTTCTGTGTTGTCATTTTGGCATGTGGCACACAGTCCCTGCCTCTATGGTACTGCCCAGCTCCAACTCTCACTAACCAGGTCCTCTGAGGGTCCAGTTGCTGTAGAGACCTGGCTCCAGAGCTCCATGACAGCATCTTCCCCACTCCCCTGCCCCTGTGTCCCTCCAGCTCTAGGGTATGCATCTTCTTGCTGCTGCTAATCTCCGTGTTGCCTCATCCATTTGCTCCTCAATATAGAAGAAATACATCTATGTCACTAACTCTCTGTATTAAGTTCCCTCTGTGTGAGATACTCGAGGTGGTTTCTATTTTCTGCCCACATCCTGACCTGCTCATAAAGGTCAACGAATTAGTCCAAGCGAATGATGGTAATGGTTGGAGGCAGAAAGGTGAACCAGGATTTTGAACCTCAGTGAACATGGGAGTAAGAGAGGAGATTTGGGGAGGGGTGGTTCCCACGATGAGAGTAGCTGCCAATTTGCAAAGAGATCATGAGTGCATCAGGGCTTAAATTCATTCATTCGATTCCTGGGGCTTCACTGACTGCGATGCCAAGCTGAAGTCAAGGAATACATGTAAAATTTCTGCTCTCAGATCTGAAAGTTCCTCCTGCAATATACAATTTTTATTGCTCTTCCAAAAACAATAACAGTGCCCCATATATCTTGATGGTGATGAAATCTCTTGTGTTAAAAGAACGTTTGTTTACTACTGTAGAGAAAAATCTGGTTCCTGCATCAAAACATTTAACAATTTGCACGTGCCTTCCATGGTGGTGAAAAGAAGCATCTCACTGGCGTGAGCACCAGAGGTTCACTCTAATGGCTAGTATCCTGCGAACTGAAAAAACTGGGTTCATGTTTTCCTTTTACGTAAGTATCACATGACTTTAACATTTGTAGCCATGTCCCCGTGGGCCTCCCTGACCTAAACCTCTGTCTCTTCAAATGTCTGATGTGTGTGGCTGTTGCATGCATCTTCCTCGAGGGCACTATTCATCTCCCCATGGACTACAGAAGAAAGCCTGAATCCTTTAGTCCAGCAGTGAAGCTCTTCATTAGAAAACTCTAGCCCACATGGTTTCTCAAAAAATTAAAAATAGAATTACCCTATAATCCAGCAATTCTACTTCTGGGTATATCTCCCCCTGGCCAAATTGTTCATAGCAGCATTATTCACAATAGCCAAAAGGTGGAAGCAAACGAAATGTCCAAAAACATATGAGTGGATAAACAAAATGGGATATATAATGGGATACTATTCAGCCTTAAAAAAAAGAAAAAAAAAGGAAATTCCAACATATGCTACAACATGGACCAACTGCCCTCCCTCACACGACAGCTACCATTATCAGAAGACAGCCAGCCCCTCACAGCAGAGCACACACCCCTCCTATTGCACAAAGGCTTGTGTGATTTCACCTGGCACCCCCTCCCCAGGGTGGGCCCACAGGGACATTGCCCCCAAATTAGGGTTTCATCTTGCAAAGCATGTGGAGCTCTCTGCCTTGTTTTATTGTAATTTGTGAGCATATGGATCTTCCCTGCACTGGGCATGAAGTGCTTTGAGAACTGGCGTGGTCCTGCTCCAGTTCTGTTACCCCAGAACACAGCACTGGATCTGGCATCTCGAAGCAGAATTTGTCAAATGGACACACAAGTGTTCTTTGAGTCTCTCTTTCCAGGTAACTGAACTGTGGTTGGTTTGGCCAACAGAGGTATTAGGACAGGTTATCTGAGCCTCCATCAAAATGTTTCTCTATTCTCTTCCTCTGTAGCAGGGAAGGCTGCCCCCCGCCAGTCCATCTCCCACACAGCAGCCAGAATGATCCTGTATAGAACAGCCAACGCCCACCTCTATTGAAAGCATAGATCAAATCATGTCACTGCTCTGTTGAAAGCCCAGCAATAGCTTTCCACTCTCTCAGGATAAAAACTGAAGCCGATAAATCCCTATTACCCTCTGTTTCACCTCTCCCCCTGGCCTCACCTCCACCACTCTCCCTGGTGCTCACACTGCTCCAGTCATGTTGGTCTCCTCGCTGTTCCTGAGACACACCAAGAACAGTCCCATCTCAGGGTCTCCATGCTGCTGCCTCAACAGGGTACCCCAGGATTGCCACATCTCACCCCTCACTTCCTCCAGCTCCCTGCTCACATGTCTCTGGATCAGAGAGGTCTTTCTCTGACCAATCCCTGTAAAGCAGAAACAAGCCAGACTTCCCCACCCCCATGGTTCACTCCATGTTGCCACAGAATTTGACAGCACTTGTCATCCTCTGACATATTACATACATATTGTTTGTTTGTTGTCTGACTCTGTCCATTAGAAAGTATGCACCAAGAAGGCAGAAAATTGATCAGGTCAGGTGCACTGTTCACTACTGCATCCACAGCCCAACATGATGTAGGTACTTGGTAAGTCACTACTGAGTGGATGGATGCATGGATGCATGCATGGGTGGATGCATGCATGCATGGATGGATGCATGCATGCATGGATAGATAGATGGACAGATGGATGTATGGATGCATGATGGATGGGTAGATGGATGGATAGAGAGAAGGATGGACAGACGAATGAATGAATGAATGAACGAATCAATACCTATGAAGATTGCACAGGTCGTCAGGTCCAGCACAAGGGAGTAATGTGGAGTGCCACAGTACGTAGCACCAGCCTGTAAATATGGAAACTCTACACCACCTTCCTCTCTTCTTTCCTTATCTCAACCCCCATGTGCCCATAAGGAATTATTTCAACAATCCTTGTGGCAACTATCACAAGATAGAATTTACATTTAACAATCTTGCATTCAAGGTCCTGCAAAAGGAGAGATGAGTAAGGCAACCCCTTTCTTGTATCAAATCTTCCTGGAAACATGCTCTCCACCATCTGTCCCTGTTGTTAAAATGCCATTCAGACTTCAAAACCCATCTCCTCCATAAGCCCAAGCAAGGCATAAAGCATATGCAATCTGTCACTTCTCAGAACTCTCCGAGTATTGTGTTCCCACTTACCTCTCTTATGATTCATATCCTTCCCAGCCCTGTTTTTTCCTCCCTTGCAAAAGGAGAGGGGGACTACATTGAATTGTAATAAGACACATACACTGGCAACTGTGTGACTATATGTATGTATATGTGTATATATGTGTGTGTTTGTATACATACAAACATACATACATACATACATCCTGGCACATGGTTTTCAGGGCCCAAATATGCTATTATTACCAATAAGCAATGTGCTCCTCCCATAAGACTGAGGCTTCTTGAGGGTAGAGTTTTGCTGTCTTAACATTTCTGTCCTTAATGCCCAAGCTTTGACCCTTCTCCGGTATTGTTTATTGACTGATGAATGAATGAAGGATACTAGTCGGGGAAGGCATTCAGAGCAGTGGGGAACAGCACGGGAACAAAGCTTCAGATAATCTTCATGTTTTTGCCGCGTGCTGACATTTCCAAAAATGCTGACCCGATTTCCTGACACTGCATTCATCGTCTTGGTTCTGAACATCTCTGTAGAACAGCCTCTAATTTATTGGATCCATTTGGAGGTTTGTTTTCTGCTTTCATATTCTGCTCCCAGATTTCATTCCAGTTTCTCTGACGTTGAGACCCGAGTCCTTATTTCTAAAATTTATTATCTAACATAAACACTCTCTGCCCAATTGCAGGAGCAATTTACACCCAGGAGATGGAAGAGTCCCTTGAAAGGATAAATTGGATTCTCTTGTATCTCACTTTTATATCATCATGAAGCCATAAATTTTCAAAATGCTGGCCTATAACAGAATGGAGACCTAACTCTGCGCCTGGAAATAACGAAGTTACTCCTGAAATTGTATTGGAATTTCCACCCTAAATGACACTTCTGCATGTCTTCCATTTTTTTCCATCTGCGGATTTCTTTCTAGTTGCTGTGACCCCAGTACCACAGTAATGAAGAGGTACTGCTGTGGTCCCTCTTGCATCTGATGAGAACCAGCAGGTTACTCTTGGCACGGTGGTGGCAGGGAAGGATCGGGAAGATATTTAGACCTATAAAAATAGGTCTTATCATTTTTATACTAGGCTTACTGGTCATTATTGTTTTATTATGGATCTCACCAAAGGCTTGGAGGGTGCTAGGCAGGCACTGTGCCGGGAGTTCAACACGGATCATTTATTCCTTATCCACATAAGCCCATTTTAAAAGTGACAAAACTGAGGCATGATGAGATGAACTTTTCTGAGCTCTCACAGCTAGCACAAGTGGTGGCATCAGGACTCCAAACTGGGCAGTCCAATCTAATGCTCATGTCTGATAGACGTGACACAGAATAGAGCTGAGTCCAAGTGCAAAGTGCCAAAATTTAGTATGATATTAAAGTAATTTCTATAGCTCTGAATTTTTATCGAATGTATTTTCTTTCCTTCCAAGTTACTCTCTCTCCCCAATTATGTAGTTTTCAACAAAGAACTGCAAAAACATATATATATATGAAACATAATTTTAATCGGCATTAATAATACACTAATAGCTATAGAAAAAAGTTACACTGTATTTTTAAATATACATATGATTATTAATGTATACATAAATAAAACATTGGTGTGTTAAAAAATAAAACTAACAAAAAATAAAGTTCATGTTTGAGAAACACCTTCCCTTTAGGGAGAAAGTTATTTACATTTTGATTTTCTTGATTAAAAAGGATGAGGTGCTCATTACGGAAAATTTCAAAATGGAGAAAAGAAGGAAAGGGATTTGTGTGGAATCTCCCTTCGATGCCAGCACATGGAGAAATCTCCTTCGAGTCTTTTCTGTTCAGTAAGAAGACATTTGTTTACAAGGTCATGCAATTTTATAAGCTATAATTTTCTCTCAAGATCATAACAATAACTGCTTTTAATAGTGCAGAGTTTTCATAGGAAGCGTTATACGTATGGGTGTAACATAGTCTCAAGTCTCTGAAAAGGAGGTATACAAGTTTACAAAGCCAGTTTCTTTGCTTTGGGTTATTTCAGGATTAATCGGTCATCACAAGCTGTGCTGTACTAAACATCCTCACACTTAGAGCCTCTTATGCAGCCCAGAGTGGAGCCTTACCATACACTCCAAGAAGTGAAATCAGTGGGTCAAATTGTATGAATATTCACAAAGTACTTGATTCTTAATCCCAAGTATCTTTCCAAAAGGGTTGTAACAGTTTCTGCCACCAGCAAATAAGATTCAGACTGCCCAGAGAACATTTTTCTAGAGCGCTTTGTTTTAGGAAATGCCCGTTTCCTCCCAAAAGCAAAGCCCAGCCTAGATACCATCATCAATGACCCAAAAGCCTGGCTGATCCTTAGAGACAAATTTTATCTTGGCTCCTCTGTGTTCTACACTGCTTTGAACATGCTCTCACCAAGCACTTCCCACGTTGGTTGAGATGGTCATTATATGTCTGTCTCCCTAACCCAACTGTGAGTCAGGTGGCAGGCATACAGTAGGTGCTCAGTGCATACTTATGAAGCATTTGGGTTTTGAAGAAAGGGACCACGTACTTATGTATCAGGGTTTCTTTTTTTTTTTTTTTAATTTTACTTATTCATTTTTAGAGGGAGAGAGAGAGTGAGGGGAGGAGCAGAGGGGAGGGAGAAGGACAAGCAGACTCTGCACTGAGCGTGGAGCCCAACACGGGGCTGGAGCCCACGACCCTGAGATCACGACCTGAGCCGAAACCAAGAGTAAGACACTCAACCCCTCAACCACTCAACCGACTGAGCCACCCAGGTGCCCCTATATCCGGGCTTCTGTTGTGCTGTCTGGTACACAGTAAGTGCCAATTAAATGCTTACTAACTCAATGAATGTAAGCCTGAGATTTGATTTACTTCAGAGCCTGCCAGGACAGAAAGAACTCACTAGCAGGACACATCCTTTCAATGCCTTGGGCCTCAATCCCTCATTTAAGGCATAAACATTTATAAATACCTACTGCGTGCCAGGACCTATAATGGGTAATTAGGGAAGACATAATTCTGAAAGCATCTTCTGGAGCAGGTGTCCTGTACACAATAAAGAACCAGAGAAAAGTCCTCATTGAAGTATGAACAGAACTCCTATCGATGCCCAAAAGAGAAACCACCCAAGGAAGTGGGAAGTCTTCGTTCAGGAGCGGCCTCGGAGCTGAATGGGATTGCAGTAGGTTACACCGCACCCCGTGAAAGATATGCCCAAGTTCTAAGTCTGGTATCTGCGAATGTGACCTCATTCAGCAATAGAGTCTTTGAAGATGTAAGTACATTAAGTAACTCGAGATGCGATCACCCTGGGTTTAAGGTGAACCCCACATCATTCAATCCCCCAGGAGTCCCGTGGACAGAGATCACTCCTCTTGTTAATAGAGAAGCAAACTCAAATCAGAGCAGTAATGGACTTGCCCAAGGTCCTCTGCACTGGGAACACAACATGAGAACTCTCAACACCAGCCTTCACAGCAGTGAGTGGTGGGCCACGCCTCTGCCTACACACGGGGTGCCCTTGACCCCTCACCCTACTGTCAGGAACAGAGTCTGGGTTTCTCTCCCTCACACTCTCATCCCCTGTGTCCCACCACTTGGAGAGTTTAGGTCAGAAGTTTGGTTAGTTTGTTCACAAATTCCACTGTTCATCAGATGAGACCCAAACTGGGAGCCAGGGAGGGCAGGCTACTTACTGCCCTTCCCCAAATAAAGCCACCAAAGCCACTGGTTAGGAAAATCGTGGCTCTTCCCTTCTTTTACCTACATTGCCATTACATGAGTGACAAGCCCCCATTGCCAAAGACATGAGATAAGCAGCCCAGCCGTATTTCGACACTTGGCAACGTCTCTACTCCTACCGCTTAGACAAATTTGATTTCCCAATTAGCTGGGATTGGCCAATGAAAAGCATCATCCCAGCCTCATTCTGCAAGCAATTTCCTGGGAAAGGCACATAGGCAATTTCCCCAAATTATCAGGAGTTAAAACCGTTTATCTTTACAGAATTCAGGAAGCATAAATATAAGAGAGTGAGTCTATTTACCCACAAAAAATTGTTTTAAACTATAAACACACAAGCATTCCAAGCAAGGGGCACAAATTCTATCTCCATCAGTTCATGAAACTCAAACTGGAAACTGGTGTTGTCCCCACCCACAGGAAAATAAGCAACTCGTCAGGGAATGCCAAGAACTTCAAGGAGGGAGGAGGTTGAATATTGTCACTTAAAATACAGTTTTATTTGCATGTGCAAGCAAAAGCCTAGGGATTTTGCTTTTCTATGAGAGTTAGTCACATGATTTTTTCCTTCATGAAAGTTTGGGTAGTGGACAGATTCTATGTGTAAATATGAGTAGGGGACTAGGCTCCCATGGTTCACCAGTACTGAGAGAGTGAGGGCTGGTGACTTGGGGTGACCACCTACTGTTTGCTCCTGGGTAGTTACTTTTCTCCACGAGACCCAGTGGTCTCACCTGTAAAATGGGGCCGATAATGGGACCCACTTCAGTTGACTGTTGGGATCAGGTGAAGTCACACCTGCAAAGCACTTAAAACAGAGCCAGGCACGTGCAAAACGCTCGGCAAATGTTGATGGTCACCATGGGTGTAGCATCCTACAAGCACGCTGATTTTTGTTTTGTAACTTCCAATTACATGTTCCAAATATGGGGACTACCTACTACATTTTAATGCTAACTGCAGGTACATATGAACAAGGCTCAGTTCCAAGCCCTGCCCTAGAAAGGACTCCTGTTCTCATCTTATTCCCACCCAAAGACACAAAATGTCAAAAATCTCATTGGTACGTGCCTTTTTACATGTTAACATTTCAAAATGAAATTGTCCATGGCAAATACAAATAGTGAACTGAAAGAGGAAGTCTGAAGCATGTGCTTCAAATCAGTGAAAATGCTCACAATAATGCGAGAACTGTCATTTATTTTTCACACACATTCCTTTGAATCTTTGGAACTTTGTAACACACATATTATTTATTAAAAAATAAGATCTGGGGCTCCTGGTGGCTCAGTCAGTTAAGTTTCTGCCTTCAGCTCAGGTGGTGATCCCAGGGTCCTGGGATCGAGCCCCGCATTGGGCTCCCTGCTCAGCGGGAAGCCTGCTTCACCTTCTCCCTCTGCAGCTCCCCCTGCTTGTGCTCTCTTTCTCTCTCTCTCTCTCTGTCCAATAAATAAATAAAATCTTAAAAAAAAATAAAAAATAAGATCTGGATTTAACCCCATACTCCAGAGCAAATAAATAAATAAATAAATAAAAAATAAAAAAAGGATTCACTTCTTTATTTTCTCAGTGTATTCAATAAAGTGACAAAAAATGATAAACTTTATACAAATCAGAGTTTGTATACCTTTAGATAATCTGTAGCAAAAGGGCTGCTTGCTGCATAGATAAGGCTAGTCTAAGTAAAGAAAGAAGATTGCTAGTGTTAAACCAGCAGGATTAAACTATTATTGGTCCTAAAGATAAAAAGGTTTTTCCCAAAGTAAAAAGGTTACAAAAAAAAAAAAAATTAATCCTGACAAAAATTTGACAGTAAGCAGCTATTTTGTTAGGGTTGAGTATGTTCACAGCCCACAACTCCAAGGCCAAGCTGGGAGGTTTCTCGTGTACCTGATGGGACTCCTGCCTCCAAAGGAGGGACGACTGTGGGTCTGATGAGGTGAGGCATCACTGGGACCACGAAGCTTTGAGACTGTGCGTTAATTTACATGTGAGGCAAAATCAGGGCCAGAAGCACAGGAAAGTACAGAACATGTCAGAGTGCTTCCCAAGGGGGTCAAAGACACCATCCTGGGTGGGTTCAGGCATTTTCAAAGCAAAATCTGATAGAAGTAACCCCACTGGTGAATATTTTCTCCAAAAGAAGCTTGAAAATGCTGCCCCAAACCCACTCTGATTAGCATTTAGATCAATGCTCAGTTCAAAACAGTGAATAAACGGTTGCCCTTTATAGGCTCATATTTATGCGACTGAACTGTATCTAAAAATGCAAGAGGGTTCCTTGTGGCCTGGCCTCCCCTGAGCCGCGAGCTTCCCTCAAATCAACTCATTTTCCCCGAATAGATGGACATTATGCAACAGCATCTGCCACAGACCGAGGAGACTCCAAGAAGCCATTATTGTTCATTTCCCCTTTTCTTGATGAAAGGTAAAGTATTATCTTATGTATCAAAAGAATCATGACTACATAATGGAGTGGAATGAAAAATGTCAAGACATTTTTCACATCAAACATGAGATTTCAAAGGAACTTCATGTCTGCAGCACCCGACTTTGGGCCCCAGCAGAGACTTTTTTTTTTTAATTTAATTTAATTTTATTATGTTATATTAGTTACCATACAATACTTTTCTTTTTTTTTAAGATTTATTTATTTTAGAGAGAGAGAGCAATGAGCACAGAGCCTGACACAGGGCTCAATCTCATGACCTGAGATCATGACCCGAGCTGAAACCAGGAGTCAGACGCTTAACCGACTACATCACCCAGGCGCCCCTTTGAGTGTGGCTACTTTGAAAAAAGCAACATTCCTTTGTATAAAATATGGCATCGGGAGTTCTGACACATAAGGAGTGGGAGATTTATAAATTCATTTGTTGAATTAACAAAACATGTTGCACAGCATTATCATATATCCTTATGCACAGTGTGTATGACACATAATTTCAAGTCTGAACACACAAACACATTGAAAAAGGGATTTACTGAAGTATATGGGAGGGAAAAAAGCTGACTCAAATCTCTGCCAAGTCTACCATTTTAGAAGTAGTGAGACAATCCCATTTAGCGGATTTTTAAAAATTTTAAATCGTTGGCTAGCTTATTTTCTCCAGGGTAGATCCAGAATCTGAGGACAGATGACCTCACATCGAGTGACTTAAAAACATTTGCTGAAGTAAAAAAGTGGTTCCAACCATCACGCTCTCCTGGGACATTTCCATTGTCTGCCCGGTCTCTCCCTGGCTCATCCATCTCACCCATGTCCACATGACTCAGTGTCTGGGGGAAATCAGGCAAGTTGGTCATGTATTGCACACTAGTGCAGAAATGGCTGTGATAAATCATGAATGACATTCGTATAACAGATTGGGAAAGAACTTGCTCCTTTAAGCACCTTCAAAAAAGCCCAGCTGGCCCACAGAGGCTACTCTGGCATGGGGTGACCTTCCTCAACAAATACCCACAGTGCTTGCAAACACAGAATCCAGAACCAGAAGAGCTGTGTGCGAAGCCCGGTGAGTGACTGAGTGAATGAACAACGGGCCCTCAGTGGACACTCTCTGCATTGCACCAAACAACCCCTTTTCCACTATATACTACTGCTATCCCAACTACAACTTCCTCTTCTTCCTTCTTCTTGTTCTTATTCATTGTGTTGTGTTTGTTATTTGTATTAAAATTATGCATGGATATAATTCAAAGGATCAATACTTCTGCAAGTTTTGTTATAATACAGCAACAACCCCTATCACTTTCTCCCCAACTCTCCCTCTCCATCCATCCCGTTCAGGTGACAATTTTGGTATGTTTAGCTCCTTCTCTCTCAATGACAGAGATAACTTTTGCATTTCAGGCTCCCTCCGTCAGCCTCCCACTGCAGAAGATGAGGCTGTAGCCGTCTTTCCTCCCCCAAACCCCCAGGAGACATGCTCATCCTCGCATTCTGCCATTCCCCAACGGAGTGTTATATTTTTGGTTAGACTGACTTCCAGGGCTGCCATGATGATGATTACGCCATACAGAGCTGGTTCATGTCGTGAGCTGTACTACACACAGATGACATCCTGCACAACACTTCCAGTCCCTGGAGTTAATAACTGTCTGTTATTTTTTGCTGAGCTTTTTTTCTAAACTTCTCAGTTATTCAACTTCAGATTCTTCACCAGCTAAAGGACTTCCCGTCAAGGCACCCAGATGCATCAAGAATGCCATCAGCCCACGCTTCCTGAAGAAGTCTGTCCCAGGGTCTTCTGATCCACGCAGACAGCACTGGTCAGGGCCTGCCCCATAGGCAGAGCCGACAACCTCGAACCTCCCTTCATCACCATCCTGGAGATTCCCTATGCCTCTCGCCTCTGCTAGAGCCCCACTTCCATCTTCCATCTCTTCCTTCTTCATGACTTAGTCCTTCATTTTTATGGAGTCCACTTCTTTTCTGATAGTTATTTGAGAAAAGGTGAACATGAGGCATGTTTTTTTGGAGACCTTGAACTTGTGAAAACGTGCACCCTCACACTTGACTGACTAGCACATCTCCACTGCCTTCTAGCGCCTGACAAACCCCAAACAATCTGATTCCTCAGCCTTTATGGCCTGCTGCTCTTCTGTGGAAGCTTAGGGGATCTGGTTTGTTTTGACAGGTATCTGTTTCTGGTCTCTGCATTGCATCGCTAGTAAGCCCTTCAATCTGGAAATTCATGTGTTTCAGGTCCTGGAGACATTCTGTAATTCATTGATGATTTCTCCCGCTATGTTTTCTCTCTTCTGATGCTTGGATTACTGGATTGGTTCTGGCATTTTCTTATATCTTCTCTCATATTTTCTTCGTCTTTCTGTTTTACTATATGAGGGATGTCAACTTTGTCTTCTAATACATCTTCTGAGTTTTTCATTTCTACTGTCATATTTTTAACTTATAAGAGCCTGATGTTTGTTCTCTGAATTTTAAATAAACATGGTGTTCCTCATTTTATAATCACAAAAATCTCTTTATACTGATCATAGTTATTTGGATATTTTTTTCTCCTTGCATAGTGTCTGTTTATTCCAAGTTTTTTTTCCCCTCATTTCCATTTGATTGTTTGAATCTCACTGTTTCTGCCGGAAGATTTCCTGGGGTGTCTGATAACCCTTGGTTGTCAGTAAACTAGTTGGCAGCTTCCAGCAAGTGAGTGGGGCTTGTTGGCTGAGAACTACATGCTAAGGGGTGGTGGGGAAGCTACGATGTCACAGTCTCTTGCCCTTGGCTCATCCCCACTGAAGTCACATCCTCACTGAAATCACAGTGTCCTGCCTGGAGGAAGGCCTGAATGCACCACTCTCAGAGTTCAGCTGGAATGGGGAGAGGCTGTGTATTTTAGCATCTGGTTGGTATACTATTTTCAGTACAGCACCCCAACTCAAGTAGGCTTGATGTCCTTCAGCGCAGACACTCGCTATCGTACCATCTCTAGGGAGCAAACTTTAGTGTTCTGCTTGGGTGAAGTTACTCAGATGATTATTCAGCCATCGAGTTATTCACAGTGGGCAAGCAGCTCTGGGGTCCTCAGGACTTCTTAAAAGGCTTTCAAACAATTCACCTTACTTCAGCCTCTTTTTTACCTACTGTCTTCCCTCCAAAGATGCTGATTACTACCAATTCCTGCACCATTAGGGGATTCTTTGGCGTCCATCAGCGCTTGCCCCAGTGACAGCCTGGAATTTATGTTCTTGGACACTAATCATTCACCGCTCTCCCTCTTCTTTCAGAACCCTCCCCCCCCATGTTTCTCTAGTCTCCTTTTTAGTCTTCCCCATCCTTGGGAGTTTGTCATTTTTCATATATGCTTGTTGTCATTTTACTGGGGTTTCAGGAGGGACAAACTGTACATGTCTGTGCATGTGTGTGTGCCTAATCTACCATCTTTACCTAGAAAGTCAAGACTTTCTTTACCATGTCTTCCGAAATGGTCTAAGTTAGAAGAAGAGCTGCTAGGCACAACGCGAGACCGCAGGTGAACAAATCTGGAGCCACTCACGCTAGCCCCCTCCTCTAGCTAGCTGGGAAGAGCAAGAAGAATTTGTTCGTGATACCATAGCTTTCCAAAGTCTCTCCCTGGCCTCCTGCCTCTGCAGACAGACTCACTTTGCCTGCCTGGTTGGAGTGCAGGGCTGTGCACGGCGGGGAGAAGCAAAGGCCCGGAAGGAGAGGCAGAAATTCAGAGCTTATAACCAAAGCCCAGGGCCAGCACTGAAGCTTCCCAAGAGAGAGAGATCTTCCACGGGGCACAGCACTAATTTCAAAGTATGGAAAGGAAGAGAGTAGATTCCCTCACGCTCCCAACTAATGCCACATGACCTTTCTAACCTGAGAATGGAGGGACAGAACATTGCAGCCTCCCAAAGTCAGGCTGGAAGAGAGACGCCAAGGTCAGCCGCCAGCCACGTCTCCCCGCAGTGGGGTGTTCCCCCTCCGACACAGGTGACAAGGGAGCGGGCTGTCACTTCTAACAATGTCAGCAAGAGAATGCCCTGTGCCTCGGCGGACTGCTCCCACCACGCGCTGCGTCCCCAGGCACCCCTCCAGCGGCCCGGTCACCTGTGGATGATGTGGAACCTCTGCAGGTACTCCAGGGCCAGCGCCAGCTCACAAATGTACAGCTTCACTGCCCCCTCGGTGAAGTGGACATTCTGCTGCAGGTGGTAGCGCAGGTCCCCGCCCAGGAGCAGGTCCACCACCATGAACATGTCCTCCTCGTCCTGGAAGGAGTACCTGCGGGCGCAGAGGGACAGAGGAGGTGAGGCATGGAGACACTCCAACATCCTCAAGGCCGATGCCCCCATTCTACAGAAGAGCAACCCGAGGCTCAGAGAGATGCACCTGGACCACTGAAGTCACAGTGCACCATCAATAGGCTCTGGCCAGCGAATGGTATTTTAACCAATACCAGACACCAAAATATGACTTTGTTTTTATTTTTTAAATTTTTTTGAAGTTTTTATTTAAATTCCAGTTGGTTCACATGTAGCGTAATATTATTTTGAAGTGTACAATATAGCAACTCAACACTTGCAGACATCTGGTGCTCATCACAAGTGCTCTCCTTAACCCCCATCATCTATTCCATCCATCCCCCCACCCACCTCCCCTCTGTAACCTTCAGTTTGTTCTCTAGAGTTAAGAGTCTGTTTCTTGATTTATCTCTCCTTTTCCCCTCCTTTGCTCATTTGTTTTGTTTCTTATATTCCACGTATGAGTGAAATCATATGGTATTTGTCTTTCTCTGACTGAATTATTTTGCTTAGCATAATACCCTCTAGCTCCACTCATGTTGTTGCAAATGGCAAACTTTCATTCTTTTTGATGGCTGAGCACTATTCCATTGTATATATCACTTTGTCTTTAGTAACTGCTTTAATGGGGTGTTTTCAGGACTTGTAGGAGGTAGCCTCCAAAGCTGCATCCCCTGCCCCAACATTCCTCGGTTCCCTCCCCCCACGTGCCACTCCCCACGTGGAGCTTGGTTCTGCATCCCTTGAATGCAGCGATGCTCTGGCAAGTCCACACCCAGGCCTCAAGAGAACTGGAAGTTTCTACTTAAACTGCCTCCCAGGACCCAGCCAGAGCCCAGGCCCCGTGGAGAGGCCACGAAAAGGAAAACAAAGGAGCTGCAGTCAACAGCCCTGGCTGAGCCACCAGGAACAACCAGCAGCAACTGGCCGCCACAGTAACAAGCCGACTCGGGTACTGGGAGCCGATGTAGCTCCAGCTGACATCGCGCAGAGCAGAACACTGCCCAGCCAAGCCCAGTCGACACGCAGAATGCAAGATAATAAAACAGCTGTGTTTTAAGCCACGGAGGTCGGGAGGGATTTTTTTTTTTTTGGTTTTTCTGTTTTTTTTTTTTTTCTTTTCAGTCATAGAGAACTGACCCAGTACTTAGTTCGTTTTTACAAAAATGCATTTAGGCTTCCTAAGGACTGAAGAGCCAACATATGAACCTCAGAATGGTGTTACACAATTGTAAAGTAGAATCTCAGCATTGCAAAATGTCAAGCAGGCTGAGCTAAACACACACAGAGAGGGGCCCCGTCCTAGGTGCTGGCTCCAGCCTGGGCAGAAGCCTGAACTTCGTGTTTTCATGGGCAAAAGACTCTGCTTTCTGACCTTAGCTACTTGACACAGTGTTTCTGTCATTTGGAGCCAAAAGAGTCATCTGATACATCTTTCCACATATTTGCTACTAGGGGACAGTGTTCAGATGCTCAGAAAGGAACCACAGGAATCAGCTATAAATGCCTCCTACAGATGCCCAATTTGTATTCTAATACTTGAAAGACTATTGAAACATTACATTAATAACCAGTGAGTTCTGCACCCTCATTCACAGCTAGACTGTCAAAGGGTATCTCATTCAATATTCCACCAGAACTCTTTGGAGGAGCAACATGAATTTTTAGGAGAAAAACTTGCAGACCAGAATGAATTCTAAAAAGGAAATCCAAAATGCAAAGAGAACAATAATTTAAGCAATAAGTCATGTTGTGGCTTTCTCTTGCTGCAGATCCATTTTTTTTTTTGCCCTGGGCCATGGACTCTACATCCCCAAGGAGACTCAATGCTGTTATCAGAGAACAGAGAATGACCTTTCATCTATCTCTGCAGTTTTGCGCTATTCCAAAGCTTTGTGCCATTGTTCCTTTTGCCTCTTCTTGGACTGGAATTGTAAGTATGTTCTCATGATAATGCCGCACATTGTCATGGAAATGATGAAGACCACAAGTGAGAAATCTATATTCTATCGTCATAATGCCAACCCACGGAGAAATCTGGGTAATTAGGCTCTCCTTCCAACATCAAAGACGTTGAGGAGTTTGGAAGGTATCAGTCCTGGCCTGGACATCAAAACAGACCGGCACAAAGAACCCAATGTCTGGTTTAAGACATTTTTTGTTGTTGTTTTTTTTACTAATTTCCAATCTTTTTCCAAAAAGCTTTAAAAGTTATTTGCAAAATACATATAACTTAATAAAATTAAAAATAAGTATGCCATAGATTAGGTCAAAGAATAAAGAGGGAATTCAAGAAAATGTAAGCAGGCAAAAATACTCCAATTCATGCTCAAAGAGCTTGCCTGAAATAGGCCATAAATGCAAACTTAACCTTCCTGGCAACCAGAATAAAGTGAGAAACATGATCAGCTTTATGATTCAGGGTCAATGTGGAAAAAAAAAACCCCAATTGTTTAGGAAAAGCATGATTATTCCTGGTACTGAAGCCAGAAGGAAATTTCTCCCACTAGCTTCTTACAAAGATGGCATTTTGTAATTTGGCAAACAATGATCTACAAAAAATAGCTCTACACAGAGTAACATGTTTAACAGGGATTTTTTTTTTTTTTTTGGTATCATGTTCTTCAATATACACTGAAGACATCAAAGTCCAAGCCTGTAAAAGCAGTGCTACATGGGGGAAAGGAAAGTGGTCTGGTGTCCTGCCCACGGATGAGCTTTCTTCATGAAAAGATAAATGGAGAGGACGCACGTGAATGCCATCACGGATCACGTCACCAATGTGAGCTCATCCACAAATACTCAGTAGGCTTTGACCACACATCTGCCCCATGCCAGAAGCTGGGATTCTGTGGAAGAGGTCGCCCTAGATGGTTCACCTGAGTTTGGGACAATCAAAAGGGGGCTGGAGTTTGATGTCATGTGCCATGACCCGTACCCTAGATAATCCACTCCTGCGGATCCATTTTTCGCCCTGGACATGGACCTTACATTCCCAAGGAGCTCGATATTGTCACCAGTTCACTTACAACATCCCCTATTCCCACCTCTCTGCTCTTGTCCACCCTTCCCTTCTCAGTGTGGATCATGCTTCTCAATCAGGGGCAACGCTGCTCCCCTGGGGACATTTAACAATGTCAGGAGACACTTTTGGTTGTCACAACTGGGAGAGTTGCTACTGGCATCTAGAGGCCAAGGATGGTGCTCAGCCTCTTCCAAGGCACAGGACGGCCCCCACACAAAGAGAGACCTGGCCCCAAATGTCCACAGTGCTGGTTTAGATTCATGCTCTTGCTCTTAGAAGCCCTCCCTAACTCTGGAAGACTGAGTTGGGTAACACTTTTTTTGGTCCCTGGTACCCTTCAATATAATAGTGTTGATAAGATGCCTACTTTCAAGGTAGGTATTCGTAGGAGGCGTCTTCGACAGATCTGGACCCTGAGACTCATCGAGATTAAAGAACATTTCCCAGGCTATGGTAGAGCTGGGAGTTGAACCAAGATAACCCATTTCCAGAAGCAAGATTCTCTGTCTGAGGCTCTGGCAGCACTTTCCTCATGGCACAGGGATCCTTTCTCTCCTGGTCTCTTCTCCCCACCAGCCAGCCATCTCTCTGTGCACAGGGACCAGGCTTTTTTGGCACTGTTTCCCTGAATTTAGCACATTGCCCAGAGCACCTCACACTCAGGAATGAATGGGTCACAAAGTATGCACGGCCTGTGAGGCATGCTAGTCCGTTACTCCCTCTACAGGAGGCTGGGATGAGGGGGAAGGCAGAGCGGAAGGAGAGGGGGGCGGTGGAGGAGTGACAGGATGCAAAGCTCTATGGGCACTGGGCTCTGCATTTGTTGATCTCATTGCTTACAGGAGCCTCCTTTTCGTCTGGCCTCCTCTCCTTGCAGAGACCAGGACTCTCATTGGTCTGAGAGTGACTCTCCCAGCCTCCCTCCATAGCCTCACTCATGCAGAAGTGACCTGTCTGATGAGCTGTTTGGAAGGAGATACCAGTGTGCTTAGTTCAGCCCCTTCTGGGTTCCCACCAGGCTTCTGGATCTGCCCATAGAGGGCTTGTACTCAGTCCACTCCCTGCCATGGCCAGGGGCCTGGCCAGTGGAGAGGAGACTTGCAGGTGAGCCTATATCCTTAGGGTGATTCCATTTCAAAGCTGAAGTGTTAGCAAGCCCTCTGAGTGCAGAACTAAAGCCAAGTTCTTCAATCAACTTTGTCTGCAACAAAGCTGATACTTTCTCCCCCACGTGTCTGAGTCTCATGGCGTCTCTTGAGTGGTCCCAAACTCAGGTGGGAAGGAGGGGTGCTATCCACAGACCTCCCATCATCCCTCAGCACTTATCCCATTTAACCATGCAAGGTGGGCATTATGCCTCTCATTTTTCCAATGGAGGAAACCAAGGCCAAGAGAGGCTGACTGGTGCCCAGGCCAGGTGAGGCCCCTTCTTCAATAACACATCTTGTCCTCTAGAACCAGCCTCAGGAGGCTTGCACACTAAAAGCCAGCCATGTTAAGCATGTGTGAGAAGACACATGAGCACATATGAGAGAGGTACTGTGTCCAGGGGGAAATCTGAGTCAGAACACCTGGTCTCCCCCTCTTACTTCATCTCGCCTTGCTCACACCTGGTGCCAGGAAGCTGCCAGCCAACCACGTATTGTCAGTGGCAGGGGAGGCATGGGAAGAAAAGGGCATTTCATGCAGGAAATCGTAAACCCTTCTTAGTGAGCCAGAAGCATGGCACCACTCAGCCATTTGAAACACATGCCTTTCTCCACTTTTCTTCCCTGGGCAAAAGGAGCCAAGCCAGAAGATGCCCTGTGGGTTAGTCCTCTGGAAGCCCCGGCAGCCGGGACAAGCCACGTGTCTCCAACATTCACCTCCTGTGTCCTTACTGTGTGGCACCTGCCGGGACAAGGAGCTGAGCATCTCTCAGACCATTTCCTGTGCAATCCAATCTCCAAGGGGGAGCAGATAGAGAGGAGGGCTCACCGACCACGCTCACTGCCAGTGATTCTCCGAGACTGAACATGCAGCAACAGAACAGCTAAAAATACTCTCTTAGGCTCAGAAATCCAATAATGGGATGCTGGGGCCTTCCGTCAGCTCATATTGTACAAATAACAAGGAGGTTATCAAACCTGAATTGTGCTTGATACATAGAAGTCTTTAATAACATTCTCAATAATAACCTTTTAAAAAAAAATTCGAATGAGCCACAGAAGTGCTCAAGCCATTCACACATCCTGGCCCTCATTGTTCTCCACATCAGGCGGATTCTGTCCTTGTCACCTTCCCAGAGTCAGTGTTGCTGGCTGGCTTCCATGTGCCTCCTGCAGGCCAAGTGGCAGCAAGGGGACACTCTCAAACACCATCCGTCTCCCCAGGCCCAGGCAGTTTGGGGCAGGAGCACTCCGAGGACCAGGCAAAGGTGAAATGCAAGCTCAAGCAAGCTCAGCTATGCGGCAGGCCTTTGCAGACCATAAAGTGTGTCTATCTTTGTAAATGCAGAGCACTGTCCTTGTGGCTTAATGGTTTTATTTAATTTGTATCCTGCATGCTTCTAAAGGTTTTGCAGTGGTTAACAAAGTAAGACTGATGGAAAAGACAGGAAAAATGTGGAATAATGGAGTAGTACATGTACCATTCACCTGGACAAACTGTGCACATGGAATGGCAGCTCTGACAGGCCCAGTGCAAGCAAGCAATGGGCAGAGCAGGATGGACAACCCAGCCCTCACCGTGTGGACGTATGAGATGAAGCCAAACCTCCCCCCTTGGGCTGAATTCCAAAAGAAATGTATAACTTGCATTTTTTTTTTTTGCCATTTCTTTTTAAATTAAATAAATTTTTTAAATTAATTTTATTATGTTATGTTAGTCACCATACATCATTAATTTTTTCATGATTCATTGTTTTTGTATAACTTGCATTTTTTTTTTTAAAGATTTTATTTATTTATTTGACAGAGAGAGACACAAGCAGGGGGAGGGGAGAGGGAGAAGCAGGCTTCCCACGGAGCAGGGAGCCCATTGCGGGGCTCGATCCCAGGACCTGATCATGACCTGATCATGACCTGAGCCGAAGGCAGACGCTTAACGACTGAGCCACCCAGGCGCCCTAACTTGCATTTTTTAAAAAAGGGGCATTGGGTAGAAGAATGGGAAGTGAATAATGGTAATTCACACTATGGAGGGCTTCCCGTATGCATCTGCATTCATGAGAAATATCGGTCTGTAGTTCTCTCTTATTGTACTACCCTTATCTGCTTTTGGTGTCAGAGTAATTCACGTTCCATAAAATGAACTGGGAAGCATTTACTTCTGTTCTCTGCAAGAGACTGTATAAAAAATTGGTGTTAATTCCTTAAATATTTGATAGAATTCTCCAGGGAAGCCATCTGGGCATGGAATTTTATTTTCAGGAGATTTTAAATTTTGAATTCCATTAATTAAGTTAGAGGATTCTTTGGGTTAATTTTTTTTTCTTAGTTCCAGTTTTGATAGTTCGTAGGTTTGAGAAATTGGTCCATTTCTTCTAAGTTGTCAAATTTATGAGTTTAAAATTGTTCATAGTACTCCCTTATTATCCTTTTAATGGCTGCAGGATCTGGAGTGATAGCCTCTGTTTTATTTCTGATATTTATGACTTGTGTCTTCTCTCAGCTTCTGTTTGTCAGTTTTGCCCGAGGCTTATCAAACTTTTTAATTTTTTTTTTGAAGAATCAGCTGACTGTTTCATTGATTTTTTTTCTATTGCTCTCCCATTTTCAATTCTATTGATTCAACTCTTGATTATTTCCTTCTTTCTTCTTGCTTTGGGTTTATTTTTCTCTTTAACTTTAGTTTTTTGAGATCAAAACTAGATTATTAATTTGAGACCTTTCCCTTTTTCTAGTGCAAGCAGTTTGAGCTATCAATGCCATCATCACCACATTAGCTGAATTCCACAAATTTTGATATGTTGTTTTCCTTTTCATTCACGTATTTATCTTTATTTCTTTTGAGGCTTTTTCTTTGACCCAAGAATTATTAGGAATTTGTGCTTACTCTCTAAGTATTTGGAGATTTTCTTGTTGTCCTGTTATTTATTTCTACTTTGTTTCTGTTATGAGCAAAGGACATGCTTTGTCATGATTTCATTTTTTAAAATTTGCTGAGGTTTGTTCTGAGGCCCAGGAATTGGTATATCTATATGAATGTTCCATGGCATTTGGAAAACAAGTACATCTTGCTGTTACTGGGTGAAATGATCTATACATGTCAGGTATTATTGATTGATCGTGTTTCAGTTCTTATATCTTCACTGACTTTCTAACTATTAGCTCTATCAGTGGCAGCTAGGAATGACTGTCAAAGTCCCCAATGATAATTGTGGATTTTTTTGTCTCTCCTTCCAGCTCTATCAATTTGTGTTTCATGTATTTGGAAGCTGTGATGTTTGACTCGTTTATACCTCATTATTATTCGAACCATTTTTAATGTGTCATTCTATATCATATTACCGTGTATACATTGTTTTTGCTTTTTCCTCGTTATACGTAATGCTGCAATGAGGTTCTCAATATATTTCTTCTTGTGCTTACATGTGCAAGGTAATTTATTAAACAAATATTCACTGAGCACCAACTATATGTCAGACACCGATCTAGGTGCTTTGGATAATGTACATAAAGAACAGAAACCATGTTCCTGTTCTCCATGGGACTGCCCAAAGTGAACTAAGCAACTGGCACAGTAGGTAGAACACAGGAGGCTTTAAGCATGCTAATTATAAGAATGAGTGAATAATGCCCAGTGCTCATCACAGCACGTGCCCTCCTTAATACCCACCACCTTGTTACCCCATCCCCCCACCACCCTCCCCTCTGAAACCCTCAGTTTTTTCCCCAGTAACTGAACATAATAAAAAAATAAAAAATAAAAAAGATTTTTCTCATGTTAAAAAAAATAAAAAATAAAAATTCCAAATAAAAAAAGAATGAGTGAATAATGAATAAAGCTAGCATTCTAATAGCAAACATACCGACTGATTCACATGCACATGTACCACATGCTTACTCTTACAATCCTTATAATAACTCCAGAGTAGTACACAGTTATACCCATTTCACTAAGGAGCAAACAGTCACCAAAAAATTAGCTTACTGAAAGGCAGGCTCTTGACTTATTTTGTAAAAGGAGGGTCATTTTAACCTGTGGCAAGTGGAAGGTCTTCTCAGCAAATGGTTCTATATCAATTGGAATTGGATATCCTTATGGAGAAAAATTAATTCTAACAAACACCACACATCATATACAAGTATCAATTTCAATTGGATTACAGATCTAAAGGTGCAATGTGAAACACTGAAACTTGTAGAAAAAAAACCCAGATCTTCATGACTTCAGGGTAGACAAAAATTTCTAAACAGGATATTAAAAGCACTAATCAGGGTGCCTGGGTGCTCAGTCGGTTAAGCGTCTGCCTTTGGCTCAGGTCATGATCTGAGGGTCCTGGGATTGAGTTCCACATCAGGCTCCTTGCTCAGTGGGGAGCCTGCTTCTCCCTCTCCCTCTGCCCCCGCAACTTGTGCTCTCCCTCTCTCTGTCAAATAAATAAATAAAATCTTAAAAAAAATAAAAAATAAAAGCACTAATCATAAGAATGCATTGGGGGGTGGGGGGATGGGTTAGCCCGGTGATGGGTATTAAGGAGGGCACGTGTTGAATGGAGCACTGGGTGTTATATGCAAACAATGAATCATGGAACACTACATCAAAAACTAATGATGTAATGTATGGTAATTAACATAACATAATAAAATTAAATCAAATAAAAAAAAGAATGCATTGGTAAATTGGACTTGATTAAAATTGAGAACTTCAGTTCTCCAAAAACACACAGAGAACCACAATGAGATACCACCTCACACCAGTCAGAATGGCTAAAATGAACAAGTCAGGAAATGACAGATGTTGGTGAGGATGCGGAGAAAGGGGAACCCTCCTACACTGTTGGGAGTGCAAGCTGGTGCAGCCACTCTGTAAAACAGTATGGAGGTTCCTCAAAAAGTTGAAAATAGAGCTACCCTATGACCCAGCAATTGCACTACTAGGTATTTACTCAAAGGATACAAACACAGTGATTCAAAGGGGCACCTGCACCCCAATGTTCATAGCAGCAATGTCCACAATAGCCAAACTATGGAAAGAACCTAGATGTCCATCAACAGATGAATGGATAAAGAAGATGTGGGATATATATACACAATGGAATATTATGCAAAAATGAAATCTTGCCATTTGCAACAACGTGAATGGAACTAGAGGGTATTATGCTAAGCAAAATAAGTTATTCAGAGAAAGACAATTATCATATGATCTCACTGATATGTGGAATTTGAGAAACAAGGCAGAGGATCATAGGGGAAGAGAGGAAAAAATGAAACAAGATGAAACCAGAGAGGGAGACAAACCATAAGAGACTCTTAATCTCAGGAAACAAACTGAGGGTTCCTGGAGTGGAGGAGGGTGGGAGGGATGGGTGGCTGGGTGATGGACATTGGGGAGGGTATGTGTTGTGGGAGTGCTGTGTATTGTGTAAGACCGATGAATCACAGACCTTTATCCCTGAAACAAATAATACATTATGTGTTAATAATAATAAAACAGAAACATTAAAAAAAAAAAAAAATGCCTTGGTTTCCAGACAAAAATACGGGAAAAAAACCACACAGAGAATAAAAATGGGGCAAGATTTTCACAATTTGGGGATACATTTAAAACATACACAATTCTTTGTAATATTTTTGCAGTTTCTCTAACTTTGAAACTAAGTCAAAATAAAAATTACCAAAATACACACACACACACACATACACACACACAGGGGATTGTTTCCATTTAAAATATTGTTAACCTCAAGGTAACCAATAAGAAAATAACTAAAAAATATAGTAAAAGAAATGACAATAAAATTTTTTAAAAATATACTAGAAAATATTTGTATTACATAGAGGACAGCAGGAATGGAGGAATGAGGGGAAAAATCATAAGACATAGAGAAAAAATAGCCAAGTGGCACATGCAAATACTATCTTATCAGTAATTACATTAATGTAAATAGACTAAATAATGCAGTTGAAGGCAGAGGTTAGGGGCACCTGGGTGGCTCAGTCAGTTAAGCATCTGCCTCCAGCTCAGGTCATGATCCCAGGGTCCTGGGATTGAGTCCCGCATCGGGCTCCCAGCTCCGTGGGAAGCCTGCTTCTCCCTCTGCCACTACCCCTGCTTGTGCTCTCTCTCTCTCTCTCTGTCAAATAAATAAAATATTTTTTAAAAGGGCAGAGATTGGTGCATTGGATTTTTAAAAATGATCCAACTGTATGCTGTTTACGAGAGACACACTTTAAATTCAAAGAAATAATTAAGCTTCAAGTAAAATAATAAGAAAAGATTTAGCACCCAAACAGTAACCAAAAGAGATCTGTAGTGACTATACTATTATCAGACAAAATAGACTTCCAGAGAAAAATTGTTACCAGATACAAAAATATATATATTTTATAATGATAAAAAGGCTACTCATTCAAGAAGATACAGCAATTACAGATAACTCTGTACCTAAAAGCAGAGTCCGAAAACAAAGCAAAAACTGACAGGACTGAAGATAGAAATTATCAAACTAACAGTCACAGTTGGAAACTACAATATCGCAGTTTCAACAGTGGGTAGAAAAAGTAGGAAAAAGATAAAGAAATAGAAGACTTGAACTGCATTACATCCCCAAGAACAAAGACAAAAGCCCCACTACCATCAATAGAACACCCCAATCAATAATAGACAAATATACATCCTTCTGAGTACACATGAATCATTCTCCAGGATAGACCATGTGTTAGACCATAAAACAAGTCTCAGTAAACTTAAAATGACTGAAATTATATAGTATGTTCCATGATGACAAAGAAGAAAACTCTGAAAATTCACAGATTTGTGGAAATTAAACAACATAATCCTGAACAGCCAGTGGATCAATGAAGCAATCACAATGAAAATTATTTTTAAATTTATAAACAAGAAAATATTTTGAGATGAGTGGAAACAAAACTGCAACATAAAAAGTGGGATGCAGCTCAAGCACTGTTTAGTTATAAACATCTATGTTAAAAAAGAAGAAAAATCTCAAAGCTTCTACTTTAAGAAAATTGAACACGAAAAGCAAAATAAACTCCAAACCAGCAGAAGGAAATAATAGAGATTAGAGCAGAATTTAATGAAATAGGAGATAGAAAAACAGTAAAGAAAAATAGCAGAACCAAGAGTTGGTTCTTCCAGAGAGCTAGAAAATTGCAAACCTTATCTAGAATGAGGAGGGAAAGAAAAAGAGACAAAGTATTAAATTAGGAATGACAGAAGAAACATCACTACCAACTTATGGAAATAAAAAGTTATAAGAGAATAGTAATAAAGCATTTTATGTCAACAAATCAGATAACCTAGACCAAATGGACAAATTCACAGAAATATGTAAACTACAAAAACTTATTCAAAAAGAAATAGAAAATCTGAACAGAGTTTTAATGAGTGAAGAAATTAAATTAGCAATAGTAATAATGACTACCCACAAAAAGTTCAGACTCATATGGCTTCACTGTGAATTTTACCAAACATTTATTTTTTTTTTTTAAGATTTTATTTATTTGCGAGAAAGAGAATGAGAGACAGAGAGCATGAGAGGGAGGAGGGTCAGAGGGAGAAGCAGACTCCCTGCTGAGCAGGGAGCCCGATGTGGGACTCGATCCAGGGACTCCAGGATCATGACCTGAGCCGAAGGCAGTCGCTTAACCAACTGAGCCACCCAGGCGCCCTTTACCAAACATTTAAAGAACAATTAACAACAATCCTCTGCTGGGGCACCTGGATGGCTCAGTCAGTTAAGCGTTGGACTCTTGATTTTGGCTCAGTACATGATCTCAGTGTTGTGAGATTGAGCCTTGAGTCTAGCACTGGGCACGGAGCCTGCTTAAGATTCTCTCTCTCCTTCTGCTCCTCCCCTGCTCTCTCTCAAAGAAACAAAAAAACAAAAAAACAAAACAAACAACAACAAAAAAACCAACCCACAATAATCCTATGCAAATTCTTTTTTTTTTTTTTTTTTAAGATTTTACTTATTTGACAGAGAGAGACAGAGTGAGAGAGGGAACACAAGCAGAGGGAGGGGGAGAGGGAGAAGCAGGCTTCCCGCCAATCAGGGAGCCGGACGCGGGGCTCGATCCCAGGACCCTGGGATCATGACCTGAGCCGAAGGCAGAGGCTTAACGACTGAGCCACCCAGGCACCCCCCAATCCTTTGCAAATTCTTTAAAAAAATAGAAGAATTATTATCTTTTTAATCCTTTTGTTTCTGTTATGGGCACAGAATAATCCTACTCGTTGTAGGAGGCATGTTTTATCCTGATATCAAACTCAGACAAAGACATCACAAGAAAGGAAAACTATAGACAGATCTCCTTTATAGACACAAAAATCCTCACGATACTGTGATGAGAATTTAGCAACATATAAAACAATTATACACCATGACCAAGTATGATTTATGGTATAAATGCAAGGTTTTCATACACAAAAATCAGTGTAAGATACCATGTTAATAGAATATGATCATCTCAATATCTACAGAAGAATTTGATAAAATTCAATACTCTTTCATGATAAAAAATAGTCAACAAACTAGGAAGACAATGGAGGTCCCTCAATCTGATAATGGGCATCTACAAAAAAGAGAAAGAAAGAAAGAAAACAAAACAAAAACACACAATCAAATCAGACTTAGGAGGGCAAGACTGAATGCTTTCCCTTTAAAAAATAAGGAATAATGTACTATAAGTTGGCTAATTGAATTTAAATTTAAAAAAAACAAGGAATAAGGATGTCAACTCTCACCACTTTTTAAAAATTTTATTTAATTATGTTATGTTAGTCACCATACATTACATCATTAGTTTTTGATATAATGTTCCATGACTCATTGTTTGCATATAACACCCAGTGCTCCATGCAATACATGCCCTCCTTAATACCCATCACTGGGCTACCCCATCCCCCCACACCCCTCCCCTCTAAAATGCTCAGTTTGTTTCTCGGTGTCCATAGTCTCTCATGGTTCGTCTCCCCCTCCGGTTTTCCCCCCTTCATTTTTCCCTTCCTACTATCTTCTTCTTCTTCTTTTTTTTTTTTTTTTGACATATAACGTATTATTTGTTTCAGAGGTACAGGTCTGTGATTCATCGGTCTTACACAATTCACAGCGCTCACCATAGCACATACCCTCCCCAATGTCCATCACCCAGCCACCCCATCCCTCCCACCCCCCACCACTCCAGCAACCCTCAGTTTGTTTCCTGAGATTAGGAGTCTCTTATGGTTTGTCTCCCTCTCTGGTTTCATCTTGTTTCATTTTCTCCTCTCTTCCCCTATGATCCTCTGCTTTGTTTCTCAAATTCCTCATATCAGTGAGATCATATGATACTTGTTTTTCTCTGATTGACTTATTTCACTTAGCATAATACCCTCTAGTTCCATCCATGTCGTTGCAAATGGCAAGATTTCATTTTCTTTTGATGGTTGCATAATATTCCATTGTGTGTGTGTGTGTGTGTGTGTGTGTGTGTGTATACACACACCACATCTTCTTTATCCATTCATCTGTCGATGGACATCTTGTCTCTTTCCATAGTTTGGCTATTGTGGACATTGCTGCTATAAACATCGGGGTGCACATACCCCTTCGGATCCCTACATTTGTATCTTTGGGGTAAATACCCAGTAGTGCAATTGCTGGGTCGTATGGTAGCTCTATTTTCAACTTTTTGAGGAACCTCCATACTGTTTTCCAGAGTGGCTGCACCAGCTTGCATTCCCACCAACAGTGTAGGAGGGTTCCCCTTTCTCCGCATCCTTGCCAACATCTGTTGTTTCCTGACTTGTTAATTTTAGCCATTCTGACTGGTGTGAACTCTCACCACTTCTATTCAGCACTGTACTGAAGCTCTAGTCAAGGCAATTAGGAAAGAAAAAACTATATCTAGATTAGAAAGGAAGTAAAACTATCTCCATTCACGAATTAACTGATATTTTATATGGAAAAATTTAAAGAATCTACAAAAAAAATCCTTTCAGATTGAATGAAATCACTAAGGTCACATGAAACAGAAATCAAGAGACAACAAAAATGGATTTCTACATACTAGAAATAAACAATCTAAAAAGGAAGTTAAGACAATTTCATTTACAATAGCATAAAAATGATTACAACACTTAATAAATTTAACAAAAATATACAAGACTTTTATAATTGCAAGCTATCAAACATCATTTAAAGAAAATAAGTAAGACACAAATAAATGGGAATGTTTATGAATCAAAAGACTAAATATCAAGAGGTCAATACTCCCTAAATTCATCTATTAATTCAGTGCAACCCTTATCAAAATTCTAGCTAGAGTTTTTGCAGAAATTGCCAGCTGATACTAAAATTCATATGGAAATGCAAGAAACACATAATAACCAAAAACTTTTTTAAAAAAGAACAAAGTTAAGGGACTCACCCCAACAATTTTGAACTTACTACAAAGTTACAGTAACCAAGACAGCACAGTACTGGTCTAAGGATGGACATGTAGATCCATGGAACAGAACTGAGAGTCCAGAAGTAAACCTTTATATTTACAATCAATTGATTTTGGCAAGATTGTTAAGATAATTCAATAGGAAAGAGAAGTCTTTTCAACAGTGGTGCTGGAACATCTGAATATCCACATGCAAAAGAATGAAGCTGAACGCTTACCTGACACTATACACAAAAATTAACTCAAAATAGATCACACACCCAAATATAAAGCTAAAACTTAAAAAATCTTAGAAAAAAAAAAATAGGTGTAGTCCTTCATGACCTGATCATTGGATTAGGCAATGATATCCTAGATATGACAAAGCACAAGTAACAAATGGAAAAATAGATAAATTGGATGTCATCAAAATGTAAAACTTTTGGGCTTCAAAGCACACTACCAAGGGGACCCTGGGTGGTTCAGTTGGTTAAACATCCAACTCTTGATATTGGCTCAGGTCATGATCTCAGGGTCCTGGGATCGAGCCCTGGGTTGGGCTCTGCACTCAGTGGTAAGTCTACTTGAGGATTCTCTCCCTCTTCCTCTGCCCCTCCCCCTACTAATGCATGCTCTCTCTCTAAAATAAATAAATAAATGAATAAGTAAATAAATAAGCACACAACAACCCACAGAACAGAAATTATTTGCAAGTTATATATCTCATAAGGGACATTTACTCAGTATAAAGAACTCTTACAACTCAGTAATATAAATATAAATACAAAATAATATAAATAAGTATAAATATCAATAATATAAACATAATTCAAAAATATAAAATATAAAGAAAACCCAATTTAAAAATGGGCAAAGTTCTGAATAGACATTTCTCCAAAGAAGATACACAAGTGGTCAATAAGTACACAAAATGATGTCAGCTTCATTAGTTCTTAGGGACATTTAAATTGAAACCACAAGAAGACGCCATTTCACACCCATTAGGATGGCCAATGGACAACAGATAGACATGGATTAGGAGAATCTTCATACATTGCTGCTGAGAATGCAAAATGGTGTAGCCACTGTGCAAATCAATTGGGTAGTTCTTCAAAATGTTAAAAAATTGCCATAGGATCCAACATTTCCACTCCTAGATATATACTCCCCAAAACTGAAAGTATATGTCTACACAGAAACTTGTGCACAAATGATCATAATAACATTATTCATGACAAGCAAAAGATGAAACAACTGAAACGTTCATCAATGAATGAATGAATAAATAAAATGTAGTGTATCTACACAATGGAAGATTAATCAGCCATAAAAAGGAACGAAGTACTGATACACACAACACTATTTGTGAACCTTGAAAGCATTATGCTAAATGAAAGAACTTAGTCATCAAAGAACACATATTGTGTGATTCCATTTTTATGGAATAGGTAAGTCCATAGAGTCAAAAAGCAGATTCTGGGTTTCTAGGTGCAGGAAATAAGGAGTGATAGCTGATGGGTATGGGATTTCTTTTAGGGGTGATGAAATGTTCTAAAATTAGACAGTGGTGATGGTTGTACAACTCTGTGAATATATTAAAAAAACACTTGGGGCGCCTGAGTGGCTCAGTCGTTAAGCGTCTGCCTTCGGCTCGGGTCATGATCCCAGCGTCCTGGGATCGAGCCCCGCATCGGGCTCCCTGCTCTGCGGGAAGCCTGCTTCTCCCTCTCCCACTCCCTCTGCTTGTGTTCCCTCTTTCGCTGTGTCTTTTTCTGTCAAATAAATAAATAAAATCTTTAAAAAAAAACACAAAACACTAAATTGTACATTTTATAAGGGTGAATTTTATGGCATGTGAATTTATATCTCAGTGAAACTGTTACCCAAAAAGCCGTATGTACGACTATGGTTAGAAACAACCATTTGTGTAAAAAGTTGAAGAACATTGTGTAAAAAGGGGAAAACAATATATGTATTATTTATACATACATTAAAGATCTATGGAATTACATTCACAAGACTGACAACTGGACCTGGGCAGGATCACTCGGCCTGGTTTCAGAAGGAGAAGGGAGTTTTCACTATATACCCTTTTGCCTTATGAACCACATAAGGTACCTATTCAAGAATGAATAAAACCGTATTCATCCATTTAAAGAGAAATAAAAATGGGCAAGAGACTTAAGAGGTGCTTCAAAAAACGTGGGGATATACAACTGATATATATATAGATATCTCTATATATATAATGTTAAAATGTTTGGCCTCATTAGAGAAATGCAAATTAAAATAAAAATGTGACATCTCATCACACTCCCAAAATGGCTAAAATAAGCACTACTGACAATATTAAGAGTTGCTGATGATGTGGATTGACGCTCTCTCATACTACTGATCGTCGTGTAAACTGGAAAACTACTTGGCAGGACCTATTTGAGTTGAACATACATATGCCCAATGATCCAGCAATTTCATTCCTTCATATGTACCCAGCAAAAATGTTCACCTATCTGTACCAAAATGGATGCACCAAAATGCTCATAGCAAGAGTGTAAACGCCAATAATGAGAAACAGTCTCGCTTTTTAAATTCTGATTAAAAGTCCATTAATAGAAGAATGTACAAATAAACAGTAGGGTATATATATAATGGAAATACTGCTACACAAAACGAAATAAATGGATCTCACAGATATAATATTAAGTGAAAGAAGCAAGAAAGAATAAGTACATGATTCTGCTTATGAAAAATTTAAAAACAAGCAAATTTAATTTTTGACATCAAAAGTCCCCAAAGTGAGGAAGGGGGCAATAACTAGAAGGGCAAACAGGACTCTGGAGGGCTGGTGTTCTAAGTGAGGAATCAAGGTGCATTCACAGGTGAAAATCAAGGCGGACACAATTTGTGTACTTCTTCACAGATCTTATACCTGGATAAAACTGACATTAAATTCTCTGCTTTCCCACACCTTACAAATCACTTGATGTCATTAAGCATTGCAGTTTTGAGGCCAAACTTTTGGTTGTGAAATGGTTCTCAATGTAATTTTAATAGACGTTTCATGGTTAAGAGTGTATTAGTTTGTAGGGCTACCATAACAAAATACAGCACACTGGGTGGCTTAACCACTAGAAATGTATTCTTTGATGATTTAGAGGGTGAGAAGTCTGAGATGGAGGTGCAGAAAGAACTAGCTTCCTCTGGGGTCTCTCCCCTTGGCATGTACATGGTCTTCTCTCTATGTCCTCATGTGGTCATCCCTTTGTGCATGTCTGTTTCCAGATCTCCTCATCTTATCAGGATACCACCCCAACCTAATGATCTAATTTAACCTTAATTACTTCTTCAAAGGCCCTATCTCCAAATACAGTCACCTCCTGAGATAATGGGGGTTAAGATTGTAACACGTTCATTTTGAGTGGACACAGCTCAGCCCATAACAATGAGTGAGGCTGATATCTATCCACAGATTCATTTGCCACTTGGGCCTTGTCCTCTGCGCACTGTCTGTCCTTATTTGTTGCCCATTTATTTACAGGGCCTTTTGACCTTTCCTTTGCTATTTGCAGAAGCTACCTACATATTGGCGACTAACCTTGTGACATGTATATGTGCTGAGAGTGCCTTCTCCCATCCCGTACTCTGACTCTTCACTTTGTCTCCTGTGGGGTTCTTGTTCTCTGCATTCACTTAACTTGTTGATTGTGTCTTACCATCCCTTTGATCTATCCACCAATGAGAGCGGTGAGTTAAAAATCTCTCACCAAATAGTTGATCTGTTATTTTTTTTTGTAACTCCAGCAATTTTTGCTTCATATATTTTTCAGTTTTATATCAGGAGCATACAAGTTCAGAAACATGAATTTTTCTTACCATTTTGTAGTTATATTCTCATTATCCCGAAGAAATGCTTTTTTGCTGGGACATTAAATTTGTCCCATATTCTTTTCCTGGTCTGTTTTTTTTTTTTTACATCCTATTATATTCAGTTTTTTACTATCTTCATTTTTTTCTGTGACTCTTATAAGTAGGCTATACATAGATTTTTAAAATATCCAAACTGAGAGTTTGGGAATCCTTTAGGTAGCTCAGCATGCTTATACTGATAGTGGAAATTGATATATTTTGAATTATTGTGATCTTTTCATGTAATACTCCTGTCTACCATTGCTTTTTTCTTACTTTTTTTCCTCTTCATATCTGCACTGAATTTTATCAATTGAGTTTCTTTATTACCCCTTTTGGTTACATAGCCTATTTCTAAACTTTAAGTGCTTACATCTAAATTCAACATCCATAACTTACTTAACAAGGCACTGAATTAAACAATATTTCTACTTTAAAAAATACACAAGGACCTTTCAGCAGTTTTACCATAATCATCCCTTCCTCTATATCCTTTATAGTATTGCTGCCTAGTCTTTTTTAAAGGCTAGCTATTAGAATTAAATTTTATTTTTATTTTAATATTGTTTAATTTTTTCATCACTTAAAAATTTTTCAAAGAACAGAAAAAAATATATATCCCATGTACTTGTCCTTATTTGTCCTTATTATTACCTAAAAAATAAATAATCTGTGTAGCCACTACCCAACTTAAGAAACAGAACTTGATTCTGGGAAGATGGTGGTGTAGGAAGCACCAGGAATCTTATCCCCACCCAGACAACAGTTGTGATGGTAGAATTTATCTGATGTAACTATTTTGGAACTCTGGAGTCTAATGAAAACTTGCAATTTCCAGGGGAAGGTTTGGATGGTAAATTGCAGTTATTTTCGGTCAATTTCAGATCTTATCATAGTAGTAGCTACCCATCCCCCACCCCTAGCCCCAGAGCCCCCAGCTGCTCACAGGTTCCAGGAGTGGGGTGCACATGGCTTGCAGAAGCCTAGGTAGGCAATAAGGACCTTGTCC
Source organism: Halichoerus grypus (assembly GCF_964656455.1). Taxonomy (NCBI): domain Eukaryota; kingdom Metazoa; phylum Chordata; class Mammalia; order Carnivora; family Phocidae; genus Halichoerus; species Halichoerus grypus. The sequence goes on from NC_135714.1 coordinate 5,592,064, forward strand.
TCCAAATATTGGAGATCTGTTCTCTGACTGCTGATTGCTGCTTCCAAGCACAAAGGTGCAGACAGAGAGGTGGGTGGCATTGTTGTAAGCCCCTCCCCTACTGGCTGACGTGACTTACAGGGGATTTAAAGGACAAATGCCCATTTTCCTTCCTTTCATTTTTCTCTTTTCTTCTTTTGGGATCCAGAGATTAAAGACTAGGACATTTTAAACCACACATACAAGGGGAAATTAAGAAGTCATGCAATAATAAAATGCAATAAAAAGCTTTTGCATAGCAAAGGAAACAATCAACAAAACTAAAAGGCAATCTGTGGAATGGGAGAAGATATTCACAAATGACATATCCAATAAAGGGCTAGTATCCAAAATCTATAAAGAACTTATCAAACTCAACACCCAAAAACAAAAAATCCAGTCAAGAAATGGGCAGAAGACATAAACAGACATTTTTCCAAAGAAGACATCCAGATGGCCAACAGACACATGAAAAAATGTTCCATATCACTTGGCATCAGGGAACTACAAATCAAAACCACAATGAGATACCCCTCACGCCAGTCAGAATGGCTAAAATGAACAAGTTAGGAAACAACAGATGTTGGCGAGGATGTGGAGAAAGGGGACTCTTACACTTACACTGTTGGTGCGAATGCAAACTGGTGCGGCCACTCTGGAAAACAGTATGGAGGTTCCTCAAAAAGTTAAAACTAGAACTACCTTACAACTCAGCAATTGAACTACTAGATATTTATCCAAAGGATACAAACATAGTTATTTGAAGGGGCACCTGCACCCCAGTGTTTATAGCAGCAAAGTCCACAATAGCCAAACTATGGAAAGAACCCAGATATCCCCCGACAGATGAATGGATAAAGATGTGGTGTGTACACACAATGGAATATTACTTAGCCATCAAAAATAAAGAAATCTTGCCATTTGCAATGACACGGATGAAACTAGAGGGTACTATGCTAAGCAAAATAAGTCAGTCAGAGAAAGACAAATACCATATGATTTCACTCATATGTGGAATTTAAGAAACAAAACAGATGAACATAGGAGAAGGGAAGGAAAAATAAAATAAGATGAAAACAGAGAGGGAGGCAAACCATAAGACTCTTAGCTATAGGAAACAAATTGAGGGTTGCTGGAGGGGAGGTAGTTGGGAAAATGTAATTGGGTGATGGGCATTAAGAAGGGCACTTGATGCAATGATCAATGGTGTTATATGCTACCAATAAATCACTAAATTCTACCCCTAAAACTAATAATACACAATATGTTAACTAAATTGAATTTAAATAAAAGATTCTTTAAAAAGTCATCACGCATGCAGAGGAAAAAGTGTAGGCTCAGGAAAAAAAAACAAACAAACCAGGAAATCTTAAGTTTACACTTCAGGCTGATCCTTGGCACAGAGACAGCCTATGGAAAAACAATCTAACAAACAAAAAACAGCAAATCCTGAGAAAGGGGTAGAGTCTGATTCCAGAGTTACCACATTCTTAGATTCAAATGTTCAGTTTTCAACAACAACAAAAAATCACAAGGTATATAAAGAAACAAGAAATTATGGCCCATCAAAGGGAACAACAACAAGAAGAAGAGAAACAGTCCCTGTAAAAAGATCTGATGGCAGACCTACTAGACAGAGACTTTAAAATAAGGCCTTAAATATGCTCAAAGAACTAAAGGAAATGTGGAGTCAAGAAAACAAGATATAACAAAATGGAAATATCAACAGAGATAGAAACCCTAAAAAGAAAGAAAGAAAGAAAGAAAGAAAGAAAGAAAGAAAGAAAGAAAGAAAGAAAGAAAAAGAAAGAAAGAAAGAAAAGAAAGAAAGAAAGAAAGAAAAGAAAAGAAAAGAAAGAAACAAAAACCCTGGAGCTGAAACATACAATAATTGAAATGAAAAATCCACTAGAGGGATTCAGAGGCAGACTTGAGCATGAAGAAGAAAGAATCAGTAAATCTGCAGATAGGATCATGGAAATTATCAAGTCTGAGGAGCAGAAATAAAATCAGATTAAAGAAAAGCAAACAGAGCTTAGTGACCTGTGGGACACCATCAAATGGACCAACATATGCATCATGGGAGTCCCAGATGGAGAAAAAAGACAGCAGCAGAGAGCATATCAGAATATGTAATGGCTGAAAACTTCCCAAATTTGATGAAACTCATGAATATAAGCATCCAAGACACTCAACAAACTCTGGTAGGATGAACTCAAAGAGACTCACACCGAGACCCAGTATAAACTGCTGAGAGACTAAGATGGAACTTGAAAGCAGCAAAAGAGAAGCAACTTGTCACATACAAGGATCCTCAATAAGTTTATCTGCTGGCTTCTCATCAGAAACTATGCAGGCCAGAAGTCGGGCAGCGGATATATTCAAAGTGCTAAAATCAAAAATAAAATATCAAAAAACAAACTGTCAACTAAGAGTCCTATATCCAGCAAAACAGTCCTTCAGAAGTAAGGGAGAAAATAAGACATTGCCACATAAACAAAAGCTGAGGGAGTTCATTACTACTAGACCTCCCCTTCAGGCAATACTCAAGGGAGTCTTGCAGGTTGAAATAAAAGGACATTCGATAGTAACTTAAAGCCAAACAAAGAAATAAAGATTCAATAAAGGGAAATACATGGGTAATTATAAAGCTGGTATTGCTGTAACAACAGTTTAATTCCACTTCTTGTTTGCTAAATGACTTGAGATTAAAACATTTGACAAAAGCAATTACTAGTCTAAAATCCAGTATTATAACTTGCATTGGTAACTCCACATTTTGTTTTCTATATAGTTTTAGAGACTGATCTCCTTTTTAAAAATACTAGTTTAAGTTTTTGTGGACATACAACATATAAAGATGTGATTTGGGGACATCAACAACTGAAAGGGGCAGGGAGGGAGATGTAAAGGTGCAGAATTTCTGTGTGCTACTGAAGTCAAACTGGTATGAATCCAAATTAGAGCACTACAGCTTTAGGATTATTAAATGTAGCCCCTATGGTAACCACACAAAGGGCAATGAGACAGGAACTTAAATGTTTTGCTACCAAAAAAAAAAAAATTTTAACACGAAAGAAGACAGTAATGAAGAAAATGAGGGACAAAAAACTATAAGGCGTATGGAAAACAAATACCAAAATGACAAAATGAAATACCTTATCAGCAAGCCTTAAAACGGAAGGAATACTGGCACCTGCCACAAAGGGGCTGAACCTTGAGGGCATTATGCTAAGTGAGATAAGCCAGTCACAAAGAGGCAAATACTGTAAGATTCCACTTACAGGAGATACTTAGAGTAGTCACATTCACAGAGACAGAAAGAAGGATGCTGAGAGCTGGGGCTGGGGGGTGGGGGATGGAGATTTAGTGTTTAATGGGGAGAGAGTTTCAGTTTTGCAAGTTGAAAGAGTCTTGGAGATGGATAGTGGTGGTAATGGTTATACAACAGTGTGAATATACTTAATACCACTGAACCATACACTTAAACATGGATCAGGTGGTAAATTTTATGTGTATTTTGCTACAATAAAAAATTCATATCAGCTCTTTATGTCAATTTTTTGTTGGATAAGTAAAACACCTCATGTTAATCTTCACATCACAGCAGGAAGGCTGGTGAAAAGAGATTTATCCACATGTTAACAAATGGAGACAAGGAGTCTTATAACAAGCAGTTATAAGCAAATGAAGAATGAAACATCACCATCTTAATGTCTGTATTAGCCAATCCACTGGCATGCCACCAAAATTGCTACTGTCTGGTGGTTGTGATGTTCTAATGCTTCTAAGGCAATTTAAAAAGAATGAACTAATGGGGAAAAACTAAAACTAAAACTAAAAACTCCACACAGTTGTTTTATTTATTTATTTATTTATTTATTTATTTATTTATTTATGCATGGGAAATGGACTTGTTTCCTGGTAGTTCCTCCACTGTCCTGTACTGAAAATAAAAAAATGAGATACATACTTGTTCAAACAATAATTCAAATGAACCCAGCAGTTGGAAGCCAGTCCTAGAATGTGCACTGATACCGCATTCTGCATCTACACAACATGACAGCCCTGCAATGCAAAACTGAACATGTTTGTTAAACTCTATTTTTTAAAAAACAAAAACAAGTAAAGCTGCTGGCTTTCAAATGCCCCACGTTTATTACAAGGGTTTGGATTTGGAGAGAAGGAATACAGTGAGATAAAAATTTGTCTGGAGAAACCCATGCCAGTTCCAAAGTCTGGCACTCATATTCAGTGGGAACTAGTCCAGATGCATGGCAATTAAACAAGTATTTATAGAGTGTCCTCTATATGAGTCAATTAACAAGGAAATTGGAAAACCCCACAGGCTTCTCTTCTCCCTGCGAGGCAATTTGGTGCTGCAGAAAAACACAAGAGCTGGGCTTCTGGACAGAGCAGAGGTGGAGACCATATCCTACCATTTGTTAGTCGTGCCTCTCTAGGCAAGTACGTCAAGTCTTTGAGCTGCATTTCCCTTCTTTGTAGTGTGATTATTGTAAGAATATTAACAAATCACGGTGGTTATGAGAAACCTATGAGAAGATGCATGGGGAGGCAGTTTTGAAAAACAGATGAAATTACTATTCCATTAAAGCAATAAATGAAAGAAAAAAGAGCGTGCCTGTGTTTTAAGTCCTTTGGTTTTCTTCTAGGCAAAGAAGCATGATGTATAACAATCTTTTTACTGAGTTCCTCCAAGATTTGACGTAAGAGACTCTGGAAACATCAAATTCGCTGTCTTTAAGCTGTAGCCCCAGGGAAGTGCTTGAAATGAAATCCTTGCATGACAAGACAGCATATTAAGAGAGGGTCCCTAGCTGAACTCCCCCAGGTAGGACGTGAATTTTAACAAGTGTGTTCAATTTTTTAAAAGGCATCAAAACTTGATAGCAATTATAAAATGTCTTTTAAAATGCAGGCTGACTGTGTTCTTGATTTGTTCTTAGATGAAAAGAGATGCTTTGGGACCACCATAACAGCTGACAGACGTGGTGTGTTGGGGCACCCAGAAGAGGTGGGGGGACCACGGGATGGCTGCAAAACTGGTCCTGTTTAAAATGCTGGAAATCCTTTGTAAGGCCCTCCTTGACTTCTTGACTCTGGGTCCTGACTTCTCGTCCTCACTCCACCAGTGGCTGGAGCCCCAGCTTTCCTCAATGTGAACTGCTCACATGGTGGTTCTTCCCACAGGAAAGGGCTTCAACTCAGCCCTCGAGGCCCATCCATTCTTCTATCCATTCTTCCAGGGTCTTCAAAGCACCCACTGTGCACCAGCTGCTGCAGAAATGGATGGAGGGATGATGATGGCAGTCACTGAAACAACACTAAGCTAAGATTTGAAGCTCCACAGCCTGTGGAGGGATATGAGAAGACACCTTCTCAGAGGAGGTACACTCTCTTCCAGGATTGTTTTACCCTTTCCCCACCTCCTGAACCTCCATGAATCCTTTGTTTGCTAACTCATGTTTATCCTTTAAATCTTAGCTCTAATGTTGTTTTAGTGACTGCCACCATCATCCCTCTATCAAAAATGAATGATGTATTGTATGATGACTAACATAACATAATAAAATTAAATTAAATTAAAACAAAATTGATTAGTGGCAGTTTTATTTTTTTATTTTTTTAAATTTAATAATTAACATAGTGTATTATTAATTACAGAGGTAGAGTTTAGTGATTCATTGGTTGCACATAACACCTAGTGCTCAGTATATCAAGTGCCCTTCCTAAATAAAATGAAAACAAGAGACTTTTGAAATCATAACTGGAAAGCAACTAACTGCCATACAATATGATCTGACAAATTGAAACAGAATCAACTACTCTACCTCTTTGTGATAATGAAAGAACATGAAGTCTAGGCAGGAAGTGACTAAGCTGAACCTACATCCCCACTTAGTATCACATAAATGATTTATTTCTTGTATCTGAATATTGTCCAGATATCCACCCACTGAAAATTAGCTCCACGAGGGCAGAGGCCTTTTAAAAAAACCAACTGACCATATATTTGTGGATATACTTTTGGACTCTCGATCTTGTTCCACTGATCTGCTTGTCAATCTTGATGCCAATGCTGTCTTGATTACCATATATTTATAATAACTCTTGATATCAAGTAGTAGTATTCTTCTGCATGTGGCTGTCCAATTTTCCCAACACCATTTGTTGAAGAGACTGTCTTTTTTCCATTGGACATTCTTTCCTGCTTTGTCGAAGATTAGTTGACCATAGAGTTGAGGGTCCATTTCTGGGCTCTCTATTCTGTTCCATTGATCTCTGTGCCTGTTTTTGTGCCAGGACCATACTGTCTTGATGATGACAGCTTTGTAATAGAGCTGGAAGTCCGGAATTGTGATTGCTTTTCTTTTTCAACATTCCCCTGACTATTCGGGGTCTTTTCTGGTTCCATACAAATTTTAGGATGATTTGTTCCATTTCTTTGAAAAAAGTGGATGGTATTTTGATAGGGATTGCATTGAATGTGTAGATTGCTCTAGGCAGCATGGACATCTTCACAATATTTGTTCTTCCAATCCATGAGCATGGAACTTTTTTCCATTTCTTTGTGTCTTCCTCAATTTCTTTCATGAGTATTTTATAGTTTTCTGAGTACAGATTCTTTGCCTCTTTGGTTAGATTGATTCCTAGGTATCTTATGGTTTGGGTGCAATTGTAAATGGGATCGACTCCTTAATTTCTCTTTCTTCTGACTTCTTGTTGGTGTATAGGAATGCCACTGACTTCTGTGCATTGATTTTATATCCTGCCACTTTACTGAATTCCTGTATGAGTTCTAGCAGTTTTGGGGTGGAGTCTTTTGGGTTTTCCACATAAAGTATCATATCATCTGCAAAGAGTGAGAGTTTGACTTCTTCTTTTCCGATTTGGATGCCTTTTATTTCTTTTTGTTGTCTGATTGCCGTGGCTAGGACTTCTAATACTATGTTGAATAGCAGTGGTGATAGTGGACATCCCTGCCGTGTTCCTGACCTTAGGGGGAAAGCTCTCAGTTTTTCCCCATTGAGAATGATATCTGCTGTGGGTTTTTCATAGATGGCTTTTATGATATTGAGGTATGTACCCTCTATCCCTATACTCTGAAGAGTTGTGATCAAGAAAGGATGCTGTACTTTGTCAAATGCTTTTTCTGTATCTCTTGGGAGGATCATATGGTTCTTGATCTTTCTTTTATTAATGTATTATATCACATTGATTGATTTGCGGATGTTGAACCAACCTTGCAGCCCAGGGATAAACCCCACTTGGTCGTGGTGAATAATCCTTTTAATGTACTGCTGGATCCTACTGGCTAGTATTTTGGTAAGAATTTTTGCATCCATGTTCATCAAGGATATTGGTCTGTAATTCTCCTTTTTGATGGGGTCTTTGTTTGGACCATTTCCTTACACCACACACAAAAATAGACTCAAAATGGATGAAAGACCTAAATGTGAGATAGGAGTCCATCAAAATCCTAAAAGAGAACAGAGGCAGCAACCTCTTCGGCCTCAGCCACAGCAACTTCTTCCTAGAAACATCACCAAAGGCAAGGGAAGCAAGGGCAAAAATGAACTATTGGGACTTCATCAAGATAAAAAGCTTTTGCGCAACAAAAGAAATAGTCAACAAAACCAAAAGACAACCGACAGAATGGGAGAAGATATTTGCAAATGACATATCAGATAAAGGGCTAGTATCCAAAATCTATAAAGAACTTATTAAACTCAACACCCGAAGAACAAATAATCCAATCAAGAAATGGGCAGAAGACATGAACAGACATTTTTCCAAAGAAGACATCCAAATGGCCAACAGACACATGAAAGAATGCTCAACATCGCTCGGCATCAGGGAAATCCAAATCAAAACCTCAATGAGATACCACCTCACACCAGTCAGAATGGCTAAAATTAACAAGTCAGGAAATGACAGATGTTGGCGGGGATGCGGAGAAAGGGGAACCCTCCTACACTGTTGGTGGGAATGCAAGCTGGTGCAGCCACTCTTGTAAACAGTATGGAGGTTCCTCAAAAAGTTGAAAATAGAGCTACCGTACAACCCAGCAATTGCACTACTGGGAATTTACCCCAAAGATACAAGTGTCATGATCTGAAGGGGTACATGCACCCCAATGTATATAGCAACAATGTCCACAATAGCCAAACTATGGAAAGAGCCAAGATGTCCATCAACAGATGAATGGATAAAGAAGATGTGGTGGGTGTGTGTGTGTATATATATATATATATATACACACACACACACACCCACAATGGAATATTATGCAGCTATCAAAAGAAAATGAAATCTTGCCATTTGCAATGACGTGGATGGAACTGGAGGGTATTAGGCTGAGTGAAATAAGTCAATCAGAGAAAGACATGTATCATATGACCTCACTGAAATGAGGAATTCTTTTTTAATTTTTTTATTCTTATGTTAATCACTATACATTACATCTTTAGTTTTTGATGTAGTGTTCCATGATTCATTGTTTGTGTGTAACACCCAGTGCTCCATGCAGAACGTGCCCTCTTTAATACCCATCACCAGGCTAACCCATCCGCCCACCCCCCTCCCCTCTAGAACCCTCAGTTTGTTTTTCAGAGTCCATCGTCTCTCATGGTTCGTCTCCCCCTCCGATTTCCCCCCCTTCATTCTTCCCCTCCTGCTATCTTCTTCTTCTTCTTTCTTTTTTTTAACATGAGGAATTCTTAATGTCAGGAAACAAACTGAGGGTTGCTGGAGTGGTGGGGTGTGGGAGGGTTGGAGTGGCTGGGTGATAGACATTGGGGAGGGTATGTGCTATGGTGAGCGCTGTGAATTGTGCAAGACTGTTGAATCACAGATCTGTACCTCTGAAACAAATAATACAATATATGTTAAAAAAAATGATATGAAGAATTCTTAATGTCAGGAAACAAACCGAGGGTTGCTGGAGGGCTGGGCGGTGGGAGGGATGGGGTGGCTGGGTGATAGACACTGGGGAGGGTATGTACTATGGTAAGTGCTGTGAATTGTGTAAGACCGTTGAATCACAGACCTGTACCTCTGAAACAAATAATACAATATATGTTAAAAAAAGAAGAAGAAGATAGTAGGAAGGGAAAAATGAAGGGGGGGAATTGAAGGGGGAGACGAACCATGAGAGACTATGGACTCTGAGAAACAAACTGAGGGTTCTAGAGGGGAAGGGGGTGGGGGGATGGGTTAGCCTGGTGATGGGTATTAAAGAGGGCATGTACTGAATGGAGCACTGGTGTTATACGCAAACAAGGAATCATGGAACACTACATCAAAACTAATGATGTAATGTATGGTGATTAACATAACAATAAAAAAGAAATCAATTAGTATTAGTTTTGTACCTATGTTCTTAATTTTTAAAGTTATTTTCACCATCCCAGGTGCTTTGCATTTCCATGTATATTTTAGAAGCATTTTGTCAATTCCTACATAAGAGTTTGCTGGGATTTTGACTGTGATTGTGTGGTATCTATGCATCAATTTGGAAAGAATTGACACCTTAGCAATACTGAATCTTAAGATCCATGAACAAGGTATATCTTTCCACTTATTTAAGTCTTCTCTCATTTCTCTTTGCAGTGTTTTATGGTATTCAGTATTACAGGTCTTTTACAAGTTTATTCAGATCCATCCCTAAGTATTCCATATTTTTGACATTATTATAAAATTTTTAAATTCAATTTTTGATTATTTATTGTTAGCATATAGAAATACAGTTACTTTTAATATATTGATCTTGTCTGAAACCCTGCTAAGCTCAATTATTAGTTCTAGATTTTTTTGCAGGTTCTAACAGATATTCTATGTAAACAATATAATTATGTCATTTGCATCTAAAGAGAGATTTATTTGTCCTTTCCAAACTGAATGCTTTTTAAAGGGTTTTTCTTGCCTTATTGCACTGGTTAAAACCTTTAGTATAATGTTCAATAGAAATAGTGACAGTGGATTTTCTTGTCTTGTCCCAGATTTTAAAGGGAAACATTCAATCATTCTCCATTAAATATGATGTTTGTAGGTTTTCTGTAAAATGACCTTTTATTAGGTTGACGAAGTTCGTTTCTACTCCAAGTTTGTTAGGAGGGTATACTAGGAATGGATGTTGGATTTTGTCAAATGCTTCTTCTATAGCATGGAGATGATCATATTTTTTTTTGTCTGTGAATATGGTGAATTACATTGATTGGTTTTCAAATGTTAAACCAGTCTTGAATTCCTGGGATAAATAGCACTTGGAAATAATGTACTATCCTTTTCATATATTGTTGGATTTGATTTTCTAAAATTTTGTGAAGATATATGTAAATGTAAAAATTTATATTCCTGAGGAATATTGGTCTGCTTTTTAAAATATATATAGTGTCTTTTTTTACTTTCTGATTTACAATGTCCTTTAATACAGTTTTGAATTTTATTTTTTTAAGTTCAACTAGCCAACATATAGTACATCATTAGTTTCAGATGTAGTGTTCAATAATTTATCAGTTGTGTATAACACCCAGTGCTCATCACATCACATGCCCTCCTTAATGCCCATCATTCCATTACCCCAGCCCCCCCCCACCTCCCCTCCAGCAACCCTCAGTTTGTTTCCTACAGTTAAGAGTCTCTCCTGGTTTTTCTCCCTCTCTGATCACTTCCCATTCAGTTTTCCCTCCCTTTCTCTATGATCCCCTGAGCCATTTCTTATATTCTACATATGAGGGAAACCATATAATTGTCTTTCTCTGACTGACCTATTTCACTCAGCATACTACCCTCCAGTTCCAACCACGTCATTGTAAATGGTAAGTATTCATCCTTTCTGATGGTTGACTAATATTTCATTGGGAAAAAAAAGAATAATGTATCAATACTAGTTCATCAATTGTAACAAATGTGCCTTATCAATAATGCAAGGTGTTAACAGGAGAAACCGAGGGTGGGAGCAAATGTATGGGAACTCTGTATTTCTGCTCCCATTTTTTCTGTACACCTAAATCTGCTCTAGAAATGAAATCTATTAATTAAAAAAATAAAATATATATAGTATCTCTCTTTTTTCTGTTTTTTTTTTTCTTCTTGTAATGTCTTTGGTTTTCATATCAGGGTAAAGTTGGACTCAGAATGAACTGGGGAGTATTCTTCTACTGCTATGTCTTAAAGTTCACTAATCTTTTTTCCTGCAAGGTCTAATCTGCCATTTGTTCTATCCAATGTATTTTCCACATAGACACTGCAGTGTTCATCTTTAGAAGTCTGAAATAGGCCTTTTTTATATCTTCCATGTTTCCACTTAACTTTTTAAACACATTGAATCCAGTTATAATAACTTTTAATGCCCTTCTATGCTTTACATAATTTTTCCTATCTTTGATTGCTTCAGGCAAGAGGGTAAATCTGGTCTCTGTTACACCACTTTGGCCAGAAGCCCTTAGCCTACTTTCCAAAAGAAATGCTTATGGAATTAGTAACTGTAGAATGTTCTAGGTGCCAGGAAGGCATAGTGAACAGGACAGAAAGACTCCTGTACTCATGGGACTTACAGTCTATTTGGAAATGACAGCCAATCAAAATGAAGGAAAAATAATTATGTGAATGAGACAATTTCAGATAGTGTTAGGCAAATAAGAGTGATTTGATAGGGACTGGGAAGGAGTTAGGAAAATAGCCTCATAGATATTGGTCAGGGGATACATCTCTGAGGTGGTGGGACTTGAGCTCAATGCTGAAGAGGAGGTGACCACGCAGAGGTCCTGGGGAAGAGAATTCCAGGCAAAGAGTCTGTAAGTACAAAAGTCCTGGGTAGGGAATGAGCTTAGCATGTTGCAGTGCAGAATGAGGGTCAGAAGGGCTGGCATGTAGTGAGAGAGATGGGGCAGGCAGGGGGCCAGATCAGCTGGAGTCTTAGACATCAGGAAGAGAGGTGTGGAGTGGAGTGCTCCAGCACATAAAGAAGTATCAAAGTGAAGCTGTCTTTATATTCCTCCCTGATGAACAGCAAACAGCAGAGAAACGGGTTCACTCTTCCTTGTGGCTGTAGAGCATTTTCAGCCCACGGACTGCTGGCAGCCAGGATAGATCGGCTCCTAAACAACTGCTGTCCTGCACCTCATCCAAGGCAACTTCCCAATGTGCGCCCCAAGCATTGCTGGTGAGCTGTTCCCATGGAGCCATCACTACTCTCATATTTCTTCCCAGAAGGGAAGTGGCAGAGATACAAGCTGTTTGGTAGCTGCCACATTTCCTTCCAAAGATGATGGAGCTTAGGGTGGATGAAGTATTCAAGTGTTCTCTTTTCATTAGGAAAAGTGATACAAACAGTGTCTCTTCAGAGTGGGTTGCTGTTTACAATAACATGCAGAACCACTTTCCAGTTTCCTTCCCCCACATTCTGGTGTCATTTGTTCTCTCTCTACACTTTGGCTATGAAAACGATGAGGCATCAAGAGAACTACACAACCAGAATATATGAATAAACTTGATTTTAGTCCCAGCTGTGTGACTTACTTACTCTGTGACCTTGGGCAAGTCATTTAATCTGAGAATTTTTTTTCCCTCCCTGAGATATGAGGATGCTCTCATCTTTCCACCCTCTCCATGGGGGCCTGTTACTAACCATGTTAGAGGTACAGGAGTCCTTCCCTACTCAGACATGAGGCTTAGGCACACACAGTCCTTCATGAAAGATAATGTGTTGCTGAGCTGAGAAACTAGGGACAAGAGGGTGGAGACAGGGAAGGAATCAAAGTCATAGTCTGTAATAAATATTTTTCCTTTCATTCAATTCTGAAAAGATAAAGACTGACCTGAACTTAAGAGTTTATCAATGGCACTGTACCCGCTGACTCGGCCATAACAGATACTGAGCAGTTCTTTTCCATTTACCACCCACTGCTCCCTGGGAATCCTTCAGATTTTCCTCACTTCATTTTAACAAGATGATTGAAAATACGGTTTGCTTTTTTGCACACAAGACATATTTTACATGTAAATTCCTCCACCCAGGCATTCCATGCCTTCCTTGTTTCATGGTTCAGGATCCCATCCTTTGGATTCTATCTTGGCCCCCAGAAGTTTGGGTGTTTGAGATGGGGAGTTCTGTAGTTGGACTTTTTTTAATATGCTCTTCAGTGGGCAAAATTATATTTAAAAGTATATGAAACTCTTAACTCTAGGGAACAAACCAAGGGCTGCCAGAAGTGAGGTGAATGGGGGGATGGGGTAAATGGGTGATGGGCATTAGGGAGGACACTTGATGGAAGGAGCACTGGGTGTTTTTGCAACTGATGAATCATTAAACTCTACTCCTGAAACTAATACTACATTAGATGTGAACTAACTTGAATTCAAATACAATTTTGGAAAAAAAAAAAGTATATGTATGATCCAAGTTCAGGCAAAAGATGCTGGAGGTTGAAAGAATTACAAGTAACTTTATTTAAAAAAAATTTGAGTATAACTAACATATAGTGCTATATTAGTTTTAGGTATACAATATAATGATTCAACAAGGGAAGTAACTAGATTTGACTAAGCATTTTCACATTCATCTTCTTATTTCACTTTGCAAAGTCAGTATAACTATTACTCCCAGTCTACAGACAGGAACCTGAGTCTTGGAGAGGTCAAGGGTAATTGTGGAAGGTCACAAAGATGGAGGGAAAGGATTCACACCCAGACCGCTGTTCCAAACTCAATGCTCCTTTAAGCAAGCCATGCGAGGACGGAGCTGTGATGGAGGTAGAACACTGGATTATTAGGAGACCAAATTATTTTGATTCAGACTACTGAAAATTTTCACTTTCACTTTGTGTTCCTTGGTTATTACAACAGTTCTTTATCTAAATTCCTCACCTTTCCCCAGAGTTCACACCACCTCTCAGTGGAGTCCCATCTGTGAATTTAATTAACCAGCTGCTGTCCCAGTCTTCCAGATCATTAATTAAGATCTTCTTTGAAACCAGACCTAACCCCTTTACCCTCAGCCATCCCCCAGAGACTTTCACACAGCTCTGAAGATAACTTTATTTTAACCCCACATTATATGCTCAGTTTGCAAAAGAGTTTTATAAGCATACTATCTTAAAAAGTTAATTTCTCCAGGGACAGATTGTGAGCCAGCTCTGAATATGTTTTGTCAAAATCCAAACACAAGAAATTGGTTCTAAATATTGTTGATGCTTTTGTTATTATTAATTTTAGGTAATTAGGAAAATTGTCAAATCATTCACTGTAGCATCTTCTTGGTTTGAACCCCAACCTATTTTTTTTTTAAGATTTTTATTTATTTATTTATCTGAGAGAGAGAGAGAGAGAGAGAGAGCGCACATGAGAGGGGGGAGGGTCAGAGGGAGAAGCAGACTCCCTGCCGAGCAGGGAGCCTGATGCGGGACTCGATCCCGGGACTCCAGGATTATGACCTGAGCCGAAGGCAGTCGCTTAAGCAACTGAGCCACCCAGGCGCCCCTGAACCCCAACCTATTTAATGCACATGTATTATCAGGAGACTACATGTATATCAGCAGAATACTTATTCATAAAATACCTAAAAATACCTATTCATCCATCCCTTTCCCATGGCAATCTAAGATTCAGAAAGTTACCTTAAAGAACTAAGTCAAAATAAGGGGAAAGTGGTTTATGTACAAAGATGCTCACTATTTTATATATTACCAAATATTGGACTGATCCCATTATCTAATAATAAGAGAATGGATAATACATTTTGGTGCATCCATATTATGGAATGTTATCCTATTAAAATCAGCACTATGTAATTACAGGGAAGACACTTGGGATACAATACCAAGTGGAAAATAAAGAGGACAAAAAAATGCAAAATCTACAAGAATTACATTATATAGAAGTAGGTCAGTATGGACAAAGAATGAAATGACCAGAAGCAAAAAACTGAAAACAGTTAATTTAGAGTTACAAAACTGTGGAAAGACTTAACTACATGTTTAATTTAAGTTAGTATATGTGCAACAAATAAAAGTAATACTTCCCTAGCTCTTAATATTTTAGAAGCAATACTTTAGAAGCATGTTCATGGTGTGATTCAGGATGTTTGTACCAGCAGTTCTCAATAGCAAAGGTGTCAATGTCTGCCCATAAACCTTGAAGCAACCATTTCAATAAGCTCTGAGATACTTCTAATTGCCAGTATCTACATTTCTGTGCCAAAGAACACTGATCTGGACTTGCAGAAGGCCATGTATGCAGCAGGTTGGAAGAATCAAAAAATTTAACACTTTCCTAGGAGCAGCCCTCGATTACTCACAGAAGTCCTATAAACACCCAAATGTTCTCACTTCTCAGGTGGCATAATTCTGAGATGGCTGTTTTCCATCATTCCTCAGATTCTCACAAAGGACAAAAGAAAGTCATTGGAGAAAGTAAATTTTTTCTAACATTTATGACTGGTTGTCCACACAGGGTAGAAGAAATATCAATCATTACCTCACACCATACACAAAAGATAATTTAAGATAGATAATAGTTCTGAGTTGAATACATTTCATAGAAGAAACACAGAAGACTCTCATTTGTGATCTGGGGTTGGTAAAACTTCTTAGAGAGGGGACAGGAAGAAACGAACATAAGACGAAAATTTAGTAAACAGCAGTTGGTCCAAATTAAATTTTACGCATCAAAGATACCATAAAGAAAATGAAAATCAAGCCATAGACTAGAAAAGATAGTCACAAAAGATAAAACTAACAAAGAACTTTCACCAAGAATTTAGAAAGGACTCCTACAATGCAACACTTTGTGTGTGTGTGTGTGTCTGTTTGCCACATGACACAGTTTTTAAAAAAATTTTATTATGTTATGTTAGTCACCATATAATACATCATTAGTTTTTGATGTGGTGATCCACGATTCACTGTTTTCGTATAACACCCAGTGCTCCATGCAGTACGTGCGCTCCTTAATACCCATCACTGGGCTAACCAATCCCCCCTCCCCCCTCCCCTCTAAAATCCTGTTTGTTTCTCAGAGTCCATAGTCTCTCATGGTTTGTCTCTCCCTCCAATTCCATCCTCCCCCTCATTTTTCCCTTCCTTCTCCTAATGTCCTCCATGCTATTCCTTATGTTCCACAAATAAGTGAAACCATATGATAATTGACTTTCTCTGCTTGACTTAGTTCACTTAGCATAATCTCCTCCAGTCCCATCCATGTTGATGTAAAAGTTGGGTATTCATCTTTTCTGATGGCTGAGTAATATCCCATTGTATATATGGACCACATCTTCTTTATCCATTCATCTGTTGAAGGGCAGCTCGGCTCTTTCCACAGTTTGGCTATTGTGGACATTGCTGCTATGAACATTGGGGTGCATGTGGCCCTTCTTTTCACTACATCTGTGTCTTTGGGGTAAATACCTAGTAGTGCAATTGCTGAGTCATAGGGTAGCTCTATTTTTAATTTTTTGAGGAACCTCCACACTGTTTTCCAAAGTGGCTGTACCAACTTGCATTCCCACCAACAGTGTAAGAGGGTTCTCCTTTCTCCACAAACTTTCCAACATTTGTTGTTTTTTTCCCTGTCCATTTTTGCCATTCTAACTGGTGTAAGGTGGTATCTCAATGTGGTTCTGATTTGAATTTCCCTGATGGCTAATGATGATGAACATTTTTTCATGTGTCTGTTAGCCATTTGTATGTCTTCTTCAGAGAAGTGTCTGTTCATCTCTTCTGCCCACTTTTTGACTTGATTATTTGTTTTTTGGGTGTTGAGCTTGAGAAGTTCTTTATAGATCTTGGATACCAGCCCTTTATCTGTAGTGTCATTTGCAAATATCTTCTCCCATTCTGTGGGTTGCCTCTTTGTTTTGTTGATTGTTTCCTTTGCTGTGCAGAAGCTTTTTATCTTGATGAAGTCCCAAAAGTTCATTTTTGCTTTTGTTTCACTAGCTTTTGGAGATGTATCTTGAAAGAAGTTGCTGTGGCCCATGTCAAAGAGGTTACTGCCTATGTTCTCCTCGAGGATTTTGATGGATTCCTGTCTCACATTGAGGTCTTTGATCCACTTTGAGTTTATCTTTGTGAATGGCGTTAGAGAATGGTCGAGTTTCATTCTTCTGCATGTGGCTGCAACACTTTTTTTAAAACACCCTAAGTTTAGAAATAGGCAAGGGACATAGCCAGGCACTTCACAAAGGAAGATATATAAAAACTAGTAAGTAGACAAAAAGTTCCCAGCATCATAAGTCATCGGAGGAAAGGAAATTAAAACCACAAAGAAATACCAAGGCACACTGACTAGAATGGTTATAATTAAAAGGACTGACAACTCCAAATGTTAATAAAGATGTGAAGAACCAGAACTCTCTTAAGTTGCCATTTGGAGTATAAAATTTTGTGACTTTGGAAAACTCTTTGATAGTTTCTTGCAAAGTTGACCATACACCTACTATAACTCAGTGATTTAACTTCTGAGTGTTTACCTAGTAGAAACAAAAGCATGTGTTCACAAAAAGACTTATACAAGGATGTTCACTATAGCCCAAATGTCTATTCAGGAGAGCTATCAAGTGTGGTATTTTCATACAGTAGACCACTACACAGAACAAGAAAGAATGAATTACAGATACACACACTGATATGCTTGAATCTCAAAAACATTAACACTGCTTGAAAAAAGCTAGGTGCTATCTTTCTACTCATATGAAATTCTGGAATAGGCAAAACTAATCTACAGTGGCAGAGATAAGAACAGCAGTTTGCTGGAAAGCAGTGCTGGGGATTGACAAGAGAGGTACATAAAAGAAATCTGGTGGTTACAGAAATGTTCTACATCTTGATAAAAGTGTGGGTTACATGGGTACCTTTCTCAAAGCTGATCAAACTAATTCATGTGTCAAAGTAGAACAGTGCTCCTAAGATGTGTGCATATATCATATGGGATGTACTCTCTGGAAAAAGAACTACGCCATCCCATACAAAGACATGCTCCTCTGATCACTCTTCACTCTCCATCATGTGGTGACTGGCTAGGCCGGGTGATTTTGCACAGATGGATGTAGTTCTGAGGTGCTTGTGTGTTGGGGATAAGTGGAACATTATCTGTATTCTCTGTAGAGATGGACATCAACACCACTCCAACAGAATGCTGACATTTCACAGATATCTGTAGTGAGAGACTGATGGGCACAAATCAGCTGGGACACCTGCCATGGTCTTAGGAAGCTGGGCAGAATGTGATCTTGTCATCAGCTAGGACCATTGCCTGGAGGAAGCCAAAACCAAGTCTGAGACACTCCATGATGATGTATATGAAATACATGAGCCTGAACTGATCCCCAGGAACCCTACTCCAGTGAGAGGTTCCCTTCTTCACTGTCTTAATGAACACCAATTCACATCAGCAAACATTTTCTGACCTTTACTGATTCTGGCACTACCCTTTAAAAGCATGTAGTCCAGTGGAAAGAGAGCTCCACAAACTAATTTCATGGGATAAAGGGTTAAAGTAGAGGTATGGGCAGGAAACCATCAACAATTTGGGGCAGGTGGGGTCATCAGGGAAGGCTTCAGGGCATAGCTGATCTTTGTGCTAAGTCTTCACAAGGGTGCAACTCAATGGCTTTACCCTAATTACTAAAGGAACAGAGGTTCACTGTGAAAAAAAAAATTAGAAAATAGGAAAGTGTGTAGTATTAACTGAACATTAACCTAGATCCTATAATTTAGAGATAAGCTCTGTAACCATTATGATTGTGTCTTTCTTGTCAGACCTTCCCATGCTACATGCTCTCTCTGTGTTTCATGTGAAAATGGGATCATATTACACATGTTTTGTCAACTACTTAGCCAGATATTCCTGCTAGCTCTTCATGCCTGTATGAGTCCACATGGCCATCTTTAATGGCTGTGTTGAATTCCACACTGGAAGCTGTGTCCTGTGTTTAGCCAACCTTCTGGGTAATTCACAATTGTTTTAAGTTGTTTATAATCATTTACAACTGTTACAAGTGTTTATTTTACCTTGGCCTTGGAGAAAGAGGGGCTTCCATGAAGATGTGAGAGGGAAAGTAGAAAGGACAGTAGATGCAGAGCCATGGAGAAGGCACTGGACAGGCATTTGGGGAATACCAGCCATCCTGTGAAGCTGGGCCACAAGATGCCAGTGGAGTGAAAATGCCAAGATGGGAGAGGTAAACATGGTCAGAAAACAAAGGGCATTAGCGGTCAGTCTAGGGATTTGTACCAGATCCTGAAAGCCATGAGGAGTGAATAAAAAAATCTGAATCAGTGGAGTGACACCAGCATATTTTGGTTTTAAAAGGTCACCCCCTTTCTTCCCTAAGCATTTTGTTGCCTTATGTACTAATTAAAATCCTGGGTATCTATTCTCATCAGTTTAGGAAACACTTCCTACTCAAGACCATAGGCACTGAATATAAGCCAGAGGCAGCCAACAATTCCTTTCACTGAGCTTTGTTCCCTGTGGATACCTTGGCCTTTGAACAGCTGTCCTTTGGGGTTTGGCTCGGCTTTGTGCTTTTTCCCTTAGGCCTGAGCACCTTGCTCCTGGATGGGTTGCTTGGCTTAGGGACATATTGCAGGTTTGGGATTATGCGGTTTTGGCTGACACTCTCTGCTTTAGGGGACAACTGTAAGAAGTAAGATCAACAGGAAAAGAGTCCAGGGGACTGAGGTGACATGGGGTGAATGCTCTCCCACTCAGAATATGTACATTCTGAATAAAAAATAACCAAAACTTCTAGATAATCTGCAGAAGCTCAAGAGGAAGAAAGTTAAACACAACAAGTGCCAGAAACCAAGTGGGGTCTCCACTTCAGAGGGCTGAGTGGGCAATCAAGTCAAAAGGCTTGCAAAGTCGGAATAGACCTTTGAGGTAGGGTAGAATTAACCCAAATAGGGGGAAGGAGATGGGGTGTAAGGTCAAAGTTAAGTGTAAGGGAAGAGGATGGAGTGTTCATGAAGCAGGGAGCCTTGAAGGGCTGCATGATCTATGGAAAATAGACTTAAAAGACCTCCCATATGCCCGAGGAAATACAAGAAAACCATGTCATCCACTCTGGAAAAGTGGGAAAAGTCTCCTACAAGAAATAAAAAGTCTGTATCAAATGTAGTTGGAGACTAAATTCATATCACTCATCTTGTAGGAATTAAACTAAAAAACTAGTCTTGAACAAGTGAAAACTCTGAGAAGCCAGCAGAAGAAAGGGTGAAACATTTCTACAACTCAGGGACACAGGGAAAATCTGCTGAAGATGAATTCCCTACCACAAACCTCAGCCACACCTCAGATTGAAAAAAATTAGCATCTCAGAAAATGGAGATAAAGGAACAACCTGAAAAGGAGCTGAAGATAGATATTTTCAAAATATTTAAAGAAACGAAAGAAGCCATAAATCCAAAAATAAAAGAAATTGAGAATTTTAAAAAGCCCAATAAATCTGAAAGATAACGAAGTAGCCCAACTCTGTACTGGTCACCGTTCTGAACGATGGGAATACATCCGCGAGCAGAACAGACAAAACCCTGTCTTCAGGGAACCTTCATTTAGGAGGGGAGACCACAAATAAATAAACATTAAAAAGTAATTTCAGCTGTGCTCAATGCCACTTGATTGTGCCACAACCAGTGGACATGTACCCTGACCAAACACACAGCTAAACACATGATACATTTACAGCTCTTGAAAGAGAAAAGTGAGGACATTTTGTCGCATAGGTATGGCACAGGGCAGCTGTATTGAGCAGGCATGCAAGAGAAGTGCTCATTTCACTGTGATTTCATTAAGATTAAGAGAGAGCTAAAACATAGTCATATCTTAAGCAAAGCTCAGTCCTTGATGTCCCAACCTCCTCTGTTCTTAAGTTGAAATAGCTCCTTCTTGATACAACACAAACACAGAGTCTCCTCCAGAGAATTCCATTTCTTTTGTTTTTTATTTTTGTTTTTTTTTTAATTTAAATTTAATTAGCCAACATAAAGAACATCATTAGTTTCAGATATATAGAGTTCAGTAGTTCATCAGTTGCACATAACACCCAGTGTTCATCACATCATGTGCCCTCCTTAATGCCCATCACCCAGTTACCCCATCCCCTCCCACCTCCCCTCCAGCAACTCTAAGTTTCTTTCCCATAGTTAAAAGTCTCTCATGGTTTGTCTACCTGATTTCTTCCCATTCCATTTTTCCCTCCCTGCCCCTATGATCCTCTGTGTTTTCTTATATTCCTCATATAAGTGAAACCATATAATTGTCTTTCTCTGATTGACTTATTTTGCTCAGCATAATACCCTTGGGTTCCACCCACATCAATGTAAAGGTAGGGTTTCATCCTTTCTGATGGCTGAGTAATATTCCATTGTATATATATATATATATATATATATACCACATCTTCTTTATCCATTCATCTGTCGATGAACATCTCGGCTCTTTCCACAGTTTGGCTATTTTGGACATTGCTACTATAAACACTGGGGTGCACGTACCCCTTCAGATCACTACATTTGTAACTTTGGGGCAAATACCTAGTAGTGCAATTGCTGGGTCATAGGGTAGCTCTATTTTTAGCTTCTTGAGGAACCTCCATACTATTTTCAAGAGTGGTTCCACCAGTTTGCTTTTCCACCAACAGTGTAAGAGGGTTCCCCTTTCTCTGCATCCTTGCCAATATCTGTTGTTTCCTGACTTGTTCATTTTAGCCATTCTGACTGGTGTGAGGCGGTATCTCATTGTGGTTTTGATTTGTAGTTCCCTGATGCTGAGTGATGTTGAGCATTTTTCATGTGTCTATTGGCCATCTGTATGTCTTCTTTGGAGAAATATCTGTTCATGTCTTCTGCCCATTTATTGACTGGATTATTTGTTTTTTGGGTGTTGAGTTTGAGAAGTTCTTTATAGATCTTGGATACTAGCCCTTTAACTGATATGTCATTTGCAAATAGCTTCTCCCATTCCATTACTTTTGTTTCCTTTGCTGTGCAAAAGCTTTTTATCTTGATGAAGTCCCAATAGTTCATATTTGCTTTTATTTCCCTTGCTTTTGGAGACATATCTATCATTAGGTAATGTCTGCAATTTTTAACTTAAAGTTTATTGGAATAATTTTAGATTTACATGAAGTTCTAAGGAATAATCCAGAGGGATCCCATGTGCCCCTTTACCCAATTGCCCCCCAACAGTAGTGTTTTATAAAACTACAGTGCAATATTACAACCTGGTAGAGACATTGATATAAACTACCTATTTTATGCAGATTCCCCAGCTTTACTTGTACTCATCTCTGTGTGTATTTAGTTCTTTTTTTTTTTAAAGGTTTTATTTATTTATTTGAGAGAGAGAGGCAGGGGGAATGAACGGAGGACAGGCAGAGGGAGAGAGAGAAGCAGGCTCTCCACTGAGCAGGGAGCCCAATGTGGGGCTGGATTCCAGGACCCTAGGATCATGACCTGACCTGAAGGAAGATGCTTAACTGACTGAACCACCTAGGCACCCCTGTATTTAGCTCTATACACTTTTATCCTATGTATGGGTTCCTAAATCCACTTTGCCATAAGTTTGGTGTTAGATGTTGGTTTTATTGTGAATGCTCTTTATCAAGTAGTTTCTCTTATTCCTAACCTGTTGATTGTTTTTATTATGAATATGAGATTTTCTCAAATGCTTTTTCTGCATCAATTAATATGATCGTATAATTTTTCTTCTTTAGGTTGTTTATATGGTAAGGCACACTGACTAATTTAATGCAGCATGCTGAACCTTGCATACCTGGGATCGATTCCACTTAGTCTCGGTGTATGGTTCTTTCTAGATATTGCTGGATTCAATCTGCTACTATTTGTTGAGGTCATTTGAGTCTACATTCATGATACAGATAGTGATCTCTAGTTTTCTTTGTACTGTTTTTGTCTGGTTTTAGTATCAGGGTAATACTGGCCTCTTAAAGTGACTTGGGAGGTGTTTTACCCTCTTTTATTTTCTGGAAAAGATTGTGTAAAGTTGGTGCTAATTTTTCTTTAATGTTTGGTAGAATTCTCCAGTGAAACTCTGTGGGCCTGGGGACTTCATTTTCAAGAGTTTTTTAAATTATAAATTCAATTTCATTAATGGCTGTAGGACTTTTCAGATTATCTATATCATTTTAGTTGAGTATTGATAGCTTGTGGGTTCCAAGGAACTATTCCATTTCTTCTAGAATTTGAGTGCAAAGTTGATTGAAGTATTCCTTTCTCACTCTCAAAATGACTGCAAGATCTGTGAGGAAAGCCTCTGTTTCATTCCTGATATTCATGATTTGTGTCTTTTCTTTTATTATCAGTCTTGCAATAGGTTTTCAATTTCATTGTTTTAAAGCATCAGCTTTTTGTTTTATTGATTTTCTCTACTGTTTTCCTATTTTTAATATCATTGATTTCTACTCTTATCTATTATTTCCTTCGTTTGTTTGTTTTGGGTTTAGTCTGCTCTTTTTTTTTGAGAGAGAACAAAAGAGCATGCACCAGTGGGGGTGGGAGGGGCAGAGGGAGAGAGAGTATCTTAAGCAGGCTCCATGCTCAGTACGGAGCACAATGTGGGGCTCAATCTCACCACCCTGAGATCATGACCTGAGCCAAAATCAAGAGTCGGATGCTTAACCAACTGAGCCACCCAGGTGCCTCTGCTCTTCTTTTTCTATTTTCTTGAGGTGGGAACTGAGATTATTAATTTTTCTTTGTTTCTTATGTAAGCCTTTACCTCTCAGTCCTGCTTCAATTGCTTCCGATATGCTCTGGTATACTGTATTTTCATTTCCATTCAGTTAAATATGTTTTAAAAGCTGTCTCAGAGACCCATTAGTTGATCCATGGGTTATATAGGAGTTTGTTATTTAATTTCCAAGTGTTTGAGATTTTTCTTTTGTGCTTCTGTTATTGATTTCTGGTTTGATTCCTTTACAATCAGATTATTCTCTAAATGACTATAATTCTTTTTTGTTTGTTGAGATTTGTTTTACTGCCCTCAGTATGGTTTATCTTGGTAAGTTTTCCACGAGTGCTTGAAAAAAAAAGTATATTTTGTTGCTGTTGGGTGATGGAGTGTTCTATATACATCAATTGGATTCCGTTGATTAAATGCATTGTTCATACTTCTACATCCTTCCTGATTTTCTGAGAGGGGTATTATATTGAGAAGGGGGATGTGGAAGCTCCCAACTATAATTACAGATGTCTGTTTTTCCTTCCAGTTCCATCAGGTTTGTTTTGTTTTGTTTTGTTTTTTGATGCTCTATTGTCTGGTGCATATACATTTAAGTTTGTTATGTGTCCAAGCTGGACTGATGATTTTATACTTATGTCATGTTCCTCCTTGACTCTAAAAATGTTCTCTGCCCTGAAATCTACTTTATCAAAGATGTTAATATAATCATTCTTGTTTTTTGTTAATTAATGTTTGCCAGGTACATCTTTTTCCATCCTTTTACTTTTAACCAACATTTGCTGTATTTGAAATGAGTTTCTTATAAACAGTGTATGGTTGAACTGTGTTTTATTATGCACGCTGTCATTTTTTTCTTTTTGAGTGGTGTATTCCAACTATTTACAATTAATGTAATTATTGATGTTAGTGCTTAAATATGCATTTTTATTTGGTTTCAGTTTGCTTCTTCTGGTTCTTGTTTCTCATTTTTTTCTTGCTTACCTGCGGCTTACCCGAGCATTTTAAATATTCCATCTTTATTTGTATTTATGATTTTCATGAATGTACCTCTTTGCATAGTTTCTTAGTGGTTGCTCTGGCCAGGACAATACACATATATAGCTTTTCACAGTCTACTGGTATCATAATTTTACTACTTCAGTAGAAGGTGGAAGCCTCACTTTTTTTTCATCTAGGTTCCTTTATCTTCCCCATCTTAAGTGTCATTGTCTTGAGTGTCAGATGGTGTTGTAATTTTTGCTACAATCACCAGATATGATTTATAAACCTCCTGAATACTTTCTGGTTCTCAAAGACAAACCATAAGAGACTCTTAACTCTAGGAAACAAACTGAGGGTTGCAGGAGGGGAGGTGGGTGGGGGATGGGGTAAGTGGGTGATGGGCATTAAGGAGGGCATGTGATGTAATGAGCACTGGGTGTTATATGCAACTGATAAATTACTGAACTCTACCTCTGAAATTAATAATACACTATATGTTAGTTTATTTTAAATAAAAAAAGATTTTTAAAAATTTTTTATTTAAATTCAATTTAGTTAACATAGTGTATTATTAGTTTCAGGGGTAGAATTTAGTGACTTGTCAGTTGCATATAACACCCAGTGCTCATTCAAAGATCTTTTATCATTTCCTTTTTGTTTAGAGAATTTCATATATATATATCTCCCGTTATATTTCCCTAAAAACCTTTTAACAAATTATATGTCTGCTGGAGACTATAGATTTCAATAGATAACACATATAATGGATTTCCCAACTGGCACTGAGCTGGGAAAGAAGCTCTGGCTTCGGAATCAGGCACTTGGGAGCTATTATGAACTCCATCGGCTCTTTGGACCTCAGTTCCTTTATGTGTAAAGCTACTGTCAGTTTAAGCAGACTTCCTGAGGACCTAATCTGAGCACAGCTAGGCACTGTACTGTGCTGGGTGCTTTGTGTACAACACTCATCCTCCTAACATCCCTGCAGAGAAGATGCAGGTGATTGTCATCATTCTTGGTAGTTACGTTCTATGAAGTTGCTGTGAACATGGAATTAATGAATACAGGGTTAGGTTCCTGTGAGCCTCTGTTCACAACATTTTCTGCAACCAATCAGGACATAACCATGCTTTGTGTGTTTCTGTTTAAAGACATTTTTCAAATATGCAATGTTGATTCCTTAACACTGAATGCACAGCTGACTGCACTACACCTCATGCCCGGATGTTTCTCTAACCCAGGGGTGCTCTCTGTCAGTCAGGTCTCAGCCTTCTTGTGATTAGGAACAGTGGATAGCACTGCAGCCTAAGCTGGGGGCCATTTAAAATAGCAACAGCGGGGTGCCTGGGTGGCTCAGTCAGTTAAGCATCTGCCTTCAGCTCAGGTCATGATCCTGGGTCCTGGGACTGAGCTCCGTGTAGAGCTCCCTGGTTATCAGGGAGTCTGCCTCTCCCTTTTCCTCTGCTCCTCACACCCCCTGCTCCTGCTCAATCTCTCTCTCAAATAAATAAATAAAATATTTTTTAAAAAATAAAATAGCAACAGCAACAACAACAAAAAAGCATACACATGTGAAAAAGGTGGCGCTAAGTAGACTACAAAAAGGATACTTGTTTACAGTGTGGGAGCTGAAAGAAAGCAGAGTGTCCCCTTGTTTAACCTTAGCTGGGAACATGCATGTCAGGTGACTCATTTTTTTCCTGCTCTGTGCATGTCCACGAATGACCGTGAAAGTGCCATGAATGTTGATTTTGGGATTTCAAATAAATTTTAGTGAGTAGGCAAATTTGCAAATATAGGATCCATGAATAATGAGGATTGCTTGTATTCTCATCCACACTTTACAAATGCAAAAACCGAGGGTCAAAATGCTTAAGACATCATCCAGTAAGTGGCAGGGTAAGTTCCTTCCACAAGACAAGCTCAATTTACCACCTTCTCTCAGATGTTTTCTTGCCTTTCTGACCTCAGTAACTCCCAGGGCAGAAGTGCAGCCCTCCCCTCCTCTGTGTTCCAAGAGCAGCAATAAGGACATTTACTGAGCACTTGTCATGTGCTGGGTTCTATGCTAAGTGCTTTGTGAGTACTGACTCATTTAATCTTCATACCCACTTTTGTGAGTCAGTTCTGTTGATATCACTACTGTAAACATGCGCAGAGTGAGTAAGCAGTGTGGCCACTGTCACCCAGCTTGTATGAGGAAGTTCTAGGGTCCTATCACAGGCAGCCCAAGCCTTTGGCAGGTGCACCACGCACACAGCCTTAGTACCTAACCCTAACCTCTACTGTGCACACAACATGCTGTGCAGAAGTTACTTATTTATTTCTCTGTTCTCTTCCAAAAGATGTGAGTTCCCTAAAAACATCAGCCTTATTTCATTCCTCTCTGTGTCCCCACCAGCTGGTCCAGATGCTGACATGCACCAGGTTGTCAGCAAATAATTAGCAGATAAAGAAACAAAAGTGTGAACCAAAGCACCTCTGTCTTCCTGGTACCCAGCACAGGATCGGGCACACAGGGGTTGTTCAGCAAATATTTGCTCAAGAAGATGGGCAACATTCTCCATGGGCAACATTATCTTTCAGCCAGAGAGAGAAGATATCAAGTCCTCCGATTGCTTCTGCCCACTGGCCCCAGGCAGGCAGTGTTGCTGGCTCCTCCTCTAAGCGGCAACGGGATGCTTCCTGGCTCTGAAAGAGTCCAGCTAATTAGACTCATATCTGCCAACAGAGAGAGTGGGCAAACACGGAGAGGAAACTGTTAGCAGAGAAGAGGAGGGTAAGGCGGGAGGGGGGACGGGGAATCAGCAATTTGTTAGCGGTGATGAAAAGGATCGAGTCATGCCTCCCACTAAATTACCACATGTGCTAATTGTATATGCACCAGTAATTGTTGGTGCTGCTCATTTACATTTGATTATTATATTTGTAGTTTTTAATTGCACTTGAGTATGTCTGCCGCTAATACCATCGAGATCATCATTGGCTGTCAGCAATCCTCAGTGCTTTTTCTGCTAACGAAATGCAGATCTGCTACCAGGGCCTTCATTTTATCCAGATAATGATGGCAAGAGCAGTGGTAAGAACAATACAAGGATGACTACCATTCTGAGTGTCCACCATGTTTCGGAAGCTTTCCTAGGTGCTGGCTCATACAGAACAGTGCAGAATTTTAAGCTTGATAAAACTGGGTTTCATTCTTGGCTTGGTTCTTTACTACTGTGTGACTTCAGGAAAGTTACTGAACCATTCTGATCCTCAATTTCATCCTGTGTGAAAATGCATACTTCGTAAAATTATTGTGAAAGCTGACAACAGGTTAAAGAGTCTGATGTGTGGCAGGCCCTTAACGGAGGGTGCCTGTTATTACTCTCACATACCCAGAACCCTCTGTGTCCCCATTGTCACTATCTTTGCCAAGGGCGTCACCTAGATGGATGCCATACCTTTTTAACTGGTCTCACTGCCTCCTTCCTCTCTCCTCCAGCTGAGACACACCAGCCTTCTAACAAACAGATCTGGAAGCATGTCTTTTCCATGTTCACAGGCTGTTGATGACTCTCTTCAGCCCACAGGACATGTTCCAAGCCTCATGAAAGGACACACAGAGTCTTCATGTGCAGGGCCAAGCTGCAGTGACAGAGGCCAGGACACAGCCCCCCCTCAGAGGACTGGAGTCCACCCCCTAGCTGCTGGGGGAGCTGATGGCACACAGCCATCAGCCATCAGCTGTTTTTAGAATTGCCTCAGCTAAAAAGAGCTGCCTTAACCAAGGTCATTACCCCCTGGGAGCCTACAGCCACTGACTAGATGAAGTGGGGGTATAAAAACCTCACCCTGTCACCCCAACTTGGGATAACTCTGAAGAGCTGAGCAGCTTCACAATGCCCACGGGGACCATCTGAGGCTTCATTATGACTGCACCAAGGCCAGTTGCCCCTCTGCTCAACCCTGCTTCCTTCCTTCTGTTCCCCTCCCCAGTGCTGATCCCCAGGGCACCCCTAATAAGGTGCTCCCTAGTAAACCCTCTGCTTGCTAATTTCTACCTCAAAGTCTGCGTCCTAAGAAACCAACTTGTAACATAGGCTACCTCTCTCGATTTGTGCCCCACCTCTCCTGTCTGGCATGTGTCAAATATCTCTCCTTCTCCAGCTCTCTGCTGTCGCTCATGCTCTTCACCCTTTCCAGAGGTCCCTTGAAACTGGAAGCCTAGAGAGCTCTTGCTCCTCCAGCAGCTTCAGAATGAATGGCACCTCCTCTGAGAAGCCTCTCCTGATTGTCCCAGGCAGAGTTAAGTTCTGGGTCTGCCAGGCCTGTTTGTGTCTCTGTACAGTGCTGATTAAGTCTTAATTGCCAATTTAGCCATCTGCTTCCTACACCAGCTGTGAGCACCTTCTTCCCAGTGCCCAAACCAGGTTCTGGTATGTGGCAGGAGCTTAGCAAAGTTCTCTTTAATATGTGAAAATCCCACCATGCCTAGTGCTAGGCACCTAATGAACACTTGATAAGGTTGTTGTTAATTTCACTGTTGGGAGAACTGAGAGACATTTGGAAGCTCCTTGCCTTGATGTAGACTTGCAGGAAATCTCATGCTCTGTGCTCAGTGGCACACCCAATTACACCCCTTACTGCTCTGCATTGAAACAGGCTGGGTGCATCTATCTCCCCCACTAGCGTATATCTTCCTGCAGGAAAGGTCTGTGCCTTACACACCCCTTCCCTGTGTCTGCTATTCCGCGCAGCATGCTAAAGGTTGTTAGAAAGAACAAGGAAGGAAAGAGGTTTTGGAAATTATAGTGTAAGTAACATGCACTGAGTGTTTACTGTGTGCCTGGCAATGTTCTAAGAGCTTCATGACTGCTAACTATTAAACTCTTACATAATTGAACGAAATGGTACTGTTACTCTCTCCACCTTATGAAGGAGGAAATGATGGCCCAAAGATCTGCATGAACTTGACCAAGATCCATAGTTGGCAGGTGGTGGAGCCAGGATCAGAATCCTGGAAGTCAGATGCCAGAGCTGGGCCTCCGACCCACGATGCTGTTCTGACTCTTGCTATACTCTGTGGATATCTACTAAGTGAACATACATTTTCTGAGCACCTACTATGTTTCACGGTTCTAAGTGCAAAGAACACATTAGGGGAGAAATAGGAATAAAAATTCCTGTCCTCATGAATCCTACACTCTAAATGAGGTAGTTAGTCAGTAAAAAGGTAAACATAAGACTGAGTATGTCAGGTGTTATTAGATGTGACAGAGAAAAATGTAAGGGGTATGTGTGTAGAATTTTGAGGGTTGCAGTTTCGTATGGAGTGGCCAGGGAAGGCCTCCTTGAGAAGGTGTCATTTGAGTGAAAAACCTTGAAGGAAGATAGGAGGAACCTCATGTGGACATCTGGGAGAAGAGCATTCTAGAAAGAAAGCATAGCAAGTGCAAAGGCCCTGCAGCAGGCATGTGCTTGTCATGCCTGAGGAACTGAGGCCAAAAAGCCTGGAAGGAAGTAAGCAAAGCAGAAGATGAGCGGGAGCAATAGCAGGGCCAGATCATGCAGGCTTTTGTAGAGCACTGCAGTGAATTTGGCTTTACCCTGGCAGTGGGGAGCAGAGGAGTAACATGACTTGGCTGAGGTCTTAATAGGATCGTTCTGCAAGCTGCACTAGGAATGGACTGAAACAGGCCAGGGAAGAAGCATGGCAAACAGGCAGGAGGTTGTTGCAACCACCCCAGGGAGAAATGAGGGTGGTCTGGATGATGGGAGCTGGGAGGCGGTAAGAAGTAGCTGGACTCTGGACATAATGAAGAGAAAAGACAAGATTTCCTATGGATTAGGTGTGGGGTGTGAGAGAAAGAAAAGAATCAAGGATCACTCTGACATTTGGGGCCTCACATGGGGGAGACAAGGCTGCCTACTGAGAGAAAGGTGCCTTTAAAAGAATTTGTTCCAATAGAAGTTCAAGAGTTTAGCTGATATATGTGAAGTTCGAAACAGGGAGATGGGGCAAGTTCTGTAAGTCCTGATAGGATATGGAAGCTAATAAAACAGAAACACATCTGCAACATTTGTTGAGAGTTGGGTGCATGCCAGGTGGGCACTGTGCAAGTTACATAATTCTCTCAAAACCTGCAAGGTATGAACTATGATTCTTCCAATGTACGATGAGGAAACTAAGACTCACAAAGTTTACATAACCTGCCCAAGGTCACACAGCAGGTAAGGGGCAGACCAGCACTGCCTGGGCCTGCACTTTTAACCCGGAAGCTCTGTGACTTCTCAACAACATCACCATTTTTGTTTCCCTTCTCTGACTTGATCCTCACAACACTAATAACTATAGTTATCAAGCATTAACTACGCTGTGTCACTGTTCTAAGTGCTTCCTATGAGTTGACTCACTCTGTTCTCGATGAGCTCATCAGTAGGCACAGAGAGGCAAAGTAACTGAGCACAGTCACCCAGCCAATACAGAGGAGCAGGGATTTGGACTCAAAAGTCTGACGTCATGGCCCACATTCTTCCTCATTACATTGGTTAAATGACACGGAGTTAATGGGCAAGAGTAGAAGAGTGACATGATACGAGGTAAAAAGTTCCCATTGGCTGCTGTGGTTGATGAGAGATGCAGGAGGCCATGGGCAGAAGTAGGGAGACCACTAAAGGCGGAGGTGATGCTGCCTGGAAGAGAATGGTTATGGTGGGCTGGAGAGGAGCTGCCATGTTCTGGGCAGCACTCTGCATTCATTCACTTATTCATTCACTCATTCCTTGGGTGCCCCCTTTGTGCCATTCACAGAGGCAGCTCCATTCTCTGCTGTGTGAGGCTCTGTACTAGGGGCCCAGGATTGAGTGGGGTCAAGAGAGGCACAAGCCACACCCTCACGGACATCACCACCTCCCCAGGAAGGAGACAAGAAACAAGTGAGTACATGCGTATGCATTCTGAAGAAGGTCAGGTTCAATGGGGCATACATCAGAGGAACCAATCCGCCGTGTGTCCAAGCTGAGTTCTGCTAATACGGGGCTGCAGGAACCCAATGAGAGAGTCCCGTCCTCAGGGGACAGCATGTCTGACCTTAAAGTTAGAAAAGGAGTAAACGAGCAGAGCACTCAGAGTAGCTGAAGAGCCAGAGTACACGTGGTACTCTATGTCTGTACCAAAGGGCACAGCTGGAGGATTGGTGGGGAGGTGGGAACCAAGGGTTGGGGTCAGGGAAGGAGGGCCTCCGATGGATGCTCGCCATGGGTCTGCTTTTTTATGTATCAAACTCTTTTCTGCTCCATGCACCCCCACCCCCACTTCCCTAGAAAAACCTTAGGTTCTCCTCCTAGAAATCCAGGCTTAGACACCCTGTCAATAATATTCAGTCTACAAAACCTTCTGTCAATTAAATTTCATGCATGTCTATGAAAGACAGTCTCTGGCTTAAAGGATATTAAGTTTGTGAGGTGACCCATTTGTAAATTCCTGTGTGAACCAAGGGGTGTCACATCCTTTCCCTGGCTCAGTAACTGCACCTATTACATGGATGGGAGCCTGATGAGATCAAATGTCACCTCTAGAGCTCCAGGCCCAGTTTCCTTCTTCTAATCTCAGAGTAATAGTAACAGTAATGTTTGCATGTAGCATGGCATGGCGGCTTGCAACGTTCTCACACACACATGTACTCTGCATACTATACTCCTTTCAACAACACCCTATGAGGTATAAACTGCCCAGGAGACATGAATGCACATGTCCACCATGGACAAGAATATTCACAGCAGCTCCACATTATAAGCAACCCCAGTCCCATCAATAGTAGAATGACTAAACAAATATTTGTACAACAGAACAGTACACCGTAGTAGAAAAGAACTTCTGTGATAATGACACATGAATATCAAAGATATTATGTTAAGAGAAAAAAAAAACATAAAAGAATTTTTCCCATGATTACATCGTATAAGTTTTAAAAAGAGGCCACACAAACCTCAAATGATACAGACTAGAAAACCAATCACCTCTTAGTGGGGTATTGACTGGGAAGGCGCAAGAGGGAAGCTTCCTGATGGTGATAATCCTCCACATCTTGATTTGGGTGGTTATCACTGAAGTACATACGTATGTAAAAATTCATTGAGCTCTACAGTTAAGATTAATGTAGTTTGCTTTATGTATGTTATGCATTAAAGAATAAATTTTTAAAAATCCTATGAGGTGAGTGTTAATTAACAGAAGGAGAAAATCAGATGGTTGTGATGGTCTCAAAATAATACAAAAGCTTTGCTGATGCAAGCTATTAACGTTGTCCTTTATACATCAAATCCCATTAGGTTTTCTACATACAGTGACGACTTGGTATGTGAGTAATAGACCTGTCCCCCTTCCCAACCAACCCTAAATGGGCAAGATTCCCTTGGTATATGATCTCAGAGAACTGTGTTCATTTTCCTCAGAGCATTTACCTCAGTATAAAGTAGCACACCATTATGCTGATTATTTAATTAATGTCAGTCTGCCCCACTGGGCTGTAAAATCTGGGATGATGTCTGATTTTACTCACTACAATCTTCAACATCTAGGTAAGTGCCTATGGTGTGGATTGTGCTCAATAAATATGTTTTCAGTGAATGATGGCAACTAGTAATAAACTGAGAATTCTATATATGGAATGTATAGTGAGACTTTTACCTTTATTTTTTCTAATCTTTAAAACATGGGGAAAAATCTGAAAAAGGATCAAAGAACATAGCACATGCGAAGTCAGAAGGCAAAGCCTGACTCTAATTAAGGACACTGAAACCATATAGATTGCATTCTGGTTACAGTTAAATTAAGCTAGATCTTAGTAAGAAATTTTAACTCGAAAATCCCCAGATGTTTGGAAATTTAAAAATATACTTCTCAAAAATT
This sequence comes from Halichoerus grypus, assembly GCF_964656455.1. Lineage (NCBI taxonomy): Eukaryota > Metazoa > Chordata > Mammalia > Carnivora > Phocidae > Halichoerus > Halichoerus grypus. The sequence goes on from NC_135714.1 coordinate 5,625,686, forward strand.
CATGAGTCAAAGTGGAAATTACCATGGAAATTGTAAAGTAACTTAAACTGAATAATAATGAAAATATGATGTATTAAAACTGGTATGGGAGGAGAGGGCTCAAGATGGTGGCACAGGAAACTCCTGAGCTCACCTCCTCCCATGGACACAACACACCTAACACTAAATATGGAATAATTCCCTCTGAAGGGGACATAGAAACCAGATGAACAGAGCCTCCAGCACAAGGGCAGACCAAAATGGGTAGAAGAGGCAGAGATACAGTTGTGCTAAGGAAAAAAACCACACCACAGGCCCAGAATTCCATGGCTAGGAGGGATCTCGATGGTACTGAACTTTTCCCTGAGGAGTGAGAGTTTCGAGCTCCATAGCAGGCGCCCAAGCCCTTAGATCCTGCACAAAAAAAGACAAACCCTCAAAACAACTGGCTTTGAAAACCAGTGGGGAATATGTCCAGGAAAACTACCAAACAGAGGGATAGGAAACCCTGCTTTTAAAGGGATGGTGCACAGACTCACTCAACCTGGAAACCAGATCAAAATGTACTTAGGGCATAGCTGAAGAAGACCTATCTACTAATCATGGAGTGCCTGCTAAAGAGGCAGGAAGCAGGTGGGCCTCTCCCTGTGGACTGAGACTCTGGAGGTAGCCATTTTGGCAGCCACTTTTGCTATCTCATTGTGGCTTGCTGATCTTGGAACTGGCAGATGCCATTTCCAAATCCTCCCTCTAGACTGCAAATGCCTGCTGAGAGCCCTGCATGACCTTGTGCGTTGGCCAGGCCTTGCAGCCAACAGGACGAGAACCCTGCACACCAGCATGCCTGTAGCAGTCACAGCTGGGCCTTGCAATCAGCCAGGTCATGGGCCACCCGTGCCCACCAGCATACCCACAGCAAGCAAGACTCCACCACAACCGGAGGGCTCATGTGGTCCACACAAGGGACATGCTTGGAGCACCTTGCTCTGGTGGACAGAGGGGATGGTGCTTCTGGGCCCCACAGGACATCTCCTACGTAAGACCATCCCTTTTAGACTGGAAGATGTAGCTGAATTACCTAAAACATAAAAATATAGTAAAATGGGTCAACAAAGAAATTAAGAGAGGAATTCAAAAAAATACCTTGAGAAAAATGAAAGAGAACACAACATTCCAAAATCTATGGGACTCAGCAAAAGCAGTTCTAAGAGGGATGTTTACAGCAATACAAGCCCATCTCAATGAATAAGAAAAATCTCGGGGCGCCTGGGTGGCTCAGTCGTTAAGCGTCTGCCTTCGGCTCAGGTCATGATCCCAGGGTCCTGGGATCGAGCCCCGCATCGGGCTCCCTGCTCCGCAGGTAGCCTGCTTCTCCCTCTCCCCCTCCCCCTGCTTGTGTTCCCTCTCTCGCTGTGTCTCTCTCTGTCAAATAAATAAAAAATCTTTAAAAAAAAAAAATCTCAAAAAACACTCTAAACTTAAAACTCAAGAAAAAATTAAAGAAAAAGAAGAACAAAGCCCATAGAAAGAAGGAAGTAATAAAGATCAAAGTGTAAATAAATGAAATAGAGACTAAAAGAAAAAAAAAAACAAGAGAAAAGATTAGTGAAACTAAGAGCTGGTTAAAATAATAAACAAAACAATAAACAAAATTTACAAACCTTTAGCCAGACTCATTATGAAAAAAGAGAGAGGGCCCCAAAAAATAAAATAAGAAATAAAAGAGGAGTGACAACCAATACCACAGAAATACAAAGAATCATGAGACTGCTATGAACAATTATATGCCAACAAGTTGGACAACCTAGAAAAAAATGGATAAATTCCTAGAAACACACAATCTTCCAAGGCTCAGGAAGAAATAGAAAATCTGAACAGATTGATTACTAGTAATAAAACTGAATTAGTAATTTTAAAACTCCTAAGTTCAGGGCCAGATGGCTTCACAGGTGAATTCTACCAAACATTTAAAAAAGAGTTAATACCTATCCTTCTCAAACTATTCCAAAAAATTTAAGAATAGGAATACTTACGAACCTATTCTATGAATCCAGCATTACCTTGATATCAAAACCAGACAAAACACTATAAAAAAAGAAATTACAGGTCTGTACCTTGATGAATATAGATGCAAAAGTACTCTTCAACAAAATATTAGCAAACTGAATTCAAACAATACATTAAAAAGGATGACACACCATGATCAAGTGGGATTTGTTCTAGAGATGCAAGGATGGTTTAATATCTGTAACTCAAACAATGTGATCTATGACACTAAAAAACGAAGGATAAAAATTGTATGGCCATCTCAATAGATGAAGAAAAAGCATTTAACAAAATTGAATATCCATTTATGATAAAAAAAAAAAAAAAAACCTCTCAACAAAGTGGGTATAGAGGGGACATACCTCTATAGCCCACAACTAACATCTTATTCAATGGTGAATAGCTGGAAGCTTTTTTTCTAAGATCAGGAACAAGAGAAGGATGCCCACTCTTGCCATTTCATTCAACATAGCATTAGAAATCTTAGCAATAATAATAATAACAATAACAACAACAACAATAATAATAAAAAGAAATCCTAGCCAGAGCAATTAGGCAAGGAAAAGAAATAAAAGGCATCCAGATTGGAAAGGAAGACGTTAAACCATCACTATGTGCAGATGGCATAATTGTATATGTAAAAAACCTTAAGCATCCACCAAAAAACTATTAGAACAGGGTACAAAATCAATATGCAGAAATCAGTTGCACTTCTATACACTAACAATGAATTCTCAGAGAGAAAAATTGAGAAAACAGTTTCATTTACAATTACATAACAAAGAATGAAATATGTAGGAATAAATTTAACCAAGAAGATAAAAGACCTGTACTTTGAAAACTGTAAGACATTGATGAAAGAAATTGAAGATGACACAAACAAATGGAATGATACACCATAGTCATGGATTAGGAGAATTAACATTGTTAAAATGTCCATACTACCCAAAGCAATCTACAGATTCCATGCAATTCCTATCAAAACACCAATGACATTTTTACAGAACTAGAATATACAACCCTAAAATTTGTATGAGACCACAAAAGACCCCAAATAGCCAAAGTATTCTTGAGAAAGAAGAACAGAGTGGAGGTATCATGACCCCAGATTTCAAACGATCCTACAAGCTATAGTAACCAAAACAGTATGGTACTGACACAAAAACAGACATACAGATCAATAGAACAGAATAGACAGTCCAGAAATAAACCCCTGCTTATATAGTCAATTAATATATGACAAAGGAGGCAATAATATACAGTGGAGAAAAGATAGTCTCTTCAATAAATGGTCCTGGGAAAACTAGATAGCTACATGCTAAAGAATAAAACTGGACCACTTTCTTATACATATGGAAAAATTAAGCCAAAATGAATTAGTGACTTAAATGTAAGACCCCAAATCATAAAATTCCTGGAAGAAAACAGGCAGTAATATCTTAGTGATTTTTTTGTTTTTTTTTTTGGATCTATCTTCTCAGACAAGGAGAACAAAAGCAAAAATAAACAACTGGAGTACATCAAACTGAAAAGCTTTTGCATAGCAAAGGAAACCACCAACAAAATGAAAATGCAACCTGCTGAACAGGAGAAGAAATTTGCAAATTATATACTCAGTAGGGCATTAACATTCAAAATATATAAAGAACTCCTACAACTCAATATCAAAAAAATAATCTGATTAAAAAATGGGCAGAGGACCTGAATAGACATTTTTCCACGGAAGACATACAGATGGCCAACAGGCACATGAAAAGATGTTCAACATCACTAGTCATCAGGGAAATGCAAATCAAAACTACAATGAGATATCATTTCACACCTGTCATAATTACTAGTATCAAAAAGACAAGAAATAACAAGTGTTGACAAGGTTGTGGGAAAAAATGAGACTTTGTGCACTGTTGGTGGAAATGTAAATTGGTGCAGCCACTATGGGAAACAATATGTAGGTTCCTCAAAAAATTAAGAATAGAACAACCATACAATACAGCAATTCTACTTCTAGGTATTTAGCCTAAGAAAATGAAAACACTAATTTGAAAAGACATTCACCTCTATACCAATCACAGCATTATTTAAAAGAGCTAAGATATGGAAGCAAACTAAGTGTCCATCAATACATTAATAAATAAAGATGTGGTGTATATGTGCAAGGGAATATTACTTAGCCACAAAAAAGAATGAGATCTTGCTTTTTGCAACAATATGGATGGACCTTGAGAGTGTTATGCTAAATGAAATAAGTTGGACAGAGAAAGACAAATACCATATGATCTCACTTAAATGTGGAATCTAAAAAACAAAACAAATGAACAAATGAAACAAAACAGAAACAGACTCATAGGCTATAGAGAACAAACTGATGGTTGCCAGAGAGGAGAAGGTGGCAGAATGAATAAAATAGGTGAAGGGGATTAAGAGGTTCAATCTTCTAGTTATAAAAATACATGGGGATGTAATGTACAGCATAGTGAACATAGTCAATAATACTGTAAACAAGTTTGTATCATAACAGATGATAACTAGACATTATGGTGACCATTTCATACTGCATATAAATACAGAATCACTATGTTGTACACCCGAAACTAATACAATATTATCAATTATTCTTCAACAAAAATAATAAAATTTATGTAGTTCGGATAAAGCAATGCTTAAAAGAAAGTTACAGCCTTATGTGCATTGTTAGAAAGGGAAACATGCTAAAAATTAATGATATACTATACATCTAAAGAAATTAGAAAAATAACTTAAAATTACAATTATGAAATAATTTTTTTAAGTGCAGAATCAGTGAAATAGAAACAAATGCACAATATTAAAGACCAATAAAACTAAAAGTTAGTTCTTAGAAACTACATAAAATTGATGAACCCCTGGTAATACTGATTTTAAAAATAGGAAAAAGGCACAAAGAATATTAAGCACAAAGAGCCATCATTACAGATCCTTCAGATAGTAAAAATATCATAAAGAGGTTTCATAAATTAACTTGTGAAAATAAATTTGAAAATCTTAGATGAATTTAAAACTCTAGAGGAACATAGTTTACTAAAACTAACACATGAGAAAATGGAAAATCTGAGTAGTCCTATATCTATGAAAGAAATTACTGAATTTAAATTTTTTTAAAAAGGGGAAAGAGTTGCATTCTTAAAAAAAAAGAAACAAAAAAAAAGGAAAGGAAAGGAAAAAAAAACCTTTTGCCAGGTTCAGAGGATTCCAGATGAAAAAGCCCCTGCCCTTGCCCCAGAAAAACACTCAGTCTCAGAAATAAATATAGGTGGAGGAACAGGCTTAGTTTTTTGAAGTCCTTCTTCAGGTGGAGGTGGAGGGAAGGAGACTCTAAGGCCAAGGGAACAACATAACTATCCACGAAGCAACAGCAAGTGGATGAACCCTATGTTACAAGGGTCCTGGGCACCCCAGGGGATTTCTAGGAGAGAGCATCAGAGAGGGATGTTAAGGTCAAATTTTGTAGATCTTAACAAGTTAGAATGAAGAGCCTGCAATTATTTTGATAGGTGTTTCAGAGCCAAGGAGCAGAGCAAGGAGAAGTCCTTAGGAAGACTAAGGCAAAAATAGTGGCAGAAGGATTAAAAGGAACAAATGATTAGAGAGAAAAGGGGAAAGGGTGATCTGTCACCAGGTTACAACAATCAGGGTGAGACTGAAAGAAACTCAAATTAGCTGAGCCCCTACTAAAAGCTGGGCAACATACCAGGCACCGCATTAGTCACTGCATGTAGCTTTCACCCTGATTCTATCTTATTACTGCCTCTGTTCTGCAGATGGGAAGTCCCAGGCATGGGCTAAAAATACCTTGCCTAAGATCAGACAGATTAGAAGTGGTACTACTGGGATTTGTATCCAGGTGTGGCTCCAGCCCAGGTTCTTTCTCTTTATTCTCTTCCCCTCTCCTAAAAGTGAATGAATGACTTTGACAGCCTAGGGTATAGCCCATTGGCAAGTATAATAAGGACGGACAGGCTGGGAAATAGATCAGCCAAAGGACTAGGGACAAAGGAGGACACAGGGCTGAAGATACGCAGATGGGGCTATGCATCACCTACCTACCCAGTATCATTCTCAGAGATGATGAACACCAGCACTGACAGCTGCTAGGGTGGGTACAGAAGGTGATCCAGCTTCTTTCAGTGGGAACAGATCATGGGACCTTGTTGCCCACGAGTTCAGTTTTACTTTCTGTAAAATGATGATTGGAACTGATTTCATAGTGTTCTTGTAAGAATCAGAGATTCCTCGTCTAGCATGTCTAGTACAGGTCCTGGCACATGGTAGATACTCACAAAATGGTTCTATTGTGACCACTAATAACAAATGTCCAATAGGAATTTATGTGAGGGGGGGAAAGGATAAAGAGCAGTGATTCTGAGCATAGAAAAGTAGCTCATCACAGAAACTCCTCCTTTCCTGTCTTGTTTCTAGAAGTCCCTCAGTTGAGATGTCTGAAGAGGGGGCATTGCAGCCTATAGTCACCTGGGCTAGGCTTTGCCATAGACTAGTTGGAGATCTCTGCATTGAAGACTTTCAAGGAATGTGAGCTTCCTAACATAAGCCTTAAACGTATCCATTTACAACTTGTACCTCCTCAGGGAGCTTTCATGGACATCACCCACCCCTGCATAACCCACTGAGAAGCAGTGAGGACAGCATTATAAATCATTTTTTAAAAAGACTTTATCTATTTGTTTGAGAGAGAGAGAGTGAGTGAGTGAGAGAGAGCACGAGCAAGGGGAGGGGCAGAGAGAGAGGGAGAAGCAGACTTCCTGCTGAGCACAGAACTTGACACAGGGCTCAATCCCAGGACCCCAAGATCATGACCTGAGCCGAAGACAGATGCTTAACCAACTGAGCCACCCAGGTACCCCTGGATCATCAGTCTCATTTTATCAAATGTCACAAAACAAGTTAGTGAGAGAACCAGCCTGAGAACTCAGGTGTTCAGACCCTGGGAAACAAGGCTTTTCACCTACCTCTGTGCTTAATATCTAGATCAAAGAAAAGTGAAATCACGCTGAGAAAATTATTTTAATAAACACTACACCTATGATTTATTATGAATGTTATGTTGCTTTGGGCTTTTGCTAGCCCCTGAAGATACACACAGATATACTTCCCCTTACTTCAATAAAATAATTGCTGTCTTAGCTCCTTGCAATTTTGTAATTAAAATTTTTTTTCTCACTTCCCCCCACTAGGCTGTAAGCTCCTTAAGAGCAAGAACCACATTTAATTGTGATCACCACTGTGTCTCTGATGTTCAACACGGTGTCTGACACACAGTATCCAATGAATAGTTTTAGAAGAAAGGAAAGAAAAAGGGAGAGAGGAAGGAAGGAAGGAAAAAGGAAGGAGGGAGAGAAGGAGGAAAGGAGAGTCATTAGAGTTTGGGTTCTAGAATCAGAATGCCTGAGTTTGAATCCCATTTCTCACCAAAGGGAAACTTGGGAAAGTCACTTAATCTGTCTAAACAATCTAGACATCCAGGGACCAACCTCCAACCAGCACTGTAGATGTGCTCCACTGAATCTACCTTGCAGTGAGGACATAGGCTCAGGGGGTTTAGGAATATGCTGAGATTTTATGGTGAGGATGTGATGGAGCCTGGCTCCAAAACCCATGCTCCCCCATCTCAGCCTACAGCCTCCCCAATTATGGTAGAAAACAGACAGACCCTTTTCCTGTTAACTGCACTTAGGGGAGGCAGGTTTTCCATGGTGACCAAACCTCCAGTGAGCAGAGCTGACTGCAGAATATTTGGTATGCTGTGAAGGCACCCCACAATTTAACATGAAAGTCTTCGGTGACTCATTTTAGCTAAGATGGCAAAGTGCTTGCTTCTATCAGCTGGGATTAGGAAAAGGAATCAGAGAAGGACAGTCCTGGGAGCAAAATGATAGCACACAAAATATGAGTGCCTTTATTCTTGACCATGGACAGAAACACAGTACTCATTCATGCAGATCCATCCTTTGAAATTGGATAATGAGGCTGGGGAGTCTTCAAGTGTGACGATGACATGTACTTCTTCCACCCTTCCCATCAATTACAATAAGAAACCTTTTAATTAGCTCTAATATACAGAAGTTTCATATAAATTAGAACCAGCACTCTCTTCTGTCTCCTTACTTATAAAATAAACCCATGCTCTTTGCTGCCCAAGACATCTCACACATCACACTGAATGGATCATGGGCTTGGAAGCTATGGGTTGAACTCTAATTTGGAGAAGGGTGGGTCATTCATTCTATTATTCATTATCAGTCCTTGCCCTCAAGCTGCTCAAAAACTGATGGAAGCTTCAGATAGGTAAACTGGTAATTTTTATAAAGTGTGATAAGTGACATGACAGAGGGAAACCTAGGGGACTCTGAGAGTTCAGTGGAAGCAATGATGCAAACAAGAGTTAGTGGGGTTGGTGTGGGCAGTCAGGGAGGGCTTCCTGGAGGAAGTGAGGGACAGATGATGAGGAGTTGACCAGGAAAAGAAACAGAAGGCAAGGCACCTCAGGTGGAGGAGCAGCACACCCAAAGGCAAAAATTTCAGTCTTGTTACACGGCAGGATATGTGTGGGGAAGGATCAGAGCTGAAGAGAAACACAATGACCAGATCATGTGCGACCTAGAATGCCTGACTCAGGGCTTGGACTTTATCCTGTAAGAGACAGGGTGCTAGTGGATTCTTTTTTTTTTTTTTTTTTTTTTTTAAAGATTTTATTTATTTATTTGACAGAGAGAGACAGCGAGAGCAGGAACACAAGCAGGGGGAGTGGGAGAGGGAGAAGCGGGCTTCCTGCCGAGCAGGGAGCCCGATGTGGGACTCGATCCCAGGACCCTGGGATCATGACCTGAGCCGAAGGCAGACGCTTAACGACTGAGCCACCCAGGCGCCCGCTAGTGGATTCTTAAGGGGTGAAATAACATGAGCACGAATGTGGTTAGGTGGGTCACTGTGGAGGCATCTAGAGGTCAAACTGGAATACATTATAGTGTCTGGGACTGGGAAGGATTATAAGCTTTAGGGCTTTGATAATCTGAGAGTGTCCCATAGACATGGAGAGAAGATCATATCCCAACATCTGCAAAACTGTTAACTAAGAAGTATACTGGATAGAGCAGAGACAGTATCAGTAAAGGAGCTTCCAGTAATGCACAAAAGTAAGAAAAGATACAAAAAAGGTTATACATAATCTATATAGCTGTAGATGTTTACAAACCAATGCTAGAAAACACAATTTATGGTCACAGTCTAGGCCCTTTCCTCTATGCTAGCTTACCAATTTCATTTAATCAGTAAGCTGTCCATGATGCTTTCTTATTTGTTTTAAAGATTTTATTTATTTGAGAGAAAGAGAGTGAGCGAGAGAGAGCACGAGCAGGGGGAGGGGCAGAGAGAGAGGGAGAAACAGACTCCCCTGCTGAGCGGGGAGCCCAACCCAACAAGGGGCTTGATCCCAGGACCCCGGGATCATGACCTGAACTGAAGGCAGATGCTTAACCTACTGAGCCACCCAGGTGCCCTGATGCTTTGCTGTTTTTCAGAGGAGAAAAGCAAAGCTTAGAGACGTGGCAAAGGCCACCTGCTGAGCAAGCCGCAGAACCAGGACCAAGCAAAGACCTGTGTGACTGGAAGTCCTGTTCTCATTCCTTATGGTATTGCCACAGGCAAAAGGACAATTTATAATAGACTGATTGCAGCAATGGCCCCAATTTGTTCATACCCCCTCTCCCCACACCATGACTCCCTACACCGACCTCCAGCCATGTGATTTGCCCCAGCCAAAGGGACAACAATACACATGAAGATGTGGGACGTGCAGCCTGCTCATGTGCGGGGGCCCACCCTCCAGGTGCTCTAACTCTGACCTGGGAGTGACCCTGAGCTAGCCAGCTGGAGGGTGGGGGACACATGGCCCAGTCGGGACCACTAGAGAAACAACCCAGTTAAGTCAGCCCCAAATTTTGACCCACAGAATCATGAGCTAAATAAATAGTAGTTGTTTTAAGCCCTAGTTGTTTTGCACAGTGTTATTCTGCAGTTACCTCCTACACATTCAGTTGCTGGTGAATCTCAGATAGTTGAATGCTCTAAACTGCCCAAGAATATAGATTTTGAGTCAAAGGAAAATCCTCCCCTGCCATTTGACATTCCAGATAAAATTTTACTTTGGAAGGAGTTTTTCCAGCAGTGTTTTGAGAAGCAATCTAGTTGTCTGACAGGGAAGGGGTGAATCCTTTCCCTCTGATTTGAGAAAATTTTATCTACTCTGCCTGGGGCTTGTTTTGCCTGCAGAGACAATGCCCAGTGGATCATGGTTTGTGAATTATGAATCATGGATTGTAGATTGTGGATCATGGATTGTAGCTCCTGAAAAGCCCCTGGAGCCTCCGGATAGGAGAGCTGTTCCAAGAGATGGACTTTTCGCTGCATGCTGACTAAACCCAAGTGAAGCTTTGCGTTTTGCCCCACAGAGCTGCTTTCAAGCCCATAAGTAATTTGATTAGACTTTTTATTTCCCTAAGAATCTAAAAATAACAAGGTCTGATCACATCCCCAAATGCTGTGGTCTGTAGGATACCTGTCTCCTTCTGCATCCCCAGGGCCTGGAACACAGTCAGTGCTCAATAATTGTGGGATTCATAGAAATCACATCTGCTCCCTCAGCCTCATTTGCCTTGTGTGGAAAATAGAATATCAGTAACAATAATAATAACAACAATCACAATAATCTTTACACAGAGAAACTGTGTTTAAGAGAAATAAGTGAGATCGAAGTGTGTAAAATAACCCACACTTCAGATATACCTGGTTTCAAATTCTGATTCTCCCACTTCATACCTTTGTGACCTCAAGCAAGTCAGTTAAACATTCTATCCTCTGTTTCCTCAAATATAATGTGTAAATGGAAATACCTAGTGAACAGAATTGTTGTAGGGTTTAAAGAAAATGTGTGCAAAAGGTTAACATAAATGCAAATGAAAACCTCCATGAGATACCATCTCATACCCTTTCGGATGGCTGCCATCAAATGAGTCAGATGCATTGTTGTTGGGAATATAAAATATATGACTGCTATAGAGAACGGAATGGAGATTCTTCAAGAAATTAAAAATAGAACTACCATACAATCCAGCAATTCCACTTCTGGGTATATATTCAGAAGAACTGAAAGCAGGATCTCAAAGAGATCCACGTTTACAGCATTCACAACAGCCAAAATGTGGAATCAACACAAATGTCCATTCCTGGATGAATGAATAAACTGTGTGCGTGTGTGTACACAATATAAATATTATATGTATCAGTATATTATATATATTAGAATATATATATTAGAATATTATTCAGCCTTTAAAAGGAAGGAAATTCTGACACATGCTATAGCATGGATGAATCTTGAGGATATGTTAAGAGAAACAAGTGAGTCCCAAAAATACATATACTGTGTGAGTCCACTTATGTGAGGTCCCTAGAATAAATTCATAGAGAGGGAAAGTAGACTGGGGGTTGCCAGGGGTTGGGGGGGAGGGGGGACCAGGAGTTAATGTTTAACAGGAACAGAGTTTCAATTCCAGTTTCACAAGACAAAAAGTGTTCTAGAGATTGGTTGTACAACCTTGTGAATATACTTAATAATACTGGACTTTATACTTAAAAATGGTTCAGATGGTACACTTTATGTTATTTTTTACCACAATTGGAAAATAAAAACTCTAGAGACAGTGTCTGCCTGAGTAGGTGCTCTGCAGATACTTATTAAGTGAAGAAAGGTAAGAACGCAGGAAGGCGGGAAGGACAGGAAGGAGGGAGGGCGGGAGAATTAACACTGGGATCACTTGTCACAATTCATTCACTAACCCGAATATTCCACAAACTTTTCTGAGTCTCAGCTTTGGCTCTTATTATGTATGATCTTAAAATTAATCAACCTCACTGGGACTCATTCTGACATCTTTTATACTTGGGTACCACCCAATGGCCAGAATTCTTTTGGGAACTGAGATAATTAAGGTAGAACCTTCTATAAACCACAAAATTCAGTGAAAAGCTTGCCTACAGCAGCAGCAGCCGTAGGAGAAGAAGTAAGAGCAGTCAGTGGTGGTTGCCCACTACAAAAGTACTGGTGTAAAAAGACATGGTGTTTTTACATTCATATTTTGGAAAACCTCTAAAAGAAGCTATTGAAGAGTATCCAGCATTAAAACTCATTGCATAAAAGGCTAACTATCTCCCAAATCACCAATTCAGCTAACATGAGCGACGAAATTGACCAACATAGTTTTGCAATGGTGGCCCTAGGTTTAGAAAGCAAAAGGAAAAATACCAGAATTTCTCTTTCTCACTTAGCAAAATAAGGAACATAAGATACACTAGGGTACATTGTATCTCCAGGTCCCCTTCTTTGTAACATGTGAGCTCTGGAAGAGCATCACAGCTGCCCCAGGGGCATGACTGACACCAAAAGCATGGAACATCTGCAACGCCTGAACTCCTCAGTGTAGAGGACAACATGCATCACTGAGGGCATGGGTTTTGATGTGGCCACATTAAGTCTGCATTCCAGCTCCTCTAATCACCAGCTGTGGTACATTCAACAAAGCACTTCTCATCACTTTGAGCCTCTTTTTCTCACCTGTAAAATGGGAACACAGGGAGGTGACTTCTCAGCAATATGGCAGATGGCATATCCTGAAGACACCCACAGTATTACCCTAGCAGTGCTGGAAGAAATAAGTACGTTCAAAGCTGAAGTTGCCAACACAAAGAGAGAGTTGGAAATAAGAGAGATAGGTTGAAACTAAGTCCATGGCTGCCCTGGATATATTTGCTGATCTCAGGGAAAAAAGAGGCATGTGTTTCCATCATCCAAAGGAGATTAGCCAAAGCCTTGGGTATGCAAGAACAGTTGGAAGTGAGACCCCACAAAGCCAGGCCTCTCTTAGGGCTACATTCTCAGGGTATAGCAGTATAGGAAAAAGAAACATAAAAGCTACACAGCATCCATCAGTGAAAGGAGACACAAAGAAAAATTATATTCCTTGGCTAGGATTCTGGATGGAAGAAAGCCATCTCTAAAAATGCATAACCATACACCTGCCCTCCTATAATTTTGGCATTCAAATGTACTCCATCCACATGATCCTGGAACCTCCCTCTATGCTCAATAATTAAGTTAAAGTTGTCCCAAATTGTTTTCAGTCCTTGATGCCTGTCAGAACTAAGGACAAACACCTTTAGGAGGGACAAATGATAAAAAAAAATTATAATTGAAATTTAAGTAAGTGTTTATAGATGAAAATAATGGGAAGTGGGGAAACAATCCTCAAATATTTTTATGAGGCTAGTATCATCTTGATACCAAAGCCCAGATAAGGGCAGTCTCATTTATAAGCATAGTTAATGAAAAATTCCTGAACTAGAAATCAAAAACAGCAGTGTATAGAAAAATAATACAAAAGGAACAAGTTCAAGAAATGGGCAGAAGACTTCTCCAAAGAAGACATACAAATGGCCAACAGACACATGAAAAGCACTACTGGGTATTTACCCCCAAGACACAGATGTAGTGAAAAGAAGGGCCATATGCACTCCAATGTTCATCGCAGCAATGTCCGCAGCAGCCAAACTGTGGAAAGAGCCGAGATGTCCTTCAACAGACGAATGGATAAAGAAGATGTGGTCCATACATACAATGGAATATTGCTCAGCCATCAGAAAGGATGAATACCCAACTTTTACATCAACATGGATGGGACTGGAGGAGATTATGCTAAGTGAAATAAGTCAAGCAGAGAAAGTCAATTATCATATGGTTTTACTTATTTGTGGAATATAAGGAATAGCACGGAGGACATTAGGAGAAGGAAGGGAAAAATGAAGGGGGGGAATCGGAGGGAGAGATGAACCCTGAGAGACGATGGACTCCGAGTAACAAACTGAGGGTTTTAGAGGGGAGGGGGGTGCGGGAATGGGTTAGCCCGGTGATGGGTATTAAGGAGGGCACGTACTGCATGGAGCACTGGGTGTTATATGAAAACAATGAATTGTGGATCACCACATCAAAAACTAATGATGTATTGTATGGTGACTAACATAACATAATCAAATAAAATTTAAAAAAATATATAGTTTTAAAAAGATACACAAATATAAGACACCTAGAAATAAATTCCACAATTGACATGCAATTGTTTATGGAGAAAATTGTTTGTGGAGAAAATTATAACACTTGATGAAAGGAATTATAAAAGACATAAATAAATGGAGAGAAATAACATGTTCACAGATTCAGTAACATAAAAATGTCAGCTTTCCTCAAATTAATCTATAAATTCAATGTGTTTCCTGTCAAAACTCGATAGTTTTAATGGAACTTGACAATATAAAGTCTGTATGGAAATAACAAAGAGTGAAAATATCCAAGACAAAATTTGAAGATACACAGGATGAAAAATCTTTACCAACCAGAACCTAAAACTTATTATAAAAAGAGCTATAATTAGAAAGAGCGAGCAGTTGGTGGAGGAATAAATAGACCAGAGGAACAGACCCAAGCACATATGGAGACATGACAAGTGACAAAGGTGGCATTTGTGGATCAGTGAAGACAGATGTGAAAAAGCACAACGAACAAAGAAGATTGATACATTTACTGTATTAAAACTAAAACTTCTGGGGCGCCTGGTTGGCTCAGTCGGTTAAGCATCTGCCTTTGGCTCAGGTCATGATCCCAGGGTCTAGGATTGAGCCCCACACTGGGCTCCCTGCTCAGCGGGGAGCCTGCTTTTCCCTCTCTCTCTGCTGCTTCCCTTGCCTGTACTCACTCTCTCTGTCAAATAAAGAAATAAAATCTTCAAAAAACAAACAAACAAAAACCCTGAAACTTCTCTTTGTAAAAATACATGATAAAAAAGTAAAAAAAAAAAAAAAATTAAGCTACAGACTTGAAGAATATATTTGCAGTGTTCCTGATTAACAAAAGATTCATATCCAGGTTGTGCAGAGTTCTATATGTTAATAAGGAAAAACAAAAACAATGGCCCAGAATTTTAAAGTGTAAAATGGGTATGCCACAAAGGAGTAAAACTAAGAGGTCCTTCTTCAGGTAGGAAATAGAAAGTCCCAAGAGACTTCCCTCAACTCAAATGTCAAAAATAATCCAGAAACACTGTAACATTGAAGCTTTTCTGAACCATGAGCAAGAGCTGAGGTGTAAAAGGAATGTGAGCTACATTCCAGAAAGTGATGAGCCAGCAAAGGACAGGAAAACAGCACAGCTGTCCTCATGCCTGGCAGAACACCAGGAGAAGGAGAACCCCATCACAGATGGGAGCAGGGAGAAATTAATTAAATTTCCAAGTTCACTTTAGTGAACTTGGAACAGCCATGTGTGAGCTGGTACAATGGATTACAATCTAAGTAGCGCCAGCCACAGAGCATGTCTACATCTACCTGCCAACTGTGTCCCAGGGGTTTACATCAAAGCTTTGCTCAGGGGACAGACAGCAAAGGATGAGGGCTGAGAGGCACTTCCTCTGTGAGGCACATGGGGCCTCCCCCGAGTTCATGACAGTTGCTCGCTAAAGGTGGCAGGACAGTAAGCTGAGAGAGACAAATCACAGGCACCCCAGACAGGAGGGATGGGGGCAGGAAAAACCCCTCTGAGGCACTCAGGGTGGAGGGACATCTCCCGAGGCACAGAAGGCTTGGGGTAGCACTGGGGGAGGAAGACAACCTCCCAGGGATACAAAAAGCTAGAAGCCAGGCTGTAAAGCAAAGAGAGAAATCTCCCGTGGTCCAGAAAGCTGGCAGCTCAGCTTAAGTGGAAAGAGGTTTCCAAAATCCCACCAGTGCTCAGTCTCTGAGAACAACAGAAAGGGAAGTCCTGACCCCATGGTCAAAACATTTGAAGCCAGAGGTGCACTGAGTCAAATTAAACTCTAAGAAAGCTGAGATCCCACCCAGCTAGAAATCAGATTACTTCAGTCTGTTATCTGCTAGTCTGTAAACATCCACTTTTCTGGACATAAATATTACTTAATTTTACATCTATTATTCTTGGTCAAAATCTCTTGGGATGCAATAAAATATTACAAAACACACAAAAAATTAAAAAAAAGATATTTATGGTTGAGGAAATCATCTATGGCAGCACATAAAGACCTGGCCTAGAAGGCTGATTTATCAGAGAGACACTTTAAAATAATTTCAACAGAGGTGACTATAAAAATTGAGCCAAATGGACGTTAGACAGAATGGATCCATCAGAAATAAAGAGCCATTAGATGGGCCTAAGAACAAACTTGATTAAAATCAGGTAATTTTAAGTCAAGGAAATCGGAAGACCCAAACAGAAACACATACACATGCAAAAACAAGGGATAGAAAAAACACCAGAAGCTTCAAGGTCAGAGGGATGACATCGGTGGATTAACATACATGTAATAGGGGTCATGGAAAAAGAGGAGAGAGAAGAAGAAGAAGGATTTGAAAGGAAAATGAATAAGAGGTTGCATGAACCCCAAGAAGGGTAAATACAATGAAACCAGGTCTAGGCACATAAGAGTCAAACATCTCAAAGCCAAAGAGAAAGAGAAGCATGGAACAGAGGGTAGGAAGCTGTACAGGACGGCAGTTAGGTACAGTAAACTCTCCCATGAATGCAGCTGACTTCTCACTAAGAACAACGGAGGCCAGAAGACAGTAGAGCATGTTTAATGTGCTGGAAAAAAAAAAAAAACAACCCATAAGTCAACTGAAACCACATCCAATAAAAATATCATTCATTAAAAAAGGCAAAATAAAAACATTCCCAGAAAAATGCTGAAAGAATTAGTCTTCAGCATATCTGCATCTAAGAAATACTAAAAGAAGCTGAGCTAAAAGAAGGCTCTAGGGAAATGATACCAGATGGAAGACCAGATCTGCAAGAAGGAATGAAGAGCACCAAAAAGAATGACATTTTGGTAAATATAAAATATATAAAATTTTTTTTCAAAAAAAAATCACATACCTACCTGTCAATGTAATATAACATACATATTTAAAAGCCATCAACTATTTAAAATGAAATAATGACTGTGGGACTTAAGAGCACATATGGAAACAGGGGCACCTGGGTGGCTCAGTCGGTTAAGCATCTGACTCTTGATTTTGGCTCAGGTCATGATCTCAGGGTCGTGAGACTGAGCCCCATGTCAGGCTCTGTGCTCGGTGTGGAGGCTGCTTAAGATTCTCTCCCTCTCTCTTTCAGTCTCTCTCCCCCCCACTAAAAAAAAAAAAAAAAAAAGAGAGCATATATGGAAACATACTATAGGACAACAAAGGCCAAGGGCAGGAGGGGGTCAGTGATATCTTAATAGTGTAAGGTTGCTAATTCAGACTATAATAAAATTTGAAGGCAGACTGTGATAACTTAAAGATGTATAAATTAATCTCTAGCCATTAAAAAGAAGTCTAGGTAAAAAGTCAATACAGATGATAGAGTGGAATAAAAAACTACATTATTCAACCAGTAGAGAGCAGAAAAAGATAATAATGAATGGGATAAATATTAAACAAATACCAAAATGGGAGCCTTAAATCCAACCATCTGAGTAACTACCTTAAATGCAGATTGTACTAAATATTCCAGTCAAATGGCAGAAATTGTCAGAATGAATAACAAAGCAAAACCCAACTACATGGTGATTATAAGAAACACACTTTAGGGGCGCCTGCGTGGCTCAGTCAGTTGGGCGTCTGACTTGGTTTCAGCTCAGATCATGATCTCAGGGTTGTGAGACTGCATGTGGAGTCTGCTTGGGATTCTCTCCCTTCCCCTCTTACTCCCTCTTTGCCCCTTTCCCCGCTCATGTGCTGTCTCTCTCTCCTTCTCTCTAAAATAAATAAATAAAATCATTAAAAAAAGAAACACTTTACATGAAAGCCAAGAAAAGTTTAAAGTAAAAGGGTAGAAAAATATGTATAATGAAAATCTCACCTTAAAATAAATGTAACATATATTTTATATCAGACAAAGCAGACTTTAAGGTAAAGAATATTACCTGAGATAAAGAAGACATTTCACAATGATAAAAGGATAAATTCTCCAAGAAAACATGGCAATTCTGAGTATGTATGCACCTAATAAAAGAGCTTCAAGATACATGAAACAATCTGATAAAATTAAAGAGAGAAATAGACAAATTCACAAATATATGTGCAGATTTTAACAGCCTTTCTCAGTAATTTTTAAAACAAACAGACCAAAGAATCAAGGATTAAGAAGCCTTTAACAACATAATTAACTGATTTGACCTGATTGCCATTTGTAGAATGCCATGTTCAGTAGCTCAGAACACTTCTTCATTCCAAGTGCATGTGGAATATCCACCAAGATGAACCACATCATAGGCCATAAAATAAGCCTAAATAAATATCAAAGGGTTGAAATTAAGTAGGCTATATTCTTTGATCATCACAGAATTAATGAGAAGGCAATAACAGAGAATTCTCTGGAAAACCATTTGCAACAACATGGATGGACCTAGAGGGCATTATGCTAAGTGAAATAAGTCTGTCAGAGAAAGATAAATACATGATTTCACTTATATGTGGGATTTAAGAAACAAATGAGCAAACAAAGGAGAAGAGTCAAACAGAAAAGACAGACTCTTAAATACAGAGAACAAACTGGTGGTTGCCAGAGGGGAGGCAGGAAGGGGAGGGGTAAAATAAAGGGGATTAAGAGTACACTTATCATAATGAGCACTGAGTAATGTATAGAATTGTTGAATCACTATATTGTATGTCTGAAACTAATATAACCCTGTATGTTAATATACTTCAAACAAAGAAACAAACAAATAAATAAACAATGCACCCATACAGTCATCAACTATTCAACCCATCATATAAAGAAGAAATGACAAGGAAAAATTTAAAATACTTTGAACTAAATGAAATGAAAAATAACACATTATTTTGTGTAGCTAAAGCAGTGTCTAGAGGGAAATATACAAGCTCAAATCCTTGTACTAGAAAAGACAAAAGGTGTGAAATCCATGCTGTTTACACCTGAAGAAGCTAGAAAGAAGGAGCCAATTAAATCCAACATAAGGAGGAGAAAGGAAATAATAAAATAAAATTAAAAGAAACAATTAAATAGAAAGGAGACGAAATAGAGAAAACAAGTCAAAAGATCTTTATTTGAAATGATTAATAAAACTGAAACATTCCTAGCAACATTGATCCAGAGGCGGAAAGGGACAGAAAGTGGAAGTTACCATCAAGAATTAAAGAGGGAGGGCGCCTGGGTGGCTCAGTCGGTTAAGCGTCTGCCTTCGGCTCAGGTCATGATCCCAGGGTCCTGGGATCGAGCCCCGCGTTGGGCTCCCTGCTCAGTGGAGAGTCTGCTTCTCCCTCTCCCTCTGCCTGTCTCACTGCCTGCTTGTGCTCTCTCTCTGTCAAATAAATAAATAAAATCTTTAAAAAAAAAAAAAGAATTAAAGAGGGAATACTACAGGTCCTAAAAACATGTAAAAAGGTAAGGGAATATTATGAACAACTTTATGCCAATAAGTTTGACAACTTGGATAAAATAGGCATATTTCTTTTTTTTAATTTAATTTTATTATGTTATGTTAGTCACCATACAATATTAAAAATACAACTTACCAAAACTGACACAAGAAGAAATGGAAAATCTCCATAAATAAATTTATTTTTTAATTAAAAAAAATCCTGCAAAGAAATTTCTAGGACTAGATGGCTTCACAGGTAAATCTGAACAAATATTTATGGAAGACACAATACTAGTCCTCCACAAATTCTTCAGTAACCAAAGGAGGAGGCATTTCTAAATTCATTTTATGAGGCCAGCATAACTTGGGTATCAGAACTTTAAAAAGATATTAAAAGACAAGAAATTACTGATAAATATCCACATGAACATAGATACAAAAATACTTAAATAATGTTTGGAAATTGAATCTAGCAAAAAGGATAATATACCAAGACCAAGTGTGGTTTTCCTAGTAATGCAAGGTTTTTTTTTTTAACATTCAAATTCTAATCAATGTAACTCACCATATTATTAGGCTAAAATAGAAAAGCTATGTGACCATCTCAATACATGCAGAAAAAAATATTTGTCAAAATTCAATATACAGTCCTGATCACCGCAAAGGAGCAGAAGGGACAATCCTCAATCTGATAAAATGCATCCATGAAAAACCTATGACTGATATCATTCTTAAGGGTGCAAGACTGAATGTTTCCCCTAATATCAAAAACAAGGCAAAGATGTCTGCTATTACCACTTCTATTCAACACTGCACTGAGCATTCTAGCCCATCCAAAAGGGCAAAATATCACCACCACCACTATGACTACTACAGTAAAATTTAAAAACACACAGATTGGGGGAAAAATAGTAAATTGTCCTCAGCGACAGATGACATGTATGTAGAAAACCATATAGAAATTACAAAGAATGCAAACAAACACTAGAACTAACACGTTAATTTAGCAAGCCTGTAAGATACCAGGACATTATTCAAATGTCAGTGTATTCCATATACTAGCAACCAACGATTGAAAGTGAAAGAGAAGATGACATAATAACAATTTTAAAAACATGAAAATAGGAATAAATTATGAAAAGATGTGCAAGGTCTCTTTCCCAAAACTACCAAAAAATACTGAAAAAAAGAATGAAGGGGGGGAAATCGGAGGGGGAGAAGAACCATGAGAGACAATGGACTCTGAAAAACAAACTGAGGGTTCTAGAGGGGAGGGGGTTGGGAGGATGGGTTAGCCTGGTGATGGGTATTGAGGAGGGCACGTTCTGCATGGAGCACTGGGCGTTATGCACAAACAATGAATCATGGAACACTATATCTAAAACTAATGATGTAATGTATGGGGATTAACATAACAATAAAAAAATTAAAAAAAAAATACTGAAAAAAAAATTAAAGAAAGTCTAAATAAATGGAGAGATACAACATTTTCATGGACTGAAAGGCTCAATGTTAGCAAAATGATGCGTGGATTTTACTCAATCCCAGCATATATAAAGGACTTCTACAAATCAACAAAAACAAAAGATCACAAGTAATGGTTGAATGCAATTTAAAACAGTAACAAAATATTTCACACTATCACATTGGCAAAAAAAATTTTGACAATAGCATGTGTTGACAAGAATGTGGAGCAACAGGAAGTAAGCATTCTAGAAGTAATACAAACTGGTAAAACCACTTTGAGGCAACTGGCATTATCAGATAATGTTAAATGCTGCTGTACTATAGGACCTAGCAATCTTATTATCTGTCATAAACATATAAACATAGAGAAACACTAATTCACACAACACACACAAGCAGCATGTATTAAGTTCATAATGGCATTACTTGTAATAACAAAAAACTGGAAACAACGCAAGCATTCTCCAGTAGGAGAATGGATATATATGTCATGATATTTTCATATGACAAGATCTTTATAGCAATAAAAATGAATAAACCTCCAAACACAAAACAACAACAAAGCAAGCTGAAAAAGTTTCCTACTGGGCGCCTGGGTGGCTCAGTTGGTTAAGCGACTGCCTTCGGCTCAGGTCATGATCCTGGAATCCCGGGATCGAGTCCCACATCAGGCTCCCTGCTCAGCAGGGAGTCTGCTTCTCCCTCTGACCCTCCTCCCTCGCATGCTCTCTGTCTCTCATTCTCTCTCTCGCAAATAAATAAAATCTTAAAAAAAAAAAAAATTAAAAAAAAAAAGAAAAAGCTTCCTACTTATGATACCATTTATGTAACATTTAAAAATATGCAACCATACCACATGTTGCTTAGTGATACTTCTACACATAGAAGAGTAATATAAACTTTACAGTTGGGTGGCTCTTTGATCATGTTTCAATCTGCCATCCTCAATGATTTCTTAAGGAAGGTGAAGGGGATACTAGTGTTTGTTTTGTTTTGTTT
This sequence comes from Halichoerus grypus, assembly GCF_964656455.1. Lineage (NCBI taxonomy): Eukaryota > Metazoa > Chordata > Mammalia > Carnivora > Phocidae > Halichoerus > Halichoerus grypus. The sequence goes on from NC_135714.1 coordinate 5,647,711, forward strand.
TGATTTTGTAAGTCTGAATTGGAATAATGACACATTTCTTGCAGTATTTTTTCAAGTTTAAGGAAGAGAATATATGAAAAAGCACATGGCACACATAAGTATTCAATAGATATTTGTTGATTTGATCATTAAGTCTTAGAAATAACTACAAATTAAGACTTTCAGGATAAAAATTTCTGCAATTCATCTTTTAATAAGGTTAACATGTTAAAATCTATGATAAGTATAAAAAGATGATTGCTTATTATAGGTAAAATTATGAGATAGGAATTAATTTGATTATTTGAGCCAAGAGATGTTTAAGAGCTAAGCAAAATTGCTCCACTTCATTTTTTTTCTCTGTTTCTTGATGGATATAGTTACAAATTAACTTAATTTTCTTAAAATTCAAGTATAATTCACATACAGGGTTATATTTCATGTGTACGTTATAATGATTCAACAATTCTATACATTACTCAGTGCTCATCATAGTAAATGTACTCTTCATCCCCTTCACCTACTTAACCCATCCCCCCACCCACCTCCCCTCTGGTAAACATCAGTTTGTTCTCTGTATTTAAGAGGCTGTTTTCTTGTTTGTCTCTTTTTTTTTCTTTGTTCATTTGTTTCATTTCTTAAATTCCTGGATAAAGAAGATGTATATGTATACATAATGGAATATTACTCAGCCACAAAATGAAACAAAACAGAGGATCATAGGGGAAGGAAGGGAAAAATAAAATAAAACAAAATCAGGGAGACAAACCATAAGAGACTCTTAACTCTTACGGAGTAAACTGAGGGTTGCTGGGCGGATGGGGTAACTGGGTGACGGGCATTAAGGAGGGCACATGATGTAATGGATGTAATAAGCAATGGGTGTTATATAAGACTGATGAATCACTGAACTCTACCTCTGAAACTAATAATACACTGTATGTTAATTAACTGAATTTAAGTAAAATAAAATTTTAAAAAATTAAAAGAAAATGAATGAAATCTTGCCATTTGCAAAAACATGGATGGATCTAGGGTATAACGTTAAGTGAAATAAGTCAGTCAGAGAAAGACAAATACCATATGATTTCACAAATTAACTTTCTTAATCTCATTATTTGTAAATTTCAATAAAGTGTCATTCCCACAAATAATATAACCCAATCCCTGACTTGACGCATTTTGCAAATAAATAGCCTAAGAGAACTTACAGTTAAAAATGGAAGTTAGCAGTCTTGCTAACCAGCCTCCCACTTAAGGCAGAAACTCACTGTCTGATGGTCATCTAGCCCACAGTTAAAGTCCTCCAGATATGGAAAGCCCACTCCCACCTCATCAGCCTATTCGTTCTCTGAGCACATATACCTGAGAGAAGCTTCTTGCTTCATCTGAGAAGAAAGATGCCTCCTTATAGCAGAATATCATCATTGCTTCTGGTTTCATTCATTCACTTACACCCTTACTTACTCACTCCTTATTCACCCACATATTCAAAAACATCTATGAGAGCCTATGCTGGAATCACTGCTCCAGCCACTAAAGTAGGTGAGCCATGGCTCCTGTCTCCAGCGAGCTTCTGGTCTATCAGGTTACAGAGAAGGAGACAATTGCAATGCCACCTGCTAAGTGCTGTGAAGGAGATGAAACACAGATCGAGATGTGGGCACAAATCAATTGGGCAGCCTCAGGGAAAGCAAGCCTCCAGGAGGAGGTGAAGAGTGGGGAGGTTCACCTTACAGAGAATGGGGAGTCCAGACAAAGGGAACAGACAAGAGAAAGTCATGGAGGTGTGAAAGAGCACAATGCACTGGAACAGACTATGTCGTTCATATTGCTGGGACCAGATGTACAGTTGGGGAGTGAAGTTGAAGAAAAAGAGAACAGAGTCTAACCTTCAGTGTAACCCAAAAAAGAAAACCCTGCCTCTGATTTATTACAGCCATATAAATAAAGTTTGATAGTCAACACCCAACTTTCTTTAAGCTATAGAATAACATTTTGTAACCCATTTCATATTAAACATTTTAAATAGGTATGCATATATGTATACAGAAAAAGGTTTATAATTATAAAATGATCTCTTAACAGTGATTATTTCCTAGGGACTCAATTACATGGTAATTTTGATTTCTACTTTGTGTATTTCTTTGTTATATATTTTGTATATATTATATATATATTTTTATTATATATTATATATTTTGTATACACTTTTTAAGTTTTTCTTTCTTTTTTTTAAAATTTTATTATGTTATGTTAGTCACCATACAATACATCATTAGTTTTTGATGTGGTGATCCACGATCCATTGTTTTCATATAACACCCAATGCTCCATGCAGTATATGCCCTCCTTAATACCCATCACCGGGCTAACCAATCCCCCCTCCTCCCTCCCCTCTAAAACCCTGTTTGTTTCTCAGAGTCCATAGTCTCTCATGGTTCATCTCTCCCTCCGATTTCCACCCCACTTCATTTTTCCCTTCCTTCTCCTAATGTCCTCCATGCTATTCTTTATGTTCCACAAATAAGTGAAACCATATGATAATTGACTTTCTCTGCTTGACTTATTTCACTTAGCATAATCTCCTCCAGTACCATCCATGTTGATGTAAAAGTTGGGTATTCATCCTTTCTGATAGCTGAGTAATATTCCATTGTATATATGGACCACATCTTCTTTATCCATTCATCTGTTGAAGGGCATCTCAGCTCTTTCCACAGTTTGGCTATTGTAGACATTGCTGCTATGAACACTGGGGTTTGTTGATATTTCTTTTTTTTTAAATTTTATTTTATTATGTTATGTTAGTCACCATACAATACATCATTAGTTTTTGATGTGGTGATCCACGATTCATTGTTTTCGTATAACACCCAGTGCTCCATGCAGTACATGCCTTCCTTAATACCCATCACCGGGCTAACCCATCCCCCCACTCCCCTCCCCTCTAAAACCCTTAGTTTGTTTCTCAGAGTCCATAGTCTCTCATGGTTCATCTCTCCCTCTGATTTTTTTTACATGTTAACAGAAATTGAAGATTTTTATTCAAAAAAAACTATCTTCCAAAATAAAACAATGTAGTGAAAAGATTGGATCTTTTCAACATTTTGCATTTTTGCAAGTTGCTTTCTTGTCTGTCTCTTAGAAGATCACTGGACTTTCACATCTCCTTGTATTTAATTTGTTATTTTGGTTGCAGTATTTGAAAAAATCCAGCTTAACATAAATACATATGAATATTTTTAAAGTATCTTTCAGATAATTGAGGATGTTCACCTATGATATTAAATAAACTATACAATTGGATATACTTTTTAAAAATCTGAGTATAGTTGACACACAATGTTACATTAGTTTCAGGTGTGCAACATAGTGATTCAGCTCTCTATATGTTACCTGTGCCCACCACGAGTGTGGCTGCCACATGTCACCATACAACGTTATTACAGTATCATTGACTCCATTCCCTGTGCTGGGCCTTTTGTTCCCATGACTTATTCATTCTATAACTGGAAGCCTGTGTCTCCCACTCCCCTTCATCCATCGAGTCCCTCCGCCCCCACCTCCCCTCTGGCAACCATCATTGTGTTCTCTGTATTATGGGCCTATTTCTGTTTTTTGTTCATTTGTTCATTTGTTTTATTTTTTAGATTCCACAAATGAGTGAAATCATAATGGTAATTGTCTTTTTAACTTGCCTTTGAGTCTTCTTCCCACAACACCTGCATCACTCCTCTGGACAGCCTGAGAATGGGTGCCACCGGCAGGCTCAACCCTACCTGGCACCTGAGTGGGCAGGACATCTCTGCACATGCTTAGCATCTCCATCTGAAGAGCCCTAAAATCAGTCTCTCTCTCCAGACCTCCTATCTCCAGAATGCTTAGCAGGACTCAGAGCCTGGTACTTCATTATGGCCATACTTCCCCACAGGGCTGAATCCTGTTACCCATAACCATCCCCCCCCCCCCATCCTCAGACTACAAGCCCAGTACTACCAGTAGAGGATACATCATCTGGAAAGATACAATGCTGCCCTCCTGCCTCTGTCAGTCACTTGACATTTGTCCTCTGGTAAACCTAACCTTAACCCCAACTCACTCCAATCCATTATTCACCCAGCAGCCAGAGAAAGTTTTTTAAAGGCAAATATGATCTTCTCTCTTTGCTAGTTAAAACCTTCCAATGGTATCCCAGAATAAAATCCAGACACCTGTCCCTGCTCACTTCTCCTCTATCTCTCCCTCTCCCTGTCTTCAGTGCTTGGCTTCAGTAACACCAATCCTTCATTATGCTCTCATTTTGGGTCTTTCACATGCTGTTCTTGAAGCTTAAAATATACTCTCACCCCAAAATGCCTTCTTTGATTAATCTCTATCCCTCATCCTTCAAGACTAAGGATAAACATCATGTTTTCTAAATACCTCTAACACTTCCCACAAAGCATTAAGCAGTTCCTTCTCTTTTTCCATAGTATCTTTATCATTTTCTGTTGTAGCACTCAATTTATTCCTTATAATTAATCACTCATCCATATTCCCCACTAGGCTTTGAACTTCTTGAGATCAGGGACACTGGCATATTCCTATCTGCATCCTATGATGCTGGCACAATCCCTGGCATACATTTAGAGCTGAGTACATACTTGTCAAATGAATGAATAAATGAATGAATAATTTATCATGGCCTCCTTCTAGATGCTACCTCCTTCCGCTTAAGTCATGCCTGAATCTATGACATCCAGTGGACACTTCCTGGGCACCACCAGGACCAGTGATGGACGTGTGTCTATTTCCCCAACCCCATCCCACCCAGGCTTGCCTTCCTCCCCTCACACTGGCCTGAGAGTCACTCTACCCACAGACCAGGTGTTCTGGTCATCTCCATCCCACTACTATGCCATCTGACTTGCCTCAGTCTCCCCTTACTAAAAGAGATGATTCAATTCCTTAAACATAATTTATGGCCCCTTGTCACACGTTATCTTCCTTCAGTGCAATGTCCTAACATGAAGCTCCCTAGGGTTGACCCCATTCCTTCCATGATGGTTTGTACAGAGCAAAACCCTGAGACCTTGATTTGTTTGCTACTTCTCTACCCCTTCCCTGGAGGCCTGATGCCTGCCTCCTCTGTGCACAGGTATGAACCCTTACAATGCCTCCTGCAGACATCAACTACAAATATGTGCTAACCTGTCTGCTCACCTGTCTGCATCCATCACTAGACAAGGCTCCTTAATTTACTACTCAGCCAAGAAGGCTTGTTGAGTGCTGGCCTCACCATGGCAGGCAGGGCTCACATGTAGTTCCTCTGTCTCCAGAAGGTCTCCTCCAGTGCCTGACAGGAGGAGATGTCAGAACATGTCTACTCAGTGAATGAATCAATAAGCACCTCCTGGGTAATGACTGCGTGTGGCAATGTTTTTACAGAATTAAATGTTTTCTGAACTATTTCCAAGTCAGGTCTTCCCACCATTTTCTGGGCAATTAATTGCTTGGTTCTAAATGCTGAACTTTATATTTATTACAATGAAATTGCCAGGTTTGAACCTAGGATTTAAGCCAAAACAGACACAAGTAAATCTCGATTTTTCTATCCACAGTTTTAAAAATCCCTTTAAAAAGGATGTCACTCAAAACTTCTTAGGGCGTTGAATTATGGTCCCCCAAAACACATGTCCATGTGAAATCTGTGAATGTGAACGCATTTGGAAAGAAGAGTGCTTGCAGATGTAATTAAGTGAAGGATCTCTTGGTGAGATCATCCTGAACGAGGGTGGGCTCAAAATCCAATGAAGTATCTTCATGAGAGACAAAAAAGAAGAAAAGAAACGACACGGCCATGGAAATACAGAGGCAAAGATGGGGCGATGCAGCCATGAGCCCAGGAGCACCTGGAGCCCCAGAAGCTGGGAGAGGCAGGAGAGAGCCTCCCGTGGAGCCTCAGAGGGAGCACAGATGTGCTGACCCCTTGATTTCAGACTCTGCCCTCTGCAACTGTGTGAGAAACATATCTGTTGTTTTGCCACATCCAGCATGTGGTGTGGTGGCCATAGGAAACCAGTCCAATGTTTTGTGCTTCCTTCCATGTTTCTATCAAAGAATCACACAATCACAGAATGTGAGCTTAAAAAACCTTGGATATTTTTAAATTAAACTCTTTCCTTTTTTAATTCTTTACTTAAACTCAATTTAGTTAACATATACTGTATTATTAGTTTCAGGGGTAGAATTTAGTGATTCATCAGTTGCATATAACACCCAGTGCTCATGACATCATGTGCCCTCCTTAATGCCCATCACCCCATTACCCGTTCCCCCCACACCCTCCCCTCCAGCAACCCTCAGTTTGTTTCCTAGAGTTAAGTGTCTCTTGTGGTTTGCCTCCCTCTCTAATTTCATCTTATATTATTTTTCTTTCCCTTCCCCTATGTTCATCTGTTTTGTGTCTTAAATTTCACATGAATGAAATCACATGGTATTTGTCTTTCTCTGACTTATTTCACTTAGTGCAGTACCCTCTAGTTCCATCCACAGCGTTGCAAAAGGCAAGATTTCATTCTTTTTGATGGCTGAGTAATATTCCATATTACTTCTTGAGATCAGGCACACACCACACACACACACACACACACCACTTCTTCTTTATCCATTCATCTGATGGAAATTTGGGCTTTTCCATAGTTTGGCTATCGTGGACATTGCTGCTGTAAACATTGGGTGCAGATGCCCTTTCAAATAACTATGTTTGTATAGGATAAATATGTAGAAGTGCAATTGCTGGGTCATAGGGTAGCTCTAGTTTTAACTTCTTGAGGAACCTCCATACTGTTTTCCAGAGTGGCTGTACCAGCTTGCATTCCCACTAACAGTGTAAGAGGGTTCCCCTTTCTCTGCATCCTTGCCAACATCTGTTGTTTCCTGACTTGTTCATTTTAGCCATTCTGACTGGTGTGAGGTAGAATCTCATTGTGGTTTTGATTTGTATTTCCCTCATCCTGAGTGATGTTGAACATTTCTTCATTTGTCTGTTGGCCATTTGTATGTCTTCTTTGGAGAAATGTCTGTTCATGTCTTCTGCCCATTTCTTGACTGGATTTTTTGTTTTTTGGGGGTTGAGTTTGGTAAGTTCTTTATAGATTTTGGATACTAGCCCTTTATCTGATAAGACACTTGCAAATACCTTCTCCCTTTGTGTAGGTTGTCTTTTCGTTTTGTTGACTGTTTCCTTTGCTGTGCAAAAGCTTTTTGTCTTGATGAAGTCCCAATAGTTCATTTTTTCCCTTGCTTCCCTTGCCTTTGGAGATGTGTCTAGCAAGAAGTTGCTGTGGCTGAGGTTGAAGAGGTTGCTGCCTGTATTCTCCTCTAGGATTTGGAAGGATTCCTGTCTCACATCTAGATTATTTGTTTCAGCTTTGTGAAAGAAGTTGATGGTATTTTGATAGAGATTGCATTGAATGTGTAGATTGCTTTGGGTAGCATAGACATTTTAACAATATTTGTTCTTCCAATTCATAAGCATGGAATGTTTTTCCATTTCTTTGTGTCTTCCTCAATTTCTTTCATAAGTGTTCAAATCCTTTTCCTCGTTGGTTAGGTTTATTCCTATTCCTAGGGTATCTTATGGTTTTTGGTGCAATTGTAAATGGGATCAATTCCTTGATTTCCCTTTCTTCTGCCTCATTGTTAGTGTATAAAATGTAACCGACTTCTGTGCATTGATTTTTTTATATCCTGCCACTTTGCTGAATTCCTGTATCAGTTCTAGCAATTTTTTTGCTGGAGTCTTTTAGGTTTTCTACATAGAGGTTCATCTCGTCTGTGAAGAGTGAAAGTCTGACTTCTTCTTTGCCAATTTGGTTGCCTTTTATTTCTCTTGTTGTCTGATTGCTAAGGCTAGGACTTCCAGTACTATGTTGAACAGCAGTGGTGAGAGTGGACATCTCTGTTGTTTTCCTGACATTAGGGGAAAAGCTCTCTGTTCTTCCCCATTGAGAATGATATTCACTGTGGGTCTTTCATGTATGACCTTTATGATATTGAGGTATGTTCCCTCTATCCCTACAAGGCAGAGAGTTTTTATCAAGAAAGGATACTATATTTTGTAAAATGCTTGATCAACAAAACTAGGATTTAGTTCTTTGAAAGAATTAATAAGATAAATAAACCCCTAGCCAGACTTATCAAAAATAAAAGAGAAAGGACCCAAATTAATAAAATCATGAATGAAGGAGAGATCACATCCAACACCAAGAAATACAATTATAAGAGAATATTAAGAGCAATCATATGCCAACAAATCAGGCAATCTGTAAGAAATGGATGCATTCCTAGAAACATATAAATAACCAAAACTGAAACAGGAAGAAATAGAAAATCTGAACAGACACATACCCAGCAAAGAAATTGAATCAGTAATAAAAAAAATTTTTGCAACAAACCAGAGTCCAGGGCCAGATAGCTTCCAAGTGGAATTCTACCAAACATTTAAAGAAGAGAACAGTATGGAGGTTCCTCAAGAAGTTAAAAATAGAGCTACCCTATGACCCAGCAACTGCACTACTGGGTATCTATCTAAAGGATACAAATATAGTGATAGAAGGATCACTGCAGTTCATAGCAGCAATGTCCACAATAGCCAAACTGTGGAAAGAGCCAAGATGTTCATTGACAGAGGAATGGATAAAGAAGATGTAGTGTGTGTGTGTGTGTGTGTGTGTGTGTGTGTCAGAAAGGATGAATACTTACCTTTTGCATCAATGTGGATGGAACTGGAGGGTATTATGCTGAGTGAAGTAAGTCAATCAGAGAAAGACAATTATCATATGGTTTCACTCATATGTGGAATATAAGAAACAGCACAGAGGATCATAGGGGAAGGGAAGGAAAACTGAATGGGAAAAAATCAGAGAGGGAGACAAACCATGAGAGACTCTTAACTCTTAGGGAAAAAACTGAGGGTTGCTGGAGGGGAGGTGGGTGGGGGGATGGGGTAACTGGGTGATGGACATTAAGCAGGGCACGTGATGTAATGAGCACTGGGTGTTATATGCAACTGATAAATTGTTGAACACTACATCTGAGGCTAATGATGTATTATTATATGTTGGCTAATTGAATTTAAATTAAAAAAAAGAATACCTATTCTTCTGAAACTGTTTCAAAAAATGGAAAAAGAAGGAAAACTTCCAAACTCATTCTATGATCGCAGCATTACCTTGATCCCAAAACCAGACAAAGACCCCACTAAAAAGGAGAATTATAGACCAATACCCCTGATGAACATGGATGCAAAAAACTGTCACCAAGATACTAGCTAATAGGATCCAACAGTACATTAAAAGGATTAATCACCATGACCAAGTGGGATATATCCTGGGCGGCGAAGGTGGTTCAACATCTGCAAACCATTCAATGTGATACACCACATTAATAAAAGAAAGGACAAGAACCATATGATCCTCTCAATAGATGTAAATTAATCTCTTTCATTTTCAAAAAAGAAAGCCAAAACCTAGAAAAAGAAATCTGTGGGGTGTAGACGGAAGGCCTCTAACTCTGAATGGACCCAGGTACTCCGATTCTCTTTCCATCTTTTCCAGGAAGGAATCCAGTGACTCTTGACCAGAAAATTCACTTTAAATCTCCCACATCACCAAACACGCCACCGGGCAGTAGTGACATCCAGCACAGACCTCACCCTGACATGCTCATCTCTGGGGGAAAAGGGGACTCTGACGTGACACATCCTCGGTGCACATGTGCTGCTGTGTTTCTCTCCATGGCCACAATCCCCTCTCATTAAACCTCACATTCGGATCCCACACACATTTCCTTTTTTCTTTTTAAGATGTCTTTTCCCTCAGCCTAGATTTGTTGTCTTCATATTTCTGGTAATGCCTCAGAGAAAACATCTGCACACCCTTCATTCCTCAACAATTAAATCCAGCTGGGTCTGCAGAACTCATTGAAGAAGTCTGGTTTGTTCTTATTAATCTCCCTAGTGTGAAAACTCTTCACAGTAATGGATTACACGGAAGCAGGACCTTAATAACGAACATCTGCAGATGTTTTCCTTGTTCACACAGCATTTTCATGTCCAATACCTCACGTGATGCTCCCAATGGTCCCCCCAGGCAGCCTGAAGCAGGTGCTGCAGTGTTGAAGTGCCCTGGCTCTCGGATGTCGCGGTAGCTGTGATAAAAAGGGTCTGTCTGCCCAGCACAACTGCCTACTCACCCCTCGCGAGTTGCTAATGCAGGGGAACAGTCCACTCTCCCGATGTAGCTGTCAACCACAGTGTCCTGCCCCTGGAAGGGCAGTAGGGAGCTACCATGACAGCCCAGCTAGCCGGCCAGATGATCCCATTGCTCTGGTCACAGGGAGTACCCCAGAGACGGGCACGGGACCAAGCCTGGCCAGAGAACACCCTTCTGGGGGCTGCAGAATTTGGCCTTAATTCAGGCCGGACATCCCTGGCAACTCCTGGAGCTTCTGAACAATCTGTTTTCTTCTTCTTGATTATGTGTTCCACATCTCCTCCTACAAACCAAGTTCATCAGAGAGCTTCCTGGAACGCAGTCAGTAACTAATGGTGTAAAGAACAGATGATGTTGTCCAGCTGCTTTGGCAAACTGCTTGAGAGTATCTATTTAGCCTGAACTGAGTGCATTCCACCTGTGTGCCGTGACCCAGTGATCCCACTTCAAGGTATATACCCAACAGAAACGTGCATATGTTGGCACCAGGAGGCTTGTGGCAGAAAGTTCAGAGTGACACACTATTTGTAATAGCCCCAAACTGGAAATAACTCCAAAAAGGCCCATCAACAGTAGAATGAATAAATAAATCATGGAGTATTCACAAAGTGAAATATTACATAGCAACCCTCAGGTTGCTGGAGGGGAGGTGGGTGGGGGGATGGGGTAACTGGGGGATGGGCATTGGGGGGCACTTGATGTAATGAGCACTGGGTGTTATATGCAACTGATGAACTACTAAACTCTACCTCTGAAACTAATAATACACTCAATGTTAATTAATTTATCTTATTTTATTTTATTTTAAAGAGACAAAAAAACAGACTTTATTTTTTTTCCACATGTGGCTGTTTTGTTTGTTTTTGTTTTTGGTGATGGGTATTAAGGAGGGCACGTATTGCAATGAGCACTGGGTGTTATACACAAACAATGAATCATGGAACACCACATCAAAAAAATGATTTTAAATAAAATTAAAAAAAAGAAATACTACATAGCAATGAGAACAAGTAATCTACAACTGCCTATGACATAACGGATGAACCTCAAAACACAGTGTTGAACAAAGTAATCCAGACACAAAGGCTCTGGCCCCATCCTATGTTCCAGGCGTGGTGCTGTGTGCACTTTATCTACATCTCACACCTACTGTATGATTGCATTTATATAAGGTACAAACGCAGGCAAAGCCAGGACAGTGGCTATCTTTGGGGGACAGAGACTGGAAAGGATCCTGGGGGTGCTGATATGTTCTGTTTCTTGTTGTAGGTGCTGATTATGTGGGTGTGTCCAGTTTTGAAAATTCTTTGAGCTATAAACTTCTCATGTGCACACTTTCTGTATGTATTTAATTTTTCTAAAAGCTAAACATTTTTTTAAGATTTATCTATTTATTTGAGAGAGGGAGAGAGAGAGAGAGAGAGAGTGTGTGTGTGTGTGTGTGCATGTGGTGGGGAGGGGCAGAGGCAGAGGGAGAGAGTCTCAAGCAGACTCCACACTGAGTGTGGAACCCAACACGGGGCTTGATCCCAAGATCACGAATTGAGCCAAAACCAAGAATCAGAGGCTTAACCGACTGTGCCACCCAGACACCCCTAAAAGCCAAACAGTTTAAAAGAAAGAACAAAGGCTATTCATCCAGGAAAAGGGGACACTAGGTGAGGAGACACAAATGTAGGTCTTTACATTATCTGAGAGAATGTCTGGTAGAAGAGGTTCAGGAGAGTGAACAAGGGAGACGGCTGAGTGTAAAGGTGAGATTTTGAGAATCAGAACTTCCCCAATACAAAGAGGCTGCCCTGAGAGGTGACTCTGTCCACTAACACAGCAGCTGACCACCGGTAAGATTGCAGATGCTGCCACTATCACCCCACACCATCCCTGTCTCCCTGGAGTCTTCTGTCTGTCTCCTCCTACTGACCTCCCCAGGGTCCTGTTGGATGCTCAGTTTTCCCTGCTGGCTTGAGGAGCTGTGTGTGACAGGGACAGGACTCCAGCCCACGTCTGCCTGCTGACAGCCCGTCTTCTCTACTCTGTGCCCAGCTGCTTCTCTGTCCTCACTTCCACAGACTCACTTTCAGGAGGAGGAAGGTATAACGAGGACCTGATGTTATTAGTCTTGTTAAGGATCTGAAGTGCTGCTGGGTTCAAAGGTTCAAATTGAAGATTCTATTTTTAGCAAAACAAGACTGGAGCAGACTGTTCTTAACAGACTCTCTTCCATGATGACAAAAACTTGAACCAGTAAAAAGAACATGTTGTGTTATAACTTGGATTTATTAAATCATGATGCCAACTTTTCAAGTGGAGGCAGATTTCTGACCTCTCTAGCTAATGTGTAACCAGCTATGTATCTTTAATCCTCCTCATGTGGACAAAATAAAGCTACTAGGTTGTTTGACATGCAATCTAGGATGAATAATCTAAAGAAGGAAGACAATGTTCTTTTTCAACACTAATATTCAAAAATTGTTACTATCCTATGAATGGTCCAGAAGAGCACATCTTTACAGTGTTACAACCTCCGAAAGGTGAGGGGAAGGCATAAGAAGAACAGCAGCTACTTACAGAGTACCCAGTCCCTGCCTAGCACTGTTCTAAACACCTGCCACAGACGACCTCATTCTATCTCTACAGTAACACAAAGAAGGGATACACTGTTGCCCTTCCCTTTCCTAGATGAGAAAACCACAAGGAGATTAAGTAGTTTACCCTAGGTCATGCAACCAATAAAGGGTAGACCTGGGACTCAAAATCAGGTACTCGGATTCCAGAGAACAGGCTCGTGACCACTAGGCTATGCCACCCAGCACCTGCTGCACGCCAGGCACTTTACACAGCACTTTGCACAACAACTTCATTCAGCAGGCAGCAAAATACCCATTTTATACATGAGGAATCTGAAGTTTACAGAGATTGAGCTTCTTGCCCAAAGCTACTCACTCATACTCCATCATAAGATGGAGTCAAGTCTACCTCACCTCCAAATTCTTGCACAACAGGGACGCATATCTATCCTTCACCATCCCATCCAAGCAATCAGCGTAAGACCTGTCACATAGCAGGCACTCAGTTAATGGTTAATGAATGAATGAATGAATGAATGGTTACCAACCTTATTATGGGACTCCTTCTCCCTTGTATCTTTGTCTCCTCTCTCTCTCTCTCTTTGCTCTTTTGTCTCAGAATATAATTCTGCTAGTCCTTCCCCTCTAAAAAAATCCTCTTACATTAGGAGACAAAAGGGAAAAATGAAGGGGGGCGGAAATCGGAGGGGGAGATGAACCATGAGAGACTATGGACTCCAAGAAACAAACTGAGGGTTTTAGAGGGGAGGGGGGTGGGAGGATGGGTTAGCCTGGTGATGGGTATTAAAGAGGGCACGTTCTGCATGGAGCACTGGGTGTTATATGAAAACAGTGAATCATGGAACACTACCTCAAAAACTAATGATGTATTGTATGGTGACTAATATAACATAATAAAAGTAAATTAAATTAAAAAAAAAAGGAGAAATAAGAAAAAAAAACATTTAAAAAAAATTTAAAAATCCTCTCTTGTCCCTGGATCCTCATGAGACTATTGATTTGTCTTCCTCCTATTCTTCCCAGTTACAGTTCTTTAAAGATTCATTTGCACCTGTTTCCTCTGCTTCTTCCCCTGACCATCAGTGTACAGTCCTCTGTAATCCGTCTTCTCTCTTCCACCCCCAGGCATTCTATCAAGGACTATTCTTTCTAAGGTCACAGCCATCCATTCATTTGATCAATCAATATTTATTGAGTGTCTACTGGATGTGGGGCAAGGCAGCTCGAGCATGGAAGAAGTCATATTTGAGCTTGTCACCTCTTGGGGCTAAGGAAGACACAAATGAAGCAAGTAATCTCAAGCACGATGAGGGGTATGAGTAAGGCATTAAATCCTTGTAAGAGAGAGAGCAGAGTTTCTCACGTGTGGTGGGTCCTCCCTCTGGCCAATGTGCTCATTGCCATACGCCCCACGGGGAACTCTGGAGGACCTGGAAAACTGTACCTACATCAGCGGGCTTGTTGATTACCTCCTGCTTTTTGTTCTCTGTCTCCAAAAATTTTTATATCCTTTCCCACAGACTCTAGGTAGGTCTGTTGGCAGTTTTCCACCCATCACTGTGACAGCCAAACCCTCTTTCCCAATGTCTTCCACCTCCACCATTCCAGAAACTTCTTGCTAATCAATTCCTTAAACACTGGGCATCCAGAAGGTTCCATCCTGAATACTTTTCTTATTGTCAAGTCATCTCATGGGAAAATTCTCTATGGGTCATCTAACCTCTGTAATAACAGCAACTAATGTTTCTTGAGTGTTGTGTCAGAGCTGTACTCAGTGTTTTACATCTGTCCGTGGGCACAGATGCTCTTTAACACCATACTGCTATCCCAAATAAGCACTCGAAGCTCTGCAGCAGCCGTTCTCAAAGTGCGGTCCCCCAAGACCCTTTCAGGGTCTGTACAGGCCAAGACTATTTTCATAAGATTAAGACTTTACAAAATTTTCCTACTCTCATGAGTGTATGGTGGAGTTTTCCAGAGGCTACGTGACCTGTCATGATGCCAATTCAAAATGAATGTGTGCTTGTATATTCTCGTGTTTTCTAGAACTTTCTAAGGTAGTAGGCTTGAGGTAAAAATAGGGTCCTTTTCAGAGATGATCTCAGTTTGTTCTTAAAATTTCTACTATGTTCTTATTAACCATCTTTGGGTATACCTGCTTAGTATCTGTAGCCTCATTATCATACAATAAATTGTTTATTTGAAATCCTGAAGTTTTCCTTATACTTGGAAACATAAAAACCATACTTTGCTGTCCTGTTTTGTAATAATAGTTTCTAAATAGTTTCTAGAAAACAAAAAATATAAAATTGTAAACCTTATCTGTAATATTGTTATTGTGTAACTTTGTAATATGTTGCTTTAAAACAAATGAACATTAATTTACAATAGAGTTGACCCTTGAACAATGCAGGGGTTAGGGTGGCCAAACCCTGAGCAGTAGAAAATCCGTGTGTAACTTTTGACTCCCCCAAAATTAACTATTGATAGCTAATTGTTGATTGGAAGCCTTACTGATAACATAACAGTTGGTTAACACATATTCTGTATGTTATATGTATTTTATACTGTATTCCCTCAACGAAGTAAGCTAGAGAAAAGAAAATGTTAAGAAACGTGTAAAGAAGAGAAAATACACTTATAATACTGTGCTGTAAAAAATCCACGTATGAGTGGGCCCACACAGTTCAAACCTCTGTTGTACAAGGGTCAGCTTATATTTTCTTATGTTTAAGGATAAATAATTAGCTTGGAAAAGTTTAGACTACTCACCCCCTCAATCCCTAGCTGAATCATCTATGTCTGAAGACACTGAAAAAGATGAAACTGTCATTTCAGAGAACTCTGATTCATAGAGGAAAGAATCTACTGCAAAGGAATGAGGTAAGAATACAAAAGGAATTGCAATTAAAAACAAACTAAACTACTTTCTCTCCCTCAACTTCATAGATGTCAATCATTTATCTTATTGTGTTTCATGGAATAGAGTATTTGAGAATAGTGCTACGGTGCCAGTTAAGTTATGGCATCATTACAGATTAACCATTCAGAGTTTCTTTTTTTTAAATAATGGATTTCACCTTGAAATAATTTTATATTTACAGAAAAGTTACAAAGAGTATACAGACTTCCCTTATACTCATCATCTAAATATAATATTATTAGCTATCTATAGACTTATTTGAATGTTGACAGTTTTCCCTGACTCATGTCCTTCTGGTCCAGGATCTAAACCATGATCACATATTGTTTTTGTCTCCTCCAATCTGGGGCAGTTCTTTAGTAGTTCCTGAAGTTTCATCATCTTTTAAAGCATACTGGCTAATAATTTTGTAGACTGTGCCTAGGTTGGGGGTTGGCTGATGTGATTACACTGAGGTGATCCATTTTCGGCAAGAGACTTATAGAAATGATGTCATGTCCTTCTTGGTGCATCATGAAAGGAGGTACACGACGTTGAGAGATCTCATTGCTGGTACTGTTGACTTTGATCACGTGGGTGAGGTGTTGTCTGCCAGATCTCTCCACTGGGAAGTTACTATTTTTTTCTTTGATATCAATGACAGAGTTTAAAGAAAAAGGAAATAATTGTTTTAAGCAGAGATAAAACAGGTTCCTTAAAAGCCAAAAAAATTGTTTAATATGGTTTTCCAAACTATAAACAAAAAAGTCACAGAAGCATGTTACAGAATAAGTTATCCTATTTCACTGGCTGGGGAAACACAAATGAGAGCTCAGACTAATACAGCCTTATGCTCTTGACATTACTGAACACCTGCTGGATGGAAAGTCACAGCATGTCCAGTTTCCAACAATACAGCAGTCCTTTGGATTAAAGATTTCATTGCAAACATGAAGACTGAGTCAACCAATCAACTGTAGGATTTTATTTCTGTCTTACCAATGGATGAATCTACAGACACGGCTGGACTTGCAGTCTTGCTTATGTTCTTCTGGTATCAGCACCAACTAATCCTCCAAGAAACTCTTTGATGTAAATTCCTTGCAACAGTGGTCCTCAAATATTGTAAGCACTGAAAAACTGTTGAATCTTGGAATGTGTTCTTACTGACAGTGCAAATGTAATGATGGGTAAATGGATGGTACCTTTGCACAAAGGAAGAAGTGGCACCAAACTGTACCAGTTCTCACTGTGTTTCTCACTGCCACACATGCATAAATGAAAGCCAATTCCACTTAAGAATGCTTTGATGAAGCAGGGAAAAATATTAACTTTATTAAATGTATATCTTTGAATATGTCTTCTGAATATTCTGTGTGACAGAAAGTATGTATAAAACACTTCTCATCCAGAAAAACAAAACAGAACATGTTTGCAATTAAATTGTAAGCTGAACTAGATGTGTTTTTTTAAAGAGACACCATTTTTACTTCAGAGATTGACTTACTTACAACACTGCAGATGAATGAAGCATGCCTGTCATTTCAGGAAAAAATATCTGACTGTAGTTGTTGCCAATGATAAAATTTGAGTTTTCGAGTAAAAATTAGACTTTTGAGAAACTCGTGTCTGTCACATGAATTTGAAAGCTTTCCAATACTCAAAGATGTTGCTGATGAGTTTAGTAGTACAATTAATAAATGTGATTTTTAAATATTGTATAATGGAGTGTGCCAATGCTTGGAGGGTCTAAATAAATCAGAGGCAATTTTCCAAATTACCATTGTATTATGTTACAAAATCATGCATATTTAGAAGAGCCACTTAAATTTCAAGACAGACTAAAGGATTTTAAGGTAAAAGAATATGAAAAGTTCAGTATTCAGCTCAGAATTCTTCACCAGAAAGCCTTATCTGACCTCAGCAGGGTGACGTATGTGTCCCCTTCCTATACTTTCCATCTCAGTTACTCATCACACCATCCTGGGATTTCCTGCATACTTGTGCATCATCACAAAAGAACTGTGAGCTTACTGAGAGTGGGAACCATGTCCTAACTTGTCCTATGGGTCTTTATACTCCCAATGCTGATCACAGTGCCTGGCACAAAGCCAGAGGCCACTGGATAGAGGAACAACCCAGTGAGACTTCAGGACTCTGGACAGTTCCCAGGGAGTGTCTCAGCTCTGAGTTTCTGAATATTGAGAGAGGGTTCTGCGGTTAATACTACCTTCTCTTTAGAACTCTCAATTGTTATGAATCCCTCACATCCCGTAGACTGGCCTTTGTAGTTCTTTCTTTATTTTTTTTTAAGTAATTTATTTATTTTTAAATATTTAAAGTTTTTATTTAATTTTTTTCCCAGTAAAGGTGATCTTTATTTTTTATTATTAAGTTCAATTAGCCAACATATAGTACATCATTAGTTTCTGACGTAGTGTTCAAAGATTCATTAGTTGCTTATAACACCCAATGCTCATCACAACATGTGCCCTCCTCAAGTTTTTATTTAAATTTTAGTTTGTTAACATATAGTGTAATATTAGTTTTAGGAGTAGAATCAATGATTCATCACTGACATATAACACCCAGTGCTCATCACAACACATGCCCTCCTTAGTTCTTAACCTAGAGACTGAATCCATTATCTGCTTCTACATTCAAAATGTATCTCAAATCCATCTACTCTCTATTTATTACACACCTAATCCAAGACATTATCTTTTCTGAAAGCCCCCTAAATAGGCTGCTTGCTTTGGTAGTCCTGTCTTCCACACAGCAACCAGAGCAATCTTTTAAAAATACAAATCAGCTTGGTGAATTAAAGATGGAAACAAAATTCTTTGTCACTGCTCCCATCAAGAGGTGTAATCCATTTCCTCTTCCTTTGAGTCTGGGCTGGCCCAGTGGCTTGTGTTAACAGAATGCAGCCAAAGTGTCTCCGTGTAACCTCTGGGGCTAGGTCTTAAAGAACAGTCATATGCAAAGGAAAAAAGAGAGAGAGAGAGAGAGAGAGAGAAACCAAGAAACAGACTCTTAACTCTAGAGAACACACTGATAGTTACAGAGAGGAGGTGGGGGGTGGGGGAAGGGGCATAGGTGGTGGGGATTAAGGAGTATACTTGTGATGAGCTCTGGGTGTTGTATGGAACTGTCAAATCACTAAATTGTATGCCTGAAACTAATATTACACTGTATGTTAACTATGCTGCAATTAAAATAATAAAAAAAGAACAGTCATATAGATTTAAGCAGTTTACAGAGCCCCAAAATGTTGATGACAAG
Organism: Halichoerus grypus; assembly: GCF_964656455.1. Classification (NCBI taxonomy): domain Eukaryota; kingdom Metazoa; phylum Chordata; class Mammalia; order Carnivora; family Phocidae; genus Halichoerus; species Halichoerus grypus. The sequence goes on from NC_135714.1 coordinate 5,666,724, forward strand.
GCACTCGACCCACTGATACATCACAGGGGAAAAAATAACAGCAAATAATAGTAATAGTAATAATAATAATAATAATAATAGCTTCCATTTAAGAAGGATCCTTAGAAGACCCCAGATCTCCTCAGATATATAAATTTCATTATGTCTTAAAATTCTGTGAGGTTGGTAGTACTATCCTTGTTTTTCAAATGTGAAGACTGTGGCTCAGTAGACTAATTTTCAAATCCAGGGCTAACTGACACTGACACTCTAGCTCCCTCCATCTTCCTTACCTGAAGGACCAGCCCTCAAGTCATCCTTCCTCTCCATTTGGAGGCTCTAGCAAATGCTCTTCTCCAAGCCCAGACACTGACATTAAAAGACAAGCCCAAATGTTGATGAGATCTTATTTTCTCCAAATTATTAAAACCATAATTCAGATGCCACACGGTATGCCTGTGATACCTGTCCTACCCTAAGAAACTCCCCATAAGTACAAAGGCCAAATCCTGTAATTAAAGCCATATGTTAAGCAATGCCCTAAACCCATTTGCACATTCTCTCCTTCCACGTTTCATTGCTCTTCCAAACACCCTGATGAGGTAGAAAGGGACTGGAATTCTTATATTGCTTCAGTAGCAAAATCCGCGGTCAGTGCCACCTTCTTAAATACTTCCTTCCCCACTGCCCCATGACCTTCACTGCTCCCAACATTTTCCTTCTCATAAAATGCAGAATGACCTCTTGGTAAGAGAGAATAAAAGATATTTCAGTTTTATAGGTCAGCAATATTGTTATGAACCTTAAATTATACCAGTCAATCATCATCTTGCCTTTAAATCTGAAAGTATGCAAAACTATGTCTCCTATAATTTGAATTAGTGATGGCTTAAGGGCACCAGTGTCATGGTGTTAATCACAGGGCAATGCAATCAGCCCCAGGGAACCTGAGCATTAGCAGTTCCACTACTACATAGGCTGGGTTTGCTGCATGTAAGCTATATTTATTTACTGTGTCACTGGCATGCACATATACAGGGATGTCTTGAAAAGCTGCAATGCTCAACATGCATGCACAATGCACACACACACACACACACACACACACACACACACGAACATGCACACACACATGCATGCATCCATCTACCACCTTAGGGGAACTAAGATTTCTGGATTACTCTCAATACCCAAAGCAAAGAGCATGTAAGCTTCTCCATGCACCTACATTAGGTACTGGAAACAGTGCCAAATAAGACTTGATTTTATAAATTAAAACAAAATCATACCCACTCCACCTGGTTTAAAACCCCATGGCATTTTAACGGCTTCCTCTTTCATTTCCCCTGGAATAAAAACTAAACCTTTTAAACTAGTTCAGAAAGCATCTCCAACTCCTGCAGCCCTCCCCTTCCTTTCTCTGTGTCCATGGCACTGGCTGTCTATGCATCTTGCATGGATAGTGCTGCCCATCTTCACCCATGCTGTGCTCTCTCACGAGAACTTCTCTTTCTCCTGCCCCATCCTCTTCTCTTCAGTCTTAGAGATTCCAACCTATTTTTCAGGTCATGGTTCAAAAATTACTTCTACAAGGAGGCCTCTCTGACTCTGATCTTTAGATCAGATAAAGTCCCCTATTTTATATTCTCAGAGTCTCTGAACCTTTCTCTATCATAATACACACTTCATGTTACTGGTTTATATTTCCAATAAGTCTCATTGGACCATAAGCTCCATAAGTATAAGGACTGTACCTACTCTGTTCATTGCTTATCTTTGGCAGCTAATAAGATGCTTAGCACCTAGAGAAGGGGATGCTCTTTGTCTTTAAGAAAAGTTCTCTATTGCAGACATTGCTTCTGTGAACATTGGGGTGCATACCCAGGAGCGCAGTTGCTGGGTTATAGGGTAGGTCTATTTTTAATTTTTTGAGGAACTTCCATACTGTTTTCCAAAGTGGCTGTGCCAACTTGCATTCCCTCTAACAGTGTAAGAGGGTTCCCCTTTCTCCACAACCTCTCCAACATTTGTTGTTTCTTGTCTTGTCAATTTTTGCCATTCTAACTGGTGTAAGGTGGTATCTCAATGTGGTTTTGATTTGAATTTCCCTGATGGCTAATGATGATGAACATTTTTTCATGTGTCTGTTAGCCATTTGTATGTCTTCTTTGGAGAAGTATCTGTTAGTGTCTTCTGCTCATTTTTTGACTTGGTTATTTGCTTTTTGGGTGTCAACTTTGAGAAGTTCTTTATAGATCTTGGAAATCAGTGCTTTGTTTGTAGTGTCATTTGCAAATATCTTCTCCCATTCTGTGGGTTGCCTCTTTGTTTTGTTGACTGTTTCCTTTGCTGTGCAGAAGCTTTTTATCTTGACGAAGTCCTAAAAGTTCATTTGTGCTTTTGTTTCACTAGCCTTTGGAGATGTATCTTGAAAGAAGTTGCTGTGGCCGATGTCAAAGAGGTTACTACTTATGTTCTCCTCTAGGATTTTGATGGATTCCTGTCTCACATATGTACCCCAATGTTCATAGCAGCAATGTTCACAATAGCCAAACTGGACAGAGCCGAGATGCCCTTCAACAGATGAATGGATAAAGAAGATGTGGTCCATATACACAATGGAATATTACTCAGCCATCAGAAAGGATGAATACCCAACTTTTACATCAACATGGATGGGACTGGAGGAGATTATGCTAAGTGAAATAAATCAAGCAGAGAAAGTCAATTATCATATGGTTTCACTTATTTGTGGAACATAAGGAATTGCATGGAGGACATTAGGAGAAGGAAGGGAAAAATGGGGGGGGGAATTGGAGGGAGAGACAAACCATGAGAGACTATGGACTCTGAGAAAAAAACTGAGGGTTTTAGAGGGGAGAGGGATGAGGGGTGGTTTAGCCTGGTGATGGGTATTAAGGAGGGCATGTACTGCATGGAGCAGTGGGTGTTATATGAAAACAATGAATCGTGGATCACCACGTCAAAAACTAATGATGTATTGTATGGTGACTAACATAACATAATAAAATTAAATTAAATTTAAAAAATAAAAGAGAAGTTCTCCAAGTGTGGTCTCCAGACCACCAGCATTAACATCTCCTGGAGACTTGTTAGGAATGCAAATTCTCTGGTCCCAACCCAGACTTATGCAATCAGAACTCCCCTACCATTTGCATCAACATAGATGGAACTGGAAGGTATTATGCTAAGTGAAATAAGTCAAACAGAGAAACACAATTATCATATGGTTTCACTCATATGTGGAACATAAAGAATAGCGCAGAGGACCATAGGGGAAGGGAGGGAAAACTGGATGGGAAGAAATCACAGAGGTAGACAAACCATGAGAGAGTCTGGACTCCGGGAAACAAACTGAGGGTTACAGAAGGAAGGGCGGTGGGAGGATGGGGTAACCGGGTGATGAGTATTAAGGAGGGCACGTGTGGTGATGAGCACTGGGTATTATATGCAACTAATGAATCGTTGAACACAACAAAAACTAATGATGTACTATATGTTGGCTAATTGAACATAATAAAAAAAAAAAATGACCCTGCAATAGTGGACTTTTAGGACCTGTGATGACCTATGGGGTGACACTTTATGGATATATGCATGGTCTTAAAGTATCTTCCCAAAATATTAATGTGAATAAAATATTATTAATTTTTTAAAAAAAGAACTCCTAAGGTGAGACTCAGCAGCTTCAACAAAGCCTCCAGGTGACTCTGGGTGCACATGAAGTTTGAGAACCGGGTCTGTAACATGAAGGTGCTCACAATCCAGTAAGCAAGACTCAGACTTTCCAACTACAAAAGGGAAGACTCGAACCAGTGTATGGATATCCTTTGTAGGCTAAGTTTGGATAAGGGACAGGAGGGATTTTCTCACAATTAGGAAAGCTCCATAACAGAAAACACTTGAGAAAGTGAGCAGGGCACAGTAGTACCTAGTTGTGCAGGTGCTTTTCTTGGCTTAGAGTTGGCTCTCAATAAACGTTGGCTTGAATGCTAGAGAAGAGATTCCTGAGTTAGGTAAGAGAAGCTGCTTTCTGAGTTCCCAGCACCTCTCAGACTCTGGAGACTCTCAGAGACACCACAGTTATGTTCTGAGGGTTTAAAGGAGTGTAACAAAGCTTGGAGTTGTTTGGGTTAAAACAACATCTAATATTGAATAAATATCACAAAAACATCAACACTCGCCCAACCCACCTCAGGAGAAACCAAGCAATGAGGATTGTATAAATGTCTATAAATAAAAATCCCAATTAAATCCAAGTAGGAAACTATTTGGCAGAAAAATGGAGCCCTGTCTCCAGGAGACCTAAAGGGGAGAAGCTACCTTTCCCAGAGACCCCAGAAATTAAAAGGAATGTGTTCCCATGTGAAAGGTTCTCCAAGTTTACACTTTGTCTCCTAGTTGGAGCTGACTGAATAGATAATCATTTGGAGATGAAATGATGTTGGAAGTCCTGCAGTCGTATTAGGGAAAGATGTAAAATCTAACTGAAGTGACTGAAATCTTTAAATTTCCCCCTAATAACAACCAACACATCAACTCCCTGTTTAGAAATCACAGTTCACACCATTGCCCATACAGCTTCCAGGATGGTTCCCTTCTGACTTAGAACTCAGTTGAAACACCATTTCTCCAGAGTTCTTAACCCACTGCTAACGGGACCTGTGTCATTGTTTGTTCCTGAAATAAATAGTTCAGCGATGATCCCATACAGAAAATGGTTTGCTTTCACCTAAAGGACTTGAAAGATGTTGCTCAGACTTGAATGCATCCATCATTTCTGTATGCCTTCAAGTCACGCTTCTGAATGGATGACCCAAGACTTTCCCTGTTTTGTTACAGTTCATATGCCATTAAGAAAACAACTATGTAACTAAGTCTTTAGAGATGCAGTCTCCCTAGATGAAAATACTATCTTGCTTCTTCTTAAAACTTGAACCCTTGTTCACATCTTTCTAATAATAAAAACATAAATTTGGAGCATTTGCCAATATGCAGCAAAACAAGGTAAAATGAAAATTCAAAACAGTATATATAGTCTCTCCTGAATGTCTAAAAAATGCATAAGCAAAAGACTAAAGAGACATGCCAAAGAACCTGAGCTACAGTCTTTATCTCGTGGAAACACGGAAGACATAATTTCTTCTTAATTTTCTTACACTACTATCAGGTTGTAATAATTTATACAGTATGACTGAGGTACAGGATTGGACAAACAGACCACAGGAACAGAAGAGACACCCAGAAACAAACCTACAGGTACAAGGTACACTGCAGGTCACTGGGGAAAAGGGAGACATTCTACCTATGAGGGACTATGATAAAGTGGCAATAGAGGGTTCTCTGTAAGGAACAAAGTAACAACGGACCTAAATACCAGCTTATCCAAAATCAACACCTCACACCATACACTGAAACCTCTTGGCTTGAAGAATCAAATGGGAAAAGCCCAATTTCAAAGTGTCAGAAGAAAATATAAGGAAATCTCATTAGGACCCTGAGATTGGGAAATACTTTTCAAAGCAGGCATAAAATACGCTAACTTTAAAAAGGAAAGATTGGATGAACCATGAGAGACTATGGACTCTGAGAAACAAACAGGGTTTTAGAGGGGAGGGGGGAAGGGGGATTGCTTAGCCCAGTGATGGATATTAAGGAGGGCACGTACTGCATGGAGCACTGGGTGTTATATGAAAACAATGGATCGTGGATCAGCACATCAAAAACTAATGATGTATTGTATGATGACTAACATAACATAATAAAATTTAAAAAAAAAATAAAAAATAAAAAAATAAAAAATAACAAGGAAAGACTGGTAATTTAATTCAATTAGAACTAAAATCAATTTTTCAAAAGTCACCATAACATGTAAATACAAGCTCCACATTTTAAGAAGATATTCAACATATGTAACTCCCCCCCATAAATCAATAAGGAAATAGGCAATCTTGTAAAAAATGAGCAAATGGCATGAACATAGATAGGAGGGTTGTAGTCTGAAAGGAGACAGCAAAGGTTTTCCTGAGAAGGCAGCCCTGTGATTTTAATGAGGCAGGCTTCTATGAAGGGAGAGAAAGTGGAGCTGAGCAGAGTTGTAGAAGCCCACTCACTGAGCAGAAGCCAGCTCTGTTCTTCAACAATGACCTCTTTATCAGTAATAAACATGATACTTGGATCTCTATCTGTCTCACTTCTGGGTTCATTTCTGAATTGGTTCTAAGCCAGGGCAGGCGAAAGGCAGGTGGTTGTATTATCTATTAGACTCAAATCCCAACAGAAAAGAATTTGATGGTTTTATTTTGGATTGTTTTGAACAAGGATGACATGATCTGACTTAGGCTTTTTTTGAAGTTTATGCTGGTGGCTCTATGGAGAATAGTCTTCAGGGGGCAAGCATGGAAGCTAAAATATCATTAGTCGGCTTCCACCATGACCCAGGACAGGTGTGAGGGTGGCTTGGTGACAGTGGGGGGAGTAATCAGCTGTCAGAGCCAACAGGCTTTGCTGGTGCTCTGGATGGGGTAGGAGGGGGAGGGAGGGGGAGAACATCAAGGATGAGCCCTAGAAGTAAATCAAAACAAAACAAAATAATCTATATGAAGTATCTCAAGACAGAGGTGCTAACACACAATAGCTTTTAAATGATATATATTTAATGAATGGATGAATACTGATCAGGTTTCATCTGATTGACAGAGCAGGATGATGGAAAGAAAATATTCTGTAGAGACTGAATAAGAAAGTGCAAAGAGAGGAAAGCACTTGTTTTTAAGAGAACCATGGCGACTTTCTGCCTGCAATAATTCATTTCTCTCTGCCTGGGCCACCAAAAGCTGCTTTCCTCTGGTTCACCAAGATCTCTGGTGGGTCTACTCATCACTCGTGAACATTTTATCCTTACAACAAGCAGCTGCAGCCTAGTGCAAATATGACATTTATGTCCACATTGAATGTGCATAAAATGTCATCCTACCCTCAAGCCCAGCACAGCAGCTTCCAATTATATAATGTTTTAAGGGACGATGACAAATGTGGGAGAAATCGCCTAGTGGCCTTTACTAAGATAACAAAATTGTAAAGTTTGGATTAAATCACAGGATGGGCGTTCTGACTTCGGGAATGCCAGTTAACTTTGATTAAGCAGCCAGTGTGTGGCTTCTTCAGAGGGACCATGGGGAGGGGGCTGGGGTTCACCTACATCTTTTGTACCCTTCATGCCATCTACATGATCACTGCACAGCAAAAAATTATGAATCATGTCCTGAGAGCTCTTTATTAATAAGGCTGACAGCAAGGCCACAGGCTGTAGGGAAGGAACATTTGTTTTATGAGATGTCACATCCGAGCATTACTTGGGCACATAGCCCTGAATGCCTGGGTCTGGATCCTGGTCTGCCACTTGGCAGCTATGTCTCCTTGGACAAGTTTTTCTGAATCTCATGCCTCAGTTTCTCCATCTGTTAAATGTCAACACTAATCCCATCTATGTGCCTACTAATTATGAGGATTAAAAATGATGACCCATATAAAACACCACTTCTTTGAGTTGCTATAACAAAACACCGTCACTTGGCCGGGAGTGGGGGTGGGGGCTTAAATAAGAAACTTTAACTTCTCTCAGTTCTAGAGGATGAAGTCCAAGATGAAGCTGCCAACAGACTCAGTCTAGTGAGCCTCTGCTTTCTGGTTTATAGACAACTGTCTTCTCATTGTGTCCCCAGATGGTGGAAAGAGGGAGGGAACTCACAGGGCCTCTTTTATAAGGGCACTAATCCCATTCACAAGGGCCCCACCCTTATGACCTAATTACCTCCCAGACGCCCCATCTCTAAACATCATCCTCCTGGGGATTAGGTCTGCTGGAGGGACACAAACACGGAGTCACAGCACCACAGCATGTCAGAACACATACCTCTATATGCACAACAAAGACTAGTGGGTAATACTTTAAATAAGCTCCTCCTACGGCAGACTCTATACAGCACCCAATACCCAGTAGGAGCCAAGCAATCATTCGTTGCATGGATGCTGAAGGAATTATCACTGCCTTCTTAGCTCCAGTTTCCTCGTTGGTAAAAGGGAGTAGTAATATTAACCCCCAAGGCTGTCAGAAAGAGGAAAGAATATGGCAGATACCAAATAACTGGTGGGTTATGAAATGAACTTTAAAAGCCCCATTCACTGAACTAAAAATGAAATCAGGGAGACCTGCCACTTGATTATTTTAGAGCTTGCTTTATTCACTGTTGAAAATGCAAGTTTATTTACTTTCCAAATAACAGAACTTGCATTTTCTTTTTTTAAAATTTAAATTCAATTAGCCAACATAAAGAACATCATTGGTTTCAGATGTAGAGTTCAATAATTCATCAGTTATATGCATATAACTTGCATTTTAAACTGTGACACAAGATTGTTTGTCCATTTGTTTTTGTTTATTTCTCCCTGGAAGGGGATGATGCCTACCTGTTGGGGTCATTATACAGAGTAAGTGAATTAACACAAGAGAAGCCAGGTAAGTAGGAAATGCTCTGCATTTGACAGTCTCTCCTCCCCAAAGCAAACAAAATGTCCACCAGGGAATCACAGCTGTCAATCTCCATCTCCCTCCCTCCCCTAACTGAGCCCCACAAGCCAGGGACACAAGATCTCCTGCTTCTCCTTGGTCCCTCCTGGTGACCTCCTGTGGTTTGAGCTCTCACTGAAGGGGAGGTAATTCTTCTGGTCATCCCACTATTGACTAGGCCACTTCTGGTGGGTGCTGATGCTTATCTTTCCATGGGGCAGCTCTATTTCCAGAAAGCTGAAGTTGAAGGAAGCTCCCTCTCCTTCTCTCTCGACCAGAATTACAAATATTCTCCATTAATATTGGACAAGAAAAGCTTTATCTTCTTAATTTCTTATAACATACACAGGGAAGAGGTCTGAAGAGTAATGAGTGGAAAGGAGATTAATGGGCAAATAAGTTTCCTATGGTTGGAAAATGAAAATGGGCTTCTTTTTTGCAGGACTTCTCAGATCCTTTGGCATGTCACTATTTACATGGCTCTTCAGGAATGTGGATATAAGAAGTACTTCTAAAACTCACTTGACTAGGAAAATCTCTGGGCAGAATACACTTTTGCACACTGTGGTGCAACAGTGTTCCAGGGAACAGATAAGAATGTATTATATGCCCATTCATCTGCTGTTGAATGCTCCTCATGTGTCCAGTTGGGCTGGGGACATGACAACGAACTCCACACCTGGTCCCTGCCTTCCTGAAGCCTGAAGTCTAGTCAGAGCATGACTGATAAGTCAATAAACCCACAAGTGGAGTTCATAACACACATCATTAAGGATGCAGAAGTGCCGCAGTTCAGGCTTAGTTTGAGGCAAGAGCAGGACGAGTACAGTCTCCATGGAAAGGAAGTATTTGTGATCTGGATGAAAGGCTGGCTGAGGCGTGAACGTGCAGAGATGGGGGAGTGGAAAGAACAGCATGGACAAGGGCAAGAAGGCTGGAGAACACAGCGTCCAAGTTATTGGGCAGCATGAGGAGGGGCAAGGTATGTACAGTGGGTCAGGGGCATCCTAGGGAAAGCCTGATGGTGGGGAGGAGGACAAGGAGGAGCAGCAGTTGATAACCATAATGATAAAAGTGCTTCTACTCCCATGTTTGAATACCCACTACAGTCTACACCTGTAATAGGTGTTTGACAATTTCAGATCTTGTTTAGACCCCTCAAGAACCCTCAGAGCTGGGAATGCTCCGCTGTGTTGGTGAAGAGCATGGGCTTTGGAAACAGAAGTATCTGGGCTCAAACCTGGCTCTACCACTTATTGACTGTGATATGGGACAATTTACTTTGCTTCTCTGAACCTCTGTCTCCATATCTGTAAGAGCGGATCTGTAATCTATCTCATGGTATTGCTGGAAGCTGACAGATAATATATGGAAAGTGCTTAGCAATGTACCTGACATTTAGAAAGTCCTAGATCAATATGCATCGATTGAGGAAACAGAGATCTAGAGAGCATGAATGAGTTGCCTAAGGTCACACAGCTAATCAATAATGAAAGAGTGGGCATTCAACTCCAAAGTCAGTGCTCATCCCACAGTGAATTGTGATGATGTTGATGGTAAACAACTAATATTCACTGAGTGCTTGCTCACTGTCCTGAGCACTTTACATGTATTTATTTAACCTCAGCAACAATCCAAATAAGTAGATACAATTACTCTACCCACTTAACAGATGAGGAAGCTGAGACCTACAGATGGCTAACAGACACATCAAAAAATGCTCAACATTCTTCAGCATCAGGAAAATACAATTCGAAACCACAATGAGATACCACCTCACACTGGTCAGAATGGCTAAAATGAACAAGTCAGGAAATGACAGATGTTGGCGACGATGTGGAGAAAGGGGAACCCTCCTACACTGTTGGTGGGAGTGCATCCTTGTGCAGCCACTCTGGGAAACAGTATGGAGGTTCCTCAGAAAGTTAAAAATAGAATAATCCCATGACCCAGCAGTTGAACTTCTAGGTATTTATCTGACGGATACAAAAAATAGTGATTCGAAGGGGCACATGAGTCCAGAGAATGAGGTGACGTGAACAGCTCGAAGCTGCTCCCCATCCTGAGATGGAAGAAATGGCTCACTGAAGAGTAAGCCAGGGACCACCCCCATATTCACCTTGATTGAGCTGCCCTGATGAATTAGGCCCCTTTCCTCGGTGCCACATGCCTAGAGCTATGGAAGGAGGGGGCCTCTGCCCTCACACCACTTACCCTGACCAGACTCCATCCCTTTCCTCAAGTGTACATAGAGAACCTAAATTTGCATATGTAGGCTGGAGATTCAGTCTGCGACATTATGCCTTTGTAACAAGAATGCTATTTTCAAGTAAATGACTGCTAGATTGCACATGTGCTGAGCTGTGGGTGTTTGTCTGACATTTTCACTTTCTAATGGAATGGCTTCAATGATGCATAATTCAAACCTTCTAGGAATTTTGCTGTTACACGCCAGCCAGGGAGCTGGCCTCTAAAAATTCACGTATTTGACCTAAATTCCTTGCATTGGCAACAGGAAACATATTGTCCTTGGAGAAGTAGTGGCACAGAGGAAATGGTCTGTGTTTTGCAAGTAGACAGTTGTGGGGTCACATCCTGATTCAGGTTCTTCGGAGAAGGTTTTTTAAGTTTCCAAACTATTTTCTCATATGTAGACTGGGGGTATTATAACTGCTTCTGGGGGTTATGATAATTAGGTAAGATGATGTAGGTGAGGGATCAAGCAAGGAGACAAGCACATAGTAGGTGTGCAATATTGACTGCAGCTCCTATGGTTATTGCCATATCATCATTATCAAACCAGTTCAGTTTAACAACTATTTACTGAGTGACATGGTGAATTATGTGCCAGGCAGTTAGTCCTATAAAAGATCACATATACAAGAGAGACAAGGGGAGGGAAAGGTGGGTCCCTGACTCCTTGGGACATGAGAATGGGGCAAAGACAAAGCAACCTCATGAGATCACTCTCCTGCACCTGTTATTCCCTTCACTGTCTTCAGAATTTTGACCATTTGTTGCCCCAATCAAGAAATGTACACTTTACTTCTTCGTAAATGGTCTCTCAGTCTCTCTCCATCCATCCCACTGTTAATGTCTTAGTCCAGACTTGCACCTTCTCTGCGCTGAACCTCTGCATCTAAGAAGCACCAAGGGGTGGAAGCTGGGATGGAGATGGAGCACGCTGAACAAGGAGGAGGGGCCATGAGGAGGATGAGTGCCCCACTGAGCAGGACTTTGAAATCCAAACAAAGAAATTTAGACTTCTTCCTGAAGGCAATTGGGAGTCATGAACAGATCTCACAGAGGGGAGGAAGTGGATTCTAAAAATGGAATTTAATGAAGGTTGCTTGTGAAGCATTACGATGATTTACCTGACATTGAACAAAATGATCATATTTACTAGATGGGACTGATTTAGGTGAGTCAAGCCAGGATTCGGTTCTCTCATCTTTACTCACCATGATCAGTGAGTTCCTAAATGGATTTTTCCCCCTGCCCCACCAGTGGCTGGGACACCATAGGCAGGAATATAAAGCCAGAGCTAGAACAGTGAAACAAGGAGCCCTTGTGGCATCATGGACAGAGGTCTTCCTTTGAAATCAAGATTATGCCTTCAAGACCCATGAGCTGAGTGATTCTAATCAAGTCATTTAACCTTGCTGGGACTCAGTTTTATCACCTGTAAGTGAGAACATTTCTCATGGCTGGTGTGAAGATCAGATGTCATAATGACTACAGAGTGTTGGGTTTGCAGTAAAAACTCAGTAAGTCACATCTGAGACTTGGTTCTGCTCCAGAGCACAGACTGTGTGGTTTGTTAATATTTATCTCTGTATCATCAGTGTTTGGTGATCATTATGCTACTCAGCCAATATCAGGTTCTCCTTCCTTTCTAGGTATGTGGTAGAAATATATTTCCTGACCTTCTTGTGGTTGAATGGAGCCTTATAATTCTGAGTTACAAGCAGAGATGGGTGTATGTTACTTCTGGGCTGAGCTCTTTCTCTCTGGCCCTGACATGGATAGCTCAAGATGCACCACTGACCTACAGACCTGGGTCACTGTGATGACCAGGCCTTCTGCCAGGCCAGGATGGATGTACTGTAGCATGAACAACCAAGAGAGTTTTGTTGTTTTAAGCCACTGAGAATTGGGGGTTGTTTGTTACTGCGGCGTGGCTTAGCCCCTCCTGACTAATACAGCAGTGCCTGTAACATAATAGCAAATCAGCATGTTTTCTTTTTGAGTAAATATATATTAAAGGAATTGGGGATAGGGGCGCCTGGGTGGCTCAGTTTGTTGGGCGGCTGCCTTCGGCTCAGGTCATGATCCTGGACTCCCGGGATCGAGTCCCGCATCAGGCTCCCTGCTCGGTGGGGAGTCTGCTTCTCCCTCTGACCCTACCCCCTCTTGTGCTCTCTCTTTCACTCTCTCTCTCAAATAAAAAATAAAATTAAAAAAAAAAAAAAAAAAAAGGAATTGGGGATAAAAGAGGAGGGGGAAGGGAAAGGAAAGGAATGAAAGGAAATGCCCAGATGGACAACAAATGTCACATGGCTCCCTCTTCAAATTCCTAGAACAGACAGCAAAAAGTGATCACGGTCCTCTTTCCTGCTGAGATTTGATGTAGACTCGGACCCTTTCTCAGTGCTGTAGGCAGCCATGACCAGCCCTTTGCTATTGGCTAGAAAAAAATAACAGGCCAGCTCCCCTCCCAGGTCTACCCCCACCAGCCTGGGCTGGGATTAGTGGCAGGGTGGTTGGGACCTAGGCCTGGGGATAATCAAATGGGCTTTTGTTCTCCAGGAAGCTGGAGAAGGGAGACAAACGGCTGGATGAGAGGGATCAGATTAGGTGCTATAAGCTAAATATTTCAGGCTCTGCAGCCATATGGTCTCTGTTATGACTACTCAACGCTGCCTTTGTCATGTGAGAGGAGCCATATACAATACATAAGTAAATGGGCATGGCTGTATTACAATAAAACTTTATTTACAAAAACAGGAGGCACTCCAGATTTGGCCCATGAGTCACAGCTGGCTGATCCCACCCAGACCAAAAACCATAAACATCTAAAGCGGTTTGGAATCAAGAATGAGTTGAGTCTGCAATGGCACTCTGGCCCAGGTAGCAGCTGGCCAGAGTGGGGAGAAGAATATAAGGATAATTAAGAAGAAAAGAGCAGACGAATCTGTGGGAGCAGAGAGAAGGGAGAGAAGACAGCCAACGAAAACTCAAAGACAGAGGTGCTCCAGGTGCAGCCCCCAACCATGTCCTCTCCCAAACCCCCGACTCAGGCTCCCCTTCATACATGTCTCTGTCTGTGTGGGTGCAGAATGGTTCTGGTGGATGCTGCCTTGTTTCCACAGAAACAGATCTGGGTTTATGAAAATGCTCCACAGATGGGCCTTTTCATATCCCCCCCCCCCCCCACAGCTGCTCCCACTCCGCTCTTGTGTGCATGACTCACTGTCAGCCATGTCAATTACCGAGGCTGCCATTCTCCAGCCCCTCCATCTGCCAGGGCTCTTCCTCGCCAGGCCACCGGCCACCACCACTGAGAGGTAATTACTGTGTTGGGAGAAGACACGCCTCTGTTATTAGCTCAGGACTGGAGAACTGTGGTGATCTCTCCATGGGATAACTACCATAAACCACTGACCACATTATCATTTCCAAGAAGCATGGCAGCTCTGTGGTGGAGCACAGTCAGGGGATACTGGAAGTGCGTATTTGGTAGGATATTCCTGCAAATACATGCACATAGGAAGCCACTGCCTGCCCTATGGCTATGCCATCCTTCTGTTGAGAAAATGTCAGGATTGAAAGGAAGATTCTAGTGAATTGCTACAAGAGAACAAGCTCATGGCTTTCACTGGAATAAGGGATTTGTTTGCTTGATTTTTTTTTGTTTTTCTGCTGGGCACAATGACATAAGACATTTGTTTAGAACCTGTAACAGCTCTGTATCTCTGTCACAGATTTGAAAATAGCAAAGGGGACACTCCAGAACAAATCAATTGATTTAATACTATAACACTTTTGATATAAACCCTAATTAGGAAGCCTTGGTCCCTCACAGCCTGGACAGAACTGAGCCACCTGGTGCTAAGAACATCCCTTTTGACCTTGGTAGAGGCAACTCAGGTGGCCTGAAATAAGCCTTTGCCCCGAGCCCCACCCTAACCTTGTGTCCCAGTATCTTCTGACGGTGAAAGGGAAGAGATGAAAGCAAGCAGGAGGGAATTCCTTGAAGGCAGGAGGGATTCTCTCCAAGGCCCATAGTGGAGGATGAGTGGTCTGTACAATCCTAGGCTTCCCTGGGATCTGAGCTAACCCAGACACACACTGTCTACTACCATCTCTGCCCCCAGGCCCCCCACGGTCACATCCACCCCTCCATACTCAAAACTCTGAAATTACAGCTCAACTAAGATGGAAATCCACCCCTGCCATCACCAGAGCCCAAGGAGGCAGAGAGCAGCCAGCCAGAGAAGCCCTCAAGACTCCAGCCACTGACAACACGGTCCAGTTGGGCCCATGGGCAACACCCCTCATCTCTCATGTTTCCGTGTGACCTGGACACTACCTTGCCTTTGGAGAGAGTGAAGCAGGGGAGGAGCCGTGAGAGCTCCACCCCCACCTATAGCCACCAGAGTTTCATAAAGGAGGAGGAAGAACTAGAGCCAAGGACTGTATTTTGCCCAAGAACCAGGAGACTCAGATTCTTGTCCAGTCACCACCACTCATGTGCTCTGTGGCCCACATGTCCTCTCTAGGCCTCAGTTTACCCATCTGCAGCCCATCAGAGTCCCAGTCAAAGACACATATTCAATAAAATGTCCGAAGAAATGAGTTATGGGAATCTCACTGGTTAACATCTAGGACTCTGTCCAGGCCTCGAGTTCTAAGTTTCTATCCATGATTTCTACCCTTTCAGATATACACTTATCTTAGTTGGGCTTTTCCAGATACAGACCCTGAGATAAGGATTCACTGGCAAGTGACCCATTAAGGAGTTCTCCCAGGAAGACCAGCAGGATAGGGAGGGAAGGTGACATCAGGCAAGTGCAGCGCCAGCCTGATCCCATGGGGAGTTTTGGAGGGCATGTCATACCTCAGTGCTAGACAGCTGAATGCTCACAATCCTGGGACCACCCATCATGGGCTACAGGACCACCTGGGAGGGGTGTGTAAGCTCCCAGGCACATCTGGCTCTGCAAATTGCCAAAGTGACTCCAGCACAAGGACAGCCCTCTGAGGAACCTGGTAGGTGGGAGCACTGGAGATGATACATAAGGAAGGTGGGGGGGGTGGGCAGAAAGAACTTATAGGAATGATCTCAAAGGTCAAGAGCAATGAGAGTTGGCTATAAATACAAAAATTAGAAATGAAAACACAGAATTTCTAGATTGCAATGAATAATTACTGAATACCTACTATAGACAGCAGCATGTTAGGCACCGAGGAGACAGTAGTGAAAACAAAAGGATCTTGTTTCTGTCCTCATGGAGTTTATAGTGAGAAGCAGGCACTAGTTGAAAGCATGACCCAAATCCATGTAAAGTCACAGTAGCAGTAAGTGCTGTAAGGAAGAGGAACTTGTGTGTTGGGAGAACATGTAAGAGGCGGTGATGTACCGTCTTTTGAGGGAAGAGACATGCTAAGCAAGCACAGCTGCAATGGGAGGGGAAAGACCAACATTCCAGGCAGAGGGAACAGAGTGTACAAATTGTGAAATGAAAGAAGGAGCTGGAAAATGTCAGTGACAAAAATTCTGGTAATTGAATTGTTCAGGGGGAGAAAAACATTAAAAGATAATCTAAAGAGATGGATCTGGGGAAGATGAGGAGACTATCGGCGGCTGTTAAGCACCTCTGTCCTAGGTAGGATATACCGTATGTAAGTTACTTTATTTATTCATCACAACAATAGCTTCATCTATGCAATCGAAGCCAGAGAGGCTGAATAACTTGCCCAAGGTCACACTGATTCCTAGTAGAACTAGGATGCCATTTCAGGTTTCCCATTTGCCAAAGGCCAAGCTCTTTCCACAATTCTAAACCAAAGGATTGTTGCCATTAGGGGACATACTAAGCTGAGGCTAAATAAGCTAATTTTTTAAAAATCACTTTATTAAGGTGTGATTGATATGTAAAAAGCTGTACCTACTAAATGTATACAACTGGATGAGTATGGGGATAAGTACACACCTGTGATATCATCACCACCATTAAGGACGTAAATATATCCACCACCTCCCAAAGTTGCTTCCTACTCAGACTATGATGATGATGATGATGTATGTGTGTTAAGAACACTTAACATAAAATCTACCCTCTTAGCAAATTTTAAGTCTACAACACAGTATGGTTAGCTATGGTTGCTATACTATAAAGTGGATCTCCAGAACTTATTTATCTTGCATAGCTGAAATTTTGTACACTTTGGCCATCACCTTCTTATTTCCCCTTGGTCCAGCCCCTAGAACCACCATTCTACTCTCTGCTTCTATGAGTTTGACTTTTATTTTTTTATTATGTTCGGTTAGCCACTGTATAGTACATCATTAGTTTTTGATGTAGTGTTCAATGATTCATTAGTTGCATATAACACCCAGTGCTCATCACAACACGTGCCCTCCTCGTGTGAGTTTGACTTTTAGATTCTACATGTAAGTGAGAACACACGTACTTGATTTTCTGTGTTTGGCTTATTTCATTTATCATTGGTCCATCCATGTTGTCACCAATATCAGGATTTCCTTCTTTTTAAAGGCTGAATAATATTCCAGTGTGTGTGTATGTGTGTGTGTGTGTGTGTGTATCACATTTTCTTTATCCATTCATCCATCAATGCAATTTAGGTTGTTTCCATACTTTGACTATTGTGAATAATGCTGCAAAGAATAGGGGGTGCAGGTATCTCTTCAAGATTCTGATTTCAATGATTTTAGATAAATACCCAGAAGTGAGAATATAGGATCATATGGTAGTTCCACTTTTTATTTTTTTGAGGAATATCCATACTATTTTCCATGATGTCTGCACCAATTTACATTCCCATCAACAGTGTACAAGGGTTCCCCTTTCTCCACACCCTCGCCAACAATTGATATCTATTTCATTTTTAAATAGTAGACAACCTAATAGGTGTGAGATGATTCCCATTGGGGTTTTCATTTGCATTTCCCTAATGCTTAGTAACATTGGGCATTTCTTCATATACCTGTTGGCAATCTGTATGTTTTCTTTGGATAAATGTCTATTCAGGTTCTCTACCCATTTTTAAAATAGGATTTTTTTTTCTATTTAGTTGTAGGAGGGCCTTATATATTTTGGATATTAACTCCTTATCAATTCTATGGTTTACAAATATCTTTTTCTATTTTGTAGGTTGCTTTTTCTGTTCCATTGGTTTATGTGTCTGTTTTTGTGTCAGCACCATATTGGGTTTTGTTTTTGTTTTGAGAGAGAGAGGGAGAGAGAGAGAGAAGGCAGGGGGTGGGATGTGCAGAGGGGGAGGGAGAAAGAGAATCTTAAGCAAGCTCCATGCTCAGCATGGAGCCCGATGTAGGGCTTGATCCCATGACCCTGAGATCATGACCTGAGCCAAAATCAAGAGCCAGATGCTTAACCATCTGAGCCATCCAGGCACCCCAGCACCATATTGTTTTGATTATTATAGCTTTGTAATATCGTTTGAAATCAGGAAATATGATGCCTCCAGCTTTGTTCTTCTTGCTTAAGATTTCTTTGACTATTACAGTTCTTTTGTGATTGCATATGAATTTTAGGATTATTTTTCTATTTCTGTAAAAAATGCCATTGAAATTTTGGTAGGGTTGCATTGAATTTGTAGGTCACTTTGGGTGGTATGGACATTTTAACAATATTAAGTCTTCCAATCCATGAACATGGGATATCTTTGCATTTATTCATGTCTTCTTTAATTTCTTTCATCAGTGTTTTATAGTTTTCAGTGTACACATCTTTCACCTTCTTGGTTAAATTTGTCCCTATGCATTTTCTTTTCCTTTTGATGCAATCATAAATAGGATTATTTTCTTAATTTCTTTTTTGGACAGTTTGTAGCCATTGTGTAGAAATGCATCTGATTTTGTATGTTGATTTTGTAGCCTGTAACTTTTTGAATTCATTCTGACAGTTTTTGTGGAGTCTTTAGGGGTTTCTATGTATAGGATCATGTCATCTGCAAACAGAAACAACTTAACTTCTTCCCTTCTGATCTGGATAACTTTTATTTCTCTTTCCTCATTAATTGTTCTCTTTCCTCATTAATTGTTCTATTTAGATTTCCAGTATTGTGTTGAATAAAGGTGGTGAGAATGAACATACTTGTCTTGGTCCTGATCTTAGTGGAAAAACTTTCAGTTTATGATCTTTGAGTATGATGTTAACTGTGGGCCTGTCATATTTGACCTTTGTTATGTTGAAATACATTCCTTCTATATTGAACTTGTTGATTTTATATCAAGAAAGGATGCTGAATTTTGTCAATGCTTTTTCTGCATCTATTGAGATGACCATGATTTTTATCCTTCATTCTGTTAATGTGGTGTATCACATTTATAGATTTGTGGGTGTTAAACCATCCTTGCATCCCAAGAATAAATCCCACTTGATCATTGTATATGATCTTTTTAATGTGCTGTTGGATTTGGTTTGCTTTTGGTATTCTGCTGAGGATTTCTGCATCTATGTTCATCAGGGATATGGGCTTGTAATTTTCTTTTCTTATAGTGCCCTTATCTGGCTTTAGTATCAGAGTAATGCCAGCCTTGTGAAAAGAGATTAGAAGCATTCCCTCCTCTTCATTTTTGGACGACTTTGTGAACACTGGCATAATTCTTCTTTAAATGTATGGTAGAATTCACTAGTGAAGGCATGTGGTCCTGGGCTCTTCTTTGCTGGGAGGTTTTATTCCATCTCCTTACTTGTCTTTGGTCTGTGCAAATTCCCTATTTCTTCATGATTCAGATTGGTAGTTTGTATGCTTTGAGAAATGTATTCATTTCATCTAGGTTATCCAATCTGTTAAGGTATAGTTGTTCATAGTAGCCTCTTATGATCCTTTGTATTTTTGTGGTATCAGTTGTAATATCTCCTCTTTATTTATAATTTTATTTATTTGAGTCTTCTTTCTTTTTTTCATAGTCTAGGTTTGTCAGTTTTATTTTTTCAAGTCAGTTTTATTTTTTCAAGAAACCAACTCCGTTCCATGGTTCTTTTCTATTGTTTCGTTAGGTCTCTATTTGAATTATTTCTGCTCTGATCTTTATTATTTCCTTCCTTCTGCCAAACTTTGGACTTAGTTTGTTATTTTTTCTTAGTTCCTTGAGGTTAACATTGTTTATGCAAGATCTTACTTTTTTCTTAACATGGACATCTACTGCCATAAAACCCCCTTTGAACTGCTTCTGCTGCATCGCTTAACTTGCGCTGTGTTTTGTTTCCATTTTCATTTGTCTCAATATATTTTTTAATTTCCCTTTTGGTTTCTCTTTTGACCCACTGGATGTTTGGAATTCTGTTGTTTAATTTCTAGGTATCTGTGAATTTTTCTCCCATTACTGATTTCTAGTTTCATACCATCATGGATGGTAAAGGTACTTCATATGATTTCAACCTTACTAAATTTGTTGGACTTGTTTAGTGGCCAAACACATAGTCCTCCTGGAGAACGATTCATGTGTGCCTGAGAAGAATAAACAAGTCAGTCCCATGATGAGCCACAAAGCCAGAAGCTGAAATCAACATCAGCCAAGTTAATTTGGCACCAAGCTCAGTTGTCCATTCCCAAGATGAACAGTAATAGCTGAATCTGAACTAAATTACCTAAAGAAGAGTCCTGAAATAACAAACACTGGGGGTAGAAGGAACGAATAGCTCTGTGGCTAAAGTGCAGGTACCACACCTTGCAGATCCTCCATTTGGGGAATGCAAGCCCCACATCTAAGGACAGATCCATATTTCTTGCTGGTCAGCTTAAGCAACAGAAGAAGATGGGCAGCCATACCGGCTTTCCCCTGAAAGTGCCCTGTACAGGAAAACTTTGCTTCCTTTTCACGCCCTTCCTCATACTTTAAGACTACGGTACAATTAACTGAGAGGGTAAAGCTGGCATCCCAATCACTGAGCAGCACATGTGGATCTCAAACAGAACTTTTCCCAAAGCAAGATGTTGGGCTGACAGCTTCCTCAGTGGAAACCCACAGGACTGAGATCTCCCAAGGCTAGGCAGGGTGCAAGAATGCTCACTGCACCCTCAGACCAAGGTGTCCCCCTTGAGCAATGTTGCCTTTCTGGACAGCACGGAGCTCATGCCCATCTCCAGAATATCACTAAGAACACTGTTGGTCTCTCTCCTCCCCACTCACTTACATCTCCCTAAAAGGGTAGGAGACGCCCATCCAATTGGTCAGACTCTGACATTCATCTGCTGAGTTTCAAAAAAGCAAGCCTGTGTGTATCTTCCTGTTGGTTATTCCTCCATCCACAGAGTCCCAGAAAGGGATATGGCTTTTGCTTCCTGCACCCATCCAATATGCACCACCTGGTGCTGAGGGACTCAGCGGCTCAGTAGTTTCAACCCTGGCTGCACCTTAGAATCACCTTTCAAGTCACTGATGCCTGGACCCTGATCAACTGACATCCCATTGAGTGGGGTCCCAGCACCCATAGTAAAGCCACCTCAATGATCTGATGTTCAGAGGTGCCATCTGGTTAAGTATACTCAGGGTCTGCTCACCACAACTCTTCCTATTTCTGCAGCTACATCTGAGTTCATGGATCCCTGCATCTAGATGAGCTGGAGGAAGAAGTCTCCATTTTTGGCCTCAAGCCCAAGCCAAACCTTGCAAACCTGCTTTTGGCAGGATCATGCAATGAGGTGTGGGGGTTCTGCCAATGTATTAATAAAGTAGCACTTGCCCATCTGGCTCAGCATCCCTGTGGACTGCTCCATCATCACCCCAACCCTGGAGGAGAAAAGCAGTATGGGAGGACCAGGGCACCATGGCTCCCTCACAAACTGCGTGGGACAATTACAAGCACTTTAAAAACAGAATAGCTTATTTCAGTGCATCTTGGCCAGTTTCACAGGTGAGGTTAGGTAGCTCACGACATAAATGTAGAAAACAAAATGATAAAAATAGAAAGAGATTTGGGAACAAGGAATTTCAATGTCAAGTAGAAAGTAAGACAATTTTTAAAAGGAGATCAGAGAAATGCAGACCAAAACAAAGCAGGAAATGAACACAAACATTGAAGAATGAATGTTGTTTTAACGTGTCAAGAGATCAAGCATTGTGTCACTTAATAACATACATTTAAAATCTAAGAACTAGGGCGCCTGGGTGGCTCAGTCAGTTAAGCGTCTGCCTTCGGCTCAGGTCATGATCCCAGGTTCTTGGGATCGAGCCCCAATGCTCCCTGCTCAGCAGGGAGTCTGCTTCTCCCTCTGCCTGCTCCCCCCCATCACTCATTCTCTCTCTCTCGCCCTCCCTCTCAAAAATAAATAAATAAAGTCTTTTAATAAAATAAAATCTAAGAACTAGATATTAGTCCCATTTTACAGATGATACACTGAGCCTCAACAGACTGTCTTGCAGCCAGTGACCTGGGACTCAAATTCAGGCCTGCCTGTCTGGGGGTTCTCTAGTCTCACAGTGCCATGTGGCCTCTCTAACGTGGTTTAGCTCTGAGCTAGAGGAGATGACACAGCCAGACACACAATTTCCATTATCAGAATGAGAAAGCATTCCAGCTCCTCAGAAAAAGCAAACATTTTTCTAAGCACTAACTTCAAAAAAGGCATAATTCAGGTGGAGTCAGGAAAGACTTCGCAGGGGAGTAGTGGGCAGGGTTTTGTGATGCAAAAAGGAGCTCACCAAGTGAACAGGCGTAGGAGGAATTCGGGGAATTGGAACAGCACAGGCAAACACCTGGACAACTGTCTAAAACCACCTGATGGCGGAGCTTGGCTCCAGGGAGCCCAGTGCTTGTGGCATACCATGTGACATTAACTAATTTAATAATGTCGTAAAGCCTAGTCAGGTTGGAAAACCAAAGCAAAGTGAGAAGAAAATTTAATTTAAAGGAGTGGAATAAAATCTTATTACAGCGGGCTCCACTAATTTGGAACATGCAGTAATTCAGAGAGGTAAAACAGAGCATTTGAGGAGCTGATTTATACTGTAAGCAAGATTGGAGGTGGAGCTGATGTATAATGTAAGCAAGATTGGAGGCACCAGTTCAAAACCACATAGACTAGTCATTGGTTTTCAAATATTCAGGAGTGCATGGTCACATAGCAACAAAGACATGCTAATGACAAACACTTAATATATTCATTGAAGTAGGTCTCCATAGTACCGCTCCAGTCTACGCCTTATTAGGCTTTCTACCTTCCGCACAGTATTGATGTACATAGGCCTGACTCACTTGGGACTCTTTCTGTACGAATAACCACCTTGCATCCTTAATTAAAATGACACTCATTGCATGCCCCTGACTTTAGCAGGCCCTGGGGTAGAGAAGGGCAGCCCACTCCACCAAGCTGAATTCTACTGCCCCATAAAGGATCTCCGTAGGCCCAAGACTCCTTCAAGATTATCATCCAGACACAAAACCTGTAACTGTCTCATGGTTCATCAGAAATCTCATTACTCCCAGTACAGACCTTGAGGGTGTGGACAAAATGGAAATTGTCAGAGTGGTTTAGGCTGATTATCCCTCTCGCTGTACCTCAAACAAAAGTACCTAATTAGGAGGGAAAGCAGGATTAACTACCTCTGTATCAACGCTGTGCACGGCAGGAATGTTAAACCAGCCTGACACCAAGATCTGCCATTGTGTCTCCCACACAACCCACTCCACCTAAATGAAAAGTGAGGACATGGTGTGTGCATGTGCTGTGAAGGCTAAGCTCTTGAACCTGTGCTCACATCATCCCTCCGCCTAGGGCTTCCTGCTTCCTCTTTCCTGTTTCCTGAAATCCTACCTCTTCTTTAGGCTGGAGTACAATGTCATCACCCCTTGGACTGTCAGGATGAAATGTGGACCATGGAGCTGACGGTGCTGGGGCAGGAGTGTGGGGCCCATTCTAACCCCTCACTCCTGCCAAACTGACCATTCCCCCACAGGGTGAAGTTCAACGCTTTCTTCTTCTTACCCTGCAGGACCCAACTCCAATATCCATTCAGAAAGCTTTCATTAAGGGGTGCCTGGATGGTTCAGTCTGTTAAGCATCCGACTCCTAATTTCAGCTCACATCATGATCTCAGGGTTGTGAGATCGAGCCCCATGCTGGGCTCTGTGCTGGGTGTGGAGTCTGCTTGGGATTCTCTCCCTCTGTCCCTCCCACCCACCTGGTCTCAGCCTCTCTCTCTCAAATAAATAAATCTCAAAAAAAAAAAGAAAGAATGACCAATAATCTTCTTAAAAAGATCAGTCTTATTGGTAATCAAAGACAATGTGTACTAAAACCACTAGAACATACCATCCAATTTGCTGCGAAGGAGGTGAAAGAGGCCATTCCAACAGATTGCTTATCAAGTGGTCACATTCTAAAATGCAATTTCTCAGTATATTCCAAACACCTTTTGACTTCTAGGAATTAATATTTTAAGCAAATAATCAGAGATGCAAAGTTTTAAAATCATCATAATCGCTAACTTTGAGATTTAACCATTGTTGGGCACCATGCCCTCATTATGCCTAGATTTCGTGAGGTTCCCTCTCTGGGAAGTAGGAACAGTCCATCCTGAGAAGTGCTTAGGGTGACACAGAAGAGCACATGTCAACCACTGTAAAGAGAAACTGACAGGCAGCAGGAGTACAATGTATTTTAGATATTGCTAGTACTGTCACTCTTATTTTCTGGAAAACAACGACACATGTTCTACCATGAGCA
Source organism: Halichoerus grypus (assembly GCF_964656455.1). Classification (NCBI taxonomy): domain Eukaryota; kingdom Metazoa; phylum Chordata; class Mammalia; order Carnivora; family Phocidae; genus Halichoerus; species Halichoerus grypus. The sequence continues at coordinate 5,691,232 of NC_135714.1, forward strand.
CAACACGGTGGGACCTATCCCAGGTGGGACAACACACTGTTGGTAAATTTATTAACACAATCGACCATACTTCTAAGTCAGGAAAACCAAACATCTGAGCCTCTTGATAATTCTTCAAAAGAAGAATCTGATGAAATTCAGAATCAATTCCAAAGATAAAAAAAAACAGGGAACCAGGGATGAAAGGACAACTGTTATCGATGCAACCAAATAAAGGAACTAGTTAAGAGGTGTAACTACTGGAAAAGTAGAATCTGTTCACTCTTCAATCACTCATTCATTCTAACGGCATTTACAGAGTAAATTCTTTGTGACCAAGTTCCAGTGGCTGAGAAACACTGCATTCACTTTGGAGAAGGAAGTAAATGGGTAACGGAGCAGATAAATAAACAGAATATTTTCCGATGGTGACGAATTCTCTGAAGAAAGGGATCAAGAGCAGTGAGAAAGAGATGGAAGGACGGCAACACAGCCATCTTTCCCCTACACATTCCCCCTCTCCCTCCAGCAACCAAAGGGGCTCCACAGAGTTCAGCCTGAAAACTGCTGGTCAGTCTACCTACCCCTGTGTCTTGTAGCAAGGTGAGACCAAGAGGAAGAGCAGTGATGACAGAGGGTCAATCCCGGACAGCAGGTGATCGATGGGTCTGGGCGTCCCCTACCAGCGCCACCCTGTCTCATTCCCACAGGGCCTTATAATGGACCAAGGCCCATCAGCAGCATAAGCTCGCTGCTTGCCACACTCCCCACCACTCCCTAATGCCCCTCATACCCAATTCCTTCATTCACTTCTTATCTGCCTGCCCCTGCAAGCATCTGAATGTTTAAGTCCTGATGTGGCATAGCTCTTGGGCCCAAGAACCTAAGGGTAAGACCCATTTCTGAAGCCCACCTGCTCATGGAACAAAACCAACTGAGGTCCTGGCAGGCTGGGTGCCTGCTGCTTCCAAAGAGGTTTGAATGGGAGGAAGGGAGAAGCACATCTGCCTTGGTGCCTACCATTACTGTGGGTGTTGCCGATAATCCCGATCAAGAGCAATGCTGCTCCCCACCCCGACCCTGTGCAGGGGAGCACTGTGCTTATCTGCACTTGGATTGAGTCCTAGATATGCTTTCATTCCCGGCATTCCCCACATGAGTTCTTCCTTGTGTTTTCTCACTTTGTAATAATAAATCTTGCATTGAATTTTTAAAAATTTGTGATAGTGGCTTTAAGTACTTTCTAGAACTATAGGGTGGGAAAGGAATGAAAGAAAGAAGAGAGAGGGATTGGGGGGAGGGGAGGAGAAAGAGTAAGACCCTTGCAGAGTGGTACCTGGCCCACAGCAGGCTCTCAGCATCAGTGTCACTGAGACTGTGGACCGTGTATCGCAGGTGCTGCCCATGAGATGATCCTGGTGCTTTGGCATGGCATTGAATGCCATCAATTGCAGAACAAGAAGTCTACTCACTCCCATTCCTATTGCACTTCCATCCTGATTATAACAAGGAGAAAGTCTGGCTTTGACTGAAAAGGCAATTCAGTCAAATTCAGTCCCGGCCTGTCTTCAACATTCTCCCACCACCTGAAGTCTCCATTTCGAACAATGAAAGACCCGGCCTCAAGTTCACAACCTCAGCAGACAACAGTACTTAGCTAGAATTTAATGACACTGTGTACATTTTGTGGTATATATTCGGGGGTAATACCAAGCTTTTAAGATCATATTCATTTACATAAGAAACCAAGTTGATATAAAAATATTAAGTCTGTAACATGCAGATACAAAGATGATGTGCATGTGACCATGAGGGACTGCGAGGCCTCTCCAGCTTCCTTCTCCATGACCTCACAGAATCATTTCATCATTAGAAAGTGGATAATCATTTTGCAGGGTCATTTCAACAACTCTTTTACTGGTTGAAAAGGACTGGGGCATGCCAGGTTGCTGGCATAGGAAGGAAGATGTGGGGGAAGTGAGACAGCAGCCCAAGGGCTGGAGTAACATAATCTGGTAGAAATACATTTTATAAATGCCCCATTTCCCTCTTTAGTGCGAGCAAATGGCCTCAGACCTATCTTGCAGAACAGAGTGACAAATGAAAGGTGCATGCCCTGCCAATCAAAAAAATGCAATTCTGTAATGAATGGTGGAGAAAATAATTAAAATAAAAGCTGAAAAGGATTTCTGAGAGCAAGAAGCATTTAAGTGCATTGTTCTATTGCTCTGGCACATATGTTTGCTTTTTAAACTCAGCATGTTATGGGAGTGAATTATCATGCGTGCAGTGTGTGGTGCTGTACTAGGAGCTACGGATGAAGACATGGAAAGTCATGGTCCCTGCCTTCAAGGACCCACTGGGGAGGACATGTGGCTCCCCTCTTCCTTCCAAACTTGCCTCCCTCTTTTCTCTTTCATCTCTCGAGAATCTACCATGCCCTAAGCCATGGATTGGGTGCAAACATCCAATTCCACATAACCAATATATTATCAAGTGCCTACATATGCTTACTACTGTTTTAAGTGCTTTAGACATTGTGAAAAAAAGTCTACAAAGAAATGAGGAAACACGCTAACATCAGAGACAGAAAAGCACCACAGCTTATAAGTAAAACAGGACAGCATGGAAGAGAAAGCCCGGAGCTGCATGAAGCTGATGGCCCGGGACTGCCTCTCATGAACAAACAAGCTGTGCCCCCTCTTTCAAGATGCTCAGATGGGAAAAGTGCAGGACTGCACAAGCACAAGCCACGTGCTTGCTGCAGGAAGAAGGATTTCTGCCTCTGGGAGGAGGTGCTCAGCAGGGAGGGCTCTGAAGGATGAGGCAGCCTTTGTAAGTACGCAGCACAGTCCAGGGTATCAACAATCCAGCAAACACATCTGGCTTCGGAGTCAGCAGACTTCCTGAAATCCCTTCTTGCACATCTGTCCGACGAACAGGGGTCAAAATACTGACTTCCCACCTTGCTGGCCCCACGATGCCGGGGAAATTACTCCATTCTCCACATCTCTGTCGTGTCATCTACAGACCAAGCTAACCACTGCATTCTTCCCTTCTCCTTTGCATGGGAAGAAGGCCCATGGTCTACTGGAGGGAAGGGGCAGGGAGGCATGAGGGTGAATGAGGTCCACTCTTGCAGAGGTGAAGTAACACAAGCAGAGAGCAAGGTCCAACAGCACTGTGGAATCAGGAGGTGCAGAGGGGAATAATGGCCCACAGAGCCCTGGGAAGGGACCCCCCCCATACCTGTGACCCAGGGAGGCACAGCCAGAGCCTTAGAAAGGGCAGTGGCTGGGGGCACTTCTTCAGGGGCAACAGGCAGGGGATGTAGTGGTGGGGAACAGGGGAGATCAAAAGGCCCGACCTTGACCTTCCAGGGCCCTGGGGACCAGGCTGTTGTAGGAGGATGTGAAGACATGACGGTCCCCCAGCACGTGTGCAGAGCAGAGGTCTGGGGGATTCAACAGCGGGAAGCATCACAGTGGTTCCTGGTGATGGATGTTCTAAGAAAATACCACCATTTTGGATATAAGGCCTTGTAAATCCCTGCCCTTTATGGGAAATGTGGCTTTTAAACTGATATTGTCATTTACTGTCACCTCTGCAACGGTTCTCCCAGCAGAAACACCAGGGGCCATTTATCACTAAGCATGCTTTCCTGAGAGCAGACATTTACCACAATCTGTTTTCTGGTCTCTACTATCTGGACATACTTCTTGACTTCCTGGGCCCTCAAGGCCACTGGTTGAGTGGGGAGCATGCCCAGTGTTCTTTCCTGACCCCTGTGGTGTCTGTCACTGGCCTGGGACACAGCCTTTAGCAGGCCGCTTGGGGAACAACACTCTTTAACCATTAATGTGCCGCCTTTTATTTTACAAATTGAGATTTATTTTCATTAAACCCACTCTTTTGTTGTTGTTTAGTTTGATCACATAGTCTGGGTCATGCCTCTCTGCTTATCAAAGCTAGTTGTGCTTGGGCCCAGTTCTCAGCCCACAACGCAGCCTGTGGGTTGTCAAATCTCAGACTCACAGAGTAGGAGACACGATCTAGGCTCCTGGCTGTCAAATGGGTAAGCAGCAAAAAACTCTTCCTTAAATGAAACCAGGTAGGAGTAGGGAATGCAGAAAAAGGCAGGACAGATTCAACCCCATCAACCCCAGTGACCCCTAAAGAACTTCCTGGACCCCCTAGGGCTCTGAGGAAACCAAGGGAAAACCAGTAGACACGGTCCAAGGCTTTCAGTCCACGGCTGAGAAAACTGCAGGCCAGAGAAGGACAGCGTCAAATTTCCAGTTAGTGGCTAAGATCCCAATGGCAGGTCTGTTTTCCCTGTGAAATTCCTTCAGGATTTTAGGCAATTTTATGGCATCAGCCAGAAAAATGAAGGCAGTGCCATGTTCTAGAAAGTTCTAGGCTCTGTAGTCAGGCTGGGCGTGAATCTCAGCTCCAGCCCCTACTCACTGTGGGGTCTGCACAATCAACCACTCAGCTTCTGGGCGCCTCAGTTTCTGCATCTGTAGAAGATGCAGGGGAGCCACAGGGAGCTGCTGTGAGCATTCAGTGCCATGACACCCAGAAGGTGCCACTTCCTCAGGGGCATCCCTGATGCCACAAAGGGATGCCAAGGTCCCCTTACTTCTCAGTTCCAGAGTTCTTGTGCTTCCTTCTCAGAACTTGCCAGAATCTTGAATTATACGCATTTGTATAATTATTTGATATTTGCCTCTCTCCCTACCTAGAATGGGAAAGAGGACATTCCACGCAGGTGAGGCCATGTCTATTTTGCTCTGCACGTATCACCAGCACCCAGGACAGTGGCCAGCATGGAACAGGCGCGTCATAAACATGTGCTGAGCAAATGAGCTCATGAACCCAAAGGCACTGTGGCATGTGGCACTGTGGTGCAGTCTAATGCATGACCCACTGAGCCTCCCTCTGCCTCAGTAGTATGTGCAAAATGGAGAAGCAAAGCGCCCACCTGACAAGGCCCTGGTGAAGAATGAATAATTTACATAAAGCACTTAGCACAATGCCAGGGACCCAGCAAGTGCTTAATAAATGTTAGTTATCAGAATCGACAGCACAGTTAGCCATCAGAATATAAAAGGTCTCCTTCCTTCTCCAGCTTCACAAACTTACTCTGGATCAGAAGTACGGAGGTGAAAACACCACTTGTTCAGTCAATGCACAGAGTAGCAAAATAATTTCTACTGAGTTTAGAGGACTAAAGGGTTCACCTTTGGTTTCAGTTTCCAGGTCAGGGTGGGTCAGTGTGAGTGAAAAACCAAGGGAGCTGGCCACGTATGGCTCCCAGTGTGATATCCCTGGAGAAGGGGATATTTGCTCATTCAGTTCATCCATTCGACAAGCACTAACTGAGCATCTACTGGATGCCAAGACATGTTTGTGAGCCCTGGGAACAGAGCAGTGAAAATGCAGGCAGGAGTCCCTGCCCTTGTGGAGCCACCCTTCCTTCGTGTGCATGAAGCAAACACAGAAAATAAACTGTAATCATCCAGACAGTATGGTGCTGGCACAAAAACGGACACATAGATCAATGGAACAGAACAGAGAACCCAGGAATGGATACTCACCTCTATGGTCAACTAATCTTCGACAAAGCAGGAAAGAAAGTCCAATGGAAAAAAGACAGTCTCTTCCACAAATGGTGTTGGGAAAATTGGACAGCCACATGCAGAAGAATGAAACTGGACCATTTCCTTATACCACACACAAAAATAGACTCAAAATGGTTGAAAGACCTAAATGTGAGACAGGAGTCCATCAAAATCCTAGAGGAGAACAAAAGCAGCAACCTCTTTGACCTCGGCCGCAGCAACTTCTTGCTAGACACATTTCCAAAGGCAAGGGAAACAAAAGCAAAAATGAACTATTGGGACTTCATCAAGATAAAAAGCTTCTCCACAGCAAAGGAAACAGTCAACAAAACCAAAAGACAACCTACACAATGGGAGAAGGTATTTGCAAATGTCTTATCAGATAAAGGGCTAGTATCCAAAATCTATAAAGAACTTGTCAAACTCAACACCCAAAAAACAAAAAATCCAGTCAAGGAATGGGAAAAAACATGAACAGACATTTCTCCAAAGACAACATACAAATGGCCAACAGACACATGAAAAAATGCTCCACATCACTGGGCATCAGGGAAATACAAATCAAAACCACAATGAGATATCACCTCACACCAGTCAGAACGGCTAAAGTTAACAAGTCAGGAAATGACAGATGTCGGTGAGGATGTGGAGAAAGGGGAACCCTCCTACACTGTTGGTAGGAATGCAAGCTGGTACAGCCACTCTGGAAAACAGTATGTAGGTTCCTCAAAAAGTTAAAAATAGAGCTGCCCTCTGACCCAGCAATTGCACTACTAGGTATTTACCCAAAGGATACAAATGTGATCTGAAGGGGTATGTGCACCCCAGTGTTTATAGCAGCAATGTCCACAATAGCCAAACTATGGAAAGAGCCCAGATGTCCATCAACAGATGAATGAATAAAGATGTGGTATATATATATATATATACACACACACACACACACACACACACACACACACACACACACACACCGGAATACTACTCAGCCATCAAAAAGGGTGAAATCTTATCATTTACATCAATGTGGATGAAACTGGAGGGTATTAGGCTGAGCGAAATAAATCAATCAGAGAAAGACAATTATCATATGGTTTCACTCATAGGTGGAATTTAAGAAACAAAACAGAGGAGCATAAAGGAAGGGAGGGAAAATAAAATAGGAAATCAGAGAGGGAGACAAACCATAAGAGCTCTTAGCTTTAGGAATCAGACTGAGGGTTGCTGGAGGGGAGGTGGGTGGGGGGATGGGGTAACCGGGTGACGGGCATTAAGGAGGGCATGTGATGTGATGAGCACTGGTGTTATATGCAGCTGATGAATTACTGAAATCAACCTCTGAAACTAACGATACATTATATGTTAACTAATTGAATTCAAATAAGTTAATAAAAAAAGAAAAGCAGCAAGAGAAGTACATAATAGGCATGGTGTGTTGTAAGGTGAAATGTGCCATAGCAGATAAAGCAAAGAAGAGAGCTAGTGGACTAGGGACAGCCAGGGCGGAGTTTTAAATTTGGTGGTCACAGAAAGCCTCAAATAAAAGGTCACATTTGATAAAGATCAGAGGGATGTGAAGGGCTGTGCCTGCAGGTGGCCAGAGGAGATTATCCCAGGCACAGGGAGGCTGAGAGCGGAGACCTGAGTGGGGTGGGGAGGGCAGGTGCCTGGCTGGGGGAAGAACATCGGGGAGGCTGCCACGTGACTTCCAAAAACTTGGAGGAACAAGGGCGCTGCAGCTTCCAATTTAATTAAGCTCACTACAGCAGGTAAGCACTCCCCATTAAAATGTATTACATTCCAATGCAATGTTTGTGTCTCTTTGGATGTGAGCTTAACACAAAATTGCCGGGTGGTTAAGCATCCGCCAGCTTTGTCTGCGGCCCTCACGGGTATAACCAGGCTCCCTGCCTCCCACCAGAGTTTCATGCATATAAACCTTTCAAAGGATTTACAGGTCATTAGCCGTATTTCAGTTTTTATCAGAAGGAAGTATAATAGGGTACATCTCCCCAACAAATGATCATTTCCAAAGGGCTTTCGTCCACTGGATCTCATTTGCTTTGGCCTCCACAAAGCACGGAAGTGGGGCGCCTGGGTGGCTCAGTCAGTTAAATGTCTGCCTTTGGTTCAGGTCATGATCCTGGGGTCCCTGGATCGAGCCCCAAGTATGGCTTCCTGCTCAGTGGGGCGTCTGCTTCTGCCTCAGCTCCCCACACCCACTCCTGCTCTCTTACTCACTCTCTCTCTCTCTCAAATAAATAAAATAAAATAAATATAAAATTAATTTAAAAAAACAAGGGAGGGAGCTACTGTCCCCATTTTGCAGATGAAGAAACTTGAGGCTTTCCAACAACACCATCCTAGGAAGGGAAGGACCTTTTCCGACTTCCCACTTCCTGTCCAGTGTACAGGCACCACGTTCCTCCTTCCATTCCTCTTGAAGCATCCCTCTCCTTGAGGGCGGAGCTCATCCCTGGCTCATCTTCACATGTGGGAGGCTCACCCCCAGTCCCAGCTCACAGACGTTGGATTCAGAGACAGCAAAGGCTTTGCTGCTAGATCTGGGACTGTCAGGGTTGTGCTGGAGCTTACACTGGCTCACAGGAGTAGTTTTTCAGAAGAGTAGATTTTCAGAAATTTTGCAAGCTGGTTGACATCATGTTGTCGGTTTGAATTCAACCATGTCTTAGTCCGTTTGGGCTGCTATAACAGCATACCATAGATGGGTGGCTTATAAACAGCAGAAATTTCTTTCTCATGGTCCTGGGGGCTAGAAGCTCAAGTCGAAGACAGATTTGGTGTCTGGCAAGAGTCAGGTTTCTGGTCCATACATGGCATGTTATGGTGTCCTCACACAGCAGATGCGGAAGGGAGCTCTGTGGGCCCTCTTTTATAAAGGCACTAATCCCATTCAGGAGGGCTCCACCCTCATGACCTCATCACCTCCCAAAGGCTTCATCTCCTGATATCATCCCATTGGAGGTCAGGCTTCAACATATGAATTTGGGGAAGATACAAATATTCAGTCCACAGCAAGCCCTGACATGGAAATCAGCTAACTCTACAATTCAGGGCTTGCTGTCTTTCCCCGGGACACAGGTTGTTAAGGATTTATTTACTGCTATGTTATTGCTTCTAATCCCAATGCTGCCTCCTGTTAGCTATGTAGTTTTGCACAAATTATTTAGCCCCCTGGTCCTCAGTTTCTCCAACTGTAAACTGGGAATAGTAACACCCATCCCACGAGATGCTTCTGAGGATTAATCAAGATATATAACAGGAAAAGAGCCATGCAATGTAGGTGATCCATAAAGAGTGGTGTTACTAATATTATCAAGCATTGAAGAAGTGTGGGATGAATTTCGTAAATCCCCATGGGCCAAGGAGACTCCTAATTACAGAAAAACACATGGGAAACATCAGAGCAGTCAGAAATGGGCATAAGAAGGTGTCGTGGTGGGTCAGAAGATGAGGAGAGCAGAGTACCCCAAAGACCAACAGCAGGTCCGAGGTAAGTCTTTGCTCTTCCAAATGACCTTGGGCAAATCCCATGCCCTTCCTGATTGACTGCAGGATCCCCCATTCACCCACAGGGATTGTCTGATACACCAGGGCCCGTGCCCCGGGCCCAGCCCCACCTTCCGTGCTCCCTGTGTTTGCACGGCACGACCTCTGTCTCCTCACCGGGCAGTCCAAAATTTTGGAAATCTGTCATCTTGAAAGCACAAGCTGGAAGTTATGAGTGATGTTAACAAATCCTAGAATAGTAAAGTTTGTGAAAAGGATCCTGGACAAGACAGCATCACATCCTGCCCCCTTTATTAAGGCAGTTTCCATGGTGATGGAGCTTGAAGAGGTTATTACTTACTGGGAAAACCCCATGAGCATTTTCCATCTGTGTGTCCGGGATGGACCAGGAAATCACCTGACCCCAAGAACATGGGGGACATGAGTAATCTATATATTTTTAAAAATTATCCCAGGACCCCAAAGGACAGTGGCTACTCAAGATGTCAGGAAGAGAGCAGGGGAGCACGTCAACTATTGGCTTAATGTCTGTCCTCTTGCATCTGCAAGCTCTGTGAAGACAGAGAGTGACTCTGGCTCAGTGTTCTGTTTCCGATGCTGGCACGGTGTTTGCCATATCGCATGCAGGCCCTTAGCACGGCATGCATGAACTTCCTGGCCATCAGACGCTGGGAATACAGAGATGAATAAGATGTGGCCCATCCCCCAAGCAGCTCCCTCCTGATGGTGGCAACAGACCCGCAAGCAGATAAATGTGACTGAGCTGCCTTGTTCGATAAGAGAGTCCAGGAGAATGCACCCCCAGTTGGGGGCACGTCTGGCAGTGCCGAAGAAGCTCGATGGCAGACGTGAACCTGGCCTATAAATTGCAAGAGGGCAAGGTTCTCTTCATCCCCGTACCCTGAGAAAGTAAGACAGCACCTGGTACACAATAAGGGTCCAGTACATGCCTATTTAATGAATGGATACTTGAGAAAGGAGAAGCAGAAGTTCTCACAGTGAACAAAGGGAGACAGTGTTCTAGGAGGGAGAAACGGCTTGTGCAAAAGCCCGAGGGATGAAGACAGCAAGACGAATGACAGGTGCCACTCGTCAGTTGGTTGGGTTGGAACAAAAAAATGGAGCAAGATGGTAGCAGAGGTTGGTGTCAGCAGGAGAGACTAGCACAGTGTCAGACGCGGGGTCACGGAGAGACATGAAGTCTGTGGGTGTGGGGACGCCACTGCTGGGTTCTACATAGAGAGATGGGAACCTCAGGTTTGCACTTTGGCAAGATTCGCCCAGTGCCATGGGCTCAATGTTTGTGTCCTCCCCGACCGAAAGTCATATGCTGAAACCCCAGTGTGATGGTATTTGGAGATGGGGCCTCTGGGTGAGAAGTAGGTTATCAGGTGGAGCCCTCATGATGGGATTAGTGCCCCTTTAAGAAGGAACGAGAGAGGGGCGCCTGGGTGGCTCAGTCGTTAAGCATCTGCCTTCGGCTCAGGTCATGATCCCAGGGTCCTGGGATCGAGCCCCGCATCGGGCTCCCAGCTCAGCGGGAAGCCTGCTTCTCCCTCTCCCACCCACCCCCCGCCCCCACTTGTGTTCCCTCTCGCTGTCTCTCTCTGTCAAATAAATAAATAAAATCTTAAAAAAAAAAAAAAAGGAAGGAACGAGAGAGAGAGAAGGAGCTCTTTCTCCCCCTCACCCCATATGAGGACCCAGCAGGAACACTGCCACCTGCCCACCAAGAAGGCGGTCACCAGACCCTACCATGCCGGCATCCCGACCACCACTTCCAGCCTCCAGAACGGTGAGAAATACACTTTGTTGTGTACACCGCCTCGTCTATCAGAATCCAGGATGGCAGCCCGAAGTGACTAGGACACCCTAGTAGGGCAGAGTGGTGATGGACAGGGGGGGCTGAATATCAAAATGCCAGGTGGGAGGCTGTAGCAATAGTCAAGGCCAGCGATGATTATTTTTATGGAAATGAGGCTGCTCAGCAACTAGGGATTGTACGGGGCTTTTATCCTTCATCAAAGGTTCCCGGGGGGTGGAGGTGGGGGGGGGTGCCAGTCTCTGCCCTCCCCCCAAACTCCTTCCTGCCCCCCCTCCTTCAGTCAGAGCAGCCCCACATTTAAACACCTTACACAGTTAACTTTGGTCAAAGTCTCTGCACTTACAACCTCTAATTTAAGTGGTTCTTTCTTGGCTCAGAGTGGTGCGCTGAGATCTGTGTCTTGACTCGGTCCATCGCCACTCAGGGAAGCTTCTAGAAACACACACTGGCTATGAGGACTGTCTGAAATGATTGCAGGTTGTCTGTCCTCAATCTCTCCTGCCAGGTATTCATTTCCACAGTGACTTCAGTGGTTAAATGGGCAGGGGAGGCACCTGAGCAATTTTAAATGAAACATTTTAACAGCTAGTCTAGTAAATGTAGGCAATCCGGTAAGTGGAAACGGGTTTTGAAAATGAGAATGGGGGACTAAGTGAGTTGTGCAAGCAACGGAGGCCCGCCCGAGTGAGCAGTGCTAAGATGGTCAACACTACCTCCCGTCCTCCATCCAGTGGCCGCCTCTTGCCCGAGACCGTGCGGGCACCTGCTCCCTAGGACCCGTCTGGTCCTTCCAGCCGCTGTATGGCGTAGTATCCTTCTTTTCCCATTTTACAAGGAAGGGAACTGAGATGCAAAGAGAATCAATTTGCTCTTGAGGCCTCTATATTCCATGACCTGGCAGGCTTCAGCCCCAGAAGCTCATTTTCTCACAGCTCTGCAGACTGGAAGCCCGAGCTCAGGGTGCCCACATCGCCGGGTTCTGGTGAGAAGCCTCCTCCTGGCTTGTAGACAGCAGCCTTCTTGCTGCGTCCGCACGGGGCGGAGAGACACTCTTCATCTTCACAGGCCACCATCTGTTCTGTTCGGCGCCCCACCCTAATGACCTCATATCACCTTAATAGCCACCTGAAGGCTGTCCCCAGATACGGTCACACTGGGGAATAGGGCATCAATATATGAATTGGGGGGCGGTGGGTACTCGGTTCAGTCCATTGCAGCCTCGCAGAGTGTTAAGAGGCAGGGCTGCCATGGGAACCCAGGGGGTCAGACTCAGAGCCCGAGTGCTGAAACACCCCCCCATCTCCCTCCTACCCTCCTCTTCCCCCACCTCTCTCCTGCCCTCCTCACCCCCCCTTCCACCTCTGCAGGGCTCCTGCTAATGCACCACCCTCACCCTCCTATGGGTGTGATTTCTCATTCCTTTCCCTTTGTCCCCCGAGTCTGAAGCCCTAGAGAGCAAAACAGCGGCACTTTAGAACAGGTGAAAGTATTGCTCTTGACAACAACTTGGATCATCACAGGCTTGGGAGCACACATCATTCATTCCTCAAAGGCAAAACTGCCATGCAAATCATCAATGCCCAGCCTTCACCCTCTCAGTTATAGAGCATGTCAGCAAAAAAGCAGAAGAGGCACGGTGAGGATTTCCAAGGCTGCAATAATTCACTCTCCTTGTAATGAGATGAAAAGCTGACATATAATTAATGCAAAGCGGCGGTGTTCTTATGAACCCATCAAGCAATTCCCCACTCTGCTCCCTTCCAGCAGGGGCAGAGAGATGGCCAAACAGAGGCCTGGCAGGAGGGTCTCCGTGCAGGGGGCAAGGGCTGGGCCTTCTCACGGCAGCTGTGGGGGAGGGGCTGATGCCAGACAGCCTGGCTTCGGTCCCATCTCCTCCACTTACTCGCAGTGGGACTCAGTTACCCCATCTGTATAATGGAGACAGTAATATTAGGATAACACTAGGAAACCAGCGAGGCTGTTAAGAGGACTAGGGAAGTTAGGGATACTTATCAGTAAATGTTAGAGGTCATTTCCCTACAAAACTGAAAACCTCAGGGCACAGTGGGATGGTGTTGAGTTTGAATCACAGTTCGATTGATTCAGGCAGGCAATGAGCTGCTTTGAGCCCTGCTTTCCCTCTCTGAGGAAGGGAGCCCACGGCCCTCACCTTGCAGCAGGTGACGGGCTCCGACCACCTGGCAGGCACACTACGGTTTCCCAGAAACAGGCTCCAGTCTCCCTCTGCGGGTCTCCATCTCCTCCCTCATTCTGGGTTCCAGAGACGCAGGTGAGACCCACCTCCTGCCCCTCCCCTGCTGCTTTGGGAATGGGCATGTGACCCGAGCCAGGTCCATCCCCCCCATGCCCTTCATCCTCTGCTGGGGTTGTTGGGCTACCAGAGGTCAGAGCAAGCAGTAGTCAGCGAGAGCCACGGTAACCCCGGGGGGAAAGCCAGAGAGAGGCAGAGACCAAAGCCGCAGGAATTCTATGCTTCTTCACCATAAAACCCGAGAAATTCTGTTTTGCGCTGAAGCCAGTTTAAGTTTCTGCCCCCATAGCTGGATAAATCCTGAGCCATACCGTGTGCGAAGGAAGTGCTCACGACTGACCGACGGACTGAGCGGCACTTCACCGCTGTTCGCTCAGAGCCAGCAGGGACACTGTCCATCTGTTTATCACATAGTCCCAGACACACGGACTTATAACCTCTTACAGTGGGCAATATTTTCATTTACAGAAAACATACCTTCCTATCCCTCCCTCTCAGCTCGTTCTCCAAACAGCCCTAGCAGTAAGCCAGAGCATTAGTTTTCTTTTTTTTTTTTTAGAGTGAGGGTGGGGAGGGGCAGAGGCAGAGGGAGAGAGAGAATCTCAAGCAGGCTCCACGCCCAGCGCAGAGCTTGACACGGGGCTCGATCTCACGACCCTGAGATCATGACCTGAGCCGAAATCAAGAGTCGGACCTTTCACCGACTGAGCCACCCAGGCGGCCCAGCTAGGACATTATTATCATCATTAATGGGTGACAGTTCGAGATGCGACTCCAAACTCTGGCAGCTGTTCACTCCCTCTTGCTCACAATGGGGACGCAACGCCATGGGGCCCAACAACTGTAGAGAGCTCCCTCCCTTACCCCTCACAGTCCCGTAATCATGGGTGTGTGACATTAACCCGTGTCTAGGAGCACATAAACAGCATGGAAAGGCGGTGCCTTCAGAGGGACTGCTCCAACCTAACCCCCTCCTTCAACACGCATCACGCGTCTGGGCGTGCACCCAGACCCCTCGCTCCACTCTAAGGAGTCCTCTGGAAGGGGTTATTTCCCACAAACCACCGAAGTGTTTGGATCACTGCCTGGAGACACAGAGAACTTGCACTTGTTTCTCAGGCTCGAGCTTGTAACACAGAGTTAGGCTTATCCCCATGGAGACGCCCAGGTGTGAGGCGTCTGCCAGGCGTACTGTGGTTTTCCCAAGCAGGACAACTCATGTTGCCTTGGTCTATCACCCTTATTCGGGGTGCCTCTGAGCATGGAGAGCAATGGAAATAATGGGTGGTAGCCTATTAGGAATATGCACTAGACTAGACTTTCCCATTGGGGGGTCACTAATGGTGCTCAACTGAGGTGCAGAATGAAACGGCCAGAATGTGTTTCCTAGAACAGCCTGTTCTGCCCCCTTCAACAAAACCAAGCTCCGGGGGCACTGAGCAAGTACCTCCTCTAATATGTCTGTGACTGTGTCAGACTCCCAGAACCAAAGGACCAAGAGAGCCCCTGCCTTCAAGGAGCAAGCGATTCCTCGGTAAGCCCAGAGATTGGGGTTCGGGCTCACTGTGGGAAAGGCTGTGCTGGGTGGGTCAGGCACAGAGCAGATGGAGACGGTGAGGGGCACTCAGCTGGCCTGCGGGTTAGGGAAGGCTCCTGCCCCAAGTGCCTCCTAAGCTGGATGAAAGGAATGTGCGGGATTCGCTTAGAGGAAGTGAGCGCAGTGCGGTGCGGCACGGGGTGGAGGGGAGATGCTGGTGGAAATTTCACGGAGAGGAAATGTCATTGCAAAGGCACAGGGGCAGGTAACCACCGGCAGGTGGCATTTCAAGGATGCCAATTTAAAGCAGAGAAAATAGCCGGGATGGGATGCAGAGAAAGTTCTAGAACATGGATCATGGCCTGCCTTATGGGCCAGATTCAGAACTTGGAATTTAGCCTATCCATACTGGCCAGCCATCCTGAGGCCTTCTTGCCATCAACACTACGGGCGACATTTTTTAAAAAGCTAAAGTCCCTTCTATTTGGCTTTCTCTTACAGCATCCCGCACGTTTCCTCAGAAATACGAAAGCCTTCTCTTCAAAATCTATTTTCAGCTCTGATTCGTCAGGTAAGAGAACAGAATTAAAATTAAAAGTGAGCAGATGCTTCCAGATTTCATGAAGGAATGTACTCCACAAAATATCCATCAGAGAACGTAACTCTACAGAATATTCCAGAGTGTCTGCATCCAGAAAGTTTCACTTCTCTCTACCAGGCAGAAGCTCCCTTTCAGCAGAGTGGGCTTTGCACGTGGCTCCGCGGTGAGGATGCCCCCGGAACCCCGCATGCAATCACTCACCACAGGTTGACCAAGAAAGGGTGCTCCAGCCCCTGCATGATCTGGAGTTCCCGGAACACGTTCCGAACCTCGTCCCTCTCGATGCATTTCTGCTTGTTCATGTACTTCATTGCGTACATTTTCTTCGTGTCTCGCTTCTGCACGATGCATACCTGAGTAACAGCCAGAGGGGAGAACATTCAGGCCAACATTTACCAAAAGAAAAAAAAAAAAAAGGCGGCCCCTCCCTGCACGTCGACCTCTGGGTTTAAACCTCTGTTCTGAGAAGTTGCTAGCAGAGCGGCTCTGGCCACGCCACAACCTCTCCGCATCTGCAAAACCGAGGAGTTGGACCAGATCCACCTGTTCCTCAGACACCTACGCGAAGCATTAGCTGTGTGCTAAGTGCTGGAAAAGGAGCTGCAGGTACAGAACACGGAAGGGGCAGCCGTGCCCTCAAGGGGCGCACAGACCGGGAGGAAAACAGACAAACGCACCAATGTCCGCAGCGCGGAGGCACGTGCCGTCGGTGCCCACTGTATCCGCTGGCCCTCCCCACCTGAGCGCACACCTGCCTGCTAGCCTGGCTTTTCTCTGCTCAAGGACTCTCTCTGCCATCAGTGCCCACTTGCTGCCCAGGCAACAGGCCGGCGATGCCAGAGAACAAGGCCGGCAGGGCCACATCTGTACCCCAGGACTCTCGCCCGTTCCGCGGGGTAAGTCTGAGAAGTGGCCCACGGGGCACCCGCCTTGACGGCACACCCTTTACTGGCAGTCTTCCTGCCTCC
Organism: Halichoerus grypus; assembly: GCF_964656455.1. Classification (NCBI taxonomy): domain Eukaryota; kingdom Metazoa; phylum Chordata; class Mammalia; order Carnivora; family Phocidae; genus Halichoerus; species Halichoerus grypus. Next base: position 5,707,569 of record NC_135714.1, read on the forward strand.
CCTCCCCTGACTCACTTCCCAACTCACCTCCCCGTGCTGTTTCCACCTCTCCAGCGCCCTGACTCGAGTCCTCGCCTTGCACCCTGCTCCCAGGGATCCCCAATCTCAGGCACTGGGGGAGCAAAGGCGGAGCGTGACGCCATGATGGCAGCTCCTGGGTACCGAGCACTTTACTGAGGGCCAGATGCTGAGCAAATGCTCTCCCTGACGATCCACTCAAGGGCCTCTCCAATAAATCTTCCGTCTTCCCCCAAGCACAGGAAGTGGCGGCCCTGAGCGTACTAATTAGCGCGCCCAGCATCCAACAAGCCCCTACGTGTCAGGACAGAGAGTCAAACCCAGACAGTCTGACTCTGGAGTGAACCCCTTGCCGGGGCTGCGGGGGGCAGGTGGGAGGATGGGCCATCAGGGAGGGCTCCCTGGAGGAGTTTGTGCCAGAGCACGAGCACAGAAGGATGGAACGATGGGAAGGAAGAGGCTTCTAGGGAAACGGAAGAGTGTACAGGAGGACCCGGGGCCCGAGGACACGCGGCAAGGAGTGCGGTGCGGCGGGAAACGTTCTTGTGCACCGTGAACAGCTAACAAGGGCTGTATTAGCCAGTCCTCCCGAAGACTTGATGACGTATTGGCCTTACTTCCTCAGGCCACCGTAACACAGAGCCACAGCCTGGGCGGCTTACCACAAGACGCCTACCGTCTCTCAGTTCTAGAAGCCAGAGGACCAAAGTCAAGGCGTCAGCAGGGCCGTGCCCCTCTGAGGCTGCAAGGGAGGGTCCTTCCTTGCCTCTTCCGGCTTCTGGTGGCAGCCGGCGCCCCTGGGCATCCCTGGGCTTGCAGCAGGCACTTTGATCTGGCCTCTCTGTCTCGTGGCCTTCTCCCCTCTGTGTGTCTGCATCTCTGTGTCCAAATTTCACCTTCTTCTTAAGGATGCCGGTCATTAGATTCAGGGCCCACTCTACTCCTGTATGACCTCATCAGAACTAATTACATCTGCAAAGACCCTATTCCAAATAAGCTCCATTCTGAGGTTCCACGAGGAGGTGAATTTTGGGTGACACTATTCAACCCCGTACAGCTAGCTATTACTATGGTCCTCGTTTGTCAGATAAAGGGAGAGAGGCACAGGGAGGCTACAGACCCTCCTCACATCTCTGGACTCAAACCCAGACCCTGCCTCCCCAGCAGGTACTTTCCACCAACATGCTTCCTCCCTGAGAACAGGGCACTCGAGACAGAAGGCCAGGGATAAGATCATGGGCCTGGGCTCCCATCTCAGGAGCTTGGGGTCTTCTCCAGAGTACCACATTGCTCCTCTGCTGGAAATCAGACTCCTTTTAGCTCTGACATGCCATGAATGTTTGAGGCAGATGCAAGACAATGGGGAGAGCCTGAACTCCAGCTCACGCTTCGCTTCTGCTTCCCTGAGTCCGTCTCTGGCTCTGTCTGAACGGAGTTAGCCAGGCCCACCCTGGACCCCTGGAGGGGGGAAACGATATGAGACTACAGGAGACTGAGGAAGTAGAAGTGCCCAGCATATCAGGGAGTGATAAATGTCCTGAATCTTAATGTCTTAAACAGCACATTTCATGCCCCCTCCAAAAGGAGGTTCTTCCAGGCAGTAAAATCACCGGCATGAGACTGAAGGTCCATGGGGTCACATTTCCTCCTGACCTGCTGGGGCGGTTGAGTGGAGCCCTCCACACTGCAGAACCAAGGAAGTGGGGACACTTGGGAGCAGCCCCCAGGCTTTGTCTCAGGCAGGTGGCTGAGGCACAGAGAATGGAATGAACAAAACCAGAGAGGAGGGGAAGGGCAGGGGAAGGGCAGCCTTAGTAACTGGTTGAGCAACTATTCTCAACAAGAGATGTCCACGTCCTCACCCCCAGAGCCCGGGAATGTGACCTTATCAGGATAAAGGGCCTTTGCAGATGTAATCAAGAGTCTTGAGATGAGATCGCTCTGGATTAGGGTGGGCTCTAAATCCAACCAGTGTCTTTATAATAAGAGAAAAGAAGCAAGAAGACCCAGAAGAGAGGGGGATGTGACCGTGTAGGCAGAGCTGGGAGAGATGACACGTCTACAGACCGAGGAACCCCGAGCATTGCTGGCAACCCCCTAAGAGAGAGGCACACACATGCATCCTCCCTCGAGCCTTCAGAACCCTGAGATCAACTTCTGCTCTAAGCCACCAGCCTGTGATTCTTTGTTACGGCGACCAAAGAATACCGAACAGTCTGTCCCTGTTCCTCATCCACCTGCGGCTGACCGACTCGGCCAAACGCCTCTGTGACCCTGACTCTCCTGCACGTGTGTGTGTGGGAGGACTGACCCTCCCAGGTCTACGGTCAGCTCTCCATGGAGCCCAGCCCAGCATGTGGGCCACGCAGACACCCAGTAAACGCGGGCTGGTGGGTGATGGATGGATGGATGCCTGGAACCCAACCCTGAGCCCTGAAACAGGGGGCACTGAGTGCACTTGGCTCCCACAGTCCGTGTTTCCCAGGACCCCACATTCCAGTCCAAACCCACGCCTGTGTTCTCTCCACGTGAGTCCCTGTGAGCACAGGAATTTCTGCTATTTAGAGTCTAATGCGTGAAATTTCAGACGGGAAAATTTCACTGTCGTAACTTCCTAAGCGGACGGTCCCACCTCTGGTCTGGTCTCTGCAGGTGTCCTGCTGCCGAGTGGGTACTTCTGAAAAATGGAACTGGAAAGATGGGATCCTTCAAGGGCTTTCTCTCCCCTTCCGGAAACATTCAAGGTGTGTATCTCGGCATTCCAAGCCCTCCCTGCCTACGTTAGCTCTGACACACACAGGTGTGGGCACACACATGCACACACAGCACAGAGAGCACACACACACAACACTCGCGCACACACACAAATCCACACCACATACGAATACACCACGCCAGCTATCTCAAACCCTTTAGGACTTCTTTAGAATTCCTCCACCCCCAAACTGCCTTCTACCCTTTTTGCCTCCTCCCCTTTTTGCCTCCTCCCCCGCCCTCTCACCCTCTAACTCTGTGCCCGTTCATTGCTTTCTTTAGGAAGCTTCCCTTTATCCTTGAAGTCCATATTTAGACCCTTCCCAATGGGCTCCCAGAGCCCCTATTTTTAGCAAGCTGCTTCACACACTGGATTATGAATCCTGTGCTGTTTCATATGCTGGATTATGAAGCTTGCGCTCCTTCCTAGCACTGGATTATAAATCCCTGTTTACTGTCCAATGGTCAGAACCCAGGCATCATGAAGGCAGGGGCCAGGCTGCCTGGTTCCCTATCGAACCCCAGACTTTCAGGGGCTCAGACATGTGAATTCACCACCTTGGCCCGGGACTCCTGGCAGGAGCATCTTCTGTTCCCTCTGCTTAGAATACCCTCTGGCAGGCTTCCCCGGGCGTCACTCCCTGAAGGCATCATGGCCTCCTGATCCCAAGGCCTCCCTGACGCTGACCTCCAGGCCTGAGGCAGAGGCCACAGAGGAGCTGGATTTCCTTGACAACCGTGTCCACCATGCCCTGTGTGGCCGCAAGTGGGTCAGCATCCTTCGTGCCACCATATTAACAATGGAAGAGGAAGGGCTTCTGTTCCTCCAAGCTCCCCATCCCATGGCAACCTCGTGATGGAGGGAATCTGTTGAAAGCTCATGAGCTCATGGCAGGTGCTCCAGAGGCCAGGTGAGCACTCCTCTCCACCAGGTGACTGCCCAGGTCCTGGGAACCTCTAACTTCAAAAGAGAAGAGCTGGGTTCCCAGCAGCACCACAGCGCCATACAGCACGGCACAGATTTCCAGGAGAAATCACAACCAATGAGGCAGAGAGTGAGCAGTTTGGCCAACGCCGCCCAAGCTGCCAAAAGGCAAACACTCAATTAGCATTCTTCATTATTCTAATTCAATTAGGAACTGATGGTATCACTATGAATCACAATTTGTTGGGACGGATAAATAAATGCTAGCTAGCGTGGATTTCAGGTGACTTGCCGGAAGAAAGGCACGTGTCACGCAGACTTCTCCACAGGGGAGTGGAGAAGGGGACCGATGCATGTTGCAAACCTCCACAGCCCCGGCGTCCGGGGGTCTCCAGTCCCACTTCACATTCAGATTGCTGGTGATGTGGGTTCTGCAGCACACCCAGGGGTCTGGGAGGGCCCTGGGGTTTTGTGGTTTTTAAAAGGTCCCCCAGAAAGTCTGATGTGCAGGCTGGTTGAGATCCCTTTGCTGGGCTCCAGGAAAGTCCCTGTCTGGCTGCATCTTCAGTGGCCTTGACGGTCAGTACTCTAACCTCCACCTTACAGCTCAGGCAAGCCAGCCTCTGGGGTTCAGGGGACCCCAGAATCAGAGGTCAGAGCTGAGCTGGGAACCCAGAGCAATGCGGGTGCAAAGGCTGGCCCTGCCCTTCCATGAGACCCCTGGGGCCCCCCTGGTGGGACTCAGCTAATCTCTCTTCTGCCCACCCACCCCCAGCTACAATGCACTTGGCAAACCCTGTTGAGTGAATATACTGCCATGGTGTGCATTAAAGCATACTGGTTATGCTTGCAGGAGTGAGAGTCTGGGAAACAACCAATGTGGGGACAAGCAAGAAAAAAAATCGGATAAAATAGATTCACTAAAGAGAGTGATCATGCTGGATACAATTGTTCAAATATCCTACGTGATAGGAAAACTGACTTTGGCAGACAATGATTGTGAACTGCGTAATATGCATCCTCCCCCGTCTTCCTCTATAATAGGACAATTTTCTTCAAGGAGGCAATGCGATCCATTAAATACTCACTTGCAGCCAGAGGATGCCATAGTTCTGGCCAATAAGATAGTAGTCTGCAGGAGGCTTTTAGGAAGTCTTGCTTTCTGGATAACAGGGAATAGCTACAGATGATCCCAATTTCTCCCCTTCACTTTTCTTGACCTTCCTATCTTGAATACATATGTAATGTCTGGGGATGCAGCAGCCCCTCGTGACCATGAGGCCAAGGGCATCTCAGAGATGCTGAACCTGTTATTGTGGAGTCACCTACCTTCAGATTTCTTGTTAATTGAGAAAAATAACCCCTCTTTGTTCAAACCACCATAAGGCAGACTTTCCGTTTCTGGCTGCTGAGAACATTCCCATCTGATACACAAACTATACAGTCATTTTTCTTTTTCTCTTTCTTTTTTTAGCTAAACAAATAAAAAGAAGATTTATTGGCTTATATAACTGAAAAGTCCATGGGTAGAGAGCAGAAGCTGGATCTCAGTTAAAGGGTTCACACTATCATCCAGATTCAGTTTCTCTCCACCCTCTACTCTGCCTTCCATTGTGTTGGCTTCATTCTCAGGTGCCATGTGGTACTCCCCAGAAACCCCAGGCACATTCATTTCTTAGCCAAAGACATGCGACTGAAATGGTCCAATCAGAGTGGATCCTGCGACTTGTGGAGAAACAACAGGGAAGAAACTATGACTCTTCTACTAAACTTGAATGTACAGTCATTTTTCATAGCACAGAAGGCCCATGTGGTCTCTGACCAATGGTGGCCTCGCTGGAGTAATCAAAGGTTGGCCTCAAGAAAAATACTCATCTGGATGAATATTTTACTCAGCAAACAGTTATGAAATGCCTGCCATGGGCCTGGTACCACGCTAGCTATGAAGATAGGGCATGCACCGCCTGCCCCACCACCACAAACTCAAAGTTAACGGGATAAGCAGACAATATTCAAGAATAAAAGCCAAGGTCGTTCACCATTAGCCACTGGGCCCTCCATGGCCTGGCCCAACCTCCCCTCTACACATATCTGTTTCTCTCCTCCCAGCTCGCTTCCCACACTGGCTTCCATGCCCTTCTGTGTCTGCCCCACCCTTCCCCATGTGTCCCAGTCTTGGGTCCTCACCTCCACACCTCCTCCAGGCTCTGCTCGTGAGTCACTTTATCAAGTCGGCATCCCTCACCTCTCCATGGGAGAGAGCTAACCCCTCCTCAGTCCGCATGTCCTCTACCACCTGGCCAGCTCCTGTCATTGATCATGCTTTTTGGTTGGTTTGTTTATCCACTGTTGGTCTCCCCTCTGTGTCATAAACTCCATGATAATAAGAATTTTTCTCTCTTTTGTTTGTGGCTCCATCCTCAGTAACCAGAACAGTGCCCGGCACATGGCAGGTGTCTGATTGATAAGTGTGGCTGGCTGAGGGAATGAATGGATAATTATGTAGGAAAAGGCAGTGCTATGGAGGAGGTGAGCACATGAGGCTAAGAGACCCAGAAGAGGGATCCTAACCAGGTAACGGATTAGGGAAAGGCATTCTGGAAGAGACTGTTTCTGAGTCATCAAGGGTTGGCTTCATGGGACGGAGGTGTAGGGAGGAGAGAGAAGGAAGTGTATTACCACAGCCCCTCTGGAAGTATAAGGAAACAGAACACACGTTGGTGCATGTTAGCATGTGTTAGCAGCTTTCTCAACTTGCTCATCTGTAAAATGGGGCTAGGAGTGTACTTAATGGGTTGTCACGAAGGTTGCATGGTAAAGCACTTTCTACATTATTTATTAATGCTGTGATTATGATCACCATTCATATGTGTTCTGAAGGTAGGAGCAGAGGATGTCATAGAGATGGGCAGAAGTGGCCCAAGAAAGACCTCAGGAACAATTTCACAATTGTCACGATAGGTAATTTTATGTGTCAGCTGGGCTAGGTCACGGTGCCCAGATATATGGTCAAAGGTCCTTCTGGATGTGTCTGTGAAGGTGCTACTGAAGGGTTTTAAAAGTGGATCTAGGTGTACAATTGTGACTGAATGGATGAAGGACAGAATAAACAAGCAATATGGAAACTTGGGGTTTGGGGAGGAGGGGAATTCTTTCTGACGGCAGGGTGGAGGAGGCTTGGGAAGCAGTCCCAAAAGCTGATCCTGTGTTTTATAAAAAAATTAATGCCACTGCTTACATATACCCTGACCCCTCCGCTCCCCTGAGTCACAGGGGAGACCACAGTGTCAGGAAATGCCCCCCAAAAGGGCCTCTGAGGGCCTTAGTGCTAGAAATGTGTCCTTTCGGGTGAAGCAAGTTGGAACCACTCCATGGGCGTGAGAAGGCCTAACATGCTCATCTAGAGGACGGAATGAGACATCCTTATGGGAAGATGTCAGGAAATGCAGGAGACCAGTGAGGTCTGTCAGATTGGTTGGTAATGGGTCATTTGCTCTGGTCAATGCTTGAAAGCCGTTCACGAGTGAGCCTGCATTTCCTGTGATATTTAGCTCTTAATAAAGCAATCCCCAGGAGCCAGCAAATTCCTCCCAAGTATGCCTCAAGCCAAACACGACCTAATTAATATGAAATGAATAAATATTTCATTAAAAAGAAATGGATTCCATCTTTTATAAAAGATGTCTGTGCAAACAATAAAGGCTTCTAGTAAAAGCACCATGTTTAAGAATTCTAAAAACGATTCTTATGTGAGAGGAGGAGCTCACAGGCGCAGGAAGTTAGGCGGCTTGCCCAGAGTCACCTGCTTGAGCCAGAATTCCAACTCAGCTCTGTCAGACTCTGGAGTTGTATCTCTCTAACCTTCGTGCTATAAACTGATTAACTTGTGCATTTTCAAAGAGAGCAACCATACATTCCGAGTCCTCACTGAGGCAGACATGGTGCTGGCTGAGCATCTGACACACATCTGCTGTTCCTTGCCCCACTGTTAACTGTCCCTGCCACAGGACCTTTGCACCTGCTGCCCCTTTTGTCCATGATGTTTCTTCCCTCAGATCTTCACATGGTCTGTTTTCCTGTCAGCAATCAGGTCTTAGCTTAAATGTCTCCTTCTCAGACCTTCCCTGTTGCCCTCTCCTCCAAGGAAAGCTTAGTCTTACACTCCCAGGTTGCTGTTCTATGCATTTTCTGCAGAACAATGATCATCACTACGTCACTGTGTTTGTTTAATGTTTGTGCGTTAGTCTCTGTGGCATCAGGGGCCTTGTCCAGCTTGTTCATCACACCATCACAAGTTCCTGGAATAATGCCAGGACAACAGCAGTTGCCATCAACATTTACTGTTTGATTTCTGCTGTGTGTCCCACCATGCTACCATTATCTTGGAGGCCCAGCACTTTAAAAGATAAAAAAAAAAAAAAAAAAAAATCCAAAACACTAAAAAAAACAAAAAACAAAAAAAAACACCTAAGTCAAACGTTTCTAACATTCAAACTTATAAACATATATAGAAAATCAAATCTGTTTAATTCCAGAACGGATTTATTACAGTCTGGTCACTAAATTGGTTAGTCTGCTATTAATCAAATATATAAATATTTTTTACACCACAAATTTACATGCAGATGAAAGTCTGGACTGTGGAATGAGACAACTAATAACATGCTTGGATATGGAAGTGATCATCACTGCATAGTAAGGCAGTGTGGAGTCTGGGATGATCATTTGTGCAAGTCCGGCTCAGTCTTATCCAGAATCTTCCTTTGAGGGACATAAAGAGCTATTATCATATAACTCTGTGTCACTCTCTATTTTATGGGCAGACTGCCTCTGGATATTCCATGAATTTTAATTAACTCCTGTTTATTTTGCTTCAACCTTGCGGCTCTTTAAGCAGAGGGCCCAATGGCTAATCCAAGAAAGACACCTGTGAAGCAAACTGTTCAGAATGTTCTGCCAAAGGTTCCTCTTCCTTTCTTGAAAATAATTATGCCCTCTTGACTTCAAAGTTAACTCAGAGTGGAACACTTCCCCCTGCACTCTCTCTGCCGGCACAGAAGAAAACTTGGACTGGCTCTGTCGTTGAAGGGTCAAGGGGTGCATGCGGAGGGTGGAGAGGGAGGCCGCAGAGGGACGGAGGGAGCTGGAGGGCCCATCGTGAGACACAAATCTGCAGCAGGTGAGACAGGGGTGCGCTTCAGGACCCCCACCCAGAGACAGTCAGGTAAACAGTCAGCCAACCCCATTGGCTGACTGATTAATTGTCAAGTTCCTCATTCACTTATATATATTCATGCATACATACGTGTCACGTACATAGCATAGATATATACACATATATGTATAGGTAAATACACACTGCTTGCTGGGTATGTACATACATACATGTGTATATGTGTATATGCTGTTTGATGGGTGTACGTATAGATGTATAATCCGTATACCTATGTGTGTATCTATCTATATACTATGTGTATATATATATATTGCTGTACATCATATGTTTTACCACTCTATATTATATATAACTTCACCAATATATTATAGCATAATATATATTATAGTATATTATTAGCATATTATATGGTAGAATACTTACACTAATATTATATATGATATAAGGTATATACTGTATATATAAGAGCAGTATACAGATACTGTTTACAGGGTATGTATTATATATGTGTACATAAACATATACTTTGTGTGTGCATACACATACTGTATGAGTGTATACATATGCATATGTATCTATAGATGCGTGTGTATCTATGTGCATCTACATGCACACATGTGTACATATACTGATTACCGGGTGCATGTGAAAATATGCACATACATATATGTGTGTGCATATATATAGATACTGCTTAGTGTCTCTGTATGTGCATCTCTATATACCGGCTTAGTGGGTGGCACAGTATGTATAAGCCTTTTGCATATACGTGTGTACATAATATATATGTGTATATATACTGTTTAGTAGGAGTTGGGGATATAACAGTGAACAATGAGGAAACACTGCTGTCCTCACAGAGCTTATATTCTGGTGCATGAGACCAACAACCAAGAGCACACATGAATAAACACATAATGGGATCCCAGGTAGTGGCAGGTGCTCTGAAGCAGGGGACTAGAACAGGTAGGGGATATGGAACACTTGGGGGTGGGTGCTCAAGTGGGGTGGGTATTCAGGGAAGACCCCGAGGGAGCGGACACTTAGGCAGAGATGTGAGATGTGTATGGTGTGAGTGAGGCTTGCAGAGCCCAGGAGAGAGCAATCAAGCCGAGGGGGCAGCAAGCACACAGATCCTGAGTCAGAGTTAAGCTCAGCATGTTCGAGAGACAAGAAGGACTGTGTGGAATGGGCGGGAAGACAGAGGAGGTAGAGAGGGGTGTCAGGGGAAAAAAAAAAAAAAGTGAGCCAGACTGTGGGGCCTTGCGGGCCGGCACGGAGAGACTGGCGTTCGCTCTGAGCAGTAGGGTAATGGCGGGACATTAAAGGCAGCAACCGCATGCTCGGATTTATGCTTGATCACAGCGCCAGCCACCATGTGGACAGGCTCTCACTCCTCCTCCTCATCCATTCCCTAAGCAGCATTTATCGGGCCTTTGCCACATGCCGAGCCCTGAGCCTGGCGCTGATGGACGGGGCAGGTGAATATGACCAGTCCCAACCTGTCAGGACTCAGTCTGATGGTGAAGGCGGACCACCCTTCAGCCAGACGTGCTGTGAGATGACCAGGCGAAGCTAAGAGAACCAGACCTTCCCAATATGTCCCTCCAGGTGGCCCAAACCTTCCCAGAACCACGCAGGGAAATGCCAGCCACCCCGGCCTCAAGAAGACACAAAGGCATTTGAAAATACCAGCCACACGCCAGGTACGGTTCTGGGGGCCGCACGGCCCCTGCCCCTTATTTTCACATTAAATCTTTTTTTTTTTTTTTTAAGATTTTATTCATTTATTTGAGAGAGAAAGTGTGAGAGAGAGAAAGCATGAGAAGGGGGAGGGGCAGAGGGAGAAGCAGACTCCCCACTGAGCAGGGGGCCCGATGCGGGGCTCGATCCCGGGACTCCAGGATCATGACCTGAGCCGAAGGCAGACCCCTAACTGACTAAGCCCCCCAGGCACCCCTTCACATTAAACCTTTAAGAATACTATGGGCATTCTTTTCAGAAGAGCAAACAGAGGTCTGCAGAAGCTGTGTGATGGGTCCAAGTTCACATGGCCAGAAATAGCAAGGCCAGAATCTAGGCCCAGACTTCTCCATCTCAAAAACTCATGCTCTCTCTTCTACGCTCTGCTGCTTCCAAAACCAAACATCCATGCTGTTGGACCCTGACGGGGATTCTCCTCCTGACCACCACAGTTTCCACTGATATGCGTTTGATGAAAGCTGGTTTCAATCTAACTTCTGCGTTTGGGCGGGACGTGTGGAAACAAGACCCGCTGTGGGTGGCAGTGATGCCCTCCCTGGGCCTCCGAGTCATCCTACATGTAAAAGGGAGGTAATAATGCCCAGCACACTGGGCTGTTAGGGGGACAGGGTGATCACAGGAGTCTGGTTCCCAGGACAATGACTGTGAGTTTCTGACTGGTCAGGACAAGTTACAAATGTTGGGAACCCAACATGATCTCACGTAAGCAAAACAAGATGCCAGTTTCAGTAGCTGGTCAAGACAGTGGAGAGCCCAGAAGACTGGAAGGACACACCAGTGTGTGCCTGGGTCCCCTCTCACTCGCCTTCACACACTGCAGGCAGCTCACTATGAGCACCTGGGGATCTGTTCTGCCCTGAGAGGGACAAGCCAGAAGTGCGGGGGGTAATGTAGGTTGGACCAGCCCTCCACCAATGAAGAAGGGGGAACTGTGCATAAAAACATCAGCTTCTCTAAGTTCAGCTGCCCCCAGGGCACACTCTGCACTGTCTCCCAGAGGTCCCATAGGGAGGTGAGTCCAGGTGCCACAGTGGGGAGTGGCTTCATCCAATGCCCATCATTGGCTGCCTCCCTTTCTCGTCTCACTCCCCTTCTCATGCAGGTGGTTTTTGGGTTCGCTTCCTGATAAACCATTTGCACTTCAATATAAGCTTCTGGAAGAACTCAAGCTCAGGCCGTGACCAGCAGGGCCATCGACGGTGATGCAAGCAAGGAGTCAAGGGTACAAAGTACAGGAAGCAAGTACCGACCTGCAGGACCCTGGGAGCGATGCCTCCTTGAATTCTGCACCCAGGTGCCATGCTGGCTCACTCTAGTCTGGACCCTACCCAACAGGGACCCTATCTTCTCCACCCACCTCTTACATCTGTTTATTTCTTGACTGTGGGCCTCATTTCTTCTACAAATAGACCTTCGTCTGGGGCACCTGGATGGTGCAGCTGGTTGAGCGTCTGACTCTTGGTTTCGGCTCAGGTCATGATCTCAGGGTCCTGGGATTGAGCCCTGCAGTGGGCTCTGTGCTCAGCGCAGAGTCTGCTGGAGATTATCTCCCTCTACCTCGGCTCCTCCCCCTGCTCATGCTCTCTCTCTCTCTCTCTCTAAGATAAATAAAATCTTAAAACAAAACAAATAGACCTTCGCCTTCACCAACTGCTGAGGAAAATGGCAACCAACAAATGCAGACCTGTTTCCTTACATTATGTCACTCATGAGGGGAAGAGAACAAGCTTTTCACTACTGATTCCATGGAAAGACTCCGAATGGCTGGGCTTGGGTCACAAGGCCACTCCTCAGAGCAAGCACTGGTCTAGCTGAATATGGTCCATGTGGCTGGCACGGACATATCACGCGCCCCTCTTGGAGGGTGAGTGGGGAGCCCTGGGCACACATGGAGTGAAAAGGTGTTCTCTAAAGAAAGGGATGTTATAATGATAACAGACGGGATTGCAAAGCACGCTGGACAGTCAAAACCTGCAGCCCTTACGTTCTTTCTGGTTCTCTGTCCTCTTTCCATTTCACAGATGAGAAAACGAAGCTTCAGAGTGTTTAATCTACTTTCCCAAGGATCCACAACTAACACGTATCAGAGTCGGCCTGACTCCCAAACCTAAAGTGCTTCCACTGGATAGACAGAAATTAACCTGTTGGGCCATAACTGTCCAAAAATTCAGTCATCAAAGGATTATTATAAAAAAATCTCAGTAAATTCTTGCTAAAAAAATCAGTGGATCACCCTTCCCAATTATTGGGGAAGCACAACTCTCCCAGCATGAAAGTAAAATGAGATTTCTGTGCATTCACATGTGTTCTTTCCTGATAACCAAGGCTACTGACACAGTTTAACAATGAAATGTCTTGCTCGAAAACTCTTAATAAATGCCAGATATTGAACCTGCCAAAGGCAGGAAGCAAAGCCAAAATATCCTTTCAATATTAGGAGGGTGGTTTTCTGCCTCCTATGCCAGTCCACCTAAACCCTGAGGTTAATAATAGTCACACAGACTTCATCTGCATCTACCATGAAAGGCAGTGATGATTTGGCATTCCCACCAGAACAAAGCTACGTTCTATTGCCTGCACGTAAACCAGCCTCATCCTGAATCCTGGATGTTTGGGTACATTCTACATGAATTTGGGCGTTATCAAGAAACTGCTGCAACCCAAGAGTGACTTAAAAACCGAGCCTCTAGAAAGTTTGCATTTTTCAAAAGATCCATGATCACAGTAGTTTTAATCCATGTATGCCCTGGACCAAGGTTCTGAGAGCCACGCCAACAGGCAAACAGCAGCAGAGGTGTGGGCGGAAACTGTAGACAAAACTTTCAAGGAAGAGGACAGGATATAATCAATTCAGAAATTATGAGGCCACATGCACACAGATTTGGTAGCGTGCCATGAAGGGGTGTGGAAGGTTCCGGACCAAACTGTCAGTGATGTGAGGGTAAAAATGATATGCTTCTACGTGGTGCCAACTGTGCTGTTAAAGAGACGCCTCCTTTTCCTTAAGCCATTAAATGCTCAGCAGTAGGATGATAAACAACAGAAAGTAACATTTCCATAGGATTTTTAAAATGTGTGTTGTTGTTATGGAAAGTCAGCCACCGTCCATGAGATTACAAGCAAAGCTCCTAAATGCTCTCAGTCACAACTCCTCTTCTGAGAAATCCAGAGAAAGGAACCCTCAAATGTGGCACATGAGCTCTGTCCAGATCTCTGGCGGACCCATAAAGATCACTGTATGGGGCAGGCTGTAAGCAGTCTAGTGAAGAAGAAAGACGGGTGGCCTGAGATTTGTGTGCCTTCGCAAGAGGCAGAGTATGCACTGTAAGTCCAACCCAGTTAATTACTTGTTAAAAATCTATTTTCTAAGAAATACAATAGAATTCAAAGTCTCTACAACATAACATTCTCAATGTCCAGGATACAACCCCAAATGACTCAACACATAAAGAACCAGGAAAATGTGACCCATTTTTTATAAAGGTGAACCCTAAGATGACCAAGATGTTGGAATTAGCATAAAGGAGGTTAGAGCAATTACAATGGCTATGCTGCATAAAGCAAAGGGAAATACAGTAGAAATAAATAAAAATATAGGGAATTTAAGAAAGACAGAAAAACTATTTTTAAAAACTCAAGAATTTCTACTTAGGCATTAGGCACACCATAGTCAAACTGCTGAAAGTAAATGATTAAAGAAAAACTTTAAAAGGAGACACATTATATACCAGATAGCAATGATTCAAAGTTTCCTGACTTCTCATCTGAAACTAGGTAGGTCAAAGGACAATGGTACAAAATCTTTACATTAATGAGAAAAAAAATTGTCAACCCAATAATCCATATTTAATAGAAATATTCTTTTTTTGTGATTTGAGCAACACAAATTTATTATCTAATAATATCAGAAACGAAAGAGGAGTTATAATTGCAGATGGTATAGAAATTAAAAGGATTATATGAGAATATTATAAATTACTTTATGCCAACAAATTGGCTAACCTAGAGAAAGTTGTTAAATTCCTTGAGATTTCAGCTTAACAAAATTCACATAAGGAAAAAACCTCAGAAAATGTGAAACTGATTTTGTTGTCAAAACTTTTCCACAAAGAAAACCTCATACCCAATGACTTCATTCATAAATCCTATACAACTTTTGAAGAAGTAACACCAAATTTACACAAACTCTTTCAGAAAATAGAGGAAAATGTCCCAACTCATTTTATGAGGCTAGTATAATCTTAAAAAGAAACTGACAAAGACATTACAAAAAACTGAAATTATAAATTAATATTCCTTTTGAACATAGATGTAAAATTCTCTAGTAAAATATTAGCAAAGTGAATTCAACAATATGTAAAAGCCAATACCCAAGTAGGATTTATCTGAGGAATTTCAGAGTGGTTTAAAATGTAAAAATCAATCAATGCAATTCATCATAGTAACAAAGTAAGAAGATATGATCATTTCAATAGATGCAGAAAAAACATTTGACAGAATTCGGGAACCAGACATAAAAACATCTTCAGCAAACTAGGAATAGAAAAGAAGTTGCTCAATCTGATCAAAGGCATCTCTGAAAAACCTAGAGGCCTAATAATGAAATACTGAATGCTTCTTACTCCTTAACATTAAGATCAAGGCAAGGATGCTCGCATTCATGAGTTCTCATCAACGTACTGAAGGTTACAGCCATTGCAATAAGGCAAGGATAAAAAAATCAATATGGGGGTGGGGGAAAATAGATAAAACTACTTCTACTAGTAGATGTCATCACTGTTGACACAGAAAATCTCAGGGAAACTACAAAACAACTATTACAACTAAAATTTAGTTCCCAAGATTTTAGGATAGAAGATTAAGATATAAAAATTAATTGTATTTTTATATCTAGCATCAAACAATGAAAAATTAAATTAAAAACAATTCCATTAAAATTGATATGATGAGCACTGGATGTTATATTCAACTAATGAATCACTGAACATTATATCAAAAACTAATGACGTACTATACCTTGGCTAATTGAATTTAAATTTAAAAAAATAGTGTCCAAAAAATCCTCATGAAACACTTAAGGAAAATTTTAATACAAATATTATTTAGCACAAAATACTGCTAAAAGAATTAAAAATTATCTAATAATAGGGCGCCTGGGTGGCTCAGTTGGTTAAGCAACTGCCTTCGGCTCGGGTCATGATCCTGGAGTCCCTGGATCGAGTCCCGCATCGGGCTCCCTGCTCGGCAGGGAGTCTGCTTCTCCCTCTGACCCTCCTCCCTCTCATGCTCTCTGTCTCTCATTCTCTCTCTCTCAAATAAATAAATAAAATCTTTAAAAAAAAAAAGAGTTAAAAATTATCTAATAATAAGTAGAGGTAAGTAGAAATAAAGACATATACCATGTTCATGGATTAGAAAACTTGATACTATTAAAATGTCAATTATTATTACGCAGCCATCAAAAGGAATGAGATCTTGCCATTTGCAACGACGTGGATGGAACTGGAGGGTATTATGCTGAGCGAAATAAGTCAAACAGAGAAAGACATGTATCATATGACCTCACTGATATGAGGAATTCTTAATCTCAGGAAACAAACTGAGGGTTGCTGGAGTGGGGCGTGGGGTGGGAGGGATGGGGTGACTGGGTGATAGACACTGGGGAGGGTATGTGCTCTGGTAAGCGCTGTGAATTGTGCAAGACTGTTGAATCTCAGATCTGTATCTCCGAAACAAATAATGCAATATATGTTAAGAAAAAAAAAAAAGAAGAAAAAAAAAATGTCAATTATTTCCAAATTGATACTAGATTTAATGTAATCCCAATAATAATCCCACCAGTTGTTCATAGAAATTGACAAGTAATTTCAAAATTTTTATGAAAATCCAAATACCTAGAATATCCAAAACAGTCTTGAAAAAGAATAAAATTGTAGGATTTATACTACCTTATTTCAAGACTCACTATAAACCTACAATAATTAAGACTTGCATAAGGATCAACAAGTAGGTCAAATGAGCAAAATAAAGAGTCCAAAATTAGACCTCCCACTTATTGAAAATATCTGATTTTATACAAGGTCACCAAAGCAATCCAGTGAGCAAAGGAAAGTCTTTTTAAGAAATGGACTTCCATATACAAAAAATGAACCTCAACACTTACCTCACACACAAAGTTTAAATGAGGATGCATCATAAACTAACCCTATAAGCTAAAGCCATAAAGCTTTCAGAAAGTAAATACAGTAAAATGTCGTCATGACTTGAGTACATTTTCTTGAGCCAAGTTTTCTCACACAAGTCACATTTACAAGCAAAAACACTTAACAAATTAGACTTCATCAAAATTTAAAATACCCATACCTCAAAACACACCACTAGTAAAAAAGTAATAGGCAAACCATATTCTGGTTAAAAAAAAAAAAAAAAAGTCTCAAAGCTGACAAAGGACTGGTATCTGTATATATATCCCACAACTCAATAATAAAAAGAAATCAACCCCCTTTGATATCCTGTTTCATTTCCTTTGGATATTTACCCAGAAGTGGGATTGCTAGATCATATATAGTGGTTCTATTTATAATTTTTTTAGGAACCACCACACTGTTTTCCATAGTGATTGAACCTTTACATTCCCACCAACAGTGCACGAGGGTTCTCTTTTCCCACATCCTCACCAACACTTGTTATCTCTTGTCTTCATGATAACCACTCTAACATGAGTGAGTAGTATCTCATTGTACTTTTCATTTGCATTTTCCTGATGACTAGTTGAGCACCTTTTCATGAACCTGTTGTCCATCTGGATGCCCTATTCAGAAAAATGATTATTTATTTCCTCTGCCCATTTTTTAATAGGATTTTGTTGTTGTTACTGAATTGGAGGAGTTTCTTATATATTTTGGATATTAACCCCTTATGTGATATATGATTTACAAATATATTCTCCCATTCTGCAGGTTGCCTTTTCATTTTGTCGGTTGTTTCTTTGGCTGTGCAGAAGCTTTTTAGCTTGATGTAGTCTCACTTGTTGATTTTTGCTTATGTTGCTTTTGCTTTTGGTATCATATCCAAAAAATCATTGCCAAGATCAGTGTCAAGGAGATTTTTCCCTATGTTTTCCTCTAAGAGTTTTACACTATCAGATCTTATGGATCTTTAATTCATTTCAAGTTAATTTTTGTGGGTGGTATAAGATAGGGGTCCAATTTAATTTTTCTGCATGTGATTATCCAGTTTTCCCAATACCATTTGTTGAATAAACTATCCTTTCTCCATTAAGTATTCTTGGCTCCTTTGTCAAATACTAGTGTCAGAAAGATATATGCACTTTAATTTTATTGTAGCATAATTTACAATAGCCAAGATATGGAAACAACCTTAAGAGTCCATCAATGATGAATGTTAAAAGAAGATACGGTATTCCTACACAATGGAATATCATTCAGCCATAAGAAAGAAAGAAATCCTGCCATTTGTGACAATATGGATGGACCTTGAAGGCATTATGTTAAGTGAGATAAGCCAGACAGGGGAAGACAAACACTGCATGATATCACTTATCTGTGGAATCTAAAAGTGCTGAACTATAGAAACAGAGAGTAGAATGGTAGTTACCAGGGGCCGGGGGTAAGGAAATTGGGGAGGTGTTGTTTAAGGGTACAAACTTGCAACTAGAAGATGAATAAGTTCTGGAGATCTAAAGCACAGCATAGTGATTACACTCAATACCAAACACGTGCAAGTTGCAAAGAGACTAGATCTTAAATGTTCTCACCACAGCAAAGAAATGATAATTATGTGCCATGACAGATGGGTTAGCTAATGCTAGTTGGTAATCACATTGCAATATATAAAGGTATCAAATCAATACAGACACCTTAGACTTACACAATGTTATATGTCAATTATATCTCAATAAATTTTTCTAACAAAATACATGCAATAAAAATATTTAGAAAGTGGGAAAAAAGACAATTAACCTTTTTTTTTTAATGGCAAAAAGTTTTGAACAAAACTCCACAAAGGAAGATACATGACTGGCCATTAGCACATGAAATAAATGTTGATCATTATTAGTCATCAGGAAATGCTCATTCAAGCTACAGTGAGATCCTACTGAACACCCATCAGAAGAGTGAAAGTGAAAATCTGTTGGCAAGGATGTGAAACAAGAGGAAATTTCAGGAGTATAAAATGGCACAACCATCTTGGAAAGCCTTTTGGCTGCATTACACAAAACTAAACATACACCCAGTCTATGATCCAGCAATTCTAATCCTAAATATTTGCCCAAGAGGAAGAGGTCATATGCTTATGAAAAAAAGGCAGCACAACTTTTTGCGGCAACTTTATGAAAAACAGCAAAAACTAGGAACAGTCCTGGAGTCTATCATGATGAAAATGGATTAACAACTGATATATTAATAGAACAGAATACTATTTATCAATGAAAAGGAAAAAACATGCCGCTACACAGCAGCATGGATGAACCTCAAGAACATTAGGCTGCAAAATCATTATGCAAAGTACAAAATATTCAGAAGCATTACACAAAAGAGTGCTTATGTAGGACTCCATTTGCATTAAGTTATACAATAGGCAGACCTCCTCTATAGAGGAGGAGTTGCTGGGGTGAAGATGAGTTTTGACTGGAAAGGCTCAACAGGGGAATTCTGGGTGACAGTAATCTATACCTTGGGGGAGATGCAAATTATACAGATATATGCATTTCTCAAAATTCAGCAAGTGCAAACATAAGATTTGTGCATTTCACTGTATGTACACTTTACATCAAGAAAAACTAGACAAATCTCTTTGATGAAATATTTAAGGGAAGTGTACAGATATTTACAATTCACTATGAAATGCATAAAAGATAAACATGAATTAATAAATGGAAGGATAGAATTTCTTGATAAAATGTTCATGGTAGAGTGTACATGGTGGATATGGGTGCTTACTATAAAATTCTTTCAACTTTGCTGTATTTTTGCAAATTTTCATACTAAAGTGTTAGAAAATATTAATACATATCCAGTCAACCCTGCCCTTTACAGAAAAGGTTACTTTTTGAAGTCTGAACTCAGATCCTCCAAACAGACCCCTGTACACCCGAATCTCCTGGGCTACTCTCCATCAGTGTTCTTCAGACTGGACTTCAATCATCTGTTGCTTGCTCTGCATCCTGCATGTATCTGAGAGATCCTAGAAAGTAGAGGCACCACATCTGGTTCATTTTTGTGACCTCAGAACTTAGAAAGGGGCCCAGAACAAATTGATCCCCCGTACGATGGGTCGGCAGGTGAGGTTGATGGGAGCATGGAGGAGCAAAAAAATGAGGGAATAAAAGAAAGGAAGAAACAAACCAAAGCTGGTTGGTTTTATATCAGCCCCACAGAAACTGCCAATAACAGGACAGGACTCGGGGACAAGAAAACTAAGAGAAACTGCAATGACAAGGGTCCTATTAGAGCCAGAGCTAGATGGTTTGCCAAGAGGATGAGGGCCGTGTAAGATCATGAGCCTTGCCAAGCCTGGCCTGCCAACTGTCAACAGTGAGAGATGTCACACACGGTGAGATGTTCTGGGAACCTAAGTGTACCTGCCTGCCCCAATGTCACACTTATATCCAAACAAATGACCCTTCATGCAAGAACTGTGCATGTCACCTACTTCCAAAAAAGCACATTCAGGGGGACACCTGGGCGACTCAGTCGGTTAAGTGTCTGACTCTTGATTTCAGCTCAGGTCATGATCTCAGGGTTGCAAGATGGAGCTCTGCATCAGGCTCAAGCTCAGCTTGAGATTCTCTCTCTCTCCCTCTGCTCCTACCCCACCCCCACCCCCGCTCTCTCAAAACAAACAAACAAACAAACAAACAAACAAAAAACACGCATTCAGTAAAAGCCTCCCCTACCTGACTTCCTGCTGCCTTGGGGAAAACTGCCTCAGCACTGAGGGGTCACTGCTTACCAAGCAGCACTTTGGATTCTGTGCTGTGCCACCTCATTTAGATCTCATGCAGCCTGACACGGAAGACATCAACATGCCCATTTTACATGTGAGCAAACAGAGGCTCGGACCCTACAAGGCTGCCATTTGAACCCTGTGTGCCTGACTCCCGAGGGTCTGCGTGCTCAGAAACCCTTGCTGGCTGATGCCCCAGGGGTAGTAATCATCCCAGGGGGAAATCTTTGTTTTCTGGAGGATATTGCATAAGGATGAGATGCTCTGCATAAACACAGACCACTGACAGATCAGTCAGCCCTGGCACACCCGTCCCAAATATAGCCCAACCCAGTGGGGTGGAGGAGGCAAGTGGCAGTGCAGACAGAGAACTTGGCTCAAGGGAAAACCGACACTGATACCCCAGCACCCTGGCTGGTGGGGGCCGAAGTGGCCGTGGAGAAGGCCAATTACTCACTTAAGATAACTTTTCTTTTGGGCACGTGTTAGGATGAGCATTGAGCGTTATACGAAACTAATGAATCGTTGAACACTACACTAAAAACTCATGATGTACTATATGCTGGTTAACTGAACATAATAAAAAAAATTTTTTTAGTATACTTGACCCACAATGTTACATTAGTTTCTGGTGTACAACACAGTGATTTGACAAGCTACCTTTCTAGAAGGGTCCTGATGGAGGAAGAGGCCAGAGGCGACTATGGAAGGCTGGGGACAGAAGGAGGGGGAAGATTTGCTAAGATTCACCTTCCGAGAGAGAGGGAAGAGCAGAGCACTGTAGGGCCCACCTGCGGAAGGGCTGCAGGAACCCCAGGCCTCCCTTAGCTCCCCGGACTTCTGGGGATTCTGGCAGCTCGGTCCCAGCCACACCTGCCTTATTTTTAGGAAGCACAGGGAAGAAAGGAAGGAGGGGACCCAGAGGCTGGTCCTGTTCTGGCCAAGGTGGAGGCAGGGAATACTGAGGGACAATGTGGCTGTCAAAGCAGAGAGGACAGCAGGCCCAGAGCAGGGGCCTGGGGACTGGCTGGGGAGGAGTCGAGAGATGCACCTGGGAACTAGGCTGGGACCTGTGTGTCATTCTGAAGGATCATGTGTCTCCCCCCATCACACAGAGCAAACCTCAGGGACACTCTAACCCTACAGTCCAGGGCTGGGGAACTGGTCATCCTCCCTCTTCAGGCTGCCCCGAAGTGTGAGCTTGGGAAAGGGGGCCCTGGGGGAGTGAGCCCCTAAATAAAAGCAGGAGTGGAGGGTTTCACCACGATTTCCAAAGTGGCACTGGTCACATCTAAAACACTATTTCTTAGCATAATACCCTCTAGTTCCATCCACATCATTGCAAATGGCAAGAGTTCGTTCTTTTTGATGGCTGAGTAGTATTCCATTGTATATATATATACCACATCTTCTTTATCCATTCATCTGTTGGACATCTGGGCTCTTTCCATAGTTTGGCTATTGTGGACATTGCTGTTATAAACACTGGGGTGCAGGTGCCCCTTCGGATCACAACATTTGTGTCCTTTGGGTAGATACCTAGTAGTACAATTGCTGGGTCATAGGGTAGCTCTATGTTAGCTAATTGAATTTAAATAAAATAAGTTTAAAAAAATAAAGTACTGTTGCTGAATAATCATTCGCTGAGTCAGACTGGGTTCAAAGTGCCCAGAGCAGAGTAAATGTGCCTGAAACAGTTTCCTAGGGTTTTATTTTTGCTCTGGCCTCTTGTTAGGAAGTGCTTCCCAAACCCTCCTCCTCCCCACTTTGGTTGGACTTGTGCAGGCTCTTGTCTTTCTTACTGCACCATGTGGTAATCAGGATTCTCCAGGGAAACAGAACCAGTGAATAAGAAAGAGAGAGGGAGACAGGAAAAGACAGATTTATTTTAAGGAATTGGTTCCACAATTGTGGCTGGTAAGTCTGAATTCTGCAGGGCAGGCCAGCAGGCTGGAAACCCAGGGGAGTTGGGATTGCCACCTGGAGGCAGGATCCCTTCTTCCTTAGGGGAATCTCAGTCTTTCTCTTGAGACTTCCAACTGATTGTATGAGGCCTACCTACATTATGTGGCGGGGAGGTCATCTGCTTTACCCAAAACCTATGGATTTAAATGCCAATCTCATTTAAAAACTACCTTCACAGGGACATCTAGTCTGGTGTCTGACCAAATACCTGAGTGCCACCACTTAGCCATGCAACCCATAAGATTAACCCATCACATACCAAGTCACAATTTATTGCTTCTCATACCTGCTTTTTCAATAAGATTTCTGCCCTCAGGAAGCCCCCAGTCTTGTCAGCAACACAATACCTAATGCAGCATGTGACCCTGCTCAGTGGCCCAGTGAATGTCAGTTAAATTAACCCAATTCACTTGATAATACAAATGGTCAATCATTTTAATGTGCCCTTGGCCCCACACAGGCTACTCTCAGCATGGCAGCCAAACTTTACAAACAGATCATGTTACTTCTGCAGTCAGAACTCCCCATGGCCTTCCCTTCTCAATCCTGAGCATGATCAGCTAGGTCCTATGTGATCTGGTCCTCGCTGACATCACTGACCTCCTCTCCTGCCATTCTCCCCACCTTGAAGCTCCTCAAAACTACTGACCACACTCCCTTCCAGAGACTTTGCATTTGCTGTTCCCTCCACCTGGAACCTGTCTTTCTCCTTCACTTCCGTTAGGACTCTGCTCACACGGCGTCTTACCACCAAGGGCACCCTGCCACCCTCTGTGAGGGCACTGGCCAGCAGAACTGTCTAGGAGGAAGGAAATGACCTATAATCTGAGCTGTCTGCTCGAGGAGCCAGTGGCACTAGTGTGGCTGCTAAGCACTTAAAATGTGGCCAGTGTGCCTGAGAAACTGAATGTTTATCATCTTCTTTAACGTTAACTAATTTAAATTTAAATATCCACATGTGATTAGCAGCTACCTTATGACAGCTCGCTCTATAAATCAGCAACCTCTCTCTGCCACTATCTCCCAGAACACCACACCCCCCATCTTCCTACATTTTAATGTACTTATTACTATCTAATGTACCATAAATATACATATTTACCTGTTTGTCATCTCTCTCCCTTCTAAATGTAAGGAAAAACACTCGGGTCTATTCAAGTTACTATTAGATCAAAGTCTAGTGCTTAGCACTGGGTAGGTACTCAGTATTCATGGATTGAATTAATAAAAGAACAACAAAAATGGAAAGACAAAGGATGGAAGGAGGGAAGGAAGGATGGAAAAAAGGAGGGAAGGAAGGATGGAAAAAAGGAGGGAAGGAAGGAAGGAAGCAAAAGGAAGGAAGGAAGGAAGGAAAAGGAAGGAAGGAAGGTTAGAAGGAGGGAGGAAGGAAGGATGGAAGGACAGAAGGAAGGAAGGATGGATGGACAGACGAAGGGAGGGAGGACAGAAGGAAGGAAAGAAGGAAGGAAGGGGGAGGGAGGGGAACAGGGGAGGAGGGAGGGAGGGGGAGGAGAAAATGAGAGGAATGGAGAGAACAAAGGAGGGAAGGCTAATTCTATCCAACTTCTTAGATCACTATCTCAGTTTAACTCTATGAGTTGTGAATGGTCTAATCAAGAGTGTGGGGTTGTTAAAACAGCAGGTGCCTGGTCATCAAACAATCTTTGGTTCAAATCCCAGCCAGGACACTTCCTGCCTGTGTGACCACAGGTGGGTCACTCCATCCTTTGGAGTCACCAAGTCTAAGTCTTTCTGTCTAGGTTTTTCTACTTTCATAATAGAAATAATATTTACTTGAGGATATAAGGATATCTGGCATTCAGTATATACTAAAGCAAATATTGCCAAAGGAGATTTCTGAGTAAATGAGAACATACAGGCTCGGCTGGGGGCTCCTTCTTGTTCTCTTCATTGTTTCCATGAGCCTGTCACTGGAAACAGTTGAGGATCACAAATATGTA
Organism: Halichoerus grypus; assembly: GCF_964656455.1. Taxonomy (NCBI): domain Eukaryota; kingdom Metazoa; phylum Chordata; class Mammalia; order Carnivora; family Phocidae; genus Halichoerus; species Halichoerus grypus. The sequence goes on from NC_135714.1 coordinate 5,732,104, forward strand.
CTTTCCACAAACAAATGTCAAACCTCCCAACAAAGAAAAGCCCAAGACAATTGGATTCACTGTTGAATTTTGCCAAACATTTCAAGGAGAATTAATGCCAATTTTCTCAAACTCTTCCCAAAAACTGAAGAGGAGGGAACATGTCCACTCATGTTACGGGCCCGGCATGACCCTGTCACCAAAGCCAGGCAAAGAAAGACACAAGAAAACAAACTACTACGGACCAATCTATCTGATGACTACGGATGCAAAACTCCTCAACAAACTACTAGCAAACAGAATCCATAGCTCTTTAGGGGATCACACACCATGAGCAAATGCAGTTTATCTCTGGGGTATAAGGACGGTTCAACATACGGAAATCAATTCATGTGATACCCCACAGTAACAAAATAAAAGATAAAATCACATGATTGTCTAAATAGAGGCAGAAAAAGCACTTGACAAAAGTAAGCACAATTCCATGATAAAAATCCTCAACAAAGTTAGGAATAGAAGGGAACACAACAGAGGTCATATATGAAAAGCCTACAATTAACATTATGGTGAAAAACTGAGTTTCCTCTAAGATCAGAAACGAGGCAAGGATACCCACTGTCCCCACTTCTATTCAACATAGTACCAGAAGTCCGAGCCAGAGTATTTAGTCAAAAACAAAATAAAAGGCATCCAAATAGGAAAGAAAGAAGTAAAATCATCCCTGTTTGCAGTTGACACAATCTAATGTATAAAAAATCCTGAAGATGCCACAGAAAAAAATAGAACTAATGAGTTCAGTAAAGTTGCAGGATATAAAATCAACATATAAAAATCAGCTGTGTCTCCATACACTAATAATGAATTTTCTGAAAATGAAATTAAAGAAACAATCCCCTTTACAATAGCACCAAAAAGAATAAACACTTAGGAATAAATTTAACTAATAAAGTGAAAGACTGATATATAGAAAATGACAGGGCGCCTGGGTGGCTCGGTCGTTAAGCATCTGCCTTCAGCTCAGGTCATCATCCCAGGGTCCTGGGATCGAGCCCCGCATCAGGCTCCCTGCTCAGTGGGAAGCCTGCTTCTCCCTCTCCCACTCCCTCTGCTTGTGTTCCCTCTCTCACTGTGTCTCTCTCTGTCAAAATAAATAAATAAAATTAAATTTTAAAAAACCTTGAAAAAAGAAATTATGGCATGAGCAAATGGAAAGGCATCCATTTCATGGATTAGAAGACTTACTATTATCAAAATGTCCACATCACCCAAAGCAATTTACAGATTCAATACAATCGCCATCAAAATCCCAATGGCATTTTTTTTTTACAGAAATAGAAAAAGCAATTATAATTCGTATGGAACCACAAAAGATCACAAACAGCTGAATCAGTCTTGGGCAAAAGCAAAGCTGATGACATCACACTTACTGATTTCAAATTATATTACAAAGTTACAGTCATCAGAACAGCATGGTGCTGGGATAAAAACAGACATAGAGACCAATGGAATCGAATAAAGATCCCAGAAAAAAAAAAATCCATGCATATATGGTCAACTGATCTTTGACCAGGGTACCAAGAATACACAGCAGGGAAATGTAGCCTCTCCAACAAACGGTGCTGGACATCCACACACAAACGAACTTGCACCCTTATCTCACACCACACCCAGAAGGCAACTCAAAATGAGTTAAAAGATTTAATGTTAAATGTTAAGACTTGAAACTATAAACCTCCTAGAAGAAAACATAAAGAAAAAAAAGCTTCATGACTCTAGTCTTAGCAATGATTGCATGGGTATGACATCAAAAACATAGATAACAAAAATAAACAAGTACACCAAACTAAAAAGCTTCTGCACAGTAAAGGAAATAGTCAACAGAATACAATGACAACCTACAGCGTGGGAGAAAATATTCAGAGGCCATATATCTGATAAGGGGTTCATCTCCAACATATGTAAGGAGCTCCTTCAATTCAATAGTTAAAAAAAAATTTAAAAACTAAGAACCTGATTTTAAGATGGGCTACTGACTTGAACAGATGTTTCTCCAAAGAAGATGTACAAATGGCTCACAGCTACGTTAAAACATACTGAACAGGACTAATCATCAGGGAAATGCAAATCAAAACCACAATAAGGGGCACCTGGGTGGCACAGTTGGTTAAGCTTCTGACTCTTGGTTTTGGCTCAAGTCCTGATCTTGGAGTCATTGGATTGAGCCCTGTGTCCGGCTCCATGCTTGGTGCAGAGTCTGCTTGGGATTCTCTCTCCCTCTCCCTCTCCCTTCCTGTCATGCTCTCTCTCTCTCTCTCAAATAAATAAATACATCTTTAAAAAAACACACAATAAAATATCACCTCACACTTGTCAGGGCGGCCACTATCAAAAAACAAAACAACAACAACAACAACAAAGAGCAAATGTTGGCAAGGATGTGGAGAAATTAGAGCCCTTGCACACTCTTTGTTTCTATCGGAATGTAATATGTAATGTTTCTATGGTGGAAATGTAATAGGGCACAGCCACAATGGAAAACAGCATGGAGGTTCCTCAAAAAATTAAAACTAGGACTACCATATGATTCAGCAATCTCACTTCTAGATATTTACCCAAAATAATTGAAATCAGGATCAGGAAGAGATAACTGCACTCCTGTATTCATTGTAGCCTAGTCATAATAGCCAAGATGTGGTAACAATGTAAATGTCCATCAACAACAGATGAATGAATTTTTTTAAAATGTGATATATAGGTACAATGAAATACTATTCAGCTTTTAAAAGAGAAAGAAATTTTACAATACAAATTCTATAATACAACATGGATGAATCTTGAGGAAGCCATGCTAAGTGAAATAAGCCAGTCACAGAAAGACAAATACTGCATGCTTCTACAGATACAAAGTATCTACAAAGTCATAAGTATCAAAGTCCTAGAATCAAAGAAAGGAATGGTGGTTGCCCCGGGCTGAGGGGCTGAGGAAATGGGGAGTTACTAACCAAGAGGCATAAAGTTTCAGCTATGTAAGATAATGAATAAGCTCTAGAGTTCTGCTGTTCAACATTGTACCCATAGTCAACAATAATATATTGCAACCTTAAAAATTTGTTAAGAGGGTAGATCTCATGTCAAGGATTCTTTCCACAATAAAAACTCTTTATAAAATGCCTACACTGCAGGAAAGAGTTGATGTTGGCCATCTCCTAAATTTGTGGCTTTTGTTTTTCCACTTTCCTCATTTAGATACTCAAGGAAGAAAACAGCATAAGCAATCTTGAAATAATTACCATTGTAATCCACCTAACCCAGGGCTGCCGTGGTAACTTAATTTACAAAATGAAATTACAGTGGATCCAAAGGAAACTATTCAGACTTTCTTTCACATTTCAAATTTGGCAAACTGAAAACTTTCTGTCAAACAGGAAATTCCCAGTGCTCAGCAACCAACACAGAAACAGACACGCAGACACGCACATACACATGACCCTAGGGGTTGGGACTTCTATATTTTGTTAATGAAATTTTAAAAAATCCGTCATCCTTACCTTTCCAAAACTCCCTTTGCCAATGGCCCGCAGAATCTGAAAATGGTCAAAGTTGACTGCAAAAGAAAATGAGGGAAAGAAAGAAACAGATCAGATTTGCTAAACCTTGCACGGGTTCTTGAAAGTTCTCCCTACATACCTACCCGTGTATTCCAAATGGCTTCTGGTTTCAATTGCATTATATTTGCCATGGCAACACTCCACCACTGTATGGATACTTCTCAGCACATTTTATTCCCCCCGCCCCAAGCCAACACGTCCCCAGTGGGTATATAGGATGAGAGACATCTTATGGGCTCAGGGGAAGGGATCACAGAGAAAAATCTGGATACTTGGATTACCAAATTCTTGCACTCGCTGTTGTTCCCTTTGCCAGGATGACTTTTCCCTACCTCTGGTTCTTGTCTTACCCATCTGGCACTCTTATCTTGCATGTTCAGATCTTACACACTCAGCTCATCTGTCTCAGTATCCAAGGTGTTAACTCAGTCTCCTTTATGGTATCTGAACCCTCAAATGCAATGACCATATCGTGGGTCTTTCCTGCTTAGACGTCTGTTTAGCCCTGGCACTGTGAGCTACTGGAGAATGGAGACACTGATCCCTCAGTCTCATCTTGGTATTGCCCCATCTCACAGGTCTCCCCATTCTTGCAATTTCTACTGCCTTACTCTGGTCTGGTTTCCGCCCCATCCCTACAGCACAGCAGACCAACAACGCATGGTCATGCCACTAAATCCAATAGACACCTTTCTGTCCTCCTTGTACTTGGTCACTCTGTCCTTTTTGAAGCACCTGCTTGGCTTCTACAGAAGCCAGTTCATGCTTCAGCTCATGCTTTGTGCACACTCAGCTTCATCCTCCCAGCCACTAAATACTAAAGCCTGTCAAGCCTCCATCTACCACCTTCCTTTTCTCACCGGCTTCAAAGGCTTCAGCCACCACCTAATTGCCAATGACTCTCCAAGGAACCTCTTCTCTAGACTCCAGCCTGTATGTACTGATTGATGCCTGCTCCACAGCAACTCTTGAAGGTTCCAAAGCCACCTTGAATCCCACAGGTCCAAATGGAGCTTAGGAGGAGTACTTCATCACACATCTGAACTCGTGCACTCAAAGCCTGGAACTCATCCAACACCCCTCTCTCGCTCAACCCCTTAGCTAGCCCTTCATCAGGTTAGGTCCACTGTACCTCTTGGCTATCTCTCCCATCTGTCCACCGGTAGCCACCCTCTGGTTCAGTCCTCCATCCTCTCTTGACCTTCTCATCCTGGGATATGTGCTTGTTGCAGGCAAGGGGTCTTGTCCATCCTCTGCTCCCACCCCTCGATGCCCCCTCATTGTTTTCCAGGAAAGTAAACTGGGACACAATCAGACCCCCGCCACTTCTCCTGCCGCACCACCCACCACACTCCCTGCACCCACTGAGCTCCAGACACACAAGCTTCTTTTCTGTGCCTAGAACAGTTATTCTCCGTGCCTTTAACGCGCTGCTCCTGGCTGAACACTCACTAGCTCTGCTCCCTCTTTACCCTTTTGTATCCAGGAGAAAACTGTGCTCAGCCTCCAGACTAGTCCGCTCCCTACCACACTCTCCCAGGGCTGTGGGACTTTCCTCCAAAACACACTGTTCTGTATCATTGTACATGGATCTGATTTAAATCAGCTTTTCCCCACTAGACGCTAAGCTCCCTGCAGTCAAAGGGCGTGTCTGTTTCTCCTCCCGCGTCCCCAGCACCTAGCACGGTGCTAGTACACAGTGAGTATGCAACAGCTATTCATCAACTAAAGGGCCGACTGAAAGCAGATCCCCACATTCACAGTGCCAAGCACAACTGCTGGTCCATAATGAGCGTTCGGTAAATATTTTTTAATTAGATTGAATTACAGCCAGTTCCCAATAACTAGGAGAGACATGTCGTTTACAAAAGATGAAGAGAATTGATTAGTTCACTATATTATGGGGGCGAGGATGTGGGGAAGTGAATGAACACAATTAGTTCCCTGTGTACTCAACGTACTTGAAGGAGGACAATTATGTTGAATTGTGTCCCTACAGAACCAAGTCAGAATCCGGTGTGCCATCGCACGCCTAACGTGCTTAGAAGAGAGAGACAATGTTAATAGTTAACTTAGCAAAACCTTGGTTCTTTGACCTACTTCGGTTTGCTTTGCACATAACTTGCCAGGAAAAGAAATTCCAGGCTTTCACCTCTTGCCCACTCACCAAAAGTCAAAGGAGAAGAGAAAAACAAGGTGCCTGGACTGCGTCTGCCAGTTGCCCAGCAATGAGCTAGGAAATTGTGCAGATCTTCTCGGGAGCCCCAAAGCCCCACAGGGCAGGCATCGCTGCGGGCGTCTGCCAGCCGCCCCCCACTCTGCCTCCCCAAAGATTCTCTGCAGCATCAGGATGCCATCCCTCTGGGTCGTGGATTCACCGGCCTGAAAAGCCATTCCTCAACACCCCAACTCCTGCCTGGCCTCAGACATGTGGCTCATGTGCTCTCTCAGGAAGCCTTTCCCCACTCCCAATGCATCCTTCCTCCTTCGTGCCATCTCTGGACCTCCTGTAGACATCTGGCCACTGATGAGGAGAACCCAGCCTGAGTCAGACTTAGGTCCATAACCCAGCTCTGCCACAGCCTTGGGTGAGTCACTGGGCCTCCGTGCGCCTCACTTACCCCACCTATAAAGTGGGAGCATCAGTGCCTACCTTCCACAAAAGTGTAGAATAGTGCCCGACACAGTGCAACCCCCCAAAAAGCCCTCGATGTTTGTGCTGGGGGATGAGGAGCAGTCCTCCCTCTCCTCTGATTTCTCCTAGGAGGGCTATTTCCCTGACCACCCATGGCCTCTTGCCGCATCAAAGGTGGTGTGAGCTGAGTGGTGAGCTGAACAAGGAACCGCAAAGCGTATTTCTGCTTGTTCTGTTCTCTCTCTGGAAACTGTCTTCAAGGAGCAAGCTTCTCCTCTGACCCTTCTTGCCAGAAGCTTCTTAGGGCCAGCCACCATGTGCAGGAGTCTGCGGGGTCCAGAGCTGAAATGAATGGCTGGGGGAGTCTGGCTAATTCTGGGCTTCAGTACCAGGGAGCCCTTGCTGGTGCCTTCCTGGGCCCCACCCCTCAAGCCCAGGAAAGGCGTGGTTCTCACTGCCACCAGCCCCCCGCCCCGTCTTGTCTCTTAACTGGAGAGGGATATTAATTCCCCAGCCAACCGGCAAATGCCAAAACCTATTGTTATTTTAACAATTAGTATTATAATGCTGTAAATAATCTCACTCATCCATATCCCCTACAAAAATGTGTGTTCCTGGAGGGGTGCTAACACAATATATGAGACAAATAGGTACTTACTTAATGTTTATTTGCTTATTGGACTAGATTGGATTTAAATGACTTTGAGCATATGGCCTGTATTCCCCATTTATGTGGCATCTCCCTGAGGCCTGGTACACTGATACTTACATAAATAGTGCCTACATGAACACACTTTGAATAAGTGAAGGGTTTACAGTTGGCTGGTAAGCAGTTTGAAATGACTTCAGTGATGGTGCCAAGCCAAAGACGGGTCTAGAAATGGCATTGTTAACATAGGGCTGTTGGCCCAGAGCAAGAGGACTTGGCTGGGGGACATGAGGGGTTGATGAGCGAGTTTCTTAGGGTGACCCTCTTGTCCTGGTTTGCCTGGGACCTTTCTGGTCTTAGCACTGACAGTCCTGTAGTCCCAGGAAAGCCACGGCAGTCGGTCACCCGCAGGTTTCTAGATCATTAAACTGCCCCACCAGAAGAAGTCACACTCACTCCTGGAGCCAGCTCGGGGACAGTAAGGTCCACTCTTAAAAAGCAATGTCTGTTCAGACCACAAGACACAGAGGGAACTGCCAAGGGTGACACTGTGACAAGCGTGCTGTGAAGGTAGAAACAAGGGGCACACTGTGCCAGTGACCTCACCCAAACAAGACAGCAGTGGCTGTCCGCCTGGAGGACTGTCACATGGACAAGGAAAGGACCCACGGGACATTAAATCACTGGTTGTTTGCCCAGCTAGGCTCAACTCCCCCTGCTTCCTGGATTAGGAAACCTCAGGTCTGTTTAGGGACCAGTGTGGCCAGCCCCAGGCAATGAGACATAACTGGTCTAATCCAGTGGTGTTCATCAGGATCACCTGGAGGCTTAAGACAGATCATGGCCCCACTCCTGAGTTTCTGCAGAGGGGCCAGTGAATTTGCATCCCTAGTAAGTTCCCAGGTGATACTGATTGTCCTGGGGCCATCACAATAATCGGGACAACTGTGCACCCCACTTTCCCAGACACTTGTGTATCTGGCAGTGACCCTGTGACACAGGCCTAGTCAATGAGATCTCAGCAGAGGATTATGGGGCTATTTCTGGGAAAGCATTTTTTTCCTGATGAAAAGGTACAGTTACAGGTAGAGTGGTTCTTCAACCCTCCTGCCTCTTCCTACAAAGGATATGGATATGATGTATGGAGCTATAGCAGCCATCTTGTGACTATGAGGCAAGAGGCCAAGACAGGTGCAGAGAAACCACTCCCTGTTGTTGAGCCTCTGAAACCACGCCAGGAACCACCTACCTCTGGACTTAGTATATTACACACACACAAAAATCTTATTTGCTCAAACCACTGTGGGTCAAGTTTGCTATTTACTGGAAGCCGAAAGCATTCCTTTCAAACACACAAAGCCCGCCACATAGGGATTTAGTAAATGCCAACTATTTTATTGTTGGATTTCCAGCCTCATCGTAATTTTACTAAAAGGTAGAAGAAGAAAGGTTTTTGGGGTATAAACGTAGGGGCTATGGGGCCTGGATATAAAGTCTGACTCCACTCCTCACCAGCTGGGTGACCTTAGGGAAGTCACTTAACCTCTCTGTGCCTGTCTCTTCACTTATAAAATGGGTGTACTAAAATGCTTACCTACAGTGATTGTGCACATGCAATGAATCCATACAGGTAAAATATTTAGAACATGGCTGGCCCTGAAGTAAAGGCTACGAAGAGTAGGTATTATCATCATGAGTATTCTGCATGAGAGACTTGTCCCCATTTTTCACCTCAATGATACAACACTAGTCTCATTAAATCATGACCAAACATCACAGGGTGATAAAGCTAAAACTGTATTAGTACCCATTAGTTATTGATGGTGATTATCACACTGGGGAAATCTGGTTGTTCTGCCTTTCAAGCCTGTGGGCTCTTCTCTTTCCATCAGACCAATTATTTCTAAGGAAATTCATAGCATTCTTTCAACGTGCTATCTTTAGGAAGCAGTTTATTCAGAGGCAAGTGTGAATTTTCAAGATAGTTAATTACTCTTTCAAACAATCTCTAATGGAAGGTAACCCCCAATCAACATCCCATAAGAATATATGCCTTTAAGCATTGCAGAGGCACCAGGCAAAGAAAGCAAGCAAATGTCCCCTTTCTCGCCTCCCTGAAAAGCTAAACTGGGAGCTCCTTCCTCGTTAACACTGGTGCCACACACACAGACTGCACACGGGCTGGCCGTGCCTGTGTGGGAAACTTCACCCAAAAATGCTGATTGCCAACATCATTTCAAAAATTTGAAGATCTGCCCAAACTGGCCCTATGATGCCCCTTGAGAGCAGGACAGTAGTCTTATGATGCACCACTGTCCATGCCAGCCCAGTTCCTGCATCTCTATTTCCTGCCTGATCCTGTAAGCACTTGAGCTTTTGGCCATGGGATGGCAGTAGGAAGAGACCTAACAGACCGGGGGAGATGAGGAGGGGCAGAGGTGGAAGGGAGGGTCTGGTGTCCCCCTTAGCTAGCTTTAAACCCAGCTTCACCATTTTGGTCACTGTGGACCTGAGAAAATAAATTAACTTTCCCAAGCCTTGATTTTCCCATCAGTAAAATGGGGGTAGTGATGCCTACCTGCTCAAGTCAGGGTCAGGGCCATGGGCAGCGACAAAGCAAAAGGCTGACTCAGCAAACAGTAGCCACTGGGAAGAGCATCAGTCCAAACCCTTGAGTGCCCTGAAGAGTACTGATGCAAGTCCCTGCTCCAGCTGTGGACCTTCAGCCTGGCCACTTAGTATCTTAGAATGGGGTAATGCTTATCTGGTTGGATTTTTCTCAAAAATAAGACTATTCTGTAATTAGCACATAATGGCAGTGATCATTTGGCTTCGGTTTTGTCTGTCATTAGCACAGAGGTAATGTGGGCACCCAGGTGACTCCTTGAGGATGGAGCTGAGCCCTGTGCCTCCCTGAATCCCAGGAGCCTGGCAGGTAACACAATACACACTCATGAGACACCTGAGTACATGCATGAGTGAACTGGGTAGTGAGGTGGGAGAACAGGAAGGGTACTCTTCAGGGACTGGGAGCTGGGATCACCTTCTTTACAGGAATTACTGACCTCCACACACAAAGGAGGGGTGACCCGGCTATGGCAGTTGGGTGAAAAAATAAAGACCTACTGAGGGGACGCATACTTGTTGAATGCATGTCTGCTGTGTGTCTGGCCCTGTTCCAGGTCCTGGGGACTAGCAGCAAACAGAAGACAAAATGACCATCCATCCAGAGAGCTGACCTTCTGGGGCCCAAGGCAAATAACCCATCAACCCATAACTCAGTGGTAAATTCTATGAAGAAAAACAAATCCATGTGTATTTGTTTCCTCATGCTGCTATAACAAATGACCACAAACAAAGTGGCTGAAATACAAATTTATGATCTCACAGCCCTGGAGGCCAGAAGTCCAACACAGCTCTCATGGAGCTAAAACCAAGGTGTCAGCAAGGCTGAGGTCCTTCTGAGGCTCTAAGGAATCACCGGTTCCTTGGCTTCTCCAGCTTCTTCTAGAAGCTGCATTCCTTGGCCGATGGCCCCACATCACTCCAACTGGTGCTTCTATGGCCACATCTCCTTCTCTGACCCCCATCTCCCTTTTTCCCTCATAAGGATCCTTGTGATTTCATTTGTGCCCACATGGATAATCCAGGATGATCTCCCCTCCTCAGGGTTCTTACTTTAATCACACCTTCAAAGTTCATTTTGCCTTGTAACGTACTATGTACACAAGTTCCAGGATTGAGGCATGGACATCTTTGGGGGACCGTTATTCTGCCAACTCCCTGCCCCACGTAGAGGAACAGACAGTGACTACGTTGGGAGAGGAGCCGCTATTTTATTTTTTTATTATTATGTTATGTTAATCACCATACATTACATCATTAGTTTTTGATGTAGTGTTCCATGATTCATTGTTTACGTATAACACCCAGTGCTCCTTGCAGAATGTGCCCTCTTTAATACCCATCACCAGGCTTACCCATCCCCCCATCCCCCTCCCCTCTAAAACCCTCAGTTTGTTTCTCAGAGTCCATAGTCTCTCATGGTTCGTCTCCCCCTCCAATTTCCCCCCCTTCATACTTCCCCACCTGCTATCTTCTTCTTTTTTTTTTTTTTTTTTAACATATAATGTATTATTTGTTTCAGAGGTACGGGTCTGTGATTCAACAGTCTTGCACAATTCACAGCACTCACCATAGCACATACCCTCCCCAATGTCTATCACCCAGCCACCCCATCCCTCCCAACCCCCACCACCCCAGCAACCCTCAGTTTGTTTCCTGAGATTAAGAATTCCTCATATCGGTGAGGTCATATGATACATGTCTTTCTCTGATTGACTTATTTTGCTCAACATAACACCCTCCAGTTCCATCCACGTCGTTGCAAATGGCAAGATCTCATTCCTTCTGATGGCTGCATAATATTCCATTGTATATATATACCACATCTTCTTTATCCATTCATCTGTCGATGGACATCTTGGCTCTTTCCACAGTTTAGGAGCCGCTATTTTAGACAAGATGGCCAGGGCAGGACTTTCTAACGAGAGGACGATTAAGAAGATCTGGGAAGAAGGTGAGAGAACACACAACAAAGATATCCAGGGGATGGTTACCGGAGGCGGAGGGAAAAGCAAGTGCAAAGGCCCTTGGCAGGAATGTGCATGACGGTCCCCGGGCACAGCGGGCAGGCAAGGCTGGCCAGAGTGCAGCTTGGTGAGAAAAGAAAGGGGTGGTGGTGCTGGTCACTTGGGGCTGGGCTAAGGGCTTTGGGAGGTTTTCTAAACACGATGAGAAAGTGCTAAGAGCTCTGAGAAGGGGGGAGAAAACTGGTCTGGGGATGTTTGTTAAAGCTGTTTGGAAAGATCCAAATTTAGGTGTGAATTCAGGGGGACAAAACTGCCACACGATGGTAATTAAGGACACAGGATCCCAGCAGTTGTATCAGTCCTGCTAAAAGCAAGTTTATCTGAGAGATGCAGTGGGCACAGAGGATTTCTAGGGCAGTAACCACACTCTGTAGGATGCCCTAATGTAGATACCTGTCATACATTCAACCCACTGGATGCTCCACACCAAGAGGGAACCCTAATGTAACCTACGCACTCTGGGTGCTGATGTGTCAGTGTAGGGCTCATCAGCTGTCACAAATGCCCCACTCTGGTGGGGGTGTGGATAACAGGGGAGCGTCTGCGTATGTGGGAGCAGGGAGCATGTGAGAAATCTCTGTGCCTTCCCTTCAATTTTGCTGTGAACCTTGAACTGCTTTTTTAAAAAAGTCTACTAAAACAAACAAATTAAACAAAAAAACAGATGGAGTGGGTGGTCAGCCAGCAGCCCAGGGAAGGGAGAAGCAAGCAAGCGTGCAGAGGTGTTGGTCCAGCCTGTCCATCTGTGGGAAACAGGGTCAGGGACATTCTTATCACTAGACTCAGGTCTGTTCTCACGTCTGCTATGTCTATGGTACGCGTGTCCTGACGGGCGCAGGGACTTCGGAGGTGACAGGCTCTGCTCACAAGGAGCTCACAGCGAGCAGGGGACACAGCCGTGTCCCACAGACTCAGGTGCTGGGGCAGTAGCAGGGTCAGGCAGCAGGTCGCAGGGGTGATGCGCTCCATGCTGCTGGGACAGTCTGGGAAAGTTTTCAAAGGCACAAGACCCGGAGTGTGGTTTGAGGAATTACAAGAGTTCTCCAGGGGGTAAGGAGCAGTAGGGATTTCAGGAAAGGCTCCAAGAAAAGCAGGAATCCAGGGGCATGAATCAGCAAGATGAGTTCCCAGAACAGCAGGACCAGGGTGCGGCGAGTGGAGAGAAATGAGTAGGATGATTAATGCACTAGATCACTGGACACTTCTTCAGGACAAGGATGCATCAGGCCTAAGCAGAGGTTGGAAAAGCATTACTCCAAAGGGCCCGTCTCCCCTTTGCACACGGCCACTCTCGCTCATCTCCCTGGTTCCTCTGCCCCGAAGCGCAGGTCTCAGCCACAGTTACACCCAGGACACATATTCGGCTGAACACACGGATCCAGCCCCTGGCCAGCGTCCAATCTGGCTGCCACGGCCACAGCTGGACCAGTTGTTCATACAGACTTCTCATACACTCCTGCTTATAGCCCTGGCACAGGGTAGATAACAGTGCTCGTAAACTGAGCTGCAACCACTTCTTTTAGCCTCATTAAAAAACTGTTTTGTTTTCTAGTTGATAAATGTGTTTCATAAAACCCAAAAGCCTTTTTTTCCCCCTCACTCTGCACTGTTATCAGCATAAACACTGTATCTATAAACATTTAGGAAATCACATGCCTAATTCATACAGGAAAATATTATATGGCAATAATCTCAGGAAAGAAGCCAACTTGGATGCTGGTGGAAATGTGGAATCCGTGATAAGGAAAGCGACAAACACGTGTTTGAGGGAGGAGAGTAAGAGAGAGGCTGACCATTCCTTAAAAGCAAGGCTGTCTCAGACAATCTGCTTCTTCCATGCCCTGTGGGTTAGTTTGCTCGCCATAACAAAGAGCCACAAACAGGGGGCTTAAAATAACAGAAATTCACTCTCTCACAGGTCTGGAGACCAGAAATCTGAAATCAAGGTGCTGAACAGGGCTGTGTTCCCTCCAAATGCTCTAGGCCAGGATCCTTCCTTGCCCCCTCCAGCTTCCAGAGGCTGTTGGCAATCCTTCTTGGCTTGTGGCTGTATTAGTCGTCTCAGGGTCCGCTGTCACATGGCCCTCTCCCCACTCTGTCTGTCTCCATCTTTCTTCTCCTCTTCTAACAAGGACCCTAGTCATTGAATTAGGGCCCTAATCCAGTATGACCTCACTCTTAACTCATTATATCTACAAAGACCCTAGTTCCAGATATGGTCACACCCTGAGGCTCCAGGGGGACATGAATTTTGGAGGGATGCTATTCAACCCAGTGCAGCCAGAACAGCACCTCACCCAGAGAAGAGGTTCAGTAAATGATGGCTGGCTGGCTGGCTGACCAGACAAAAGAGCCCACATACAGCCCACACCTGCGTCTGTCTGAGTTATAGAAACAAAAATATATTTTGGAAACATCCTGTTTCCAAAACATCTGGCTCTTCATCCTGGTAGGGTAGAATCAAAGCTAACCAGCCCTGGGCAAGGCAGGCTTTGGTCACTTCTCAAACTAACTTCCGGTTGTGCAATCTTACGACAAATCACCTGGAAGAAGAGACGCAACTAGACCATCGGTTAGGTCCAAGCTCGCTCCCAATGCAAGTGTCCCAAGTGGAGCTCTGCAAATACTAAAAGCATGACCGTTTCTCCTGCAAACAAAGTTCTCCATTCCCTCACCTTTTTAGGGAAAGAACAGTATAGGATTAGGGGGCGTAATTCGTGGTTTAGAGTCTACTGGTATTTTTCAACTCACCTACTGATCAGCAGAATGGGGAGAAGGTGACAGCTAATAGTCACAAACACAGTCTGTTACCTCTCCTTTTGTATGGATGATAGTATTGCTAATCTATGGCTCAGTGCTGAGATAAAGGCACTCTGGACACTGGTTCTGCCTATCTGCTTTATTCATCATGAACACTGAACAGAACTTAGCCAGACAGGAGGAAGAAACAAGCCAATATTTGGACTCATATGATTATGTTTTGATTTATCTTCTCATTAAACATAAGCAAACACTCTCCATTGGCATACATTTGAGATCCTGGAAATTTTAAAGGTCCTCGGTGTGTATGTTGGGTATTCACCACACCAAGAGTTTAAACTTCCAACTCCTGGGACCGAATCTTTAACGGTGAAGTTGGCCTGGTGGGGGGGTCTGAAAAGGGGCAGGTCCAGGACAGCTCCCAGAAGGCAGCAGCAGAAGGAGGAGCTCGGGGCTGTAGTAGATTGACAATATTAATTGCCCCATTTTCCACCCCTCCCTGTACCCAAGTCCTCTGCAAGGTGACCTTCTGGCTTAAGAGGTAAAGTATACTTCCCCACCCACTGATCCCCCATTCAGCCATAGCACGTGGATTGACTCAGCCAGTGCGATGTTAGCAGGCTTGAGTGAAGCTGAGGCTTGAGAAGGTGCCTGTGTACATCTGCTTCTCCCTCGCTTATCTACCTCCAGCACAGGAACATGCAGGCTACCTTCTGGACAGTGACATACTGGCAATACCAGCAGCCCAGTTCCCTGGTGAAGCCATCCCAGGGTGACAGCCAGCCAATCCCCAGACAAGTGAGAGAGAGACCAGCTGAGACCAACAGAGACAACCTGCAGAGTAGTAAGGACGCTAATGTCTCACGGGTGTAAGCCACTAGTTTTGGAGAAGTTTGCTCTATGACATTACTGACAATGAAATTGAGAGGGACAGCGGGAGGGAGGGGCAAAAGAAAAAAGACAAGAAGGGAGATATAGGGCCCAAGGACCATCCTAAGAGGAGTGGGTTATTTTAGCCCCAGAATAGCTAAAACAGTCTTGAGAAAGAACAATAAAGTGGGAGGACTCACTCTATCCACTATTAAGACCTACTATGTAGCTACAAAAATCAAGACTAGGTGATACAGAAAGAAGGATAGACATATGCATAAAAATTGGACAGAACAGAGACCCCAGAAATAGATCCACATAATATGCCCAACTGATTTTTGAAAAAAGTGCAAAAACAACTCAGTGGAAGAAAAATGGCCTCTCAATAAATGGTGTTGGAGCAACTGGACATCCACAGGCGAAAAAATGGCCCTCAGCCTATGTCAAGGCAAGAGCCTTTTGGCAGAGAGCTGGGGTCAGATCACTGGGCAATGTGCCTGGACAGGAACAAGAGATAGGCGTGCAGTGAGGCCTAGGGGAGGGGGCCTGAAGGCACACTTACAGAATTCAGCTCCTTGTGGTTATAGGATGGGGGTCCCTGTTTCTTCCCTGGCTCTGAGCATCCAGAGATTTCTAATAGTGCATCAAATCCTGCTCATGCACCAAATCTCTCTTACTTTCCTTTTAGTAACTGGTCAGGAGAAATCTCTCTGCTTTTAGAGGGCTCATGTGATTAGATCAGGTCCATCTAGACAATCTTCTTTTTACAAGGTAATGTAACATAATCATGGAAGTGGAGGGGGTAGGTAAGAAGGTCAAGGAGCCATTGTAAAATTCTGCCTTCTACAGGGTCAATTAAATGATGGATCATTGTCAGGAACTACTAAAGAGTAGTGATGCCCCCTAAAACACACACACACACACACACATACATGGGCACGCACACACATGCACAGTCTTGATCCCTTATTAGTCTAACACAAACCACAAGAATGAGATGAAAAGCCTCGTTGACACTCTTAATACCCATGGCCTCTGGTGTCCCTTTGGGTTTACAAGATCTGTTTATTTTGTATTTCCTTCCTGACCTTCTTGCAGGTCTGGTCCTATTCCAGGCCCTGGGCCAGAAATAAACCAAACTCAGTCCTCGCCACCATGCTCTCCCTGTCAAGAGTTAGGTAAGCAAGCACCATGTAAGGGCTACAATGGGGGTGACTCAGGAGGCTTTTAGGGTGGGCGCAGGGAGGGGACCATCTTGGATGGCGTCAGGAGGCTTCAGGGCCAAGAAAATGCCGATTTAAAATGCTTTAAGGAGGGCGCCTGGGTGGCTCAGTTGGTTAAGCGACCGCCTTCGGCTCAGGTCATGATCCCAGGGTCCTGGGATCGAGTCCCACATCAGGCTCCCTGCTCCGCGGGGAGCCTGCTTCTCCCTCTCCCACTCCCCCTGCTTGTGTTCCCTCTCTCGCTGTGTCTCTCTCTGTCAAATAAATAAATAAAATCTAAAAAAAAATAAAATGCTTTAAGGAGAAGAACAGAGATCCTACATTTCTTGACAAGCACAGTGAAACATTTTGCTCATTCAGACATCTCATGAACATAGTCAAATGTTCAGGACTATTTCTCTGTGAGAGAGCCAAATTACATAAGTCAGAAAAATGGGTCTGGTTTGCAAGCTGATGGGCTGCACGGTGGCTCCCCTGGCCTACAGACTGAGCAGATAATGACATTTCAGCAGAGCCAGGGCATGAGAGAGCTACTTTGTTAATAGGCAACATGGGGGATTGACCTCACTTCTCTTCTCCATCCCTGAAAAAATGTAGGTCATGGGTGTGTTGTGAAATCAATGAGATTGTGCATGAAAAGGTTTAGGCCAGAGCCCAGTTCATACTAAGTGATCAATAAATGGTCATGGGGCAGATGACAGGATGATGACAAATGTGGCATGATCGACGATGATGGTAATTGTTATGCGCTGAACCATGCTCCCTGAAAATCCACGTGTTGAAGCCTAACCCCCAGCACATCACATGACCATGTTTGGAGACAGGGCCTTTAAAGATATGATTAAGTTAAAATGAGGTCCTTGGGGTAGATTCTAATCCAATAGGCCTGGTATCCTTCTAAGAAGAGGAGAACAGGACACAGAGGGATGACCATGTGAGGACACAGAGAGAACACAGCCATCTACACACCAAGGAGAGAGGCCTCAGGGGGGAACCAACCCTACCCATACCTTGATCTTGGACTTTCAGCCTCCAAGACTGGGAGAGAATAAATTTCTACTGTTTAAGCCACCAGTCTGTGGTGCTTTGTTATGGTGGTCCTAGCAGACTAGTACAATAGCAATGATGATGTGGATGTTGCTATTGGAAAAGCAGGGAGTAGGCATCATGAGGGACCCTGGCTTATGAAAGGAAAACTATTCAATAATCGTGCATGCCCACTGCAGTGCAGATCCAAGGAAGAGGGGCCAGGAGCAGAGAGAGATGTGCAGTATCCAGGCAAGGGAGTGGGAGTGCCTGAACAGGAGCGAGACCGGGGGAAAGAAAAGGAGAAGACCTGAGAAAGACACAGGACACACATCAGTGAGAACACTGGATGTGGCCAAACAGGAAGGAGGTGTGGATCCGTGATGATTTCTGGCTCCCCAGCACTGAGGAGATAGAGAGAGTGAGGCTCCACAGGAGGCAAAGACTAGGGGAGGAAAAAAAGACCATTTGTGGGGAAAGAAGAGAGCTTGGTTTGGGGCATGTTGACCTTGAGATCCCCGTAGGGATAAAGAATGGCAGGAGGACCCACCTGGAAGGGAGCTGGGATCTGGAACATGGTTGAAATGATGAGCTGGTCCAGGTGGGGCGTGCTGAGTCAAGAGCAGGGGTTGAGGACGGAATCTGGAGGATGCCAACAGCTGAAGGCACACAGAGCAGGAACCCCAGAGGAGAAACAGAGCTCAGAGAGGTGGGAGGGAATGGGGAGAGTGTCATGGGACCTGTCGTAGTCAGCTTGGGCAGCTATAACAAATACCAGAGGCCAGGGGGCACATACGACAGACATTTGCTTATCATGGCCTGGAGGCTGGGACATCCAAGATCAAGACGCCAGCAGGTTCAGCCCTTGGTGGGAGCTCTCTCCCTGATTCAAAGACAACTGTTTTCTCACTGTGCGCTCACATGATGGAGACAGAGAGCTCTCCTCTCTCCCTCGACTTACCTGGGCACGGATCCCATCCTGGGGCCCCACCCTCATGACCTGCTCTCCACCTAATCACCTCCCCAAACCCCACGTCCAAATCACGTTAGGGGTTAGGGCTTTGACATATGAATTGGAGGGGGGAGGGTGCATAATTCAGTCCACACAAGATTCCAGCTGGGGAGAGTCCACGGAGCTGTCCACTGAGCCAAATGCCACAGGCATGAACGTGGTCAGCATCCCTGGTAGAACAGGGCCTGCTGTGAAGCATTGGTAAATGGACCAATGAATGAATGAAGGGTCACAGGGAACACACTGCGACTCGGCCACATTTCTGTGGATGCTTCTCTGTTCTCCTGCTGCCCCCCCGCCCCCACCGCCACCAGCCCAGGAGATCTGCATGGATAGGCCTGGGTGTGTCCTTCTCAGCTTCCCTGGCCCCTCGATGTGGCTGGCCACCAAGTGGTATCCAGGACACGTTTCCTGAGCAGATGGCTGTCTCCTGCCTGTTATCAGGGGCTAGAGCCTCCACAGCTCTCGCAAGGGGGCAACCCAGCACAGACTCAGGTGCAGGCAGGCCCGACTCCAGCCCCAGCTCCTCTATTCCACACTGCTTGGCCTGGTTAACCTTTATAAGCTTTGTTTCCATGTCTGCAAAATAAGATCAGCAATATCACTTACCTTCAAATGTCACTGTAAAACTTAGAGCTGCAGTACAGGAAACATCCAGCATTCTACCTGACTGATCAGACCTGCTCTATAAAGTGTGCCCGCCGTTGTCCTTTGTTCTGGGCCTTACTACGATTCCAACCATGACCGCTGGTTCCTGTTACTGTTAATCATTATTTCAATGATGTGATTACAAACACAGAACTTGATGCCAGTTCTTCTCTTCCTCGTTTTGTGATTCGCTGCCTCCTCTCTCATAGGGGATAGTAACAGCAGCTACACGATGGCTTGTTGCAGGGTCAAATTATTTACTATCCGTAAAGTGCTCAGGACAAAGCACGGCACCAGGTAGGTTCCCAATCACTGTCCCTAGTCATTTAGTTCTTGTTCTGTCACCAACAGACAGGAAATTTCAAAAATTCTCAGGATTTCACACATTATCCCTAAATATGACATGCGTTCCTTCAACAGGTGTCTATGTGTACGCGAGTCCTGGGCTTCTGAAACGATGAGATATTGAAACAAATGCATGCGGAGGCTGGAGACATCATTAAAACTTTAAGGAAATAATAGAGTCTGTGCAAAAAAAAAAAAACAACTTTTGTAGCTCAAGTAGCTACATTATTTTCAGACTACAAAAATGTGTTACTTGAAATTTGGTTTGCTCATATATGATGCTCCTTCCTCACAGCTATAAGCTGAGTGCATCCTTTCAAAACTGAAAATGTCCTTATCTAATTTATTTTAAAAATGGAACATTTTGTAACAGAATCACACAGCCGTAACACAAATTGCTGAGCATCGCCCGGCTTGTGTCAGATTCTTGGAAGGAGATAAAACCTTGAGAACAGAAGTCGGGAAAAAAAAAAAAAAACTGACAATATTTGAGAGGGAAAAAAAGGAAATGAGAGCTCTCTGGACTTATGTTCCCCACTGTTGAGCAAAGCTCCAAAGCACTCCTTTTCAGAAAGTTGCAAAGAAAAAGATTAAACCATTTCCTCTTTTGTCTACATGGAAATGGAAAACATCCCTGCCTGGTATAACATCTGCCTGACGCCCCAGTGGTTAGACGTGCTCCCGCTCCTTCCCTGAGCTCTTCCAGCGAACAGGGCATCAGGCTTCTTGTTTCCACCACCATCAGGACTTCACACACAAGGCACAGAAGAGCTTACTAAACTGGGGAGCCCACCAAAGGTGCAGAAGCTCTCCGCCCTCAGGAACACCTGCAGCATGCAATCCCTCCCAGAAGGTGAAATTCTGGGGGTTCTGGGGGCAAAATAGTCTCACTCTTGTATGTGCAAAGCACGGACTCACGTAGAGAGCATGAGCAGGTATGCCGTACATCTGCGATATCAAAACTCCATGGCAGGGTGGGAGTGCGGGAGGCGATTCAGAAAGTAAATGTCCCAAAAACCTCCGAATGTCCAAAAAGCAGGGGTGAGGACGTGATAATGCGGGGAAGGTACAGAAGCACAAGCCCATGGAAACCAGACAGCACGGGGAGTAAGAGGCGACTATGTGCCACCTGGCCAAGCATTTGTAAGTCACCCTAGTTATTCATTCACAAGTACTTACACGGGCAGACACAGGCTGGGTGCTTGGCAAAGAGCAGTGGTCAACAGAACAGGCCTCCACCCCTGTGGAATTTACCCTCTAAACAAGAAGCCTGGGAGGAAGCAGGCAAATAACTAGGATAATCGCAAGTGGCAAAAAGCTGCAAAAAGGAGATAAAGCAGGGGAGCGGGAAGCCAGTCACAGGGGAGGTGACTCCCCACAGGTGGCCGGGGCAGCCCTCTTTGAGCAGGTGGCCTCTGAAACAGGACCTAGAGGGCAAGAAGCCTCAGCCATCTGGGAACAGGTAAGTCTGCTCATACTTAGCTCAGGGAACGGCACGTGCAGAGGTCCAGAGCACGAATGAGTTTGCTGTTTCGGAGGACCTGATGAAAGGCTTCTGTGTCTGGAGCAGAGAGTGGCGGGAAGGGCAGGCAAGAGGTCAAGTCCAAGAGGCAGGAAGGCTGGTTCATGCAGGCACCACTGGCCACTATTCATAGAGGCTGGAGTGAATCTAAATGCAATGGGAACCTATCTAAGAGTCCCAAGTTGACCTGGCACGTGATCTGACTTAAGTTTTCAGATGATCCCTTTTGCTGCCTACGGCAAGCAGATGGCCTGGGGACAAACACAAAACGGGGTGTCAGGTATAGAGTATAGCAGCAAAGTGATGTAGGAAAATGCAAGGTGTGAGCACACGTGTGCATGCAACGTCTGAATCAGTGCGGAGAGCCTCCCATGTGTGCACAGTGTTTAATAGAATCAATAAATGTTCACAGCAGAAACCACGTCACTATAATTTGGATCCATTCACCTCTTCAGTCTGAGGGGCTGACCCTCCTGCTTCATGAGAGAAAGCTGGGGAGGGACAGAATTAAGAATTCGAGAAGTCCTGCCATGAATCAGATAGTTTACATCCTTCCAAAAACCCACTGAGGTTATTATTATGCCTGATTTTACAGTTAGGATAACCAGAGCTCTGAGAGGTTAATTAATACCATCAATTTCTCATAGATAATAACATCTCATGCTTATATAGTTCTTTCCAGTTCAAAAGTGTTTTCACCCTTGTCTGACCTTCATGGCAGCCCTGGGAGGGGGCCAGAGCAGAGACACTTGTCCTTGATTTACTGGGAGTCAAGGGACCTGGCCAAGCTCCTGTGACCAGCAAAGGCACCGCGCCACAGAGAGAGTAAGCTCTCCTGACAACGGGTCCAGTGGCCGCCCCTCAGGCCCAGGAGTCCATGTGCTTCTCTTCAGCTCCACGTCTGGCTTCTCCACAGAGACCTGTGAACTGGGTAGCCGTCCTAGTTGCACTTTTCCCATTGGCTGCAAGGGAGCTGAAATCTGCATGGGGGCTTTTAAGGTACACATGTCAAGCCTGGCCCCTGGCGTCATTTCTGCCCCATCCTTGTTTTTCTTTGTCTTCACTCATGCTTTCATTGGTGCCAAATTCTTATGATTCAGGTACCTGCTGAGCCAACCTAAATCTTTTCTAAAATAAAGTAGGACAGCAATTTTCAAGCTTACACACGTTTTCCCCCACTGTGATTGTTCTTAGGGCAGGGGCTGTTTGAGAAGACTGGGGGTCCAGGGATTGGACCTGGGTTTGGCTCAACTGGACAACTGTGTGCAAATGAACACGAGAGGCCCCAGGAGCACCAGGAGAGCCCTGAGCGGGGAGAGAAAGGGTCTCCGATTCAGGTGGTAAAGCAACATGGCAAAGCTAACCAACAACAACAGAAGGCTTGTGATGACACACTCACAGAGAACTGCCCTTGAGAATTTCCCAAATCTCTGAGCTCCCACCCAAATTAAATCATAATTTCATTACGATCTCTGAAAATCTATGACGGCATCTCAGGGAACGTCCCCAGCTACTCTCTCACTTGCAGAGTATGTTTCTTGCAAACTGTGGACTCAGAAAGTTGTCTGAACAGCTGGTCTCTCCCTGACAGGGTTCATTAACGTGGGGTCAGGGGTGCAGGAAGAGCTGGGGCTGCCGAGTAATCCCAAACAAATGACAAGCTCCAACCTGTGACATTCAGCATGCCACCAGCCCATGAAATAATGAGCCTGCGCTGCTCCCAATTAGAGCACCACACATCTTGCCGAGCGGCCACCGGCCACAGCAGGAGGAACAGCATGCTCTGGAGATGTGCTTCTTGGGAGACTAAAGTCTCTTTATGGGAAGCTGGAAGGGAGTTCTTTGAAAAGATTTGGATGGAACAAAAGGGAGTCCCATGTCTCTCTACTCGAGCTTTCTTTTGAAAGAAAATCTGGCGTTTAATAAAAGCACTCTAGTGGGAAAATGTCAGAAAGATCTTTTATTTATTCATTCGATACATATTTACTGGGAGCTTATTCTCCGACATTGTCAGCACTCTGTGCTGAGAAGAAATAAGACAGACATCATCCCCGTCTTCCAGGAGCCTAAAATCTAACAAGAGGCCTGACACTACACAGGGATTTCACCTGTAATTTGGAGAAGAACTGAGTGCTATAAGAAGACATAGCACGAGAAGGAACAGACCGGGGGGCAGGGAAGGCTCTTATGAGGAAGCGAATTTAAAACTGAGACCGGATGAATGCACAGGAGTTGGGCAATGTCAGAAGTAAGGCAGGAGGGGTGGGACTGGGGAGAGTATGAGATTGGTGCAAGCAGAAGGAATAGCACGTTCAAAGAGGCTAAGATGGAGGGAGTGGTGAGAGATGGCACCAGAGGGGTGGCAGGGACCAAGGCTTGGGTAAAGATGCTGCTCCTTACCCTGAGGGCAACGGGAAACCCTACAGGGCTTTGAGTGATAGAGAGGAATGTGTGCATGTGTGTGTGTGTGTGTATTAAAGGAATGAAGTGATGGGCTTTGCCATTTAACAAAATGGCTCATGCATCAGTATGGGCTAGGTTTTGTAGTGTAACAAACAAACCCCAAATCTTGAGGTCTTATAACAATAAATGCTTTTTTTTTTCCCACTCATACTACACATCCACACAAATCAGCCAGTGGTTCTGCTGACCTCCCTCACTCAGGGACCCAGGCTGACAGAAGCTGCATCTGAAGTACTATATATTTTACTCCTTTCACTACTGTCTGCCTCTTCTCTTAAAAACTAGCGTATTTGTAGGTCTTGTTCACTCCCTTCTCCCCAGTGCCTGGCACATAGTGGGCATTCTCCTGTACCTGTTAAATAAATTAATCTTGTTCACTTTGGTGGGTCACAGCCATCTGTTGACCATGAGAGCCAGCCCCTTGCCTCCCTTCCTACTCCTAGAGCTACTCTTCTCCAGCACTCTGTGAACTGCAGCCATGGTTCATTTTTCCAGTCTCCTCTTAGATCTCTCCCCCACAGAAAAACTTCCTTGGACCACATTTGTGACGGTCAACTTTATGCATGAGGTGCCTAGATATTTGGTCAAACAGGATTCTGGGTGTGTCTATGAGGGTGGTTTTGAATGAGATTAATAATTGAATCAGCAGAATGAGTAAAGCAGATTGTCCTCCCTAATGTGGGTGGGCCTCATCCAATCAGTTGAAGGTCCGAATAGAATGAAAAGTTATCCTCACCTGTGTAAGACAGAACTCCTCCTGACTGACTGCCTTGAACTGGAAAATCGGTCTTTCCTGCATTCAGGCTCTCCTGGTTCTCAGGCCTTCTGACTCAGACTGGAACTACCTCCCTGGCTCTCCAGCTTTCTGACTGCCGTCTTGGGACTTCTCAGTCTCCATAACTGCACAAGCCAATTCCTTGTAAGTCTCTCTATGTATCTATCAATCTGGATCTATCCATCCTATGGGTTCCATGTCTCCGTATTCCCTGACCAGTACCACTTGATCTATCAATCTGAATCTATCTATCCTATGGGTTCCGTGTCTCCGTATTCCCTGACCAGTACCACTTGATCTATCAATCTGAATCTATCTATCCTATGGGTTCCGTGTCTCCGTATTCCCTGACCAGTACCACTTGATCTATCAATCTGGATCTATCTATCCTATGGGTTCCGTGTCTCCGTATTCCCTGACTAGTACCACTTGATCTATCGATCTGAATCTATCTATCCTATGGGTTCCGTGTCTCCGTATTCCCTGACTAGTACCACTTGATCTATCGATCTGAATCTATCTATCCTATGGGTTCTGTGTCTCCGTATTCCCTGACTAGTACCACTTGATCTATCGATCTGGATCTATCTATCCTATGGGTTCCGTGTCTCCGTATTCCCTGACTAGTACCACTTGATCTATCAATCTGGATCTATCTATCCTATGGGTTCCGTGTCTCCATATTCCCTGACTAGTACCACTTGATCTATCTATCTGAATCTATCTATCCTATGGGTTCCGTGTCTCCATATTCCCTGACTAGTACCACTTGATCTATCGATCTGAATCTATCTATCCTATGGGTTCCGTGTCTCCGTATTCCCTGACCAGTACCACTTGTAGCAGGCACCGCTGGTGCCCCACCCATCTCCCTTCAGTCCCTTGCCATCTTGATGCACATACTGCAAACAGCGGCATCATTTGGCTGGAGGGCTTTGTCTGGTGACAGGACTCTGCTCTGAACCGCACAGCAGGTGGAAAATGCCCAGAACCAAGCAGCCCTCAACCAATGGCTGATGGGCATGGGGGATCACCATCCCAAGCCCCTTAAACATAGGGCAGGATGACTCTGAGGCATGTTCTACACTGCTTCCCAAAGTCTGCAGGTGCCCACAGGAGTAACTACTTGCTCAATAACACACCTCTTATCGGCTGCCTCATTTCCCTACCTCCCTTCCTGAGGTCACCTCCTACACAAACTACTACCTACACATGGTTCCTTGTCTCAGGGTTAACTTCTGGAGAAACCCAAACTAAAACAAACCCCATCAAGCAGGTCCATGCACATCATTTTCTATCACAGCACCCTGTGTCTTTCCTTCCTGGCATATATCATATTCTCTCATTTTTATGTATTTATCAGCTCATCGTCTGTCTTAACAAGGGCATTGTCTATTTTGTTTCTCCTGTGCCTAGTGTTCAATAAATATTTGATAAATATCTGTGGAGTAAATGAATGAAGGAAGGATTAACCCCAAACATGTGTCTTCTTCCCAGACCTCAGCTCCCTCGATAGAAAAATGAAACAGTTGTGCGTGGCATCTAGAAGCTTGCTTCTGACTTTCATATCCTGAGACTCTGAGATGTCAGGAGTTGCAGGATAATGAAGCACATGGTTTTGTTGCTGGACAAGATGCTGGATAAGAACTTGGCTTCGTCTGCATTAATGTGACAGGGAAGCTGGTGAGAGCATGGCAATTAGGAGGGGGAAACAGGGAAAGGGAAAAAAATCCTCCTCCTCCAAGGTGGTCTTTGGCAGCTAATGATGGAATACAGCCTTATGCAGCAGGAATGTTGGGAGTGTTTGCATATAAATTGCCTTTTAAGGTTTCCATTCTTCAAGACTAATGAGTGTTTCAGACTTAAACATAACTATTCTCTACTAATTACTGTTTTAGTCACCCTCCTGTTTTTCCTCGTAATTTCTACTTGTGATTCTAGGAGGTAGAAAGACGAGCCTGCTTCCTGGAGTCAACGACCCACAGCATTGGCAGATTTAAGGTTTGCAGGTTTGAAGCCATGACACATAAAGATGCAAAATGTCACATGAACTTGAACATGAACTTGAATCACCCACTGTGCAAGTCACCTGACTGGCTGACAGACAAAAGAATAAAGAAAATCTGAATAGTCCTATATCTATCAGGAAGTTGAATCTACAATTAACTACATTGCCACAAATAAAACTTTAGGTCCAGATGGCCTCAATGGTGAATTATTCCATGGAAGTATAAAAGAACACCAAAATTATGTAAATTTTTCCTGAGAACAGAAAGAGGGGGAACATTTCCCAATGTGCTTTATGACATCAGCATAATCTTGATGTGAAAACATGAGAAGAACATTATAAGAAAGGAAAATTACAGGTCAATCTGACTCACGAATATAGATACAAAAATTCTAAACAAAATATTAGCAGATTGAATCCAGCAATATGTAAGAAAAATGTTAAATCATGACCAGATTCAGTTTATCCCAGAAATGCAAGAGATAACATTAACAGACTAAAGGGGGAAAAGGCATTTGAAATAATTTTAATTGATGTATGAAAAATGTTTGGTAATATCCAATACCCATTCATGGTAAAACAGTAAATTTAGGAGTAGAGTTTTCTCAAATTTGATAAAGAGTTATCTATGACCCCGCTGCAGCAAACATTATACTTAGTGGTTAGATATTTAAAGACACTAGAAAAGAGAAAAACGCTTATTACCACCATTTCTATTCAATATTTTACTAGAGATGTTCGACAATTTCTCAGACACACATGCAAAATAAAAGGTAGAGGTTTAGAAAAGAAAACATCAAACGTCTTTATTCATGTAAGTCATAAGTAAATACAGAGAAAGTCAAAAATAATCTATAAACTAATATACTTATTAATAAGTGAACTTAGGAAGGACAGAAAACATAAGATGAATATGCAAGAAGCAATTATATTTCTATGTATCATTTTAAAATCACACTCAGAGAGCATTAACTAATTAAATATCTAATAATACATTTTTTAAAAGATGGGCAAGATCTCTACAAGCCTTACTGAGAGAAAAATTGTAAGACTTAAAAAAGAGATATACCATGCTCACAGATTGGAAAACTCAGTATTTTAAACATGTTAGCTGTCCTCCAAACTTGTCTACCTACTTAACAAAATCCTAGCCAGTTTTGAAAGAAAACTGATATAATTGTATTGGAATGCAAAGGGCCAAGGGTAGCCAATGCAATCTTGAAGAAGAATAACTAAGTCAGAGAAGTTAAAATGTCTTATCTAAACTTAGAAATTTAGGGGAATTGGGGTGCCTGGGTGGCTCAGTTGGTTAAGCATCCAACTCTTGGTTTTGGCTCAGGTCATGGTCTCAGGGTCATGAAGTCGAGCCCCTGTGTCCAGCACCATGCTCAGTGGGGAGTCTGCTTGAGATTCTCTCTCTCTCCCTCTGCCCCTCCCCACCAGGTCTCTCTCTCTCAAATAAAAAATAAATCTTTTGTTTTTTATAAAAAAGAAGATTAGGGGAATTGAGGCAATATGTTTTTGCAGAGGAATTGGCAAACAGAACAGTAAAAAAGAGTAGGGGCATCTGGGTGGCTCAGTTAAGCATCTGCCTTAGGCTCAGGTCATGATCCCAGGGTCCTGGGATCGAGCCCCACATCAAGCTCCCTGCTCAGTGGGGAGTCTGCTTCTCGCTCTCCCTCCCCCTGCTGCTCTCCCTGCTTGTACACTCTCTCTCTCACTGTCAAATAAATAAATAAATAAAATCTTTTAAAATAAATAAATACAAATGAAAAAGAGTAGAGTCCAAAAACAGAAGAGGTTCATACATATACAGTCAATTCATTTGAGACAAAGGTGACATTGCAGTACTCTGAGGAACGGATGGTTTTGGGAGATGGTTGCAGAATAGACACCAGTATGACTATACCACCCTGGATCCATGACATAGAGCAGTCCCCTCCCACATGGAGTCTGGGGTTGACCAGTAGCCTTGCTTTGGCTAAAGGGATGACAGCAAATATGATATGAGCAGAGATTAAAAAGTGCTTTCACATTATGACATAGTCTCTCTTCTCTCTTAGAACCCAGCCACCATGTGAACCATCCCAAGCTATCCTGATGTAAGATGCCAAACCACATGGAAAGGGGCCCCAGCCAACCCAGGAGTTAGTCACAGAGGTATGAGTGAGTCTCAGCCCAAACTGCTGACGTGCAGAATTGTGACCAAAATAAACAGTAGTTGCTTTAAGTAACTAAGTTTTTGGTGGTTTTTGTTACAGTGATAGTAAACTCTAACAGTGGTCTTCTCAATACACAGTACCGGGTAAACTGGAAACAAATACTGTCCCCTCCTCCCCTCATCCCACATATAAAAGTCAACTTTGTATGGACAGAAAATCATTAATGAAAGGTAAAAATATACCTTCAAAGGTTATATAGGGAAAAAAATCTTGGTGACTTAGAAGTAACAAAGATTTTTAAAATAGGAAAAACAAAATATGTCTGTTATAAGGGACAGATTTATTATGTTGACTACATTAAAGTAACAATTTCTATTCACTAAAAGATACCATTAAGAGAGTGAAAAAGCCAGTGTGTGAGAAAATATTTGCAATGCATGTAAGTGACAAATGATTCTTATTTAAAACACATCAAGAACACCTAAAATCAGTAAAAAGAAGAGAAATACTATGATTTGAAAAATTATTGGCAAAAGATTTGAACAGATATTTCATAAAAGGAGTATCAAGATGGCCAATATACATATAAAAATGTTCTCAATCTCATCAGGCACCAGGGAGCTATAAATTGAAATCATAGTGGAATGTTACTACATACCCATTAGAATTTCTAAAATTGTAAAGAATGACAACACTAAATGTTGGCAAAGATATGTTTTTCCATATTCTTACATATTGCTTACGTATTACCAATTCTTACGTATTGCTAGTGGGAGTGGAAATTGGTAAAAACATGAAAATCAGGGCTGAGCATTTGCATGTGACCTTGCAATTCCATTCCAAAGTAAATATCCAAAAAGTTGCAGGTACATCAAAAACCATGTGCAAGGCATACACAAGACTTGTTCCAGTCCCAACATGGAAACAACCCAAAACCCTTCAACAGAACAGACAGACTGCAATATACTCAAACACTGAAATACAATGCACCAGCAAGAATAAACACTCTTAAACCCTGTTTGTCTCTTTTAGAGGGGAGGGGGGAGTGGGGATGGGTTAGCCCGGTGATGGGTATTAAGGAGGGCACGTACTGCATGGAGCACTGGGTGTTATACGAAAACAATGGATAGTGGATCACATCAAAAACCAATGATGTATTGTATGGTGACTAACATAATAAAATTTAAAAAATAAATAAATAAAACAAAATAAAATAGTCTTTCAAATCCCAAGATTCCAAGTTCTAGGACTCTTAGGAAAATATTCCCACTTTCTTTATATGTGGTTATATTGTGAAAATGTTTTTTTGAATTATTTCAAAATTAATTGCCAAAATAAAGACTGTAAAGAAATTCTAAAAAAAAAAAGAATAAACACTCTTACCACTACATGAAACAATACAGGTGATCCTCAGAAACACAATGGTGAATAAAAAAGTCACATACAAAAAATGGGTCTGCTTTTATACAAAGTTCTAAACCTGAAAAAACCCAAATGAAGGTCATAAAGTCAGAGCAGTGGTAACCTTTTGGAGCAGACAAGTGAAAGAGAGCATGAGGGGGGCTTCTGGGGGTCAGTAATGTTTAATTTATTTATTTATTTTTTTTTGGTGTGCCAGAGACTTAGTTTATTTTGTCTGTTTTTAATTTTGTTTTTTGTGGTAAGAACACTTCACATGGGATCTACTCTCTTAAAATTTTTTTTAATCTAATTTTATTTTATTATGTTATGTTAGTCACCATACAGTACATAATTAGTTTTTGATGTAGTGTTCCATGATTCATTGTTTGCTTATAATACACAGTGCTTCATGTAATACGTGCCCTCCTTAACACCCATCACCCGGTTAACCCATCCCCCCTCTAAAACCCTCAGTTTGTTTCTGAGAGTCCATAGTCTCTCATGGTTCATCTCCCCCTCTGATTTACCCCCCCTTCATTTTTCCCTTTCTTCTCCTAATGTCCTCCATGCTATTCCTTATGTTCCACAAATAAGTGAAACCATATGATAATTGACTTTCTCTGCTTGACTTATTTCACTTAGCATAATCTGCTCCAGTTCCATCCATGTTGAAGTAAAAGTTGGGTATTCATCCTTTCTGATGGCTGAGTAATATTCCATTGTATATATGGACCACATCTTCTTTATCCATTCGTCTCTTAAAAATTTTTAAGCATACAATATTTCATAGGCACAATGTTGTAGCAGATCTCTAGAACTTACTCATCTTGCTTAACTGAAACTTTATGCCCACTGATTACTAACTTCCCACTTCCCTCTCCTCCAAGCTCTGGCAACTGCCACTCCACTCTTTGATTCTATGACTTTGACTATTTCAGATAACTCATATATATATATATATAAAGAGAATCATGTAATATTTATCTTTCTGTGACTACCTTATTTCACTTAGCATGATGTCCTCAAGGTATATCCATGCTGTTATATATTAAAGAATTTTTTCTTTCTAAGACTGAGTAGAATTCCAAGGTATGCACCCAGAGCATTTTCCTTATCTATTCATCTGTTGATAGACATTTAGGTTGTTACCACCTCTTGGCTACCATATATAGAGCTGCAATGAACATGGGAATGCTAATATCTCTTTAAGATACCAATTTCAATTCTTTTGGATAAATATCCAGAAGTGTGATTGGTAGATCACATATGCATACCTCACACCCTCCCAACCCATTGATCCTTTTTTTAAAGTTTTTATTTAATTTTAATTAAATTCCAGTTAGTTAACATACAGTGTAATATTAGTTTTAGGTATACAATATAGTGATTCAACACTTTCATAAAACACCTAGTGCTCCTCACAACAAGTCCACTCCTTAACCCCCATCACCTATTTCACCCATCCCTCCCACCCACCTCCATTCTAGTAACCATCAGTTTGTTCTCTATAGTTAAGAGTCTGTTTCTTGGTTTGACTCTTCCTCCTTTTCTCATTTGTTTCTTAAATTCCACGTGTGAGTGAAATCATATGGTATTTGTCTTTCTCTGACTTATTTCACTTAGCATAATACTAACTCCATGCTGTGGCAAATGGCAAGATTTCATTCTTTTTGATGGCTGAGTAATATTTCATTGTATATATATACTTGGTCTATTTCCATAATTTGGCTATTGTAGATAATGCTATTATAAACATTGGGGTGCATGTATCCCTTTGATTTAGAATTTTGCATTCTTTGGGTAAATACCTAGTAGTGCAATTGCTGGATCATAAGGTAGTTCTATTTTTAACTTTTTGGGGAACCTCCGTACTGTACCAGCTTGCATTCCCATCAATAGTGCAAGAGGGTTCCCCTTTCTCCATATCCTCACCAACACCTGTTATTTCTTGTGTTGTTAATTTTAGCCGTTCTGACAGGTGTGAGGTGACATCTCACTGTAGTTTTGATTTGCATTTTCCTGATGATGAATGGTGTTCAGCATCTTTTCATATGTCTGTTGGCCATCTGGGTGTCTTCTTTGGAAAAATGTCTATTCATGTCTTCTGCCCATTTTTTAATTGGATTATTTGTTTTGCAGGTGATGGGCATTAAGGAGGGCACGTGTTGTGATGAGCACTGGGTGTCATACGCAACTAATGAATCGTTAAACACTACATCAAAACTAATGATGTGCTATATGTTGGCTAACTGAACATAATAAAAAAAAGTTCTTGATAATTTTGGATACTAACCCTTTATCATTTGTAAATATTTCTCACATTCTGTAGGTTGCCTTTTAGTTTTGTCAATTATTTCCTTCACTGTGCAGAAGCTTTTTATTTTGATGAAGTCCCAATAGTTTATTTTTGCTTTTGTTTCCCTTGCCTCAGGAGACGTATCTAGAAAAAGGTTGCTATGGCCAATGTCAAAGAAGTTACTGCCTGTGTTCTCTTCTAGGATGTTTATGGTTTCAGTTCTCACAGTTAGGTCTTTAATCCGGTTTGAATTTATTTTTGTGTATGGTGTAAGAAAGTGGACCAGTTTCATTCTTTGCGTGTTGCTGTCCATTCTTCCAACACCATTTGTTGAAGAGACTGTCTTTTATCCATTGGATATTCTTTCCTACTTTGTTGATTAATTGACTGTATAGTTGTAGGTTCATTTCTGGGTTTTCTATTCTGTTCTATTGATCTATGTGTCTATTTTTGCGCCAGTAACATACTGTCTTGATCACTACAGCTATGTGATATAACTTGAAATTCAGAGTTGTGATGCCTCCAGCTTTGCTTTTCTTTTTCAAGACTGCTTTGGCTACGTAGGGTATTTTGTGGTATCATACACATTTTAGGACTGTTTGTTCTAGCTCTGTGAAAAATGCTGGTGGTATTTTGATAGGGATTACATTAAATATGTAGAATGCTTTGGGTAATAGAGACATTTTAACAATATTTTTTCTTCCAATCCACGAGCATGGAATGTCTTTCCATTTCTCTATGTCATCTTCAATTTCTTTCATCAGTGTTTTTCAGAAAGAAATTGAATCAATAATCAAAAAACTCCAAACAAAAGTCCAGGAGCAGACGGCTTCACAGCTGAATTCTGCCAAACATTTAAAGAAGAGTTAATACCTATTCTTCTCAAACTATTCCAAAAAATGGAGAAGGAAGGAAAGCTCCCAAATTCATTCTATGAGGCCAGCATTACCCTCATACCAAAACCAGATAAAGACACCACTAGAAAAAAGAACTACAGGCCAATATTCCTGGGGAACACAGATACAAAAATACAGGCATGTTCACCTTCTGAAGACTACCTCGAGTTGTATATTAATGGTACATCAACTACCTACATGTATATTATGCTTCAATAAAAATATTCATAAAAAATAAGACGGTAGAGCACCTGGGTGGCTCAGTCAGTTAAGCATCCAACTCGTGATTTTGATTCAGGTCATGATCTCGGGGTCATGAGATTGAGCCCTGTGCTGGGCTCTGTGCTCAGTGGGGAGTCTGCTTAGGATTCTCTCCCTCCCTCTCCCTCTGCCCCTTCCCCACCTCAGATAAATAAATAAAATCTTTCAAAAAATAAGACTGCAATTTACTAAAATACATGGAATAGATGAAAAGCAATGAATTCATAATGAGCCTCAATAAAAAAGGAGAGAGAGAAACAAACTCACTGAAAGGATGACACTGAAACTTGCAAAGACACCAACTCCTCTGAAATTTTATAAAGGGAAGGAGTTACACATTTATTCTGCCATCTAATATGAATGCTACTTCAGAGTAACCAAATATCAAAGAGAATAAAATAAACTTCTTTCACTTACTAAATACAGAAGTGGACAAATTAAAATTTAAATTTTGCAATTTCTCAGTTAATAGCTGATTCAGGCAATGGCCATTGATGGATGGTAAAATTATTAGATGGACAGTTAATGAGGAATTTTACAAGGAAAGGATGAGACTGTCATCACCCAATTTACTTATCAAGCTTAGCATCACTAAACATGACACAATCCCAAACTCAATATGAGGCATAGCACCACTAGTGAAGTATGCATGCCAAAAAATATTAAAGTTAAACCTAATTCACTCTTTATATTTCACGTAAGACCTGCAGGACACATATGGGCCAGGGGAACAAATTAAATGATACCACAATGAAGCAATAATAAAACCTGATACATGAAACATTTTTCAGGACAAATTACTTCCTTCACAAGTAAATAGCATGAGAAAGTAATTTTTTAACAGAGCCTTCATTTGGATCCTGATTTCAACAAATAACCTACAAAAGGCATATTTTAGGCAATGGAGGAAATCTGAATATGGACTGAATGATATTAAGTAACTACTGTTAATTTTATTAAGTGTGATAAAGACCTCTATCTTCCACCTTATGCAAAAATCCATTCCAAGTAGGTTGTAGATCTGAGTATGAATGGTAAAACCATAGGTTTTCTAAAGGAAAACTGGGGATATAGTAAATTTCCTTAATGTTATAATAGGTAATAATAAAAAACTTTAAAAAACATAAGTTTTAATATTAAAACTTGAGGGGCACCTGGCTGGCTCAGTCAATAGAAGTGCGACTCTTGATCTTGGAGTTGTGAGTTCAAGCCCCACACTAGGTGTACAGATTACTTAAAAATTTTTAAAAATCTTAAAAAAAATTAAAACATGAGAAGTATTTTCACTGAAGTCTGGGATAAAACAAGGATGTCCTCTATTTCTGATGCTTTTTAATAATTCAACCTACTGGAAAAAATGGGCAAAGGATATCAATGGGCAACATACTTTGCCATTTGGGATATCTTCATGATCTTACAGTAGGCAGATTTCTTATGCACTAGCCTTAAAAAAAGGACTAACAGATTAAATTTAAGAACATCCATTCATCAAAAAATACCATTAAGAGAGTTCAAATGCACAATACAGAATAGGAGAAGATATTTCCATCAGAGAGCTAAAACCTCTACGGTGGAGCCAATACCCAGAGAATACAGAAAATCCTACTGATCAGCAAGGGACAAACTCAATAAAAAATTGGCAAAGAGACTTGAACGGATATTTCACAAAAGAAGATATCTAGATGAAAATAATCATATAAAAAATGAAAAAAATCATATCACTAATGATAGATAGAAGATGTAAATTAAAACCACAATGAAATGTCATTGCATGTCCACAATGGCCAAAATATGCAAAGAGCCCAGATGTTCATTGACAGATGAATGGTAAAAGAAATTGTGGTGTACACAATGGAATATTACTCAGCCATCAAAAAGAATGAAATCTTGCCATTTGCAACGACATGGATGGAACTAGAGGATATTATGCTAAGTGAAATAAGTCAATCAGAGAAAGACAATACCATATGATTTCACTCATATGTGGAATTTAAGAAACAAAACAGATGAATATAAGGGAAAGGAAGGAAAAATAAAATAAGATAAAAATAGATAGGGAGGCAAACCATATGAGACTTTTTCTTTAAAGATTATTTATTTATTTGAGAGAGAGCACAAGCAAGGGGAGGGGCAGAGGAAGAAGCAGACTCCCTGCTGAGCAGGGAGCCCCACACAGGGCTCGATCCCAGGACGCTGGATCATGACCTGAGCCGAAGGCAGCTGCTCAACCAACTGAGCTACCCAGGTGCCCCACAAATCATAAGAGACTCTTAACTATAGGGAACAAACTGAGGATTGCTGGAGGGAAGGTGGGTGGGGGGATGGGGTAACTGGGTGATGGGTATTAAGGAGGGCACGTGATGGAATGAGCACTGGGCGTTATATGCAACTGATGACTCACGAAATTCTACCCCTGAAACTAATAACACACTGTCTGTTAACTAAACTGAATATATTTTTTATTTAAATTCAATTAGCCAATACATAGTACATCATTAGTTTCAGATGTAGTGTTCAATAATTCATCAGTTGCATACAACACCCAGTGCTCATCACTAAATTGAATTTAAATAAAATATTTTTTATTTTATTTTAAAATATTATTTATTTTTTATTACGTTCAGTTAGCCAACATATAGTACATCATTAGTTTCAGTTTTTTATGTAGTGTTCAACGATTCATTAGTTGCGTATAACATCCAGTATTTTTTTTTTAAAAAAGACAGACATGTCACTGCATAGGTGCCAGAAAACCCCAAATCAAAACTGACAAGCAATGACAATCGTCGGTGAGGATGTGGAGCAAGGATTCCCTTCTTATTCTATGGGTAGAAATATAAGTTGTTTCAACTGCTTGGGCAGATAGAGCACAGGCATATCCTATGACTAGAAATTTCACTCTAGGGCATATGCCCAAATAGTGAGTGCCATTCTATTATCATATGTGTATCAAGTCATAAAGATATAATATAGAACAGTCACACCATGGAACACAACAACAATGAAAATAAACTAGAACTACATAAAATAACATGAATGAAAATTACCAACAATGTTGAGGAAATGAAGTCAGACACAAAATAACATATTTCTTGATTCTATGTATATAAGGTTCGAAAACAGGAGCAACCAATCTATAGCTTTGTAATTCATAATAAAGATGACCTTTGAGGGGTAGACAGAGGGTAGAGGCATGAAGGGGCTCTAAGGGTTACTGTTAATATTCTATTCTTAATTGGCTGTTGATCACATGGGTGTGTTCGCTTTCTGAAAATGTATCAAGCTTTACACGTACACCTTGTGCACTTTTATATGTTTCATATTTCAATTAAAAATCTAAAATTAGGGGTACCTGCCTGGCTCAGTCAGAAGAGCATGTGACTCTTGATCTCAGGGTTGTGAGTTCGAGCCCCACATTGGGTGTAGAGATTAATAAAAACAAATAAACTTTTTAAAGTTAAAATTAGGGGTGCCTGGATGGCTCAGTTGGTTGAGCGTCCAACTCTTGATATCAGCTTAGGTCTTGATCTCAAGGTAGTGAGTTCAAGTCCCATACTGGGCTCCATGCTGGGCATGGAGCCTACTTAAATAGAAACAAAAAGTTAAAATTAGCACCCATTCATAATGCTTTATAAAAGTCTTAGCAAACTGGGAAATAGTGAACTTCCTTAAGCTGGCAGTACTTAAAGATTAAAAACCTACAATAAATATCATTCTTAATGTTAAAACTTTAGAAGCATTTCCACTGAAGTCAGGAATAAGACAAGAATGCCCTCTATTACTGATGCTATCCGGATTCAACCTATTGGGGGAAATGGGCAAAGGATATAAATAGACGATTTACTTTCCCATCTTGGAAATCTGAATAAACAATAATATTTCAAAACAGATTCAGCCTCACTAGTAACAGAACATGCCATTTAAAAAACTCACCACCCTGGCAAAAACTTAAGGTTTGATAATACCAAGTGTTGTCTAGGTGTAGGCAAGGAAGAACTATCAAAAACTGCAGGTAGGGTAGATGGAGGGAAGATGGTGGAAGAGTAAGGGACCCTCCTTTCATTTGGTCCCTTGAATTCAGCTAAATATCTATCAAATCATTCTGAATACCTGTGAATTCAAGCTGAGCTCTAAGAAAAGAATTGCTGCAACCCTACAAATAGAAAATTGACCACTTTTTGCAAGGTAGGAGGTGCAGAGAAGTGAATCTGAGGGGTTATATTGGAAGATAAACTGTGGAGGTGGGGGGGAGCCTCCATAAGCTGGCTACCTTTGGAAAGTGAGATAGCCCTGGAGCACAAAATCTGAACTTTTAGAAGTCTGCTCCTATGAGGAACATCCCTGCCTGAAAGGTGCGCAAGTGGCAAAGTGGAGAAGAATCCTAGGTAGGACAGTGTGGTCTCAGTGTGTCTCAGGGTCACAGAAAGAACGGGGGTGCCTGAGTGTGGCAGAGTCCCCAAGCAGTGGAGTGGGGAAGCCAGCTATAAGTAATGAGCCCGGCGTGGCTCTCAGCTAGGTGTTGCCATAAACCATGAACCGCCTCATGATTGGGCAACTGCTCTCCAAGCAGGGGCCCAGCAAGTGACAGAACTAAATCAAGACCCTGCTCCATCCCCGGGAGGAGCAGTGCAGGTGCACACATGATTGGGCAACTGCTCCTGGAGCAGGGGCCCAGAAAGCAGCAGGCTGCAGTGAGACCCCTCTCCCTCCCCTGGGAGGACTGGTGTGGATGTGCACCACAGGAGTCTGCAGAGTTTGGCACACACAAAAGTGATTGCTTTTCCCTGAGGGTGCACTAAAGAGTGGGGGCCGCCATCATCCAGCTTTGGGGCTGCAGATCAGGGCACCACCATTTTTATTTTTTTATTTTTTCATCCTCTAAAGTGGCAGGAAAAGCCTTCAGGGAACAAAAGCCACATAGAGTAAGAGGAAGCAGCCTACACTGAGCCCATCCCCCTGCAAGGGGCAATGCAAAGACACCTGAGAATCAGTGCAACAGGCCCCTCCCCCAGAAGACCAGCAGGAACATCAGGCTATTACCAAGTTTACAGATCACACAGAACTGAAAGACTCCTGCACTAAGGGAAAATAGTATATAGAATTCAAGGTTTTTTTCTCATGATCCTTTAGTCTTTTGATTTAAAATTTTTTTTCTTTTTTTCCTTTTCAATTAGCTTCTAATTTTATCAACTCTTAAGTTTTTTTTATTTTTCATTTTTACATTTAGATTTTATAGATATATTCTTCAGTTTTGGCTTTCTTTCACTATATTTAATTTTATTTTGTACATATATAAGTTTGATTTCTTTAAATTTTGGAATCTAGTGTCTGTTAGATTATATTCTCTCCCCCACCCCCAACTTTTTTTTTTCCTTTTTTGGGTTCTGACCTCTTTGGATTTGTCTAGTGTATATTTTGCTGGGGTCATGGGTGATATTTTTCATTTTGTTCTCTCATTCATCTACTCTTCTCTGGACAAAATGACTAGAAGGAAAAATTTACAACAAAAGAAAGAACCAGAGGTAACACTCTCTGCCATAGATTTAATCAATATGGATATAAGCAAAATGTTGGACCTTGAATTTAGAATAACAATTATAAATATACTAGTTGGGCTTCAGAAAAGCATAAAAGACACTGGAGAATCCCTTAGTGCAGAAATAAAAGAACTAAAATCTACTCGGGGCAAAATAAAAAATGCTTTAACTGAGATGCAGTCTAAAACGGACACTCTAATGGCTAGGGTAAATGAGGCAAAAGAGAGGCTCTGTGACATAGAAGACAAAATGATGGAAAGTAAGGAAGCCGAGGAAAAGAGAGAAAAACAATTAATGGACCATGAGGAGAGGCTTCGAGATATCAGTGATACCATAAAGCAAAATGATATTAGAATTATTGGGGTCCCAGAGGAAGAAGAAAGAGAGAGAGAGAGAGAGAGAGAAGGTATATTTGAGCAAATCATACCTGAGAACTTCCCTAATCTGGGGAAGAAAACAGGCATTCAAGTCCAGGAGGCACAGAGAACCCTCCTCAAAATCAATAAAAATAGATCAACACTCCAACATATAATAGTGAACCTTGCAAATTTCAGACATAAAGAGAAAATGCTGAAAGGAGCTCAAGACAAGAGGTTCGTAACACAAGGGTAGAAACGTTGGACTGATAGCAGATCTATCCACAGAGACCTGGCAGGCTAGAAGGGGCTGGCATGATATTTTCAGGGTACTAAATGAGAAAAACATGCAGCCAAGAATACTTTTTCCAGCAAGGCTATCATTCAAAATGGAAAGAGAGATAAAGAGCTTCCAGGACAAAAAGAAACTAAACGAATTTGTGATCATTAAACCAGGCCTACAAGAAATATTAAAGGGGACCCAAAAGTGAAGAGAGAGCTCAAAAGTAACATAGACCAGAAAGGAACAGAGACAATATACAGAAACAGTCACATTACAGGTAATACAATGGCACTAAATTTATATCTTTCAATAGTTACTCTGAATGTAAATGGGCTAAATGATCCAATCAAAAGACACAGGGTATCAGATTGGATAAAAAAGCAAGACCCATCCATATGCTGTCTATAAGAGACTCATTTTAGACTGAAAGACACCTCCAGATTTCAAGTGAGGGGGTGGAGAACCATTTATCATGCTTACAGACATCAAAAGAAAGCTGGAGTAACAATCCTTATATCAGACAAATTAGATTTTAAACCAAAGACTATAATAAGAGATGAGGAAGGACACTATATCATACTTAAAGGGTCTATCCAACAAGAGGATCTAACAATTATGAATATTTATGTTCCTAACTTGGGAGGAGCCAATTATATAAACCAACTAATAACAAAATTAAAGAAACACATGATAATAATACAATAATAGTAGGGGACTTCAACATCCCACTCACAGCAATGGACAGATCATCTAAGCAGAAGATCAACAAGGAAACAAGGGCTTTGAATGACACACTGGACCAGATGGACTTCACAGATATATACAGAGCATTCCATCCTAAAGCAACGAATACACATTCTTTTTGAGTGCACACAGAACATTCTCCAGAATAGATCACAGAGTGGGTCACAAATCCGGTCTCAGCCAGTACCAAAAGACTGGGATTATTCCCTGCATATTTTCAGACCACAATGCTTTGAAATTGAACTCAATCACAACAGGAAATTTGGAAGAAACTCAGGAAATTGAACTCAATCACAACAGGAAATTTGGAAGAAACCTTAAGCTTAGAGGTTAAAGAGCATCCTACTAAAGAATGACTAGGTCAACCAGGAAATTAAAGAAGAATAAAAAAATTCATGGAAACAAATGAAAATGAAAACACAACTGTTCAAAAACCTTTGGGATGCAGCAAAGATGTTCCTAAGAGAGAAGTACATAGCAATACAAGCCTTTCTCAAGAAACTAGAGAAGTCTCAAATACACAAGGTAACTTTACACCTAAAGGACCTGGAGAAAGAACAGCAAATAAAGCCTAAACCAAGCAGGAGAAGAGAAATAATAATTACAGCAGAAAATCAATGAAATAGAAACCAAAAGAGAAGTAGAAGAGAACAAGAAAACTAGAAGCTGGTTCTCTGAAAGTATTAATAAGATCAGTAAACCCCTAGCCAGACTTACCAAAAGAAAAGAGAAAGGACCCAAATTAATAAAATCATGAATGAAAGAGGAGAGAACACTACAAACACCAAGAAAATTCAAACAATTATAAGAACGTATTATGAGCAAACATATGCCAACAAATTAGACAATCTGGAAGAAATGGATACATTCCTAGAAACTTATAAACTACCAAAACTCCATACTGCATGGAGCACTGGGTGTTATACGAAAACAATGAATCATGGATCACTACATCAAAAACTAATGATGTATTCTATGGTGACTAACATAAAATAATAAAATTAAATTAAATTTTAAAAAATCGCCAAAACTGAAACAGGAAGAAATAGAAAATCTGAACAGACCCATAACCGGCAAGGAATCTGAAGCAGTAATCAAAAATCTCCCAACAAACAAGAAGAGTCCAGGGCCGGATGGCTTCCCAGGGGAATTCTACTTATCTTATTTTATTTTATTTCATTTATTTTATTTTTATTTTATTTATTTTATTTTATTTTATTTTATTTTATTATTTTATTTTATTTTATTTTATTGTGTTATGTTAGTCACCATACAATACAACATTAATTTTTGATGTAGTGATCCACGATTCATTGTTTTTGTATAACACCCAGCGCTCCACGCAGTACGTGTCCTCCTTAATACCCATCACTGGGTTAACCCATCCCCCCTCCACCCCCCAAAACTCTCAGTTTGTTTCTCAGAGTCCATAGTCTCTCATGGTTCGTCTCCCTGTCCAATTTCCCCTCCTTCATTTTTCCCTTCCTTCTCCTAATGTCCTCCATGCTATTCCTTATGTTCTACAAATAAGTGAAACCATATGATAATTGATTTTCTCTGCTTGACTTATTTCACTTAGCATATTCTACCGAACATTAAAAGAGGAACTAATACTTATTCTTCTGAAGCTGTTTTAAAAAATAGAAATGGAAAGTAAACTTCCAAACTCATTCTGTGAGGTCAGCATTACCTTGATCCCAAACCCAGGCAAAGACCCCACCAAAAAGAATTACAGACCAATATCCCTGACGAGCATGGATGCCAAAACTTTCACCAAGATACTAGCCAATAGGATCCAATAGTACATTAAAAGGATTATTCAACATACAGTGCATCATTAGTTTTTGATGTACTGTTCAATGACATTAGTTGTGTATAACACCCAATACTATATGTCGACTAACTGATCATAATTAAAAAGTAAATAAATAAAATTTTTTTAAAAGGATTATTTACCATGACCAAGTGGGATTTATTACTGGGCTGCAGGGATGGTTCAACATTCGCAAATCAATCAATGTGATACATCACATTAATAAAAGAAAGGAAAAGAACCATATGATCCTCTGAATGGATATAGAAAAAGTATTTGACAAAGTACAGCATCCTTTCTTGATTAAAACTCTCCACAGTGTAGGGATAGAGGGAACATACCTCAATATCAGAAAAGCCACCTATGAAAAGCCCACAGCAAATATCATTCTCAATGGGGAAAAACTGAGAGCTTTTCCCCTAAGGTCAGGAACACAACAGGGATGCCCACTCTTACCACTGTTTTTCAACATAGTACCAGAAGCCCTAGCTTCAGCAATCAGACAACGAAAAGAAATAAAAGGCATTCAAATTGTCAAAGAAGTCAAACTCTCACTCTTCGCAGATGACATACTTTATCTGGAAAACCCAAAAGACTCCACCCCAAAATTGCTAGAACTCATACAGGATTTCAGCAATATGGCAGGATATAAAATCAATGCACAGAAATCAGCTGCATTTCCATACACTACCAATGAGGCAGAAGAAAGAGAAATTAAGTAATCAATCCCATTTATAATTGCACCAGAAACCATAAGATACCTAGGAATAAACCTAACCAAAGAGGTAAAGAATCTGCCTCTAAAAACTACAGAATACTTATGAAAGAAATTGAGGAAGACACAAAGAAATGGAAAAACGTTCCATGCTCGTGGACTGGAAAAATAAATAATGTTAAAATATCTATGCTACCGAGAGCAATCTACACATTCAATGCAATCCCTATCAAAATACCACCAACATTTTTCACAGAGCTGGAACAAATAATCCTCAAATTTGTATGGAACCAGAAAAGACCCCGAATAGCCAGGGGAATATTGAAAAAGAAAACCAAAGCTGGGGGCATCACAATGCCTGACTTCATGCTCTACTACAAAACTATAATCATCAAGATAGTATGGTACTGGCACAAAAACAGACATGTAGATCAATGGAACAGCATAGAAAACCCAGAAATGGACCTTCAACTCTATGGTCAACTAATCTTCAACAAAGCAGGAAAGAATATCTAATGGAAAAAGGACAGTCTCTTCAACAAACGGTGTTGGGAAAATTGGACAGCCACGTGTAGAATGAAACTGGACGATTCTTTTACACCATACACAAAGATAAATTCAAAATGGTTGAAAGACCTAAATGTGAGACAGGAGTCCATCAAAATCCTAAAGGAGAACACAGGCAGTAACCTCTTCAACCTTGCCACAGCAACTTCTTGCTAGACACATCTCCAAAGGCAAGGGAAGCAAGGGCAAAAATGAACTACTGGGACTTCATCAAGATAAAAAGCTTCTGCACAGCAAAGGAAACAGTCAACAAAACTAAAAGGTAACCTACGGAAAGGGAGAAGATATTTGCAAATGTCTTATCAGATAAAGGGCTAGTATCAAGATCTATAAAGAACTTCTCAAACTCAACACCCAAAAAACAAAAAATCCAGTCAAGAAATGGGCAGAAGACAAACAAATGCCCAACGGACACATGAAAAAATGCTCAATATCACTGGGCATCGGGGAAATACAAATCAAAACCACAGTGAGACACCACCTCACACCAGTCAGAATGGCTAAAATTAACAAGTCAGGAAACAACAAATGTTGGCAAGGATGCGGAGAAACAGGAACCCTCTTACACTGTTGGTAGGTATAGAAGCTGGTGGAGCCACTCAGGAAAACAGTACGGAGGTTCCTCAAAAAGTTAAAAATAGAGCTACCCTATGACCCAGTAATTACACTACTAGGTATTTGCCCACAAATGTAGTGATCCAAAGAGGCACATGCACCCCAGTGTTTATATCAGCAATGTCCACAATAGCCAAACTGTGGAAAGAGCCCAGATGTCCATCAACAGATGAACGGATAAAGAAGATGTGGTATGTATGTATGTATATATACACAATGGAATATTACTCAGCCATCAGAAGGATGAATACTTACCATTTGCATCGACATAAATGGAATTGGAAGGTATTATGCTGAGCGAAATAAGTCAACCAGAGAAAGACAGTTATCATATGATTTCACTCATATGTGGAA
Organism: Halichoerus grypus; assembly: GCF_964656455.1. Lineage (NCBI taxonomy): Eukaryota > Metazoa > Chordata > Mammalia > Carnivora > Phocidae > Halichoerus > Halichoerus grypus. Next base: position 5,776,279 of record NC_135714.1, read on the forward strand.
TATAAGAAACAGCACAGAGAATCATCGGGGAAGGGAGGAAAAACGGAATGGGAAGAAATCAGAGAGAGAGACAAACCATGAGAGACTCTTAACTCTTAGGGAACAAACTGAGGGTTGCTGGAGGGGAGGTGGGTGGGGGGATGGGGTAACTGGGTGATGGATATTAAGCAGGGCACGTGATGGAATGAGCACTGGGTGTTATATGCAACTGATGAATTATTGAACTCTGTATCTGAAACTAATGATGTACTATATGTTGGCTAATTGAATTTATATAAAAAAATTGCAGGGTGCCTGGGTGGCTCAGTTGGTTGAGCGACTGCCTTCGGCTCAGGTCATGATCCCGGAGTCCCAGGATCGAGTCCCACATCGGGCTCCCTGCTCGGCGGGGAGTCTGCTTCTCCCTCTAACCCTACCCCCTCTTGCGCTCTCTCTCTCACTCTCTCTCTCTCTCTCTCAAATAAATAAATAAAATCTTTAAAAAAAAAAATTGCAGGTGGAAGTGCATATTACCCTTCAGGGAATAATTTGTTAGTATCTTATAAATTCCAAGATGGCAAACCCTATGACCCAGCAATTCTACTATTCCTCAGTGTGTATCCTGTGGAATGTGCCTTACAGAAACTCCCATGGATGTGCACAAGGAAACCCAAGCAAAGATGCTCACATCTACCATCAATGAGGAGATGAGTCAATAAATTGTGGCATAATCACAGGCAACACTGTAGAGCAGTTAAAATAAATGAAATGCATCCTATGAATAAAGATGACATAATGCAAAGTAAGAAAAGCAAGACACAGAATGATCTGATTTCATTTTGGTAGAGTTTAAAAATAGGATATATTGCTTTGGGTTATATAACATTAAGCAAAATAATAAAAATCCCCATGGAAATGTTTGTAGTAATCTCTAGGGCAGGTGGGGAGGATTAGAGTGTGATAGACAAGAGTCTTCAACTGTGTCTACCACGTTTCATTTCTTACACTAGGGAAGGATATACTGGTGTACATTATACTATTTCCATATTTATCTGTTTGACACAATTCATTAAAAAAATAATTAACAAAAAAGTGATCTTATTCTTGAATCCTCAAATTCATGAAGGGCTCTAGACATACCCCTTGCAAATGTCCAGGGTCATCTGTATCTGGTCACCCCTTAGATGTAACCATTTCCCCACAAATCTAGAGATAGCCAGTGGTACACACACTTGAACATCTTCCCTTCTGTGAGCTGGTCAAAGCAGTCAACCAGTCAGTTGAACCACGGCAGAAAACAGAAACCAGAAATGGTGAAGGCTCACAACAGAGCAGCTGTATTTCCAAGAACTCCAAATCTGTGCTTTGCTCAAAGTCAATTTTGTTTCTTCTTCCCTCTGTAGCTGCTCCAGTGGTATCTCTTGCCTCTGGAAAACCACTTGCATCTTTCTTCTTCAGAACACACTTTTGGAGCCTAATTCCTTTGACTGTCACACTGGGACACTGATTTGGAGTCACGTCAAGTAACCAGGCTGGACTTGAGCTCTGAGAGTGGGCTAGCCCCGTAGGAATACTAGCAAATGGCAGGGTATATGTCCCATCACTGGAAACGCTCCTGGCTCATCCAGCAACACCTGCCTGGACACTGGGTCCACTGGGAGTGTTAGTCAGTGCCCTGGAGAACAAAGTACCTCAGACTGGGGGGATTGAACAACAGAACTTGACTCTCTCAAGTCTGAGATCAATGTGTTAGCAGAATGAGTTCCTTCTAAGGCTGTGAGGGAGAATCTGTCCCAGGTCTCTTTCCCAACTTCCGGGGGTTTGCTGGCTACCTTTGGTGTCTTCAGGACTGTAGAAGCATCTCCCCAATCTCTGGCTTCATCTTTACCTGGTGTTCTTTCTCCCTGTGTGTGTGTCTGTGTCCATATTTCCCTTTTTCATAAGGCCACCAGTCATATGGGATTAGGGCCCACCCTGATGATCCCATCTTAACCTTAATCTGTAAGGACCCTATCCCCAAATAAGGTCACATTCTGAGGTCTTGGAGGTTAGGACTTCAGCATATGAATTTCAAGAGGATACAATTCAACACATCACAGAAGGCTTCCCTAGCTTGTCTAACGAAACCAGAGACCTGCCTTGGAGCTCACACAGCACAGGGGACTCAGCTGCATCCCAGCACTATCAGGCCATATTAAAAGGGACTGTTTCTTGTTCACCAGTGAATCCGCAAAGCCCAGTTCAGAGCCTGGATTTGGTAGAAAACATGTAACTTATGTGTTAAATTAATGAATGAATAAAAAAATGCCTTTGGATTAGGTGATTTTTTGTGCATGTTCCTTTCTCCTTTACCGGTCAACAGCACATCTTTACATGCCCTCCTCTCCTCCACGCTTTGGACCAGGCACATTCCCCTCCATTCAAGATAAGTACTAGCTAACAATGATAACTAACATGTTTCCAACTCTCTGTCTCTGTGCCAGGGACTCTGTTATGAGTTTTGCAAGGAATGGATCATCTAATTCTCATGACAACCTTACAAGTTAAATACAACCATCTGTGTTCTACAGATGAGGAAATTGAGGCACAGTGTTGAAAGTAACTTGCCCAAGGTTACAATGATATGAGATGATTATATTGGGAAAGGGCAGGGATGTGTCTGCCCTGTCTACCCCTTCCCTCTGGGCTTAGAATGGTTCCTGTACAGAGCATTAACCAGCATTAACATGACCATATACTTTTTAGTGTTAGAACCAGAGCACTTGTGATTATAAGAAGGGATACTGAATTGAGGGGACACTGGAAAAACTGCAGTTCTGGGCATGCTGTGATGTAAAGTTACTTTATCAATAAATATATGTCAAATGAATGAACTCAGGCCTGTCCTGCTTAAGAGCCCAGATTTTAGTCACCACAGAACACTTAGCAAGATGTATTTGCAAAACCAAATTGCACTTACATGGGGCATTTGCTAAAAAAGCATGATCCTGGATGTAAATCTACAGCAATTCATATCAGACAGGAATTTGTTGCAATTTTATCATTGCACAGACTGTTACCCAGCTCCAGAGAGTTGAAATGCAAATTAAAGAAATGCTTTGTATTAAAAAAAAAAAAAAAACTCTTTCAGAAGGCGAAGTCATTATGATCCGTAATTGGGGTACAAGATGGGATAAAATTTTTATTCTACCAGAGATGATGATAAAGGAGTCATTTCTATCGCTCTATTCTTGAAAAAAATGGCATTTCCAATGAACTTTCATATCAATAATGGTCTTAATTATCCATTCCCTTCTTGTGAGCCAAATGCCTTTTCTTTTGGCATAAACAAAGAGGTAATTTTAGCTTTTCTTTCTTCTCTCTCCTCCTTCTTTCCTCCTTCCCCGCCCTCCACCTTTCAGAGAAACAACATTAGTACATAAACTCTTGAATCAGGACACCAGATCTCATGCTGTGGAAGAGTGCAGACCCTCCTGGGAAGCCACACGGGGCATGCTCCAAATCTTCCTGGAATGACAGCATCCCAGGATTGAAAGAAATCTTGTCCTCTCGCATCAGTGTTCCTGCAAGGCCATCTCTCTGATCAGTGGCCATCTGCTCCTGACCTGAACACCTCCTGTGGCCCATGGCAGCTGCCCACCCACCTCTCCAGAGGATGCTTATGATGGTCATGTGATTTGTATCATGGTGTCAAGAACCCAGGGACCACTGACTATGCCAGCCTTGTCACTTCCCAACTGTGTGGCCTCGAGCAAGTAACTCAACCTCTATACCTCACATCAGAGGATACACATGGAAGCCCTCTGATTTCTATTTGGCCTATTCAGTGTTTTTGTTTTTTTTAAAAAAACGAATTAGACATGAAATTTTATTATTTTTTTATATTTCATTGAACAGTTTATTCACTTGGTTTATAACTTTAAAATATTTAGACATATGGCCCCTAAGCCTCCATGTATCCTTTTGCTGGGGTGGTCTGGTACACATGAGGGACAGGATTGGTCTCAGTCCTTTGACCTGAGGCCTCTGTTTAGAGTCATACATGTGTTTAAAATCCAAACTTTTCACATAAAAATCCAGATTTTCTAGCTTCTTCAGAAAAGCAATAATCTGGCCACCCTTGACACAGTTTCCCTCAAGGCAACAATTTACTGGAACTGGGCGGTGGCTGCCCACTCTGGCTGGGACAGACCCCACCTGAAAACACAGGAGCCGACCAGTAGGAAGGAGGCTCCTCTCATTCCTGTGAGTGCTGTCCTCTGAGGGCAGTTGAGCCAGGGACCATGACATACACACCTCCAACACAGCACTCATCCTGTTGGTAGTAACTGGGTTTGTGGACCAATCCCTTTGTCTAGGATGTTCTTCCAACCAACTTTACCCTTATCCATCCTTCAAGGCAAGATCATAGACCACTTTCTCCACCCAGCCTTTCTCTACCCCCCAATACCCAAATCTGAGGCACTCTCCCTCTTCTCACTGCCTCTAACTTCTATACTCAACACTGCCATGTCACTTTTTGCATCCTCCCTTGTACTCCACTTAGCTGTGAACACACACACACACACACACACACACACACACACCAGACTATGAACTTCTTAACAGTAGAGGCCCTTATTCATTTGTGTTCCCCAATTTAACAATCTCTCTAAGGTGGGCAGAATAATGGCTCCCCCAAGATGCCCATATCCTAATTCCCAGAACCTGTGAACATTACATTACAGGGCAAAGAATAATATAACATAACAGATGGAACTGAGGTTGCTAATTGGCTGACCTGTAGTTAGGGATATTTTTCTGGATTATCAGGCGGCGGGCCCAATGTAATCATGAGGATCCTAAAATGTAGAAGGCAAAGCAGAGAAGTCACAGTGATGCACTGTGAGAGGTCTCAATCAACCACTGCTGACTTTGAAAACAGAATGAAGCCACGAACTCAGGAATGCGGGCAACCCACAGAAGCTAGAAAAGGCAAGAAACAGATTCTCCTCTAGAGCTTCCAGAAGGAAGCTGCCCTGTTGACTCCATGTGAAATTGAGTCTAGTGAAACATATTTCAGACTTCTGATGACCAGAACTATAAGAAAATAAATTTGTGTTGTTTTAACCAGTGCTGTTGGTAATTTGTTAGGGCAGAATAGGAACCTAATATCCCCACTTTCCACACAGCAGGTGCTCAATGTCTGCCTATGGATGCTGAATCTGACAGCATCTTCTTTCCCTGAGTCCCAGAACCACATAAGGACAAGGATTCATTGGCCCTCACACCACACTGTTGAGTCACCAGAGCACACAACAGAACCCCTACTGAGAAACCTGCCTAGAACAGAGAAAGCCAGCTGGAAAAAAGGAAAAGTACAGGGAATGTGGCTTCAGAAGATGGGGGCTAGGATCCTGACCACCACCTCATACCTATGGTAACCTTAGGTGAGTTTCTTCACCAATGAGTTTCAGTCTCCTCACTTGTAAGATGGGGCTAGGAGCACTCCCTACAGAATTACTGTGATGAGTAACTGGGGCACCATGCAATTTATTTCAATGCTTGGCACACACATACACATACACACCACATACTCATTATAAACCCCTAGAAGGGCATTTCAACCACTCTCTGCTGCTGATGGTGGGTTTTACAACCAGGGCAAGAGCTCAGGTTCTCAGGCAGGAGATATTGGAGTGTACTTGTTCCAGGCCCCTCTGTCACATGAATAATACCTGTAGATCTTAAAGCCCTGTCTCCTCCCCCACACTACTGTGAAGAAAACTCTCTGCTCCAAGTCAATGACTTTAACACCCATTTTTACCCATCTCCATACATACCCTTTGCACTGCAACTTTTGCCTCCTCCCATAAGAGATGGAGCCTATTTCCCCACCCCATGCATCTGAGATTTGATTCAGCCAATGAAATGTCGTGATAGTAATGGTGTGTCCATTACAAGCCTAGGCCTCAAGAGGCCTTGCACAGTGAAGCCCTTTCTCCTGGAACCCTGCCGCTATCTATGAACAAGCACAGGCTAGCCAGTTAATAGATGAGAGACCATGTGAAACAGATGATTCACCACAGCCAAGGCCATCCTAGACCAGCCAGTGCCTAGCTGACTCACCAGCTGAATGCAGACACCTGCATGAACCCACACACGATGAGCTGAGCCTAGTCCAAATTAGCAGAAGTGCCCAGCTGACTTGCAGACTCTTAAGTAATGATAAAAGTTTACTGCTATAAGCCACTGAGTTTTGGGGTGGTTTGTTATGCAGCAATAGCTAACCGATACATGTCCCTTTCTTACTCACTAGTGACTGAAGAAACATCTAAATCACATATCCAGATGACTAATGAGTAAGTGACCAGGGTGCTACTTGTGTATTAACCTTTAAGGTCTTTAGAAACTATGAAAACTATTCCTCTGAGAAGAGTCTGATCAGAATCATCCAAGTTAGAGACTAAAATTCATAGATCATTTCATGAAGAGTTCCAGCTCCCAGATTCCCCTTCCTGGCTGCACTATAGTGCCTGGAGTACAGAATATCAGAGACAAGACAGGACTGGCAATAAGAGGGAGCGCCTGGCAAGACCCTAACAGTCCACTGAGGAGCAGTCAGGGACTCTTACTATACTTCAGTAAGAGATAACTGTATAATACATACACACATACATACATATAAAAAGGGGAAAAAACTGAGAGCTTTTCCTCTAAGATTAAGAACAAGACAAGGATACCCCCTTTCACCACTTATATTCAACACAGTAGTGGAGATTGTGGACAAAGCAATTAGGCAAAAAAAAGAAAAATTCCAAACTGAAAAGAAAGAAAACTGTCCCTGTTTGCAGGTGACACGCTCTTAAATTCAAAAAACCGAAGTTTTATAGTGTTAAGTTCTGTATGACTATGGTTTTATGGTTATAGAGTTAAAAATAACTACTAGAACTAATAAATTCAGTAAAGTTGCAGAATATAAAATGAATCTACAAAAATCAGTTGTGTTTCTATACGCTAATAATGAACTGTCTGAAAAGGAAATTCAAGAAACAATCCCATTTACAATAGTAGCAAAAAGAATAACATCCTTGGGGATAAAGTTAACTAAGGAGGTGAAAGACTTGTATAGAAAACTATAGAACACTGCACAAGATACAAACAAATGGAAAGGCATCTGTTTCATGTACTGGTAGACATTATTATCAAAATGTCCATACTATCCAAAGCAATCTACAGATTCCATAAAATCCCTCTCAAAATCCCATTGGCATTTCTTACAGAAATTAAAAAGAACAATTCTAAAATTCATATGGAACCACAAAAGACAAATCAATCTTGAGAAAGAAGAACAAAGCTGGATTTTACTGGCATAAAGACAGATATATAGACATGGAACAGAATAGAAAACCCAGAAATAAATCCACACATATGGTCCACTGATCTTTGACAAGGGCACCAAGAATACACAATTGGAATAGGATAATCTCTTCAAAAATTGATGTTGGGGGGAAATCGGAGGGAGAGATGAACCATGAGAGACTATGGACTCTGAGAAACAAACCGGGTTTTAGAGGGGAGGGGGGAGGGGGGATTGGTTAGCCCAGTGATGGGTATTAAGGAGGGCACGTACTGCATGGAGAACTGGGTGTTATACAGAAACAATGCATTGTACATCACCACATCAAAAACTAATGATGTACTATATGGTGACTAACATAATAAAATTTAAAAAAAAACTGATGTTGGGAAAACTGGATATCTACATGGAAAAGAATGGAATTGGACCTTTATCTTATACCATACACAAAAATCCACTCAAAAGAGATTAAAGACATAAACATAAAAATTCTAGAAGAAAACATAGGGGAAAAGCTTTATGACATCAATATTTAAGATGATTTTTTGGATACGACACCACAAGCACAGGCAACAAAAATAAGAATAAACAAGTGAGAGTACATTAAAAATAAAAAGCTTCTGCACAGCAAAGGGAATAATCAACAGAGTGAAAAGGCAACCTACAGAATAGGAGAAAATATCACAAGCTATATATTTGATAGGGGTTCATCTCCAAAATATATAAGGAACTTCTGCAACTCAATAGTTTAAAAAAAAACTAATTTTAAAATGGGTGAAAGACTTGAATAGACATTTCTCTATAGAACACATACAAATGCCCAACAGATATATGAAAAAATACTCAACATCACTAAACGTGACATAAACGTAAACCCAAACTACAGTGAGATATCACCTTACAACTGTTAGGATGGCCATTATCATAAAAACAAGTGTTGGCGATGATATGGAGAAATTTCAACCCTTGCATACTGTTAGTAGGAATATAGAATGGAGCAGTTGCTATGGAAAACAGTATGGAGGTTCCTCAAAAAGTTGCAAATAGAATTACCATATGATCCAGCAAAACCACTTCTGGGCATTTAGCCAAAAGAATTGAAATCAGAATCTCAGAGATATTAACACTCCTATGTTCACTGCAGCATTATTCACAATAACCAAGATGTGGTAACAGCATAAATGTCCATCAAGAGATGAGTGAATAAATAAATGTAGTATATAGGTACAATGGAATACTATTCAGCCTTTTATTTCTTTTTCCAAATGTTTGTTTAAATTCCAGTTAATTAACATAGAGTGTAATATTAGTTTCAGGTGCACAATACAGTGATTCAACACTTCATACAACACCTGGTGTTCATCACAAGTGCACTCCTTAATCTCCATCACTTATTTCACCCATCCCCCGCCCACCTCCCCTCCAGTAACCATCAGATTGTTCTCTAGAGTTAAGAGTCTGTTTCTTGGTTTGCCTCTCTTCCCCCCAACCCATGTGCATTTGTTTCTTAAATTCCACATATGAGTGAAATCATATGGTATTTGTCTTTCTCTGACTGACTTACTTTGCTTAGCATAATACTCTCTAGCTCCATCCACGTCATTGCAAATGGCAAGATTTCATTCCTTTCTACGGCTGAGTAGCATTCCATTATTTGTATATTATATATATATATATATACACACATATATAATATATATAACATATTATATATGTAATATAATATATAATGTATATATGTAATATAATATATACAATAATATACATGTAATATAATATATATAATAAATATATATATACACACACCACATCTTCTTCATTCATCAGTCGATGGACATTTGGGCTCTTTCCATAATTTGGCTATTTTGATAATGCTGCTATAAACATTGGGGTGCATGTGCCCCTTTGAATCAGTATTTTTGTATTCTTTGGGTAAATACCCAGTAGTGCAATTTCTGGATCATAGGATAGTTCTTTTTTTTTTTTTTTTTTGCTTCTTTTTTTAAAATTTTATTTTATTATGTTAGTCACCATACAGTACATCATTAGTTTTTGATGTAGTGTTCCATGATTCATTGTTAGGGCAGTTCTATTTTTAACTTTTTGAGGAAACTCCATACTATTTTCCAGAGTGGCTGCAGCAGTTTGCATTCCCACCAACAGTGCAAGAGGATTCCCTTCCCCTTTCTCCATATCCTCGCCAACACCTGTTGTTTCTTGTTTTTTATTTTAGCCATTCTGACTGGTGTGAGATGTTACCTCATCGTGGTTTAGATTTGTATTTACCTAACGAGTGGTGTTGAGCATCCTTTCATGTGTCTGTTAGCCATCTGGATGTCTTCCTTGGAAAAATGCCTATTCATGTCGTCTGCCCATTTTTTGACTGGATTATTTGTTTTTTGGGTGTTGAGTTTTGTAAGTTCTTTATATATTTTGGATACCAACCCTTTCTTTCTAAAGGAAATTCTGCAATATGTGACAGCGTGGATAAACCTTGAGGACAGTATGCTAAGTGAATTATGCCAGTCATAAAAAGATAGGTACTGATTGATTTTACTTATAAGGTATCTAAAACTGTCAAATTCACAGACTCAAAGAGTAGAGTGAACGGTGGTTGCCCAGGGGCTGAGAGAATTGGAGAAATGAGGAGTCGTAATCAAGGGGCATAAAGTTTCAGTTATACAAGATGAATAACCTAGAGAGTTCTCTGTACAACATTGCACCTATAGTCAGTGGTAGTATATTATACACCAAAAAATTTGTTTAAAAGGTAGCTCTCCCGTTAAGTGTTTTGCAACAACAAAATTACATGCATGCATACATATGTATGTACACAAAAGTATAAGAAGAAGCAGTATTTGTACCGTTTTTAAGGCTTATGCTTTTGAAGTATATCATTCATTCAACAAACATTGATGGAGTGTGACCATATCCAATTAAGGCAAAATCAGGGAGGCTTCCCTAGTTAGTGAAATAACAGTTTCCATATTCCGTTTTCCATCCCACAATAAAAGTGTCATGGACAAGAAAGCCAATTTGATTAAGTGGGACTTCATATATATAAAGCAACAGTCAGGGTAAGAAGAAAAAATGGGGTTTTTAGAATTGAGATGGTGGAGGTTCAAATCTCAGCTCGGCCATTTAGGAGCTGGGTAAATTCCTTATTTTCTCAGCTTCAATTTCACCTTCTGTAAAGTTGGAATAAAAACATCTTGTAGGGCCACTGTGATAGTTGAATGAGCTTCCACATGCAATGTGCCCTGCACTTAGCAGGAACTCAATAAATGCTAGTCCCTTCCCTTTTACAAATGACTAACATCATGGAAGTCATTTCAGTTGCTATGAGTGTTAATATTTGCTATTTTTCTGCCCATTGGCCGTCACCCAGGCATTTTATGCAATAGCACAGAAGGGCCCATCTGCAAAAGGAGTCGGAGTCTTGCCTATGGGCTGACACATGTGTACTCCACCCTCCCTCTTCCCACAATCTCAGGTAGGTAAACCTCAGGGTGCTCTCAGCTGGCTTCAGCAAGTGCCAAAGACACCAAGTTTCTAAAAGCTACCACACAATAAAACACCACTCAGGCGTATAGCTTGATTAAAAAAAAAAAAAAAAAAAAAAAAAAGTCGCTCCTCAAATTCAAAGTGAAGATCTAAAAATAAAGCAGCCCCTTCAACAGATCCAGGGTGAGATGAGGGAGTCTAATTGAGCAGGATGTGTGCTGTGACTGTGTGAATGTTTTATCTTTGTTGTCAAAATGCCATCTGGAGTGAAGGAAACCTGCAGATCAATTTTCTTGGATAATGTGGTCACTCTCAACAGTGGGTTTGCAGAACTGCGGATCACCTGCTGCCTCCTCCAGCATCACAAACAACTAACCATGCTGAGAAAGGAGAGGATGTTTTATTATTATTTTTACAGGAAAGTACAAAAATTCTGAAGTGCTAAGATTGTACTCTCTTTATCCTTCATACCAGCTATCTGAAAATTCTAAAAGGATAATTTGAGTATAGATCCAAAGGTTTAGCTTTCTTAGGAGTATTCTAAGGTGAATTAACCAACATTTTTACTATGTTAACTGTACATGTTGTTGTAACTGTTTTCTTACTGAGAAAACTATAGAAAAGTAGAGAAAAGACAATGTATAATTCCACCAACCAATGAAATAACTGCTATAATTCTCAGCAGTAATTTCTTTTTCAGTTCATATTTGCAACCTGATTTGTCACTTAAATCTTAAACATCTCCCATCAAAATTACCACCAAACATCACTTTGAATGATTAATAGCATTTCATCATAATATGTCCCCTAGTTATGTAACCATTCTATTAAGAAGGGATACTGAAACATATATATGTTCCCCATTATAAATCATGCTGTCATCAAAAAGGATGCCTCCTTTACTTGCCAACAGTTACCCAAACCAAAGACAGAGCCTAGAATAATACATATTATTTTAATGAACAATCCCTGTTATGTTTTTAGAATGCATTGTCTTTTTTTTTTTTTTTTTAAGATTTTATTTATTCATTTGAGAGGGAGAGAGACAGAGAAAGCACAAGCGGAGGAGAGGCAGAGGAGAGGGAGAAGCAGACTCCTGGCTGAGCTGGGAGTCCGACGTGGGGCTCGATCCCAGGACCTGGAGATCATGACCTGAGCAGAAGGCAGATGCTTAACCATCTGAGCCACCCAGGTGCCCCTTGTCTTTTAATGTTCTTAAAGCCATACCACCTTAAGCTTAGCATTAAAGTCACAGTTCAAACCCCCAGGCTGGTATCTGAGATCAGGATGATACTTTCCTAGTGTGCCCTCAGCCACTGCTGCATGGACCCCAACCACACCACTAGTATGACTTCAGACTGTTCTCCCCTGGTAAAAATGCCCCTACCCCTCATTCCCAAAGCCCTCCCCACCCAAGCAATGCTGGTTGCTGTCAAAAGGAGAACCTGCCCTTGGTACCATTAGACCCACTGTCAAACAGTGAGCTCCTCGAAGGGGAGTCTGAGTCTCATTCCACCCTGCAGTGGAGGGGCTACAGCAGCTAGTCAGTGTGCAGTAAATGCAGGTTGGATGTACTAATTAACTGCAAGGACTTGCCCTAAGACTGCACTGTTGATTCAGAAATAATGGGGAGCAGAAAATAAATATATGGTTCTGCTTTTTTTCTTTGTTCTGGCAGCATTAATCAGGGTCTCCAAAAAAAAGAGAATCTATGGGATCTATATCCATATCGATATAAAATTTAATATAAAGCATTAGCTCACACAATTATGAAGTTTGAGCAGTCTCACAATCTGCTTTCTATCAGCTGGAGACCCAAGAAGGCTGGTAATACAGTTGGAAGGCCTGAGAGCCACAGAGTTAATGGCATAGATTCCAGTGTGCGTCTGAAGGCCTGAACACCTGCAACTCCGAGGGCAGGCTGATGTCCCCTCTAGCAGTCAAGCAGAGAGGGAAATCCTCTCTACCTCCACCTTCCTGTTCTATTCAGACCCTCAACAGATTGGATGTTGCCCACCCATGTTGGGTAAGGGCAAAGTACTTTACTCAGTCTACTGATTCAAATGTTAATAATCTCTTCCAGAAACACCCTCACAGACACACCCAGAAATAAATGTTTAACCAGATATCCAGGCATCCCACAACCAGCCAAGCTGACACATAAAATTAACTATTACACTTGTTGGGTTCTTTTTAGATTTTATTTTTATTTATTTGACAGACAGAGATATAGAAGAGCAGGAACATAAGCAGGGGTAGTGGGAGAGGGAGAAGCAGGCTTCCCACCTAGCAGGGAGCCCAACATGGGACTCAATCCCAGGACCGCGGGATCATGACCTGAGCTGAAGGCAGACGCTTAACGACTGAGCCACCCGGGCGCCCTATCATGCTAGTTTTATTATTTTTTACAATATTTTTATTGCGATATAGTTCACACAACATAAACTCATCACGTTAAGGTGTACAGTTCCTGGATTTGAGAATACTCACAATGTTGTATAACCACACCTCTAAATCCAGAGAATTTCAACACCCCAGAAAGCAGCCCCGTACCTGTCAGCAGTCACTCCTGATACCCCCTCACCTCCACAACCCTTTCCCCACCCTCCTAGGCAAACACTCATCTACTTTTTGTCTTTATGGATTTGCTTATTCTGGACAGTTTAAATTAATGGAATCACACATGATGTGGCCTTTTGTGACTGATTAGTTTCACTTAGCACAATGTTTTCAAAGTTTGTCTATGTTGGTATCAGAGCTTTATTCCTTTTTTAAGATGTATTTATTTGAGAGGAGGGAGAGAGAGAGAGAGAGAGAGCGAGCACAAGTGGGTGAGGGGCAGAGGGAGAAGGGGAACCTCAAGCAACTCTCCACTGAGTGCAGAGCCGAATGTGGGGCTCCATCCCAGGACCTGAGATCATGACCTGAGCTGAAACCAAGAGTCGGCCGCTTAACCAACTAAACCACCTAGATGCCCCAGAGCTTCCTTCTTTTCATGGCTGGAATAATATTTCATTGTATGCATAAACCACATTTGGTTTATCCATTCATCAAAGGATTGTTTCTACTTTGGGCCATTAAAAACAATGTTATCATAACACCCATGTACACATTTTTGTGTGAACATGTGTTTTCAATTCTCTTTGGTATATACCTAGGAGTAGAAGTGCTGGGTCATATCATAAGTTTTAAGTTTTTCAGGAACTGTCAAACTGTTTTTGATAGCATCTGCACCATTTTACATCCTACCAGCAATGTACGAGAGCTCCAATTCTCCACATTTTTGGCAATGTTTTTTATTCTCCATTTAAAAAAAAAAATCAATATGGGGGGGAAGGGCAAAATGGGTGAAAGGGAGTGGGAGATAAAGGCTTCCAGGTATGGAATAAGTCACAGTAATAAAAGGTACAGAATAGGGAATATGGTCAATGACATTAAAATAGCATTGTGAGATGATGGGGGCAGGGGGTAGCTACACTTGGGGTGAGTACAGCATATTGTATAAACTTGTCAAGTCTCTGTGCTGCACATCTGAAACTAATATAACATTATGTGTCAACTACAAAGTTTTAAAAACTGTTAATAAATTATCTTTAAAATTATTGTTACATCCATCCTAGTAGGTATGAAATACTGTCTTATTGTGGTTTTGATTTACATTCCCCTAATGATTAATGATCTAGAAAATCTCTTTACGTACTTATTGACCATTTGTACATCTTATTTATTTGTTTGTTTGTTTGTCTGATGCAGAGAGACGGGGAGAGGGAGCACATGCACAAGCAGGGGGAGCAGCAGAGGGAGAGCTGAGCAGGGAGCCCAATGTGGGGCTTGATCCCAGGACTCTGGGATCATGACCTGAGCCAAAGGCAGATGCTTAACCAGCTGAGCCACCCAGAAGCCCCTGTACATCTTTAGAGAATTAGCTATTCAAATCCTTTGCCTATTTTTAAATTGAGTGGTCTCTAATTTTGAATTTTAAGAGCTCGTTATATATTCTTTGTACTAGATCCATATCAAATACACGATCTGCAAGTGTTTTCTCCATTTTTGTGGGTCATCTTTACACTTTCTTTATAGTGTACTTTGAGCACAAAAGTATTTAATTTTGACGAAATCTGACATATCTATTTTTTCTTTGGTTGCTTATGCTCTGAGAGTTATACGTAACTCTCTTATGAGGACTGACACGTATGGTTCCAAGAGGTTTGAAGTTCTAGCTTTTATATTTAGGTCCTTGAACCATTTGAGTCCATTTTTGCATATGCTGTGAGATAGGGGTCTAAATTCACTCTTTTGCATGTGCATATCCAGTGGTCCCAGCACCAGTGCCTGAAAAGACTATTCTTTCTCCCGTTGAACAATCTTGGCACCCTTGCCAAAAATCAATTTGTCATTGATGTATGGGGTTATTTCCGGATTCCCAATTCTATTGTATTGGTCTATATGCCCATCCTAAGCCAGTACCAAACTTTCTTGATTACTGTAGCTCTGTATTAAGTTTTAAAATGATCAAGTACAAGTCCTCCAATTTTGTCCTTTTCCAAGATTTTTTTGGGCTATTCCAGTTGGAAGGCCTTCCATTGGCACATACATTTTGAGATCAGTTTCTGCATTTCTGCCAAAGAGGCAGTTGGATTTTTGTATAGGGGATGCATTTAACCTGTAGACCAATTTGGGAACTACTTCCATATTAACAATATTGTACTCCAATCCATGAACGTAGAATGCCTTTCTACTTATTTAGGTATACTTTAATTTTTTTCAACAATGTTTTGTAGTGTTCAGTACGCAAGTCTTATCCTTCTTTGATTAAATTTATTCCTAAGGATTTTTATATTGTTTGATGCTATTGTAAATGGAATTTTTTAAAATTCATTTTCAGAATGTTCATTGCTAGTGTATAAAAGTAAAACTGACTTTTTAATATGCATCATATTGTAATATTGTACCATACAACTATACTAAGCTTTTTTATTAGCTCTAAGAGCTTTGTTGCAAATTCTTTGCAGGTTTCTATACATAAGATCATGTCATCTGTAAATAGAAGTTTACATCTTCCTTTCCAATCTAGATGCCATTTATTTACTTACTTGCTTACTTATTTAACTTTTATTTGTTTATTTATTTTTGCTTGCCCAATGGCCCTGGCTACAATCTCCAGAAAATGCTGAATAGAAGTGGTAAGGGCAGGGGCACCTGGCTGGCTCAGTCAGTAGAGCGTGTGACTCTTGATCTTGGGGTTGTGAGTTTGAGACCCACATTGGGTGTAGAGATTACTTAAAAATAAAATCTGAAAAAAAAAAAGTGGCAAGAGTAGATATCCTTTCCTGTTTCTAATCTTAGGAGGAAAACATCTGATCTTTTACCATTAAGCATAATGTTAGCTTTAGGTTTTTTATAGATGCCTCTTACCAGACTGAGGAAGTTCCTTTCTACTTTTAGTATGCTGAATGTTTTTTATAATGAGCAGCTATGGATTTTGTCAAATGATATTTCTGTATCTACTGAGATGATTGTGTGGTATTTTTCTTTATTCTATTAATATGGCATATTACATTAATTGATTTTCTTACGTTGAACCAAAATTGTATTCTTTGGGCAAATCCCACTTGATTATACTACATAATTCTTTTTATATGGATTCAGCTTTTAGTATTTTGTTGAGGACTTCTGCATCTACATTCATTAAGAGCTATTGGTCTGTATTTTGCTTTTCTGGTGATGTCTTTTCCTAGCTCTGGTATTAGGATAATACTGACCCAAAGGATGAGTTGGGAACTATTCCCTCCTCTTACATTTTTCAAAGAGTTTGAGAAGGATTATGTAAATTCTTCTTTAAAGGTTTGATAGATTCATCAATGAAATCATCTGGTCCTGGATTTTTCTTTGTTAAAAGATTTTGATTTTTGATTACTATCAAATCCTCTTTGCTTGTAATAAGTCTGTCTGGATTTTCTATTTGTTCTTCAGTTGGTTTTATACTTTGTGTGTTTCCAGGAGTCTGTCCATCTCACCAAGATTTTCTAATTTGGTGGCATACAATTGTTCATTGTATTTCCCCATAATCCCTTTTATTTCTGTAAGGTCAATAGTAAGGTCAATAGTAATACCACCACCTTCCTTCCTAATTTTGGTAATTTGAGTCTTCTCTCTTTTTCTCTTGACAAAGTCTTGACAATGTTATTGATCAGGGTTGCTTTGGCTATTCAGGATCTTTTGTGGTTTCATACAAATTTCAGGACTGTTTGTTCTAGCTCTATGAAAAACGCTGTCGGTATTTTGATAGGGATTACATTAAATGTATAGGTTGCTTTGGGTAGTATAGACATTTTAACAATGTTTGTTCTTCCAATCCATGAGCATGGAATGTTTTTCCTTTCTTTGTGTCTTCTACAATTTCTTTCATAAGTGTTCTAT
This sequence comes from Halichoerus grypus, assembly GCF_964656455.1. NCBI lineage: Eukaryota > Metazoa > Chordata > Mammalia > Carnivora > Phocidae > Halichoerus > Halichoerus grypus. The sequence continues at coordinate 5,793,521 of NC_135714.1, forward strand.
AGTTTTCACAGTATAGATCTTTCACCCCTTTGGTTAGGTTTATTCCTAGGTATCTTATGGTTTTTGGTGCAGTTGTGAATGGGATCGATTCCTTGATTTCTTTTTCTGCTGCTTTGTTATTGGTGTATAGAAATGCAACAGATTTCTGTATGTTGATTTTATATCTTGTGACTTTGCTGAATTCATGTATTTTTAAACAATTTTCTTAGTGGTTTCCCTGATTATAATCAAAATCTTAATTTACAACAGTCTAGTTTAAATTAATACCATTTTAATTTCAAATATAAAAAAATTTTGCTCAAATATATATCCATTCATGCTTTTATGTTGTTATTGCCACAAATTATTTTTTTTTTAAGATTTCATTTATTTATTTGACAGAGAGAAAGCAAGAGAGGGATATACAAGCAGGGGGAGTGGGAGAGGGAGAAGCAGGCTTTCTGCTGAGCAGGGAGCCCGATGCGGGGCTCGATCCCAGAACCCCGGGATCATGACCTGAGCCAAAGGCAGACACTTAACGACTGAGCCACCCAGGAGCCCGACACAAATTATTTATCTTTAGACACTGTGTTTTGACTAACAAAGGCTTATAATAATTGTTTTATGCAGTTGTATTTTAGCATGGATAAAATAAAGGTATATAAACAATATATTTATGCTGTCTTTTCATTTCCCTCTATGTTACCTTTGCTAGGGTTCTCGATTTCTTCATGCAGATTGGAGTTACTGTCTAGTGTCTTTTCATTTCACCTTGAATGACTCCCTTTAGTGTTTCTTGCAGGGTAGGTCTGCTGGCAACAAACTCTCAATTCTTGCTTCTCTGGGGCTATCTTGATTTCTCCTTCATTCTTTAAGGATAGTTTTTCTGGATACAAAATACTTGGTTGACAGTACGTTTTTTCAGCACTTTGAATATTTCATCTCACTGCCTTTTGTCCTCCATGTCTTGTGATCATAAATCATCTCTTAATATTATTGAGGACTCCTTGCAGATGATGAGTCACTTTTCTCTTTTTAAGATCCTCTTCATCTTGAACCTTTGACAGTTTGATTAATCTGGGGATATATATCTTTAAATTTATCCTATTTGGAGTTTTTTTGAGCTTCTTATATGTGTAGATTAACATTTTCACCAAACTTGGAAGGCTGTTGACCATTAGATCTTCAAAGATTCTTTCTGCCATTTTTTCTCCCTTGTCTCCTTCTGGGGCTCCCCTTATATGAGTATGTTGATATACCTGATGGTACCGCACAGGTCTCTGAGGCTCTGTTCATTTTTCTTCATTTTTTTCTCTTCCTGTTCCTCGGACTGGATCATCTTAACTGACCTATCTTCACGTTCATGGTTTCTTTTTACTACCTATTCAAATCCAATGTTGAACCCTTTTAGTGAATTTTTCATTTTAGTTATTATACTTTACAACTCCATAATTTGTATTTGGTTCATTTTTATAATTTCTATCTCTTTATTGATATGCTCCTTGGTGAAACATAATTCTGTTTGGTGATACTTCCCTTTAGTTCTTTAGGTTTGGTTTTCTTTAGCTCTCTGAACATATTTTAAATGCTTGATTTAAAGTCTTTACCTAAACTGCCCGGCTAGCTCAGTCGGTAGAGCATGAGACTCTTAAAGTCTTTACCTAGATTTCCCAATGTCTTGGCTCCCTCGGGGAAATTTCCTATTGATTACTTTTTTTTTTTTTTTTTTAATTTTCCTGTGTATTGGTTATATGTTCTTGTTTCTTCACATTCCTTGCAAATTTTTGTTGACAACTGGACACTGAATATTATATTGTGGCAACTCTGGAAATCAGACTCTTTCCAACATCTCAATGTTTGTTTTTGTTACTGTTTGTTATATTGTTTGTATCGTGACTTTTCTGAAGGAATTCTGTAAAGTCTGTATTCCTCACCATGTGTGGCCATGAGATCTCTGTCCCATTAGCTTAGTGGTCAGCCAGTGATTGGAAAAAGATTTCCTATGCTCTTGGATTGAAAAAAACAAAACAAAAAACTCTCATTTTTGCAGAGGGGCTCTGTGAGTATGTTGAAGCACACCTTCAACACCCAGCCACGTAGTTCACAGTGCTGCCTTAGCCTTCACCTCCTGCTGGTACAAACTCTCAAGATCAGCCAAAGGTGAGAGTTTTAGGACCTTCTCAGATGCATGGGCACAGCTCTGGAAGTGCATGTGGCCTTCTAGATTCCTAGAAATATGTAGGAGCTTTCCAAAGCCCTTATTCCCCAAAACATTCCATTCTCCAGCGTTTCCACCAAAGACTTTTGGTTAGTCTATTATTCACTCCATTATCTATTGCCTTATGCAGCAATGACTAAAACACTTGCATGTAAATGATTTTGATCACACACCAGGTAGCAGTGGGCATGTTCCAAGTCAGGTAAAATAAAGATAAGGCATTCCAGCCAGTCTTCTTCCAGGAAGAGCTCAGATTAAATAACAACAGTTCTCTGTGAATGAGGTCTGGACTATTCGTTCTAGCAGTAGGAATAAGGGCTGATATTTTCAAGGCTATTGCTAGGATAGGAAGTGGGAAATGGAGCTATGGTAAGTTAAAACACCACAAAGCTTGCTATTCTTGCTAAGATTCAGCTGTTTTTTTTTTTAAGTAAGTGCCCCATAGGGTCTACAAATCTTTGTTTAATTTCCAGACTTCCAAAAAGTTGATCCCAACAGTTTCTGCCAGTTTTTTTTTTTTCCAGAATTTCAGAGTTCCTTACTCTGCCACTTTCACCAATGACGTGTTGGTGCTTGTTTTGAACATAGCTAAGGGTGCATTTGGATTTTACAATTTATTCCCTCAGAATTATCCTGAGCTATGTTTCAAATGTATGTTCCCCATAACACCAGTTCCATGAGAGGACAACTGGTGCTATATTCTGTGGATATACTGCTTAAATGTGTTTCCTTACTGCAGGATTTCTCAGAGTCCATAATACGCTATCCTAAAGATGCTGCACAAATAGAACAGGGTATAAAAAAATAACAGCAGGTAATTTGTGGGCCAGACACAGTGCTGGATACTCCTATTTATTATATCATTTGAATCACACCACCATATATGTTATTCCCATTTTATAGTCAAGGAAACTGACGCATAGGAGTTTAAGTAAATTATCCCAAGTAGTACTTGCCAGAGTTGAGAATTTAATCAAAGTAGTTTCCAGCATGTGCCCTAAGTCAGTATACCATAGTGAAGGATTTCTCTAATTGGACCACAGACACATCTGCTCAGAGAGAATCTTGGAGAACTAATGTACCTCACAATACATTCTGGAAAATGCTGAGCTAAAGCACACTTAATAAATGAAGAATCAGCTTGTGCTTTTCTTGACACTTTTGTTGTCATAAATCATGCCATAGACCCTTGCTACAACATTAAATATTGATTGAAGAATGGAACATGGAGTCCTCCAGCCTACAGATTATTAATACATAGGAGCTTCTGAATTTTATTGTCTCCTCTAGCATAGGCATTAAAGGCTACCTTAACAAAAAGCAAAGCAACAACAAAACCAGAAGATTCTACCCTGAGGCAGGGTTTAACAACATAATTTCAATTTATGAAACTGTAGAAGAATTAAGTGAACTGAGTCCATCTTAAAGGTGGGTTTTCTTCAATTTTTTGCACAAGTTATTTTTTCCAAGAAAATAATTTGTTCTCAACGCAGAAAAATTTAAAAAGAAAATAAAAATATGTAAAGGAATAGAAAATAAAAATCTTAATTCCTTCTACTCAGAGGTAACTTTTGCCAGCATAGCTCTTTCTAGAATTCTGAGTATCTTATTTTCTTTTCATCCTTGGAATCCTGCCATGAATATGATTTTTATTATTATAATTATTTTTTCATACCATCAAAGTCTTCATAAATATCACTTTTTGCATGCCTTCAAAATATTTCATTACAGGCAAGCATCATAATTTACCTAATCCTTCCACTCAGGTTGACTATTTGGGTTGTTACCTGTCTTCCACTGTTTTGCATAATGCTGTGACAAGCATCTCAGAATGGTACAAGGGGTTGGTCCAGGCAGCAAGCGCATGGTCGAGCACACGCAGTAATGCCGTCTGACAAGGCGACGGGTGGCAGCCACAGTGAGGTGAAGAAAGGACAAATGCGACACAGTGGGAGATTTGTGGAAATATTTAGAGAATCCACACGTTCAGCAAAGAGAATTAGATCTAGTACATGAAACACCCACTAAACCACAAGGATTTAAAAGCAGAGGTTGGTGGGGGTGGCTATTACTGAAAAGTATAGTCTTTTGGAGAAATAGACAAACTTCAACAAATAACAGAAAAGGAGCTATCAACATTCCAGGAAGCAAAACAGATGCTATTCCTTCCTTTTGCTATTAAAATACATGGTGCATAAACAGGGTTCCAATTATTATTTCTGTGTATGGGGAACACCGGGGCTAAGTCTAGTCTTTACCTGTGTAAACCAAAGTGGTGGTGCCCATGGCCACTTACTGAGCATGTGCCATATGCCAGGCTCTGTGCAAGACAGTGTATGTACTCCATCTCATCTAACTCTCACCACAAAGCAGGCTTAATTAATACACAATTGACTAATGCACAAAATATGACTCAAAAGTTAAGTAATGTGCCCAGAGTCTCAGCAACAAGTGAGGGAGTCCACACTGAAAACACATCTCAGGCCAGAACCTGTTACCTTCCACAATACCAAGTGGCCTCTCTTTGATAACCTCCATAAAAAGAAATGAACTCATCTCAAAAGGCACTTGAAGCAAACAGAATACAGATTTCTAAATATATTTTGAAAGGGAACTTTTTTTTTTAAGATTTTATTTATTTATTTATTTGACAGAGAGAGACACAGCGAGAGAGGGAACACAAGCAGAGGGAGTAAAAGAAGGAGAAGCAGGCTTCCCGCGGAGCAGGAAGCCCGATGCGGGGCTCGATCCCAGGACCCTGGGATCATGACCTGAGCCGAAGGCAGATGCTTAACGACTGAGCCACCCAGGCGCCCCTGAAAGGGAACTATTAATTGAAACTGAGTTTTAGTCTTCTCCAGAACTCCCCAAGGGAAGTCTGAAAGCTGACAAAATGTTAGAGCCCTAAAACTTCATAACCTCTTTCTACTTTAGAAAGTCTAGTCCAAGAAAATGATCTGAAAGAAAAAGTGATACACACTGGGATGTTTGCCGTGGCATTATTTATAATAGCAAATAAAACAGAAATAACACCAAGAGCCAACAATAGAAACTAAGAAAGATAAAGTAGTTCATTCAATGTGATATTTTGAATCTCTAAAAATTTTCTGAAAATTGTTGCCATTACGTGGAAAATACACATCAGTCATAATGGAAGTGGAAAAGTTGAATGTAAAACTATACTGTGCAATGAATACATTTAAAAAATAGGCAGAAAAAAATCTTCCCAGGAAATAAAGTAAAAATTAACACTGGTTTTCTCTCAAAGTTAGAATCACAGCAGTAATTTTTTTCCCTGTGAATTTTGGACTTTCCCCAATTTTTTTTAACATGAACATGTATTAATTTTATTATAGAAAAAAATTTTAATGGGGACCCCCAAACAAACACATGCAAAAGGATTCGAGTAGACAATGCACTGGGAAGGAAACACACATGTATTCATTCAAATACTTAGAGCTGCTCGTAAATTCTCAGCAGCCATGAGATGCTAGGGATACAGGGGTGTATCAGAAAGAAAAAAAATCCCTATCTTACTGTAAATTAATTTTAGTGGGGGTGCAAACAACAATTAATATAAATAAGTAAACCCTATACCAGTTAGTGATAAGGGTGAGGTGAATGTCAGGAGGGATGGAAAGTTTACAAAGGAAGGCCAGAGAAGGCTCACTCAGAAAGTGACATTTCAGAAAAGACCTAAAGGAAGCAAGGAAGCCAGTCATGCAGGTATCTGGGGTCAGAGCATGTCAGGCAAATGGAACAGCAAGTACAAATGTCCTGAGGCTGTTTTGGTATCCAAAGAATAGCAAAAGAGTGAATGTTGCAGAAGCATACAGTAAGAGCAAAGGCCCTGAGGTAGGCATAGCCTTGGTATATTCAAGGGCCAGCAAGACAGTGATGGGAAAGTAGAAGTCAATGGTATCTGAGAGGTGGCCGGAAGTCTGATCATGAAGGGTCTTGCAGAATTTGAACCTCTGGCTTCTTCACTGACAGCAATGGGGAGCCACAGAGGGCTCTGTCCACTGGAGTAACATTATGTGAGTTACAGTTTAACGGGATGACCCTGGCTGCTCGGCTGAGACCTGACTGTAGGGCAAACAATCAGGAGGCTGCAGTGATTCAGAGAAGAAATGATGGGCCTGGCCCAGGAGGGGGTGGGACAGTAGGATTTGCTGCAGACTAGTGAGGGTGGGTTGGGGTCTAGGACTGTAACAAAAATGTCAAGGATCACAGCAACATTTTGGCCTGAGCATCTGGAAGAGTAAAGTAGTACCACAGGAGTTGTTTAGGGATGAAGATCAAAAGTTTAATTTTAGAAAAATAGGTAATAACCATGTGTAAAAATATTCTAGCTCACTAAGGAATAACAATCCCATTTAAAACAATGAGATTAAATTTCTGCCCTCTTAATTAGCAAAGATATAAAATATTATAATTTTCTTTGCTGGCTAAAATGTGGTAAACCAAGCAGAGTTTTCAGAAAAATAGTTTGGGGATAAAAATTAAGATTCTTAGCAATGTTCATAAATTTCACCTTGCTAATTTTCCTTTAAGTAATCTATTCCAGGAAAACTAAAAAGTGCACTGATTTATGTACCCAGTTCATACATTATTATTTCTAAAAATAAAAACTGGAAAGAGCCCAAATGTCCAACAATAGAGATATAAACATATTATTGTGCCCATCCACAGAATATTGTACAGCCATTCAAAATTTGTATAAAGAGTTTAAAAAATACTTATGAAAGGAAATGGCAGTATAAAATGTAATACCATATGGCTATAGTGTTAAAAATATTTAAGAGACCAGTTAAAAATGTTCGGCAAAAAATTACTAAAGCGTAGCCATTGTCTCTGGGTGATGAGAGTATTTTTTTCCTTCCAACTGCAGTCTTTTCAATATTTTAATTTCAGGAATAAAAACAATTTTGTTTTTAATAGAAATGGTTATTCTAATCTCAGAAGGTGCTGTGCTGTAAAACGAAGTACACTAAAACATATGGTAACACCAAGGCCACTACAGCGCTTCCTTCCTTGTGCTGGCCCCCATCTCAAAGGCAGACTGACCCTCTGGGAGAAGTAGGTGGCCTGGGGATCTGGAGGGGAGGCTGAGGCCAGGCAGCAAATGCTGGCGTCCCTGACTTGGAATTGGGAGGTGGAAGGTGGCTCCCCACCTCCCCAGTATTGCGCCTCAACCTGACAACAGGAAGCGTCCCGAGAGACATGTAAGCCAGAACAGACAAAAGCCACCAGGAAGGCCAAATGGAATTTGAAGCTTGGAAAGATTCAGACCCTCCAGATGTTTGGACCCCCAGAACTTCCCACTAGATAGCTAATGGGAAACTTCACAGTAATGTGGCCTTACATTTGACTCCATCCAATTTTTAGCCTCCACTTTTCATATCATGGCAAGTATATATACATATTTTTTAGACTATGGCAGACATAAGAGTTCATCTACCCTAAAACCATTCTATCTCCCTCCTGGCAGAAAGTTCCAGCTTCTTTGGCCAGCCCTAGGGAGTGAATCCTTGTTCATCCAGGACCAATATGGCAGTCCAGTATTTTTGGGCCAGTGATTGGTCGAGGGTATGGACATGTGACCTAGTTAAGACCAATAAGCTACAATGGGAAGTGTGCAGGTAGCTTCTGGGATGTGTTGTCCTCCCTAGTAAGAGGCAAAAGGAGGAAAAGCCCCCTTTACCCCTTCACTCTCTTCTACTCTAGACACTGTCACCTGGGGATATGTCTTGTGGGGATATGCCACAGCTGGTATCCTGAGACCTGGAGAGATGAGCCTGAGAAAAAGAGCCAAGAGTTGGAGCATAGTGGAGCAGGACAGAAGGAGCCAGGATCTTCAATGATGTCACTGCACTGTGGACCACATCCTTCTGGACTTCTTCTTAGTGACATGAGAGGTATCTTTACAGTTCCAGTTACTATTCGTTGAGTCTTCCTTACTCAACAAAGCATCCTACTGGTCAAAGATTCTCTCCTTGACCAAACTACCCAGGCTCCTCTGAACTTTTCACCTAGGCCTGACTTTTGAGCCTCCATGTTCACCTCTGTATTGTCCAATTTTAGCAAGAATCCTCTACACTGGTTTAGCTAGAATCCCCCATCCTGCACATCTAATCACCCTCAACATCTAATTGGGTTCCTCACTCACCACCATCCTCCAGGTGATGTCTGATCACCTTGGCCTGTCTTCAGCAAGAATCCTGTTAGTTTAGTGAGAACCCCCCACCAGCCTTCACGTTTTCTCTCAGTAATTTTCCATCCACTGATCCCCACACTGGTCCTTGGCTGTAATTTCCCACTTGCTCATACTATATTTAGAGTTGAGCCCCATCTCTCCCCACTGCAAGACCCCATTGCAATGGTACCTCCATCTATCACAATGCCCACCCGCCTTGAATAAGGTCTTCCTTACTGTATTCAAAAAGTGTCATTGAATACTTTTTTCTTCAGCAATAGGAGTTCTTGCCATAGTCTGCTCTAAAGTAGGCTTGAGATTGTTACAATGGGGTGGGTCCTCCAGGGCCCTAGGACACCCTGATGTTAGAAAAGAACCCTAATTACGTGCACCCTGATATTTATAGCAGCAATGTCCACAATAGCCAAACTGTGGAAAGAGCCAAGATGTCCATCGACAGATGAATGGATAAAGAAGATGTGGTATATATATATACAATGGAATATTATGCAGCCATCAAAAGGAATGAGATCTTGCCATTTGCAATGACATGGATGGAACTGGAGGGTGTTATGCTGAGCGAAATAAGTCAATCAGAGAAAGACATGTATCATATGACCTCACTGATATGAGGAATTCTTAATATCAGGAAACAAACTTGAGGGTTGCTGGAGTGGGGGGTGGGGTGGGAGGGATGGGGTGGCTGGGTGATAGACATTGGGGAAGGTATGTGCTATGGTGAGTGCTGTGAATTGTGCAAGACTGTTGAATCACAGATCTGTACCTCTGAAACAAATAATGCAATATATGTTAAGAAAAAAAAAAGAAGAAGATAGCAGGAGGGGAAGAATGAAGGGGGGGAAATCGGAGGGGGAGACGAACCAGGAGAGACAATGGACTCTGAAAAACAAACTGAGGGTTCTAGAGGGGAGGAGGTGGGAGGATGGGTCAGCCTGGTGATGGGTATTAAAGAGGGCACGTTCTGCATGGAGCACTGGGTGTTATACGCAAACAATGAATCACGGAACACTACATCAAAAACTAATGATGTAATGTATGGTGATTAACATAACAATAAAAAAGGAAAAGAACCCTATTTTCTGCTTTCCACGTAGCCTCCTTGCTAAGCATCACATGAAACTTGGGTTATTATACGAAGCTGCCTGATGTCTTAGGCAAAGAAATAGGTAAGACGTATTTTGAACATTTAACCATGGGTAGAAGAGAAAGGAGAAGAGGTCTTTTGAAGACAGCTGAGAGGTGCACCCATAGGAAGGTTGGATTATGGGTCAACCAGGAAGAGGTTTTCAAGTGCCTTCTCTGGTCACTGGGCAGAAGCTACCTAGAGGTGCCTTGGGGAGGATTCTGAAGTTGATCTGGGTTCAGTGAGATGGTGCCATAACTAACTAGTGGTGTCTGCCCTCACGGCTGGTTGGGAAGCTGGCACACATCAATGACATTTTCTTAGTGGTTGGGGTGAGACTGAGAAATAAGGTAGGACTAACAAGAGGGTTGGGCTGTAAAAGGGAGTGCCTGTGTACAGCAGGGAGAGGGACAGGGTAGTGACACATTATCATATTTTTTTGGAATTCTGCTTATTCTCATTGTTATGTCTCATGTCCATGACATTCTCTTGTCATTGGTAAACTGACATGGGGAAGGCCACACTAAATATAATGAACACTAGGAGGCTCATGTATTCTTTCAATGAATATTATATGGGGACTACTTTGTAGAGTGCCATGCAGTGTTCTAGTTGCTGAGTGTAGAGTGAAATGTGGTGGGCAAGACCCCTACTCAGGTGGAGCTGAGAGTCCAGGGATACAGCCCTGAAATATGGGAGTCCTCAAGCATGACAGAGCAGCCCATCCTGAGGGTATCACTGCAGATGGTGAGGCCTAAGCAAGTAAGCACCCCTTTCTCTCTTTTCCTTGCCCTTCTTCCCCCAGTGACCTAGCCTTCCTATAACAATTCAAAGAAAGAAAAATCACTGCCCAGTAAAATTTTACAATGAAAAATAAAGATTTCCCTTCTGACCCAGACTTAGTTACCAAAAAGGTCCACAAAGCCTATGATATCAATATCTCTTCCCATAATTGTGGCCACTGTAACCATGGCAAAGATTTACATACACATGCAGAGTTTATCATCATTATCATCTTGCAACCTGCAATTACCGTGTACACAGTTCACCAGCTTAAAATTTAACATCTTTTTAGCATATTTTCCCACAGCATTAGCTGTAAGATGCAAAGTGCAGATTATGTCTCTATAGATAAGCCTTGTGAATATGCAAGTAAATTTCATTTACTAGTCAATGAAAAAAAACAATCCACAGGAAAAATGCTTGTCAGCAATACAGAGTAACAAATTGTGACTCAGAAGACATTAATAATGCCCCTATGCTTTGATCCAATAATTCGACTCCAGGGAATTACAACTGTAAGAAAACAGTGCTGAATGCAAGGGAAAAACTTATATAAAAGATGGCCAATTTGGCATCATTTATGAGAAAGAGAACTAGGAATAAGCTAAATACCCAAAAATAAGAGACAATTTAAAAAAAATTACAGTATATCCATATGGTAGGATGATACACAGTGGTTAAAACATAACATTTATCTCTTATGTTGTAAATTGGATTATTGGTCCCAATTTTTCACTCCCCCACAGTCACATCATACATACACATGGGTGCCATGGCTTCATGGTTAGCAGAGTGTACTTTACCCCTTGACTTTGGGTCACGTGATTTTCTTCAGCCAGCAGATGCTAACAGATGTCACCCAAGCAGAAGTATGAAATGCACTTGCATAGTTGGGCTTGACCTCTTGCACTTCTGCCGTTGCCATGAGGACTTGGCCCATATTGCTTCTGCATCTCCAGCCTTGGCTTCAGAAACATGAACAAGAATTCTGAATGCTTACTGCTGTATGTATTTGAATGATACATGGAAATGTTATGCAGCAAAAACTGATAAAATTAAGCAAATTCGTAGCTACATGGAACCTTGTATTATGCAAGATAGAGGCACAGTAATAAATATTTATTAAAAGATTAGAAAAATACTTGTGTGACATTGTTAAGTGAAAAGTGAAATAAAAATGGCATTTTCAGTCTAAGAGGAGAGGATAGGGGTCCCTGTGCTCAGAAAGAAAACATTAGGAAATCCATCAAAAAAAGATTATTGACAATTTTTTCAAGTTTTCTAAATTTTTTAATATTTCTATAATGAGCATGTATTAACTGTAAAAAGAATTAAAATAATGCACCAGAACTGAGTTGGGTTAACATTCAATTTATCCAATGATAAACTAATCCTAAAAGGAGGAGAGAGAAAAATTGAACAAAAAGTTAAAAGTTAAATGAATTAAGAGCCTATTTAGATATATTTTTAATAAAAAAAAAAAAAACAACAGAAAAAGTGGGCAAAAAGGCGATTTTCATAGAGGACATATAAATAGTGAATAAAAACATGAAAAAGGGGTTCATTCTTCTCAGGACTCAATATCATAGACATTAATGAAATTCTTATGTCCCACATCAAATCTACTAAATTAAGAAATTTAACAATGCTAACACTTTTGGAGAGAAAGTCTGGTAGAACTGCTATACTTATGCTGTGCTGCTGGCAATAAAACTTAAGACAAATGTTCTGGAATGCCAATGTCTTACAAGTTATAAGGTTCTAAAGACATTCAAACTCTTTATTTCAATAATCACACTTGGAATTTATACTAAAGAAATAACTCAAGAGGGCACAATTAATTGTAATGCCCCAAAATGTGCCTACAAATTCTGCTTAGAGTCCATGTCCCGACATGGGCACGAGTGGAGTGGGACTCCAAGGAGCCCAGTGAAATAACAGGTGAAAGACTGGAAAAGATGAGCAGACATTTCAGAAGCTTTCCAGCGTTGGGGACACAAAGTTTGGAGTTCATTCAAGGTAAGTCCAGTAAGGGTAAGTACCAAGTCCCAGAAGCAAAGGCTATATATACTCTAGAATGAAAAGTAAAACCAAAAGATACCCATCCCAACACAACCTAAAATCAAAACTCTGAAGATCAAAATGAACTGTCATCAATTTCTTGTACTGATAAACTCACACTCTTCAGAGGAAGAAAGTAACGAAGTGGAAATCCTAGAATTGAAAAATAAAAATTAAAAATTAAAATAAAAATTTAATAAAATGGTGTAGTATTCATAAAACATTCTAAAATAATAATGCTAGCTAGTATTTATTGTGCCTGGGATGTGTTTAGTGCTTTCCATGTATCATCTTCTACAATGTACCATCTATAATGCCTAGCATATAAAGAAAATTACTAGGTATGTAAAGAAACAAGAGAATGGATCCCATGGTCTAAAAAACAGTGTCCATAGAAATGGACACACACAAATAAAATGTTGAAACTGGCAGAATTGTTGAAGAATTTATAGGGAAAAAAATGAATATGGTAGACAAACACATGAGGAATTTCAGGAGAAAGATGGAAAATTTGGGAAAGCAAATGAAGATCCTAGAACTGGAAAATACAATATCTTAAATTTTAAAATTCATTTAACAGAAAGAGTAGACTCGATAATGCAGAAGAAAGAGTCTGCAAACTTGAAGACAGAGCAATAGAAAAATTTCCAAACTGAAACAAAGTGAGAAAATATATTTAATACACACATAGGGAAAAAAATGAACAAAGTCCCCAACAATCTGTGGAATGCTATCAAGTGGTATGACATGCATGTTATTTGAGTGCTAGAAAAGAGAAAGAAAGACAAATAGAAAAAAATATTGGGCAAAAGTTTTCCAAATTTGATTTAAAACATCAATCCACAATCCAACAGGCCCTGTGAACCCTAAGCAGAATAAATACCAAGAAAATTACATCTTGGTACAACACAGGCAAACTATGAAAGTCAAAAATAAAGAAAAATTGTCAAAGCAACCAGTGATAAAAAAGCAAATTACATACAGAACAATGATTTGAATGATGCCTGACTTCTCATCAGAAACAAGAATCAAGAAGATAATGGAATGATAACTTTAAAGTGCTAAAAAATTATCAACTTAGAATTATGTGTCTAATGAAAATACCTTTCAAAAATGAAGGTGAAATAGGGACATTTTAATTAAATAAAAGTAAAAATGAATTGTTGTTAGCAGACCTGAATTACCAGAGGGGTAAAGGCAAGTTTTTAAGCAGAAAGGAAACGATATAAGGTAAGACTGAATCTACAGGGAGTAATCAAGAACACCAAAAACAGTATGCCTGTAGCCAAACATAAAACATTTTTTTCTTTTCTTAAAGACAATTGATATTTAAAGAAAAATAATAACCACATACCATGGATTTTATATCATATGTAGAAATAAAAACATATGATAAGACAGGACAAAAATGGGAAAATGAGGGGCGCCTGGGTGGCTCAGTCATTAAGTGTCTGCCTCCAGCTCAGGTCATGATCCCAGGGTCCTGGGATCGAGCCCTGCATCAGGCTCCCTACACAGCCCTCTCTCACTCCCGCTCTTGTGTTCTTTCTCTCGCTGTGTCTCTCTCTGTCAAATAGATAAATAAAATCTTTTAAAAAATGGGAAAATGGAATTATACTGTTGTAAGATTCTAACATTATATATGAAGTGATATATTAATTCAAATTAGGCTGTGATAAATTAAGAATACATATTGTAACCTCTACAGCAACTACTTAAAAAACATAAAGAGGTTTAGCTAAAAAGCCAATATTCAAAACAGAATGCAATATTAAAATAATACTAGATGAACAAAAAATACAAAAGGAAAAGAAGAGCAAAACACAAGGGGAACAAATAAGTAGCAAGGTGACAATTAAACCCAACCTCATCAAAAATTATATTAAACATAAGTGAACTAAATACTCCAACTAAAAGATTTTCAGAGAAAACAAAAGGAAGATTCAACCATATGCTGTTTAAATTGATGCTTATATTCAAAGATACAAATAACTGAAATTGAAAATGAAAGGATGGAAAAAAATTTACGAGACACACACTATGCATTAAAAAGTTGGTGTAACTATACTAATCACAATCATGTAGAATTCAAAACAAGTACTACTTCCAGAGATAAAGATTATTTCATAATGGTAAATGTATCATCTGATTGAAAAAAAATAATCCTCAATGTGAACCTAACTATTAACATATTTCAAAAGTCATACACACTACAAAACTGCAGAGAACAGAAAAATTCACAATCATATATAGAGATGTTAATACTCCTCTCTCGGTAATCATTTTTTTTTTTTAAAGCAGCAACACTCATTAAGGATTTAAGAGATTTTAACATCCCTGAAACTTACAGAACATTGCAGCAAGCACTATAGGATACATATCCTTTTCAAGAGTATATGGCAAGTTTACCAAGGTATGTCAAATACCACAACATAATAAGTAAGTCTCAATAAATTCCTGGAGACTGAAAATAAACTGGGAGTGGGAGCCTCAGACAAATGAGAGAGGTGAGTCTCTGTGGACTCCTGCTCTAGATTTCTAAGTATCTTGGTGTTGAAATGGTGGGTGTGGAAGATGGGAATACAGGTGCAGGAAGAGGAGGCCTATAGGTCAGAGGGCAGGTATGATGTGCAAATAAAAGTCAAGGATGACTCTAAAGTCTTGGCCTGAGCAACTGGAAGAATGGAACTGCTATTTGTTGAAGTGGGGAAGACAGGAAGGAGCAGATTTGGGGATGGGGCAGAGAAGTAAGAACTCAACTGAGAAGCACTAAGAGTAAGCGTCCTATTAGATATCCATGTGTAACCTTTGAGTTGGGTTGGCAATTGAAAATTTAAGTCTGCAAGGTGTAGGCTGAGCCTAGGTAGTTGTCAGCAGATAATATATTGGTGATATTTTAAATAGTATTTCTTCCATCCCATCTCAAACAACCTCATATTTGAGACCCTCTGCCCTATTGACCTCAACCAGAAATCTATATCAAAATCTAACACAATGTTCCCATTACTTACAAGCACATAAATGCCATCTAGCAAGATGAGTGGGTGCATCCCCCACAGGGGCAACACAGGGTAAGCCAAAAAATAAACCAAAAATTGCCAAACTGCATACCAGGGCCCGATCTTGTGTCTTATTTGCTGGCTAAGAAAGAAAAATAATCTACGGTGCCTGGGTGGCTCAGTCAGTTAGGCAACCGACTCTTGATTTTGGCTTGGGTCAGGGTCATGATCTCAGGGTCATGGGATCAAGCCCCGTGTCAGGATCTGCACTCGGCAGAGTCTGCTTGAGTTTCTCTCCCTCTGCCCCTCGCCCCACTCATGCTCTTTCTCTCTCTCTCAAATAAATAAATAAATCTTAAAAAAAAAAAAACAAAGAAAGAAAATAATCCTAAATCATAGTTTTCTTTCTCTTCCCACCCACCACACCACAGAAATTAAAGGGATTGGCAAATAATAGCTCTGAAAGATTTATAACCTCAGTTTAAGACCATGATACCTAGGAAAGAACAGCAACATTTGTTATTCTCTGGAAGAAATAAAATGCCAATGCAAATTACTTTCAAATGTAAATCCAAAGCAAACATAATTCTGGTTTAACGCATGAAAGGTGTGTTCCACTAAGCTCCCTTTGATTCTCCCGGAAGATTGATGGAGTAATTATACTCTGGAGAGCAGGGATAAGAAACTGTGTTGGAACTTATTAAATATGACATGCGGCGACTTCTCAATTTTGTTTAAAAAGTGTGCTTAAAAATAATTACATTTTAAATGGAATTCATAAATTTCTTACATCACTTAAGTGAACTGCAGAAAATCCTGCCGCACACACCAAGATTTTGTTGAATTTGATAAGCTGTATCATCTACAGGTAGAAACTCAATGGCATTTTCCACAGGGTGACAGGACCAGAAGATCTGCAGAGCATCTTTAGTTGTAGTTTTGTTTACGTATACATCAATATACAGTGATTAAAGTAACTATATTTATGCAAATATATTCCATTGTGGACATTTACGACCCTCCTCCCTTTCTTGTGGATTTTTATAATGCTTTCATAGCCACCAGTTTCTCCCTCTGCCAACCCATTCTGCATTCTGCAAGTATCATGATCATTCTAAGAGGAAAACCTGGTCACATCACCCCCCAGATTAAGCTTTAGTGTCTCTTCATCTTCTACCAACAGGGCCAGCTTCATGGAAGTGCAACCTGAGCACACAGAGCTCTGTGCTCAGAAGGGCCCTGCACTTGGCTTAACACCCAGGGGTTGCTTTTATCCCTGAAATGTTGCTCCCTAAGGGATTACACTGACGCACGTGCATGAGCAGAGGCTAAGCGGCCAATGTGTGTGGCCCCCATTCATCTGTAATGCTCCACAAGCACAGAATTCTGGTAGAACCACAATGTGTGCAGGCTCAGCAAGACCCAGGTAGATGAGTTTTGTCTACACCTGAGTAATGAAGGGCAGTGACATTCTAAGGAGTATGAGGGACCAAGGAACCCTATGATACCCTCCTCCCCGAGTTATGTGTGAGCTAATCCCTGACGCTGAATTTAAGACACAGAAGGGACAAAGATGGGACAACCAAAGCTCCTTTTTCCTCTGTCTCCTTACTCATTAGTAAGCTGAAGGTAGAGAGCCTTGGCACAACATTCACATATCAAGGAGAGAAATTAAAACAGTTGAGTTCATTTTGCATAGCATTTCCTCTGTTCTGGTAAGAACAAAATACGTATGCATGCATGTGCTTTGAAATACGAATTGTGTAATTCTGGCAATTCTGCACACGAGTTAACTGCTCTTGTATTTGCATTTAAAACGGGCATTGCACAATATTCTTTCCGTGATAATTTAAAATTTTAAATACTGTTTGCCTAGAATGCTATTAAATAGCAAATTAGAAAAAAAACACCACGACCAACCGAGAGAGATGGAGACCATGGAAGAAAGGAAAAAGCTTCATAATTTTGTAGCTTTAATGGCAGTTTTGCGGTTCTTGCACAAGGGAACCCATTTTTCTTTCATGCTGAGTCCCACAAATCAGGTAGCCAGCCTGCCAACTAAGAAGTCAAATTCCTCCGTGTTACTGACCTGTGCATACTGTGTCCCCCCCCAAATTCATATATTGGAACCCTGACCCTCAACGGGGTGTTATTTGGAGGTGGGGCCTTTGGGAGGTAATCAGGGGGAGATGAGGTCATGAACATGGGGCCCCTAGGATGGGATCAGTGTCCTCAGAAGAAGAAGAGACAAGAGCTCCCTCCCTCTCCACCAGGTGAAGATATACCGAGAAAACAGCTGTTTGCAAACCCGAAGTGAACTCTCATCAACACCTTGATCTTGGACTTGCCACCTCCAGGAGTGTGGGAAATAAATGTCTGTTGTTTAAGCCCCCAGTGTGGGGTATTTGCTGTAAGGCCCTAACTGAGACACATAGCGTGACATTCTAGGATCTTGAACGTCTGGTGCTAGCCTTAGTCTCCAGCCCCATCTCTAAGGCTGCTCCCCCCTCCCCCATCATACCCGCTCCCTATTAACTCTGGGGTACATAACACCTTCCAGTTCTCTCTGCCCACCTTGCCTCCGTACCTGCTGCCCCCTCTGCCCGGAAGGGCCTTTTCCTGCACCATCTTCCCAGTTTCCTTCCCCCCACATGACCTCCCCTTGGCTGTTACCTGTCCCTCCTTCAGGACAGGTATCAGAAGTTGCCTTTTCTGGAAACACTTCCCAGACCTAATTTGGGGCCTCATCTGAAATGACACATTGAAGTTACTATATAATGGTAAAACTAGGTGTATTTGTTTCCCAGGGCCACCGTGACAAAGCACCACAGACAGGAGGGCTCAAAACAACTGAAATTTATCCCCTCACAGTTCTGGAGGCTGCAAGTCTAAGACTGAGGTGCCAGCAGGGTTGGTTTCTTCTGCGTCTTCTGCTCCTTGCCTCTCTCCTAGTTTCCAGGGAATTGCCTGCAATTTTCGGTGTTTCTTGGCTTGTAGGTGCATTACCAAACGTCCCAATCTCTGTCTTCATGTTCACATGGCATTCTCATGTGTGTGTCTGCCTTTGTGCTCCAATTTCCCCTTTTTATAAGAATACCAGTTCTACTGGGTGAGGGCCCACGCTAGTGGCCTCATCTTAACTTCATTGCATCTCTGTCTCCAAATAAGCTCACATTCTAAGGTATTGGGAGTTAGGCTTCACCTTACTTATTTTGGGGGACTCAATTCAATCCACAACATGTGGCATCCAGAAATCTTTTTCTTCTTTCCTCTCAAATGCCTAAGAGGATGGACATTTTCTAAAAGACAGGGGCCCTCAGTCTCATAAAAGACAGGGGCCCAATATCTAATCCTCCTTAAAACCCCACTCCAGCCTCCAGGGCCTCCATGGGATTTAGCAAACACAAGACTCGAAAGGTGGCTTGATCCACATCAATGACACTGACCACCAGCGAAAGGACACCTGCTCCCTGGTCACTGTTTCACATGACTTGGCCAGAGTCAGGCTTCTAAACACAGGCCTTGCCCTTCCTGACAGATGTAATAAGGTCTCGGGCAAGGAAGCTTTGAGGGCAGAGTCTGTTGGAACGGGCTGTTTCCTGGAGAATGGAAATGGGAAAGACCCTCCTGACAGCAGGGCCTAGCAGTCACCTGGGAGGAAGTCGGAACACCTCCTTTTTCGGGCTCAGGAAACAGCGGCTCTCACCCAACATCCCTCTGCTCACATGACATACCTTACACAGCCGGGTGCTGACCACCTCACTCTGTTCCCAAGGCAACCGTACTGTTGTAGCCCCATTCTCAAGAGGAAGAAACTAAGGCTTAGGGAGGTGAAGTCGCTGGCCCACAGTTACACAGACAATACACAGAAAAATCAGGATCTCACCCTGTGGAACCCCCAAATCTCTGCTTGTAACCTCTATGCACTGACCTCCCTCAGTCACAAAATGTAACCTCATTTAGTGAACTTTACACAGCACTTACTTTATTATGTGCTAGACTATGTAGTAAGCATGTCACATAGAGTAACTCACTTACTCCTCAAAACAGTTTATGAAGTAAAGCCCATTTCCTCTCCATTCTACAGAGGAGAAAACCAGCAATCAGGAAGGAAAAGACACTTACCGGAGGTCACTCCACGAGTAGGTGGCAGGGCCAGCACGGAGCTCTCGGCAGTCTGGCCCTGGGTCTGTGCTCTTAAACACTACCCTAGTTAAGGGGCCTCCCTGCTGGAAGACTCCACGATGAAGCTGGCCTGGGGGCCTGGTGGATCCCAGAGATGCACAAGCCCAGAGGCCCACACCCCATCTCTAAGGGGAACTGACTGGAAGAGCATCAGGCTGCGCTCTAGCGTATGTCCTCGGGGGCCTGCTGTTACCTTCCCAGCACCTGAGCCGGGCAGGCCCTGCATCCACACAACCACCGTCTACCCCACCGACAGTTCATCCACTACAGATCCATTCAAAACACATCCACTGAGCAAGTCACAAGCGAAGGGTCTAGAGAAGGCGCACACAGCCACCCTGAACATCACTGTTTTGCATCTACCTACTTTACTTTATCTTGCTTCCTATTTAAGAAGTCTGAATCCTTTTCCAACTGCAGGTAGAAACATGAAGTTCCTCGGCAGAAGGTTCTGTTAAAATAAAACCAGTCAAGATAGAAAACAGTATTAAATAAATAACAATAGGGGTATATAGGGCTGTGGTTAAAAAAAAATTATAATAATTCCCCAGGTGGGATACCAGTGATGGAGCTGGGGAGAGACTGGTAGGAGGGAAAGAACTTTCCAGTTATCCAGAAAGAAGTGGGACCAGCGCCCCAAGGTTACCACCTACGACACTGAGTGAACCCCCAATAACAATACCTCTCACACAGCATCATTCTTCAGACACCAGGAGGGACCCTGTTACCTTTCGTAAGTTGCATAGTGATTTTTCTCTGTATTTTCTGAAAATTGCTCAAGGACAAGCAGCTACGAGGACAGACATTTTGTAAAGCAGTGGGACCCGGATGAAACACTGCAAGAGCCACGGGCCCTGTGCTCGTGGAGACTCCGGGCTCACGGGGGAGACAGACACTAATGAAGTACTCATGTGAATAAATGTAGAACTAGCACTGTGATAAATGCAATGAAGAAGCGTGCGGTAATGTGGGGGTGGGGGTGGGGGTCTTGACCCAGCCTGGGAATCAGAGAAGGGATCCAGGAGAAGGATGAGTGGGAGATGACCAAGCCGAGCCCGGTGGGGTGGGGGAGCATTTCAGGCAGAGGCAACAACACGTGGTAAGGCCCTGGGGCAGGAGTGACATGAAACGTCCCAGAAACCGAAAGGATGCCCCGTGGTCCAAGAGCATAAACAGGAGCACTGAGTATGAGCAGAAGGAAGGTCGACAACTGCATGGAACAGTAACGCAGTAACAGTGAGCTGGGGTTTGGGCTAAGAACTTGAAGCACGCGGAGTGATGTAACTCATGCGGTGAGGGAGAAGGGTGGGATGAGATGTGAGAGGTGGACAGGTTCCAGCTCCCACAGGGCCTCGGGGACCATATCACAGTCTGAATCTGTAGCCCGAGAGCAGTGGCAGCCACTCCCGAGTGCAGAGCACAGGACTACCATCATTGCTGTGACTTCAGTCATGAGTCTGGGTGGGAGGCTGCATGGGGGGGCGACGCTTGAGTGGAGGCGGCAGTGGGTGGGGCTGGAAAGATGGGGCACATTTGGGAGAGACTTGGGAGGTAAAATCAACACAGCCAAGTGCCTAACTGGACTTGTGGGGGAAGGCAGATGGAAATGCTGAGAAAAACCCTGAGATATTTTGGCCTCTGCAACTGGATAGATGATGGTACTATATGCACTAAGCTGGGAGACTCTGGAAGCACGTGAGTTTGACTGAGGTCATTTTGGGCTTTAGGTTTTTGTTTGTTTGTTTATAGATTTTATTTTATTTATTTGAGAGAGAGAGAGAGATTGCACTGGGGAGGAGCAGACGGGGAGGGTGAGAGACAAGGAGACTCCCAGCTGAGCACGGAGCCCGACGTGGGGCTCAATCTCATGACCCTGAGATCATCACCTGAGCTGAAATCAAGAGTCCCCCGCTTAACCGACTGAGCCACCCAGGTGCCCCAGGTTATTTTGAATTTGAGGTAATCTTTTGAGCATCCAAGGGGAATTACATACAGAAACACAGATTTGGAGGCCAGAGGAGAAATATGAATGAAGGAAATAACTTACTGAGTCACTGCTAAAAGAAACAAACAAACAGGGTTCTAGAGGGGATGGGGGTGGGGGGACGGGTTAGCCCGGTGATGGGTATTAAGGAGGGCACATACTGCATGGAGCACTGGGTGTTATACGAAAACAATGGATCGTGGATCACCACATCAAAAACTAATGATGTATTGTATGGTGACTAACATAACATAATAAAATTAAAAAAAATAAAAAATAAAAGAAAGAAACAGGCACCCGTTATTAACGTAGTGTCCCTCAGCTCCAAAGCCACTGCTCTGTGACGATGGGGCAGGACTCCGCAGGCATTTCTGCGTTGCCAGCCGGCTTCCTGCTAGGCGCTGCCAACAGAGGGCGCAAGAGAGGCACCGCCAGACCAGCGTGGGAAGGGGCTTCCCTTCTTCCACCTGGCTGTCCACCTGCCAGCCAGCAGGTGGGCAGGGGGCCCGGCAGCCCTCCCCTCAGTGGCCCTCACGGATGAGCTGCACCCTCCGGAAAGTTCCTCTGCCCCCCCCCACCCCAGCAGGCTGCCTGTTCCTCTAGCCACCGGGCCCTCTCCAAAGAGATCTGAAACGCAGCCTGACCCTCAGCCCTGCCAGGAGGAGCCGTTCTGGGGGGGCTGCTACTTCCGTACTCCTAGAGTCTTCTCCGACTCCTTTTCACACTTAGCCTTTTTACTAGACGAATTCTTTGTAGGACATGTTCCCTTTCTGAAAACCGGTGTGGCTTCAGTCTCCTGACTGCACCCGGACTGAGGCGGGGTGACTGGGCATGCGGGGGTGACAAGATCAGCGGGGAGACAGGACAGAGGGCTGAGCAAGAGGCCCAGGGGCTCAGTCTTGAGGAACTCCAAGATTTACCGCAAGGGAGAGGAAGCCCCATTGTTTTCGGTGCGGGAATATTCCTCTGGGGTGTCGGGACCCTCGCCGCTCTTTCTAGAACAGTTTCTCCATCTCCATCTGCAATTGCTCTGAGCCCAGATTTTAGACAACTGAGTACTGCTAAGAATATTTTGTTCCTTCCAAGTCTCTCAGGAAAATGCCTAAGCTCAGTGCTAGCTTATGCTGTTTGATCCTCCTAAAATACCGATCCTTTTTCTCTTAAGGCATTTAAACCCTTCCCTCAAGACTCAACATAAATCCTGTTTCCATCTTAACACCCTCTTCACTCCAGCTCATATTGTGGGAAAGCCATCGTCCCTTCTCTCTACCCTTCTGCTGCCCCATAAAACAGGAATTTTGTCTTAACCAAAAAGCAACGGGAACCATCTCCGCCTTCTCTCTCAGCGGGAAGAGAAGTGATAATCCCGCATCGTGATATGCAAGAGTCTGATATCCATTAATCTTTACAGGTTGACATTTGGGGAAATTTCTCAGGAGGTCTCTGTGCATTATAACTGGGATCCACCAAGCTGAGTATAGAGCCCACTCTGCAGACTCCAGTCTGCCCAAGCAAGTCCCAAGGGCGAAATTGGGGGACAGCAATCGAAAGGTCATTCTGGTCTCAAATCCAAGGCACCTTCTCCAAACAAACTTTAGTGGTAGTAAGTGTGAACGTTCCACGTTTGTTTCTCAAAAGCCTGGGAACTGGGAGGAATGCAAGAAATCGACCCCACTAAGCGATTAATTTCGCCTTTCATTCAACCAATAGCTGCTGTGTGTGCCTTCCCTGGCCCTGTTCCAGGCCTTGCAGACACAAAGATGAAAAAGAAATGCTTGCTGCTCTTCCAGAGGTCTCAGTCTAGTGCAGAAGATGGACATGCGGTCAAACAACTGAGATGAGCCAAAGTGTTCCAAACCATGTCTCAGAGAACACGGTAAAGCAGGGACTGGTGTGGAAGTTTCTGTTTGTTTCACTTGCCCTTGTTCTCTTGATACCCCAGTACTCCTCGGGAAAATCCTGCCCAGACTTTCTTAGTCCACATTCCTCAAGTGATGCCAACTCCGCCCCCAGGATCAGAGGGTGGGCATGAGACCCAGCCTGACCACAGAGAGCCTCATTTCTCCCCAGTCACAGTGATCGGTTCAAGAATGCTCAAGACTTAACCACAACTCATCAGAATGAACCCTGGGATTCTTTTTCTGCAGCAACTATGAAAAAAGAGGCTCCTTTTCCACCCTCAGAGATACAAGGCTCTGAGCCTCGAGGTCATAGGGGCCCCATGATGAGAGAGCGGGCCTGAAGCCACAGAGAGGAGAAGAGAGAATCCAAGGAGGCAGATTCCTGATGACATTGCTGAGAACCTGGTTCCACCAGGAGATGCACACCTTCATTCATTCATTCATTCATTCATTTATTCATTTATTCATTTGTCCCTCAAAAGTGTATGGGCATCTGCTGTGCCCCAGGTGTTCTTTTAGGCCTTGGGTACACAGCAGTGAATAAATCCCATCACATCCCTACCTTAAGGTAGCTTGTGACCACATGGGGGAAGACAGACTATAACTAAGGGAATAAGTAAAATAAATGGTATGAGAGATGATGATAATTGCTATGAAGCAAAGGAAGGCCAGGAAGGTGGGCTGGGAGTGCCATTGTAAGTAGGGTGGTCAGTGAAGGCCTCACAAGGAAGATGGCATTTGCGTGAAGACAAGCAGAGGTGAGGGAGAGGGTCCTGGGGGAGAAGCCCTGCGGGCATGGGGAGCAGGTACTGGGCTACAGTATGAGAGCGTCCGTGTGTCTGAGGGGCAGGAGGGAGGCAGGTGGGCTGGAGAAAGGAAGGAGATGGGGTCAAAGAGGCCGGGCTTGATGGGCATCTATAAGGACTTCTGCTTTTACTTGTTGCTAGGGCAGAAGGAGAGGGGGTTGAGCAGGGACTGACATGCCCCACGCCCACTCCTGCAGGATCACTTCGGTGTTGCATTGAGGTGATGCTGGGGAGAGGGGAGCAAAAGCAAGGAGACCAGTTAGGGAGGCTACTGTAATAATCTAAGCCAGAGGTGTGACCATGGCTTGGACCAGGTGGTAGTGATGCAGGTGGTGAAAAGTGGCCAGAGCCAATTAATTCCCTTCAAAAGACCTCATGTTGGTTAACTGAAGGAGGCTCACCTGCCACACCACATTACACCTCATCTCAGATGCCATCCACATGAAATGCACTGTCGTTTTATGTACCACTAAAAGGGAAATGCTGCCAATGAATCTACGATGTGATTCTTTCTAGTCCCTTGAAAAAGCTCTTTTAGACCCATTATATATCATGCTCATGTGAACAGCTATGACCACATGCAAATAATAAAACTACATCACAAATACCACACTGGCCAAACTGCATCCCCAGTTCAGAGATTTCAAACACGGAAAAATGTGTGCCTTAGAATCAATGAAATACAATAGTTTGTATACACATGTCTGACTTTATAGAGATGATTGACACACGCTTTAAGCTTTACAATTCATATCTATTTTCTATGAGTGTTGAAAGGTAGAGATGGATCTCACCATTCATTTCTACTAAACAATCTCATACTGATTTATGGCTATTTTCTTAACCTCCCCCACCCCCCACCCCCACCTTGTAGAAGACAAAACACATTTTCAAATGAGGTCTAGATCTAAAAACCTAAGGTTTCATCCTAGACTCCTGCATGAAATATGCACATGCCTGATACAGCTATGAACACCGAGCCCCGAAATCCATATCCCTTACATGGCACCTGTCCAGCCTCCACCTCTGTAGAGATTCTCATTGTAAGAGCAAAGTTTTCAAAAGACTGTCTCCAGATGAAGCATGACTGCAACTTAGGGGGTGATTC
Source organism: Halichoerus grypus (assembly GCF_964656455.1). NCBI lineage: Eukaryota > Metazoa > Chordata > Mammalia > Carnivora > Phocidae > Halichoerus > Halichoerus grypus. The sequence goes on from NC_135714.1 coordinate 5,818,885, forward strand.
TTTGTTTGTTTGTTTTGTTTTTTTTAAAGATTTTATTTACTTAGGGGGTGATTCTTTAATTGCCTTGGGTGTCTGACTATTTCCAAAGGAAAGCAACATTTGTTGCAGATTTGGTTAGACCAAGAAGATGTTTTCATGTTCTGAGCTACATGTCAAGTTACCTGGACCAATAACTATATAGAAATAACACTTAAATGACCTTTTAATATATGACATTCTAAAATGAGAATACCCAGAGCTGGTTATGAGGTTCTTAAATCAATACCCCCAAATGTGTGGATGCCGGCCATAAATGTATAGAACATTGATTTAAAAAAAATCCTTTGGAAACATAATTTACAACATGTTTCTGGAGTTCTAAAAAATATTCAATTCCTTGGATCCAATAATCTCTCCCCTTGCACTTTATTTTAAGATATTTATTTATTTATTTATTTATTTATTAGAGAGAGAGAGAGAGAGAGAGCACACACACACACGCATGCGTGCGCACACACACACAAACACACGAGAGGGAGAGGGAGAATCTTAAGCAGGCTCTATGCCCAGCAGGGAGCTCGACGCCCAGCTCGATCTCACAACCCTGAGATCATGACCTGAGCTGAAATCAAGAGTTGGATGCTTAATTGGCTGCGCCACCCAGGTGCCCCAGGAATTCCTTTAAAAGAAGGGGAAAAAATGCACAAAATTTTCAAGCAACTTATTTATAAAGATGGAATCATGAAAATAGCCTAAATGTCTAACGGTAAGAAAATATTTAAGTAAATTATAAGAGTCCCATTTGATGGAATATTACAGCCCACTCAACTATTGATTTGAAGACACTGTTGCAACCTAAGCCACTTTAAATACAATGCTAAGGGGCGCCTGGGTGGCTCAGTTGGTTAAGCGACTGCCTTCGGCTCAGGTCGTGATCTCAGGGTCCTGGGATCGAGCCCCACATCGGGTTCCCTGCTCGGCGGGAAGCCTGCTTCTCCCTCTCCCACTCCCCCTGCTTGTGTTCCCTCTCTCGCCGTCTCTCTCTGTCAAATAAATAAATAAAATCTTTTAAAAATAAAATAAAATAAAATAAATAAATAAATACAATGCTAAGAGAAAAAGCAGAAGCTGTTGTATCTGCGGCAGGTGGACGCTTATATAAAAATGTCTAGATGTGGATAAGCACTGCGTGGGGGGTAAAACAACTTAAATGCAATTTTGACATGAAGTTGGAATGGGAGAGAATTTTTTTTTCATTCCTAGAGGTTGTATTACGATGTGACTGCCCAACAAATGCTTTAAGAAGATGGCCTGTGAGATGATTATTGTAAACGAGCAGGTGCCAGAGTGTATTGTTACTAGCTTCTGTGCGAGGAGCCCCGTGGGGTGGCGTGGTGGAGCCTGACTGAGTGCTGGGCTCATGTGCACGGCCGAACGCATCTGTGAGAGTTACATTTCCCCTAGGCCTCCAGAGGCGGGCACAGGGAACACTGTTAGGTGCCCACCTCTGGAGTTCAACAGACCTGGGTGTGAGTCCCAGCTCATCCACACACAGGCTACAGGCTTTTCCTGGGGTCCCCGATTCAGTTACCCCTCTAGTACAATGCAGATTCTGAGACCTCCCCAGGCCAAGTTGTGATGATTCCCAATTAGGCATGAAAAGCAGCCCGTGCACTGTGTCAGGAAGTTAGTTGTTAATATTACCTGAATGCAAGTTAAACTTTTGCCATCTTAATGAAAGTGGGCATGATACAGTTATGCAATGCAAACTCTCAGCTAGGGTTTAGTATTAAATTACTTACAAACCAGACTTGTTTTTGCCCAGGCAGGTGTTTGCATCTTCAACCGCCCAACAACTCTGGTTTGGGAGAGCATGTGCGTTCACTGGACCGTGTCACTCCCCTGCTTAAAATTCTTCAGTGACTCTGGATGCCTATACGAGCAAGTCCAAACACATGACCACTTGGCCCTTTAAGGCTGGTCCAGCACTTGGGGTTCACCTCCATACCTTCCAGCCTCACACTTCATACTGCCGGAGTACTAATCACCCCCAACAATGTCTCCAATGAGCACTGCTTACTCTTTACCATCTGCCTTTGCACATTCTGTTCCTTCCTTCTAATACACGCTTCCCCTTCTCTACCAACCCCTCCTTACTGATAACGTCTGCCATTTGCACAAGACTCAACACTAAGAGGAAATCTTCTTTGCCCCTCCTCCCTGCCCCAGGGTTAGGGACCCTCCTCTAGGTTACCATAGTTCTCTGAGCTCCCTGCATTGTCCTGGGTATTTATTTGCTCCAGGAGCTCCCTGAGAGTTAGGATATTTGCCTTCATCTTCTCCATATTCTTGGTGCCTAGCACAGGGATGGGTACAAAAAAAGATGATCAGTCAATGCCTACAGAATAAATGAATCAATTGGTGGCAAATAACAGTGCTTTACTTGCACAGGAAAATATATGAGAGATATGCTGGCAAAATCAAACAAGTTAATGTTTCACTGGGCTGGAAGCTGGCAAAATGAGGCAAGTCCTAACCTTGTACTTCAAGAGCCCTGAAACAGGCAGTTAACCTTGGGTCCAATCTGCTTTTGGAATGAGGAACAACAATAGGAAAATCAAAAGTTGGCTATACCAGATATAACTATTTTGCCAATCAATATTTTAAAGAATGCTTCTGGGATAAAGGAGAGAGACAGTTGTCAATATAAGGGAGGCAAATTTCCCCTGCAAATAAAAGAAAGAAAAATGCTAAGAAAATTACCTAAAGTACGACCCTTGATCTAGGCTAGAACCATGAACCCCTATAATTTTTGGAGGTGATATGTAAGTTTGTGCTTTCTTCTATGAAGGGGGTCCATGGTTTTCACGAAAGGCTCCCGTTATGGGCTCATTGGTTGTCCCCTCCAAACTTCATGTGGAAGTTCTAACCTCCAATCTGACTACGTTTGGAGATAGGGCCTTTATGGAGATAGATGTTAAGTGAGGTCATAAGGCTGGGGCCTTAATCTGATAGGACTGGTATTCATGTAAGAAGAGGAAGAGACACCGGACAGCTCTCTCCAGCACTTTAAGCATAGAGGAAACCAGGAAGAGAGCTCTCACCAGAAACCAGCCCTGACAGCACGTGAGCTCCGACGTCTGGCCTCTCGAACAGTGAGAAAACAAATCTCTGTTGTTGAGGCCACCACCAACAACAAATTCTGTTGTTTAAGCATCAGTGGTACTGTGTTATGACAGCCTGAGCTGACTCATACAGATCCCTTCACCAAGATAGATAGGAGAGTTTTGACTTGTTGCAAATAGAAGGGTTCTGACGCAAGTCATGCTCTCCACCTGTCATTAAGTATTTGTGTTCTCATAGGGTCTGAATAGCCCTGAATGTAATCATGAAGGACAAAAGTGCTCCGAAGGGGACCAGTCTATCCCAGAGTCGCCCCAAGTAGGCTGTCCCACAGCAGAGCACACCTGCAAACAGTGATTGACTTCCATGGAGAAGTTCAGGGTTAGTGTGAACTTGGCCAGGGACAAGTTCGGCTGCATGTGTCCAGACTCTTCATGGGACACCCAGGGGCCTCCACCACCTCCCTGCCTACCTCTCATCCATCCATGCCTGGCTCTCCACCTGCCTATGCCCCAGACTAAAGAACGAGGAAGGCCTCCGGTCTCCTTGGGTGCCCAGGTGCCTTCACTGGCCCCACTCACCACCCTTATCACCATGGATGGTCATGGATTATTCATTGTCACTAGACTAGGAACTCCTTTCGGAAAGCACCAAATCAGGCTGACCCACTTAAGTTATGTTAACTATCTTCATGTAGCCTTTGGAGAGGGGCTGTCTGGGCCAGCATGTGACTACCACCCACAGCCTTGGCCATTCTAGAAACCATGATCTGTGCCCACAAGCCTATGCCTGGGTGGTGATAAGCACTGCCTCCAGAGGCCAACTGGCCAACCCCCAAGCCAGCTCTGCTCCTTAGGAGCTGTGACTAGACCACATCCCTTCCTTCAATTGCCAAACGGAACAACAGAAGTACCTACCTGGTTGCTTGAGGACCGAGAGAACACATATAAAGCCCTAGAACAGTGCCTGGCACATAGTATGTGCTCAGTACATCCTAGCTCTTGTGTGGGGACACGGTGAAGACCAGAGAAACCAAAGCATTAAGAAACCAAGCTTTTAAAGGCAGAGTTAACAGATAACCAACAATACCGTACTGATTATAAGACACTTTTCACATGGATTACCAGTGGTTAAGCTTCAAACAATCCCGTATTCTAGGGTAGTAGGTGGTATCATAATTCTCAACTCATAGGTGAAGAAACAAAGGTTTCAGAGAGGTTAAGCAAGTTGCCCAGGACACACAGCGCTGGAAATGGCGTTTTGCCAGTTCAAATACCGAGCTCTACGGACCTGAGCCGCAAGGAAGACCAGCCCTAGAGTTTAGATGAGGCTGGACAAGCTACACCACCCCTCCGCCAGGGAGGCTGCCACAAGCGGGACGCCTTCCTTGGAGTCACGGAGTTTAACCAAGAAAAGTTTCCCTAGGCTGTCCTGGGCGAAGCAGGAGAGCAGCGTGGAACCCGCCGGTGCACGAGACCAAACGCGTCGTGGACGGACACACACACACACAGGCCGCCTCCCTGAGCCTCCGGCTCTGAAGGAGACCGGGGCTTGGGGAGCTGGAGCCGAGCAGCACCCGGACTTGCGTCCGGGGCAGCTCCTCCCTCCGCTCCCCAAGTGAAGGCTGGGCTGCACCCCCTGTCCGAATCGGCGCGCCGGCCCGGAGGGGCAGCGGTGCACAGGGGGAACCTCGGCACAAGCCGCGCGCCGCGCAGGGGGAAGGAGGGGTGCGCCCCTCGCCTCTTACCTTCCTCATTCTCGTCAAACACGGGGGGCTTGTGGGAGTGGTTCCCGCCCATATTCCGCCGTAGCGCCTGCCGCTGCTACATGCCCGGCCGCGGCGAGCGGGGAGCGCGGAGCGCGGAGCCGGACGCGGGAGCCGGACGCGGGAGCCGGCCGCGGGACGCGCGGCGAGCGCCCAGCCCAGGCTGCAACCGCGCGCCAGCCGGAGGGGGCCGAGCGCCGCGCAGGGGCGGGACCGCGCCCGCCGCGCCCCCTCGTCCCGGCGCCCCCCGCTGCGCTCGCACGCCCGCCGCGCCCCCTGTGCGGGCGCCGCCGCCGCCCCGCCCGGAAACCCGGAGCTCCCCGCGCCGCCGGCCACCGAGCCGCGCTCCTCGCCGGCTGCAGCGGGCGGGGGACCGGAGGCGGCGCGGCGGGCGAAGGAGGAGGAGAAGGAGGAGGAGGAGGGGGAAGAGGGAAGGGGCGGGGGGCGAGCGCAGCCCGGGGGACGCCCGGAAGAGAGGGCGCGGCGGGCCCCCGCGGGTGGAGCGCAGCCGGGCGGTGGGGAGTGCCGAACTGAGTGCAGGCTGGGCCCGGAGGAATCGCGATCCCGGAGTAGGGGCGCTCCCTACGCGCAGTAAGCGATTTGTGAGCACCTACTATGTGCCAGGCCCAGGCTTAGCGCCTTATAAGCACCGTTCTCCGTCACCTCTTAACAACCCAACCGTTAGAAATATAATTGTTCCCTGTTTTAGAGTCAGGGAGCCTGAGGTTTGGAGGGAAAGGAGCTCTCAGTCCGTCCTGGCTGCGAAGGGAGCCCCCAGGAAGCCCCTTTGGGCTTTATTTGCCATTCGGGCTGGTACACCGGCAGTGATTCATCTACCCGTTCTCCAAAAGACGCCTTTCCTCTTTATGTTTTTCTAAATATTTAATGAATGAAAGTAAAGTCTAGACCTTTTAGAGCCCCCTTCATTCTACATGGGGAAACTGAGGTCCCAAAGGGGTGTAGTTTGCCCCAAACCATTGTCCCTAGGAGAGGAGTGCCTGGACATGCACCTTGGGATTCCCCAGAACTGCGCGGCCTCCGAGTCTGATGAATGGGTGGGTTCGAAATTGGGTGGGTGGGTCCCTGGCAGCGGGAGCTAGGGAGCCCAGATCCGGGGAGGAGACGAGCCCAGGACCAAGGTGCTAAGGGCTAGGTGCGATGGGTGCACCCCGAGGTTCGTGGGGCGAGCGCAGACCCTGGAGACCCTCCCTGAGGAAGGCGCTGGTTACCCAAGAGGTGCGGTCCCGCCCAAACAGCCCGACTGGCTTGGGGGATCTTTGGCCACATCCTGCCATCTGCTGGGCGCCTTAAGCCACTGTCTGTGCTTTGATAGAAAGCATAGGTTCTTTTTGAGTGTCCCCATCTTCTCTCCCCCTCCCCCTATCCTTCTTTTTCTCTCTCTCTCTCTTGCAGGCATCATGGGGGTCGGGGGATGTCCCTCTGTCTAATACAGCAAAAAACTCCCAGAGGCAACGGGGGAAAAGCTGAAAAGATGGAGCCAGCCCCATCCAGCACGACCCAGCTAGATTTAAGATTGGCCTAAACTGCCAGGCCTTGGGGTGGGACAAGCCTCATTTTCACCTTGGAGTCCTTATCTGTGAAATGGGGAGATTGATAGTTACTCCCCAGGACTGCTGCAATGATTATGTCAGAAACTATTTACAGAAGAATGTAACAGTACCTGGCATGTAATAAATGGTCAATAAACATTTCTTGCCTTTCATTCCACCAACAAGCCCTGATTGAGTGGCCAGTCTACACCAGGCAACAGACTGAACACAGAATAAAGACACACAGTACCTCAAGAGGCAAGGGGAGGAAATGGTCACAGGACAGGGTTCCAAGCCCTATTCTGCTCAGGTTTTATCCCACTTTTGCTACTCTCTAGCACGTTAACTTGGGTAAATTACTTAACCTCTTCTGGCTTCAGTTTGTTCATCTGTAAAATGGGGGTAATCACAGTACTTCCCCCTTTTAGGGTTATTATGGGTTATTATGAATCGATGTTGGTGCCTGAAACATAATAAGCACAACAGAGGTGTTAGTTATGATCTCCAATAATGAGCTATCATATGAACTGTACTAACCGCTCACAATTCTTCCTTCTCTTCCTATCCTTTCCTGCTTCTCTCACACTGCCGATGTGGGCTTTGCCATCGGACTTGCTTCGGCCAGTGGGATACGGGAGGAGGTGACAGTGCACCAGGTCTGAGTGCTGAAGGCCTTAAGAGATGGCACATGTTTTGGCTCTCTTGTGCTCTTGCTATCCACCTTGAGAAGAGCTGGCCCTGGGACCCTCTGTTCCCAGAATGAGAGATCCAAGGAATAGACCTGAACCCCCCATGTATCCTAAAGCAGAGCATGGGCTCATGATGAAGAAAAAAAGTGTTTTTGTAAGCCACGGAGATTTGGGTGTGAGAGATGTTTGTTTCACAGCGTTATCAGAGAGAGAGCTGACTAATACATATACTAACAGTCACACATGCAGAGACTACGATTGGGGGTTTGTGTTATGGTAGAAGGAAGCCCAGGAGGCTGTGAGAACACAGCGGCCACTGGTTTCAACCCTGAGAGTCAGGGAAGGAGAGACCCCCCCAAAGAGAAGTCAGAGCATCATTCCCTCCTCTTCCTCCTTTGTCGAGTAAGCATTTTCTGGACACTTCTTGTGGGCCAAGCCCTGGCTAGGTGCTGGAGACGGACCAGCCATGAGGGAGACAGGGCCTGCTTTCCCGGAGCTGAAGTTTAGAAGTCTAGTGTGAGACAAGAACAAGTGCAGAGTGGGTCACACTTTGACAGGAGGGGGTGCGGAGGTTATAAAAGCATGGGCTGTGAGGGCAGAGGGGAGGCACCCAAACCACACACCAGGCCAAAGAAGGCATCACAAAAAGATGGTGCATGAGCCGAGTCCGGAAGGGCAATGAGGAATCAACCATAGGGCAAGAAGAGAGTCAGCCTCTGCAAAGTCCTGGAGGCCAAGACAGAAGGGCATCCTGCAGAAGTTGAGACCAGTTGCACGTGACCGGAACACAGATCGGTGTGCCGAATGGCCAGGATAGCAACAACAGTGCCCGTGTATCAAGCGCTCTCTGCACGCCAGGCTCTGGGCTACCACTTTAAGGATGCTTGGTCCTGCAGGCAACCCCTTCGCTGCTCCTCTCCCCACTTACAGAGAGAGTACCAGGCCCTGTTATTTCAAGCTCTTTTGTGGATTACCTCTTGCAGTCCTCACCACAAACCTGGGAGGTGGGTGTTATTGTCATCCCTGTACTAAAGGACACACAAGCTATGCCAAGTCCCACTGATTGAGAAGTGGTGCCTCGAAGGTTTAAATCCACAAATTAAACACAACATCAAAACCAAGAGAAAGGACATATGGAACAGGGGCTATTTCTGGAGTTGGAAAGTTCAGATTATTTTTATTTTTTTGAGTGCTTTTGTATGACTGCACAAATTGCTATTATAAAGAAGTATTTCGGGGCACCTGGGTGGCTCAGTCGTTAAGCGTCTGCCTTCGGCTCAGGTCATGATCCCCCCTTCCTGCTCTGCGGGAAGCCTGCTTCTCCTTCTCCCACTCCCCCTGCTTGTGTTCCCTCTCTCTCTCTCTCTCTGTAAAATAAATAAATAAATAAATCTTTAAAAAAAAAGAAGTATTTTATAATCACATTATTTTAATAATCAGTAAAAAAAAATGATATTTTCATTTTGAGAAAAAAAAACATCCCGTGGACACTAAGTTGCCCCAACTTTGCAAGGCATGTTTCACGGCCCATTGCTGTCCTTGCTGTCTGGACAGCAAGGAGGTGCTACCATCAGCCCTACCTTCCAGATGGAGGAAAAGGGGCTCAGGGGATTCAAATGGCCGGTCCTCCATGCCACAGCTCCGGCATTCATCCCCCACGACTGCTGCAACCCGTTACCACAAACTTGCTGGCTTCAATCAGCAAAAATAGTTTCTTTCACTGTTCTGGAGTCCAGAAATCCAGCATGAAGTTGTCAGCGGGATGGGTTCCCTCTGGAGGCTTCGAGGGGGGCTCAGTTCCAGGCATTCTTTGCCTTGGGCCAGCAGGACGCCACAGGCAGCTGAGGGTGGGAGCCTTCAGAAACCCTCGTCATGACTCTTCCATCGTGAAGGGCTTGGTCGTGTACTACTGACACAATCTGCCTGAATTATTTTGGAGTAAGCACATTTCTCCTCCACCTCCTAGCCAACATCGAGTGCTGGCCTGTCTCCTCAAGAGAGAATGGCTGAACTTGGTTTCAGCAGTGTTCCAGATGAAGCCAACTCCGGGTCTTGCCCTCTTGCCCGGCTCACATCCTGATGAGTCTCAGAATGGTCTTCTAACTCTGTGCAAAAATAAATAAGCAAAATAAAAGCCATCTGCTTCTCTGTGCCAAGCCTATCTGGCTTTCTCAGAAGGTGGACTTTGAAAAGATCATGATAGTTATGGTCTACAGGATTCTCCTAGGGACTGAGCACATGAGTCTTGCGTTACTTCTCGAATCCCAAACATAAGCACAGAAGTAAGAACTGGGATTCTTTTCCTGCCTTAAACTTTCATGAGTTGATTCCTGGGGCTGCTATTCCTCTCATTGAGAACATGATTAAGCATTCATGCTTGGATCCAGAGGCTGTAACCTTTAATTTTATGTAACACGATCGTGCTGTAGAGGCTAATGTGATTCCCCAGGGCAGGGTGTCTTGTGTGTCAAGCCATTTCTTAGAGTCTGCTAGATCAGATTTTGTTATCATTTCTGTTAAGTCTATTTTATTTAAAACTTGATTCTGGTTCACTTAGAGTAAATACCGTCTGCTTGCACTCGGTTTCAATATGTTCTGTTTGGCAGCATTGTAGATTATAAACAAAAAAATGATAAAGGCTGTTTTGTGGCATACCAAGATAAGGCACAGTTTGCACATCCAGTTCTGTGGCTGGAAATCATCTCACTCAGATAGCAAATTATCCCTAATGATTTTTTAAAAAATAGTAATTTCAAGAGTAACCTTCTTATTGTTAAGAGTCTTTGTGTGTGTATGTGTGTGTTCTTGCACGAAATAAGGGTCCATAAATCGCTACTAATGTGGTGTGTCTGCATTTCTTGGCATTATAGAACTTCCCTGGAGGCATTTTCATAGTTTGGAACTTGGTAGACCAGCAAGTCTGAGCTTCTCCTTCTTACATTAAGACAATTTGCATAGTAGCTCCATGGTGACCTCAAATTAAGTGTTTGCAGAGAATTCTAGCTGTAATGTGAAACAGGCTGGATCAGAAGGAAGTCTCTATAGCTGCCAGATGCAGCATCTGTGGGGTGTGTTTCTTTGTGTTCCCACATGGGTTTATAGGGATTCTTAGAGGCTTAAAGGAGTCGTCATGAACACTCTAAAACTGTACTTGTATGTGTGCATGTGTGTGTGTGTGCACGCATTTGAATATTTTTATGGGGAGACAGTTAAAATCTTCCATAGTTACTTCAAAGGCTCCATGAATCCACCCCTCCCCACCAAAGAAAAGGATCAAGAACCACTCATCTATAGAATAATTTACATCACAGAGAATACATTCTTCTCCTGGAAAGCAGAAGCCACACATTGCAGGAGTAATAATAACGATTTACTAAAAGACACCGTGGTCTTAAAAATTGTACGGCCACTGACTTACTATGGAACCTCAGATAAGCTACTTCCCCTCCCTGGGCCTCAGTCTCCTCATGTGTAAACTGAAAGAATGAAGGAGTTGGGCTGCATGGCAAAGACTTGATCTTCGGTATCCATTTGTCCCTTCTTTTTTAAAAAATACAACACACATAGCCAGTTTTAGTTGAGCACAGGCTAGAGACTACATGTCCCAGCTTCCTTTGCAGGTAGGAGTGGCCATGTGACGAAGTTCCAGCCAATAGGATATGAAAAGTGATGTGTGTGACCACTGCACCCTCCCTTCCCCCTCTTATAGGCTGTGATACAGCCAAGAGGGCCGGAGCCAGCTTCAGCCCTGCCAGAGAGGACCACACCCTAGGAAGTAAGAGAGCAAACAGAAGGAGCTTGGGTCCCTGGTAACCTCGTGCAGCAGAATGCCCTACTGGACTTGGATGGCCTGCCTACTTCTGGACAGTTAAGAGATGGTGCACTATCACAGTTAAACTGATTGGAGGATTTCTTTTGGTTCAGCCCATTACTTAACTAATACAGACAGGATGAATGCCAAAGTCATCATTGTCATTACCATCATCTTCCCTGACATCCTGAACAACATAGGCACATAACAGACATGCCCACAAACACAAAGAATTGAATGAACAAATGTACCATGGAATGGGTTTAATGGGCATGTCAGAAATGCGACAGGATGATTCACAAACCAGATAGAATATGGATGAGGTCATGTCAAAGTATCCTTCCAATACTAGAATTCTGTTATGTTGCTTCTCAGAACTGAGGATGACTTGGAAACCCAGTGGTGACTGGCATTGTCTTGGCCACGTGTCTCCCAAACAAAGGATGGGGAGGCGAGGCTCTAAAAGAGATCAGAGAGACGTCACATAGCCTCTTCTCTCTCACCATCTGTGCTGCTCCTTCCAGTTGTTCACTCATTCGCTCAACAAACATGCGCTTATTACCTGTCTGGCACCAGCAGGTACAGAAAGGAACAGGTCCCCATGCCAACCCTCATGAACTAATGAAGAAACAGTGCCATGGCAAATAAAAGCAGTGCTGTGACTGAGTAGACACCGAAACAGGTTGACACAGGAAGACATTTTCAGCTTCGAGTCTTCAGAGTCTCCCCAGAGTTGGTCTGGAGAAAAAAACCATCTTTATGTTCCCCGACTTTAACCGGGCCAGGAGTTCTTGGTTTGCTTTGGGGAAGTTCGCCTGGAGGACCTCATTCTCAGAGTCCTTGGAGCATCCTCAGTCTGGGGCCTCTACTTCTGTCTGTCTCATCAGGCATGGCTCATCTATTAGCAGGGAGCCTGGGGTTCTGGTAAGGTTAGAGTTCCAGTTGGGACAAAGAAGAGCCACCTCTGGTTGTTGAACCATTCACTCATTATTCAGTCACTCAGCTTGAACAAGTCATCTCCTTTCAGCTACCTCATTTGTAAAATGGGGATAACTTTTCCTATCTTATGATGTTATTGTGAACTTCAAATAGCAAGGCATGATACATACAAATGCTGCTGGTTTGGTAGTTTGGTAGCATGAGAAGTATCGCTCTGGCCTGACACTTCCCAACAGGGATGATCTCCCACTAGGGGACATTTGTCAACATCTGGAGACATGTGTGATAGTCCTGGCTGAGTGGGGAGAAGCAGTGTTACTGACTTCTAGTGGAGAGAGACCACTAAACATCCTACAAGTGCAGGACGGCCCCCCACCACTGGGCGACTCTGCTGTAGTCCATCAAAATACCAATTTCAACACGATACATCCAAACTCTTGCTAGAGATCTCTAGTGCACTATTTAAAAAGCCACCCTTGCCTTGGTATTTAATATATAATTATAAAAAGTATTTCTGTGACTGTCACCTGGAATTTTGGAAGATTTTGCCTCAAAATACCAGCAGCAAGTTTCAGTTCCTTCTGTCCATAAATGATTGGTTGCTGGCAGAACCTGATCCTCCTCGCTCAGGTCCACTTGATTACTCATCAAGAAACATCACCGTCTTCTAGTCTGGCCTACAATTGTGGAGTGTATTTTCTGACTTTGGAGACACCTGGACCCAATTCACATAATCAAAACCATAAGGGGCCTGCTGTGTGGAGAAGGAGCAGGGTGTTTAGGATGATGATTACCAGTGTGAGTTGTGATGATTATAGCATTTTTTTCAGCCAATATTTATGGAGCATCTACTACATTCCAGGCGCTGTGCTAAGGGCTGGGCATTCAGTGGAGAATAAAACAAACACGGTCCTTGTGGTTTTTGTACCTCACTGCTTTCAGGCAGCTCTAGCCTGTATTATTGTAATTATACAAACTTTTGAGATAGGCAGGAAGGGTATTTGTCACAGGTGAGATAGTTACACTTACGGACAAACTCAAAATCAGGATTCTGTGTCGAAAAGAGCAGAATGAACCCTCGGTCCGATAAGCATAAAAGGAGAGTATTAACAGATATTCATTAGCTTACACAACCTCTGGGATGTCCAGAGAATCGAATGGGACATGATGCAGCCGGGAGCCGTGATTATAACACGCCATTGAACAGGCTGCACACGTGGTCCCATTGCTTCCAGGCACCAGCTTTGGAGATGCTGAGCAGGAGGTACAATTGGTGCTGCCACCAATTTCTTTCCTCTGAAGCCAAATCCCCTTTGGTTGCTCCTGATTGGTGGGGTCTAGGTCACATGCTTCCATTCTACCTGTAAGGGGAGCTGGGAAATTGAGTTCTGCTCCTCCATTGGAGACGTAAGGAGAACTCATCAAGTGGAGACTTCCTTCCCCAACACAAAAAAGCCATTCAAAAGGTAACGGGCAGGCACCACTATGACGTATGTCCAGTTGAATGGCAACTGCAATGCAGAGCCCCCACTCCTGTGATGAGCAAGGCACAGGCTGTGAGGGTTTAAGTAGGTAGATGATTGCAGATGACCTCCAATTTGTTCATGCTTTTCTGCACTTCCCACCTCCACCAACCAAGAATTCTGTATCTAGCAAAATTATCCCCCAAAAGTGAAGGAAGCAGACTTTCCCAGACAAACAAAAACTGAGGGACCTGCCCTACAAAATATGTTAAACGAAGATCTTCAGCGAGAAGGAAAAGGTTATAGGTCAGGAACTCAGATCTACATAAAGGAAGGAAGAAGATTGAAGAAGGAAGAAATGAAGACAAAATAAAATCTTTTCTTCTCCTTCTTAATTGATCTGAGAAGGCATTGTTTGTTGAAAGGAATAAGAGGAATGATGTATCAGGTGCTGGCCACACCAGGATAATAAGATGAATGACATATCACAGGGAGGGGAAGGAACCAGGGCCCAGAGGTGTTACTAGCCCAAGAACACAAAACGACAGTAAATGGCTGCACAGAGATTCAAACCCTGACCTCTTTGATCTCAGTTCTATGCCTTTTTCTCTCCACGAGAACCTCAGCTAAGCCTCCAGGAATATATGGGAATGAGCTCCAGGTCTTCCCTTCTGGGCCCCATTTCCCAACTCAGAGAAAGGAATCCCTGAGCTTTTCCATCATTGTTGGTGACAGAGCTGACCCACGTGAGCCACATGTCTGTGTGATAGTACCTGGCATGACAGCTCATTTATTGCAAAGCCTTAGAAAGATCTGGGACCACCTGGTAGACCTAGGGCTCTGGAGGTTCTGGCTGATAACCTTCACTCACCAGTAATCCCCACCACCATTGACCAAGTGCTTAATGTATGCCAGGATCTGGGCTGAGCATTTGACACATATTTTAGCGTTCAGTCCTCTTACTGGCCTGTTTTCATCCCTGTTTTGCCAAACAGGAAAGGGAATCCAGAGAGGTTAGGCAACTTGCCTGTTATAGGTTGAATTGTGCCCTCCAAAAGACATACTCAAGGCCTAGGACCTGGAACCTGTAAACGTAACCTTATTTGGAAATAGGGTCTTTGCAGTTGTAATTAAGTTAAATGAAGGTTGTACTGGATTGAGGCCTAATCCAATAACCGTTCTTATAAGACGGAAATCTAGAGGCAGAGACACACTAGGAGAAGGCCATGTGGAGAGAGGCAGAGATTGGAGTGACGTCTCTACGAGCCAGGGAACGTGAAGGATCGCCGGCAGCCGCCAGAAGCTGGGGAGAAGCACGCAACAGATTCGCCCTCCGAAACCAACAAAAGGAACCAACCCTGCTGACATTTTAATTTTGGACTCATGTCTGGCATCCAGAACTGTGAGAAAATAGATTTCTATACGGGGTGGTGGTACTTCCATGGTGGTACTTCCACAGGAGATGCATACATCACTCGAGGTCACACAGTTGGTGGGATGCAGAATCTGAACTTCAGGTTTATTTAAAAGCCCAGACTCTAAGCACAGCTTGGTCCCACCTGCCTTGCACAGTAAGGCATGCTGTAGCAGGAGGCGCTTTAGAGGTCACACCCCCTGCTGTTCTCCACACTGGATTTCTGGAGCACAGCTCTGGATGATGGCAATCTCTTGGCCATGACATCAATTTGGTGTTTAAGAAACAATAAGTCTTAGGCCAGTCCCCCCAGAAGCAATCCTGAAAAGAGGACATAAATCTAGTGTTTTACTGGGGAGGTGACCCCAAACAACCCTCACAGGGGAATAAGGGAGTGAACCCAGGAAGAGAAGGTGTCCAGATTGGAACACTCAGGTATCACCTCCTTGGTGAAGCCCTCTCAGATTGATCTGGACAGAGTAAGTCCTTATCTCAAACTCAGTGCCCCCCCCAAACTGTGCTCACCTTCATATCACAGAATGTATCATGCTGTCTAGAATGTGCAGTTTTACATACTTACCTCCCCCCCCATTAGCCTAAGTTATTGAAGAGCATTTTCTTCTTAAATCCTCAAGACAGCAGAGAAGATAGGGCGGTTGGTGATGAACAGACTATTTTTCCCAGTAGATCCTGAAGGTGGTGCACTTAGGTTTTGGGCAAGTTCCACAAAGCTACATGATGTGGGTGAAAGAACAGACTTTACTGGAGGAAGGGAAACTCATAAGGCCAAGGTCAGCAGGAGGGGTGACATCCCCAGAGAGGTATGCTGAGCCAGGCTCCTTTGCTGGGCACCCGGACTGCCTCTACCCTCCAGTGGAGGGACCCTGACCTCCATTGCTCTTTTGTGTGCAGGACAGGCAAAATGGCAACTCTTCCAAAGCGGGGATAATTTAACTCTTTCGGCACTCAACCAGATTTTGGTACCAGCTCTTACACCTGTCTGGGAATGCCCGCTGCCTAGCACCCGGGAACCTCTGAGTCACCTGCTGGAAACAGAAGTCCCTCCAGTCAGTGGAGAGGGGAGAAGCTGGCTCATGGGCTGAGTGAGTGAAGGAATGAAAGGCAGGTAAGGCTGGACTGGAGTCTCTCAGAATCCCTTGCTCATGCTCCGTGCCATGCCGAGCTCTGAGGGGACTCACACCTTGACAAGTAGTGAGCCATCAAGATACCTTGGTTTATTTTTGCAGTCATTCACTCTGTGTTCTTCAAAGTCTTACTACGGGCTGTTCAAGGCAGGGAAGAAAACAGAAAAAAGAAAAAAATCTCCCTTCCTAGAGTTCACATTCTAAGGAAGAAAGTGGGCAATAAAGTAGTCTTTTTGTTTTGTTTTGTTTTTGAAAAACAAAATATTTCAGGAGGTGAGAAGTACTGTAAAGAACTGAAAGCACCTTTATCACCCAGTCAAGCTGAAATACACTGATCCCAGAATGCAGTAGCTACCGTCAATCAGAATCTAGTAGAAAAGAATGTATCCCCTTTGGCCAAGGCAAGAGGGGCTCCTGCGCTGGGCCCTCCCACTCTTCAGAGGGCCTGCAAATCATAAACACGCTCTTGGGGTGTGAAAGAACTCGTGGGGGCCTCTGTCCCTGGGCCCTGGCACAGCATGTCCCAGGGTCCTAGCCACAGTTCAGGACCCTGGGAACGCTTCTCTCTCGGCATTGATCTCCTGATAGCAAAGTGTGGCTGCACCCAAATGCTTCCAAGATTTGTAAGTTTTGCTGCCAACTTTAGAGACAGACACTGCTTTAAAGTGTGAGGAGGATTTAGCAGCCTAAAGATTCCGTTTCAAGAAAAGACAAATGAGTTAACAATGTGCAGCCTCTCTGCTCCGGAGTGCACTGATGCTGTAGATTCTTGCATAACAAAGTAGCGTTTTCCTGCATGCAGAGTATCCTTGTCTTGCTTCCTTTTGGTTCCAATAAGTGGATCCAGGGGCACCCATGAACCTGCCAGTTACTGGCAACAATTGCACGGATGGTTTGGGAACATTTTGCATCATTAAAATTCATCTTATGATTATAGCTGGATATGGTAAGTCTAGATAAAATTCATTTGAAGGGTGATACAGATTCTTTATGCTGGCAACTAGATGGACATTGAACCCTTGATTTGCCAATAGTTTTATTTTGTAAAAATACTCGATGGGATTTCATTACATTTTCAAAGAAATAAATCCATTTTGATCGACAAAACTTTTATTTAAATTTTTCATTCTTCCATTTGATGTATATTCTGCCTCTTAGTTTCAATAGATAATTTTGAATTTCATAGGAGAAAAGTAACTGAAAACATTCATGAAGAATACTTTTTAAAAATTTGTACAATTACTTTAATTTGTGTTTCTGATGCAAATACATTGTAATTTTGTACACTTTGAATACAAATATTTTCAAAGATCCTTTAGCTCAGTGACTATGAGTCTAAGTCTCTGCTGGGAATAGCCAGCCTCTCTTCCCTGACTGGGGGACTGTGGAGAAGGTCATCGAGAAGAATGACCACTGAGCTAAAGGTTGACCTCTGAAGTGGACCGGGGCACTCAGAGGCTCCTCACCCCCTCCCCTGTCCTTGAAATGTGGGTTCTTCTTGCCTTCCCTGCCCTGCTCCTACAGCCTGCTTGGAGGACAAAGCTTCGAGCTAGTGATGTGGTGTTGAAAACACCAGCATGATATACAGAACTGAACCTAGTTAAGGCCTCTCTATACAAACTTAAGATTTGATGGATGGATGCCGGGATCCATTCGTCTTGCTGCTGCCCAAGACAAGCCTCGTATGGAAGTTCCCTTGCTTATTAAAACTGCCACTACCACCCTGGAGTGGCCTGCTTCTCTTCCACCCCTCCCCGACCTCTGTGTAGGGGGGCTAGTTTCAGATCATACCCGGGAAGCTCTGGAGAGGGTTGCAAACCAACAGGGATCCCTACCCAGCCCCAAGCATCCCCTCAGCCATCTTGTATCTGGAAATGCCCCCACTCTATTCTCCAACCTCTATCCTCTCCTCCTCTACCTGCCTGCAGCCCTGAGGACATCGCATGGTCAGGCACCATGGACACGGGGAGCATCGTCCCCTTTTCCGCCATCTGCGTGGGCTGCTTTCACTGCTCCAGTCCCTATGAGCAACTGAGAACATTAGTCACCATTTTTCCATTCACTGAGCAATTATCGTGTGCCAAGTGTTATAAAAAGCTTGTTACAAACATTCATTTAACTATGTTAACCATCCTATAGAGACCATCTCTCCCTCTTTAACACGTAAACGGTAAGGCTCAGGAACTGGTTCATCCACTCACTTCTTTGGTGAACATGGGTGCAGACCTACCACGAAGTGGGCACTACCAACTCCTGTAAATCAAATCACGAAGGAAAGATGTGTGGTGCTTGCGATCTGGTGACATGAAGAGCTTCATTCTGAAATCCCATAGCTGGTGAGCGATCGAGCCGAGGCTGTCAAGGTCCAAATTCCAAGTACTCAGCCATGCACTAAAATGTCTCCCAAGTGGCATCTGGAAATGGAGGCAGACATTTGGAGACATCTGTGGAAGTGCTCCTGGGATTCTATAACCAAATTCAAATCTAACCACAAAAATCCATGTTTAGCATCAGCGGAGGGGAGTTGGTGGTGGCCAGGGAGGGGAAAGCAGACACCAGCAGGAGAAAAAGTTCACTACGCCTCTTGCTACCAAGCCTACTGAAGACTTCTTTGATGAGGCTGCAAAATGCATCTAGAGCCAGAGTCTGATGATGGGGCCTGGACGAGAACCCCAAACGCCCCTCCAGCCTACCTCCCGATCAAGGGCTGGGGCCATCTTAAGAATCAGCTGGATGAGTGTGAAGATGCGAGGACAGCTTTATTTTGCTTCATTTTGAGTGATGGTTCCTATGCAGATTACTCTGCAGGAAAATGTGCAGATTACTCTGCAAAATACCTGACATGGACACAAAGTTGTTTTTAAGTGTGATGATGCAGTTTTACAAGGCATCGGGTAAGACCTTAGTGGCGTCAGTAGTGGAAATGAGAGCTGTGTCAGGAAGCCCTGTAGGAGTGTGGTACTTATAAAAGTCACTGATAAAATTTGTTCTGCTCTGCATTCTTCAGATATATGGGAGGAAGGGAACGCATAAAATATTTCTGGAGTCAATCCCTATTGTGGGGTGCTCAGAACCCAGCCGTGAGCAGCAGAGGAGGTGTAAAACGGGGCAGAACAGTAAGCAAGCAAAAGTCTGTGACTTGTGTTAGGACACGTAAGTGCAAGAATCTAGGGGAGAACACAGCAGGCGGCTTGTCTTGCTTGGAGTCAGAAAATACTTTGTCAGGAAACAGACTAACCTGATGTTTTTTTGCCAGTTTCCTTCTTTGTTCTGAAACATTTCAGTGGTATAATTTTATACTATGTTTATGGTCTCACATCCCCTGTGCCAGAGTGACGTTGGCTCAACTCGCAGAACACCCCATGTCTTTTGATAGTCTGTGATAAGAATACGCAGCCCGCAAGTGAAGACCATGTACAGACATCCCACACCGTGAAGAGCATCAGCTCTGGGATTCAGAAGACCCGGGTTTTGTGGCCAGCAGCGTGACTTTGAGCCTCGGAGCTCTGAGTGTAGACGGGGATCGGGGGCTTATCTCTCAGGAAGGCTGTCAAGGGAGAAAGCACTGGAAGAGGCAGCCACAGATGCTCAGGAATGGTGTCTCCTCTCTAACTTTCCTTGCGCTATGGCAGGAGCAAAGCCCCCCTCTCGGAAACGAGGGCCTCCTCCTGAAGGAGAAAGGGAACTATTCAAAGAAAGAGGAAAAAAAAGCAGGAGGGCATGCTTGACCCCGCTCACCGTGCCAGCAACCAGGCGGCTGAGCCAGTTTCTGAAATGCTTTCCGCCTGAGGGTTCAGTTCCTCGCGCCCGCTTCCTGCCCCGGGTGTGTGTTGGCTCAGAGGCTTCCTGAAAGGAGAGAGGCCAAAGCACTCAGAGAGCTTCCCGAGGGATGAAACCCTGACTTCACAGAAGCTGCAGGCCACGGGAGCTGGAAAGCAGAGGGGATGTCAGGGCCCCGCTGGGGATGCCGGTTCGTGGAGGCGGTGGACCGCGCGGGACTCCAGGTGGCCTTCCACATTGGGGCGCCACAAAGGGCATCGTGTATTCATTCAGCCCACCAACCCTCCCCATCCCCCCGCTAGGCCCACGTCCGGGGCGGTTCCTGGGGTGGAGACAGGTGGGCCCCAGCACCTCTGTGGTCCTGGATGGAGGCGTGTGCTGAGGGTGCACTGTGTTCCTGGAGCTGAAAATCACAGAAATAATAGCCGCCAACCCACACTGCTTACTCTGCACCAGGCTAAGGGCTCTGCATAATTGACCACTGAATCCTCTCTCAGCCCTGGGGGCCACTGGAGCTGTCTCCGTTCATAGGCGAGGAAACAGAGAGCTTAAGTCAGGTAGCTGGAGAGTGAAAGCCACTCCAGGCATGGAGCCCCTCTGCGAGCCAGAAATGCTCTGGTCCCTCAGTTCTAGAGTGTGAGCCCTCAGTTAGGCTCTTTGGTTGGATTTCCAACCTCTGAACAAGCTGGGCCTCTAAGGGAAAGTAGGATGGTGGGTGCCGGGAGCTGGGATGGGGGGGACATGGGTGCTTGGTGTTCAAGAGCTTCAGTCTGGGAAGATGTCTGGAGGTGGACAGTGGTGACGGCCGTATAACAGTGAGAAAGTGCTTAATACCACCGACCTGTTCACTTAAAAATGGTTAAAATGGTAAAAAAAAAAAATCATTTTATGTAAACTTTGCCACAATAAAAGTTGTTTTTCACGGGTACAGGGGAATAGAGCTGAGCTCTAGAAATGTTCACCACATTGCACAAGAAATGGATCCTCTTTCATTAGAAAAGGAATTATTAAAGATAGAAGCCAAGGTATAGATTTTCCATAGATCAGGGGCCGTAACCAGGTAGCGAGTCCCAGGTTTGAGATTTAAAAGAAGTCTGATTTATATGTATGACACTCTGATACAATCAGCTACCTGTTCAGCTAAGTCAATTCTGTTCACTTGTTCAAAACAAATGTGTTGTATGAATCATTCAGTGTCCTGTACGCAAAATCGGGGGGGGGAAACCTGGGTCTCTGAACATAATCTCTAATACAACAATGCTATCTGCTAGCAGCAGGGAATTTTCCAGGTGCTCAGGAGACGGGGTCTGGGAAGGGAGATTACTCTTCACTGAGCGTCCCCCATTCTGCCTGAATCCTCATGACCGCCACTCTGTGAGGGGCCTGAGGACACTAAGAGCCCGGGGGTCAAGCACCTTGCAAGGTGGGGGACAAGAGCCTGACCTGCTGCTGTAGCCAGCAGGCTCGGACTGCCCAGGGGGGAAAGGATTCAGTATTCCCATGACTGGCCCCTTACAAGCAATGAATCACCACATTTAGAATGAAGAAAAAATCCAAAACATTACTTTAAATGAAGTCACCCCTCATGTTTCAAGGAAATTAAGGCTCTAAGATAGGGTAAGGAGCTGCCCTATGTCTCACGGCTTGTTGGCATCTCGGGAAATTATTTTCTTCCTTTTTGTCTTTTCTCTGTCCCTCGGCAAGTATTTATTAAGGCCCTTGTCTTAGGCGGCAGCATAGAGAGGAGGATAGAAACACAAGTGAAATAAGTCAAGCAGAGAAAGTCAATTATCATATGATTTCACTTATTTGTGGAACATAAGGAATAGCATGGAGGACATTAGGAGAAGGAAGGGAAAAATGGGGGGGGGGAATTGGAGGGAGAGATGAACCATGAGAGACTATGGACTCTGACAAACAAACAGGGTTTTAGAGGGGAGGGGGGAGGGGGGATTGGTTAGCCCGGTGATGGGTATTAAGGAGGGCACGTACTGCATGGAGCCCTGGGTGTTATATGAAAACAATGGATCGTGGATCACCACATCAAAAACTAATGATGTATTGTATGGTGACTAACATAACAATAAAATTAAAAAAAAAAAAAAAAAACACAGATTTGAACCAGCCTGTCTGGTTTGAACCTGGCCTCCACTATTGATTAATTGTGTTACCTTGAGCAAGTTACTTAACTTCTTGCCCACTAGTGTCCCATCGGTAACATAGGGATGTAAGGATTCCAGAACCTACCAGTGGGGTTCTTAGGAGGATGGCCTTGGGGAGCATGCACGGGGCTCCAACACAGCCCCAGGCACTCAGCAAGCTCTGCATCCCTGTCCTCTGTTACTCACTCCCGTGTCCCCACACCAGGCACAACGGGATGCAGAAGCTGGAGGAAGAGCTGCGTCAGCTTCATGATTTTGCCAAGTGTCACCTTCACGTCTTCTTCAAGCCTCCTGTCCAGGCCTGTGCTCTCTGCCTGGGGAATACACAGAGGACCAGCTCAGCTCCTGCTACCAGGAAGCCTGAGTCTGACAAAGACATTGACAAATAAACCATCGTAAGGCATGGGGAATATTACCTGTGTGTTAAATGAAAAATTATAATCCTCTATGAATTACCTCAAATAATAATGTATTGCTCAGTGCATTCATTTCCTATTGCTGTGTAATGAATTCCCACAAACTTGAAGGCTGAAAACAACACCCATTCATTAGCTCACAGCTCAGGATGGCAGATGTCTGGGTGGAATGAGCTGGGTTCTCCTGGCTGGGTCTCACAGACCGGGACTCCTATCTGGGGACCCTGGGGAAGAATCCATCCCCAGGCTCATTCAGAGACAGAACCCAGTTCCTTATGGCTGTGAGTCTGCGGTTCCCATTCTCTGCTGGCTGCCACCTGGGGCCACCGTCAGCTCCTGATGGCCACTGCATTCCTTCCCATTTTGCTCCCTCTGCCTTCAAACCAGCAACATCATGTCCTCTTATGTGTCGATACACAAAATAATTCACATGGCCATGTGTAACTTAAAGGGGGCGGGAAGCTCCATCCCAGCGTGGGGCCAGGAGAGAGGAGCCTGGACGTCTTTGGTGACCAGCACTAATGACTGCCATTAGGTAGTGAGTCATCAGAGAGAAAGCAGTAAGTGTGAGCATCCACTCTGTGCTGGGCTCTCTGTTGGGGACCATATTAGTCAGGACTCTCATTTGTAAGAGAAAGAAGAAAGCTCACTGAAAGGAGCTCTGGGGAGACCCCAATACTAGGTCTGCAGCCAGAAATGAGCCCAGGTGGCTTACAGAGTCCACAGAGGAATTGCAGGACTCTGCCTCTGGGACTGGAATCAGGGACGCAGCTCCATCCAGACTCTCCATCTACCTCCCAGCTCTGCTCATGCACATTCTGGGTTTGCCTGCTCCTCCGGCAGAGACAGAACTGCTGGAGGCCACAGTGGGGACTTCAGTGGGATGAGAGAGCAGCTTTCTCCCTGTTCCCATCTATTAATCCCAGGGAAGGACATGGACTGGTCCACCCTGGGTCCCGTGCCCATCACCAGTGCCATAGCGGGGAGCTAAGAACTGGCCTGAGATGGAGTTAAAGAACAAGGCCTACAAGCAGGAAAAAAAAAAAAAAAAATGAAAAGAAAGAGAAGATAAAAGGAATACCAAGGCTCCTACAGTCACCCTGGTTGCTTCGTGTTTATTCTATCTCCATGAAAACTCGGCAGTAAATGTTGTAAATCCCACGCGTCAGAGGCAGACGAGGGATGACAAGATTTGCACACATAATAACATTTGTTCACATCATAACAGAAGTGAGATTTAAAGTCTGTATTCCTCCAAAGCCTGTGCTCTTTCTGCTAAGCCAACTGAGATTCTTCTTGAAAGACTTTTTCTGAGTCCTTTCTGCATAAACAGGCCCAAGGAAAACGTTTGGGAGAACATGTCCTGTACACTGTATCCCATTAAAATTTGAATCCATGTTCTGGAGTCTCAGAGAGGGGTCTGTATTCTAAAACATGGGATTCTTTTTATAATCACTGCCCAAAAGCACAGCCCAGCCCTGGTGTTTGTCTTCATTCCTTCACTCTGGACCATGTGGGCCAAATTTCCTCTTGGGTTTGCCAAGAGCGCAAGTAACACACTCAAAAATACATCACCTAAACAGGGGGAGATGTGTTGCTTTTAATCAAAGGAACACTGATGTCAACAGGAACCCTGGAGGCAAAGTTCTGGCTAGTGGCTCAACCTACTCTCCACTCAAAAACCTCCTGGCTGTCACCGCTGGGTCCGGACAGCACAGGCACCCCCCGCTTCCAGCTTCTGACCTCAGAGTGCAGGCAGGAGTGGGGAGACACAGAGGTGGCCCTTTTGCCAGAGAAATGGCCTCCAACACCAGCCTCTGATGTTAACCTCTGAGACTCTGTTTTATGCATAACAGAAGCTGCCCCTGGGTGCTGCCTATTGCTGCCAAAGTCAGCTACCAGTTGGACATTAGGCAACAGAGATTTGAAACCAGCCATGGCCATTTCAACCTTGGCTGCCATCATGAGCATGTTCCTAGGACAGGAACGGAGGGAACATTCGGGAAAGATGTGATTCAGTGTTGAAGCCAGGTAACAAGGGGTCAGGAAAACAGCGAGTCTGCTCAGGAATTTCCCATAACCCCTTGGGCCAGGAGCAAAGAGTATTTTTCCCTGGTTACCTGTGTCCCTTATTGGATTATGCCAGTCTGAACAGTGAGAAGGAAAAGATTAAATGTTCTTTATCTAGAAATGCTAAAAAGGAGTCCCAGACTACTATGAAAGTGCTAGGTCACAAGACAAACAAGGGCAGGGTCTGCTACCAGCACGATGCTCAGGACTTTCTTTAGTGGTCATGGGGGAGACATTACATCTCTGGACAGGGATGACATAGCATGTGTCCTAGACTCTACTGGCAGCCACTTTGTGACCACATGGGGACCTGGCTTTAGGATGGAGCTGATGGCATGTGTGTCAGTGCAGGTTTAACCAAAGAAGCAGAACCAGAAACAAAGATAGAGTAAGGGATTTACTATAATGAGTTGGCTGACACAGTTGTGGAGGCCAGACAAGAAAGTCCAAAATAGTAGGGCAGGCTGTCGGGAAAGGCAAAGTAAAACTCACAGGATGGGCAGAAGCTGCTCCACAGGCAAAATTTCTTCTTCTCCAGGAAAGTTCTTCTTCTTTATCAGTTCTGCTCTTAATATAATTCAACTAATTGAGTCAGGCCCACCCAGAATATCTAGGATAATCTCCTTTCCTTTAAGTCCACTGATTATGGACTTTAATCACACCTACAAATACCTTCACAGTAACACCTGGATATGTGTTTGACTGAATAACTGGGAACTGTAGCCTAAAAGAGTTGACACATCAAAAGACCATCACAGTATGGAATAGGGAGAGAGGAAAAGATGATTTCTTTATGACTTCCTTGAGTTCCTAGGTCACACCGTGCCTGAACTGCATCACCTCTGTACTTTCCAGTTGCACTTTCCATAAATTCAGCCTTTGGCATCTCAAGCTGTGTTTTCTGTAACTTGCAGCCTGTAGTCCTGACACAAGAGGGACCCAAAACAAGGAAGTGACAGCCTCATTCTGCCCAAACCTCCTAAGAAGGGTTATGTTCCAGGCTGGGTCCCAGATAGTGTGAAACACATTGTCACACGCCAGGGTGAATAAAGGGGTGGTCACTGCTACTCAGAGGAAGATGTTTATTGAACACATGCTCGTGTTGGCCCCAAGCTCTGGACACAAAGACACAGAGGGGACACTTGCTCTGCCCATGGGGGATGGGTAAGCAAGCAGACGGCAGCCAGAGTGGACAATGCCTGGCAGAGCAGAGGAGAGTACAGGGCCCATGGGAGCCTGTGCAGGCGGCAAGGACCCACTCCAGCCTCTGTGCGTCAAGGCAGGCTTCCTGGAGAAAGTGACGTTTCTGCTCTGTCTGGAAGGGTGAGAAGCAGCAAACCAGGGAAGCGAGGTGAGGGAAAGGAGCTCCAAGAAGAGGGAATGGCATATTTGAAAGGGGACGGCCACTTGGGTATGGTGACGATGAGCCCTAGTGACTGCTAATACTGTGTGATTTGGAGCAAGTCACTTAACTTCTCTGGACCTTGGTGCCCCCAAGGGATAATGATAGAATAACTGCATTAACACCTGCCCTGGTCTTGGAACCGAGTTAGGTATCATCATCGCATCACCATCATCACCAGGAAAGGACTGGTAGGGGATGGTTGGAGACCTCAGACAGTCTTCCAGGCCTCGGGGAGCCAGGGAAAAACTTGAAACAGGGGGCTGGCAAGAGTGGATTTCTGTTTTAGAGATGCTTCCTGGGAGGAGAAAGGACTCCAGGCGGTGAGAAATTAATCATGATACGACTATATGGGAAAAAATCTTGAAGCCACTTCCACAGAAAAGGGTCCAAGACATGGGGGTGGATGTTTGCTCTGAAAGAGAGCTGAATCTGTCTGGAGGGTCAGTGATGAGTGCTTGGGGACAGACTGAGGAATGAGGGTGGCCTTAGGGTCTACAGGGTTGTTCTGGGAAAGAAGTTACCAGAGTTTTAAGCTAAGGATGGCAGCACCAGGGAGTCATCACAACTCACCTTCATCTTGGGAAGAATTTGCATTAGCCAGAGCCACCCTGAGCCTGGAGGGTGGCTCCAACAGGCAATGAGCTCCCCATCCACGGAGGTATGCAAGCAGACTCTGGATGCGCACTTGACAGGGAGACAGAGGAGGAAGCTAAAGCACAAGGCAGGTTGGTGGAGATCATTTCTAAGTTCCTCCCACCTTAATCTCTGTTATTCTGAACCCCAGAGAGATAGCGTGGTAATTTCCTATGGCTGCGTAGCAAATCACCACAAACTGAGTGGCTTAAAACAGCACCATCTGTCTCAGAGTTCTGGAAGTCAGAAGTCCACCCTGGGTCTCAATAGGCTAAAATCAAGGTCTGGGCAGGGCTGCGTTCCTTTCCGGAAGATCTAAGGGAGAATCTTTTTCCTTGCCTTTTCCAGCCTCTGGAGGCTTCCTGTGTTCCTGGGCTGTGGACGCTTCCAAGGTCTTCAAAGCCACCATAACAGGATCTTCCAAATTCTCTCTCGCTCATGCACCACGCCCCTCCCACCTCACACCCATCCCACTTCCCCACAGCATCCCTCACCTGGCAGAAGGAGCCTCCTCAAGGCCGGCCCTGAAGTCTGCTGTCCCGCCATCACCCCATGTGCTCTGGGGACTTAATGGGTCTCTTTCCTCTCCTCCATGAGGACAGCAGCTCCATCTCCATCACTCACCATCTCGTCCGTCCTGTCCATCTCAGGCCTGCCCACTGCAGACTCTCATTAAATCCTGCGTGCCCAGGGGTGCCTGGGTGGTTCAGTCAGTTAAGCATCTGTCTTCGGCTCAGGTCATGGTCCCAGGGTCCTGGGATCGAGCCCCGCGTCGGGCTCCGTGCTCTGTGGGAAGCCTGCTTCTCCCTCTGCCCCTCCCCCTCCCCATGCTCGCTCTCTCTCTCCCAAATAAATAAATAAAATCTTAAAAAAAATACTATGTGTCCAGTGAATCAACAAAGAATCCATTCAAAGAAAATGACGGGCATCTGCTGAGAGTCATCTGCTCGTTAGCTCTGGCTGTTCGGCTGTCCTGGCATAACGAGGTACCAACATGGGGCTCATGCTCTAACACACTACGTGGGGTATGGGAGAAACCTTTGCAGGAAGACAAAGACTTCAATCTGTCGGGGAATTCCTGCCTGTATTTTTAACAGTCACCTTCCAAACGGAGCAGCCTGATGCTGAAGGAGCTGTGGAAGGGGCTGGGGCCGGGGGTGCAAAGCAGGGAGCAGCAAAGGACTTGGTGAGCAGAACACACATGTGGGTTCCGGAGGTCTGCCCGCACCCAGGGCAGGGGGTCTCTGGCAGCCGGGGTGGGGCTGATTCAGCTGTGCTCTGTGCCTTCCTCCCGGGCTCGTGCCTCGCTCTGAGTAACAGGATGAACAACCATCAGGTTAACTCGGCAAAACCTTCCTTACGGATCTGCTCTGCCCAGCTGGCTGCAGGCTGCTGAACAGAAATGAGAAAGGAGTGGTAAGGGAGGGAGATGAGGTCCTGTCCGCTCAGTGTTTGGGGCTTGGGGTGCAGCGGAAGCCTCCGATTTGCCCAAGAAGCTCCATCAACAGCCACACACAGTATCCCGAGTGAAACGAGGCTGGCTCTCCCAGCAACATGTTTATCTCGACTTCAAACGCCCAGACCACTCCTGTTTTCCGGCAACATCCCCTCAATCTGAATGGTCCAAGGACTTGTTTTGGTGCATGGGCTTGTTTTTCCTCCCTGTCCTGAATTGGAACCTCGTTCGATGAACCATCCAGAAGCCCCAAGCATTTCAAAGCTGGCCTGGCATCCCTGGCTGGGCTGGCTTGTCCGACAGGGAGGCCCACGCCCTAGGCACCTCCATGGAGGGCTTGAGGAGACTCCTTCATCCAGAGGAAAACCACCTCTCTTGGCCGCTTGCCCCCCCCCCAAACACACATAGTCCTGCCCTGTCCAAGAGGGTGCCCCAGAGACTGTCCCCAGGTCATCTCATTAACGGTGTTGAGAGAACACACGCTCACCTGCCGAAGAGGGGGGCCATGGCTGGTATCCCCGCCCAGGGCTTTAACACCAGAAAGCTAGGTAAATAAAACCTCAGGCCTGGAAGAGACCAGAGTGATGCTACTCTGTTTACGGACAGGGGCTGCGTGGGCACCGGATCAGGATGGGATTTCTCAGGGCAGACACAGCAGGGGGAGGCTGGAGCTGGACACACACCCTTCCTACCCTCCCCTACAGCCAGAGAGGTCGGAGACAGACAGACAGACACAGGCCCAGCTTTCTGTTCCTCATTAGCCTTGTGATCTTGACCAGTTTCATGTCCCCTGAGACTTTCTGCTTCCTCGTCTGGGAAATGGGAATAACCCCACTCACCCGATGGGGGCTCACGGGGTGTGTGACCACCGCTGGGACCACTGTCACAGAAGTGGTGCCAAGTGATGCTCTTCCTCTCTCTGACAGCTCCTTGTCCTTGATGGTTCCTTAGTCTTGCTTGGGCAGCCCAGGGACCCCAACTCATCTCTGACTCTGAGGGTTTCGATCCTCACAGGGGGATAGAAGGATGGATGAGGACGGGGCACAAAGTCCTGTCTGGACCCGTTCACCTCCAGCTTCGTGACCTTGGACAAGTTGCTGGAACTCTCTGAGCCTCTATTTTCTCACCTGGAAAATGGGACTGTTTCTGGGGTAGCTGCCTCACAAGGTCACATGTGGGAATGGAGACTCTGACATTAGCTCGGCGTCTTTTATTCCTCACTACGGGCCTCTGAGCTAGGTGCCTTTATCATCCCCATTGCACAGATAACGAGAGGGAGGAAAGAGCCAAGAAACCTGCCCAAGGGCATCACCGGAAGTGGGCAACCATGCGCTGCACTGAGCATCTAAGGAGAGAGCTTATCTTTAACTGGTTGTCTGCACCGAGCCCTGCGTGCAGAGCCTAGTCACTAAAAGAGCCGCACATTTGGAGAACCAGCCCTTCCTGAGCATCTGTTTTGTACTGGGGCCTGTGCCGGGGGCTTGAAGTGGCCGGGCTTCAGGGTGGGGGGTGCTCACACATCCCCCGCCCCATGAGCCCCACGTCCAGATGCAGAGACACAGCTGCTCAAAGGGAGAATGACTGCCCAAGCTCCTGCTGGGTGGTCAGTGGGTGGACACTGACACCAGGCTGCCTGACCCCAGGCCCTGGATCCCTGGCACTCAGTCCTTCACTTCCAGCCCCTTCCCCCCCCCCACTTCTGTTCTGGTTTACGACAGGGTCCCCATTCTAACTGCAGAGCCTGACTGCCCACCCCTCATCCATCCTTGTCTTACTCTTGTCCCCTGCCCCCTCATCACCCGGTCCTACCATTTCTGGAAAGCCCCTGCCCGGAGAGAAACTTCTATTGGAAGTGTGGGAGAGGAAGGGCCTGCGCGTCCCTTCCAGGTGTCCCACACACCCCCAAGCAGCCCCTCCTCTCACACGGGGGCGGGGGGTGGAGGGGGCTTTAGGTCTGAAAGGATCCAGTGTCCAGGGCCAGGTGGGTGTGCTGGATGGCCTTGGCTGGGCCCCACAGGAAGCGGAGGAGGCGTGGAGGACCACCCCCAAGCTGCTGTTTTATTAAAGGGGTGCCTGCCATCGGCCACAGGACGCAGTGAGTCTGCTTCTGTACCATGACGCCCAGGCTGCTCGCCCTGCTGCTGCTTCTGGCCGGGCCCCCCTCCTCGAAGCCGGCTCCCCCGACCTGCTACTCCAGGATGCTGAGCCTGAGCCGGGAGGTCACTGGTGACTTCCAGAGCCTGCAGGCCGTGGAGCCCTCGGTGAGTCCCCACCCCCACCCCCACCCCCCACCCCACCACCCCCCCCCCCCCCCCCCCCCCCCGCCCTCCGCGGACCAGGAGGTTCAATTCAGACCCAGTTCTCCAAAACTTGCCTTTGGACCAGGAAAAAAAAAAACAAACAATACACTGTTTTTCTTTTCTGGCCAATGTTAATCTCAAGGGTTTGCATTTTATTCCCATCCTATTAAATACGAATGACAGTGGTTTGCATCTTTTTTTAAATACAAGGAAAATCTATCAGAGACATCACAATGCCTTGTCTTTGTTGGTAACTTGCCAGCAACAACCAGAGGGTCTGTTGTAAAATGTAAAAGAAAAAAAAAAGGAAAAAACAAAACCTTGCCGAGGAGCCTGGAACTCCTGAGTTAAGGAGGAACACAGAATTAAGGTTATTCTCTTCGGAAGCCTGGTGATTATGAGTGAGGGCTAAGGGGGGACCCCCCCCAGGACGTGCCCTCCCCTTACTGCTGTTTACCCTGGGCAGACAGCTCAGCCCCTGAATCTCTGTGTGCTGAGCTGTGAAAGGGCTGGTCCAGTGCCCACCACCAGCTTCGGGAGCCGCGAGGGGGAAGGCGTGAATGAGACATGGTAGGCACAGTGCTGGGCAGGGGACACCCCAGGAATGTGAGCACTGTAAGCGCTGCTCTTTTCACAAGCAGACCCACGGCTCAGGGAGGCAGGTTCCGGAGGGGTTGCCCAGAACCAGAACCCAGGCCCCCCTGGCTGCTTATCCAGGATAGAAACAAACGAATTAAACTTCATTAAAAGCTTTGATACAATTTGGGGCGCCTGGGGACAGGGGGGCTCAGTTGGTTGAGCATACAACTCTTGATTTCAGCTCAGGTCATGATCTCAGGGGCGTGAGATCGAGCCCCGCGTCGGGCTCTGAGCTCAGCTGGAAATCTGCTTAAGATTCTGTTTCTCCCTCTGCCACTCTCCCACTTAAAAAAAAGCTTTGATAAAATTTAAAAGTGTCTAAAAGTGTCTCTTCACCCCTTGTAAACGCTTCAAACGAAATGTAATGTTTCTCAGATGTGGGGTTATGATACCCTAACATCTTTTCTTTTCTTTTAAAACTTAAATAATGTGTATGTTTTTCCTAATTATAAAAGGCATACATAGTAGGCCCCCCTATCCGCGGTCCACAGTGACCCGGAAGCAGATGAGCCCCCTTCTGACGTGGTCAGAAGGTCAGTGGTAGCCTAACCCTACATCACATGCCTACGTCATTCATCTCCTCACGTGGGCACTTTATCATCTCAAATCATCACAAGAAGGGTGAGTACAGTACAGGAAGAGATTTTGAGAGAGAGAGGTCACATTCACATAACTTTTATGATAGTACGTTGTTATAATTGTTCTAGTTGATTAGTAATAATTGTTGTTAATCTCTTACTGTGCCTGATTTATAAATTAGACTTTATCTAGGTTTGTACGTATGTATAGGAACAAACATCCTATATATAGGGTTCAGTACAATTTATGGTTTCGTGCATCCACTGGGGCCCTGGACTATATCCCCTACGTATAAGGGGGAGACCACCATACTTTATAGACCAGTTGGAAAATGCACAAAGGACAAAGAAGAAAGTAATATTACTTGCCATTTTACCACCTAGAGGTAACTGCTGCTATAACATTCTGGGGGAGAGTATTTCAGCTTTCCGACTAAGCATAGGTATTCAAATCTGTGTGTGTGTGTGTGTGTGTATGTGTGTGTAAGCAAATCAGATCAAGGAAGGCCCTGGTGCTGTCTGGCTGTTGGAGGGTGGCAGAGAGCCTTCTGTGAGCAACTGAGGGTGCATCCCTGTGGGTGTCATCGTAATCCATCTTCCCTTCTGCAGGAGCCGTGTGTGAGATACCTTCCCACGCTCTACCTGGATATACACGTAAGACAGTCTTCCTGGGGCACCTGGGTGGCTCAGTTGTTAAGCGTCTGCCTTCGGCTCAGGTCATGATCCCAGGGTCCTGGGATTGAGCCCCGCGTCGGGCTCCCTGCTCGGCGAGAGGCCTGCTTCTCCCTCTCCCACTCCCCCTGCTTGTGTTCCCTCTCTCGCTGTGTCTCTCTCTGTCAAATAAATAAAAAATCTTAAAAAAAAAAAAAAGACGGTCTTCCTGCCTGGGGAGGCAGGGGGGTGGGGAGAGACCCCGTGCAGAAGGATGCAGGAGTCCCCAACTCCTGTCCCTCTGGCTACTGACCTCCCCCACGATGCCCTCCCTGCTGTCCACTCCCAGAATTACTGTGTGCTGGCCAAGCTGCGGGACTTCGTGGCATCGTCCCAGTGCTGGAAGGTGGCCCAGGTGGATGCCTTGAAGGACAAAGTGCGGAAACTGTACACCATCATGAACTCGTTCTGCAGGAGAGTAAGTGACACTACTGAAAATACCTTTTCTGCTTGTTATCACCCAAGATGCTCAGGGCTTTTAAAAGAGGAAGTCTGGGGGTGTGGGGAGATGAGGAGGAGGAAGAGAAACATTTTGGGGTGCTTCCAGTTCACAAAGCCCTAGGCCCTCCCTTCCATGAGCTCACACTGGTGTGGGGACAACACCCAGGACCACGTGCTAACCATATAAGACAGACTCTGCTAGGAGCCAAATGGAGTAGAGGTTTGGGGGGAGAGGGCCATGAATTCAGGGAGCTCCAGAGCGCCAGGGTCGGAGGAGACTTTCTAGGAGGAGGGGAGGAGGAGGAGACTAGTCGGAGGAGACTTTCTAAAAGAAGGGCTTCTATACAACGGAATATTACTCAGCCATCAGAAAGGAGGAATACCTAACTTTTACATCAACATGGATGGGACTGGAGGAGATTATGCTAAGTGAAATAAGTCAAGCAGAGAAAGTCAATTATCATATGGTTTCACTTATTTGTGGAACATAAGGAATAGCATGGAGGACATTAGGAGAAGGAAGGGAAAAATAAAGTGGGGAGGAAATTGGAGGAAGAGATGAACCATGAGAGACTATGGACTCTGACAAACAAACAGGGTTTTAGAGGGGAGGGGGGAGTGGGGATTGGTTAGCCCGGTGATGGGTATTAAGGAGGGCACGTACTGCATGGAGCACTGGGTGTTATACGAAAACAATGGATTGTGGAACACCACATCAAAAACTAATGATGTATTGTATGGTGACTAACATAACAATAAAATTAAAAAAAAAAAAAAAAAGAAGGGCTTCAGATGCTCTGTGATAGGAGGCTTCCCATAGAAGAGGGGAAGGAGACAGAAAAATGCAGAAAATCAGCACTACCAAAAAAAGCAGAGTCATGGGATCCCAAGGGCACAGACTTCAGCATCAGACAGACCTGAGCTCCCGTCTGTCTTCCCGCTTCCCTGATGGGAGCAACTCGTCACCTCTCTGAGCCACATTCCCTCATTTGTGAACTGGAGACATAATTATGCCCCCCTCACGCCATCGTTGGAAGGATAATAAGTACACCCTAACCATGTATGTGAGGAGGGGCTGTTGCAGTAAGTCCCTTGATCCTAAGAACCCTAGCAAAGTGACCATACATAGAATTCCTAGCACCAGGCCTGGCCCAGAGTAAGTCATCAGGATAAATAATTAGCTACTGAGTTTAATTTATTTGTTCATGCATCTAAGGTTTCTTACGGATTTCCTCCCCACACCCATTGCCCTCCTCACTCCCTCTCCCCTTGGTCTGCAGAGGGAAGACAGGAAGAAGATATAATTATAATACAGTATTATTTATATTTATAATGCAGTATTATATCATGTTCTACAGGAACATGAAGACGGGGCCAGTTCTCCTTGGGAGAATAAGGAATGGAAAGTTTTCACACAAAAGGAAAGAACTGAACAGTCTTTGGAGATAACCAGGAGTCCTCTAGTTATGTCTGGGCTGTGGGGCGACATTCAGTAACATTCTTGCTTATTGCACATCTTTTTCAGGATTTGGTGTTCCTCTCGG
This sequence comes from Halichoerus grypus, assembly GCF_964656455.1. Taxonomy (NCBI): domain Eukaryota; kingdom Metazoa; phylum Chordata; class Mammalia; order Carnivora; family Phocidae; genus Halichoerus; species Halichoerus grypus. Next base: position 5,852,898 of record NC_135714.1, read on the forward strand.
ATGACTGCAATGCGTTGGAATACCCAATCCCAGTGACCACGGTCCTGCCAGACGGTCAGAAATAGGGCAGTCCTGACCAGAGAGAGAGAGCGCAAGGGGACCACGGTTACATCAGCTGCCCAGACACCATGGGCTAAAGCCACGCCCCCCACCAGGCCTCCCTGTTACTATAGCATCGGAAGCTGTCACGTCTCTCCACCTTCTGGAAAACAGGGCTTCTGCTCCTCTCCCAGAACCTACTTTGAAAACAATTAGGAGCTTTGCTTTCATTTCCCCGTGGTTTTGTCTTACACAGGATGGTTAGATACACAAGGATGTTTATTGGATCCCTGAGAAGAAAAGGCCAAACCCGCGTCTCTTGTATGAACATCTAGTCTGAGAACAAGCAAAATAGTAGGTTTGTATTAGTGCTTTAACGGAGTACTGGTAACATTTTTCTTTCTTGATAGGAATCTGCTTACATTTAGCCAGGCTTCTATTTCATACCCTCTCCCACCACAAACTTTCCTTATAGTTAACTTTCATTTTTAAAGAAATTTCACTGCCAGATAAAGTGTATCTGTAAAGTTCATAATTACATAGTGCTGATGGGAACCACTCTTTCGTTGAAAGGTGATAAAAGTCCAATAAAGACTATCTCCATGGTGAGAAACACATGTGGTGCTGTATTTGTCCAGGCTGGATATGAGAGTGTTGATTTCATGCACGTTCTAAAAGTTGCTGCTCTTAGCGAGATGCATCTTTCTCCCTCTTTCTGAGGGATGCACAGGTGTTTCTGAGTCTGTTTCAATCCACCTGCATGAATGTCTGCCCTTCGAGTACTGGGAGATGCTCCCATTTATATCTGGGCGCAGACTGCACCTTATGTCATACCCACAGACTGTGCGGTGCCTGGCACTTCCCACAAACACCAAGTCACTGAGTCTTTGGTTGCTGCACAAGCAACAAAAGAAAAACAAACACATGAGACTATATGAAACTAAAAAGCTCTGCACAGCACAGGAAACCATCAATCAAATGAAAGACAATTACGGAATGGGGGAAGATATTTGCAAACCATATATCTGATAAGGGGTTATTATTCAAAGTACATAAGGAACTTCTATAAACTCAATAGCAAAAAAAGTGTGGGGGGGGGGCAAACAAGTAATCCAATTTAAAAAATGGACAAAGGACCTGAGTAGACAGTTTTCCAAAGAAGACATACAAATGGCCACAAGATACCTGAAAGTATCACTAGCCATCAGGGATATTCAACTCAAAACCACAATGAGACATCCCCTCATACCTACGAGGATGGCTTTTATTGAAAAGACAACAGTTAAGTGTTGGTAAGGATGTAGAGAAAAGAGAACCCTTGTACACTGTTGGGGGGCATGTAAATTGGTACAGCCATTATGGAACACAGAACGGAGGTTCCTCAAAAAATTAAAAATAGACCTACCAGATGACCCAACAATCCCAGGATATATAGCTGAAAGAAACAAAATCAGTATCTTGAAGAGATATCTGTACTGCCATGTGCGTTACAGTATATTCACAAAAAGCCAAGATTTGGAAACAACCTAAAATTCCACCCATGGATAAATGCATAAAAATGTAATATATGTATGTATGTATGTATACAATGTATACATGTATGTATGTGTACATATACACACACAGTGAAATATTACTCAGCAGTGAGAAAGAAGGAAATCTTTCCATTTGCAACAACATGGATAAGCCTTGAGAGCATCATGCTAAGTGAAATTAGCCAGACAGAGAAAGTTAAATACTGTGTGACCTCACTTATATGTGAACTTTGGGGCGGGGAGAGGTTGAATTCACAGAGAGAGAGAGTAGAATGGTGCTTACTAGGCATGAGGTGCTGGGGGAGATGGAGAGATGTTGTCAAGGGGTACAAGACTTCAATTATAAGGTGAATAAGCTCTGGGGATCTAATGGACAGCATGGTGACTCTAGTTAATAATACTGTATTGTATACTTGAAATTTGCTAAGAGTAGAACTTAAGTGTCCTCACTACACACACACACACACACACACACAAAGTAACTCTGTGAGGTGATAGACGTGTTAATTAACTGGGTTGTGGTAAATATTTTACAAAGTATAGCATGTCAAAACACCATATTATATATTTTAAATACATACAATTTTATTTGTCACTTACACCTCAATAAAGCTGAAGAAACAAAACAAAAGAAACCAAATCCACTTTTCCTATAAGGACACCAATTATTGGATTAGGGCCCACCTTAATGGAGCATAACCTCATCTTAATTTGATAACATCTGCCGAGACCCTATTTCCAAATAAGGTCACAGTCACCCACTCGAGGGGTGAGGGCTTCAACATACCTTTTTGAGAGATAAACTTCAACTCACAACAATCATTCTTTCAAGAGATAACCCCTTCACAGAAGGAAATTATGCAACAAACTAACTCTGTCACCACCACCACCAGCTACCACTTCCTGACAGACACTAAATATGGAGGCATGGTACCAAACGGACAGCATGCACGCATTTGCCCGCTGACCCTTCACAATGATGTTGCCCCCGGGTGGGCATTATCCACCTGGATTTATGGTGGAGAAAACACACTCAGGTCCAAAGGATAGGTGATTCCCCCAGACAGCTGGTAAGGGGTGGTGGAGGGATTCCAGACAAAGAGCCAAGGGCTAGACGTCTTCATTCCATGGCTCTGCTAACACTTGGCTATTTCCAGGTAGCAAAATAAACCCCTAAAGACAAGGACTAATTTACACATTTCAGACATTCATTTGTTTGCTCATGTCTTCAATATTTACCGAGTGCTTATTATAAACTCGGCAAATATTGAGATGAAAAGTAAAGAATTCCTCCTCTTAGATTAGCAGAGGAGACATTTGCAGAGCTGAAGTTGGAGTGGGGTCAGAATATAAACAACATTCATTTTGGTAAGACCTGCCAGGGACACTTTGGCAGGGTGTCTATCCCATACCAGTTGTATAACCAAGGTCACATAAGGAGAATCCCTTTCGAGGCAGGGAGACTGGAACCCAGTGGTTGGGGGTTGTCATAAGGGATCTCTTGCTTTGAATTTTAAGTATAGCAAATCAAGGACACTACTCCACCCCCGTGGGCCAGCATCCCCAAGCCAGATGATAGGGCACCACCCAGGATGCCTTCTTCTTTCTCCACAGCCAGCTGGTCAACCCTATCTTATTCTGTCTCTCTTGACTTCTCCATTTGCTCTTTACCACCTCAACATCAGCTCAGAACCTTCTCAAACTCGATGTGCAGTGTTTGCTCAAAACTTAGACCTCTGACAGGTCTCACCTACCAGGGGCTCTTTTGGTCCCAGATAAGAGTCTGGCTATCACCGGTCCTTTCCCCTGAGGCTGCCCCGTCAGAAGGGATTTTTTTTCCTCACGGACCTGTTAATAGTTACAGCTGTGAAAGAAGATTCAGAATGGAGTAAGCATGGCTAAGAGAGTCACTCAAAGTAGAGTCGGGAGGATATTGAGGAAGCAGGGCCTATGCACCTCTCCTATTTCAATTCTCAGAACACCACAGGCTTGACTTTGGTCAACTGCAAACTCCAAACACCTCCTGGAACACATCCTTCTACTTTGGATGCCTGTTAGCCAAAGAGCCAATCGTGTATTAGATGGTCAGCTCAAACTCTGCCAGCACTAATCATAATTCTTTCAAAACAACTTATGTAACCTTGTGGATTTTGCCTTTAGAAACCTGCACCCCTCCCTCCATGCCGGCACACTTTCAATGCCTGTCCACTCTGGCTCCTGGACTGTAATTCCTAAACCCCAAATAAATGCTTCTGGTTGCTTTATAACCTCATTGTGTTTTTAGTTGATAGAGCCCATGTTCTGTTTCTTCAACTGACTAAACTCACCTGGTGAAACAAAGCAGAGCCACTCGCTTGTTAGCTGTGTGTCAGTGGGCAATTTACTTAGCCTCTTTGTGCCTCAATTTTCTCATCTGTGAAATGGGAATGACAATAATAAAACCTCCATAGGCTTGTTTAGGGGATAATGCAAATTCACGCTTTCAAAGCACTTACAACATCTGGCCCCTAGTAAGGTTTCTACTTTGCTCTAATTAGCTCTAATAACATCAAGAGCAAATTTAGTAGTTGCTTAAGAACTTACGAACATCTAAAAATTTTCAAAAATTAAACCATAAGAGACTCTCAACTATAGGGAACAAACTGAGGGTTGCTGGAGGGGAGGTGGGTGGGGGGATGGGGAAACTGGGTGATGGGCATTAAGGAGGGGCTATAATGAGCACTGGGTGTTGTATGCAACTGATGAATCACTCTATCCCTGAAACTAATAATATACTGTATGTTAATTAAATTGAATTTAAATAAAAAAAATTTTAATTTATGAACTTTTGTTCATCAGAGTACTTGCAGTGCAAAAGTACTGAGTACTCCCTCTTCCAAGATAAAAATCACAATTTCCAATAAACCCTTCTTCTAGCCTCCCTCCTGGAGAACAGCAGTGGTGTCCTGACTTCCTCCTCCCTACCTCCAAGTCCATCCACCATCAGCCAGAGGGGTGTTTATAAAGTGCAAAACTACTTCCATTATCCTGGGTGCTCACCAGTGGTTCCTCATAAGGCTTTCCTGATATGGCCCTGGTCTTCTCTGGTTCGCCTACTGCTATTCCCCCCCACCATACACACACATACACACACACATCCATTTCCTTAGGCATTGAATCTCAGTGTTTCCTGAACGCTGTAAATCTTGTCAAATGCTGGGCTGTCTTTCCATCCCCCCCCCCCTTGAAAACCTGTAGAATTCTTCATTCCACTGAAGTGTAACTTCTATGCTGAACCCCTGGTAAGAAGAAGCAAGTCTCTTTTCTGGACAACCTCTCTTTCTCTCTCGCAACTATTTTATATTTTTATATTCATGGCAATCATCAGACTCGAGCTGGTTGATCACTTCCTCCTTGCTGCACCTTCCTCAGCTGGAGCCTGTGACCCTACCCTCAGGGTCTCTCCCGCCTCACTGGTCCCCTCTTCTGTCTCCTTTGGGGCTCCCCCTCTTCTCTTTTCTCAGCAGCTGTGTGATCCAGGCTCAGCCCTGGGTCCTTCCTTCTCCTTTGTCTGCACTCACTGTCTTGGTGACCACCCTGGTGTCATAGCTTTGGACACCATCTTTACATCAGGACCAAGAAGGCTGGGGTCAAATTTGATCCTTCTCTTTCTCACATAATCTACATCCAATGCATCATCAAAAATCCCTCCCTCTCTAACTTCCAAATAGACCCAGAATCTGACCACTTCTCACCACTTCCACTACTAGCAACTTGGCCCAAGGTCACTGGTGTTTGTGTCCCACTGTCATAGCTGTTTCTACCCTTGCCCCATACAGCTTATTCTCAGCACATCAGCCAGAGTGATCCATTAGTCGTCTTACATCTTTCTTCTGCTCAGAACCCTCACTGGCTCCCCATTTCACTCAGAGTAAAACCCAAGTCCTGACCATGGTCACAGGGTCCTTCATCAGCCGCCCCCACACCCTCTGTTGTCCCTCTGGCTTCATCTCCCCTCTATCTGTGGGTCTTGAGCAAATTACTTGCTGTCTTTCAATTTCCCCTCACTTTCCTGGCCTCAGCTGAAAAACAGTAAGAACACCTTCCCCAGAAAGTTGAGCTGAGGACTCAGTAAAATAAGTCATGTAAGTTGCTGAGCACAGTCTTGACATTTAGCAAATACTCACTAATGTCACCATTATTACTATTATTCCCACCTTCATCCTGATCATTATGAGCATCAAATCTTAGGGGGAAGGGGGCTTGGTGCGGATGCAAAACATGGAGCATTTCTCATTTCACATCGATGTACCTTCTGATTCTGCAGGTTTACCTATTATTTACTGTCCCCCCAAAACATTGTCCTTGTAGTACGTGAATGACCAAATCTGAGCAGGTGACACACCTATTGACAAGTCTTCAGTGGTTCCCCACTGCCCCTGGGACAAAATCCAATTTCCTCACCTCCAGTTCATTCCTTGCACATTTCTGTCTGACTTCTCACCACCCCACCCATAGAACCACTCTTATGAAAGCATCCCTGAGCTCCACGCTGTCAAATCTAGGGTCACTTTTCTTCTCCCCCTTTTTTTCTTTTTTTAAAATTACAATATAGTTAACATATAGTGTAATTAGTTTAAAGTGTATGATATAGTGATTCAACACTTCCATACAACACCTAGTGCTCATTGCAAGTGCCCTCCTTAATGCCCATCACCTATTTAACCCATTCCCCACCCCCTTCCCCTCTGGTAACATCAGTGTATTCTCTGTCATTAAGAATCTCTTGGTTTCTCTCCTTTTTTTTTTTTTAAATCTGTGTTTGTTTTGTTTCTTAAATTCCACATATGAGAGAATCATATGGGATTTGTCTTTCTCTGACTTATTTCACTTAGCATAATACCCTCTAGTTCCATCCATGTTGCAAATGGCGAGATCTCATTCTTTTTCATGGCTGAGTAATATTCCATTACACACACACACACACACACACACACACACACACACACATATATCACATCTTCTTTATCCATTCATCTGTTGATGGACACAGGCTGTTTCCAAAGCTTGGCTATTGTAAATAATGCTGTTATAAACACTGAAGTGCATGTATCCCTTTGAGTCCGTGCTTCTGTATTCTTTGGGTAAATACCCAGTAGTGCAATTGCTGGGTTGTAGGTAGCTCTATTTTTAACTTTTTGAGGAACCTCCACACTGTTTTCCAGAGTGGCTGCACCACTTTACATTCCCACCAACAGTGCAAGAGGGTTCCCCTTTCTCCACATCCTCACCAACACCTGTTGTTTCCTGTGTTGTTGATTTTAGCCATTCTGACAGGTGTGAGGTGATCTTTTCTGTCTCCTCTTAATTGGTCTCTGAGTCTCCCGGACTGTTGCGCCGCACACTTCTCTAGCTTTATGCTTTCTCTCTGGTGACTGTGCCCTTCTCCTTTGCTGACCCTCCTCCTGCGTCCCACCTCTGAAGCTGGTGTGTCCCAGCATTTTGTCCTGGACCAGCACCCCTCTCTGCACTTCCTCCCAGATTCTCATCTGGTCTTGCAACTTTGTCAGCATGTTTATGATACCCAAACCCATGCCTCCCACCCCACAGACTTCCCCAGGAGGTTTAGACTAATTTTCCAAGTACTTTGTTATCTGGAATCTCTCAAATGTCTCAGAATTAGCTTGTCAACTCTTGTTCTACTTGTCCATTGACCTTTCTTGTCTCAAAAAAATGGCCCCATCCGACACCATTGGCTTCCACCAAAAACATGGACGGATGTGCTTCTGCACCCAGTTCCAATGTGTGTGTGTTGGCGGGGGGTGGGGGGCGGTTTCACGCTAAGGAGCAAGTCTCTGACACCAGCTGGGTGCCTTACAACTGAACTAAATTCTGACAAAAATTCTGTTCGCTCTGCCTGATGGCATGCCCTCTGACCAGGACTCACACCACTGACTCTCCAATTCTCAGTCTTCAGACTCGGACTTGAACTACGCCACCGGCTTCCCAAGGTCTCCAGCTTGTAGACAACAGACCAGGAGACTTCTCAGTCCCAATCATCATGTGCGCCAATTCCTTATAATAAATCTCTTTACAGGTACTGACGAAGCCTGACTAAATCCCCTGAGCCCGTGCTCTTGTCTCCATACCTGTTGCCCGCCCCCCAGGCAAGGTCATCGGGACCACCTGCCTGGAGTATGGGCTTCAGTCGCTTCGGCTTCTGGCTTCCATTCTTGCCTCTCCCATCCAAGTGCCACACCGCAGCCAGAATAAGCCGGTTGAAGCATCACTTAGATTGTGTCCTTCCCCTGTTGAAAAACGTCCTATGGCTTCTGTTAAAGAACACAGTTCAACAGAGGAATTTTGAAGATCTAACTGGCTTTATTAAACAATCCACCGACCAGACAGCACCCTGTGTAGCTAGCAGATGGGAGCCCTGAGGACTGCACGACATGGAAGGTCTCTATAGGAAGGCGGGTGGAGCAAGGACATTATAAACAAAAGAAAAGAAAGGGTTGTTTCGGGCAAGATCACCACTTCCCTTAGGGGGAGGACGGGGGATCTTACTATGAGGATTACCTCATCTTTCTTTGGGGGATGGAGAAAGCCTTCGTGAGAGATTACCTCACTGCACTTATCAGCAACTGCCTGACTGACGGGTGAAGACCCATATTTTTGGGGAGGGCGGAACAGCAATTAGGTTAGGTATTAAGCTCCCATTTTAGTGACGTGGCCTGGCCCAAGTACCGCTATTTTGGGCCCGTGGTTTTCTTTTTAACGCTTCCCACTCTGAATGAAAGTTGAACTTCTCACCTCGGTCTACACAGCCCTGTTTATCCCCAGCATGAGTCTCCGTAAGGCTCCCTAGAACGCTGCAATAATCAATCACATGTTTACTGGTTAACTTCTCTGTCTGTCTCCCCCACTAGAGGATCAGCTCCAGGAAGGCAGGGACCCTGTCCTTCTGTCCACATTTTACCGCCTGCACCTAGCACCACGCCTGGCATTTAGTAGATGCTGCATAATTGTATTTTGGATGTTTATGGATCCTGGATACTGCTCCCTGGGAAGACTAAGAAAAGTCAACAGTTGTGATCTTGTGATTCCAAGTGGTCCATGCACATTCTTTCTTCATAAAATACATGCTATTTGCACACACTCATATACTTACAGCCTCAGAGACCTGGTTTCTATTTTCAGGAATTGCTGATTCTTACTGGTTTGGTCAACTTCAAATCTCAGTAACTCACACACACACAGAGGCACACACAGGTTATATATTTCAGGTGTTTGTTCTCACAGTGCTCTAACCAACCTTTTCCATGAAACATGACTGTCTGGACCTCAGCCAGCAGCAGAGAGACCTGAACAAAACCCTTATCTTTTCTTCCTGAGTACACCTAAAAGCTTAATAATCTGTTTTGGGTGTTTTGGAGCGCTTTGACTGAAGGCAGCATTGTACCTTCACACCCACACGCAATTTAAACCAACAGAATTATTAGGCAAAAATCCTCATAGTTTAAGCCTACCTGATTTGCAAAAGTGCTAATAATATGAAATCACCTTCTGCATTTGCAGAACGTTTCAGGTCTGTAGATTGTCAGAGTAGGTGTGTAGGTTACAGGATAGAGTAAGGGACTGCCCTGATACTGAGTAAGTATTGTAGGAGAAGAAAAAAACGGAAAAACAGAGCACAGTTATGCAGAAAATGGCCAAGTCTGCAGTCATCACTTAGGTATTGATCCCTTCATAGTGAAGGGATCCTGGGAATTATTTGGACATTGGATATACATTGCTAAGACATTTGCAATCAAGTTCCCAAAATGCAGCTCTACTTATTTTTCAAGAATTTTCTCAGGGTGCCTGGGTGGCTCAGTTGGTTAAGCATCTGCCTTCGGTTCAGGTCGTGATCCCAGGGTCCTGGGATGAGTCCCTCATCGGGCTCCCTGCTCAGCCAGGAGCCTGCTTCTCAAACAAATAAAATCTTAAAAAAAAAAAAAGAATTTTCAGGCTGCCACACAAAGATAAGGAAACCTGCTCTGGAGTTACTGCCTTTCTTTTATCTTCTTTTCTTTCTTCTTTCTTTCTTTCTTTCTTTCTTTTTTCTTTTTTCTTTTTTAGAGATAGAGAGCGGGGCAGGGGAGGGCAGAGGGAAAGAGAGAATCTTAAGCAAGTTCCGCGCCCAGAATGGAGCCTGACACGGGGCTTGATCTCACAACCCTGAGATCATGACCTGAGCCAAAATCAAGAGTCAGACGCTTAACCGACTGAGCCACCCAAGTGCCCCGATTTATTGCTTTTTAATTCACTTTGTCTTGATTCCAGCATCAACCCAGCTCAAGACGCTATGAGATCAGAAGCTGCTCCTTTTTCAGAAGATGGGCTGAGACCACCAGGTCTGTCACAGCGTGGTGCATTTCCTTTGGCTACAGTGCTACGGACATTCCAAGTTTGGGAACCATTCAGCCTAGAGGGGAAGGGGCTAAAATTTTGCTTTAACATTGTTTATTGATGCTCCAAGAGGCTCTTAATTTACTGATGTTCATAACATCCTAAACACGTGGAGAACTTGGCAATGTACAAAATATTTCCATGTCTGTTTTTCCCCTTACTAACTTCAGTCCTTATGCCAACATCGGCAAATGGGTGGATGAGGAGGACAGTTTGTTTCCACTTAATAGATTTAGAAGCGAAGCTTCAATTAAATACCCTTTAAAATGCTTTAAAATGCCCACGAAAATGCCTAAAATTTTAAAATCTGACAATATCCAGCATTGGCGAGGACACAAAGCAACCGATATACTGCTATGGTGGGGATACCTGGAGAAACAATTTGGCATCACCTAGTAAATTTGAAGATGTGAATACCCTATGACCCAGCAATTCCAACCCTAGAATATATCCTAGAGATATTCGGGCACATGTGCCCCATGTGTCTGAGGATGTTTATAACAGTATGGTGACTGTCAGCAAATGACTGGAAGCAGTGCGGAAGTCCATCAGGGATAGAATGGATAAAAAAGTGGTTGTAGTCATATAATGATATTGATGATTAATATATTATAATGACACGTACCTACATGGCTGACTCTGTACCCAACGTTGAGGAGCGGAAGAAGACATACAGTATGATTCCATTTAGGCAAAGAACAAAACCAGGCAAAACATAAAATATGTTTTGTGGGATAGAAACATACAGGATAAAGCTTTAAAGAATTTCAAGAGAGTGTTTAAAACAAAATTCAGGACAGAAACTATCCCCCTGAGGAGTGGAGGAAGAGGATAGTAGGAGAAGGACGATATAGAGGACTTTCAAAAGAATAGCATGTTTTTTTTTTTTCTTAAACTTGACTGAAGGGTTTCTTTTTTAAATTCAATTAGTTAACATTTAGTGTATCATTAGTTTTAGTTGTAGAGTTCAGTTATTTATCCATTGCATATAACACCTAGTGCTCATCACATCACGTGCCCTCCTTAATGCTCATCACCCAGTTACCCCATCCCCCCACCCACCTCCCCTCCAACAACTCTAGGTTTGTTCCCTATAGTTAAGAGTCTCTCATGGTTTGTCTCCCTCTCTGATTTTGTCTTATTTTATTTTTCCCTCCCTTCCCCTGTGATCCTCTGTTTTGTTTCTTAAATTCCACGTATCAGTGAGATCATAGGATAATTGTCTTTCTCTGATTTACTTATTTCGCTTAGCATAACACCCTCTAGTTCCATCCATGTCAATGTAAATGGTAAGATTTCATATTTTTGATAGCTGAGTAATATTCCATTGTATATACCACATCTTCTTTACTGATGGGTTTCTAGTGGTCCAATATTTTGTCACTCTTTAGAAGCACACACACACACATAATTTTGTTAATAATTAATAAAGAATAAAAATAAATCACATTCACGTAAAACATCAAAAAATGATTGGAAATGAAATTTAAAAACTAACTCCATTTATAATAGCAGCAAAACTATAAGGTATAAATATAAGACACCATGTTTACAAACTCCCTTTAGGCCGGAACCACCAGTAATTGACCAAAATGACCAAACAAAGGGAAGAGGAGGGCCCCTCCCATGTATTCGCTAAACCTTTTAGGAAACATGGACCTGTGCCTTTGGCCACATTCACGCGAATCTACAAGAAGGGGATGCCGTGCACATGGAGGGAATGGGCACTGTTCCAAACGGAATGACCCACAAATGTCACCATGGCGAAACTGGAAGAGCCAACCGCTTTACCCCACAGCCTGTTGGCAATGTAAACAAACAAGTGAAGGGCAAGATTCTTGCCAAGAGAACTAATATATGTATCGAGCATATTAAGCCTCTAAGAGCGAGACAGCTTCCTGAAGCATGTGAAAGACAATGATCCGAAAGGTACTTGGGTTCACCTGGAGCACCAGCCTGCTCCACCCAGAGAAGCTCAGAACCCATGGGAAGGAGCCTGGGCCATTGGAACCCTTTCCCTATGAGTTCATGGCATGATAGGTGAACATCTCAGCAGGCTGGATCTTGATATGATGAGCCTAAAATTTATAGAAAAATATAAAAGATCGATAAATTTTGAAAAAGAAGAACAGAGGGGCAGGGGAATTTCCCTAGCAAGTATCAAGACTCATTAGAAAGTCATAGAAATGTTGGAGAGGTTGTGGAGAAAGGGGAACCCTCTTACACTGTTGGTGGGAATGGAAGTTGGTACAGCCATTTTGGAAAACAATGTGGAGATTCCTCAAAAAATTAAAAATAGAGCTACCCTATGACCCAGCAATTGCACTACTGGGTATGTACCCCAAAGACACAGATGTAGTGAAAAGAAGAGGCACATGCACCCCAATGTTCATAGCAGCAATGTCCACAATAGCCAAACCGTGGAAAGAGCCGAGATGCCCTTCAACAGATGAATGGATAAAGAAGATGTGGTCCATATGTACAATGGAATATTACTCAGCCATCAGAAAGGATGAATACCCAACTTTTACATCCACACAGTTGGGACTGGAGGAAATTATGCTAAGTGGAATAAGTTAAGCAGAGAAAGTCAATTATCATATGGTTTCACTTATTTGTGGAACATAAGGAATAGCATGGAGGATATTAGGAGAAGGAAGGGAAAAATGAAGGGAGGGAAATCAGAGGGAGAGATGAACCATGAGAGACTACGGACTCTGAGAAACAAACAGGGTTTTAGAGGGGATGTGGGAGGGGGACGGGTTAGCCCGGTGATGGGTATTAAGGAGGGCATATACTGCAAGGAGCACTGGGTGTTATATGCAAACAATGAATCGTGGATCACCACATCAAAAACTAATGACGTATTGTATGGTGACTAACATAACATAATAAAATTAAATTTAAAAAAAGAAAGTCATAGAAATTAATGTACTGGGGTATTGATGTAAAAATTTTAAAAAGTAACCAGTGGAACAGAACAGAGAACCCAAAACCAAACTCATGGAAATTTGATAAACTGCTGAGAACACAGTGGAAAAGTAATAGACAGCACAATAAAAATGGCCAAGATGGTTGGCTATCCACTTAGAAAAAATGGAAATTTGATCTCCGCCTTATACCATCCTCAAAAATAAATTTGAGAGGTTTGACAGACTTAATAAGTAAAGCAATATTTTCAAATATTCGGCAGAACACATGGCAGAATGTTTTTGTGTTATGAGGATAAGGAAAAAATTCTTAAACAAGACCCAAAGAGTGCTTCCAATAAAGGAAAAACATGAGTAAACATAGCATAAGGCTTTAACAGACACAGTAAACAAAGCTAAAGAAAACCCCCTTATGTGGGAAGCAGAATGTGTTGACTGACAACTAACTATTCCTGTCTGAATTTCTGGAAATCGATGATAAAGCAAGTGAGAAATGGGCAGAACACGGACTGCATAATCAGGAAGAGAAAATCACAGAGGCCGTTTAACCGTATGAGAAGATGCTGAACATGTCTACCCACCAGAGAGGCACATTAAAACTACAATGTGATACAATTTTATACCCACCAAATAGGAAAAAGATAAAGTCTCATAATACCAATGGATGGCGCTTGGGTGCGGATAAGGAGAGGCAGGAACTCTTCTGAGCTGCTTTCAGACCTGTAAACTGATACAACTTTTTTAGAGAGCAGTTTCATCATATTTGGTAAAGCTATTTAATTTCTGGGGACATAGGTCAGGCAAGCTCTCACAAGGAGATGAAATGAGGATGTTCATTACTGCCTCATTATTGGCTATGATGGAAAAAAAAAGAAACATCCAGAAAGTTCCTCAGAAAAATTAATAAACTCTGACATTTTCATTCCATGAAATATTACACAATAGTAAAAGTGATTAATCAAATGCCCGTGATTCAAAGTGCTTTGATTGCAAAAAACATTGTCTAATAAGAAAACAAGATGCAGAAGTATATGTCCCTTATGATATTTGTCTCTTTTTGAGATTTTCACAACTGCTCAGAAGCATAGGAAAATGGACTGGAAACACATCACAAGCATGAAAATAGTTGCTTCTGGAAAGCAAGGAAGAGGAAAAGCACTGGAAGGGAAACAGGATTTCAACTTCATCAGTAACATTTGATTTAAAAAAAAACACAAAAAACTTGAGTGTAGGACAAAAATGTTAATATTTACTGGATCTGGGTGGTGGGGCCATGGTGCTTATTATCACTCTCTGCCTTTTTCCAGTGTGTTTCAAATATTCCAGGATTTAAAACATTAAAATAATCGTCTCATTCACTGGAATAACTGATATCATCCTCCAATAAATGACACAATTATTATATAATTATTACCTTTTCCCCACTTTCTAACATACAGTATTGTTTCTTCCTGCAGAGAGAAGAGCTGAACTTTGTGATTTAACACAGCGCCAGATAGAGCTTTGGGGAGATAGTGATACTCAGAGAGGTTCAGTCATTTGCCAAAGGTAACCCAGCCAAGGAGTGGCAAGATTGGAACTCAAACCGGGGGTTCCAGACCCTGAGACCACTGCTCTCTCCATTGGTGGGGCAATTAGCTGAAAAGACTCTTTTGGGGGTCTTTTCGGGACTTGTACTGTGCCTGGAGAAGCACAAGGGGCAGGGGAGACCCACCTCCTGGCCTCCTAATAGGAGAATGTTCTCTGACATCCTATAGTGCCTCAGCCTGGCGATCCCTATGTGCTCCTCGAGTAAAGGAAAAAACAAAAATAAAAAGAAGGGTCTCAAGCCCAGAAATGATGGTCCTGACATCTTTGCTGGTTCTGGCATTCCTTCAAACGTCCCTCTGGTGATTTGTAGATTCTGTTCCACATATTTTTTATTCTGCGTGTTCCTTCCATGTTGGCACCTTCGATCACCTGCTGTGAGAATTCTCTGCTCCAGCCCAGAGACTCAGTAGGATGTTCCCACCCAGCAGAGTCAGCCTCCCTTCCCTCCCTCCTTCCTCTTCCCATGGCCCTCCACTCATAAAGGAACATTTCTAAGCCAGTCCCTCTGAACCCCCCACCCCGTGTACCCTGGATCTCCAAGACCTCGCCCCATGGACTTCCCACCAGCCCCTTGTCCCTCCCAAACCGCCTTCACCTTTGCTGGGTTTCAAACAGGAAGTTCTGAAATGATTCAGCAAGTTCACACCCTTGCACAACATATTTTATAAGAAATAAACGCTCCTGTTTTGATTAAAATTGAGGAGACAATTAAGGAATCACTACTGTAAAATTAGTCATACACAGCAACTTGTTTTCCGGAGGGCAGATGGTTACAGCACACATTTAGCAAAGAGAATTAATTTCCGTGTGTAGTTTTGATGCTGGAAAATTTACCGGGAACCATAGAAACATGAGGGCAAATTGTAAACGCTGTTCTGGGGACAAGTCACTGCCAGGATTATAGCTGCCAGGGACGAGGTGCTGGCCCCTCCGGAGCCAGCAGCGATGAGGTCTCCTTTCCCTCTTATCCGCCTTGCAGACCCCCTGAAACCGCGATAAGCCTCCCTCACATCTGGCCCAGCCTCTGGGGCTGCCGCCTGGCACCGAGGGAATGGAGCCCAGATGCAATGAAGTCACGAGGGGCGCCCGAAAGGGCTGTGATTGCAGGCCTTAGTGAGTGCATTTACAGCCTCTGCTGATCTCTGGCCCCAGGTTGTGCTTCCTCCAAGGAGACTGGGCCCCAGGAATGAGTGTCCCCTTCAGAGCGTGGGCACAGCCGAGGGATTGCCTGGAGAAGGAGCAGCCCGACCCTTCCTGGTCCCCCCTCAGCCCTGGGAGTCACCCCAGCCTCTGTGTCCTCTGACGTTGCGCGGTTTACGAGCCCAGGTAGACACATTGGCCCATGTTCCATTTTGTGTTTCCAACAACCCCGAGGTGTATTCAGAACAAAACCGATTTCTCCCATCCTAAAGAGACAAAATGGAACCTTCAGAAGGTACAGTGGCTTCCCTGAATGCAGAAGTGGCCTCGGGCCAGGCCTCCAGCCCAAGGATGCTCTTCCTGCCTACACGTCCCGGCTCGTGGCTGTAGAATCATCATCACCCAGAAGCAAAGGGGTGTAGACACATAGCCAAGGGCAGGGATGAGGAGCCTCCTTCTTCCCACGGTGGATGAACCCTGGGTGCAAACTGAGAATTGCCTCGTTACCAGCAAGGGGTCCTGAGATTAGGAAGACCCCGGGAGTAGAGGGTCTAAGAGGGAACATGAAAGACAGCTGCCATTGCCAGACAAGGAAAGAACTGGAAGGAGGGCATGGGGGAGGGAACAGCTAGAGGCGTGGGCACGATCCTCCCCACCTGGAGCGTCCAGGATACCACACACAGGTCAAGAAGATAACCTCTTGAGCCGGGCTCCTGGGTTCATACCTTAATTCCTCCCCTTACAAGCATCTCTTGGTCTCAGTTTCCACATCTGTCAAATGGGGTTAATAATAATCCCTACTGAATAGGGTTGCGCCAAGAGTCATGCGAGGGAGTGATTGGATGGAGAACACTTGTAAAGAGGCTGGCACAGTGTGACTTCAGTGACACTTCAGGGAATGTCGGCAACTGCCATTACTAAGATGCTTCAAGGAAGCAGGGAGGTGAGGCTGGGAGAGCAGGGCGGGGCCCAGGCATCGCCTAGGGATGAGTCAGGGAGAGCGGAGCCTGTCTGGAAAAGGCCAGAAGCTTTGCCTGGATGTGCTGGCCATCAACAGGAGAGCCGGTGTCCTGGAAACTGGCTTGGAGCTCGGCTGCAGAGGGGAAACCCTGCCGAATGTGATTAATTATAAACAGACTAACACATGCAAACAAGGCTCTCAGCTGGCTGAGCAAATATTTATGCAGGGATTTTGGAAACAAGTATCCATGTGACCTTTCTATGCGCGTTTCTAGAAGCGACTGCGGATTCTCAAAGGTCAAGTTGTAGTGGCATGTAGATGCTTGAAAATCAATCCACACTCAATGCCACCAACAACCGAAGTGAGAAACAGCGTTTGCCTTCCGCGATTACTGCTCTCCAGTCTGTGGACAAAATAAAATAGACCAGCGCCTGGCCAGCAGGCGGCCCCCACTGGTCTCCTCCCTGGCTGGCCCCTGCAGCCTTCAAGCCCCACCCATGACCACAGGGACCTCCTCTGATCTGACCACCATGTGCACCTGCACAACCCCCAACCCATGCTTCCCGGCGTCAGCTAGGCTGGCGGAAGCCCCTGGGGTCATGCATGGGACAGGATCTCCTGGGAGGAGGGCTGGAGCAGGTCCCAGAGAACCGAGCAGCCATTCTGGTATCAATCCCTGGGTGACCTGGGCAAGCCTTGGCATCACTTTCTCATAGATGATGAGGGACCCCACGGAGGCATACTGATGCAGGTCCTGCTGGTCCAGCCCAATCTCCTTCAGCGTCCTCAAGTGCGTTCTTTGCCTCTGGCTCGGGCAGGGGGTTGCGGTTAATGGGAGGGTGGTCACCAGTTGGGTCCCTACCTCCCAACTTTGTCCGGGGACCAATCAAGGTTGACTCTGGTTGAAGCGGTGCTGGAAACTTTGTGCGGAGGGAAAGGCACCGCTGCCCTCTAGTGGCCACTGGGCAGAATGAACGGCGGCCGCGGGAGAGATGCGGAGAAACTCAAGTTGAATGTGCGGAGTTCCTGCTGCGCGCAGGTCCCCGGGGCGCTCGGTGCGAGGCGCAGCGATGGGTCGGACATGCCCCGCCCCAGGAATCTCGTGCTTGAGGGGGACGGATGTGCGGGCTCTCTGGTTACCACACATGAGTACTTTTAACCATGTGACCTTGGGCCCATTTCTTAACATTTCTGTGTCTCCATTTATGCATCATTAAAATTGGGCTAAAAGTAAAATGTCCTCCTAAGTGCAGCCCACAGTCATGACTATCTGTACCCCAAACATAGTTCCTTCTCGCCATGCCCACCACTGCCACTAACATGCCTCTCTGGTCTCCCTGCTCCCTCCTTTGCCTCCAGCCCGCCCCCCCCACACCCCTTTCACCTGTAGCAGCCACAGGAGTCCCCCTGGAAAGGTAATCTGATCCTACAAGTCGTCCACTCACTGTCCTCCAGTGATTTTTGGTGCCGCTCGGAGTAAAAGCCAAAGTCCCAGCCATGACCCCCAAGATCCTACAAGATCTGGACCACCCCCTCTTGGGCCTCCTCGCTCACCTCTCTCCCACCACCCACTCTGCTCTGACCACTTCCCGTCCTGGAACACACCATGATGTTGTGCATTTTACAAATTCACATCCCCTTCTAGAGGGTCAGCCCCACAGAGACAGGGACTTCTGTCTGCTTTGCTCACTGCTGTGTCCCCAGCATCTATTAGAACATGAACTTGTTGCAGGAATTCTATAAATATTTGGTGAATAAATAAACAAATGAGTGAACAGGGTTTTGCTTCATATAAAATTGGCTAGTACTGGGCAGGGCAAATGTGAGTTCCTAGTTCTGTTGCTCTGAGCTAATGTAGAAAGGGAAATGACTCTGAGAGAGGGTTGTCCTGACCATTGCCGGGCACAGAGGTGCCTATCTTAGTGTTCCAACATCAGGAGGGCTCCTGAGAGGAGGTGACAGACATAGGAAGTAGGTTTTGAAGTAAGCAGGAGTCAGGTGAGGCAGGTATGAAGGTGCAGGGAGCAGCAGGTACAGAGGCGAGAGAAGGCAAACGTCAGGTGTGCAGGGAGTAGGCGGTAGACCCCGGTGCCTGGGACAGAGAGGGTGGATTTCAGGGAACCCAAGAGAGAGAAGAAGGAAGGTGGTCAGGCCACTTGGTGAAGGGCTTTGAACACTGAATTAAAGAGAGCAGGTCTCATCCTACAGGACTTGGGTGGAGGTACGGGAGAGTTCAGAACGGGGAGGTATGATTCTGACACCAACATATCGCCCCCCCCCCCCACACTCACACACCACCAAGCGATTCTCCACACCAGCCGGGTGTCCTGCAATTCAGCTCAATTCTGACACCATCTACCTGGACACGGCATCAGACGCCACGGGGTCGGAGCTCGGTCCCACGAGCCTGTCCCCACTTCAGATGCCAATTGCAAGTCCAGGTTGTCATCTGCGCTTCTGACTGACTGGCTATAAATCAGTGGTTCCTACGATCTCCTCCTTGGGTTCAGTTAACTGGTTAGAGCAGCTCACAGGACACAGGGGCCCAATCTACTTAGGAGATTACTGGTTTATCATAAAAGGATAGAACTCAGAAACCCCAGATGAAAGAGACACATGGGGAAAGGCATGCAGAGGGCATGGAGGTCCCTGCCTTCTCCCCAACGTCACTCTCCCAGAATCTCCCATGTTCACCAACATGGAAGCTCTCCCAACCCCATCCTTTGGGATTTTTGTGGAAGCTTCATTACATAGGAATGGCTGATTAGATTATTGGCCATTGGTGACGGAACTCAATCTCCAACTCTCTCCCCTCCCTGGAGGTTGCAGGGGATGGGACCGAAAAGTTCCAACCCTCCATTCCAGGGCTGGTGCCACCAGCAGCCAGCCCCCATCCTTGGGAGCTTTCCAAACATCACCTCATTAAAATAACAAAAGGTACTTTTGCTGCTCTCATCACATAAGAAATTAAGTTTTAGGAGTTCTGCACCAGAAACGGGGACGTCGATCGAGTATATATTTCTTATTATAAATCACATCACAGGAGATGTCTGACCACACTTGTGTTCTAGAAAGGTAACTCTGGCTGCTGTGTTGTGGGGAGGGACAGACCTGGAGGCAAGAAGACCCCCCCCCCAGGAGGCTGCCCCTATGAGGCAGCAGGGGGCGCTGGAGAGTTGGTGACAGGTAGAGGTATATGAAGGCAACTGATTGGGTCATTAGGGGCAGTGAAGGGATGGGGATGATTCCTGGATCTTGTAAGGCAAGATGACCAGGGTGGGTAGCATAGAAGCTCCTTCCCATGTCCCCAGATGACTTTTTTCTGTAACATTTCCCCATAGCTTTTTGGATTGTTAGTCACTAATTAAGATTCAAGCCCATGAAAACCTGTTACATTCTTACTTAGAAAATAATCCAGAGGGCCTCACCCATATCAGTGTAAATGCATTGAATGGTACTGCCTTGAAAGCTAGCACCACCATGGGCCACATCAACAGGGGTAGAATGGCCAGAATGAGGGAGGTGATATCCCCTGGGTACAGCTAGGGCACGTGTCCCAGCATGTGCCCCAACCCAGAGGAAGGGCCTTCCAATACACATGTTTTTCAGCTGCTAGGAGAGTCAGTTGTAGGATATGGGGGTGTTCAACCCAAAAATGGGAAGAATCAGAACAGAATAGACAAGAGCTCTCTGTGGCTATGTACTTCACTGCCATTTTGATGTTGGCGTGATTATTAGCTTTGTTCTGATTTCTGCCAAAACATAAAATTAAGAGGCAGAAATAGAAGTTGCAGGGAACAGTGTTTGACTTGTTCTGAAGGACAGTCTCCCAGTCAGAGCTGTCCAGCGGGGAAATTGACTGGTCTGCAATGGAACAGAATAGAGAACCCAGATATGGACCCTCAACTCTATGGTCAAATAATCTTTGACAAAGCAGGAAAAAACATGCAATGGAAAAAAGACAGTCTCGTCAATAAATGGTGCTGGGAAAATTGGACAGCCACATGTAGAAGAATGAAACTCGACCATTCTCTAACACCATTCACAAAGATAAACTCAAAGTGGATGAAAGACCTCAATGTGAGACAGGAATCCATCAAAATCCTAGAGGAGAACATAGGCAGTAACCTCTTCGACATCGGCCACAGCAACTTCTTTCAAGATACATCTCCAAAAGCTAGTGAAACAAAAGCAAAAATGAACTTTTGGGACTTCATCAAGATAAAAGCCTTCTGCACAGCAAAGGAAACAGTCAACAAAACAAAGAGGCAGCCCACGGAATGGGAGAAGATATTTGCAAACGACACTACAGATAAAGGGCTGGTATCCAAAATCTATAAAGAACTTCTCAAACTCAACACCCAAAAAAACAAATAATCAAGTCAAAAAGTGGGCAGAAGAGATGAACAGACACTTCTCTGAAGAAGACATACAAATGGCTAACAGACACATGAAAAAATGTTCGTCATCATTAGCCATCAGGGAAATCCAAATCAAAACCACATTGAGATACCACCTTACACCAGTTAGAATGGCCAAAATGGACAGGGAGAGAAACAACAAACGTTGGAGAGGTTGTGGAGAAAGGGGAACCCTCTTACACTGTTGGTGGGAATGCAAGTTGGTACAGCCACTTTGGAAAACAGTGTGGAGGTTCCTCAAAAAATTAAAAATAGAGCAATTGCACTACTGGGTATTTACCCCAAAGACACAGATGTAGTGAAAAGAAGGGCCACATGCACCCCAACGTTCATAGCAGCAATGTCCGCAATAGCCAAACTGTGGAAAGAGCCGAGATGCCCTTCAACAGATGAATGGATAAAGAAGATGTGGTCCATATATACAATGGAATATTACTCAGCCATCAGAAAAGATGAATACCCAACTTTTACATCAACATGGATGGGACTGGAGGAGATTATGCTAAGTGAACTAAGTCAAGCAGAGAAAGTCAATTATCATATGGTTTCACTTATTTGTGGAACATAAGGAATAGCATGGAGGACATTAAGAGAAGGAAGGGAAAAATGGGCGGGGGGAATTGGAGGGAGAGATGAACCATGAGAGACTATGAACCTCAGAAACAAACAGGGTTTTAGAGGGGAGGGGGGAGGGGGGATTGGTTAGCCCGGTGATGGGTATTAAGGAGGGCACGTACTGCATGGAGCACTGGGTGTTATACGAAAACAATGGATCGTGGAGCACTACATCAAAAACTAATGATGTATTGTATGGTGACTAACATAATAAAATTAAAAAAAAAAAAGAAAGAAAGAAATTGACTGGTCTGGGCATGGGGTGAGCTCCCTGTCCCTGGAGTAATCAAGAAGAGACAAGACATCAACTCTCAGGAAGAAAGTAGAGGGCATTTCTGCATTTGAAGTTGGGCAAGGCACTCCCCAGGCATTCTTCCCAGACTGCAGATTCACAAATCTGTGACTCACATGACCCAAGAAAAGCAGTCATGAGTGGACCTGGGGAGGCCCAGGTGTGCCGTCCCCAGGGCCTTGATCCATGCTCTGCATCAGGAAATGTCCTAAACTGTTAGAGCTGCAGGGCTGGGGGAGCCCGTGTCCGCTTGCCCATTTTACAGACTGGGAAACAGAGGGTCAGAGAGCAGTGCGGGCTAGCACAGGCTTATACAGCTTCTTCACGCCCACCCGCGGACCCCAGACCCCAGACTCCAGATGCCCAGGGCGCACGCCACTTCATCAGGTCCCACTTCTGATTTTTTTTCACAGGTCAGTTTATTTCCTCTTACCTGCAAGAAAGAGGTGGATATAGAGGTGCTGAAGCTGAAGTTTGTCCTCACTGTGTCAGAAGTGAGCAGGGGATGGAGCTGAGATGCCTTAAAATCAGCCTGTGACGCCGGCATTCTGTCTTCGTCACTGGGCTTCCCCACGTGGTCCCCAGCATGTGACCCCCCAGCGTCAGTTCTGTCACCCCCGACAAGGTCAGGCCGCACACGCACGTCATGGAGGGTAGGGGCGCGCTCTGGCTGCCTGAGCCTGGTGACTCATGGCCGTGACAGCCAGCACTCCAGGGTCCCCAGGGCCCTGCTTGGCATCATGGGGAGTCAGGCCAGTGGTGGGGACCAGCCATGGGGGCCAGTGTCCACGACCCATTCAAGTCCTCTGTGCGGGGCAGGTCAGCCTGGGCACGTGCACATAGGGGACCAGTTAATCCTCGGGAGGGGGGCTGTCCTGTACACTGTGGGATGTTTAGCAGCCTCCACGGCCCACTCCATGCCGGGAGCATCACCAGAGGGCCACCCAGTCGTGACAAAAATGTCTTCAGACCTTGCCACGTGTCCCTGGGGGGCAAAATCATCCTCTGGTTGAGAACCACTATGCTAGGTCCAGCAGCATTTTCCTTCCTTGTCTTTTTTTTTTAAGATTTTATTTATTTATTTGACAGAGAGAGACCCAGCGAGAGAGGGAACACAAGCAGGGGGAGTGGGAGAAGGAGAAACAGGCTCCCCGCTGAGCAGGGAGCCCAATGTGGGGCTTGATCCCAGCACCCTGGGATCATGACCTGAGCTGAAGTCAGATGCTTAACGACTGAGCCACCCAGGCGCCCCTCCTTCCTTGTCTTGTTCCCAAAATATTTTTAGGAGTGGAGAAAAAATATTGTTAATTTTAATGTTGGAAAGTGTATGTTACTGGGTGGGCCCAGGCCCTGGCTTGACTTTGCAGAGGCCATCACGCGTCAGCAACTCTGGGCCAGCACCTAGAGGCGTTGAGTATCCCTGATCGCCCCCAACCCCCTCCTTTCACGGAGGAAGAAAGTGTGGCCCAGAGAGGTTAAGCAACGAGGCTGAAATCACACAGCAGTCTTCATCACCTCTTTCCTTACCCAGTGCTCTTCCTGCTGCCCCACACTGAAGCTGGATCCAGCCAACACAAGTCAGGAGGCTAAAACTTTGGGGAATGCAAGAAAGTCCTCTCTTGACAGGAACGAAAGACACAGGCAGAGCCTTATTTTTCATGTTATAATGCTGTGAAAATGTGCAAAGCGAAATGTTGTAAAAACATTTGGCTGGGGCCGGGGTGGTGGAATGAGCAAATACCATTCACCATGTGAGCCGGCTAATAAAAGGAAGAGCCCAAAATTGTTTGTTGCTATTATAAGGGTCATTTTTTCCCCCTATAAAAGGAGTAATTTTCGTTTACAGGGACCCCGGGCAATTTTCCATCTAATTTGATGTTTTATAATGTCTGCAAAGCCATGCAGTCTTAGCTCGCTGTACGGCAGTAGACATTTTATTTTCAAATTTGCGAGGTTATTGGTTCATCAAGAGCAAAGGAAAAATGCGGCTGGATTTTCATGGGTCCTGGTAAGAAAGGGGGCAGCCGATGGTCTGGGGGGCTGGAAGGAGCTTGCTGCAAAGCCCCCAAGCCCACGTGTTTCCCTCCCATGGCAGAGTCCAGAATATCAGGCAAGAAAGGTGGGGGCAGGGTCATTGTTCCCGGTGAGGCTCCCCCTGGGGACGGCCCTGTGCAAGGCACAGTCACATGGCCTCCAGGTCCAGAGCACCCCGATCTCTCCACGCTGCTGACCCGTCCTGCTAAGCACCTCACGCATGTTTTCTCCTGTAACCCTCACAACTGCCGGTGGGGCGGGGACCCTTGTCATCCCTGGTTCTGGAGGAGAAAAGCAGGCTTGGAGAAGTTACTCCCTGAGCAGGAGGTTCGGGGTCCCCACCTGAACATGGGCATCAGACCCTGACATTGAGGTCCAACCTCCCTGACCCTGGCCCCCTCCTGTGGCTCCTGCGGGCCTTTGGCTTCACGAGACTAGACCCCTCCCCCAAGGCAAATGCCACGGCAGTCCGTGCCACCCCCAGCCATGCTCCGGGTGCAAAGGGCATAGCCCTGACCCTCAGTGCTGCCATATCACTGGAGACAGAGCCCCAAAATGAACCCCAGTGGACAGCTCATCAGATAGGGCCTCAGTTTCCTCTTCTGCAAAAAGAGTGCAACCCTATCTATTTTTCGGGAAAGTTCCGAGGCTTTGGTGCAGTTAAATTGGTGGAAAGCAGCTCTGGGACGATGGTGAAGGCTCGACAACAGGGGGTTGCTCCCTTCCTGCCCAGAAAGTGAAACCCAGGAGGGGTTATAGGGGTAAGGAAGAGGTGACAGGATAGGAAGAGGCAGACAGAAGGAAATGAGTAGACAAAGGGGAGAGGCAGGAGGACTGTCTGCAGAGAAGCCCTGATGACATTAACTCCGACCTGGTTTTTACTGAGCACATACTATGTGCCGAGCTGTGGGCTGGGTGCTTCATGTGTGGTTCTCAAACTGGGACCGTGGAGACCATTCTTTCTATTTTGCAGAGGCCATGCAGAGGCCATGACCCGGACGGCTCCCCGCCCCAAGGGTGCCATGTCAGGGCTCTCTCCTTAACAGGAGGAATCGGAGAACGACCCAATCTCCAGCTCCCAGGACGGTCCCATTTATTCCCAACATCTCGCTTCTTCTGGGACCATCTCTGTGCTCAGGAACATACCCTTGGTAGCAACCAGGGAGAGACTCCTTCAGACAAAAATGGCCCTCCCTGTCCCACCGGGCCTGGACAACCTGGGATCTCTACCACCAGTGGGCCACCTGGCACAGAGGTGGTGGCCGAGAAGGAGAGCAAGGGGATGAATGAACGAGTGACTATTGCTGGCATTCGCAACAGATGTTGCGTTTGTTTCTGTTCTTTTTTTTTTTTTTTAAGATATTTTTTATTTGACAGAGAAAGACACAGTGAGAGAGGGAACACAAGCAGGGGGAGTGGGAGAGGGAGAAGCAGGCTTCCCGAGGAGCAGGGAGCCCGATGCGGGGCTCGATCCCAGGACCCTGGGATCATGACCTGAGCTGAAGGCAGACGCTTAACGACTGAGCCACCCAGGCGCCCCGCATTTGTTTCTGTTCTTACAGAAACAGAGACAATCACAAATGAGCCCAAGGAAAATTAAGATCACCTGAGTCCCAATCTATAGCTACAGTTGCATACATTTTCAGAAAGTACACCAGATGGGGTGTCTGGGTGGCAGAGTCAATTAAGCATCCAACTCTTACTTTCATCTCAGGCCGTGTTCTCAGGGTCCTGAGATCGAGCCCCATCTCAGGCTTCACCCTCAGCATGGGGTCTGCTTAAGACTCTCTCTTCCACTCGCTCTACCCCCCTCCTCCCTATGTTCTGTGTCTCTCAAATAAATAAATAAATCTTTTTTTTTTAAGTATGCCAAATGGGATTGCAATGCATATTATGCTTTGCAAGTTCTTTTTTAACTCCTTCACTATAACACACAACTTCCTGTGAGTTACTGTTCTGTGCAGCATCTGAAACCGAAGTAGGGCCGTGACAGAATGTTTTCTAACCACGTCCCTACAGGGGGACGCTCAGGTTGTTTCTAGTATTTTGCGATGATTTAGAATGCTGGTTGGACAGCCTCGTAGCTAAGGGGCATGTCCTTGTTAGCAAGAGCCCTTTAACTGCGGGCAGAGCAACAGGGAGCCCAGAAGGACCTCAGCTTCCAAGAGATCAGCTCCTATGGCCTCCTCCTGGGTGAGCCCCTCCAGGCGCCCCCCCCCCCGAGTCTCGGCTTCCCTGAGCGTGAAACAGAGGTGCTCATACGCTTCCCACCACTGGCTGGAGGGTGGGCCTGAAGGAGACCATGGCTCATCTCGGAATCTCTTTCCAGATCTCCCTGGAGAAAGGTAACTGCCGGGCCCAGCCACCAGCCAGCAGTCCTCGAGGCTGAAGGACAGAAGAGGAGAAAGGCACGTCAAATGAGACCTGGGACCCAGAGAGGAAAGACAGCAGGGCCAGGTGGGGAAGGGACAGCAGTAGAGGCCAGAGGGGGCTGGTGATGGCTTTCTAGGTCACAGCTTTTCACAGCAGGAGAGGACACGGATGGCAAGGTCTCTGGTGGCCCTGAGCCAGGGACTGTGTGATGTTCCCTCCACCCCAGGACTCGGGGGTGGGGGGCCCAGTCACTTGGGCTTCCCCAATTCCTTCTGCAACCCCGCTGAGTGCTGGTGTTCCCATATCAATCCCAGCGTTGGGTCCCCTATCAGCGAAATAGTTGGGACCAGATTTGAGCTTTATTCTGTGGTAAATGGGATGGTTAGGGGGCGCCTGGGTGGCTCAGTCAGTTAAGTGTCTGCCTTCAGCTCAGGTCATGATCTCGGGGTCCTGGGATCGAGCCCCACATCTGGCTCCCTGCTCCGTGGGGAGCCTGCTTCTCCCTCCCCCTCTGCCGCTCCCCCTGCTTGTGCACTCTCTCTCTCTCAAAGAAACAAATAAAATCTTTAAAATATTTTAAAAATAAATAAATGAGATGGTTAGGAACAAATAAATGGCAGACAATCAAATCTGTCTTTCGGAAGAGGAAAATCGTTCTGAATTGTTCTAAGGTGGATCCAGTCGTCCTGCGCTTTCTGGTCAACAGAAATAACATTAACTATTTTTTTTCCCTCAAAAATGAGTGACCGTTGTTCTGCCCTCCCTGTCCCACCGGGCCTGGACAGCCTGGGGACGAGGACCACACTCGGGTCGCTTCTCTACCACCAGTGGGCCACCTGGCACAGAGGTGGTGGCCGGGAAGGAGAGCAAGGGGATGAATGAACGAGGGAATGTTGCCGGCAGGATTTGGAGAGGCGTCCGTCAGCTGCACTGAGTCAGACACTAGGACATGCTGCAGGGGCGATGTTGCCCCGGTCTGGTCATCAGAGATTCGGGGTATTCAGGGGAGCTGACTCGGTTCCCTCCTCTGCCGCCGAGGTATTGTTGGCCTCGGACAAGTTACCCATCCTCTCTGCTGTCCAGCTTCCCTGTGGGTAAAATGGGTTAACAAGGGGTGGCTAGACTCATGGAAATGACCGCGTGGCATTTTACAGTATATAATTATATCTACAAAGGGAAATCCCCAGGCGGGGCCCCCGGCAGCGGGGGGCTACTGATTGTTAGGGAATCCACGCATTTTAAGGGTGCGCAGGATCTGTCATAATCGGGTATGGCAGGACACGCGGGCAGAGACATGGCTGTCAAGACCAAAGAAATTTTAACTCACAGACCCCCAGAAATGCGCCATGTGCCATGCCACGCAGGGCCCCACGAAGAAACCCAGGGTCGGCCAGGGGGCAGGGGGGATGGGAGGGGATGCAGGAGGCTTTACCAAGGTTTCCATGGGAAGGAACATGAGGCAGGGTGAGCAGGCTCAGGACGGGTCAGTTGGAATGATTTCAGGGGCTCCAGGGCACGGGGGCTAGCCCCAGTTGTCTGGTGGGTGCCTGGCCCGGGATGATTAGGAGAGTGGGGGATCCTGACCCAGAGCGTGAGAGCTGGACAGAGGAGGGAAGGGGGGTGTTGCTCTGGGCTCTGGATTGGCCGATCTGAAGTTAGAAAGAGCTCTCATGAGTGTGTTGTCTGCTATCTGCAGGAATTGACCAGCCTTGGGAGGCGCATTCCCTCCTGGGTCAGCCAGGCCCCAGCGGTGAAAGCATCAGAACAGAGAAAATAAGAGAAACAATCATACACCGTGAGGCCCAGTGCGCAACAGGGCTCTGGAGTCAACCGAGTTTAAACTCCAGCCCCACCTCTCACTAGCTCTGGGACTTTCAGCCAGTTAGCTAGTGCCCAACGGGGACTGCCGTAGCCACCTCTAGTGGTGTATTAAGTGTGGCCAGCCAGGCATCTGCCTCGGGCACCGATCCATGAGGGCACGAGAACATCCCTGGCCTCCATCAGCCACCCAGCGCTAGTTAGCGCCGATCTCTGCACAGAAGCCCTTCCAGAGCCGGCAGAGTGGGAATGTAAGCCCTGTCCTGCTAAAGTCATGCTGCCTGGGGTGGAAATAAGCCCATGCTTTTCCTCGGGAATGACCCCCCTCCGCTATGTATTTCTGTACCAGGCTTTGCAGGCTGCATCGGCTTGCTGCGGCCAATAAGAGGGAGTGTGGGGTTGCAAATCCCAGCAAGCTGAGATTGGAGGCAGAAAGAGGCATTATGCAAGGCTGCTTGCACCAAACGAGGGCTTTATTTTATTATCTACATTTTAGACTCTTTCATATGCCTCCCGAGGTGCTGTCTGGTTTGGAAAATCACCTATAATAATG
The DNA here is from genome assembly GCF_964656455.1 of Halichoerus grypus. NCBI lineage: Eukaryota > Metazoa > Chordata > Mammalia > Carnivora > Phocidae > Halichoerus > Halichoerus grypus. The sequence goes on from NC_135714.1 coordinate 5,881,629, forward strand.
CACATAATAAATCTCTTATTTTGAACATAGAGAGGCATGCAGTTTTTATTAATGAAAAAGAAATTTCTCTCTGCCCTCCACCAAATAAACGTTGAGCCAATATTTAAGGAGTATCTGTCAAAGGCATGCAGGTTGGTCAACTGGCCAGTCTCAGCTCAGTCCTCCTGCTCACAGAATCTCTGTGGATGGAATGGGCAGACATCTGCTCCGTCCCCATCACCACTTGGGGCTTGGCCATGTCCAACCCTGGGCAGATCTACCTACTCACCCTCTCCCTAGAGAAAGGCACACAGGCATAGACCCTCCGCACCTCCTTTGTCCATATCCTGAATGCCATTTCCCCATCCTGCCATTCCTGGCAGGGGGGCCTCAGCCTCCCATCTCCCTCCCTTCTTCATCAGACTTTCTGCAAGTTACCACCCTAGGACAGGGAGATGGAGGAACCCTGGGTTGTCCATCACTGGGGGAAGAATTCCACAGAGTAACACAGTGGGTCTCAACACATAGGGCTGGTGGGGGGAGCGGGGCAGGAGAGAGAGAGAAGGAGAGAAAATGAGAGAGAGAAACAAGGGGGAGGGAAGGGGAGAAGGAAGGAGGGAGAGAGGGAAGGAAAGAGAAAGAAAATGGGATGCATGACCCGATACTTCTTCCAAATAATTATAAATACATCCAACAAACAACAACACATAATTTGTCAGAACATCCAAATAAGAAGACACACACACACGTACACACACAAGGAGGGCAGGCGGGGCGTGAGGCTAAAAGGGAACGCGTCAATAAAAAGACAGGCTTTCCCCAGCCAGATGGAGTGAGGTGTCAGGAGATAAGGATGCAATCACTTCAACATCTGCACCTGAGGGCCAGGAAGAAAGAAAGAATAAGGGAACACTACACGCGTGCGCACGCGCACACGCACACGCACACAGAGCAAATCCTGCTCTGAACTGGCCTTTTTCCAGCCCACATCCCCCACATCTGGCTTTGGCCATGCCGCTCCCTCTGCCAGGAATGCGGGTCTTCACCCCTTCAAACTCTCCCCTTCAGCTCATCCTTCAGATCTCTGCTCCCACGGCCCGCCCCCACCTGGAACAGATGTCCTCACCCCGCCTGGAGCTCCTCACACACACGGTCATGTCCACGTCTGTCCTGAGTGCACGGAGTCGGGACTCACTTTCCGCTGTCACCTGACGCCCGGTGGACTCCCCTCTGCCCGCCTAACCACGAAGCCGCAGGCCCTGCGGGACGGTTCAGTTGGCAAATCCAAAGGCCCCTCTCAGCTTCTGTGGCTCTGGCCCTCTGGATCTTGCTCCAAGCTCTTTCCCACTCCCCTGGCCAAAGACCCTCTCTCCTGCTGCCAAATGTAGGCTCGACTCCACTGGGCCACTCCAGTCTCCACAGCATGGCTTCCCTCTCCCCTGGCCCACTGGCCATATGGACACCACAGGGCCCTTCAACTTGATCTACCCCCAAATAATTCACCTGCGCCCTCCCCCAAGCCCACCGCCCTGCCCCCCCCACTGCCATTGATGAAATTAGAAACCCAGGTATCACCCGTGACCCCCTTCTACCAGCCACCACGCTGTCACCCTCCTCCCCTAGGGTTGTCTTCACTGTTCTTGTCTCAAACCCCACGTGATGGTGTCTACCTGTGCGGAGGGATGCCAGGATGAGTGATGAGAGGCTCAGGCTCAGGGAGCTCACGTGTCTTGCCGGGGTCCATCTGGGCGCAGACGGGTTCAGGTACCATGCAACAGGACTGAGAGCACCATGGCTGTCAGGACAGTTGGCTAGGAAAGTGTTCACCTTGTCTGCTCACAGGTCTGTGCCCCACGTACCAGGCAGCATTCCTGCAAAAAAGAGATGCTCTCAAACTGTATAAGTAAGAAGACTCCAATACAGAGATTATGTAAAGATGTGGGTGAGACTTGGGTAACCCACAAGGGACAGTGCCGAAGCTGGGAGGGGGCCACGGTGCCTTGTAGGCTTGGGGGTGCCACTGGAGCATGGGGGGGTGGGGGGTCCCACGGGGGGAAGCCCACAGCAACCACAGTTTAATACATGTTTTATCATCATGTGGGTATGGTGGGACCAGCAGCTTGGGAGAGAACTACCATTGAAAGGATGGTTTGTTTTACTCACAGATCCCAAAAGAAGGGGACATGCCACACCATGGCCGTCACTTGGGGAAGCACCAGGGTGGGTCCGGAGGCAGAGGGAGCAGGGAAACTGGGTAAGTACCTTGATTGTAGTTTCCATGGGAAGGAATGGGTGAGGCAGGGTGAGCAGGCTGGGGATGGGGCTCTCTTGAATCATTTCAGCAGGCTCAGGGGCAGAGGGGCTGTCCCCAGTCGTCTGGTGCCTGGTGACAGTTACAGCTGGGGAAGGGCTCAGAGTGTGTGAAACCCATAAAACAGAAGGTTGGAGGGTGTGGGCTCTGGACTGGCAAGTTTGAACTTGTAAAACGTGCTTGTGAGTCAGTTGTCTACTATCTGTGGGAACTAGCTAGCCCTGGGAAGACCCCAGAGGTCAAGACATCAGAAGAGAGAAAATAAAAGACACAATAAATAAGCCCACATCCAGAAGGAGCCAGAACGATGCCCACCCCTCACTCTCCTGCCCTGACATTTCCCGCTGATGTCACCCATCGGCAACACCCAGCAGGGAGGCAGAGGGCAAGGGTCTGGGTGATAGAGTCAGTCTCCTCCTCTCCACAAGAGGAGGGGAGTGGCTCTGGGGGGAGGCAGATGATACTCAGCAGCCACTAAACTAAGCTTGTGTGCAGGTAAGGCTCCTTTTCCCATTTTCAAGTCTCCCCAGTAATGCTTATTGAGTGCATGATGGAATCCTCTGGAAGAGCCAGAGAGGGTGAGCTGGAGGAAACACCTCCTGAACTGGATTTTGAGGGATCAATAGACATTTTTCAGGGAGTGCTAGACAAATGGAAGAGCCTATGCAAACCACGAGATTAACACAATATGTTTGGCAAGCTGCAAGCTTTGCAGTATTGCTGGATTGTGAAATTTCCGGGGAGGAGGGTGGGCTGGCGCGCACTGGATGCTCAGGGAAGGTCTCCCTCTGCTTTTAGTCATTTCATTCTCCTCCCCGGGCCTGTCCGCAAAGCAGTGCATTCAGGGGTAGAAAGTTCTTCCAACGGGGGCTGCTACAGAGTCAATGCTCAGAAAGTGTTGGACGATACCATGACTGTTTTCATGAGGAGGGGTAATTAAGCACCTCGTCTACTTCCCAGGGCTCCGGGGAGGCTCAGATAGGACAATGCATTAGAAAGTTTTCTGCAAATCAAAGGACCCACACAACCCATCTCATGGGCACAAAGTCTGGTGTCTGCACAGGGGAGCTGGCCAAGCAATAGCTGACCTGTTTCTCACTAGCCTCATCGATCAAATTATCCAAGGGGACGAGGGAGAATGCCAGCGACCGTTTCCCATCTGTGATCAGCCTTGACTCCAAGCCCATACTCCACACCCAGTTTTCTGGAAAAGGGAGAAATAGCCCTCAGGGGCCAAAGAATACAATACCCTTGGATGCCCCTGGCTGTGTGAGACTCTCTGAAAGGGCTTTATCGCTGCCTACAGCCCCTGCCAAAGCCAGACCAAAGTCCTTCCCAGGAAATTCTGGGCTCTGCCTGTGAACAGCCCGTCTGGTGGAATTAATTTTAGCCTATATGATGCTAAAGCCGTGCAAACAGAGACATATAAAACAGCACTCCTAAGCCTTTGCATGGCAATAAATAGTAAACCACACTTAATTTATGCACGGTGCAAGTCGGCCCCTCTGCAGGAAAGCATAAAAGCCACCCTGAGCAGGAGCCGCAACGTTAAAAGGCTCCTGGTGCCTCTGGGCCTCTCAAGGGAGCTCGTGCCCTCTTCCCAGGCTCATTCTGTCTTTCTGCTTGGATTGTGGATTTCCAGCCTTGAGCTCCAGCCTTTATCAGGAGGGACGGGGGCAGCCAAGGTGTAGGTGATCTGGAGGGGCTGTCAATCACAGGCAAACTGGCTCCTTGGCTCCACACAAGCCTGCAGGGAAGAATGTTCGGTCCTGGAATCACTGGGCTGTAGCCTGTGACGTGGAAAGAGGCTTTGAGATCATGCAGCCCCGTCCGAGGTTCAGAGGTCTTGAACGTCTCAGCCAAGGGCACACAAGTTAATGGAAGGGCCAGACTCAGCATCAGGGTGGAGGAGACCAGCTCCAGGATTTGGAGTCAGAGAGCGCTGGGTTAGGGTTAGAACCCAGACTCTGCCAAATCCCCGCCTTCTGACCCCGAGCAAGTTGTTCAACTCCGTGCTTTGGTTTCCTCGTTTGTAAAATCAATGGCAGTTGCCCGGGATTGGGGGAATTCTGGGAGGGTGACGCAGCTGGTGCATGGTCAGTGTGACCCCAGCGCCCGGCTCACCGTAAACGCCCAGGACGTGGTGGCTATGTCTCTATGACATCGGGGTAGATGCAGATCTTCGTCTGGCTTCCCCCAGGCAGAAACAAAGACCTAGACAGGTGATCCGGGACGCGGGAATGAGGGAGCGGGGAGCTGAGACAGGAAGGGGGAAGAACCCACAGGAGGGTCTGCTGTTGTGGGTGCTGCTGGGGGCAGCAGGGGCCCACGTCTGCCCTGGACTTCACAGAAGATGCTATCAATCTTCATCAAATGATATTAAAGAGGCCTAAATGAATGAAGAGACATCACGTATAAACTTATGGGAAAACTCGGTGTGGCCTTAGAATCAATCAGGGTTTGATCAGGAAACCAGAAACCACTCCAGGTACTTTGAGCTGAAGGGTGTGATACGGGAAGTCAAGGCTCCCACTAGCTTTGGAAAGCTGAGGGAGCAAGGCCCAGGAGGGACAGTCTTAGGAATTCTAGGGTTCAGAGATCACAAGGAAGATACTTGAGGCCGTGATGTGAGTAAAATGCTTGGGAAGGCGCTCGAAGCTACGGTCAAAACCCCGCATCTGAGCTCCCTAATGCCCACAGAGGCCTCCTGAGAATAAGTACTGCTTCTCGTGCCCCCTCCCAGCCTCATGCCGGTGCCCCTCACAGGTGGACTCCAGCTGGATCTGAGGGCAATGGCATCTGAGGAATGCAGCTTCCAGGCTTCACGAGACCGCGGTCAGCTGGGTCGCGAGGCTGGCACTGGGAATGAGCACATGGAACCTGGCAACCACCACAGCTATCCACCCTCCCCCACCCCGATCTACCTACACATGCCATGAGAAGCCTATCAAATCCTCAAGAATGATAAGATTCATAAAGAAGAATAGAGATCCCAGGATAACCAGCATAATGTAAAAGAAAAAGGAGGAAGAGGAAAAGGGGCAGGAGGAAGGGTGTATTTGGGGTCTCCAGGACCACCCCAGGCTCAATGGTTCAGTGGTGTGACTCAGAACTCCACCTAGAGTCATCCTCACAGCTAAAATGCATTATAGAGAAAGGATACAAAGCAAAATCAGCAAAGGGAAAAGGCACTTGGGGCAAAGTCCAGAGGACACCGGGCACCGACTTCCAGAGTCCTCTCCCTGTGGACGCGCTTCCTACCCCAGCAACACGGGAAGTGTTGTCCGCCATGGAAGACGACTGAGACTCATCATCCAAGGCTTTTAGTGGAGGCTGGCACAGAGACGTCCTCTGCCTGGCGTGTATCAAGATTCCTGATTTCCAGAGGGAGAGCAGGTGGTCCGCGTGAACCGTATTGGTTGTGCGAACAGTTTTGGCACAGTGAGCCACTCTTACCAGCCCTGGGAATGGTGCCGACCCTCCTGAAATCCAAGTTCCCTGACATCAGCCCAGGGCCAACCCTGAGCACAAACCTTTCAGGGCAGAGCTGTCCCCGGCCGGCTATGTTAACTCTTCTCTGCACAAAGGGGAACTGACTCCACCAGATATCAAAACTTATTATAACACTATGAATGAAAACAGTGGGGCGTTGACCCAGGAACAGGAACTATGTTAACAAAGAGAATAGAGACAAGGCCAGAAATAGATACCTCCACCCCCATATACAAGAACAAACCTAGCAATACTAGTCGTTGGATAAAGAAGGTATCACTCAAGAAGTGATTTTGTTACAATCAGGCAGCCATGCAAAAATAAATTAATTAAATCTCTTGCACATGATGTGATGAGCACTGGGTGTTATATGCAACTGATAAATCATTGAACACTACATCTGAAACTAATTATGTACTTATGTTGGTTAATTGAATTTAAATTTTAAAAAAGGAAAAAAATTAAATCTCTTTCTCATTCCATTCATGAAAATATATTCCTCCTCAATAGAAGCCTGCATTATGAAAAATAAAAGAAATATTTTTAAAATTTTTTATTGTTATGTTAATCACCATACATTACATCATTAGTTTTTGATGTAGTGTTCCATGATTCATTGTTTGTGTATAACACCCAGTGCTCCATGCAGAGCATGCCCTCTTTAATACCCATCACCAGGCTAACCCATCCTCCCAACCCCTCCCCTCTAGAACCCTCAGTTTGTTTTTCAGAGTCCATCGTCTCTCATGGTTCGTCTCCCCCTCCAATTCCCCCCCTTCATTCTTCCCCTCCTGCTATCTTCTTCTAAAAGAAATATTTTTAAAGAAAGTATCATAAATTTACTGTAGGTGAGGATATCTTTTTTTTCAAGTAGGCTCTGTGCCCAACCCACAACCCTGGGATCAAGACCTGAGCTGAAATCAAGAGTCGGACGCTTAACTGACTGAGCCAACCAGGCTCCCCTAGTGTAGGTGAGGATATCTTAAAACACCAAGAAAGCCATAGGAGAAAAACTTCATAATTGGGTTTGGCAATGCTTTCTTGTCTGTGACACCTAACGGACAACAGGTAGCTGGACTTCGTTAGAATTAAAAACTTCCATGCATCAAAGACACTAGGAACAGAATGAAAGGGACACCCAGGGGATGGGAGAAAATATTTGCAAGTCACATGTCTGATAAGGAAGTGATACCCAGAACATATAAAGGGCTCCTACAGCTCAACAATGACAACCAACAAAACCCAAGTAAAAATAGGCAAAGGATCTGAATAGACGTTTCCCCAAAGAAGACATACAAATGGCCAATAAGCCCACAAGAAGACGCTCAGCACCGCTCATCATCAGGGGAGTGCATAGCAGACCCGCAATGAGATAAACCACTCTATACCCGTCAGGATGCCTGTTATCCAAACAAAACAAATAAACGGGACATGCGAAGTGTAGGCAAGAGCGCGGAGAAGTTAGAAACGCCGTGCCTTACCGGTGCCGACATGATTTTTTATTTCAAAATCGATTTTATTGCAGCCAAAACAGTGGAATTAACTGTACACAATAAACTATTATATATATATATATGCACATTTTAAGTTATAGGGAATAAAGTTTATTTTGGCAGATAGTGTTAAACAAAATTAAAGTTGCATACATTAGTAACATAACTCAACATCCTTAATTTGGTATAAGTGTGACACATTTTCCTGTTTTCCTGTGTTCTGCTAAATCACAGCTGTGGTGGAAAACTGCATAGCACTTGCTCAGAAGAATTAAAACTATGATCCAGGAATTCCACTTCTGGGTGTACACCCAAGAGAAGTAAAGGCAGGGACTTGAACAGATATTTGTACACCTGGATTTATAGCAACATTATTCACAATAACTAAAGAGGAGTGACTCGCCTGTCCCTCGACAGATGAGTGCATAAGCAAAATGTGAAGGGCAGACCCAGATGCACATCCTGATCCATATACAGCTGTCACACGGCCCTGTGGACCCTGCTGAAGGGCTCCCTGTGTATTTTTGGTGCAAATCATGTTTGTGTCCGTTGTGTGTATTTGCAACCATCTTCTCTAAACTGTGTGCATTTCCAGTTTTCTAACTATTGCCGAATGGCTCTCAAGTGGCTGCGTCAGCTACTGTCCCCACATTGTGTGGAAGTTCCCGCCTGTCACATTGTTGGTACCATCGGACTCTAGTACTATTTGCTTGTCCAGAAACAGTGATATGATACCATCGTTGTTTGTGCATTTTGACGAGTCCTGGAGAGAAGTAGCATCTTCTTATATGTTTATAGGCCATCTGGATTTTCTGTTTTGAGAACTGCTCTCCCGTATATTTGTCCATGGATTTTTGTATTACATTAATATATGGATATACATAGATAGAAATCTAATGGAAGATTTTTCAGGCTTAAAAAGGAAGGAGATTCTCACTCTTGTTACAACATGGAGGAACCTTGAGGACATTATGCTCTGCGACAAAAAACATGAGGCCAGTCACAAAAGGACAAATACTGTATGATTCCACTTATACAGTGTGCCTAGGGAAGTCAAAATCATAGAGACAGGAAGTAGAACTGTGGGTTCCAGGGCTGGGAAGGGAGGGTGGGGTCTGTGTTCACAGAGGACAGGGCCGCCATGGGAGATGAGCAGGTCCTGGAGGGGAAGGGGGCTGAAGGCTGCTCAACAGAGGGAATGTGCTTAGTGTCGCAGAACTGGAGACTCAAAATGGTAAATTTCACTTTGTGCAGACTTGGCCACAATAAAATACACACAAATCACAAACACATAAATAAAAACAACTACATAGAAATTTAATGCTTATATGACGAAAAGCACCATGAAAAGTTAGAAAACAAAACCCAGCCTGAGAGAAGATAATGCAACTTTCAGACCAGACAACAAGTGAAAATGTGTTTATACCAGTAAGAAAAAGATGGACAATGTAGTAGAAAATCTGTGGTCAAAATATACGGGATAGCAATTCATGAAACAGAAAATCCAGATGGCCTATAAACATATAAGAAGATGCTACTTCTCTCCAGGACTCGTCAAAACGCACAAACAAAGATGGTATCGTATCACTGCTTCTAGACAAGCAAAGCGTACTGGAGTCCGATGGTACCAACAATATGAGGGGTGGGAACTTCCACACAACGTGGGGAGAGTAACTGATGCGGCCACTTTAGAGCCATTTGGCAATAGTTAGTAAAACTGGAAATGCACACAATTTAGAGAAGATGGTTGCAAATACACAGAACTGACACATGTAGAATTCGCACCAAAAATACACAGGGAGCCCTTCAGCAGGGTCCACGGGGGCGGCTGATGGCTGGGTTGTAGCCAATCTCGGATCCCACAGGAAACCTAAAGCCACCAAAAAGAAAATCAAGAAGTCCCTCTGCCTCCAGCTGGATGGTTCTTTAGGTGGGAGGAGATGGGACTATATGTTTACGTCTAGGTTCGACTATGCTTTAGTGATGGATTTTTAACAGCTTGTTGTATTATTAAGTACGATTAAAAGAGAGCGAGAGAAAGAAGACACAACCCAACAAGTGGACCACACAGAAGCCAGTAATGAGAGATTGTCATGAATCAGTGAATAGTTTTGTGCACGAGTAAAGAAAGGGGGGGGGGGCAAATGCTCATCCGCTGTGACCTCGCAGTTAGTCGTCGGTCCACATGCTAGAGAAACCTTTGCACAAGAAGACACAAATTAAGATAATTCACTGCCATGTCATTTACAATGTCCAAGAACGGCAAGCAACACATGTCCCCCTCGACAGGAAAATGGAAAGGTCAGGAGTAGCATATTTACACCACTGAACACTATAGAGCAGCTAAAATCAAACAGAATCTGTTTGGATCAACAAGGGTAGAGCTCAAGAACAAGGCTGAGCAGGAAAAGAACCACACCACACAACAGTACATACAGCATGAAACCATTTCCATAAAACCCGAAGCCCACAAAAGAACACTCACTATTACATAGGAATTCATGCAGACACGTTAACAATGTAAAAACTTGGGTGGGAAAGTTCCCCTCACATCAGAAAACGGCTCTCTACTGGGCAGTGCAGGGCGAACGGGCCTGGAGAAGCGGTAGGATAGGAACCCAACTGTATCTGGAGTGTTTCATTTTTTTCAGAAATAAAATCTGCGCAAATAAGACAAGATGTTAACATTTAAAATTCCACTGTGTGCATGGGTGTTTGTTATCAGTACTTTTACTATGTCTAAAAAAATTTCAATTAAGGATGACAGACCTAAATGTGAGATAGGAATCCATCAAAATCCTAGAGGAGAACACAGGCAGCAACCTCTGTGACCTTGGCCGCAGCAACTTCTTGCTGAACACGTCTCCAAAGGCAAGGGAAACAAAAGCAAAAATGAACTCTTGGGACTTCATCAAGACAAAAACTTTTGCACAGCAAAGGAAACAGTCAACAGAACTAAAAGGTAGCCTCCAGAATGGGAGAAGATATCTGCAAATGTCTTATCAGATAAAGGGCTAGTTAGTATCCAAAATCTATAAAGAACTTATCAAACTCAACACCCAAAAAACAAATAATCCAGTCAAGAAATGGAAAGAAGATATGAATAGATATTTCTCCAAAGAAGACCTATAAATGGCCAACATACACATGAAGAAATGCTCCATATCACTGGGCATCAGGGAAATACAAATCAAAACCACAATGAGATCCCACCTCACACCAGTCAGAATGGCTAAAATTAACAAGTCAGGAAACAACAGATGTTGGTGAAGATGCGGAGAAAGGGGAACCCTCCTACACTGTTGGTGGGAATGCAAGCTGGTGCAGCCACTCTGGAAAACAGTATGGAGGTTCCTCAAAAAGTTAAAACTAGAGTTATCCTATGACCCAGCAATTGCACTACTAGGTATTTATCCAAAGGATACAAACATAGTGATTCAAAGGGGCACCTGCACCCCAATATTTATAGCAGCAATGTCCACAATAGCCAAACTATGGAAAAAGCCCAGATGTCCATTGACAGATGAATGGATAAAGAAGATGTGGTGTGTAGGGGCGCCTGGGTGGCTCAGGTGGTTAAGCGACTGCCTTCGGCTCAGGTCATGATCCTGGAGTCCCGGGATCGAGTCCCGCATCGGGCTCCCTGCTCGGCAGGGAGTCTGCTTCTCCCTCTGACCCTCCTCCCTCTCATGCTCTCTGTCTCTCATTCTCTCTCTCTCAAATAAATAAATAAAATCTTTAAAAAAAAAAAAGAAGGTGTGGTGTGTATATACAATGGAATATTATGCAGCCATCAAAAGGAATGAAATCTTGCCATTAGCAATGACATGGATGGAACTAGAGGGTATTATGCTGAGTGAAATAAGTCAGTCAGAGAAAGACAAATACCATATGATTTCACTCATATGTGGAATTTAAGAAACAAAACAGATGAACATGGGAGAAGGGAAGGAAAAATAAAATAAGATGAAAACAGAGAGGGAGGTAAACCATAAGAGACTCTTAGCTATAGGAAACAAATTGAGCATTGCTGGAGGGGAGGTAGTTGGGGAATTGTAATTGGGTGATGGGCATTAAGAAGGGCACTTGATGCAATGAGCACTGGATGTTCTATGCTACTGATGAATCACTGAATTCTACCCCTGAAACTAATAATACACTATATGTTAACTAACTTGAATTTAAATAAAATCTTAAAGAACAAAAAAAAAAAAAAAGGGGGAGGACTCATCCTCAGTGCTGCCCCCACACCAGGGCCTACAGCCCGCACAGGTCACGGGCACCTTGGTCCTGGCAAGAAGCCCAGCGCCCACTGAAGAAAACCAAGGAAGGACAGAATCTTGGGCCTTCTATTCATCTCAGGCTGCTGGAACAGATCCCCAGACTGGGGGCTTAAACAACAGGCATTTACTTCTCACAGCACCAGAGGCCAGACATCCCAGCTCAAGGGGCCATCCTGTCGGGTTCTGATAGGGACTCTCCTCCCCCATGTATCCTGACAAGGGGCAAGGAGAAGCTAGCTCACTGGTGTCTCTGGTATAAGGGCACTAACTGCATCGTGGGGGCCCCACCCTCATCACCTCCCAAAGGCACCGCCTCCTGATCCCATTGCACTGAGAATTAGGAGTCACCATATGAACTGGGGGGACTCCAACACCAGATCATAGCAGGCCTGTTGACTTCCCTTCTCTAAGAAGCCCTGCATCCTCCTCTGTCATCGGGGGACAATGTATGCGGCCACCTTGCAGGATGGTAGGGAGGATGGGACCGGCTGAGTTCTGCACTCCTGGCACATCGCAATAGCTCAGGAAATGCTGGTACCTTCTGCTTGTTAGCATTACACTCTTGCCCAGACGCTTACCAACCGTGAAGAGGAAGCATGATAAATGCTTTCTTTACCCTTGACCAAGCTCTGGGACTCCTGAAAAATAAGAAAATGATCAACAGGGACAAGCAGTGACTAATACTTGTCATGCCACAGATTTAAAAACTGAGGCTCAGAGAGTGACTTGCCAAAAGTCACGCAGCATAAGACTGAGAGCAATTGGAGTAAGTCTTCTGGGCCATCCCCTGCCCTGGCTCTGGGATGGATGCTGAATCTTATAGCTATGCAGATTTTTCTTCCAAACAAGCTCTGCTAAAAACCCCACCCAGGTCAGGTAACAAGCTCGTAGCCAAAGGCCCTGAGCTGAGATGTGCGTCCCTGACTCATGCAGAAGAGCCTCCCTGAGTCACTGAAGCTTGGCCCAAGGTTGAGACTGGGAGGGTGGCATTCCAAACTTTCCCTAGTCCGGAGGTGCCCAGAAGTGACAGCTCAGGTTACAACTGGATCCGGTGGTCCTGATGCCTCTGTCCTTGTGCATACTTTTGCATATGTTTAAACAGGCCAAACCTTATGCTAATTTTGAAGGAAAGGAAGTGGCCATGTCTGTGCTTTTCACATAAAGGCTTTCACAGCAGCCTTGTAAAGGGCGTATCATGAATCCCTGTTCTTCAGGCGCAAAGACTAGCTTCAGAGCGGGAAGGTCACCTGCCCACGTTCACGCAGCTAATGCGGGGCAGATCTGGCACTGAGGCTCAGTATCTCAGCCCCCAGGGCTGCTGCTTTGTCCACTCCTCTCCCAGTGATGGTCCGAGTCCTCCAAGAAGCAGATGCCAAGACAGGGTTAACTATGCAAATCCGCGGGAAGGAGGATTGGTGTGCGTGCACGGATAGACAGGCCAGGCAGTCTCGGAAGAGTGCTGCAAGGCCACTGGGGGGTCTTCAAGCCAAAGTCAGCTGTGGGGCAAGTTCAATGTCCCCCAGACATGCTGGTGAACTTCAGAACAGGAGCAGACACTGGCCCACAAATCTCCCTGCAGCTGGAGGTCTTCCAGCTGCACCCTCATGGTCACAGGGAGTCCGACCACCTTGAGAATTAGCTCAACGTTTTGAAGAGCTATCCCGTGATTCATCTCAGGGCCCTTAAGACGATCATGCCCTTTCCCCCCAGAACCTCCCTTTCTAACAAATTGTCCTAAGGGAATAGGGCCAAGTCCAGGGAAGTCTTTATGAATGCCATTGTTGAGAGCAGCATCAGTTAGAAAAGTAAATACACAGGCAAACCTACACACACACACACATATACGCACACATACACACAAACACACATAAAGCTGTACACATACACACATATAACATACACACATAACATACATATACACTAAACACACATATCCACACACTGCACACACATATACATATCATGAATTACACATATACATGCCTAAAATACGTACACTGATATAACATGCACACAAATACATAACACACATGTGCATGCAACACGCATATGTAGAAATGCCTTCTCTGGTGAGATGATAAGATGATGATGGTCAACCTGCAAAGGCACATGGATGCCCCACCCGAAATGTTCAAATGTTGAGACTGACGATGTGACACACACGCTAAAAGGGTGTAACAGGATTTATTACTTATATAATTGATGTCTCTAGGGAGATCTGTTGCAAAACGGCTTGAGAGGTCAAGGAAAGGAGCCTGGCTCCAGGTCTTTATTGTGGTTAGGGGTGGGACTGGAGGAGGGTCTGCACACACATGGGCAGGGACTTGAAGAGTTTGAGTCTCCCGTCACTGCCAAAGAAAAGAGCACCCAGGTTTTCTTATCAGCTTGCCCAGATAAGGGGGACAGAGAGAGGTGAGGCTTCAAAGCTGTCAGCAAACATCAAAAACATGGAGCCTGACTCTTCATTACAGGGAGAATCTGACCTACCTTATCTGCTTTTCTCAAATGGGTGTGTTAAGATTAAAAGCTACTCTTCATGGAGCTTCATTCTCTTTCACATGTAAAGGCTGGATGGGGTACAAAGCAGGGATTCCCCTGCAGCTGGCTGGGTAAATGTCTGCACTAGAGGTAAAGTACCCCCTCCCCCAGGCTGCAGCAAGCCTGGTTATGGTGGCAGAGTCAAGCTCACCTCCCCCACCAGCAACAAAACTGTGATCTGACTCCTGAGTCAATTTTCAAACTTAAGCTCCTTGAATCCCAAATGAATAAGCTCTCGTATACAACATGATATGCAAAATGAATCATAAGCTTAAAAAAAACAAGTACTGGAATACTAGCAGTGATTGCCTTTCTACCATAATTTTCTTGCATTTCTTGCATTTCTTTATTTTCCAAATTTTCTTTTTTTAGTGTATATTACTTTTAAGAATCAAAAAACAGTTTATTTGAGAGAGTAGAGTGCTAGTTGCCTGGGTTCAAGAGGAGGGAAAATGGGAAGATGTTGGTCAAAGGGTACAACTTTCAGCTATAAGATTAAGTTCTGGGGATCTAAAGTACAGCATGGTAATCAGAGCTAATAAGCTGTATTATATACTTGAAAGTTGCTAAGAGACGAGATCTTGAATATTCTCACCACAAAAACAGAAATGGTAATTAGGTGACAAGATAGAGGTGTTGGCTAATACGATGGTGATAAGCATGTTGTAATATGTAAGTGTATCAGATCAACATGTTGTACCCCTTAACCTTACACAATGTTATGTGGCAATTATATCGCAATAAAATTGAAAAAATGGCTTATTTAGAAGTCTTATTCAACATTATTCTTTTTTATTTTATTTTATTATTTATTTATTAAGATTTTATTTATTTATTTGACAGAGAAAGACACAGTGAGAGAGGGAACACAAGCAGCAGGAGTGAGAGAGGGAGAAGCAGGCTTCCCGAGGAGCAGGGAGTCCGATGTGGGGCTCCGTCCCAGGACCCTGGGATCATGACCTGAGCTGAAGGAAGACGCTTAATGACTGAGCCACCCAGGCGCCCCTTTATTTTTTATTATTATTATTTTTTTTAAGATTTTATTTATTTATTTGAGAGGGAGAATGAGATAGAGAGAGCATGAGAGGGGGGAGGGTCAGAGGGAGAAGCAGACTCCCCGCTGAGCAGGGAGCCCGATGCGGGACTCGATCCCGGGACTCCAGGATCATGACCTGAGCTGAAGGCAGTCGCTTAACCAACTGAGCCACCCAGGCACCCTATTTTTTATTTTTAAGTAGACTCCACGCCCAGCGTGAAGCCCAACTTGGGGCTTGAATTCACAACCTGAGATCAAGACTTGAGCAGAGATCAAGGGTCGGATGCTTAACTGACGGAGCTGCCCAGGCACCCCTCAACATTATTCTTGATCTGAGAACTCCCTTATGCCAATGTTTAGAGCATCAAGGAGGAAAAGGAGAGCAGAGTAGGGAGAAGAAGGAAGAATTTGACATTCTCCAACAGAGGTCTGTTAGCTATGAACCCTCAATTGAAAATCCCTACCAATGTGAAGCTTTACAAAGGGGGATTCCTGTGTAAGAAAAGTCTATTCAGAAATTTACTTTTTTTTTTTTTACAAAGTTTATTTTCAATGTATTAAAGTTACAAATCCTTGAAGTTCGGCATTCTGATGCCACCAGCTTTCGTTTTCTTTTTCAACATTCTGGCTTTTCGGGTCTTTTCTGGTTCTATACAAATTTTAGGATTATTTGTTCCAGCTTTGTGAAAAATGTCAGTGGTATTTTGATGGGGATTACATTGAATATGCAGATTGCTCTGGGTAGCATAGACATTTTAACGATATTTATTCTTCCAGTCCATGAGCATGGAATCTTTTTCCATTTCTTTGTGTCTTCCTCAATTTCTTTCATAAGTGTTCTGTAGTTTTTAGAGTACAGATCCTTTACCTCTTTGGTTAAGTTTATTCCTAGGTATCTTATGGTTTTTGGTGCAATTGTAAATGGGATCAATTTTCCTTAATTTCTCTTTCTTCTCTCTCATTGTGAATGTATAAAAATGCAACTGATTTCTGCGCATTGATTTTATATCCTGCCATGTTGCTGAATTGCTGTATGAGTTCTAGCAATTTTGGGGTGGAGTCTTTTGGGTTTTCCACGGAAAGTATCAGGTCATCTGTGAAGAATGAGAGTTTGACTCCTTCTTTGCCAATTTGGATGCCTTTTATTTCTTTTTGTTGTCTGATTTCTGAAGCTAGGAGTTCTAGTACTATGTTGAACAACAGTGGTGAGAGTGGGCATCCTGTGGTGTTTCTGACCTTAGGGGAAAAGCTCTGTTTTTTCCCATTGAGAATGATATTCACTGTGGGCTTTTGGTCTATGGAATGGGAGAAGATATTTGCAAATGACATATGAGATAAAAGGCTAGTATCCAAGATCTATAAAGAACTTAGCAAACTGAACACCCAAAAAACAAAAAATCCAGTCAAGAAATGGGCAGAAGACATGAACAGACATTTCTGCAAATAAGACATACAAATAGCCAACAGGCACATGCAAATAATGCTCCACATCACTGGGCATCAGGGAAATACAAATCAAAACCACAATGAGATCCCACCTCACACCAGTCAGAATGGCTAAACTTAACAAATCAGGAAACAACAAATGTTGGCAAGGATGCGGAGAAAGGGGAACCCTCCTACACTCTTGGTGGGAATGCAAGCTGGTGCAGCCACTCTGGAAAAAAGAATGCAGGTTCCTCAAAAAGTTAAAACTAAAGCTGCCCTATGACCCAGCAATTGCACTACTAGGTATTTACCCAAAGGATACAAATGTAGTGACCCAAAGAGGCACCTGCACCCTAATGGTTATAGCAGCAATGTCCACAATAGCCAAACTGTGGAAAGAGACCAGATGTCCATCAACAGATGAATGGATAAAGAATATGTGATATATATATATATATAATGGAATATTACTCAGCCATCAGAAAGGATGAATACTTACATTTACATCAATGTGGATGGACCTGGAGGGCATTATGCTGAGTGAAATAAGTCAATCAGAGAAAGACAATTATCATATGATTTCACTGATATGTGGAATATAAGAACAGCACAGAGGATCATAGGGGAAGGGAGGGAAAACTGAATGGGAAGTTATTAGAAAGAGAAACCATGAGAGACTCTTAACTCTAGGAAACAAACTGAGGATTGCTGGAGGGGAGGTGGGTGGGGGGATGGGGTAACTGGGTGATAGACATTAAGGAAGGCACGTGATGTGATGAGCACTGGGTGTTATATGCAGCTGATAAATTATTGAACTCTACATCCGAAACGAACGATGTACTATATGTTGGCTAATTGAATTTAAATTTTAAAAATAAACAAATGAATAGGAGCACCTGGGTGGCTCAGTCGTTAAGCGTCTGCCTTCGGCTCAGGTCATGATCTCAGGGTCCTGGGATTGAGTCCCACATCAGGCTCCCTGCTCAGTGGGAAGCCTGCTTCTCCCTCTCTCACTCCCCCTGCTTGTGTTCCTTCTCTCGCTGTGTCTCTCTCTGTCAAATAAATAAATAAAATCTTTAAAAATAAATAAATAAATAAATAAATAAATAAATAAAGTTATAAATCCTGACACCTAATCTTTTCTTAGGCTTTGACATCCTATCAGTGTATTAGTTAGAGAAGGCTAGGCAGCAAATACCTTCAACATGGAGTGGCCTAACACAACAGGAGTATATTTCTTGCTTATGTCGCAGGCCATAGCAGTGCCAGGACAGCCAGAGTAAGAGGTGGGGCTGGGAGTGCCCCATATTCTCTCTCACTCAGAGACCCAAGTTACCAGGGTTTTGCGCCTCCAACTAGTGGCTTGCAAAGTTGCCTTCATTGTCTCCATTCCAGTCTGTAAAAGAATGAAGGCCCACAGGAGGTTTTCAAGGGCCACTACCAGAAACGGCACACATCACTTCTGCTCAAGGCCGTTTGGTGAGAACTCAGTGACTTTGGCCACCTCTTAACTGCAAAGGGCTGGGGAAGGTAATATCCCAAGAGAAACAGATCTTGAAACAACACCACCACTTTCTACCAGAGTTTACAAAGCTTTTTGTATGCCCCACAAACTTAAACAATCACTAATAAGAGATCTAAAAATAATACTTGGTCCCATTGACCAAATTACATAATTAAACATCTTCACAAGTTTGAATTACATTAATAAATTGCTTACACTTGATTCAGTTTTAAGTATTTCAAAGGTCTGGCAAACCTTCCTCATACTGAAGTAATTCTTTTCTTTTTAAAGATTTATTCACTTATTTTAGAGGGGTGAGGAGGAGCAGAGGGGGAGAGAGAGAGAGAATCACCAAGCAGACTTCCCACTGAGTGTGGAGCCCGATTTGGGGCTTGATCCCAGGACCTTGAGATCATGACCTGAGCTGAAATCAAGAGTCAAACGCTTAACTGACTTCATCACCCAGGTGCCCTCGAAGTAATCTTTATAAATCAAATAAAGTAAATTTATAAAAACAATGAACTCATATTATATATAAGACTTATGGGATTTCTACTTAAAATCACAGGTGTAGATCAATTTATTTACCTACACATTTAATTGGAACTACAAGACTGCCACACTAGAACACCAAATTCTCTTAATACCATATTTACACAGAATCCTTAATATGAAAAAAATATAGATATGGTAGATTTTGATTCTCCTAAATAAATTAGCAGAATCCTGCAATTTATTTATTATGTATGGTACTGTTCCCCTGGTCACACTTTGCACTGGACTTACTGGGTAATGCCAGGATTCAAGTGTGGTTATTGACTTAAAAGCAATGAGAGGTAGTTGGAGGGGGTCTTGAGAAGGATCAGCAGCCCCTTGATTGGCAACTACCATGGGAAACCTCACTGGAGTAGCAGCAATAAGAGGTAGACCTCCCTAGATAGGTAAGGAAGGGCTACCTCTACTGGCAAATGAGGCTTGGCAAAATTTAGGGGTTCAAGGTTGTCATTGGAATCTGCCCACATGTCCATATTCCAATTCTTAAGGCCCCACTCTTTCCCAGTCAATACCATAACTTTAACATAAAATAATAAAAATGGCAACATACGCTCATGAATGTTTGTAGCAGCTTTATTTATAATGACCAAAACTGGAAACAGTCCATGTGTCCACTAATGGGAAAACAGGTGAACAAGGTATTCACACAGTGCTACAGTACTCAGCAATAAAAAAATGAACTGCCAATACCCCATAAACATGGGTGATTTCCAAAATTTTATGTGAGTGAAAGAAGCCTTACACAAAAGAATTCATAGTGTAGGATTCTATTTATATGACATTCTAGAATATGCAAATCTAATCTATGATAGAAGAAAACAGGTTGGCTTTGGAGGTGTGGGGTCATAGACTGATTGAGAAGGAGCATGAGGGAATGTTTTGAGGTAATGTTCTATATCTTGATAAGGCTTTGTGTTACACATTTGTCAAAACTCAGTGAGTGGATACTTGAGATTTGTGCATTTTATTGTATGTATATGTTATACCAAAAGAAAGAAAGTAAAAACTAATGTTGAATTTAAGGCACTAGTATGCCTACTACTAGTATATTTATGGAAAGAGTACAGGTATCTGTAATTTACTTTGAAGTGCATCAACAAATTCAGATGGATTTATGGTTGGAGAGGAATGACTACATGGATACATATGCAATAAAGCAATAGTAGTACAATGCTAATGGTGGTGGTGAGAATGGGTTGTTCACTGTAAAATTCTTCCAACTTTTCTGTACGTTTGAAAATTATTATAAAAAACAATTTTAAATTTAAAAATAAATGTAAAAAATGCTCTTACTAGACATGCTCAAAAGAAAGCTATGAACAGCTGACAATAAAACTGGTAAATTAATAGATCTAAATATGTTCTGCAAAATATGGCACAATGAGAAAAAAGAGGAAATAGAGGGTAATGGACATGGATGACAGAAGGAGAAGGGAGAAAACAGAAGAGGAAATATTTATAACAAATATTATATATAAAGTAGAATGAGTATTTTTTATATAATTTCTAAGAATTTCTCAGAATTGATATAAGACACAAACTCTCAAGTTCTGGAAACACGAGATTACAGGTAAGATAATATATTTAAAAGAGAAAGAAGGAAACTTCCCTTTCTAGGCATATTATAATGAAATTGCAGAATACAGAAAGAGAGAGAAAGAGAAAAAAGTGGGGAAGAAGGGAAAGGAGGAGAGATCCTAAATCATCCAGAGAAAAACGACAAGTTATTTATAAAGGAAGGAAGTCTAGACTGACAAGAGGCTTACCAACAGCAACAACAGAAATGACAAAATAATGGAATAATATCTTCAAAGTACTAAGAAAAACAACTCAACCAAGACTCCCATCCTAATTGAAATACTGTTCAAAATGAGGTGATATAATGATATTTTCAACACAAAAAAACTGAGAGAGTTTAGTACAAACACAGTCATTACTGGAAATTTTAAGTAGTAAATTTCAGGAAAAAGGAAAATAATCCCAGAAGACCTATTTGAAATACCAGAAACAATGGTAAATGTATAACAAATCTAAACAATCACTGCTTCTATAAAACAATTACAATAATGTATAATTTGAAGATTAAAAAGAAAATTAAACACAACCATAAACCTAAACATATAATTAAAATACCAAAAAGTATTTTTTAAAAAGTGACATAAGATAGGGATAGGGTGATCAGAGTTAAAGCCTTCTAAGCCCTTTTTATTAAATAATAATACAGGTGGAGATTATTATTAGGGGACCATTATTCTGCCTTACCACAGTCTGTACTCAGGCTTACAAAGATATAGATCCAACCCACATGCAAAACATATTCACCAGATCCAAAGTTTCCCAAAAGTTTCAACCTATTACAGCATCCATTAAATTAAAATCCCAATTTTAAGGTCACTTGATTAGCAATTTTAGTTCCATCTGCCACCTTAATTGCCCCTTGCCATGTGATGTAACATATTCACAGCTTCTAAGAATTAAAACATGGAAATCTCTAGAGGGCCATTATTCTATCTAGCCTGCAGAGAATTTCCAAGAAGTGGCGCAGGAAGGGATAACCCAGGTGGAGTCCAGTGGTCACCATGGGTTGATTAGGCTAAGAGTCCAAGAGGGCTCAAGCAGATAGAGTTCACAGAGAAGAGCACCAAAGAGGAGAGAGCTGTACAAAGAGAGAAACCTGGAGATCAACAATCTTTAATTAAACATTGTGTCTGTACATGCATGTAAGGAAACTATCTGAGGCTATGGAAGAACTACCAGAAAGGATTAAAAGGGAAAATTCCTAGGACTCACACAAGGCCAGGAAAAGCCCCTTCTTCCCACCAGCCAGAGTGGGAAACCTTATAATTCATGGAACACCAGGTACAGTATTTAGAAACTGGCTTTTATACTGGGGAGAAATTCGTCTTAGACTAAATGGTGGTTTGGTCCTGCCTAATAAATCTTAAAAGGTATACTTAACATATTCAAACTGTTTCCAAGTAACTTACCTGTATCCCAAAAGAAAGCTCCAAGATATTTATAGCAATATAAAAATATCCAGCACTCAACAAGGTAAAACCACAATGCCTGGTGTCAAATATAAAATTACCAAACATGTAAAGAAACAACAAAATATAACACATAATGAAGAGAAAAATAAATCAATACAAACAAACCCAGAAATGACATGGATGATATAAAATTAATACATCAAAACTGCTTTGTAACTATATTCCATATGTTCAGAAATCTAGATGAAAGATTGAGCATATGAAGAAGCAACACAAAAGATATTTTAAAAGACCCAAACTGAACTTCCAGAGATGAAAACTAATGTCTGAGATGAAAAATATACTGGATAGAATTAATGGCAGATTTAATATTGCAGAAGAAAGTATTAGTGAAATTTAAGACATAAAAAGAAACCATTCAAAGTGATACAGAGAGAAAAAAGACTTAAAAATAAGGAGATGTGTAATTGGAGTCATGAAGAAAGAAGAGAGAGAAAAATAGGAAGAGAAATTATTTGGAGAAATAATGGCCAAAAATTTAAGGTTATTAAAAACTTTAAACCCATAAATCCAAAAAGCTCAACACAGCCCAAACACAAGAAACCTGAAGAAAATAACACTAAGGAGCATCATGAACTGATCTGCTTCAAACCAGTGATAAAGAGAAAACATTAAAATCAGCGAGAGGTGGGGCGCCTGGGTGGCTCAGTCTTTAAGTGTCTGCCTTCAGCTCAGGTCATGATCCCAGGGTCCTGGGATCAAGCCCCACATGGGGCTCCCTGCTCGGCGGGAAGCCTGCTTCTCCCACTCCCACTCCTGCTGCTTGTGTTCCCTCTCTCGCTGTGTCTCTCTCTGTCAAATAAATAAATAAAATCTTTTAAAAAAAATCAGCTAGAGGTAAGAACACAGGTCATGTACAAAAGACACAAGATAAGGATGATAGACTACTAGTCAGAAATAATGAAGCTGTGAGACAGTGGAGCAACATCTTTAGAATACAAATAAAAAGGAACTGTACACCTTCCATACCCAGCTAAAATATCTATCAAAAATGAAGGCAAAATAGAGATATTTTTAAACATACAAAAGGTAAAAGAGCTCGTCAATAGCAAACCTCTACCACAATAAATATTACAGAAAATCCCTTGGATAATATGATAATCATACCAGATGAAGTCTGGATTTACACAAAGAAATAAAGAACACTGGAAATCATGGCTATGTAGATAAATATGAAAAACGATTTCTACTTTTATTTAAATCTTTTAAAAGATAATTAACTCTTTAAAACTGATATCCATGTAGTATGTGGTTTACAACATATGTAAAAGTCAAACATATAGCAGCAATAGTACAAAGCCTGGAAAGATATAGAAGTATACGGCTATGAGATTTTAATGTCATACACAGAGTATATTATCACTAGAAGGTAATGATATATTAAATGTGTATAATATAAACAACTAAAGCAACCATCAAAGCATACATGCACACACATGCACACACACACACACATACACACACTTATTATATCAAATAAGTCAACAAAAGAGATTAAATTGAATCATTAAAAATGCTTGTTTAGTCCAAAACAAGGCAGAAAAAGAAGACAATAGGAACTATGAATAAATGGGACAAATAGAAAATAAATAGTAAGTTAAGGGGCATCTGGGTGGCTCAGTCGGTTAAGCATCTGACTCTTGATTTAGGCTCAGGTCATGATCTCAGGGTCATGGGATCAAACCCCATATCAGGCTCCACACTCAGACACAGAAGATTCTCTCTCTCCCTCTCCCTCTGCTCCCCCAACTTGTGTGCACTCTCGCTCTTTCTCTCTCTAAAGGAAAAGAAAAACTAAGTTAAAACCAATAATGTCAATAAACAAACGAAATGTCAAATGCTCTAAATACACCAATTAAGAGACAGAGTTCATCCAATCATAAAAAAAAAAGTAAGATCTAACTATATGCTGCCACCAAAACAAGGGAAACCTAAATCCTGTTCCGATTAAAAAAAAAAGTAAAAAGTAAAAAAGAAATGTGAAACAGAAAGTAAAATTATTTGTTAAAAATGGTAAAAAAAAGTAAAAAAGAAAAGATACACCATGCCAACACTAATCAAAAGAAAGCTGGAGTGACTATATTAACATCAGACAAAGTAAATTTCAGAGCAAAGAATATTACCAAGAACATAGAGAGTAATTTCATAATGATAAAGGAGTCAATTTATCAAGAGAACATAATAATTCTAAGCATTTATGCACCCATAATAACAGAGTTTCAAAACACATTAAGCAAAAATTGACAGAACTGAAAGACCAAATAGAGAAGTCCAACAACTACAGTTGGCTATCTCTCTCCATGACTGAAAGAAAAAGTAAATAGAAAGCTACAAAAGGATATCAATTACTTGAACCACACTATCAACCAGCTCAACTCTGTTGACTTTTAGAGAACACTCTATTTAATAACAGCAGAACACACTTTATTTTTAAGTACACATAAAACATTTACCAAGATAATCCATATTCTTGGCCATAAATTTTCAATAAATTTAAAAGCAGTCACATCACACAAAGTGTGTTCTCTGATCATAACAGGATTAAATTAAGAATCAGTAACAGATCTATATAAACTCCTTCAGAAAACTGAACAGGAGGGAATATTCCCAGCCCATTCTCTGCAGCAAGCATAACCCTGATACTAAAACTAGACAAAGACATTCCAAAAAAAGAAAACCAAACACTAACATTCCTTATAAACATAGATGCAAAAAATACTTATGCAAGGAATATAAGGTTGGCCTAACATTTTTAAAAACCAATATAATTCTTACTAACAAGGAAAAACAATAGCATCATCATAAAAGCAGAAAACATATTTTATAAACTCCAACATCTATTTCTGATTTTTAAGAAGCTTAGTAAACCCAGTATAGAACTTACTCAATGTGATAATGGGCAACAGTGAAAAACTACAGCTAATGTCATAATTCACGGTGAAAGATGCAATGCTTTGCCCCTAAGATCAAGAACAAGACAAAGATGTTTGGTTTCCTCTCCCTTCTATTCAACATTTTGCTAGAGATTGTAGCTAGTGCAATAAGGCAAGTAAAGGAAATAAAAGGTATCCAGATGGGAAAGGAAGAAGTACAATGGTCTTGACTCACAGATCTCATGATCCTCTATGTAGAAAATCTGATGGAATCAAAACAATTTTTAAAGCTACTGGAACTAATAAGTGAGTTTATCAAGTTTATTGAGTAAGTTTCAAAATCAATATACAAAATCCCATTATATTTCTAAACATTAGTTGTTAACAATAAGAACTTGGAATAAAAATACCATTTACGATAGCAACCAAAACTATAAATACTAATGCAGGATGGTCTGATAAAAGTGTGCAAGCCTGGGGGCTCCTGGGTGGAGCGACCGACTCTTGGTTTAGGCTCAGGTCATGATCTCAGGGTTGTGGGATGAAGCTCTGTGCTGGGTTCCATGCTCAGCATGGAGGCTGCTTGTCCCTTTCCCTCCCCCTCTGCCCCTACCCCTGCTCCTGCATGCATACACACTCTCTCTCATAAATAAATAAAACTTTTTTTAAAAAGTGTGCAAGCCTGTATACTGAAAACTACAAACACTGCTGAGAGAAATTAAAGAACACCTAAATAAATAAATAGATAAACCATGCTCATGATTCCATAGACTGTGTTCATGGATCAGAAGACTATATTGTTTGATGTCAGTTTTCCCCAAATTGATCTATAGATTCAGTCCTTTCCCAACTTATTCCCAGCGGGTTCTTTTGTAGAAGTTGACCAGCTGATTCTAAAATCATATAGAAATGCAGAAGACCTAAAATAGCCAAAATAAATCTGAAAAAGAAGAACAAAGTTGGAGGGCTTACACTACTTGACTTCAAGAGGTTATAAATCCATACTAATCTTGCCATGCATTATTCGTTTAAAGATGGGCAAATAATCAATGGAACAGAAGCTAGAGTCCAGAAATAGAGGCATCCATATATGGTCAGTTGATTTTCAACGAAGGTACAAAAGCAATTCAGTGATGCCAAGATAGTCTTTCAACACTGGGTGCTGAAACAATGGGAAATCTTAGCAACAAATGAACTTTGATCCCTACCTTGCACCACGTACAATAATTAACCAAAATGGATTAGAGACTAAATGTACCACCTACAGCCATAAATCACCTGAGAGAAAACACTGGAGAAGATCTTTTCAATCTTAGGTTAGGCAAAGCTTTAGAAGTGACACCAAGAGCATGAGCCACAAAACAAAAATTGATACATTGGACTTGATCAAAGCATAAAACCTATGCTCTTCAAATGACACTGTTGAGAATAAAGAGACATACAACACAGGGGGTGGGGGGGGGTGGAAATCTTTGCGAAGTATGTTTCTGATAAAGGACTTACATCCAGAACGTACAAAGACTGAAGCCTCAATAAGAAGAAAAGAAACAACCTAATTTTTTAAATGGGCAAAACAGACATTTCACTCAAGAAGGTGTTTGGAAGGCAAATAAGCACATAAAAAGGTGCTCAACATTATTAGTCATTATGAAGTGCAAATCAAACCACAATGAGATACCACTTCACACTCATCAAAGTGCCAACAATTTAAAAGATTGGTAATACCAACTTTTGGCTAAGAAATGGAGCACCTGGAACACTCATACCGTATTGGTGGGAATGTAAAATGCTACAATTACTTTGGAAATCAGTTTAGCAGGGTTTTTTTTAAAGTTTGACATGAATCTACCATATGATCCAGTCATTCCACTCTTAGATATTTGCCCATGATAGATGGAAATATGCATCTGCCCAAAGACTTATATATAAATGTTTATAGCAACTTCATTTTTATAGTTAGAAGATTGGAACAATCCAAATGTCCATCAACAGATGAATACACCAACAAATCGTGGTATGTCCATACAGTGGAATACACTCAGCAATAAAAAGGAAGACACTACTGATAGTGCAACAACATAGGTGAATCTCGAAATAGTTTTGCTGAGAAAAGAAGCCATACATAAAACAATACCTATTATACAATTTCATTTATTCTATTAAACTCCAGAAAATACAAAGTAATCTAGTGACAGCAAATAGATCAGTGGTTGCCTGGGGATGGGAGAGACCAGAGGAGCTGCTCAGGGCACTATCTGGACTGTGGTGGTGGTGTCAAAACTTATCAAGTAGGACATTTTATATGCAGCTTATTGCATGTCAACTATACTCGATAAAGCTGTTTTCAAAAATCTCACCTCTTGGAACTTACATTCTAGTGGCATGAGAAATAGAAAGCACAAATTAAGGAAATCATTCCAAATCCAAGGATGTCGGCTCTATAATTACTTGTTTATGTGCTTTTCCTTCTCTTCCCGCTGAAATGTAAGCTCCCAGAGGGCAGGCTCCATTTCTCACTGATGACTTGTAACAAGATGAGGCAAAGTTCGCTGTCCTGGAGCTGGGCTCCTCTGAGAAGGATAGCCAAGCTTGCTGGGAGAATGGCTGGATGAGCCTCCCTGGGGTCAGGGAGACCGGATGGGCACTGGTGAGGGCTGATGCCCGGACTTCAGAGCCCCGGGAAGCTGTGCGGGACAAGGCAGGGGCAGGGGTGGGCAGCCAGAGGGTGGACCATGTCCTCTGCACTCCCACCAATTTTCTGTCAGTGCAACGAAACTGGTAATGCTCAGAGCGGGTGGTTTCTTTCTTCTTGTGACTTGGTGAAGGAGCTGAGCTGCGTGCACCCCTTGGATGCCAGGTGAGCATGCCAGAGGATGAGGATGCGGGCATTGAGCCACTAGAAAGTAAAGCCAGATTACCAGACTCCCAGGGGAGATTTGGAGTTTTGGGGGGTTGAGGCAATCCGACCTGGGTCTCAAGTGCTGGAGAGGCCCCCCGGGGTCCCCAAGTGCGGATGTAGCAGGGGTTCTCAGCGGGCTGAAGGACTTAGCTGGGTCTTGAGGTTACAATACAATGCAAGCTGAGGCCTTGCTCTTTCCACTTCTCTCCTGCTTTCTCTCAAAAGCCCTGTGCCCATGGGAGAGGAATCATTATATTCTTTTCTTCATGGTGACGCACAAACATGGGAGAGAGAAAGAACAGGGATAGCAAACCCCTCCCCCGTCCCAATTAGCTGCAGGGAGAAGTTGGCTTTTCCCAGGGCTGGGTGAGTGCCCCTGGCCTCCTGGAATCCTGGGGTGAATGGCTCCAGATTTGGGGGTTGGCCCCTGGGTGGCGACTAAAGGATTCTGGGGGAGAACCAGCCAAATAACCAGGGCATTCACATGCGGGGGTTTTGTTTGCTGTTTCAGTGCAAATTAGCAATTAGCAGGGCCTGGCTCTGGGCCACTTCGCCTTGCAAGGCCAACTGGCAGCACGTGTCGTTTTGTTCTTGGCTGGGGACCTGCAGGCTGGGTGGCAGGGAGCAGGCAGCGCAGGGGTCTTGGACAAGAGGCATCATGGGTCCCCACCTAGTGGACCGCTCCCACTCCCATGGCACAGTGCCCAGGGACCCCCCAGCATGCTGCCTTCCTTGCAGGCCAGAGGAAGTGTGACACACAGCAGAGCTGCACGGGGCTCTGGGATCCTAGGTTCCACCACAGCCCTCTACAGAGGGTAAGAGTCTGGGAGAGCGAGTGATTTGCATAAGATCACCCAGCCAGGGAAGGATGGAGCTGGGATCCGAGCTCTCCTGCTTCCTAATTCAAGGCACTTCCCTGAACCTGGGGTTCTCAAACTTGACTGCGCTTCTGCACGATCTAGACGCTTGTGGAAACAGATTATTGGCCCCACCCAGAGTTTCCAACAAGCTCATCGGTGATGCTGATGCTGGTAGTCCTAGGATTACACTTTGAGAACCACTACCCTAAAAATATCATAAGATAATGAAAGAGAACACTGCCTTCCCCTATTCATAGTCGAAATAATTGTGGGGTATGAGCAAAGACTAGCAGAAAAAAATAGGGAACTAGGCAAACCATCTGACTGGCTTCTGAAAGCAAGTGAAACAGGGATTCGAATGATTAACAGCACTAAAGAAAGTCAGATAAACATGGGGGTCTGGCAGATAATTCTTTTGGCCTGTAGAAAGCTAGAGAAACTGGGATTTAAGCAAAAGAAGTATCTGCTGATGAGCTCTTTGGGATATATTCAAAGGAACCAAACTCACAGGAGACCGGAAGATGACTCTGAAGCCAGGGGGTTGTGCACCTGCTTTTACAGATTGGCTCTGGCTTGGTCCATTTAAGGCTTCCTGGCTCACTGCACTGCACCCCCCAACCCCCTAAGGCCCGAAGAATGGTACAGGTGAGCCACAAAACCTCTGGTTCTATTGGAGACGGTCACCCAGACCTATGGATGCCAGATTTAGCAAATAGAAATATGGCACAACCAGTTAAATTTGAGTTTCAGGTAAACAGTAAGTCTAATGATGACCTAAACATCACATGGGGTGCACTTAGATTGAAAATTGAATCCTTTAACCCTGCCCAGCCCCTGCTCCTGCCTATCCCAACCCTGGCCCCATTCCCACTGACCTGCATCTGACCCACGGCCAGCCTACCCCTCCTCTGCAGACAGGGGTGCTCAGGATTAAATTTTTTCATCCACCAAAGTGCTTAGAACCATGTCTGGCTCAACAAATGCGGCGCTCTTGGGCGCCTGGGTGGCTCAGTTGGTTACGCGACTGCCTTCGGCTCAGGTCATGATCCTGGAGTCCCGGGATCGAGTCCCACATCGGGCTCCCTGCTCGGCGGGGAGTCTGCTTCTCCCTCTGACCCTCCTCCCTCTCATGCTCTCTGTCTCTCATTCTCTCTCTCGCAAATAAATAAAATCTTAAAAAACAAAAAACAAAAAACAAATGCGGCGCTCCTATCCCCTGGGGGCACCATATTTTACAAACATTTTATCCCATTCAATTCTTGCAGCCACCTTGCAAGGTTATCATAATCCCATTTTACACAGGAGGAAACCGAAGCTCAAAGTAAGGGACATTTCTCTAACTAAAAACTGCATATATTTAGTTGTGCAACATGATGATCCAATACACACATGCACAGTAACTTGGTCGCTACAGTCCAGCGACTTAACACATCTACTTAACACGTAGTCCCCTCTTCTCTGTGTGATGAGGGCACCTGAAATCTCCCCTTAGTGAATTGCTGGCATTCGGTACAGCGTTATGAGCCACGCCCATCGTGCCGTGCATTAGGTCTCTCTACCTGCACCCCATCTCTCTCTCCAAAAGCCACTCTCCCTCTGCTGCACCCCACCCCCACGTCCCGCCCCCCTGGCCAGAGTCAGGAAGCATGGCTGAGTGCCCCAGGAGAACCTGAGGTCCCGGGGTGGCTGGGCGTGGAGATGCGGGGATTCAGCTCAGCCAGGGGCTCCCGAGATGCCCTTGAACAGAGACAGCTTGGTGTTGGCCTGTTCGATGCCTGAGAGCTTGGTTTTTCACGGGAGGGGAGTAACTCAGAGAAACGGTAGAGATAACTGAAAAAAACCACAGACTTTAGAGTCAGACAGACCTGGCTGGGTCACCACTGGCTAGGTGACCTGGGCCAAGTGGTTTAACCTCTCTGAATCTCAGTTTGCTGGTCTGCGCAGTGGGACTGACCAGGCTTGCTGTTTCTGCTCCCCTGGACTGCTGGGAGACAAACAGGAAGCAAGAAGTGACGGATTACTTTGCAGATGACAAGCTCTGTGATGGGGATGCCGGCGTCAGGACCCGCCTCGCAGAGGAGGCTGGCTCGGAGAGGAGATTCGGCTGAGCCAGACAGCAAATGAGCTTTCCCAATTGTCAGCGGGGCGTCCGCCACCAGAGTCCCTCCCTGAAACATTTCAGGATGACACGTTTCAGTCTCTATTCAGAAAGTCTCACAAATGGATCCTTTTTTAATTGACTGGATGAATTCATGTGACGGAAGACACTCGTTATTGTTGGGGTGCCAACACTGAAGGGCTTTCTGGATACAGGACTTTTAGTTTTAAAACCCGGGACAGTCCCAGAAAACCCAGGACAGGTTGGTATCCCTAGTAATCGTTGCTAATCTTGTCATTATTATTAAACCTTACGTGTAGAGTCTGATTACTCTTTATAGCGCCCTCTATTATCTCTCCGGCCAAGCAACTATTTCCTCCCACTAGCAATTCTCAGTATTTATAAGCGGTGCACGGTTTCTGGGAGGGCTTCACAGCTGGTGTTTATACAGATCCTCACACTGGCCTCCGGGGGAGACACGCATTTCAGTTCCTGGGAGCTCCAGGGAATTCAGGGTGGAGGATGCATCTCTTCCCTCCTCCCCCTGCAGGTGCCCCTCCAGGGTGAGCGATGATCTGTCCTCCCTGCTCCCGGAGGTGGTCTCCTCCCCAAGCTGTTCCTGGGAAACGGATACAGGGAAACGCTTGGGAAAAGAGAAGCATCTGAGCTCCTTCTCCTTCTACAATGATGGCGGGTGAGCCAAGTCCCAGGGCCAGCCCTCCCAGGAGGGGCCCAAACAGCCAGGGGCACCTACCTGCCACGCAAGGAGCAGAGCCCGCTTTCAGTCTACATGCAGAGCCTACCACCACACGTCACTTGGGTTAAGTAATTAAAAGCATGAAGGGGCCTAACTTTCAGTGCCCCGAGCCAGGGCATGGATTAAATCTGTTGTGTTGTTGCTTTGTTTTGCTCATTAATTCGATCCAGACGCGGGGTTTCTGAGGAACTGCAATGTCCTCGGTGCTCGGAGAGGAACCACAGAGGTTGGAAGGTGGGATTTGGAGAATGAGAAGCTGCTTCCCCCGGGGAACTCTGCCTCCAGAAGGAATCCTGAGGAAGGGTTTGGGGACCTGGGCTTGGCCTCTTACCAAGGCTGCGTGCTAGGCCCGTCTCCGAGTCCTTTCCTGCCCTGGAAACGGGGCCCAGCTCGGCTCACCTCCCAGAGCTGTGGTGGCATTAACAGGGAAGCTGTCACACATGGGAAGCCCCAGGGAGAACGCCAGGCACACGGGAGGTGTTGAGGAAAGGCCCACAGCTTGTAATCACAGCAAGGAAGAGTGGCAGAACCACGCCAGATATCTAAAATGAAGATTGGAAGCCAAATGCAAAATCGGATATTTTAAGTATGTTTGCCTGATGGAATCCTCAGTGACTTTATACTATTTTAGTATTCCTTCTAGCCCTCTTGAACTTATGGTCATAATGCCAATAATCACAACAAAATAACAATAAGACCACACTGACAAAGCGCTGAGTGTCTACCAGACACCCTTCTAACCACGTGGCATGTACCGCTCACCCCACCAATCCTCCCAAGGGAAAAAAAGGAAGAGGTAGGTAACATTCTTGCCCCTGTGGATGAGAAGAGGAAACTGGAGCATAGAGAGATTTGACGTCTGGCCCAGGGTTCCACCGGTAGAGGTGGGGTTTGCAGACAGCCAGTCTGCCTCTGTATTCCACGTTCTAGAGCAACAGGGCCTGGGGTCCAGGCTTCTGCCCCCTCGTGTGTGTCCACGGGAGGCATAATGAATGCACACACATTTGGTCTGGCCCAGCAGGAAAGCTTTCCTTACTGAGAGGAGTTTCATTAACTGGCAGAAAGGGTCAATGTAGTTGTCCGGTTTTTGCAATAAAAATTTAACCAACTTCAAATAGTGAGCAGGTGCCGGGCTTCTTCGGGATCACTGTTGTCCCCAGATCTCTTTGACTCTGTATCGAGTAAGAGGAGACAGAAGTTGAGTAGACAGGAGAACCTACCTTATTCTAAGAGGAAAATGCAAGGACTGGTGAGAAAGATGTACAGCATGGGAAATGAGCAAGTCTTCACTCAAGATGGACCTTGGAGTGAGCTGAGCTGGGTTCAGATCCTGGCTCTGCCCCCGCGGGCCAGTGACAATAAACAAGTCACTTCAACTCGCCGTGTGAGTTTGCTCAGGCTGCCCTAATACAGCGCCTGGGCCTGGGGGCTTACGCAACAGACTCATTGTCTCCCGGTCTGGAGGCTGGCAGAACAAGACCAGGGCGCTGGGAAGGTTGGCTTCCTCGGGGCGCTGAGGGAGAGCCCGTTCCATCCGCAGACACCATCTCTCTCTGTGTCTCGTCACACTGTTGTCCCTCTGTGCGGGTCTGTATCCAGATGTCCTCTGCTTTTAAGGACACGGTCACACTGCATCACCCCACCCGAGTGACCTCATCCTAATGTGATTGCTCTGTAAAGTCCCTCTCTCCAAACACAGTCCCATTCTGAGATACGGGGAATGGGGTGGGGGTGAGAACCTCTGCATATGAACTTGGGCAGTGGGGAGGGACACAATTCAGCCCATAACACCCACCAAGCCCCAGCCTCTTGATCTGTACAATGAGATTATTGTATTAATTCCTCCTCCATTTATTTGATTGGATCCTCCCCCTCCCCTAGACTTTATCTTTTTTCATCAGTCAACCAACTTGTACTTTTGTCCCATCATGTGCCAGGAGCTGTGCTAGCCTGGGCAGACCTGAGGACAACCCCAGAGGGTTCCTTTGGTCAAGAATGGAACTCAGACCACAAGCAAATTCTCCGATGGAAGAAGGTTCTGGATGCTGTGGGAGTCTGCGGAACCATTCTCTTGAAAGAACAGGAATCCCAGAGGAGGAGCCCCGAGCTGGGTCTGGGATAATGACGCATGGGAGCTCCCTAGGGAGAGATGGGACAGGGGGTGCTGAGGGCATGCAGAGCAGAGGGAACCCCGTGAGCAGAGGTGTGGCAATGGGAAGTAGCCTGCCAGGCTCTCCAGAAAACTGAGATTTTGTCTCTAGATCCTCCTGATCCATAACCACTAAAAAGTGCCCAGCTCACTGCTCCAGCTCTTGAAACTGTACTTTCAGCCTCCACCCCACCCTCTGATGGCCCAGCCCTGACCTCAGTGCCTGTGGGCCTCTTTGCTCCACTCCGCGGTCCCTGCTGAGAACCCGGAGGGTGAGTGTGCAACCCAAGGCCTCCAGATGGGTGAGGGCTGATGTCATTTGCTCCTGGAACCCCTTCCCCACCATTTGGTGATGAAGTTTCCATGAACAGCCGCACATGGGTGTGAGAATATGTGTGTGCATGATTGCTTTTAATCCAGAGGAAGTTAAGGTTTCCGCATCTACAAAATGAGGGAAATAAGACCTAAAACCTAACAGTGTTACTACATGCAAAGTGTTCAAAGTGCATCCTAAAAGTCCAAATAATATTCACTGGCCATTTTTAGTTATAATATCATTACTTAAAAGATTTATTGTCGCATTGAAATAAAGTACTGTGGGGCGCCTGGGTGGCTCAGTCGGTCAAGCATCCGACTCTTGATTTTGGCTCAGGTCATGATCTCGGAGTCCTGAGATCGAGCCCCGTCTCGGGCTCTGTGCTCAGTGAGGGGTCAGCTTGTCCCTCTCTCTCTGCTCCTCCTCCTGCTGGCACTCTCTCCCTCTCTCTCAAATAAATAAATAAATAAAGTCTTCTAAAAAATTTTAAAAAAATAGGATACTGTGTGCGAGTGCCCAACACAATGGTGGGCATATAGCAGGTGTCCAATTAGTGCTGGGTGTTAATTTTAGAAAAAGAGTAGGGATGCTTGGGTCCGAGAAATCTGTGTTGATGTCCCTGGACAGAGCTCAGGTGGCCAAAGCTCCCTTTCATTGGCCTCAAGTACGGGGTCAGAAAGAGTGAGAACGTTTGTTGAGTGCCTTCCGTTTGCATCGTTCTGAATTCTAAATTATGTAATTTAGCCTCCACTTCTGTGAGTAGATGAGTTATTTAACTGTGAATGAAATTTGCTGTCCACTCGCATTGTCCTATTTTGAGTAGAAGGAAACCCAGGCACAGAGAGGCTGCGTGACTTGCCCGAGATAACACAGCGGCGAGCGGTGAAGCCGGTGTTCCCCGCGGCCACCCTGGCTCAGAGCCCTCCTTTTTAGGAAGCTGAGCCGGTCCTTGGGCAGAAGCAGCTCAGCTCCGCCGTTCACGCCAAGGGGGCGGCAGAAGGGGGCAGCTGTCTGGACCATGTGAAGGCCTGAACCACATGGACAGAAGTGCAAACCCGGCCCGAGCTGCCCAAGCCCGCCAAACAGCCTGTCGCGGCCCGGCTGGCTCCCTCGCGCACGCGGTTAACTAGCCTGAAACAACCGTGGCAAATCTGTTTCCTGTTTTGACAGCTCCGCCATCCACCATGTCGCTGCTCTTGGACAGGTCCCCCTCTGCCGGCTCCGCTCTGCTTCTGGAGCTCGGTCGTGTTTCCATAATGATCCCGGAGGGGGGATGAGGAGGGCTGGGCATTAGTCCATGGGAAGTTGTACAAACAGATGGTTTGAAGGGCAGTTAAGGGTTCACACCCTCCTTTGGCCTCCAGGGAGGGGAGGCCTTCGCCTTCACCTATTTCTCAACACCACTCTGAAAGGCAGAGGGTGACAATGGGCATTTTCTGTGTCCTGGTCACTCACTGTAAGGAAATGGCCACCACTCCCACCACTCAGCACCTACTCCCCACCCCCGCCCCAGCTGGGCTGAGCGTGTGTATGTGTGTGTGAGAGACAGACAGACAGGGAAACAGAGACGGGCAAGCCCTGCCACTAACTAGCTGAGTGACCCTAAAAAGTCACTCACGGTTTTGGGACTCCGTTTTCTCTGCTGGAAAATGAAGGGTTTGGACCACATCCACAGTGTTTTCAAATCCAGAAGAATCCTAGAAATTTCTGGATGTGCTTGGCCTAGTTTAAAATCCTGGGCTCGATGAAAAGTGAATTCTCTTCCAGAATTCTATTCCAGAGAGCGGCAGCATCACCCTTAACCTTCACCGAGCCCTTCTGAGTGCAGGTTGCCATCCTAAGGCCTGGGGTGCGGATGGGTATTAGGTCTATTTTTCCCATATTTTGCTTCATGCCCAATTACTATTACCTTAATAGTAGCTTCTTCCAACCTATGAATTGATGGAACAATCAAGTAACAAGTATTTAATGCCAGTGGGGGCCTAGGAAAAAGCTGGAGCCAGCCTAAGCTGGTCCCCAAGTTCAAATTCCACAATCTCCCTGAGCTCAGAGCCCCTTCTGCAAATCATGGGTACCAGTGCTTCCCGCAGAGCAAGTGACAGCTGGAGGCGTGGACACATGTGAACAAGCATACTCATCTGCCATCCTCAGTCAAAGGCTGATTTCTCTTTCCTAAGATAATCCAGGCATGCGGTTTGATTGTCCCTATTATACAGATGGGAAAAGTGAGGCCCAGAGAGAGCAAGGGTCTTATCTGAGCTGACATGGCTAGGAAGCACCCAAGCGGCCATCAAAAATCCAAATTCCCTCACTCGAGCCTGTAGGAGGGACATCAAATAACCCGCCCATCATCCTGCCATTATGGGGGATTTCGAGAGTAGCCCCCATTCCTCTCCTCTCCCTGTGTCCACACCCTTCACCATGTGATTTCTCAGTTCATTCCTCTCAAAGAAAGAAGAATACTTCCCCCCAGCTTTGACTTTGGGTTCAGCCATATGACTTGGGTCAATGGAAAGTTAGCAGGTGCGACGTGACCAGTGGCTTGGTTGTGTTTTCATGATCTGACTTCTGTGTCATGGCAGCAAGAAGGTGCCTGGGTTGGCCTGGGTTAGCACACTGGATCTTGGAGCAGGATGAGGGGTGTGTGGAGTAGAGCCTCGTTGCCCAGGTGAGCCTGGCTGACTGAGATCAATGGGCCAAGCCCAGCCCAGATCGGTCAAGCTCCAGGTGACCCATGAGCTAAATGAGTACATATTGTTGAGTGCTGCTGAGATTCTGGGCTTGCTTGCCGTGCAGCACAGTCAGGGACACTCATACATCATCTCACCTGTTTACAGGTGCTGACTACAGCGGCAGCTACAGTGTGATGCGATCCACCTCCGCAAGTAGTTAAGTACCCTACCCAGTGGCTAAGCTACAGGATAAATGCAGTGTGTCTTCTTAGAGCATCTATTTTACTGCATAAGATGCTCCATGCATTATGTCTATGTTAAAAAACATACTTGATTATAATCTACTGCAAGATGCAAGGTTGGCATGTGTTGAGATAAAATATGAGACTTAACGTACATTTTCTTTATCGGAGGGGACAACTGTAAGCTTCCCTCCAGAACCTCCAAGACAGCCTCTCTCTTGACAGGAAGTGCTTCTCCAGGAAAATGTGAAGCATTGATTTCAGGGGAAGTTGGGCTGAGAAGCCCTGGAGAAAGTTCTAGTGTTTTCCAGCACATGGCCTTAGGAAGCCATTGGCCTCTAGGAGCCTCTTTTCCTCTCATTAATTAGATGGGCCCAGGCTCCCACCCAGGAGTGTTCAGAAAATCAAGTAACATAAGGGAATGTATGTTGCAAGCACATGGTGTGGATGACTTTATGGCCTAATAAGTAAATAACAACAACAAAAAGTTTCTGTTGGCACAAACATGCCTTTCAATCTTCCTCTAGCAATAGCTCTGCTTAGAAACTACACGCAGTCAGTTCTGCCTCTTGGAATTCAAGAGAACCACTCACTACTCAGGAGGGAGCTCTGAAATCATGGCGTGCTCATGCCAAGCCCCTGACGAGTGGCTTTAACACTGGCACTACTATTATTCATCATTCAGGAGTGTTTACAGAGGCCAGTGGGGGGTGGGGCACTGTCCAGAACCCTCAGGCTGACACGGTCGCTTCCCAGCAAATAAACGAGGCCTTGAAATACTGTGTTTTTATGTGTGCCTTGGGCTTTCTTAAAAATAGCATGCCCTATGCTGTGTTTTCCTTGCCTTGCTTTCATGCTCTTGTTCTGAGCAGGAGGGAACAGTGAATGGAAGAATTTATAGGCAACTGATCACACAGGGATTTTCAGAAGCCTCTAGGTCCGGTGGTATCTCCTAGGCCCTCTGGGTTTGGATGCCAGAGAAGCTGGCTGCCCAAATGAGAAACCCAAGGTTCACCCTCCGTTTCCATCCATCTGCCCCACTTCCGTGGGCTGCCTGACTTGCCCTATTGGTTGTACCTCTGACCTCTCCTCCTAGTGAGCCCTTCCCCGCCCCCACATGTCCAGACCCATTGCCTCTAGACTTCGACTATGTGCATCAGCCTCATCGCCGCTCCCCTCCCATCCAGTCTCCCCCGCAACAGAGCCCTCTTTCTGAATCCAGGATCTAATGGCATCTCCAGCCGTTTTCTATTGCCAATAGGTAAGAGATCCAACTTCCTTCATTTAGAATGCAAAGACCCTTCCAACCTGGCTCCAGCTCGCCTATTCAGCCTCATCATCACCCTTCCTTCCCTGGAACAAGACTCTTGAGCTATGCCAATTTGACCACAATTCCCCATCTGCAATGCCTTCTCCTGCATGGTAGGCCTCCCTTTCTCTGCCTGGGAGACTTCCATTTGGCCAATCCATCCTAAGTCAAGTATGACCACCTTGCGGAAGATTTTCATTCATCAGCAAAAGTTCACAGAGGCCGTGGGGACGGGGCCAGCCCCATGGGCATGGGACCTGTTCAGGCACACAGGGCCTCACACTTAGAAGAGCCCCATGCTTGGTTTAATGCTCTGCCATCAACATCTTGAGATTCTTAATAATTTTATCCTTGAACTTGTGTTTTGTAAGTGAAGTCTGATGGACCAAAAGAGTGAGCCCACGAGCAGAGGAGATACATATAATACGTATGCTGGCTACTCCTTGTCCTTGCATTCATAAACAGGGTCTTTGGGAGACCCCGTGAGCACAGAATCCCGATGGGCTTGCAATGCAGAGCCTAGCAAGACGCAAAGCAAGTTCAAGGTAGGCATGTGACATCTGTGACAGGGCAGCAGGGGCCCTGACATCTCCCAGAGCTCAGACTTTTTATTACAACTAGAACCTATCAGATGCAGCAAGAGGGTACCAGCATCCTCATCACCCTTCCTTACTCTTGTTACTTCCCTGTATTAGCCAATCACGTACACTGAAAACGATAGGGTGACCCTATCTTTCCTTCCAGTGCTTCCTTACTCATCAGTGATCTGAAGCCAGAGAGCACTGGTAGACTGGGCGTGTATCAAGAAATAAAATAAAAATGGTTGGGTTGATTTTGTGCTGTGTTTCCACAATTCTGAGAAGAAAGAAATGCACGTGTGTGTGAGCTACCAGATACAAAGACACAATTCCTGAGTATTTGCATAAGTTCAATACTCTTATATTTTCATTTTTCCAGCGTGTCAGACAATTTAAAGATAAATGATAAAATTCAGGCTAATAATTTTTGTTTTTATTTACTTAGATAGCTATCAAGTAGTAAACTTTTATTTTTTCCCCAAGTTTTTACTTAAATTTCAATTAACATACAGTGTAATATTAGTTTCAGGTGTAGAATTTAGTGATTCATCGCTTCCATACAACACCCGGTGCTCATCACAACAAATGCCCTCCTTGATACCCATCACCCATTTAACCCTCAAGTAGTAGATTTTTAAAAACACCATGATAGGTCAAGAAAGAAACCACCAAAGATAAGAAACATTATGGCCATTCTTGGCCATTCTTTTTCAAGCACACACACACTTACATACCTGCGCGTGCGCGCACACACACACACAGTGCAATCGCTTTTTGTTAAGGCTAGAGGGGAGATGTACTTGGGCACCCCTTGGACTCTGACAGGAACCACCTTGCTCTGATGTCTTCTCTGTGGATGTCCATTCCTGGACACCGTCCAAGAGATGCAAGGGCTTGTCTGATGCCCAAATCCTGGGAACCTTGGCAACACAAGGATCAACTCTCCCCCACGCCTGTGACTCCTATGTAGTTACATTTCATTGCGGTTTCCCGTGTGTGTCGGCCTCATGCGATTCATTTTATTGAATGAATGAATAAATTGATTGATAAATCAAAGGATCAAAGAATCAAAGAGTATTGAGCCAGAGTAATGACTGCTGAGTTTGCTCTCCCCTGCGGCAGGGGCTGGCGGACATGCCAATCTGGTGGTAAACTGTGTTGCGCCCATGCCGAGCTGGGACAGGTAGCCGGACCAATCGTGTCAAGGTCCAGATTTTCAGAGACTGTTGGATGGATGCATAAGAGCATGGGCTTTAGAGCCAGACAGACAGGGTTCAAATCCCAGCAGTCCCGTTACTTTCTGTGACTTTGGGCAAATCACATGTCCCTTCTAAGACTCAGCATATCCATAAAAGGGGAGGGGGGAGGAATACCTTGTGGGATTTTTAAAAATGATTTTATATAATGTGTATTTTAAAATTGGCAATTCCTGGCAGCCATTGCTACCCTTATTTTCATCTCTAGACACACACAGAAATCTTAAGGCAACCACTACGGGAGGAAATAGCTTTCAAGGTCATAAGAGCTTTCATCTGTGCTACTTGGCCCATGAGATATTTTTCATGTACTGGCTTGTGCGGTTAACTGATGGGAAAGAAGTAGAACAACGGGCAGAACACTCAATAAACATTTACTGAACTGAACGTAATCCAGGTCCCTCCCTGGCTCCCTGTTTCCATTAAAAGCAAAGTCGTCCCCACTTCCCAGCCCCTTCCCCACCTGCCCCTCTCTTCATTCTATACCATCAACTACGTGTCCTACCGGCTTTGTCTTCATGGTTTTGGGGCCAAACACTGACTGAGAGCTACTGCATGGCTGGCACTGTGCTGGTCACTGTGAGTCTCATAGGGAGCAAGCCAGAAGAGGGCCCTGCCCTCACAAAACTTACAGTCTGGAGGAAGAAAACAGACCCTAAATAAATACATACCAAATACACATATTTCACTGCATACTGGGGTCAGGGTTCCAGCAGGACAGGATGGAGCAGGAGATGCATTGTCACTGCATGGGAGGAGAGAAGACTCTTCTGAGAATGGAGCTGAGATGTGTAGTATGAAAAGGAACTGGCCAGGCCGAAAAAAAAGCATGAGAAGGGCTTTGACAGCAGCGGAAAGAGCACATGCAAAGGCCCTGAGGTAAACAGGAGTTCTTCGGGTGTGGCAGGAATACAGTGAGCAAGGCAGAGATGGCGTAACAGCAGTTCACATTTACTGAGTGCTTAGGATGTTCTGGACACTGTCCTCAGGGTTCCAGAAGTATTGACTCAATCCTCACAACAATCCTATGAGATAAATCTTTTTTTTCTTTTAACCATCATTTTATAGGTAGAGAAGCTGAGATCCAGAGAGGCAAGTCCAGAGACCACCCAGATAGTTAGCAGCGGAGCCTGGGTTCTGTCTCAGGTAGTCTTGCTGAAGAGTTCTGCCTAACCCATGGAGCTGCCTTCCACAGAGGCTGCAGCAGCTTCCCGGGGGACCCTATACGCCATGCTAGGGAGCCTGTGTTTTCTTTGTTCCTTAGATTTGAACCCCCATTCTTCTCCTTGCCAAGTGGATGGTTTTAGACAAGTTACTCAACCACACTTTATTTCATTTCACAAGTATTTTTATGTACATACAATGTGCCAGGCATAGCGGTGAGGGTGGGAGAAGAGACACAGTGGTGAGCAAAAGCAGGTGTGGACCCTGCCATCAAGGTACTCATAGTCTATTTGAAGAAAAGAGGTTAATTGCATAGTCAAATGAAGATAAGGACTCTGAAGGCAAGGGGCACAGTTCTGGGAGGGTTCCTCAAAAAGTTGAAAATGGGGCGCCTGGGTGGCTCAGTTGGTTAAGCGACTGCCTTCGGCTCAGGTCATGATCCTGGAGTCCCTGGATCAAGTCCCGCATCGGGCTCCCTGCTCGGCAGGGAGTCTGCTTTGCCCTCTGACCCTATCCCCTCTCATGTGTTCTCTCTCATTCTCTCTCTCTCAAATAAGTAAATAAAATCTTTAAAAAAAAAAAAAAAAGTTGAAAATGGAACTACCCTATGACCCAGCAATTTCACTACTGGGTATATACCCCAAAGATACAAATGCAGTGAGCTGAAGGAGCACCTGCACACCAATGTTTACAGCAGCAATGTCCACAATAGCCAAACTATGGAAAGATCCCAGATGTCCATTGACAGATGAATGGAAAAAGATGTGGTAAACACACACACACACACACACACACACACACACACACACTGGAATATTACGCAGCCATCAGAAAATGAAATCTTGCCATTTGCAATGATATGGATGGAACTAGAGGGTATTATGCTGAGTGAAATAAGTCAGTCAGAGAAAGACAATTATCATATGATCTCACTGATATGTGGAATTTAAGAAACAAAGCAGAGAATCATAGGGGAAGAGAGGAAAAAATGAAACAAGATGAAACCAGAGAGGGAGACAAACCATAAGAGACTCTTAATCTTAGGAAACAAACTGAAGGGTGCTGGAGGGGAGAGGGGTGGAGGGATGTGGTGACCAAGTGATGGACATTGGGGAGGGTATGTGTTGTGGTGAGCGCTGGGTGTTGTGTAAGACTGATGAATCACAGACCAGTACCCCTGAAACAAATAATACATTATACGTTAATTACAATCAATCAATCAATAAATAAATAAATGCAATGGATTTCTGCAAAAAAAAAAAGAGGAGGAGGAGGTAGCGTGATAGCACATGAACTTTACTGCTTGCTGACTATGCACCAGACACTATGCTAAGCCCTTACATATTAACAATCCTGTGATTTACTTACTATTGCAACCCCCATTTTACAGATAAGAAAAAAGGAGGCTCTCTGTGCCCAGTCACACTGGTCTTCCTACTGTTTCTTGCTGATACTGTACTTCCTCCTGCAATCATGGCTTTGCACATGCTGTTCCCCTGTCCTGAATACCCTTTTCCATCTCTAGCTGCCAAACACTCAAACAAAACAAAACAACAAAAACAGAAGGTGCAGTTAAATTTGAATATCAGATAAATAATGAAAAAAATTTTAGTATAAGGATGTCCCATGCAACATTTGTTGTTTATGTGAAATTCAAATGTAACTGGGTGCCCTGTATTTTATCTGGCAACCTTCTTTTGACTTCAAACTCCTTACTTTCCCTGCCAGTCTCAGCTCGAGTGCAGATTCCTTACGGGAACCCGGGAACCCCTCATTATAGCTCCTCCTCTCCTACCTCCTCCTCTTCCTTCTTTCTCCTCTTTACCATCATTGTCTCTCTCTCTCTTTTTCTACCACCACCAACCACCTCTAGATCCCCATCACTGGACTCCTGCAGTTGCCTCCTGTCTTCATTTAAGAAAGAAGTGATTAGATTCTAATAAAAATTCTGATCAGAAAACCCTGGAAGTGAATATGTTGTTTAGTGTCAGCTTAAGCTCTTCCACAACAATGTTCATGCTGGTAGGTATGATAGCATATGCAAATATTGAGAGACAATGGCTCATGAGTAACAATAGCTGCTATAGAAAGGCCATGTGCGGGGTGCCTGGGTAGCTCAGTTGATTAAGCATCCAACTCTTGATCTCAGCTCAAGTCTTGATCTCAGGGTTGTGAGTTCAAGCCCTGTGTTGGGTTCCATGCTGGGTGTGGAGCCTACTTAAAAAAAAAAAAAGGCCATGTATGACCAGTATATGGGTTCAACTACTATAGCTGAGGCCCAAGATAAACATTTGTTTCTCCCTCACATATTTAGACTAGCCAGGCAGTTGCCATGGTGCAACCTTCTCATCATGCTGTGTGTCATCCCTATGATGTTGCTTTATAGTCTGCCCCCGACCATTCCAATATCTGATGTCTCTGTGGGTCTATTTCTATGGTCTGTTATTTCTGCGAATTATCCCTCATGGAATCTTGTTTCCTTGTTTGCTTGATTATGTTAGTTAAATGAATGAACAAATGCTCCCGCAGAGTCCACTAACATTTGTATTCCAACCAGTAGGAAGGGAAGAAAGGGTGTCAGAGAGGGAAGAGCCCTCCACCTAAGGGCACAACTCAGAGCTTACACAAGTCACATTCATACCTTCATCAAATAGAAACCCCTAGTTGCAAAGAATGCTGGGAAATGTAGTCTTCACTTTGGGGGTGGCCACTTGTTCAGCCAAAATTTCAGGCTTCTATTGCCATAGAAAGAGAGGAGTAGTGGATGTCAGAACACACCAGCAGTCTGCCAACAGCCAAGACTCAGAAGTCACTCAAAATAGACTCAGCTGGCACATCCTTCTGCTTGGGCTCTGTTCTAGCTATGAGGAATGAGGACATAGGGGCCTTGGACCCAGGGTGGCTAGGAAGACAGAGATGCTGGGGAGTAGCAAAACATAGAAACAAATCTTAGGATAATTAGGACAAGAAGCAAAATGTGATACTCAATGCCAGCCAC
This sequence comes from Halichoerus grypus, assembly GCF_964656455.1. Classification (NCBI taxonomy): domain Eukaryota; kingdom Metazoa; phylum Chordata; class Mammalia; order Carnivora; family Phocidae; genus Halichoerus; species Halichoerus grypus. Next base: position 5,925,469 of record NC_135714.1, read on the forward strand.
AATGAAAGAGCAAATTTTCCACTGCACTTGCTCATAAATTCAAAACAGCTTCAATGAAGGAGAAACAGCTTGAAAAACTTCTGTGAATATAAATATATTCACAGAAGATATGTACACACACACACAGAGAGAGAGAGAGAGAGAGAGAGAGAGAGATATTGAGAGTGAGAGGCTTCAGTTTAACCTAGCCCTGAAAGAACATCAGAATTGGATTATGTCATATAACAAGGGACAACTGTTGATTCTAATGAGGAAAGTTACCACATTGTACTGATGTGTTTGTAGTTCTCTTAAAACTGATCCTTATTTTATGTCTGTATTTACGTCTGCCAATTACTGAGTAGTTAGTTGAACATTTGTGTTGCTATTTAAATGAAAGCAAACCCATGTGTAATCTCTCCTCTTCTTTGCTCCACAAAGTTTTAATGAGTGCCCGCTCTCTCCTGGGTACAATTCCAGGCAGGCCAGGCAAGGATGTGGACCTTGCAAAGACTCAGCTTCCTCCCCCAGCATGTGTGCACCACCCCCACAAGGTATAACCACTAGACCTACCTATTCATTTGCAGCAGCAAATGGCTTTATAAGAAAAACACAGATTCTGGAGAAAGGCAGTCCTGGGTTCTAATTCTTCCTCCCAGCTTCCTACTTGTGTGGCCTTGGGTAAGGAGTGTTACCTCGCACGTGAGGATCTCATGAGACCTGGAAGCCAGCAGATGGCATAGTGTAGACATGAGAGCAACAGGCTTGGAGACCAGGTGGACATGGTGTTCATGTTGCCTCCGATACTGCTAGGGTGACCAACCATGCTCGTTTGCCCAGAAATGAAGGTTTCTAGGGTTGTGGAAATCTTAGTCCTAAACCCAGGACAGTCCCAGGCAAACCAGCACAGTTGGTTACCCACCTACCGGGCAATCCCAGGTAAGTTACACAACTCCTCTGAGCCTTGATTTCCTCAAATACGAAAATGGGAATAATAATGTTTACCTTGCAGGAGAGCTGTAGGAAATAGAAAAAGTGCCTTGTGCAGAATTACCACCATCATGATTATTAATGGTATTAATGTCCCCTCTTCCTTGGCTCCTATTTTATAATGGCCAATGCCCTAAGTTTACCTGGAGCGTTCATACAACTCTGCCAGCCCATTTTAAAATAGCCACAGTGATAGGCCTTCTCTCTGATGCATTGTTTCTCCAGTGATGGGGCCGGGGGATGCCTGCAGCCCCGGGGGTCTCCCAAATCCGGGGCCTGAGTCCTCACATCCCTCCTACACAGCTCAGGCCTCAGGTCAGTTATAATCCTTCCCTCCAGCTCCTTGTTTGTTACAGACATTGCTGGGCTCTGCAGCTCCAAGACAACACCAAGGACGACCTTGTCCAACCTCATCTTAATTGCACTCAAAAGTCCTTCCTAAAATTAATTACCAAGAAAAAAGAGGCCAGATACAGCTAGTGTTTCTTTGTCAAAGGAAAAATAATTCACCATTCATTCCAAGTAAAATTGCTTCATAACCCAATGATTTCATCTGGCCTCCCAGGCTCCCAGAAGACCCTGGAAGTCCTTAGGATACCACTAAGTGCAGTGCCCTGATGCTGTCTCAGAGAGGTGTGAATTTGCAGGAATGTGGAAGCCTCTCCAACCTCCTCGGTTCTGTCACAGATTGCCTTCCTCTTTTCCAGACCCAGCCCTCCAGACCTTTAGAATGGGAAACACGCATATTGATTGCAAATTTGATCCATTTGTGGAGACAGAGAGGGCGGTTCTAAAGGAAAAATGCCAGAGCATTCTCTCTCTCTCTTTTTTTTTTTTTTTCCTTAAAGAAGGAAATACATGCATATTGATTCTATAGGAAGCCTGTCTTGGAGCTAAACTTGTGCTCTGATTTCCTACCTGACGAAAGTTTTAGGTGTCAGACTGGAGCCACTTTCTAGAAGTTACCAGAATATTGCCCATGGCCCAGCTGAGGCCACCTGGGTCATGGCAGCCACGACCCCAGGAGAGAGTCCAGGCAGGAGAACACATAAAAACTTTCAGGAGACCCTCTTCCTGGATCCTTCTTAGGAGGGGGCTTGTTCGCATTTGTGCCTCATGGACCAGGAAGGCATCCTAGGTCCATGTCTAAGCCAATCATGGACAAGAGGCCCAAGGCACCATGATTGATTTTGATCAATCAAGATTCCAGCCCTGTGGCTTGGCTGGAGGCAGCCTCTCTTGAAGCACATAGCTGTAAGGGAAAGGTTCTGTTGGGACAAAAGAAGTTGGGGGATAGATACTAGCAAGAGCACACAGTCCTCCAGGGTTTGCCATGTGCCACACAGCCTATAGGTAGCATAGTAGTCATTCTCAACACATGGCCCCCACCCCCTCAGCCCGCCCTGGAATCCCCAAATGCATCCATAGCTTGCTGCATTTCTCTCCTGAGGGTATTCTCTGGTCCCTGGGCCATGTTTGGCCCACACACCAGGCAGGCTGGTAGTTCTGGGGCATTAACGCCCGGAGTTGGAAGATAAATCCCCCCAGCTTCCTGCCCCTCATGGGACAACTCTAAAGTATGTTCTGCACACTCTCTCAAAGAACATATAAATTATTTGAATCAAATCTATGTGGCAGTGGGGGGTCTACTTTGGGAGAGCCCAACCTAGTTATTGGACAACTTTATTACTGTGTCTACTGTGTGAATGCACCTGCCAGATTTGAGGGCCACCAGATTTGGGGATAAGTGGCAGTAGAGCTGACCCTCATTCCTGTGTCCTTCCACTGCATTATGTCATGGAATTTTGTCCATCAACTGTCATAGCATGGTGCTAACACTGCTAAATGACCATGACAAAGAAATGTCATCTCCTGCACATGGATCCACAGTTCTTCACAGATCACAAAGCCCCTGCTCACCCATTATCTCCTCTGAGCCTCACACCATTCTATAACATGGGCATAGATATTTCTTTCCTACCATTCTGCCCATGGGGACATAAAGACCTTGGGATGTCAAGTGAGTTTCTCCAAGGCCAGCCAGATAGGACGAGGCAGAGCTGGGACTGGAAGGCAAGTCCCCATCTTCATCATGATTGGCCAGAGGCTTTAGATGGTGCTGATGTGAGAGCCCATTGTTATGGCAAACTAATCCTGGAGGAAATTTTCCCAGGAATAGAGAGCCCCACCCATGAAGAGTCAACAGTGAAGAGTGACTTTCATAAACATGAGTCAGTGTCAGAGAAGGAGTCCTCTCTCCTGAGGTCCTCCTTCAACCGGCCAAGTTGGAAGGACCAGCCCTGCTGCCAGGGAAGCCACACCAGGTCAGATTCTCTAGCATGCCTGGGAGGTTAGGAGCCCACAGTCTCAGCGGCGTGGCTCATCAAGTGGAGGGAGTCTTGGTCTCTCAGTGGATCCTGAGCCAGTATTCTGTGGCTGCCTCCTTCAGGGAGAACCTGGAACCAAATGTGATGGGAGCCCCCACCTGGAGGGGCTGTTGAGTCAGGAAACAGTGGGATGTGCAGGCCTGTGGAAGGCTGAAGCTGGCAGGGTATTTGCAATCAGCAAGGCCAGCACTCTTAGTCATAGGTCAGGAAAATGGTGTCCGGAGAGGCCGAGTGAGTTACTCAAGGACCCATCATTCTGTGAATTAGAGAAAGCCGGGAGTCAAATCCGCGTGTCCTGGCTCCCAGTCCACTGCTTTCTCGCTACTCACCATTTTGCATTTAAGAGGAAAATAGTTATTTCTCAGGCTTAAGCCATTTTGTCTTCACAGCATGCCTGTGAGGATGGCAGGGAAGAGACTCTTTCTCTTTTCCTAAGAGAGGAAACTGAAAGCCAGAGTCACTCTGCTGGATTCACTCACAGACCATCAGCCCCTCGTGGCAACAACAGATGTCTGCATGATGGGAAGACAAGGGAAGACAGAAATAGAGGTTGGCCAGGGCGTGGGTCCCTAACCTTCACCAACCTCAGCCGGGGCTCCCAGCAGTCTCCCAGAGTCCCTAGGTCTGGGCAACTTCTTAGGGAGAAGGGTCTGTCTGACTTGGACAAATCAGCCACCTAGAAACTTAATCACCCATTTCCAGAAACTAATCTTTTGGGTATCATTGAGTAACTTAAAAAAAGCTAGTCTTAATCTCAGAAGTTGTTCACTTCCACCACCTCACGTCTCTGTCCACCTCACTCCCCTCCCACAAATGTACCTCTGATATGGGACTGAAGAGAAGAGCTGTCCAAAGATCCTCCCAGCTGAGACATCACTAAGACTTTCCCTGGTGTCTTCCCCATCCTGTCTCTCACTCATCTCCCTCCATGACAACCTGCAGGGCAAAGATGCCATGTTCAATGTTCTGTGATGGCCCCAGGTTTTCACCTGCTGGCTGAGCAGCACTTGATTTGGGTCTTCTCAGAGATCCGAGGTCCTCAAATAGAAACTGAGGCCTGATTGTGTCTGGGTGAGAAACTGGGGGGCAAGGGGTGGAAGTTTCCTTCCCTACCTGGGATGCCAGCCCTGCCCCATCTCTGTTAGTCCTTCATTTAGTTTCTCAAAGAATGTCCATGGTCGCCCCCTGCAGACCTGCCCCAGTGGTGGAGGGATGAGGCCTGTTTCTGCAGTCAAGAAGTTCACAGCCAGGGAGGAAAGAGGACACAGGACACAGGATGTGGGCCCGGGGGGTGGGGGAGGTAGGGGGGCAGTGGGGGGGGCAGCGGGGGGGAGGGGGGGGAACACAAAGTAAGCAAAAGCATGGAGGGATGCTTGGTGAAGTGCTTATGCTCTGCTCTGGAGCCTAGAGTGTTCTAGTACTAGAGCCTAGAATGTCCTAGAGCCCAGAAAATTGAGGCAATCTTGGTGAGGAGGGGCTGGAGGAAGTGGCAGGAACAAGGTGGGGTCTACTGAGGAACATGGATGTCCTCCAACTGTGGCAATGTGAAGGGGAGGCGGCGGAGGCAAGGTGGAGGAGAAAGGGGCGTAGATGGAGACACTGAAGCCCCAGGAGCATCCACCTCTGTGCTCCTCTAGGCCCTTGCATGTGCGCTCTCACTGCATCCTCCCAAGGGGCTGGGAGGTGGGGCCCGCTGTTGTCCACTTGTACAGATGGAAAAGCTGGTGCTTAGCCCATTAATGTGCCCGGCGCTCGGAACTGACAGCCCAGAGCTCACCACTTGGAGGAGGACCCGATGCCCTGCAGGCCGTCACCTCAGGCCGACCCTGCCCTGCAGCCCAGTTTCAACCTGGCCCTGAAAAAACACTACCTCACTTGCTTCCCAAACTCCCATCAGCATCTGACAACAACAACAGCAAGAGAAAGGCCCAGAGGATCTGATGCACGCTTCGAGGGATGCCAAGATCTTAATGTTACCCAGCTGTGCAGAGGGCCTGGCCGGGGACCCAGCCTGGGCAACCAGAGGCCCATGACTCAGAAGGGCGGGTGGGAGCGGTGAGTCAGGGCCCGGGCCAGCGTGCTGCCCTGTGCCCGGGAGGGCGCCGCGGGGAGGAACAGGCTCCGGACGTGCTGGGACACGCCGGATGTGCCGGGTGGGGGCTGCTGCTGCCATGCCTCGGTGCCTTTTGTTAACCCCCTCGCTTGAGCACTGGTCCTTTCAGCCCTCAGGGAGCTTCCCGTCTTGGGTGTCCTCCGCGTATCTCTGGGCAGCCTGGGGGGCCAGCTGGCAGGCACAACTTTGACCAAGAACTCCACGTTGCTTCCAATGAAGTAAATCCAGAAGGAGCTGCTCTTGGGGCCATTCATCTCTCAAGAGCTCTGGGACACCAGGGCCTGATCAGCAAGGCCACCATCTCTAGCAAGACAGGTTCTCGAGAACCTCTAAGGAAATCAGACAAAGGGAGTACATCCGAGCCCCCTGCCCAGACCCTTTCCGTATTTTCACTCGTTTTCTGGCCACTGGATGTTTTGTACAGCATTTAAACTGTGGCCCACATTGGTTCCCTTTGCCTGGGTTCCCCCAAAGCACAGGGAGCAGGCAGAGGTGCACAAGAGAGAGACATGTCCCAGTCCAGACCCGAGACCAGAGTGTCCCCGGCTATGCTCCAGAGAGCCGCTCTGCAGACGCACTCCAGCTCACGGACCTCACCAAGCACTGCCCTGCATCCCTCACAAGGTCCCCAGCCTGGTGGGCTCAGAGGTCCAGGGAAGCATGTGGCGGGGGAGGCAGCGAGAGCCCAGGACACCTGAGAATGGACAGGCGGACACTTGGGAGTTTCCTCCCTTCGGGGAGGGATCCAGAGGGCAGGGGTCTGCAGCCGCGGGATGGGAGCAGAAGGCACACAGACTCCAGGACAGGGCGGGGAGGTGGCCCATGGCTGCAGACCCAGATCCAAGCAGAGACCTCTTGGCGTCAGCCAGCCCCTCTTCTCCCTCCGACCACAGCCCCTGTGCCCTGGGTTCACAGGGGTGGCAGTGGGATCTCCCTGCCTGTCTAGTGCTTCACCTCCCAGGCTGAAGTAACACATCCAAGGAGGGCCCTTGAGACCCAGCTGAGCTGGCCACAGTCCTCCCCAGGATGTGTCAGATGAGAGTGGGAGGCAGGAGACCATGTCCTCTTTTTTTTTTTTTTTAGTTTTTTATTGTTATGTTAATCACCATACATTACATCATTAGTTTTTGATGTAGTGTTCCATGATTCATTGTTTGTGCACAACACCCAGTGTTCCACTCAATACGTGCCCTCTTTAGTACCCATCACCGGGCTAACCCATCCCCCCACCCCCCTCCCCTCTAGAACCCTCAGTTTGTTTTTCAGAGTCCATCGAGACCATGTCCTCTTGATCTTGGAGCTCCAGGGCTGTGTCTCCCGGGCAACCACAGAAGAAGACAACAGTCCCACAGTGTGCGAAGAGAAATAGATACACAGAGTCAAGGAGAAACCTGGAAATTCTGCTGTGGCTGTCTGTCCACTTCTCACCACTGTGATGCCTTTAGCCAAGGTGTTCCTCTTGGACTTAATTCAGCTGGTGAGTTTGGTGTCTGGCACCTGCAACCAAAGACACAGTCTTACCCACAACAACTAGCCAGGATCGAGTGTCCCCAGCATTGGACGACCTCACACATTTGTCTGCTTGTCTTTCTCTGGCCCCCTCCCCCAGACTGTAAGCTAAGAGGGCTCAGAGCCCAACCCTTTGGGGGGTCAATATTTATTGCACTTATTAATTAATCCAGGTTTTGTGGCCCATGTTGGCCCAACCTGGCAGGGATTCTAGAAGGTGGTATTGACCAAAATCAGGGGGGTGGCAGCATCTGGTTCAGGTGAGTGGCCAGAAGGTGGGGCAGAACTGATAGCTGGGAGCAGGAGGGGACGGGTAAGGAAGGGACAGGAGAGGGGCAGACCCCCACCCAGCAAGAGGCAAATAATCCACAGATGTTGCTTCATTCATTTCACAAATATTTTGAGTGCCTACTACCTGCCAGGGACTGTTGGGGGCGCGAAAGGAACAGTGTTGGATGAGATAGGCAAGGTCTCACCCTCGAGGCTTACGTTGTGCGGGAAAGGGGCACAGACAGTGAAACACTCAGCAAATAAAGCTATCCTGTGGCAGATGGTGACAAGGGCCCTGAGGACAAGTGAAGCTGTGTGGAAGGTGGGTTTCAGATGGCGGGTTGGGGCAGACCCCGGGGGTGGATGGGAGGCATTTGAGCAAAGGACAGACTGAAGAGAGAGGGATCTGTGTCGCCTGTCCCAGCCTTGCCAGGGAGGAAGCTAGTGCCACTGGACAGATGAAGGGGCCGATGGCCGGGGGCCTTCTGGGAAGAGCCCAGGATCGCCCAAGCACGCCGGACTTCAAAATGCACACTCCTTCAAAGCAAATCTCGGGCTCTCACGGAACTCAGTCGGTGAGCCAGGCTCACAGAGAAGGGGTGGGGTGTAGATCTGCTAGGCGGTCACCTCCTGCTGACTATCACCAGGAGCCTCAAGGGCGCAGGTCGTGCAGGGGCAAAGGAAGCCCCCGCCCCATCAGGCAGCCTCTAGCTCACCGCCAGCCCTCAACCCCTGCTGAGGGTGGCATGTCCAGTGGGAATCAGAGGTCAGAAGTGGTGGGAATCCTGTGACACTCCAGGGTCGCAGAACCTGTGATGTGGGAAGACAGCATCTTTTCCCCTGTCCCTGCCCTGCCTGCACGTGCACGGGAGATATGAGCTACTTCTCCTCCTTGAACCAGGCAGTGGGGACGGGGTGAGTTTCTGGAGCTGAGAGGGATCATCTCAGTCTCAGACCAGAAGAGCAGGAGGGAGGTGGTGGAATGGGGTGGCCAAGAGAGCAACTCAGACACTGCCTCTGCAGACAGAGATTCCAGGTCGGGGCTAAGGTCACCGACAGAAACCTCCTGATGCCTCAGAATGCAGGACATGGATGGAAGGCGCACAGCGTCACCTGCCGGGAAGGGCGGGGGTGGCCGCATCAGGAAACGCCGCAGAGCTGTGAGCTTCTCTGGGAGTCTGGGCGCGGCCCCCTGTGGCCCCTGTCCTTCAGTGAACTGGCATGGGACAGCTGTGCAGCCAATTTGGTGAGATCGGAAAGCTGAAATTGACAACCCCTCCCTGAATCCACATCCAATTGACCCAATTACTGGGGAAATACTGGCAATGGATCCCTGGTAAGACAACTGGGGGCCAAGTGTCCACTCAGCCCCAGATCCCACTGTGCGGCCATTGGCCAATCATTCATTTCTGAGCTCTCCTCCTTTCCTGTGGAATTAGGGATGATCGGATGGGCCCTGCAGGGCGGTCCTGAGCTCACAGAAATACTGGCTGAGAGTACTCCAACATGTGTCAGGCCCAGAGCAAGGTGGTGGGGGGATTGTTGTGGTTAAACCCACGAGGAATGGAGCCCAGATTCCTGTAGATCTCCCTGTACACTTGGGAGGGCTGGCTTTCTCCTCCAGCCGGATGCCTGGTAAATTGCTGACCCTGAAATGAAACGTGGTTCTGTGATGTGGACTCAGAGGAGGATGGTTTCTGCAAAGGTCTCCAGCCCATGTCACAGCCCACGGAGTGCCAGGCCCCGCTGGGATCTGGGGACTTCACTGCAGATAGCAAAGCTCCTGGGGACATGGCAGCATGTACCTTGAAAGAACACCGAACTGGGGCGGGGGCATCTGCATGCTGGTCCCAGCTCCGTTGACCTTAAGGAGAGCATCTCTCCTCACTGGCTCTGGTTTCTCTCTCTCCTGTGGGCACATGACAGACTCTGAGGCCCAGGCAAGTAACATCAAGAGGCAAAGAGGGTCCAGGGTGTAAGACAATGGACATTGGACTGGCCAACACACTAGCCTTATGTAAAGGGCAGGGGGTCCGGCTTCAGCTTCTCCCTGCCAAACAGAAATGCAGGTCCAATGGTACCAAATCTTCCTGCCTTTTTTGGGGGGGGAGGAAGGGATAAAGGAAGAGGGAGAGAATCTTAAGCAGGCTTCACACCCAGTGCATGAGCCTGATATGGCGCCCGATCTCACAACCCTGAGATCATGACCTGAACGGAAATAAGAGTCAGACACTTAACTGACTGAGCCACCCAGGCACCCCTTCCTGTTTTTTCAAAAGAAGCCTAAAATTCAGATTTTTACATGATGGTTCCAACTTTTAAATATTAGCACCTTAAGTCTGTGGTTTTGGTGTTTTTTGTTTTGTTTTGTTTTGTTTTTGCAGAAAACACTATATACGTCAAGCCAGGCCTATCTTTGGGGGTTGACCCATAGGCTGCAATCCTGCAGGGTCCTGTGGGTCCTGCCTCCCAGGCAGGGTCTTACAGTGGGCGTTTCTGGCAGGTGTTGGGGGACAGAGGAAGGATGGGAGAAGGGGATTTGTTTTTCTGATGACCAGGTTGCAAACTCAAACACATCCAGGAGCCAAGCAAATTCCAGCAGTGAATGAATTCCTGTTTTACTAGTGCTGGGAGCCCCCACATCCCTGACGCTTTCCCTCACCCTGCCCACAGCTCTATACTGGGCCCTTTGCAGTGCAATTTGCTTCCTGTATAACGTACGGACTGTTATATGCTAACAACTTTCTCAGGTGCCCGGATGAGAGAAGGACTAGTCTGGAGGCAAGTCCCAGCTCTTCCCCTCACTGGCCATGTCACATGATCGTTCTGTGCCTCAGTCTCCTCATCTGTAACTTTAGACAGCTGATGGACAGGATGACTCATGATAATGTCAAATGCATTCAGCCAAGGTGGCTCAGCAAACTGGCTACTCTGGGCCTGAATTTAAACAACAGTAGGATCCACAAAACAATGACATTTTCTGGAAAGGAATGGCAGGCAATCTTTAGACAGCGACTTGCTGATTTCTGAGCAAGGCCTTGGCATGCTGCGCCCCACCCCCTGCTCGGCCTGCACCCTCTACCCTGCACCCGCCCTTCCATTGGGTGGGTGGACATGAGAGGCTGAAAGACCAAGATGGGTTTTCCTGGGACCAGGGTGTCGGGGGTGGGGGGAGGTGACAATGCAGCCACTCTGCCATCACAGGTAAGTTGATCTCCATCCCTGGGCAAATGTTTCTACACCTACATGAGAGGGTCCTTCCTGGGGCCTCCATGGTTCCTACCAGCTTCTCCAGGCCAGGGGTCCACGGAGACCCCTACCTTTGTGGGCCAAAGGCAAGTTCTTCTGCACACTCTCTACAACACTTTATCTCAATTAAGCATAAAAATTAGGAAATTCCAAGCTAAGCTTTCCTGAGTTGTGTGGGTAGAAGAAATGTTTAAATCTCCTTTTTTGGCTGAGTCTTTGCAAGGCAAGCGTTTCCAAATGTTTGGCCCAGTCCCTCTGCCTGAGCCTCCCCCTCACTGCCTGTCCTCAGGAGGAAGGCTCCAAAGATAAGGGGGGAGGTCCAGACTTCGACCAACCAGGAAGCTGCCCAGTTGACCGCGGATGACCCACTGGCTGGGTCTCCCCAACACCTGGATGACTGACTGTTATTCTGGACTTGCTTTGTGCCAGATGTGTTTGGCAGCTGCCCACACCCAATCAGGGGGTTTGGGTTTGGAAAACTGGAGATTAGCAAACAAAGGCAAAGAGTGAGAAGGGTGAGGCCTGGTTAGAAAATATTGAAATTCACCCTGGTTTCCTTCCAGCCCAAAAAACAGGCTGTTCCAGGGGTTCCAGGGACTATACAGGAGTGAGGGAGTAGGCCCTGATAGCTGGATGGAAGCCGCTTGGCCACCATTTTGTAAGATGGAAGCTGCTTGGCCGCCATTTTGTAAGATTAGTAAAACCCATCGGTTCTCCCTTTCCCAGGCCTGTTCACCTGGAGAAGCAGAAGCTGAGGTGGATGGTGTAGGGGAAAAAACACAGCTTTGGGATCAGACCACTTGCGTTTGGAACCCAACTTTGTTACTTACTAGTTGGGTGACGTAGCCAAGTCAGTTAGTCCTCCTGACTCCCACTGAAAAAGGAGACAGTAACACTTGCCTCACAGGGTCGGTGTGAGGGTTAAAAAGATCAGCTTGGTTGACTATGTGAATGGACAGGTGAGTAGTACCTCACTGGCGCATAAAACAGAGTTCTGGGGACTACCACCCGGGAGTATCAGAAGCTCCGTTGAAAGAAAAACAAAGCCTTGATGGAGGAGCTCCTGGAGATAATGTCTAACCTTTCTCTCTAAATTTGATCCCACTCCGTCCCCATCAAAAAAGGTGCTACTGATTTTTCATGCTGATGTCACGCCATTTGCCTGTACCAGGGAGCCATAAGGAACAGGCCACTGCAGTTACTATGAGGACATTGTTGAGGACATTGCTCACTGCTTTACGCCTTGTCATCCTTCTGAGGCCCTGTGGGAGACATTTCTCTCCACTTCAGAACCAGAAATAGTTGTATTACTCAGCCCTGTACCGGCTTCCGAGCTGCCCATCTAGTTCTGTCTCGGGGACACCAAGCCTCGTGTGCTCTGCACTGGCTGGGGGGTCAGCACTGAATCTTCAACCCGCTGCTAGGTCTCCTGAACCTCACTGCCTACATTCTGTGGACCAGCTTCACCTGGGCTGCCTTTGATTTTTTTTTTACTCTTACTTCCTCTTTAAGCTGAAATTTTCTTTCTCAGCTTTCTGTTAACCGAGTTGGATTTTGAGTGTTTGTAAGTCACTCTAGATCTTCTGATGACAAAGTTGGAGTTGGGTTGTTAGCTTATAACTACACAGGGAGATCAAGAAATCAACATGGAACATGGCATGTGGTGGGTGGTACCTAATGCATGCTGCAACAAGCTTTGCTCCCTGTCCCCTTCTCCTATACAACAGAAGCCACATTGACTGGCAGATGAGCTCTAGGAATGGTTTTCCTTCCATAGATCAAGGATCCAGTAGGCCTTTAGGGGTATAGTGTTCAAGTCCACTGACTCACATTTCCCTGGTTTCACACGGTGTCATCCCCAGATGTTGCGGTGGATGTAGTGTTAGCTTAGGCATTGTCCTCTTCATGCCTGGCTTCTCTAGGTGACACTTTGTCCATCAAAAAACATCTGCAAAAATCCATCTGGCTGGTCATCTGTGTCTGGTTTTACTCTCTGCACAGAGTGGTGGCCAACAGGGTCCTGCAGGAGAAGAGGAGGGTCTGCAGTCAGCTGAGGCAGGGCCTGACATGAACCGGGAAGCCCCACTTCCATGACATTCTGGGGAGATTGTGATGGGGTCACCTGTGAAATTCTGGGAGAGTCATCTACCGGCCTAGCTTGTGTCCTCGGCTGTCACGCTGCCGGGGGTGTGTGGGGGGGGGGTGGAAGGATCAGAGATATAAGGGGTACCCCTCAGTAAATATTTATTGAACACCTACTATGTCCTGGGGCACTAGGGATCCAGTAGTGAACAAGACAGGTTCAGTTCCTGCCCTCATAGAGCTTATGCTCTAAAGGGGGGTGGAGGGAGCAGGCCTTAAATAAATACATAACCTAGGAAAATAATGGTCATGAGAACAATGTAGAGAATTATGATGGGTTGTTCAGATAGTGACTGGGTGGATGGATACTCAAGTTTCAGAGTTGCAAGTGTCAAGAAGAGATGGGTTGGGGGGATAACTAGAAAGGAGTGTCAAGACATGGTCCAGATTGTGAAGAGGTCACCAGAGTGGAGGGATTATGCAGCAGAGTGGGAGGAAGGGCCCCTGGCCTGGATGCTAAAGTCTGTCGTTTTCTATCATCTGGAGAGGGGGAAAAGCAGTTACAGCCCAGTTTGAAGGGTAGAAAATGTCAGTGACATACTGTAGTGATTTGCAGCTGCACTTAACGAAGCAACTGCTAGACAGCTTCTTGGATACCCCGCCTGCCCGGCTCCAAACAGAACTTTGCAAAACTTGCCTACTGTGCGCGAAACCCATCATCCCACCTGCTGCTGCCAGATAGCTGTCAGCCGGTAACAGAACCAAATGTTTCCACTAGTCAGAACATCCAGCCCTTTCCTCAAGTGGAGGGAAAAGCAAATCTTGATTTCAGCCCAGAAAGGGATGGACACGTTGGAGGCCAGATATGCAGACGGTTGTTTGCCTACCTGGCTATTGTCCATTTACAAATAGAGAAATCAACTTATGATGCTAACTTTAAAAGTTGAATATATTCACATGTGCAACTCTAAAACATGAGCTTACAGTTCAAGAAAATCACACGCCACACTTGCTTGCATTTTCCTCTGAGTGAAAGAAAAGGTATGCACTTAAGGTCAAGTGACAGCCAAAAAATTGAACATACAGAAGTCAACAGAGTTAGGTCATCGGCCTCTCTCTCTCTCTCCGGCTCTGTTACTCACCAGCTTTCTGACCCTAGAATAGTCACTTCACTCCTCTGGGAACAATGAGCCCCGCCCCCCACTTCCCTTCACCCACTGCAAGGTTGCTTGGTGGATCATTCAAGTCAAAGAGATTTGAGTGTGCGTTGCAAACTGTGAAGTGCCAAAGAATAAAAGTGATTTTTAGTTAACAACTAGAAACAACTTTTGAGTCAAAGCATTTTCACTGGCCAAGTTCAATCCCTCTTGCAGCTTCTGTCCTGTTTTCCAGTCATCATTTCATTAGTTTTACTTCATTTTAGGATTTCTGGGACAAAAAAATCGAAGGTGTTTATGAAGATGCTGGTTTGAAAAGATAAGAGAACCAAATGATATTTATTCAAAGATAAACTGTAGTAGTTGCTGATGGTGTCTGGCCAGACCCCATGCACCAGGGTGGGTGCCTGTCCCTCTCGCTGCTGTAATGGTGGCTGCTAATGACTCTCAGCGGCCCCTTCTCTGGACAACTGCCCTCCAATTTTTGGAATATATTTGAGGAGTTACACCCTGTCCCCATGCTGGCCAGGGTCTGCCTGCTGCCAATTTCTGACTAATATGTGTAAACAAAGTCTTATCTACCTTGCCTTAAAATGAGACACCCCAGAGCTCCCATGGGATCAAGTTAAGGATAGACTTCAGCTGAACCCACTGCTTTGCCCAGCAGCATCCCTGACCTGTGTTATGGACTTCATCTGAAAGCATTCCCTCAATATGGCAATTGTACAAGCATCCTTTTCTCATGATCTGATCCTGGTGAACCCAGGCCAATGCATTTGATACCAGAATTTACCCTAGGAAACAGATCCTCGGGACAGAATCTGGAGTTGGGTCCTTGCCTGCCAGATGGTGATGAGAACCCCATCACCGGTAGTAGGGGCATTCCTTGCCATGTTGTAGCAGCGCAGTTGCTGAGAATTTTATCTGTGTTCATTGAGACAATACACAGGGCAGAAGGAGATGCATTAGCCTGTGCCATGTCTCTAAAGTTTGGGAGGTAAAGGAGAAATAGTAACTATAACATCTGAGCAAGTGAACGGCTGTGGCTAAACACTGGTGATGAGCAGAAGGGAGAAAATGACAGGCTCAAATTGATTAATCTTCAATTAAAAGTCAAATGTGGGAGTCAGAGGATCCCCTTGGCAGTGTCTCAGAGACTTTCGTCTCTGCAGTGGGAGGGCAGACTGTGCTGAAGACTGCGCACAAGACTTAATTATCAGGTGGCAGAATATTGGGGAAGGTTGAATCCTCCGACCGAGTGAGTCTCCTATGCTAATGTTAGGGCAGGGAAAACGCAGACTCTTGACACTTGGACTGAAGACACCTGAATAGGTGCGACCAACAACTTTGAAGTTTCCCTTGAGTCCTCTGACCCTAAATGGCCCATCCCCCTTGTTAGAAGGTCATGGGAGTCCCCTGTTGGAGAACTATGCAGGAGCCCTCAGATGGATTACTCCTCCAAATCTTCCCCACTTCCTCTTCCAGCCATCAGATCAATAGTTAGGGTTAATCTCAACATGACCCAACTGGAGAAGTGCTAAGTCTTCTAAGGGAGGAGAGGGGTAATATGTCCAAAAAAATTTTCAGGACTGGCTAACATACAGTACAGGAAGTTGAAAGTCTCATTGGGAGTAGGCCCGAAGGCACTGGATCAAGGAGGTGGAATATAAAGCTGGGTAAGGAGGATTTTGTTGACATGGGGGCACTCTTTAATTATACAGGGTTTAACGTCTTGACAAGGGACCCAGTAAATGACTCTAATGCGCTGTTCTTAGAGGCTTGACCTCGTTATATGAAGTAGAGATTCCAGACTGTGATGGAAGATTCTAGAAGATTCTAGGAGATCAAAAGACTAACAGAAGTCAGCATACTATAATGGATCTATATATCAGACTAGAAAGCTTAGTGCCTGGTTGTGCTCTTTGGAAAGGCTCAGAGGACCCTGCAATGACCAATGCCCTGGTATGAGAGGCAGAGGCATCACTGAGAAGTTCCATAGTCATGGTCCTCTGTAATCTAGAGCTGATGGTAGGACATGCTGTTATAACCCAGGCTACTTAGTTGCAAGGGGGATGATAGAATCCCCAAATAGCAGAGGAGAGGTGGCAGCATTTAACTGTCAGAAACAAGGTGTGGATAATTACTTTAAACAGGCAACCGAAGGTTCCTAACCCACAAATACCTGTGGATATATCTAATAAGACATGATGTTCCTAAGGCAAGATAGGAAGCCCAAAAAAGACATCAGTTAATAAATTAATATATTATCAAAAGAGATGAAGCAGAAAGATGAGCAGAAGGCAGATGTCAGCCACTTTGACTTATAAAAAGTCACAATCCCTTGCTCATTTTTAAGAATGGATTCTCAAGAATCCACTTCTTAAAAAAGAGCTTGAGTCCCCATGAGGAAGGACCATGTAACACCATAGCAAGGATAACTAGAAATGACTTACCAAGATCTTCTCAAAAAGAACCTGTGACCATTTGCATGGCTAATCTTACATGGGGAAAAAGAAATACCCATATCTTTTGAGGATTGTTAGAAACATAGTCCCTTTGCAGAAAGACTGCAAAGTACCAAAGTGCTGTTATGGCTCTCCTATAAGGGTAAAGGCATAAGGGAGTCAGGCCCGGCTTCTGGAAAAACTGGATGGATCATTGTAGACCACAGTAGATGACCACAGATTTAACCAACTAATTTCTCCAGTTGCAGCTGCTGCTCCAGACATTGCATCTTTACTGTAGCAAATTTAATCCAGCTTCTGATATGTGGATTATAGTTATTGATGTGCATTTTTTTTATACCTGTTGGGAAAAGGGATGCATTCATGTGGGATGGACAACAGCGTACATTCACAGCTTTCCCCAGGTCTAGGTTAATTCTCCCACTTTCTGTCACAATGTAAGTCGAACATACCTCAGAATGTCATATTGATCTCCCATACTGATGGCACCGTGCTCATTGGACTTAATGCCTTGTTAAAATACATAAGCTCCAAAGGTAAGAACCACCATATAGATGAAGTCTTCAGGGGTTTAGTGGTCTAGGGTGTGCTGGGACATCCCCTCAAAGTGAAGGACAAACTATGGCACTTTGCACCTCCTACCACTAGGAAAGAAGCACAATGACTGGTAGACCACTTTGGGCTTGAGAGTCAGCATATTCTACTCTTAGCAATACTGCTTCTCCTACTTATTGGGTGACATAAACGCCTGCTAACTTTGAGTGGGCCCCAGAGCAAGGAACAGCTCAGCAGCAGTTCCAGGCTGTGGTACCAACAGCCCTGCTGCTTGGGCTGTTTGGACCAGTGGATCTGTGGTTCTAGAGGTGCGAGAGTAGGAAAAGACACCGTGTGGGGTCCCTGGCAAACTGCCATAGGAGACTTACAGTGCAGACCCTGAGGACTCTGGAGCAAGGCTATACCATCTGCAGAAGAACACTCAAGACCATTTGGAAAGTAGGTCCTAGAAGGCCAATGGGCCCTGGTGAAGAGTGTCTGACCTCAGAGTATCAAGTACCTGTGAAGCAAAAGTGCCTGTCACATGCTGAGTGCTGTCAGACCCATTGAGCCACAGAGTCAGCGGTGCCCAAAAGCAATCCTTCATAAGATGAAAGTGGTACATCTGAGACTGGGTTAAGCAAGTCCAGAGGATGCAAGTATGCCGAACAAACAGGCGGCACAGACATCCATGGCACTCTTGGCTCACACTTCTTATTCATGGGTGCTCCCTAAGACTGACAGAGGAGAGGGGCGCCTGGATGGCTCAGTCGTTAAGTGTTTGCCTTCGGCTCAGGTCATGATCTCAGGGTCCTGGGATCGAGCCCTGCATCAGGCTCCCTACTCAGCGGGAAGTCTGCTTCTCCCTCTCCCTTTGCCCCTTCCCCTGCTTGTTCTCTCTCTCTCTCAAATAAATAAATAAAATCTTAAAAAAAAAAAAAAAAACTGATGGAGGAGAAAACACCTGAGCATGGTCCATAGATAGGTCAGTTGGGTGCAACGGTGTGAGACAAAATGGACTGCCCTCTCCAAAAGCTTGATTCAAAGATTTCCCTAAAAGACAGATGTGCATCAGCTTATCTACTTGGTTTGAAGACAGGTGGGCTGAGATAAGGATATACATAGACTCATGGGCAGCGGCAGAGGTTTCTCTGGTTGGTCAGTTTCCTGATATGAACAATAGGAAAAATCATCCTATGATTGTTGTGGTTATTGTCTGACACAGTCCATGCCCTCAAGGAACTCATCACCAAGTGAGGGAGATGCACACTTGAACGGACAAAGGCAACGCAGTGTAGAAGGTGCTGTTACTGTAGGTGAAGCACAGTGGAGGCCCAAACAGGGAGTGGCAAGCCCTCCTGGGGGCATCAGGGAAGGCTCTCTGAGAGATGACACTGAGGCCTAAGTTTACCAGATGGACAGGAGGAAAGAGCATTCCAGACAAGTGGAACAGCACGTGCCAATGTACTGAGGCATGTAACGGTTTTCAAAGCACTGTAAGCTGTTTAGCATGGGTAGAAGGCAAAAGAAGAGGTGTGGGTAATGGACTGGGGAAAGGTCAGAGAGGAAATTATGTGAGACAGATGGACAGGCCCCCAGATCATGAAAGACATTTTAAGTTATGCTTAGGAGGGACCATGCCCCTCTGGGGATGAAGACACTTTGAAGGGAAGTGTCCTGACCTTAATGGAAATACCTGTAACTTGAATAAAACTGGCCTTCTTTGTTCTCACCTTATTCTTACCATAATGGATAGTGAGGTTGTGCCCTGCCCTCCTTCCTCACCCACTCTCAGGTCTGCCACCTACAGTTATGAGGAACCAACTCTCTCTGCACTCAGTCCATGAAACTAGAACCACACCATACCTTGGGATGTGGCACCTTTACCTAAATCACCTGAGGGGACCATAAGGCTTAGGAGGCTTTACATGGCCCATGTCCCCAAGCCCCATTGCATAGCAGCCCTGTGGTTTGGTGAGGACTCACCACCCACCCCCCACCCCAGGCCTGAGGGTGGAACTTGATCTGACAAAGCCAACTGAAGAACTCCCACCCCTTACCAGCCATACTTACTGGCTTAGAGGTGGCAAGTGGCTTGAGTTAGTGCCATCACAATAAGGCAGGGGATCCCCATTTGGTGGGTCCATACACAAAGGAGAAAGTGTGTAGCTCCAGGAGCTTCTAGTGCCACCTGGCTTCTCTGAAGGAAGTCAATCTGGGACAAGCTAACAAATGACACCCAGAGCAGGGCAGACAAGGAGAGTTACAGAGAAACTGAGCTTCAGTCTGATGATATATGAACTCTGGACTGAACAACCCTGAAATTGGCTCTACCTCTGAGCTCCAATTACTGAGCTAACGCATCCCACCTTTACAGGTAAGTCAGTTGGAAATGAGCTTTCTGATGTTTCCAATATATTGCAGGTTCATTTTTATAGGACTTCCTCAACATCACATAATCACCAAGATAAGGACGAATCAGACTCCAATTCACTGAACAGCAATGTCAATCCTTCCTAAACAATTCTGAAGGAGCAGCAAAAAGGGAGTTCTGTTGCACAAATAGAATAAGACACGTTCTTTGCCCTTCTGTCCCCAAATCCAGTGAAAATTGCCATTCTCCTCTCCCCCAAACCTGTCTCCCCTGGTCCAGCTTTCCCATACACCCACCCCTCACCTGGGCGGCCAAATAGGAGCCTGACAGGTGCCAGGGCAAGTCAGAGCCCTTAGAAGGCAGTGCAGACAGGAGAATAAGGAATGCCAGTAATTTTAGATTTCATCCTGATCTCTGCCACACTCTACAAAGCATCCTTATCAAGGCAAGAGCATCTTTGCAAACCCACAAGTTACTTTAAGGAAAAGTAAAAAGAGGAAGCAATCATGGGTTTCTTCAGTCATCCCCTGTTGCAAACATCGGCCAGAATCCCATCTTTCATCACAATGTCCCCCAAGTTCAAGGCAGAACTGGACAGCCATACACTTGAGGTCAGGGTTTGCATAGCACCCTGGCTGGCCCAAGGACACAGTGAGTCAAGTGATCACCACAACTCCTGAAGACACAGGTCAGGGGCAGAGGCTCTGGAGGTGAGCTGTGTGGATTCAAACCTGGCTCTGTCATCTTTAGCCGTGTGACCTTGGACAAGTTAGATGACCTATCTGGACCTTCGTTTCCTTGCCTGTGAAGTGGTAACAATGATAATAGCTATCTGGTTGATGTGAGAATTAATGAGTTAATGCACATAAATGGCTTGGAGCAGTCCCTGGCACACAGTGAATTCTCAGTCAACGTTAACTATAATTTGTGAAAATTCTGGTCTATGACTCAGGGAGGCAGCTAGTAGGTGAAGAACAAGGTGGCCCCATCAGCTAGTACTAAGATGAGATCTGAAGTTGACAGTCTACCACTGTCTTAGTTTGGGTGCCCTCAAACGCATAACCTGAGACAGGGCTTGGGTGCAGGTAGTTCATTTAGGGGGTGTCAGGAAACAGGCAGGGGGGCAGTGGAACAGGAAAGATGGAGAAGCCAACATAAGCATTATCAAAGTGGGAGATGGGGATTCCAGAAGTATGTAGAAGGCCTCTGTACTGAAGTGAATAGTGTGCTCCCGAAATTCATGTCCACCCAGAACCTCAGAACATGACCTTATTTGGAAATAGGTCTTTGCAGATGTAATCACTTAAGATGAGGTCATACTGGATCAGGGTAGACCCTAAATCCGATGACTAATATTCTTTTAGAAAGGTCATGTAAAAGCACATGGAGAGAAGAAGGCCATGTGGAGACAGAGAGAGAGGTCAGAGTGATGTATCTAGAAGCCAAGAAACATTGAAGGCCACCGGAGCCACGAGAAGTGAGGAGAGAAGCATGGGACAATTCCTCCCTTAGAGCCTCCAGAAGGAATCAACCCTGCCCACACCCTGATCTCAAACTTCGAGCCTCTAGAACTGCAAGACAATATATTTCTATTGTTTTAAGCCTCCCAGTTTGTGGCTATTTGTTATGGTGACCACAGGGAATTAGTACAAGCCCCTATAACTGTCCACCCACAGGGCAGGAACCACAGCATCTCTGCACAAGCCCCCAGCCCCCTGGTCAAATGGGGTTGATAATTTGCCTGCACTTCAGAGATACACTTGCAAAAGGGCCAAGGGAGGCACCAGGACACTGGAGAAGTCCCTGGCACAGATGCAGAAAGATTCACAGAGCTGACTTGAGCAGGAACGCCTCAGAGGGGGATGAATCTGAGCTGGCAGAGAACTGGGGGCTGTGATCAAAATCAGAGGAGTCCAAGGGGATGTGATGGGAGTCCCAGAGATGCAGCCACCACCATGGCCTACAGGGTGTGGGGAACTCTCCCTTCATGTTTACTCATACTTCCTGCCATTAGTTTTCCAAGATTGTCCAGGGTTACTTTCATTTATTCATTCATCCAGCACACACTCCCTAAGCTCTTGCTCTGTATTAGGCCTGGGAATATACCGATGGTTAGATCTGGCCCCTGAGCTCCATGAGCTCCCAGTCCAGTGAGGGAGGCACGCATGTCTTCTTGACCCAGTGGGGGTAAGCTCAGTGATGGCTGGAAGCAGAGGAGGTCATGGGAGCATGGAAGGCAGACCGAACCTGGCCAGGCCTGGAAGCTATAGGCAGGGAGAGGTGGGATGGAGGGCAGGAAGGCTTCCTGAAGAAGACTGTAGGCAGGGAAAGAGCATTTGGCAGCACAGAGGGTACCAAACCCTCTGTGGGAGTGGGGAGTGCAGAGGAACAGTCAGCAGATGAGTGGGGTATCTTGGCATCTGTTGCCCCCCAGCCCCCTGCCTGCCCACCCTCCCATGAAGAGCAGCCTCTCTGTCCTTACACAGTGTCCTCCCCCCTACTCCGGAGGTCGTTCTGGGGCTTGAATCCTAGCACCCCATCCTCTTGACAATGGGGCAGGTCCAACGGATAGACGTGTCACCCAGGCTGGGCCAATAGATCCCTCCCTCGCCTGAGACTTCATCTAGGGCCTCCAGAGTAAATCACTTCTCCTTTTTATCTTACTTGGCTGGCGCTGGCACGGGCCCGTAACTCTGCTTTTCCCCTCCAACCTGGCAGAAGCTCATGGACACAGGCAGAAGATAGGACCACGGCAACAGAAAGGCAGAGGAGAGAGAGAAGGATGTTGCCCGGTCATGTCTGAGGCCAGTTGCACTCCTGGCCTCCCCAGTCTCACGTCTATTCCTCTTTTATGTAAGTAAGTTGCTGCTGAGTTTTAGGCCCTTAAAACAGAAAATGTCTAGAGGAATTTTTTCAGTGAGAGTTTTGTGGGTTGGATTGTGGCCCCAAAATATATGGCCACCTGGGACCTCAGAGTGTGACCTTATTTGAATGTTTTTACAGATATAATTAAGAATCTTGAGATGAGATCAGTGGACCCTAAATCCAATGACAGTGATGCCCCACCCACGCTGGGCTCCAGTGCCTGGCTTGTGCCCACATGTGTACCAGCCAGAAGTGCCAGGATTCAACACTGCATGAGTTAACTTTTGACCAATAGGGTCAGGAGCCCATGGAAAATAGCTCTGCCATCTCTTCCCTGGAAAATAACTGAAATGATTCTCACGGAATAGATGGAGGCGGTCGGTTGGGTAAACAGTCCCACATGGTGGGGCCAGAGCGTCCTGCACCCAGCTTCACTCACTGTCCCCCCCTGCTGCCCCCTGGGACACACCCCCTGACAGAGTGCTCACGCAGAAGCCTGGGTCTCAGGCTCTGCTTCCTGGGAATCCAGCACACATGGCTGTAAAGCAGAGACTGTGCTTCATCCATCTCTACATCCTGCTGCAAATGTTCTTCACAATGAAAGCCAGCGAATGACCACGTCTGAAATAAATCCTGATGAAGTTGTTTTAATAAGTGACCCCAAGTGCAGTGACTGTAAGAGGAGCCAATCATTCCTGGGACTGTAAGGTGGAGGGAACTGCATTCAGCACAACTTTCCAGCTGGAAAGAATCCCAGGAGGAGCCACGGAGGCTAAGGAGTAAGACCCCCCCCCCCCAAGAGGCAGGTGTGAGGATCAGTGGAAGGCTGTAAAATCTAACCTCAGTAGGGAGGGTCCAGTTAGCTACAGGCATTTTGTTTTATTTACCCTGCAAAACCTGCAAGTTTGGGCCAGAGTGGAATTGCCCTGACAGCCAAGGGGATGTTGAGGCAGGATCTGGGGTTCTTCTCCACGCCTCCCACCTCTCCCCATAAACACAAAGTCACTATCTAGAGAATGCCAGTTTGAAGGTCAAATAGTTAGCCTGCTCAGGGCTGCCACACATTGTCCCCCTCTTCACAGAGATTCCTCCCCCTTAATGTCCTATAGCACAGTCGAGACATAGCTAAAAGTTCCTATCTAGAGTTTTCCCTAGAGGCCAAAGGATTTCAAAAGGGAATAAATGTGGAGAGTAACATAAAAGTCCATATCTCAACGGGCTATGTCATCTCTCCTCTCCAACCCACCCCGGGCCCACCCTCCAAGGTCCAGCTTCCCCGCCAAGGACCCAACTCACACACACACACACACACACACACACACACACACACACCAGAAAGAGGCAGAGCACAGAATTCCCAGTCACTCCCTGCAGTAGCTCAAGGAAGTAAGTACCATTAGCTCTTTTTACAGAGCAGGAAACAGGATCGGAAGATGAGTGCTTTGCCCAGCGCATGCTGCAGTGGGCAGTGAAGCCACAGTCCGGTTCAGCCTGTCCAGACTGCAGAAACCTCACTGCCTCCCTATCACAAGAGAAAAAAATAAGTGCACACAACTTTTCTGGCCTCGCTGCCCCACACCCTTCTCATGTCACCACTTAATATTCAAATGTGGAGAATTTCCACACTGGAGAATAAAAAAGTCAGAAGATTTTCCCTAGAAGGCCTCGGAGCTTGGTTTCTCACAAATGGCCCCAAGGATGGAAAAAGTCTCCCAAACTGAGACTGGCAGGAAAGCGGGGCCCACTTCGTCTGATATTTCTTCTCTCCTTTCTTGGCACCCGTAGTCTTAGCTCACGCCAATGGAAAAATTCCCAAGTGCCAAACAGTTCTCAGATAATCTGCACGCAAAAAAAAAAAAAAAGAAAGAAAAAAAAAAGCCTTTCAACTAAGACAGCTCATGAGGGATTAAGGCGGGGCTCCAGCCAAAACATATATTTTTTCAGATTCCTGACATCTTTTTCACGTCAATCAGGAGGTTCACACCCAGCTTCAGCCCTGTCACTGAGACCAACACTGGGGTGACCCAGAACCTGGATTTTGGGCTCCAGAGGGTCCAGGCCTGGGCTTGGAAATGCCCCATGGTAAAGTTGGGGGGTGCCTAGGAGCACCATGGAGGAAGGGTCCCTGCTTGCTCCTGTCCAGACTGTGTCCAGGAGAAGATATGGGCAACCAAGATCCTCAGACTAAGATCATCAGACCAAGAAGAGGGTGGTAACTGTGGGCCAGAGTGGGAGCCTAGACCCAGGGGAGAGAGAGACAGAGACAGAGAGATAGAGAATGATCAGCAAAAGGCTCCCAGCTCATGCCAGCTCTTTCTGGCAAAAGACAAACTCTAGTATATAATGCTCTATTCGTATAGATTACATTCAGTAGGTATAAATGAATCTCAATACTCTATTCATTTTTAATCCTGCATCATGCAATGTCATATTAACAATCATATTAGTAGATGCATTTAGCCAATAACTAGTACACACCTGGGTGTCAGGCATTGTGTAGAAAGGAGACTTCCACAGTGAGTGGCATAGCCCCAGCCCCTGTCTGCAGGGGCTCTTATTCTGACAGTGGAGACGAGCATTAAAAATAACAGTGATTAAGAGAGCTAGGTAAAGGTGAAGGAGCTGCAAGCATGCATGTTTGTTTGGCATTGGTGTTTTTGTAATGCATGTTCACCCATGCTCACTTTTAATCTTCTAAACAAACTTGCATGGTCAGTATGACTGTGTTATAACCAGTAGCTGGTCCACATTAAAGATGAGGAAACAGGCTCAGAGAAGTTAGGGGGCTGGCCAGAAGCCAGGCATGCCTTACCCCAGGTCTGAGTGTTCCCTCAGTGCAGTGTGGGCTTCCTCAGCTGACAGGTGATCCTGGGAGAGGTGCAGGCCTGTGGCAGCTGGGGCTGGCCAAATCCACATGGTTGGAAGCTGCCTGCTTGGTACCCCCTTACTGGGGTTTCCTCTTGGGGCACTCATTGGTTGAGCAAGATCTTCCAAACTGACCTCTGAACATCCTTGCCAACCCCAGGCTTAGCGTTATTCCAACCACCCTCACCCCAACAGGAGAGACCGATCAGTAAACATAACTCAGCTGTATTACACCTTATATCAAACTCCTCACACTCAAAACAGGCCTCTGTGGGGCAGACGCTTTTTCAGAGTAGCTTGCCCTGCTTTCTCTCCACTCCCAGAACTTTATATTCCAATGTTGGTGGCAGGTAAGATTTCTGGCAAAAGTGAACTGCCTGGGATTGCACATCTTAGGACAGGTTGCACCTGTTTACATTCCCTCTTGCCCATGGAACTGTGAGTTGGAGAGAGCTCAGTTCTAACCTGGCTTCACCACTTTAAGGCTGTGTGACCTTTGCGAAGTTATTTTGCCCTCTGAGCCTTGGTTCTCAGAAATCACCTGTCCAACGGGCATACCTATAGCTAGTTGAGTGGTCTGTGCTTATGGGTGCCATGCATGCCATGTGCTCAGCATGATGTCTGGTGCTTCTTAACTTCCTTCCTTAAATTCTTAACTTACTTCCTCCCTTCCCTCACAGCCTCAATGGCAAGGACTACGTTTGCTCTTTCACCTCCAGCTCCTAGAGTGGGACCAGGCCTGGAGGAGGCACAAAGATAATTTCTTTTTTTTTTTTTTTATTAAAGTGGGTTTTAATATAGAGGGAACATACTCAATATAATAAAGACAATATATGACAAACCCACAGCTAACATCAAACTCAACATTGAAAAAACGGAAAGCTTTTCCTTTAAGATCAGGAGCAAGACAAGGATGCCCAGTCTTGCCACTTTTGTTCAACAGAGTATTGGCAGTTCTAGGCAGAGCAATTGGTCAAGATAAAGGAATAAAACACATCCAAATTGAAATGGAAGAAGTAAAACTGCCCCTATTTGCAGATGACGTGATATTATATATGGAAAACCCTAAAGACTCTATCAAAAAACTGTTAGAACTAATGAATTCAGTAAAGTTGCAGGATACAAAATCAATATACGAACATCTGTTGTGTTTCATGGATTGAAAGAATGAATATTGCTAAAATGTCCATACCACCCAAAGCAATCTACAGATTCAATATAATCCCTACCAAAATTCCAGTGGTATTTTCTGTGGAAATAGAACAAACAATCCTATAACAAATAGCCAAAGCAATCTTGAAAAAGAAGAACAGAGCTGGAGGCATCACACTCCTTGATTTCAAAGTATATTACAAAGTTACCGTAATTAAAACAATATGGTACTAGCATAAAAACAGACACATAGATCGATAGAACAGAATAGAGAACTCAAGGGCACCTGGGTGGCTCAGTTGGTTAAATGACTGCCTTCGGCTCAGGTCATGATCCTGGAGTCCTGGGATCGAGTCCCGCATCGGGCTCCCTGCTCAGTGGGGGGTCTGCTTCTCCCTCTGACCCCCTTCCCTCTCATGCTCTCTGTCTCTCATTCTCTCTCTCAAATAAATAAATAAAATCTTAAAAAAAAAAAAGAATAGAGAGCTCAAAAATAAACCCATGCATATATGGCCAATTAATTTATGACAAAGGAACCAAGAACAAACAATGTGGAAAAGACAGTCTCTTCAATAAATGGTGTTGGGAAAACTGCACAGCCATATGCAAAAGAATAAAACTGGACTGCTATCTTATACCACACACAAAAATAAACTCAAAATGTATTAAAGACTTGAACATAAGACCTGAAACCATAAAACTCCTAGAAGAAAACAGGTGGTAAGCTGCTTGACATTGATCTTAGTGATGATATTTTGAATCTGATGCCAAAAGTAAAAGCGACAAAAGAAAAAAATAAACAAGTGAGACTACATCAAACTAAAATGCTTCTACACAGCAAACGAAACTATCAACAGATAAAAAGGCAACCTACTGAATGGGAGAAAATATTTTCAAATTACATGTCTGGTAGGGGGTTAAAATCCAAAATATATTAAAAAAACCTCATACAACTCAATAGCAAGAAAGCAAACAATCCTATCTAAAAATGGGCAGAGGATCTGAACAGACATTTCTCCAAAGAAGATATGCAGATGGCCAATAGGCACATGAAAAGATGCTCAACATCACTCATCATCAGGAAAATGCAAATCAAATTATCAATAAGACATCACCTCACACCTGCTAGAACAGCTATCATCACAAAGATAAGAAATAACAAGCATTGGTGAGGCTGTAGAGAAAAGGGAACCCCTGTGCCCTATTGGTGGGAATGTAAACTGGTGCGGCCACGAGTAAAAACAGTATGATGGTACTTCAAAAAATTAAAATAGAACTATCATATGATCCAGCAATTCCACTTCTGGGAATTTAACTGAAGAAAATAAAATACTAACTCGAAAAGATATCTGCACCCCGTGTTCATTGCAGAATTATTTATAATAGCCAAGACAACCTAAGTGTCCATCAGTGGATGAATAGATAAAGAAATTGGAATATTATTCAGCCATAAAAAAGAATGAAATCTTGCCATTTGTGACAACATGATGGACCTTGAGGAAGTTATGCTAAATTAAATAAGTCAGATAGAAAAAGACAAATATTATGTGATCTCTCTTGTATGTGGGATTTAAAAAAAAAATGCTCAGAGATACAGAGAACAGATTGGTGGGGATAGGGGATGGGAGAAACAGGAGAGGGAGTCAAAAGAAAAGAAAGGAAAAAAAAAAGAAAGAAAGAAGAAAGAAAGAAAGAAGGGAGGGAAGGAGGGAGGGAGGAAGGGAGGAAGGAAGGAAGGGGCACCTGGGTGGCTCAGTTCGTTAAGTGTCTGCCTTTGGCTCAGGCCATGACCCCAGGGTCCTGGGACTGAGCCCCAAGTCGGGCTCCCTGCTTGGTGGGGTGTCTGCTTCTCCCTTTCCCTCTGCTCCTTCCCCCAACTTGCGCTCTCTCTCTCTCTCTTCTCTCAAATAAATAAATAAAATCTTTTTTTTAAAAAAAGGAAAAAAATAGTAATTTTTATTATTACTATAAACCTCCAGATTTTCTCCCTCACTAATGTTTACACTGTAATTAGTCTTAATTTTAAAAGAAAGCTGTCAGTTAATTTATTTTAAAAATAAAAATAAAGTAGGTTTGTTTTCTTCTGCCTCACTCTCTATCTTGTGGGCTACATGGGTTAAAACTACATGAAATTTCCCCACATTGCCTTGGCCTATGAAAGAATCTGTGATGGTATATTTCCAGATCTCAGAGATCCACACCCAAAGGAAATGGAAGCAGCTTGGAGATTGTAGTCAGTAAACCTATCTTCTAGTTTGGGTTCAAATTCCAGCTCCACAATTTGCTAGCCCCATGACTTTGGCAAGTCACTTTTCTTTTCTGGGCCTCAATTTCTCAGTAACAGGGCTGGGTCTCCAAAGAACTTTCCAACCCTGACATTTTCTGAGGTCAAGAACAGGCCGAGAGACTTCTCCAGGCCCTACCTCATGTCTCGTGTCATGAATATTGGGGGCCAAAAGCTGATTTTGGAGCCATGATTCTTCACCAGGACTGTGTTACCTGAATCACTCATAGAACCTTGTCCAAATGCCCATGACTGGGCCTCATCTCAAGAGATGTAGCTCTGGGGTGGAGACACATACACTCTACAGTGAAAACAACAGGGCCTACAAGAAATCAGGCAAACCTGAAGTGGAAAGGAACATGAGGCCAAGATTGTTGTGTGAGTCTCCAGAAACCATACCATATTTCACAAGGGAGCCAGTTCTTCATGCCTTGGAGAATCCCAAGATACTCCAAGCTGATACTTTCATTTTTTAAAAAAGTTTTTCCAACAGCATATAGTAGTTTATCGTGGCTACTATGACAAATTACCCACAAATGTGGTGGCTTTAAGCAACAAAATATCGCCTCTTTGGGGGGCCAGAAGTTCAAAATCACGGTGCTGGCAGGACCACTCTTCTTCCAGAGGTTCTAAGGAAGGATCCTCCCTTGACTTTTGCAGCTCCTGGTGGCTGTGGGCATTCCTGGGCTTGTAGCTGCATCATTCCAATCTCTGTTTTCTAGTAGGACACTTGTCATTGGATTTAGGGCCCACGCAGATCACCCAGGATGATCTCTTCATCTTGAGATCCTTAACTTAATCACATATGTAAAAACTATCTCTCCAAATAAGGTCACAGTCACAGGTTACAGGGATTAGGACATGGACATATCTTTTGGATTTCCTAGTCAACCCTCTACACTGCATGTTTGAGCTTTCAACTACCTTTGTATTTTACATAATGGAATTGTACTAGAATGTACCTTCTTGCGATGCCTCCATTTTTTTAATATAGGGAAACTGAGGACCAAGGAGAATACTTGACTTACCCCAAATCACATGGCTAAAAAGTCTTGAGGTTTAGAGATAACATACATGTCCCTCCATGGGGGTAGTTAAATACATTTTAGATGAGCCATGCATTTTGGTATGGCTAATTGTGGAATATTATACTGTCATTAAAAAGAACAAGGTTGATCTAATGGGGCTGATGCAGACTGATATTCAAAACCTACAGTTGAATTAGAAAGGGAAGCTACAGAATGATGCTTACAACCTGACTGTGTGATGTTCTATCCATCTGTGTGTTTCTGTGCACACAAAGCTAGGAGGCTATACAGTGTAGAGGTTAGAAACCAGACTCCAGAAACAGACCTGGTTCTAACCCCCTCCTTTCACTCATCAACACTGGCTTTGGGCAATTAAATAGCCTTGTAGAACTTCCCTTTCTTCATCCATAGTAGGGAGATGAAACAATGCTTAGCAGCTGAGTTGATATGAAACAGTGGCTACAAAGTACTTGATTAATTTAAGTGATGGGAAAATAGTTATTGCTATTATTATTAGCTTCATTATCATCAGTAGCTTTATTGTTATATAAATGTCTCAAAAAAGTTTCTATTCCCATGTAAACATTGCAGATTAAATGTACACACTTATTTTCATTAAAATGACAGTAAAGGAATTTAAAGAGGCATTAATATACCTGAGCAAAGAAAGCAAGAATCAAGAGATGTCAATAAAATCTTAGAAGATGGTAAGCAGATGGACAAGTGGTACAGAACTTATCAGAGCAGACTCAGGTGAAATCCAAGCTTTAGAGAAGAACATCTACAAGTGAGCCAGCATGCCCAGAAACAGAGAGCAATAGCTCAGAATTAGAGGCCCAGGTGCCTCTAGAGAAAGGGCAAGAGATGGATTGATGGAAAGTATCTCCTCACGTGCAGCAAGATATATATTCTTCTCCTGTTCTAGTACACCACTGGAGCTTTCTTCTCTGAAGGGACAGACCCAAACAGGCTCTGGCTTCCAGACACCAGATACATCTGAAGAAGGTGCCATGGCACCTGGCTAAAAACAGCATTAGGAGAAATTCTGCACTCACTTCTAGCCATTGATAGTATGTCATTCTGATTCCTATTTTATGTCTCTGTATGTATCTGGAAGTGAGAAGACTGCAGAGACATGGTTCTAAGGTTGAAGGCACTACAATTTTACATTAAAGCAAACTACCACAGAAATGTGAGAGCAGAATGAAGACAGTGTTAAAAAAAAAAAATGTTGAAACTCCCAAGCATCTTGCCTCAGGAAGCTACTGAAAAAGATGTTCCACCAAGACAGGAAACAAGCCAAACAAAAGAAAGCCATGGAACCCAGAAAATCAGGGATCCACCACAGGAGAAGTGCAAAGGGAACTTTCTGGATGATGGGCAAGAGATATTCAAGGCTGACAGTTGTGCAGTGACCTGGAGGGCCACCAGTGGTAAGAGAGCAGCGTTCCTCAGGAAATGACTCCAAGTGGGGGAGGGGGCGGGAATGGATCTGAGAGATTACCTGGTATGTGCTAATTTTCCCAGAATAGTTTCCATTTCTGAGAGTTGAGAACATGAATTAATGACAGGCACATAGGAAACTAAGTAAAACATAAAGGCAATTGTCAACTCCAGGAAAAAGAAAAAGTTATATAAGACAGGAAATGCAATTAAAGTTACTATACTATATGGCATTACTATTAGTGTATTAGCGAACACTACATGGTCATAATAATAAACACCGAATATTGATTTAACAAAAAGATAAAACTACAACTAGGATGGTGAGAAGGTAACTGGGGGAACTAGTGTAAAAGCAAATTTTTATCTTTTTAATAGGAAGTCCATTGATGATATTTAATACAGAAAAATCAAGGATTATTAGTGTAGAGATGCTATTTAGAAAGAGGTAAGAAAATGCCAGGAGAAATAATTAAAAGTTGAAAATGGTTGCATCTGGGCAGAATTAAAGAGGGCAAGGATAGGATGGAAGCTATTCTTTTTCATTATAACAAGCTTTTAGAACCATTTGACCTTTAAAACTATATAAACTTACTTCTGTAATAAAAAGTCAAAATTAAATCTAAAAACAACTTTAAAAAACTGACAATCCCTGGGGATAAGAGTGAAATATGCTCTATACTATTACGTATCTCCAGTTTATTTCACAGTGAGAATGTGTTTAAATTTGGCTTATATTAAAAACAAAAACAAATGTTTTAGTGGTTAACAAAAAGGATCTCAAATTTGAACCCAGGACTTGACTCTGTTGGGACAGGGCTAGCTAGCATCTGAGACAAAAGGGAAAAGTTGGACCAGCAGGACGTGCAGGACTTGGAGCAACAGAGGGACAGGGGGAGGGAATTCCCAGCTGGGAAAAGACATGGCGTAGTTGGCTCAAAACAAGAAACCCACACAGAGACTTTGGTTTGAAGCTTTGGAAAACATTTGTTTTCATTCCTCGTAAAAAATGGATGACGAACGGAATTATTTGAAATGAGATTTTAACAAGAAAAAAACTAATAACATTTCATTAGCATTCTCTTACCAGCTCATTATTAACAAGTCCAAAGACTGATTTTAAGAGTTTCTGTTTCTTTATAATCTCCAGTGAAAGCCATCAACACCAGGAGAGGGTTTGGGGTTTGTTTGTTTTTTGTTTGCTTTTTTTAAAAACATTCTTCTTCTTATAAACATTTTACTTGATCTGTATTTTTGCCACCACTTCCAGAGTGCTTTCTGAGCTTACTAATGTGTTAAAGAGGCACTTAAAGCCAGGGTGGGTAGAGAGAAAGGACACGTGCATTAGAGTCACACAGAACTTAATATGAATTCCAGATACTGGCTCATTAACTGTGTGATCTTGAGCAGTCGACTTACCCACCCTGGGCTGCAGTAGTCCCTGGACAACAAGGACAGGATGCCCTATTATTAAATATTAAATTCAGAGATAGGAATGAGGAACCTAGTCAGTGCTCCAGAAGCAAAGTAACTTCCTTCCCCCAACCATATACACAGAAAAGTACCCAAACACTGATGATTTAAATGACTCATCATAATTTCATCTGAGTTGGATTTCCTACATTCACCTGCATTTTGAGCACATCATAGTCTAATAGAACCTGGTGAAAACTGTGACAGGCTTATAGTTCCGTGGTTGGGCCCTGGTCTAGGATTAGTGATATCTTAAGGCTCCAGCTCATCCAAGTTGTAAAAAACAAAACAAACAAACAAACAAAAACCATCAGTAGTTGTAGTGCAGAAGGCAGATCCAAGGAGAAGCAGTGCAGGGTGCAAATGTGATGGGAATATAGTGCAGGTCCAGGAATCCAGACTCCGAGGCTAACTGCAGCCCAGTCCTTACTGTGCAACCTCGGGAAAAATCCCTCAATCCTTCTGGGCCTTGGCTTTCTCATTTGGCAAAGAATAGCTTAACCCCTGCTTTGTCAGGCTCACCGATTTGTGGTTAGGGTCTCCAAGATGAGAGTGCTGGTGTCTATGTGTCTCTTCTCCCAGCATTTCCCTTCTGTTTCTCCCACAGTGGCTGATGGGGGGTGAGGGTGGGAGGGCAGGAAACAGCAGGAGCCTCAGACTTTCGGGCTTGTGAGTCCCAGGGGTCTGATAGGAGTGACTGATGGCTTATGGAGGCCCAAGTCTCTATCACTATTCCAAGCACGTTACCTGCATCAACTTATTGAATCCTCTAACAATTCTAGGAGGCAGGAATTGTTATAACACCATTATACAGATGGGAAGACTGATAAGACCTAGAGAGGCAAACAGATGTGCCCAAGGTCGCGTGGCCAGTTAGTGAGGGGCCAGCATTTGAACCCCAGCTTTCTGGCTCCAGAGAATGGCTTCCCCACCCATCCCCTGCTCAGGAAACCCTGTCACCTCGAGTGTGTCCCTTCTTTGAATCTTGGGGTATCCTGCCCCTGCTTGAGATGGGTGAGTAGCAAGATATGAAAAGGAGCTGGCAGACCCACCTGGAAATGATGGCCTTTTCCTCCTTTACCATTCCCCGCTCCCCCCTCCCCGCTCAGTCTGGGTTCCCGGGCCTTTCAGGGACAGTGGTCAGATTGGAGGCTACTGGTTGTCCGTGCCCATTTTCCTGCCTCCTGGGCACCCAGGTCCCCTGGGGCCTCCTCTGAGAAATGGGCAGCAGTGAGGACAGGGGCCAAGAGCTCAGCATTCAAGGGGGCCCAGTTTGTCATCCTGCTGCTCTACTGGGACCTGTGAAGCCTAGAGCCGGTCACAGAACCTCTCAGAGCCTTGGGCTTCTCCTGTGCATGAGATGGGGCAATTCTTCATTTAATTAATAAATACTGAAGCCCTACTGTGTGCTGAGCACTGTTCTGGGTGCTGGAGACCCAGTGGGGAACTACAGAGTCACTGCCCTCCTGATGTTAGGCATCAAGTGAGGGAGAAACAGAATATATAAACATCTAAGCACGTCCTCTGCCGTCAGGTAGTGATTTCTATGAAGAGAAACAAAGCCAGGTTAGGAGTGAGCAGAAAGTGCTATTTCCAACAAGAGAAACAGGAACAGCTTCTCTGAGACACCAGAGCAAAAGCATGAGAGAGAGAGAGAAAGGCATACAAATACCAGGGAAAAATAATTCTAAGCAAGGGCAAGTGCAAAGGCCCTGAGGCACAGGTGAGTGTGCTGTGCTTGAGACACAGCCAAAAGGCCAGAGGAGATACCATGGCATGAATGGTTGAGAAAATTACAGGGGGCAGGGGAGCCAAATAATGTAGGGCCTTGTGGGCTGGAATAAGGACCCTGCATTTTACTGTGAGTGAGATGTGAAGCCATTGAGGGGTTCAGACCTGGGGAGTAAAGTGTTCCGGACCTAAGTGTCCAACAGATCCCTCCAATCAGCAAGCAAGAGGGTCTTAGAACCATATCATGACTCAATGAAGTTAAAGGGAACATTTGGCCAAAGAAGAGACTTGGCTGGGGGCAAGAGCATGGAGTCCAGTCTCCAGAGTCAAACAGACTTGGGTTCGAGCCCCAGCAACTACATTTAAAAGTCATGTGACCTCAGAGTAATTCCTTGACTTCCTTGAGCCTCTGTTTCCCCATCTATAAAATGGGGAAGATTCGGTGAAACAGCACAACAAAGCACAGTGTCCGACACACAGCCCATTGTCCCAGACAACACTGCTAGAGAGATCACTTTGCATGCAGGACCTCAAGTGGCCCTCACAAAAGCCTGGCGAGCTGGACACACAGAGCCGAAATGGCACGTACTCGTTTGAGGAAATGAGCACTCGGAGAGGAAAGTTGGCTGCCCAAGGCCACCTGGTCAGAAAGTGGCAGAAGTGAGACTAGAATCCGAGACCCTGGTTCTGCTACTTACCAGCCATGTGAACCTGGTGAGGAAAGCAGCCTGCTGGAGCCTCAGATGATGCATTTCCACATGCGTGAGACAGAGTTCATGGCGATACCCAGCATGAATGAGATGCGTCCAAGGGCTCAGCCAGGGACTTGACTATGGAGAAGACCAAATGACATCATCCCTGCTTGTTTTTACTGAACTCATCCCCGTACCTCCAAAGGACAGAAGGGAACTTGGGACAGTGCAACAAGAAGACTAGGCCAAATAAGAAGAAGGCTTCCCGTGGGACACAGTAGAAGGAGTCCTGGACGTGAACAACGGGCCCGAGTTTGCATCCTCCTCAGCTTGGCTCCCGGTGTCTGCCTTCTCTGTCCTTCAATCCCCTGCTCTCAGAGTCGGACTTCCCCTTCTGGCCAAAGAGGGATCATAACACCTCCACATGCAGCAGTGACCTTAAGTTAAGGATTATTATTAAATAGCATAATGAACGTTACCTATTAAAATGATTATTTCACATGTATTTGTGTCATATTTAATTAGTGTCTGTCTCCCCCTAGACTCTAGGCTCCATAAGGACACAGGTTCTGTCTTTTTCCCTCCTCACCAGTACATTCCCAGTACTGGCCCAGTTCCTGGTATATATTTGGTGCTCAATAAATACTTGTAAAAGGAGTTAAGAGTGCCTGGTGCACTATGGGTAAGATAAATGCTAAGTAAGTGGATGGACAGAGAGATGGATGGATTCACTGTTTCACAAGGCAGCAAGCCTCCCATTCCTGGAAACGTACAAGGAAGCAGAGGTTGGCTTCATTCACTCATTCATTCACTCATTCATTCATTCATTCATTCATTCAACAATCATCCTTGGGATCCACAATGTGTCAGTTCCCATGGTATGCACTGGGGTCACAGCATTGAACATTCCAGTGGGGCAACCAGACAAGAAAGGCATAGACAATGTCTGGGGGTGATGAGTGCTAGGAGGGAAAAGAACGTAAAGCAGAGAGTTACAGAGGCACACAGCCATCTCTGAAGAGGTATGAAAAAGATGTTCAGATGATTCTCTTCAAGGATCAGAGAAGAGGCTCAGGCTGGAGCCTTCCAGAATCCCTTCCAGCTGGAATATGCCTTGTTCCCTCCATGCTTTCAGAAGGAAAACTGGTGAGGGAGTCCCTTCCGGGTGGATTAGTGAAACAAGAGGTCTTGGACTGAGTTGGACCAAGGGACCTGAGTGCCTGACCTCGCTCTGTTTCACCTCCCTGTGTGACACCAAGACTGTCACCAACTCTCTCTGGCCCTCAGTCTCTTCCTCCTCCCATCAGGATGTGCACCTACGTGTGCACACGGCTGGCTGTCCGTGTGCCAGACTTGCTCTCTGATTCTAAGCACGGAACTCCCAGAGTTCCCACCAGAGACACATCATCCCTGAACTAGGCGGCAGCGCCTGCTGGCATGCTGCCAAGAGTTCCTCCTCGTAAAGCTGAGGTTCATGGGGAAAGAGGCGTCCGATTTTATGAAGACTTGTTTATTAGCTGAGAGGTTGCTCTTACCTGTGCCCAGACCCCTGGAGGTTCAGCTCTGCTGACCGGGTCAGCGGCACACGAGCCTCCAGAAAGAACTACCCAGAAGCCATCTAGTACTTGGGGGCAGGGCCAGTGACATAATTTACAGGGCCCAGTGCCAAATGAAAATGCATGGCCCCCGGTTCAAAAAGCGGGGGTTTGGGGGGTGGGAGGGGAGTGCTGTTAAAGGTACTCACGTATAAAACTTTTCCTTTCCTTGTGCTCTTCTTACTCTTGACCTGCCCTGGGCTTTTCTGTTGCTATTTAATGCCGCTCTTCCTTGTGCACTCACGGAGATCCTGGCAGGTGAGTGCAGACACTCACAGGCACCTGAGGGCCCCAAACTGTGACTTGCCATGCAAACCCACAGTTCATCCGGCTGCCAGGCTCCCCCTCTGCCTGCCATCAGGTCTAAACAGTGGTGGGAAGTTCAAGTCAGGAGCCTCCCCTTCCCTTGGACCCCCTGCCCCAACCCATCGCAGATGGGTGAGCCCCCAGGGTATTGCAATCTCTGTACTGGGATTTACTAGACACACGGATGATGCGTGGGCAAGAGGCTAGCCGCCACCAAGTTGCCCACCGAATATATGCTTAACCTCTAAATGTCATAGGGGGTCTGTCCCCAGCACTGACTCACCAGGGAGCCGGGAAGCATGCAGCCAAAAACTGTCCCGTGGAGCCAGCTGGTGGCAGGTCCAAGCCCCCAGAGTATTAGACATTATTTATAAACCAGAAATTCAAAGCTAAACTTATGAAGAGCTTCAAGGTGGGACCTGCAGCATTAGACCCAAGCTGAGGCCCTTCTGAGAGTGGGTCCCTGTGCGACTGTCCTGGTCACAGACTCATGAAGCCAACCCAATGTAACTGGAATGGGCCCCTGCTGCTCCCCAGGTGGAGTGGGGGGAGGACTTCATCTGGTAAACTATTTCAAAGACCCTCTCAATCCCAGTGAGCCTGGCCAGTGCTCTGCTGGACCCACCTGGCTACAGATGAACACCGGCGGCCAGGCACCCTCCCAGATGGAAGCCAGGACTCCATCAACTTTTGAATCCCACCCAGGAAGAGCGGATTTTACACAGGACAAAGACACCCCCCCCCAAGATCAGTGAGTACCTCCAAATGTGGATCTTCAGAAACCAATACTTCCTGAATCTTTCCAGAGGTCGTAAGGCAATGACTGACATTCCTTCAAATGCTCCATGCTCCGCTACTTCCAGCAGGCCCTGGAACCTTTCCTGTGGCCCACCCCTAAACACATGGGCCTGTGGGATGCCCACACAGATCCAGTACCCTCCTAAGGCAGTTCATCTGGAATCAGCTGGGGTGTCAGAGATTGACCGGGGTCTGCCTTCTCACTCCAGATGTAACCCCTCACCCACTGAGTGACCAGGCCACCCCACTGGGCCACAGTTCCCTCATCTGAAAAATGGGCAGTGAGCACTCTCCCTATGGCTGCTAGATGATGAAGATCAGAGACGACTCGATTTGCGAATCAGTTTAAAAGCAGAGATGTTCTTGATCAAGATAAATCATGTCAGTGACTTCCCACGGCTGAAGGATGGTCACAGGCTCACAGTTCTGCCCAGGTCAGTGATTGGGGGCCTTTGCACTTGCTGGTCCCTTGGCCTGAAGTCCTTTATTCAATCTAATGTCCCCTCTGCCCCTCCACAGGAAGCACCCCCCACCCCCCAGTCACACCCTCTGATCCTGCATCTCCTGGCCTGGGAACCTTCTCTTCCCTTTCATTCCCTGTCCAGAGGCATGCAGTCTCATCCTGAGCTGCTCAGGGACAGACACTTTGTCTTGTCACAGCATCATCCCCAGTACCTCTCGCTCAGCCAACCTGGCACAGTAATAATTTGTTAAATAAGCGAGTGTCCCAGGACCTCCACTGGCCACTTTACAACTTTTTAACATAAGAAAGTAAATTAATCAGGGAGGCTTGGGTGGCTCTGTCAGTTAAGCGCCTGATGATCCCAGAGTCCTCGGATCGGATGAGTCCCGTCTCAGTCTCCTTGCTCAGTGGGGAGCCTGCTTCTCCCTCTGCCTGCCACGCCCCCTGCTTGTGCGCGCTCTCTGTCTCTCTCTCTCGGACAAATAAATAAATTTTTTAAAAAAGTATGTGAATCATACTGGATATAACATAAAAGAGAAGAAAGGGAAAGTTAGTTGGAGGGGCAAAGAAGAGCGAGAAGAAGAAAAAAAAAAAGCGAGAAGAACCCCTTTGCGGGGTCCTCACGTCCTATCTCCACCTCCCCTCCCCGCCCCCCGCCCTGCTGTCAGGGGACCTCCGGGAATCAGACCCAGGGCCCACCTCCTAGAAGTCGAGGTGACGGCGCAGGGGTAACTCCGTACACCGGGGCGCACCGGCGCGCACCTGTCCCAAGCCCTCGCCCGCAAACCCGGTAGTAGTTACTGGGCCGGGAATTTGCTCACCCGGCCGCGCAGATCCGCTGCCCCCAACCCTCGCAGGAAGGTTCCTGCGGCGCCTCCTTGCGTCCCACCGGAGTCACCGCGCGGTGACAGTTCCAGCTCAGTCCCCATCTCTTGAATCTCTTCCGGGAGACCCCTGAGCAGGTGGGAAAACTGGGGGTCCCGGTCAGGAGTCCAGGTTCCTGAGGGTTCACCCGGAAGCTGCTGGGTGACCTTGGGCGCGTCACTTGACGTCTCTGGACTACAACTGACTCGTCCGTGAAAGGGAATAAAGAGAACGTTTTCCTTTAAAGGCCGGGCGGTGAATCAAGTGAGACCACGCGTGTTGGACGCCTGGCACAGAGGCGTAAACGCTCATTTAGGAGATGAGGACCTCGCTTTCCCTCCCGAGACCGTACTAGGTGCTGGCATAAAAAATAAAAAATCTGTCAAGCCATAGCCTGCCTTCAGAGAGCTCTCAGGAGGAGAGGACATTGACAATGTACTCCGCGCAAGAATGGAAGCCCACCCAAACTCAGCCCCACAGCGGAGGTTCCGCTTGCCCCAGGGCTGGCGCTGCAGAGTTCCGGGGACTCCAGGCCCCGAGCTGGGAGCCAAGGCGCAGGGTCTGCAATCCGAGAGAAAAGAAACGTCGTTGGGGTCGGGGGGCTGCTTCACCCTGAGAAGCCCCCACGTTTCTCAGCTTACCCTCCGCACCTTCGGTAGTGTGGGAACGGGGGAGGGTCGCAGGAGAGAAGAGGCCAAGGAAAAAGCTTCTCTCCGGTCCAGGCATCACCGCCCCTGTAACTGGGGCATGTCTCCTACTCCGCCCCCACCACTCTCCTCCTTAACGCCATGCAGAGCTTCTGGAAAACCAAAGACGACCCTGTAGGGCTCCTGTTTTAAATTCGCCAGAGGCCAGTTCCAGCCTCGCCAGGCTGTTCCTGCCTCCGAGGCTTTGCACTTGCTGGTCCCTCTCCATGGGAGGGTCTTCCCTTGGCTCTTTGGAACTCCCGGCCCCCCCTCACCCTCTGGATCCCAGCCCACACACTCCTCCTCCGAAGAGGGGTCCACTGTGCCTACCTCCGCTGTGCTCCCTGTCCTCATCCTGTTATTTTCTCCCAAGCACTCGTCTCTACCTGAAATTCATATTTATTTGTTAGTGTGTAGGTCTTGTTCAATTGCCGTTGAATGAATTAATGAAAGAACACTGGACTAAAATCAGGGATGCGGGCTCTGCCCAGACTTTCTGCATGAACTTGGCCAAATCCCACTACTCCTTCAAGCCTCAGTTTTCTCATCTGTAAATGAGTACATGACCCCATTGGTGACATGGCACATCTGTAAGACGGCATCCAAACCCCGCCTGGGTTTAGGGATGTGCGAAGCACTCAGAACAAGGCAAACTGTTCAATCTTGACTGTGGTTGGAGGGAGATTCTGCCAAGTGCTGTTGCCTGCGGTAAATGCCTCCAGGTCCCCCCCGGGCACGTGGATGAATTTCTGCAGTCACACCTCTGGAGACAGCCGCCATGATTGGTGGACACAGATCTGGTCTTAGACACCTGTGTGACCTTTGGCAAGTCACTCACCCACTCTGTGCCTTGATTTCCTCACTGGTAATGTGAGTTAATGAGGGTGCCTGAGTCATCGAGAGAGGAATAAAGGAGAAATCTCTTTCAATTTCGAGTCCACAGTGGCCATAGTCTTCCTTCCGGTCAGGTCACCCTCCAAGGACAAGAACACACCTCCGCTTCAACCCCACCCATCCCTCCAGCCTCAGACCACGCCCCATCCGCCACCCCGCCCCACCCCACCCCTGCCGCTGCTCCCTGAGGATCAGAACCTTCTGCCTTCCAAGTGGCTGGCTGGAGGGCCGGGGGCAGCCACCAGCAAAGAGCGTGCACGTAGCCGTCCCGCCCCTGTGCTGTGTGCTCTGGAGTTCTCAGGGCATGTTCCAGGTGGGGTCAGCCCCGGCTTCCCTACACCAGCCTGGGAGTGATCCCATTCCCCGGACTAGGAAACCGAGGCTCGGAAAGGCTAAGCGACAGGGCTCAGCAAAGGCTGCCTGGGTCCGAAGCTCTGCTCCAGCTCTCACCAGCTGTGTGACCTTGCTTGAGTCACTCATCTCCCTATGCCTCTGCTTTCTCAATCTGTGAAGTGGGGATGCAATGGTGCATGGGATTTGTTGGCATACTCCCATGGACCACTTGGAGGTCCTGGAGCAGGCAAGCGTTCAGGACACCTCAGCTGCGGTCACATTATAGCAGGGACAGGTCAACTCTACTGGGAAACCGAGTGGCATAACAGACCTTAAACATTCGCTTCCAGTTGGTGTGGCCCTGACAGTAGCTGTTTCTTCGGTGGAGGAGCCCCAGCTGCCACGGGGGGGGGGGGGGGGGAGGGAGCGGATTGAAAAGCGTCATCAGAGAGAAAACAGGGTATCTTTTTAAAAATAACATCCCGAAGCCCCACAGTCCAGCCTACCCTCGGGGCAGCTCATCTGAGCGGGGCCAAAGGGCCAGGACTCTGCGAGGACGGCCAGAAGGTCGCGGGGGAGGGGGAGACCGGGGGTTGGCCCGGTGCAGGGGCGACTCTGAGGCCGCCGGGACAGCGCGGAGGCGACCGCGCCCTACCCCGCGGCACAGCAACACCGCAAACGCGGCCTCCGACGCGCATCGGCGCGCGCGCACGGCCAGGAGCGCGCTCGCGGAGACTCGCAGACACACCCCAGCCCTGCGAGTCCGTCAAAACCCGCTTTCCACGGGTGGGTCAGGAGGCAGCCCCCACAGTCCCCCGAGCTGCCGGCTGCGAGCGACCGAGCTTCCGCGCGGTCCCCGCGCCTCTAAAATGGGCTGCAAAGGCCTCCACGTGCGGCTGCTACTCCCCACAACGCAGAGTCT
Source organism: Halichoerus grypus (assembly GCF_964656455.1). Classification (NCBI taxonomy): domain Eukaryota; kingdom Metazoa; phylum Chordata; class Mammalia; order Carnivora; family Phocidae; genus Halichoerus; species Halichoerus grypus. The sequence goes on from NC_135714.1 coordinate 5,966,972, forward strand.
CAGGTCGCGGGCATCGCCTCCGTCGGCCCCCAGTCAGGCCCTGAAGTAAGAACAGGCTTTGAATTCGCATTAACTACCCCAAAAATCTGTCTTTACTGCACCCCTGTCGCGGTGCTCTAGGCCCTTATGAGCCAGGCGTTAGGGACAGATTCCCAAAGCCTCGGAGAGGCGCGGCGACTTGCTAGAGATCACCACCCAGACAGGCAGATTCCAGCCCTCAGGTTTGACGTGTGGGCCTGATTGTCTTTTGGAGTCCCCAGGAAGGTACACACACACACACACACACACACACACACACACACACACACCCCTTTGAAATTCGTCTCCTTACAGCAGTATATGTGCGGGTGATGCCGAGGTTGTGAAATTCGTCTCCTTTAAGTACTCATAATTGATGTTTAATGCTGCAAATGCCAAGCATCTCACAGAGCACTTCATTGTATACCCATAATAATAGGAAGAGATTGTTACCACGATTCTACACTTTATATATGGGGAAAGTGAGACTCAGAGAGGTTAAGTAACTTTCCCAAGGTCACACAGCTAATAGGCGCCAAAACTAGGATTCATAAGACCAGATGGTCTGGCTCCAGGCTGGCGATCCATCACTGTCCTGACCCTGGGGTAGCTAGCTGCTTCTCCAAGCACTGCCTTCTCAGTGGGGGAGCGGGATGCAGTGGAGGGGGGGTAGTGCTCGGTGACTGGATGGACATTTCCAGATCTGGGGCCTGAATTCAGCCCAGCAAGAGCAGGCGTGGGATCTGGTTCCGGGGAAGGCATTCTAAGACTCTGCAGAGGCAGGAGAGGGGGGGCGCTTACGGGCGGGGGTGGGAGTGGTGGGGGCGTGGGAGGAGGAGCCCCGGGAGGAGAAAGGAACGCTGGTCACCACAGGGTTCTTGTAACGGAGCTCCCAGCGTTCCCTCAGACGATTCTAGCAGCCTCCAGGTAAAAGCTCTGCGTCTTAAGATTGACTCCATGCACAAGCACAAACTGCTCCTCGGGTCCTCCACACAGTGTATGTCCCGCCAGGCACCCACTGTGCTCTGAGCTGCACATTTTGCTCCTGTGTCACGCTCATCAGCCCAGTCTGGGTGGCTTCAAACGGCTTTGGTAGGCCTCTGCCTGCAGTCTCTTGCTGTGGCTGGATGTCCATAATTTCTCGGGGTTGATCCCCCCGTTCAACGTCTATCTCTGGGTCTCCCCCACCAAGATTATGTGTGTCTCCCAGTGTCACCAGGTTCTGGGCGGCAGAACTTCAGTAGGGGCGTTGAGGGGTGGCGCCTTGACATTGTATGTTCGCCTCTATAAACTGGAGCTGTGTGTTTATTGGGATGTGTGTATTGATTGTGGCTTTTGGGTGTGTGTTGGCGTGTGCGTGTTAGCTTTGTGTGTACAGTGTGCAGCATATGTTGATTTTGTGTGGTTGGGTGTCTGTCGGTTGTACGTGTATGTGTCACATTGCATTTGTTTGAGAGGTGTTGTCTGGGTGTGTGAATTTGTTGGCTGTGTGTGTATGCGCTGGGTGTGTATGGTTCGTGGTGCGTGCTGGTTGTGTGTGTGGGTGTGTGTGCGCGCGCGCGCGCGCTCGCGCTGGTTGGTTGTGTGTTGGGTGCGCGTCTTGGTTGAACACGTGTTGCATTGTGTTAGGTTGTGTGTGTGTCAGATGTGTGTGTTGCAGTGTATGTTGGTGTGTTGTGTGTACGACGATGATGGCGAGGGCGACGAGGATGCGCGAGCACAGAGCTCCGTCTCGGAGCGAGCCTGCTCCAGCGTCCTGCTCCGGCGCCGCGAAGAGCAGGGGCTGTAGGCCTGCGGGGCCGCGGGAGGGCGCTGTGCAGGAGGCAGTCCTGTGGGATGAGAGGGTCCTCCTAGGCCTGGAGCAGGGGTGCTGCGCGAGGCCGGAGTGGAAGCTGTCGAGTGGAGCGAAAGGAGATCCGAGAGTCTGGAGTGGGGACTCCGGGGGCTCTGGAGAATGGACACTTGGTGGCCGTGGGTAGGGGCGGCAGTGACGGTGTTTCCCTGGAGCGGCCCGAGTCGGGGCTGGGGGAGTGTCCCGGCCGTGCGGCGGTGCGAGCTGCTGGGAGGGCGGGGACGGAGCCGGGGAGGCCGCACGGCCCCGGGGGCCCGGCCAGGCCGGCGCCAGCCGCCAAGTTGAAAGGCGGCCGCAGCCTCTCCTCGCTGTTTCCCACTGCGCCCCCGAGGGCTCCAGGCGAGGCGCAGGCCGGGCTCACCTCCGGGCCGCGGGTCACTAAGGGGGGCATCATTGGGTACGGGACCCCGCCAGCCTCACGGCCCGTAGGATTCGCACTTGAGGTCCCCCGCCTCCCGAGTAACTATCTCCGCTAGGCCTCCTGCGCGACCTGGGCCTTCAACCCCGGGGTCAACGAGCGGAGAAAGGAACCCTAACACAAGGCGCTCTTGGCGCGAGCTCTCCGGCCCCAGCCCAGCCCCGCAGATCGGCGACCGCCCGGGCCCCCGCGGACATGCGCGGAGCGAGAGCGCCCCAAGGCCCCCGCCGCGAAGTAATCTCTCCTACCCGGGCTTCCACGCCACAGACCTTGGGCCTTTTCGGTCCAGCCTGCGTGGTCAGAAGCTGAGTTTGCAGATTAAGCCTTTGCCTCCTCCCCAACAAAACGAAAATGCCTTCACAGACAGCTTGCAGGGCAGGGGAGATGCCCCTTTTGTTCCCCGAGGGACGGGGCTTGCTCGTGGTCAGAGCACGAAGGGGTTAAATTCGTGGAGCTAGGGCTGCCTGGGCTCCCCAAAGCCGGTTTTCCAGCGATACGCGCGCTTCGTGGGCCTTTTCTAAAACCAAAGAGCCGTTCAGGCACTAGGTGACCCTCAACGAGAGAGGACTGGGCAGTGGGGGAAAGCGTGGACACCGGCGTGTAATCTGTGTTCGAATCCCTGCTTTCCCCCTAATGGGCTGTGTGACCCTGGGAAATCAAATAACCTCTCTGGACCGCCATACGCTCTCTTGTTTAATAAATAAATAAATAAAAATCCCATGAGGTTCTTGGGAGGCGCGGGGGAGGCGGTTTGCCCGGGAATTCCTCTGGGCGCCATAGGTGGTGACTCGAAGTGAATGATCCGGTGTTTCCTGCCAAAGGAGGAAACTAGATCCGTAAAGGACCAGGCCTGGGAACCCCCTGCCCACTCTGCCCTCGCTTGATAAACAAGCAACTGAGTTCGGAGGACTGGGCTGAGAGAGCAGCGGTGCCCCGAGGACCGCCGCCAATTCCCACCAGGCCTGGCTGAATCTGGCCCCAGTCTTCACCCCACACCAGTGAGCCGCTCCGATCTAGCAAACATTTATTGGGCACCTTCTGTGTACATGCTGTATTGAGAAAGGGAATTTGAAAACAAAAGGGGGGGAAGAAAGAGCTAGACGAAAAGAAACAAAAATGGATAAAGTAGGGGGCACGGGAGTGGAAGGAAACCCGGACCCAAGCCGGCAACGCGGGCGGAGGCGCGCGCAGGGGCGGGCTCGAGCGGGGGTCCCTGGGCGGCGACCTCCTCCACCCGGCAGAGGTGCTGCGTGGGGGAAGGGGGCGCGCCTGCCTCGCCTGCAGCTACCGCCTCTCTGGAGCCGCGGCGCGTCTGCAGAGCGCGAGCCGTTGCTCATTACTGCAATTATGTTGCTCTAAGTTTGCCTCGACCCTAAATTGCCAAACTTCGAGGAGCCAGGAGGCCCGGGAGCCCGAGCCAGAGGAGACACCTGATCCTGCCCCAGCATTCCCTTACCCGCACTAGAGTAAAAGACTCCAGGGCTGCGGACGCACCCTGAACTGAGAAAAATCAGACCCACCCCTATTCCCTGGGCGCCCTCTCCCGCGGGGATTCGTTGACACTTCCCCAAGATCCTGGGAGAGGGAAGGATTCCCAGACCCATTTCGCAGATGAGAAAACCGAGGAACGGAGAAATGGAATATCTTCCCTACCCAAAGTCAGGCAGTCAGTAAGCGGCAGGGCTGGGATGAATCACGTGGGCTCGTCTGACTTCAAGTTCAATACTATCCCCAGGACAGGAGAATCACCAGGGGTGTTCCAGAAAGGAGCCCGAAAAATTTGTGACGAGCCAGTGTTCTGCGCTCCGTCACTGTCGGGGTGCTTAGTTTATAGAGAGGAAACAACTCCTTTCTGCGTCTGCGAGAAGCAGCGATGTTCCTCAGCCCTCAAGCGCCTTTAAAGGACTACGTGAGTCTGAGACCTTTTTAGGTCTAACTCCTCTCTCTTGGGGACGAAGAGGCCCAGATTCGGGTTCTGACCGCGCTTCTGGGAACCCAGAAGTCTGTCTGGAGCGGCGGAACTGCACTCCACAGCAAGCTTGCTTTCTTTTCTTAAGGAGGGGAGTTGTGACATGTTGGGACTTCAGCCCCGGCCTCCGGGACGGAACGTTTGCCGGAGCAATCGAGATTGGAGGATCGGAGACCCGGGGTACCCTGGAACTTGCCCGGCGCCAGCTCAGAGCCCGCCCGGAGTGCGTGCGCGCAGCCCTGCGCTCTCTTGGAATTCCTAGGCAGAGCTCCGGCCCCTGGGGCTAGAAACCGCTCCATGTGCCCCAGACTCGTTTTCCACCCCGCACCACGGCCTCTAGCTGTGGAGACGTCGACCCTCCCCAAGCCCAACGCCAGGTCCTTGGAGTTTCTAACAACCCTTGGCCTGCTGGCTTCCAGGGTTAACGGCTTGCGGCAAAAGCTGCCTGGGGCTGTCCTGCGTGGAGTTTGGAGGCGCGGGCCAATGTGGGACTGGAGGCAGGGCCGGGGGGGGGGGGGGAGGGCACGCAGATCTGGTGAGAATTAAGCCAGGGCCCCCAACTCAAAAGGGAACAGAGCGGAGTCTGGAACATAGTAGGCTCTGTTTACTAGGAGGTCATTTTCTGCCATCAACATCCTTGCAGAATTCCCCCCAGAAGGCTAAACTTGGCGCTCGTTCAAATATATTCTCCTGGAAGCCTGAATCTAACCTACTATATGAAAGAAAAACCAAGTTTGTGAGCGTTTGGAGACAGGGGCTCATGCAAAGGACACGCCAAGGTGGGAAGTGTACTGTCGCCCTGGGTTTTCAGTAAAGTGTTTTGTTTTTAAGGGTCGTAATAGGGGGTGTGAAGGCGTTCACATTCTGGCAGCTCAAAATTAGATCCACAAACCGGGTCTCCACCAGCGCAGCCATTTAGAGAAGCAAAGCAATGGCCTCCACCCCCCACCTGGCCTCCTGTGGGAAAAACAGGTTTGCGGGGGTGGGAATTGTCTGGATTAGCTGTCTGCAGTCATCAAACCATTTGGGTGATTCGCTTTGTTTTCATAGACAGGTTAAAAGGGAAGAAAAAACAAAGAGTCGGTTATGGGTCGCCTGAGCAAGTGTCGATTTCAGCTTAAAGTGAATTGGAAAATTGAGCCTAATTATCCTAGGTAATTGCTTCAATTCTCCACTTGACTTTGCTAATGCAGATCTGTCCTGCGTGTTCAAAAAGACACCCCCTTCTGTCCCTGAATATCCTGTTGTCACCTTTGAAAGGTGCCAGTGAAAACTACCATCATGCTGAAAAGCAATTGCATATGTGAACAGAAGGCAAGAGGTAAAATCCAAATAAAAGCCTAAATCAATAAAGAGATCGTTTCTTGTAGCTTAAAATTAATTTATTTAACAAATATAGCTATAATATAAATGATAATAAAATTTCAAATATACAGTATATTACACACAATCCCTTCCAAAGGGATTCTTGAGAGTCACACAAATGTACTGTTAAATAGAAACAGGAGTTTTAAATTTTATTTTACAGTTTTTTCTGGTACTGGTGAGAGAGGTCCCTTCAACCTACCTTGGCAACGCATCTGTGTCACCCCCCTTCCCCCCACCGAAAGCAGACGTTGTGCAGTTGAAGTTCTCTGAAGTTTTCCGATGGAAGGACGGGGGTTTCCAACTCCCCTGGCATGCTCTTCTCTTTTTCTCCAACTGTTCTTATTTTCCAAAATCTTCACACGGGAGTTTCTCCGTGCGTCTCCTGCCTGGTGTCAGGACAGGACGCAGCCGCCTAGTGCCGGTCCGACCACTAACTCTGCTGGGGACCGCTGGGAAGTCTACACCTCTCTAAGTTTCTCCATCTGTAACACAAAGGGTAGATCTAGATTCTAGAAGAGTGTTAAGGGCCCCTTCCAGCCACTTTTGGGGGAGGGGATCAGACATAGGAGAGCGAACGCAGGGAGCAGCCGAGGATCAACCGGAGCAGCGTGGGGGTTAAAGGGGAAGGAGCCGGGCGGTGCCGAACAAGGGAGCTCGTTGGGGGGGATGGCACCTGCCGCTCGCAGGAGACCGGGGCTGGAGGAATCAGCTGGTACCACAGGGAGGCGACCCCGGGGCCCTCTATGTCAGGTGGTACATGCTGTAGCCCACATGGGCTGTGTAGAGTCCCACGGGCGCCACCGGCAGCGCGGCGCGCTGGAAGGGGCCAGAGGCCCCGTAGAGCGAGGCGCCCGCCGCGGCCGCTACCGCCGCGGGGCCGCCGAGCGGGAAGGAGAGGCCAAAGGCAGCCGGCGGCAGCATGGGCTTGGCGGCCATCTTCAGCTTCTCCAGCTCGGCCTCCTGCAGTCTCTTGGCCTTGGCGCGCCGGTTCTGGAACCAGATCTTCACCTGCGTCTCGGTGAGGCTGAGCGAGCTGGAGAACTCGGCGCGCTCGGCGATGGACAGGTACTGCTTCTGGCGGAACTTGCGCTCCAGCGCCAGCAGCTGAGCGGTGGTGAAGGGCGTCCTCGGCTTGCGGTTGGTCTTGTGCTTGCGCAGGGTGCAGGCCGGCGGGCTCAGCCGCCCTAGGGGGCCGAGAAAAAGGCAGGGGTTAAGAGAGCGGCGCGGGAGGGTAATCTGCCCACAAAGTAGTAAGAGCGGTCAGCAACAATACCAGCTATTCGTTTTCGTGGAGCATCTCGGTGCCAGGCACTGGGAGAGACACTTGGAAAAGGTTTTCTCCAGTGGCCACACCCCGCGGGGTAGACGTTCCTGTCTACTTCTTGCAAATGAGGAAACAAAGATTCCAGGTGAAACAGGCGCAGGTTCAAGGCCCGAACTTAACTGGGAAGAGGCGGAATGCCTTCATGCTAAGTGGCTGCTCAGGAGGGCCTTCCGCGGTGGGCTTCCTCCCACCGCCGCTGGTGTCCGAACGGTAGGTGTTAATAAGGTTGATGGAACACGCGGAAAAGGCCCTGCACCCAACCCAAGATCACATCTAGTTTCATGAATTGGCTAAACATTTATCTGTGCACACCAAGCCTTCAGCGCTAGCGTTGCGTGGCATCCAACCCAGATCTCCAAATTCCACTCTTTCCCTTGGAACAGCACGTTCCTACAAGGTTCTGAGGGCCGTCCCTGGGGACCCAGAGGTGGAGCAAAGCCGGCTGTCAGGCGGTCAGGGAGGTGGTACCACGGCCATATCTCAAATATATGAAGTGCCAGCGGGGGGGGGGGGGGGGGTACTTCTGATTGTCTCAATTGTCTCTTGGATCTCTCCCAGCCCCAGCGCCTTGGCCCTCTGGACACACACAAATGGGAGTGGCGGGGGGAGGGCGGGGGGGCTGCAATCACTTCTCCACCTGTGTCTGGGTTTGCAGAGATCAAAGGTGCCAAGCTTTTTCTTAGGGCTTCAAAATATACTTCAAGGACGGGAGGTGAGCGAGCACCTCGAGACAGGGTTCCCGCAGGTCCGAGACTGAGTCCTCTGGGCCAGTCAACCCCTGCCACACAGGGCAGCCGTGGCCAGATAAAACAGAACAAATTATTTCCAGGACAACGGGGATCACAAGGACTTTGGGGTCTGGGTGGAGGCCCTAACTGAATCCCCAAGTCCTGGAAAGGCCGCTTTCCCTACCCAGCAGCTTCTTCCCTTGGGAAAAATGAATTCAAGTCCAGAATGTTTCACCATGCGGGTTTTGCCTAAGCATGCATTTTTTCGTTGTTTGTGTGTGTGTGTGTGTGTGTGTGTGTTTTAATGATCCTTTGGGCTCACAGACCACCAGGATATGAGTCAAACGAAACCTCGTGTTAACATCCCCCCTTCTTCCCTGCTCCAGGCCATGGAGAGTCCGGGAAGCAGTTGGCCCCCGACTCGCTTTCCGCCCGGCCGCCCGAGGGGCGGGCGCCGAGGAAAACGTCACTGCCTTCGGTGGCGACAGCAGAGCCCTGGGCCACCTTCTCCAGCCATTAGGCCCAGGGAGGGGTTGGCCTTTCAAAGACGTTTAATCCCCAGATAAAAATCATTCCTCAGCATCACGCCATTGAATTCGGGTTGCTATTATGCCGCGCAAAATAATCGGAGGAAACGAGGAAAACTTGGGAATTTCCCGTGCTCCTGAAATATCTCCGAGCGTGTTTGCTGGGCAGGGAAGCCGGGGGGCCACGGGGCCTTGGAACGACCCCGAACGCGCCTTTGACGGCTGGAGTCCGCTTCAATGGGCCCAGTCGGCGGATTTGGGAGCTTCCCACCGCAATGGAGGGGGCGCCTCCCACTAATTGACTTGGTGCCCCGCCCCCTCCACTGGAACCTGAGCGCCCCCTCCCACTAAATGACCCATCCACCAGGAGCACTAAGTATCTGCCTGAAACTTGAAGGGGGAAGGGGGAATTTTGCAAGAGGTTAAGAACCTCTGGGAAAAGAGATACTTTAATGCGGGGGGTGAGGGCAGTCTTCTACGAGAAAGTGAAACTCTGAGCGCAGGGAAGATGTCCGCACCACTTGGACCCACCCGTAGGGATAACGGCGAAGTAACAGGGTTTTGGGGGCAGACTGGGAAGTGGGGACTCTTGGGGTCCTTTGATGGGGGCTGGAGGAGAGGGTGCCCAGACACCTTGTCCTACAAGTTAACTGCCAGCCGCAGCGTCCCCTGGCCAAGGCGAGGAGCCCGCGAAAGTGGGCCGAGAGCTGGGTTTCAGCCAGGCCTCCACCCCTTCAGCTGATGCGATTGGGGAGAGGAGTAAACCCGGGCCTCCCCGCCAAACCCTCTGCAGCACCGGCTCCAGGTATCCAGCTGCAGGTACGCAGCCGCTGGAGACAGGCAGGCGCCGGCGCGCGGCCTGGCGCCCTCGGGTCCCGCACCCCCGCCCGGCCCCCTCCCCCGCCGCCTGGGTTCTGGCTACTTACTGGCCGGGGGCGGGGAGAAGCGGGGGCTCTGCATCCACGGGGTCCTCTCGGGCTTCTCGGGGCTCTCGGCTTTGACCAGCGCATCTTCTGGCAGCTTGAGAAGTCCTCCCACCGAGAAATGGCCCAGCGGCCGCGGCGAAGACGGCGCGTCAGGGGCTCCCAGCGACCCCGGCCGGGCGCCCAGGGGCGGCGCAGAGCCGCCCGCCGCCTGTGCGCCCTCGGAGGCCACCAGGGCGCTCTCCTTGGCCCCGGGCTTCCTGTGGTCGGCCATGAGCGCCTCCACGCTGAAGGGCAGGAGTGAAGGGGACACTTTGGGCTTGGCCCCCTCCTCGTCTGCGCCCATGGCGGCCGCCGTGGCCGCGGTGGCGCTGGGGGCCTGGCCCCCGCCTCCCCCCGCCGGCTTGCCGAAGGCGGAGTCCTCCACTTTGACACCGAGTGGCAAAGAAGTCATGTCAGCAGCCGGGGCCATGCAGAGCCGGGCCCCCCCTCCAGCCGCAGCACGGGCCAGCCGCCGGGCATGGGCTTCGGGCGGACTGGGAGCGCGGCCGGCCTTTGGGAGCGCCCGGGGCCCTGGCCGGGCGGGCCCTCGCGCGCGCGCCTCCCGCCCCTCCCCAGAAGGCCGGCTCCGGCGCTCGGGGCCTGGTTCTTCGCTGGCGCCGCCGCGCAGGCCGAGTTCCCGGGCGCACTCGCCGGCTCCGGGTCGGGCCGCAGCTCCCCAGAGAACTTGTTAATAAGGCGAGGCCAGCGCGGCGGCGGCCAATCAGCGCGCGAGGGGGCGGGCCCGGCGCAAGCCATTGGGCCGCGCTCCTGCGGACTGGCCCCGGGGCGCACTGGGCCGCGGGGCGCGCGGGACAGGGCCGGGCCCCCCGGAGGGCAGAGGAGGGGAGGGGGCGCGGGAGAAACTTTCTTCGGCGCTGCAGCCTGGGCCGCCTCTTTCCGGGTGCCCGTCGGTCTCTATTTTTCTGTGTTCCTGGGGGACTTCTCTTCTGCCCACCCCTCTCTCCCACGCCTCCCTTTTTTCTGTACTCCTTCCCTGGTTCTCTCTACCAAGGCTTCTCCTACCTTCTTCTTCAGTCAGCTGCTGGGTGCGTTTCTCTGTCCCCCTCCGATACCTGCCTCCCCTCTTCTGTACCACGATCATTTGAGATGAGTCATTTCATGAGTACTTCTTTTATAGTTTAAAAAATCCGCCTGGTTATTTAGTAGAAAGACGGGTTGTTAATTTCTTTTTCTTAAACACCTTTATTTTCTTCCTCTGTTTCAATCTTCCAAACTTTACCTCGGAGTAAAAGTGGGCCTTTGTCTCTTTCTAAGCGCTGGACTGAAGTTTGCCTAAAGAAGCCCCTCTCCTGGGGCGCTGTGGATGCTAAGGATAAGAATACATAATATTATCCGGGGTCGGTAATCGATTTTCATTCATGATGTGTACTTTTCCCCGCTGTGGACTTCCCCGGGAGGATTACAACACCTATACCGGCGACCAGCTGGGGGAAGGAGCCGCCGGGTCCTTTTGATATAGAACTTATTGAAATAAAAGCAGCAGAAACGTCAACAAAACACTGATCTGGCCTTAATGTGACCTCAAAGCGTCCGCGGAAACAAAAACACATCCCTGCCTCTGGGTCCAGGATGGCACAGGGGTGGGGAGGCACAATTGTGGGAGGGGGGCAGGGGGGAAAAGAGGACTGTTCCTGGGATGGAACCTTGGTAGCTGGGCTTGAGAACTTCTCTTTTGCCAGGTTCAGAGGAAACGTGATTTTTTTTTTTTCCTGCTTAAAAAAAATGGAGGAAAAGGAGTTGGAAGTGTGGGGAGACTTAAGATCTATGCAAAGTCGGGTCGGGGCTCGGCAGTTTTCTGCGCCTCCTTTTTATGGCCTCTTCTCCCGGGGCCCAGGCCGGCGGCTCCGGGGGAGCCAGCGGCGGTGATTGGCGGCTCACCGGGACCGGCCATTGATGACTGCGGGGTTCTAATCTCCAGGAAACACAAGGGGCTGCCGCGGCCATTTAGGGGTAATTATCCGAGCGCGGAGGGACAGCGAATTCCCTCGCCTTTTAACTGGGCCCAATAAAAGCTGTAGATTAGGGGCGTCCAGATTAAGGAAAATGAATTGCTAGAGCGGGAACTTTATTACCCTGACGGCGTCCGGGGTCTGGCGGGAGGGGTCGGCCTGCGGACGCCAGGGTGATCGGCAGCCTCACATCTGTCCATAGGCTCCAGAGATATGTGCAGGCCTTGGGGCGGGTTCAGGAATACTCGCATCTGTGACATTTACGTCTCCAGATTTCTTACTCACCCAAGACTGCAACACAAGCATGGGGCAGGGTTTGGGGCCTCTAGCTTGCGCGTCGGGCCCAGCTGGAGGCGTGGGGCACCCTGCGGCCCATCTTAATCTCACCATACCCCAGGAGGAGGGGGCGGGGGCAGGACGAATAGAGAGTCCTTCCACCGGGCAGCGAAACCGAGGTCCCGGAGGTACGCCTGAGGGTGCAAGGATAGGAGACCGTAGGACCCATTTTAGGGCTGACCGAACTGATGCTCAGCAAGGCTGTAGGCCGAACTCCCTGCTAGCAGCCCAGCCCGGACAGCGAACTTCCATTGCCTGCTTTTTTAATTTATCGGTCTCTGAAACAACACCCTACCGCCGAGCCGGAATCTCACTTTGCACTGGGGTTACAGGGGGAGAGGAAACCGATGGCCCTTGGCTCTTTAGGTCCTCGTGTCAGAAGCGAGCAGTTTGTCTTTCTGACCGGGGCTTGCTTTGTTCCAACGTCGTCTCCCGTCTCAAAATGTTTGACTCTCAGATCACTTTCAGAACCCGATATAACTAAGAACTTCCTCCGTAGGCAAATACGCATCAGTAAAAATAACTTCAGGGGCTCTGGACCCACTTGGAGCCCGCCAGCTAAGAACCCCTGCTTGAGGACAGAGCAGGGGCTCGAACCCCGAGAGTGCAGCCGCGCGACGCAGAGGGGTCTGGGGGCTGTCTCTGGCGGCGGCACAGCCAGGCCCAGCGCGGGCCGGGGGCCGGCCAGCCGGGCGGCGGGAGAAGGGCCGCATCGCTAATTGCGGGGATAAACAATCTGTCACGATCCCTCAGCGCGCCTAATAGGCAGACGAGGATGTTGTTTTTAGGCGCCAGCGGCGGCCCGATCAAAGGCAGCAGCCGGCGCAGGGGCCCTTGAAGTCGCGCCCCCGCCTCCTGGGAGCAGACCGCCTGCGCCCGCAGCCCCCCGGCCCTGCCGCCCGCCCCTAGGCATCCCAAGCCCGTCCGGAACCCCATGATATCTTTTTAGGTTCGGCCTGGGTTCGCGTCTGCTCTAGCCGGGCGCGGCGGGCTGGCCGGCTGCGTGCATTGCAAGGCGAGAAGAGTTGTGTCTGAAGAGGGAAAGGGGTTCAGAGGAGATTCCACGTGGAGTCCGTGCTCAGAATAGCGCGCGGCTCTTGCACCGAGCTGCCCTTGAGCTGCGGGGGTAGGGATGCCCGCGGTCTCAGGGAAGGGAGTTAGAGAAAAGAAACAAAATGTCTATGCGTCTCTCCGAGCTTGTGGTGCCCACGGGAGGAGAAGCACAAGTTTTGGGGCGGTGAGAGGGAGCACTCTGTGCGTTTATTTTTGTCTGGGCCTTTCCGGATTTCCCGGTTGGTGGGTTTCTCGAGCTGACAGGGCCGTGGGGGGCGGGGGGGGGGGCCGCTGCGCGCGTTATCTCGCCTCCAGCACTAACCCCCAGGCGCTTCTACCCCGGCATTTCTCCGCGCGGCCGCAGCAGCCGAGAAAGCCGGGCAGTAATTCATGCCTGGCAAGGGCAGGGCTGGCCCGCAGCAGATAAAGCTCGGGGACTGGTGCTCGGCTAGCATCCTCGCGCGCTCCGCTCCATCCTCCTCAGTCCGGGGAGGCTTAAAGCACTCTCCGTCCCGCAACAAAGCGCCTCGGCGTTCAGGATCCTACAGACGGATTGCCCTGCGTCCACTCTCTGGGCCACTAAATGGTGATGGGTTTGGTCTTTTTCCTCCAAACGCCTATTTTAGGAGGGTGTGCGGCGGTGGAGGAAGGGTGGTGTTTTTAAACTCCCTCTTCGTAGGCAAAGACTAGTTTTTAGAGGGATCCCATCTTGAACAGCGCTATCACAATCTGGGTCTTGCCGCAAGGATTGGAAGAGCCTGCAGGCTGGCCCCTCACTTGGGCATTCGTTGTCGCCTCCGTCGGGTTTTTGTTTACGCCCCTCCCCCCCCTTTCCAATGCATTTTGTGGCCTCGACCCAGGAATCCCGCGTGCATTTTTAAAAATGTGCAGCTCAGTGGGATCCCCCGGCAATTAGCGAGCCCCAAACAGTCCTCTTTAATAGAATGAATGTGCTATGAAAACCGATTACCCGGAACGATTTATTTTGGTGGGAATTCACCAATCTCCAGGAGGGCGGCGGAGGGGGAGAGAGAGGAGGTATTTTGTCCTGAGGTTGGGGGTGGGGGGTGGGGGTTGACGGATAGACAGAAAGCACGAACTCGGGATCCCCCAACCTGCGGAGGGGGCCTCCCAACCCCGCGTCTTCCAATCTTTTGCCCTCTGTCGCCTGGAAGTGAATGGCTGGGAGTCAGAGGTTTGGGAAACTGTCTGGGAGTCACTGATGGTATCCTTCGGGAGGATTTCACAGCTTCCCAGAGAAAAACTCTGAAGAGCTGGGAACTCCAGGGAGTCTTCAGCTACTGGCTGAATATCCACAGCAGGGATCCAGATCAACATGCTTTCTGCTTTCCTGGGACCTGGACAGAACTGAAGTCTTTTAAGAGTTTAGGTGCCCTTCTTTAACGCAAAGTCCAAAAAAAAAAAAAAAAAAAAAATACTTGTAAGAAATGTTTTCTCCTCCTTGCTAATTCCTCCGCCTTAAGTGGGCCCCGCTTGTACCGTGGAACTGCCCAAGTGTGGTGGATTTCACCCAATGCCAGGAAGAAATAGACAAGTCCGACTCCCGGCTCCTTCTCCCCTTCCCGCCCCTCCCCCACTCGCTTCTTTCCCCTCGCTCAGGCTGGGGCTTCCTTGTGTCTTTAAGTTCGGAAGCGGGTGAGGGGGCCTGGATCCGCGGGGGAGAGAGGGGCCCCCTTTCAAATGGCCCAAATTAATGTGATCGCGACATGAGGGTGCACTTGGGGAAGATGAAAGCGGAGGCCGGCCGGCTCCTCCTAGAGCTCTATAATTATAGATAATATATCCCATTTCAAAGCAATTAGACCAATCAGGCGTAACGAACCACTTTGCTGCCGACGAATAACAAAGGCGCACGGTTGTTTAAGCCCAGAGATGTCAGGCAGACCCCGAGGCTCCGGGGGCCGACCAAACGTCTTCCATCCTGGCTCTGCCCACCCCGGGCCGAGGAGGGCTCGCCCTTCTCCCCGCCAGGCGCTGCCCAGCCCGCTGAGGGCCCCGACTCGGTTCCGACAAAGGTTAGGGGATTGGAGGGAATGGGGAGAAAAGAATTGACTTTTATTGAGCTGGTGGTGTCACGCCTCTCGTCAGAGGTCTCGAAAACTTTATCCGATTTAATCCTCTCTACCCTGGAAGACAGGCATTATTATAGGGCCCCCGCCCCCCCCACACATGAGAAAACAGAGTCAGAGAGGTAAAGTGTCTTGCCCAGGGTCGCACAGCTAGTTAGTGGTGGCGCTGGGATCCGGATGCAAGTGGGTCTGAACCCCCAAAATGCACTCCTTACACTGCAGGGAGCGATCTGTCTCACTGCGCTTTCAAGAGACGAAATGAATGCATTGAAATACCGCAGATGCCCGCCGCTTTTGGTGGCACCTCCTCCTAGCCCCGCCCCCAATCCACAAAATGGGTGTTGGGTTCAGCTCATAGTGTACTTCTCTCCTGCTCCTCCCCTCCGCCTGCCTACCACCTACTTGAGAGTCTTGTAGACTGTTCAGTTTTTCTATGAATTTATCAAATGCCCAGGATCTCAGGTCTCTCAGAGAAAAAAACAGACAGACTGCGAGATGGCTCAGCAGCCAACGGCTGAGTGTCAGTTTTTCTGAGCCTCGGTTTATCCACTTCAAAGTGGGCACACTGTTCCCCAGCTCAGATACAGTAAGGTTGGCCCTTGCTGCTCCCGCAGCTCCTCGCCAGGCTGACTCTGCTCTGTGGCAGGTTCCCGGCACTGCGAGCCCTTGGCATGGGGGTGGGGGAGAGGAGTGCTAGGGCCTTCCTCTGGGCCGGTGGATTCCACCCCTGCAGGAAGATCCAGGGAGGCCCGAGGTACCTGTGTTGGTGGGGAACCTCGGGTTTCACCCCAGCTCCGCAACCCTGGGAAAGAGACAGAGGGAGAGACCTAGACAAGGCAGGGAGGGAGGGGCAGGAAGTCAGAGAAGCCCAGGCAAAAAGAGACTCAGTTACAGCCATGGATACAGCCAGGCTGACAGCCAGATCCTCCCGCGATCCAGACACTCCTGAGAAACTAAATATTAAGTGAAATGGAAGGCCAGTTTGGGGTTCTGGGGAAATCCAGAGCTGACACTAGAAAAGAGAGCAGTGGAAGGGAGTCTAGGGAGTGGTCCTCATAAACATTGCCCCCGCTTGCCATCAGGGCAGCCCACAGGACTTTGCGGGAGGTGCCCCTTCTGGGAGGAGGGATGGAGAACGAGGTTGGGGGAGCCCACGGCCCCCTCCCACCTCGACTCCCACCCCATTCCTCTTTCTCTGGTCTTTCTCCCCCCGGGCCCCTGGCTTCTGACATTCCTTCTCTACATCCTCTTTCTCTTTCTCTCTCTCTCTCTCTCTCTCTCTCTCTCCAAATGGGTCTCTCTCTTGGTCTTTTTGGGTGGATCTCAAAGCCTCTATATCTTCCTCTCTCTGATCTCTGTCTGTGGTTCTGTCTCTCTCCAGTGCTGTGTTTCTTTTCTCCCCCTGCCTGTCTGTCCCTTTCTCGGATGGAGTCTCTCCCCCCCACCCCCCGCCCCAGGCACCCATGATTCAGTTAGAATTACTGCCCTCAAGTCACTCAGAAGCTAATGCAACTCCGGCCAGTTCTGTCTGCAGATAGTGTCCAATTTCTGGAGCAGCCCTTCACACCTTCAAGAGCAGTGGGGAAGCGTCCCTCCCTGCCCTGGCTCCTGCCTCTCCTGCCAATGGCCTCGAGCTAGTCATTTCTCCTCTGCGTCTCAGTTTCCACATCTGGACTGTGAGCCACACAATATACCTTCGTCCTAGGGTCAGTGGGAGGATAGGAATGGAGGGTGGCAGAGGTTCAGCCCTGCGGAGAGGCAGGCCATTGATCCTGCTCTGCCCTGGACCCAGCGAAGGACACCAGACCCCACCCCACCTGCCCCTTCCCTCCAGACCTGGCCTGAAGGGGACGACCCCTCCCCGCAGAGTCTGGACCCTCTTGCACTTTCTTCGCACCAAACCTCAGCCATCCAGAAAAGACAGCGACTGGCCTCTGCCCTATACTCCCCTCCCTCCCTCAGGCCTCCGGGATCCTGGAGCCTCCCTTTCCTTGCCTGTGAGCTGGGACCAGAATGTTCATCCCATGAAGTGAGCTGGGGTGCTCCCGGAGCGGCAGCTGCCTTCCTGGGGGGGGGGGTGAAAGGCTAGGGGGGCAGTGGCCGCGAACCCTCCAGCATGCAGTAAGCGCTCAATCAGTGCGCAATGGAACACCCGCGTTGCATAGATAGGGACACTGAGGCCCAGATTGAGAGAACTGGCACTAAAATGCGGGTTCCCCAATCCTAACCCAGTGCTCATCCTTCCCCGCCCCCCCCCGGGGGGGGGCCGGTGGGTGCCAGTGGGAACCCGCCCTGACTGAGCACCGACTATGTACCAGGTGCTTCAAATGCATCACGACAGTTACTTCTCACAACAGTCTCCGAGGTGGGCATCCCTCTCTCCTGATGAGAAAACCGAGATTTGGAGAGTTGAAGCCGCGTGCTTCGGGTCGCGCCGCTGGGCATCGCAGACACCTGGCCCGGTTCCAGCGCCAGGACGGTTTTCCCTGAGCCACGCGTGTAGGGGAGAGTGGGAATGTCTGGTGTCCCCCTCCCAGCCTCTGGCATGGGGTAGGTGGGCCGTGG
Organism: Halichoerus grypus; assembly: GCF_964656455.1. Taxonomy (NCBI): domain Eukaryota; kingdom Metazoa; phylum Chordata; class Mammalia; order Carnivora; family Phocidae; genus Halichoerus; species Halichoerus grypus. Next base: position 5,984,155 of record NC_135714.1, read on the forward strand.
AGGTTGTAAGTGCCGGAGGCTTTAATGCAGTTCTGTTTTCCTTCACCTCCAGCGGGTTTGGCACTGCGTTGTCCAGGCGTGCGGCGGGTGCCCAGACCTGCAGGTTCTGGGTGCGCGCTGAGGGGGCGGGGCCACGACTCCAGCGGAGCCACGCCCCTCCGGATCTGGGGATCCCGGCCCCGCCTGCCAGCGACCCCAGCGAGTGGACAGCGCCCGCCTAGACCCCAGTTCCTGCATCCGTGTAATGGACGCCGCTTTGCGGTGCTCCCTGAGACTGTATGAGGAGGATCTGAGTCCAAGGAAACTGGAAAACTGAAGAGTGGAAGGCCAGGTTGGGGAATAAGTCCTAATAATAGTAGTTAACACCTAGTGACAATTACTATTGGCAAGCACCGTTCTGAGCTCGTATCTTGACACTTTTAATCCAAGCAACAACTCTGTTTTTATCTCTAGTTTACAATATGGGGAAACTGGAGTTAAATAGTTAACAGGAGAAAAAAAACAACAAAAAGGCATGGAGTGTTCTAAGATTTCTCTTGGCACCCCAGGGGATTTTCAGTGCACCCCACAGCATGGATGTACCCACTTTGGAAACCCCTGCCCTCGACTCCTTGACGAGAGAAAGGCAGAGAAGGCTGCAAAGCTTTGCCCATCCACAGGGCGTGGTGCTTCCGGCTGCCCCTGCTCTGATCCCCATGAGTGGGCATCGGTCTGGCTTCCCCTAGCAAGCTTGTGTGGTCCCCTGGGACTAGCACAGGGCCTGCCTTAAAAAGGGGACACTTCAGAGGAGAGGTGGCTGGATGACTAGCAGGTGACAGAAAACTTTCAGCACCAGCCAGACTCCTGGTCCAGAGCACCCCCCATTGGGCCAGCTGCACTGCGGCAGGAGATAGGGCCAGAGAGCTGAACCTTGGGGTCAAGGATAAAGACAGTCCATCTTAGTGCTGATGGAATAGTTCTTGAACGACGCTTTTAAAAGGACACTGAAGTCAGTCCCCCTTAGTTGTTGGCTCTGCTGCCTTATAAATCTCCCTTGAACTTGAAGGGGAGTTCTAGCTGCCTCTTCCTCTGAAGACAAGCATCTGAAGCCCAGAGGGGTCACACAACGTGCTTGGTGTCACTCAGAAAGGCCTGCACGGACTCCAAGTCCTGGCCAAGCAGGCCACCTCCGCTCCGCAGCGCCTCCCCCGGCCGCGTGGGGAACGCCAACCTTGGGGCCCCGGAGGCTGGGAGGACTCGGCCCTGGGGCATTCATCTACAGGCCCCACCCTTCTCCGAAGGCTGAATTTCCCTCCCTGGGCCTTTCTGGGGAGGAAAAGTATTCTCCCAACAGCCCCCTCCCCAACTTTTCAGGCAAGAATGAGCAAACTCTCCCATGGCACCTCTCCAGCCGGTGGTGCCCCCAACCCCCTTGGGCTTCCTCCCCAGCCAGGGGTGCACAACAGCCCTACCTGAAGGGGACCCTTTCCATCCCTGGGGAGACCTCCTATCTGATGGAAAGGTGGGCCCCTGGCCGCAGCCCAATTAAGTGAAAAGGGATCCGGCCTTATCAGGTTCAGGGGTAGTCCCCGGCGGTGGTCCCGCGGCGGCCCCGGAGGGTCGCTGTCTGTTTGATTTTCCTGCTCAGACACACTTGTTTAAACAGACCCCTCAGGGCCTCCAGTAACCTGAGCCAGCAGGGAGTGTGATTGCCAGGTAAGGGGAGGCCGGCTCGGGATTGGGGGAGGGAGAGGGAGGGCGGGCGGGAGAGAAGCGGAGGAGGCCACCTTTAGAAAGCGGAGGAGTCTCCACAGTGTGCTCTGTGCGTGCGGAGGTACTAACCCTCTCCAGCCTCCCTTTCTTGTTCTGGGTGAGGATTAATTGACTAAGAACACCTCCTAAGTGTTTGGAGCTGTTCCTGACACAGCCCGGGGGCTCAGTGTGGTGCTTGGCCAGTCTGTTCCAGCCAACACAGCGCCCCCGCCCCACCCCGCCCCAGGAGGGTACTGCTGTGCCCTTTTAAATAGACGAGGAAGCGGGGGTCCAGAGTCGCACAGTGACTTCGATGGGCCAGTGTCTAGAGACAGCATCCCAAACCAGCCCTGTCACCCCCAAGCCGTGTCCTTTCGTCCCCACCACACCCTGGAGCCTGGCTCCCAGCTCCAGCTCAGGGCCCTGCACCTGCGCAGTGTGGGGAGGAGCACAGCCCGCTGGAAGTGGGGCCGCGGAGTCAGCAGACCCCTCAGCAGGGCCCGTGAGGCTCCTCGGGATCCGTGCCCTCCTTCTCCCCACATCTCCCAACCCTACCTCCCTCCCTCTCGCCCCTCCCCTGAAACCTGGCTCAATCCTAGGCCACCCTGGCTCCCCGAAGTTGTCCAAGCACTCCCGCGGGGGGAGGGAGGGCGCGGTGGGCACGGGGTGTTCTCTCTGCCCGGTTTTTCTCTTCTCAGACACCCTCAGAGCTCCATCCCTCTCTTCCTCCCAGATCTCTGCTGCAATGTGCCTTTCTCAGAGAAGGCTCCCTCCACCACCTTCTCTAAGGCACCAGAACTCCCCCCCAGACCACGGGTCCCTCTATGCTGCTGATTTTTCTCCATGGCACACACTGCCATTAGACATTTTATTATCTCTCTTTCCTAGTTTGTTATCTGTCTCCCCCCCCCACCCCACCCCTTCACATTCAGCCCCATCAGGGCAAATGCTCGTTTTGTTCACCAAGCACAAGGCCCAGCACATAGCAGATGCTCAGGAAATATTTCCAACTGACTGAACAAATCTCCCATATACTTGTTGTGTCTTTAGGAAAGTTGTTGATCTCTTCATGTCTCGGTTTTCTCAACTGGAAAATGGGCCTAACCCACCTACCCACCTTACGTTGTGAGGATACACAAGATAAAGCCTACTGGGCACAGTGCCTGGCACTGAGGAAGCCTGAGGTAAAACTTGTTTTCTGACTAAAAGAGGTCAGTGGGCTCTCGGGAAGATTCCTGTCATGCAATGGAGGGATGTGACAGGAAGGGCCACGGTGACGGATGTTTATAGCACATCCCAGAAGATACATACACTTTCCTTCTCACACATTATCTGAGCCTTGCAATGACTATCTGAGCTGACGAGGAGATGTTTGAATCTTTTTCTAGGCGGAAGGCCGAGGCCCAGAGAAGTCAAGACACTTGTCCAGATGCAGCACAGCTGGGGAACTCTTTCACATTCCCAAGACAACTCTCCGGGCCCCGCTCCAAATCCCCATCCAGAGGCTGGCAGCTTGTGGGCCAGTACCCTCGGACCAGATCTGGGTGCTGTCCTTGGAAGGACTGGTGCGCATGTTCACATCGTGTGGCTCCTTCTCAGGTGCCAGGCAGCTCCCCGGAGGAGGACCCTGGGGCCCAGACAGCCTGTGAAGTGGGGGCCCGGAGGACCGGACAGGGTTTGGACGTGCCAGCTGGAGGAGAATACGCCAGTTCAGAGAAGAACAGCAGGGAGGTGGGAAGGGGCAGGGTGCGCGGGTGCGCAGGGTGCGCAGGCCGGGGAGGCGACCCCAAGGCTCCGCAGCAACCCTGTCTGCCTTCTGGCATTCCCAGACGCTCTGGACTTTTGGTCGGAGGGCAGTATGGGGCCGCCTGGGGCTTCCGCGGCCTCCATTTCCCCAGCAATAACAGTCATTATGGCTGCCTTCTCAAGCCCTCATTATCCTGTGTTTACAACCCTTCCAGAAAAACCAAGCCAGCCCAGCACATCCCTCCCCGCTTCATAGGCCACGGTGTGAGTTGTGCTTTTTGAGTGTAGGCAGATAAGCCTCTCCCAGAGGCCCCCCGGCCCTGGGCAGTGACTCGCGGAGCCTCTGGTTGCCAACGAGGGTGTTCGAGGCCTTTCTAGCCTGCAGGGCAAGTTTGCAAGAATTCTTCAGCCTCACACTTCGAAGAAGGCAGTGGAGAGAGAAGGCGGTGATGCTGGCCCTGCGCGAAGCACTTTCATCATCTCGGTGACTGTGTCCCACAGCCCTGACACCCAGGTGCCATTAACCCACTTAACAGATGAGAAAACAGAGGCATCGAGAGGCTGGGGTCGAAGGCAAGGGGCTCAGTGGACTGGGTTTGCTTCTGACATCAGGCACGAGGAGAATATTAATGGCGTAATGATTGCCAGCACGAAACTCGCTTGTGCAGGCTCTCTACTCACGTCATCTCTCTGATTCCTCCTGGCCTCGTGGGGTTCGCGCTGTGCTCTCCATTTCAGGGGAGGCAAAGATGATGAGGGTGACCTGTAAGTGGCCTAAGGCCACTCAGCTACTGGAGGGTGAGGGAGAGGATCTGAACCTTGCAAAGGAGGCTCCTCAAAGAGGCTCAGGTAGCCAAACCAAAAGGACACAAACATTTTGTGCTGTGATTGCTCGCTCCCTCCCCACCTGTGTGTGGCCATCAAAGACGGGGACAGTAGGTTGCTCTGCTCAGCTGGTGCATCTGGGGCAGAACTGGTCTCAAATACCAAGCCAGCACTGGGTCTCAGCTAGGGAAGGAGCCAGATGCAAGGGAGGCGGGAGGTGGGGAGAGCAGAGGAGGAAATGAGGGTGCGTCAAAGGGACACCCCCTCCTGCTCCGCCAGGTTTGAGGTCCACGTGCAAGGCCCAGGGTGGGATGGGCGTCTTCAAAGAGGAGGCTTCCAGGGGCTCGACCATCCTTTCCTGGATGCCAGGGCTCTCCTGAACAGAGACCCAGGGCTTCCCATGAGAATTAAAAATCATGCTACAGAATGCCAGGAAGTGAGGAAGCCCATCCACTCTGTGGACACTTCTCAGACTTGATGCCATTTACTCTTCACCTCCGACCTGGGATGGGGCATCAGGGTCCCGAGTTCTGGAAGATGGGTTAAGTGGCTTGCTGAAAGCCATGCAGCAGGGCATCCCCACTGTACACGAGGGTCCATGTGATTCCGGGAGACCGGGCCCCAGCACATGGGACTTGGAATTGAGGCTGTCCCCTTAGGACACATGTTCATTTCCTAGGGCAGCAGAGGGAACACCACAGAATGGCTGGCTTAAAACAGAACTATGGTTTCTCATAGTTCGAGAGGGCGTTCCGAGATCAAGGTGTCTGCAGGGCCCTGCGCTCTCTGGGTGGAATTCCTCCTTGTCTCTTCCTGCTTCAGTGGTGGCCAAGAAGCCTCTGTGTTTCTTGGCTTGTGTCTGCGTCACTCCAGGCTCCACCTCATGTGGTCTGTCCGTGTTCACACCATCTTCCCTCTGTGCGTCTGTCCAAATTTCTCTTTTCTTATCAGGACACCAGTCATATTGGACTAAGGTCCCACCTACTCAGGTATGACCTCGTCTTAACTTGATTTCTTCCGCAAGGATGCCATTTCCCAAATATTTAAGTCCCCACTGGCTGGTACAGGGGAGTGGGGAGCAGTTGGGACTTCAACATATCTTTGGGGAGAACACAATGCAACCCACAACAGGAAGTACGTGTGTACCCCTTTTCTCCCAGGGAGCTGTGTGGTGCTGCCGGACACCCAGACTCTGAGAACACCCCGCTCAGAGCAGAATAATGGCAAGAAGAACTCCCAGGACCCGCGGCTCCTTGAGATGACACAGTGCCTTCACCACCTTTGGCAAAGCCCTTGCATGCTTTCGTGCCACCGCTGGACGGGAATCTTTACGCCCATTTTACAGACGAGGAGATTGAAGTTTAAGAGGGTTAGTAGCGTTGCCCGGATCTGCAACCATATCTGCCTGACTCCAAGACCAGGGTTAGGGTGGGCAGGCAAGGGTTAAGGCTGAGGCAGGGCAGGTGGGCCCGGTCCAGGCCCTGCTGACTCCCGGGGCTTGCAGCCGTGGGCACGTCAGTTGCCTGGGAGCTGATTAAGATGTCACAGAGGATTATGATGTCAGGTGCAAGAATCCCGCTCCAGGAGGGGTGACTGCTGGGCTGGGAGGGAGGTTACCCTGGCAACGGAGACGGGACATCCATGCAGAGCAGTGGCATAGCATGGCGGGACGGGCATGGGATTTGGGGTCACCCTGTCCCGGGTATGAATTCTGGCCCCTCGGCTCCAGCAGCCGGTGACCTCGGGTGAAACAACTCACCTTCCTGAGCTTCTTGTTCCTCATATGCAAGATGGAGGAGAATATTCCATCCCTGGGAGGCTCACATGGAACCACCAAGGAACATCCCCTGGCCTCTACAAGCATGTGCCAAACGGCAGTCCCCAGGGAACCCGGGCAGGCATTAGCTCCAGAGCTGGGGCTCAGGCGTGGGCAGGCTTGCCAGGGGTAGCAAAGAAATGGTGCCAAGCCACCTCGCTGCCAGGAGCTGAGGCTGCTTAGAAGGCAGCATCACCTAGCACTGAGGAGCTCTTTAGCAGCCCTCTTTGTGGTGGCCTGCAGGAGATCAAAGACTCTGCCCCGTCCCCTAAACTCTGCTCACATAGTGCTGACTGCAACATATAGTCGCTGCCTGCTCACTTGTCGCTTTCCCTGTTCTTCCACGAAGCCCGTTTCTTTAGATCCCTAGAAACCAGCACAGCACCCGAGAAATGTTTGAATAAATGAAGGAAAAAATGAAAGTTTTCTCAATTTCCCCCTTTATGTCTCAGAATAAATTTCTCTATCTTTGAGGAAGAAATAGTCCACCTCCTCTGCAAAGCTGCCCCTCCTCAGTGCCCTTAATTCTAATCCTCTTATTTTTCCAAGCCCTGACTTTCATTTATCTACCCATCCACTCAGCCGTCTACCCACCCAGCTATGCAGCCACCTATCCTTCCACCCACCCATCGGTCATCCATCCATCCACCCATCCACTCATCCATCCACCCATCCACTCATCCATCCACCCACTCATCCACCCACCAATCCACTCATCCCCTCACCCATCCACTCATCCATCCATCCATCCACCCACCTATCCATCCATCATCCATTCATCCATCCATCATCCATCCATCCATCCACTCATCCATCTGTCCAGCCATCTATCCATCCATCCACCCATCCATCTATCCATGACTTTTATTCACTCACCCACCCATTCACCTACCCATCCATCTATCCATTCCTGCACCTATTTACTCCCCACCCATCCACATCTCCATCTACCCGTCTACCTATTCACCTACCCATTTACTCCCCCACCCACCCATCCACCCATCCACCCATCAGGGCAATAGACATGTGAGTACCTGTCCCTTAGCCACCATGTCCTGTGCTAGCTCTGAGGGGCCCACAGTATCGAGTCAGACTTGACCCTGGCCCTGAGGAATTCTCAGTCTTGTAGGGGTGAGAAAACATGAATGCAAATAGCTGTGATGTGCAGGAGCGAGTGAAGAAAAGGGACGACCAGGTACTGGGACCTACAGAGGAGAAGTGTTACACTTGGGAAACAGGGAAGGCTCCCAGGGGAAGCAAGAACTAAAGGGGGCATTTCTCAGAGGAGGGGAATTTGGGTAGGAGAGGTGAGCAAAGAGGCAGCTGGGAAGCAACTCACTTTTCCACGGCCCTCACCACGTACTGATGTCTCCTCCCCTTTGTGGAGCTCTCACACAGGCTCAGAGAGGTTAAGTAACTTTCTCCAAATCACCCAGCCTGTAAGTGGTAGAGCAGATTTGAGAAGCTCAGATTGCAGCTCCTCAGAGAGGTCTTGGCATGGCTTGAGCTGCCTATTTTCTATCACACCTCGTTCTACCTGTGTCTGTTGTCTCTCTCCGCCACTGGAAGGTCAGCTCCGTGAGGGCAGGGACCTTGCCTTGCTCCCTGCTCAGTCCCCGGAGCCTGGAGCACCGAGCGTGCCCAGAGACATCTTTCCTGAGATGTGTAGATGCACCGATCCGCGACCCACTCCTTGTAGCCCCTCTCTCCCTGGGAGCCTCAGTGCTTAGCTGCCTTCCGACTGTGGCCAGCTGGGTCTGGGAGGTGCCTGGGGCCCCTCAGCCCGACATTGACCCTTCGGGCCTCAGTGCTTCCTGGCCATGGCCGGCATCCCTGCTGCACATTTCTGATCGTCTTAGGAGACACGCACTGGGCAAGCAGATAATTGAAAAGATTACTCCAGGATGGGACTCGTGGACTGTTGATTTATGGCGCGTCATCCCTACTTCAGGGATTTTATTACAAATTGAAGAATGGCTTCCCAACTTGGGCCTCGTGGCTGCATTTAACCTCCACCAGTCACACAGACCTGCGCTGGCTTCCAGGATATCTGCAAAGTCGCTGTGCCTCAGAGCCCTAGATGGGACCCCCTCCCTTCTCCTGCTCCTCTTCCCCTCCCTCTGTGTGCATCTCTCCTCCTTTCTGTGCTGGGGATGCTGAGTGAGGCGGTTGGTGGGGTGGGAGGGGGCTTCACGGAGAAAATGGAGGATCTGTAAGCATGAGGAAGTTGACTCCACCTTGGAAGCTCAGCTGTCCTCCGGGACCCAGCTCAAAAGTCCCTCGTCTGTGAGGCCCTCCTTCATTCCCATCTGGAAGCCGTCCCTTTCCCCAGGTGTTTCCAGAGTTCCTGGCTGGCCCTCCGTTCATAGGAATCCGCCCTTCCCACCCGGTGCTGGCATTGCTGTGTTCATGGTCAATCTCTTCCATCTCCATGAGCACAGAGCTCCGCGGGGGTGGGCCTGATGCTGGGGAGTGGGGGGAGGATGGCAGGCACTGAGGTGGGGCAGCAAACACAGAGGCTGAAGATCAGCTGGGGACTGGTGTCATAATCCACGGGAGCACAACCCATACAGTTGCGTGGCTTTGGGCAAATCACTTTACCTCTCTGAATCTGTCATTCCTTATTTATACTCTGGAGATAATGACACCCATCTTAGAACACTGTTCTCAACTGGACCAGCAGCAGCATCACCTGGAGACTTGTGAGCAATGCTGACCGTCGGGCCTCACCCTTGACCTGCTGCTGAATGAGAAATGCTGGAGCCCAGCAAGCCCCAGGGGGTTTGAAGCCAATGGGGTAATGCCAAGAGCAATGTGTCCAATAATGCAGGTGAAACGAATAGTTGAGACAGGGAATTGCTGGCCTCCCTTCCTCCGGCCTGAAATGAGGCTGCGGGTGCGGCTCTAGCAGGAAAGGCGCTGGCCAGAAAGAAGCGCATGTCCTGGGGCCAGCAGCTCCTGCCCATAGATCGCAGAGCACCCTCCTTCCCCAGGACAAATGTCCAAATGTCAAGGAAGGAAGGCAGCCCCGGGCGTCAGGCCTGGGGGGATGCTGGAAGCTTCGGAGAGAAGGAAACAGGTCTGAGTTCAAAACAGCCCTTGAGGAAGCTGGCGGAAGGGAAGCCAAGCAGCTTGGGGACGGGGAGAACCAGGGCACTGAGGGACCTGCCCCTTCCCCATTCTGTCCATTTCTGCCTCTAGACCATCTGTAGGGAGAGTTGGGCAGGGCACATTTCCTGCCCTACTGTGGGCCAACGACACGTGATGATGGGAAAGATGCAGCCACAGACAAGGGGACAAGGAATGTCCCCCCCATCCCACCGCGGCCCCTGCCACCAAAAGCAGAAAGAGGCACTGAACAGCATCTCCCCTAGAGCCTTCCAGGGGGAGCACGGCCCTGCCAGCTGCTTGATCCGGGGCTCTGGCCTCCAGGACCGTGAGAGGAGAAAGTTGTGTTGTTCAAAAGCCGCCCCCATTAGTGCTTCTTATGTCACCCCTAGGAAGTGAGCGCAGATTTTGTGTTAGTCCCCCAAGGGACAGATTATGTATATTACTCCCTGTTAACACAGATGAGGAAGCTGAGGGTCAGAAAGGTTGAGTGCTTTTCCCAGGGTTGCTCAGCACTCAGGGGTCACCAGGATCCCAGGCCAGATGTGTCTGCGCCCAAACAGCAAGTGTCCCCGACACAGCCTCGCTGGCGGGAAGCACCCAGCTGAGGGTGGCCGTGACTGTGCGTTCTTTCTCTTTGCTCCTGTCTTGGGCCTCCCTGTGGAGCAGGTGCTAACAACAGTCTGCCTCTACTTAAACCAGAACACCTCTGATTCCAGGACTCTCTTCTTCCTCGTTTCCTCCCCTCCCTGCTCCCCAGGATATCCCACAGTCTTTCGGTTGAGTAACTTGGGAAACTGAGTCCTGAAGGGCCGCCATCCTCAGGACGGCATGGCCCCTCACGGCTCTGAGTATGTCCCCAAACCAGCAGCGGCAGCCTTCGCTGGGACCTGGTTAGCCATGAATGTTTTCATTCTAGAAAATGTTTTCATTCTAGAAAATGTTTAGAATGCCAAAGCAGAATCTGCCTTTTAACAAGATTTCCAAGCTACCTGAATGTGCGCCGAAGTCTGCAAACTCAGCATGTGGGTGTACAGAGCCCCCAGACACCGTGCCAGCCCCAAGGCTCAGGAAGGGCCGTGGGGGGCTTTGCCCTCTGCGACTGGAGCCCTGGTTTGCCTCCTCTCTCCCCCACTGGTCAGCTTTGCGATGTGGGTGGATTTCTCAACCTCTCGGAGCCACGTGTTCACACTGGTGGATAACTGAATCACACTCCTTCACAGTTGTGGCACTCGGGTGACAGTTCCAGTGTCCCAAAGCGGGGACTTCATGGGGCAGGGGCTGAGCTAGAGAACTTCCTGGGACTTCTGGGGAGGTGGACTCTAGTTCCCCTTCCCCCCATCATCATCCTTCCCTATGTGCAGCAAGGGGACCCCGGGGCCGGGTCACAGGGCTCTGGGTATGGTCTAGGCAGCAGTGTTCAAGGCCAAGGGCAGTGAGTCCTCCTTCCTTCCTGCCTGGGCTGGCCTCCCCTGGCCGCCTCCTCACCCAGCCTCTGCTTCTGTCTTCTAATGGCTATGCCTTCATGCCCCCTATCCCACCTGCCTTTTTCTCAGTCTGGACCCAGGCCCTCTTTGCTCCTCCCTCCCATCCCTGCTCCTCCCCTCCCGCTGCTCCTCCCTTCCTTTCTCCTCCCCTCGGCCCCCCCGGTGGGGTAGGGAGAGATCCCTGGCAAAGGCCCCGAAGGCCACCTCCGCCCAGATGTGATGCAGAGCCCTGAGCCCCCTGCCCCTGACACCTCTCACCCCGTCCCAGCGAGCAAGCGCCAGGCTGGTGCGCTTGCTAAATGAGCAGTCGGCGACCTGCACGAGCAGACCGGACCAGCCTGGAGATCCCAGCCCCCTGGGCCCTTCTGTTTCCGCCCTCCTGCCTCCCAGTCCCTGTCTCTCAGTCTCAGCCCCTTTTCTTGTCGCTCTCAGAGCTGGTCTGTGTCGGTTTCTAAGTCCCTCCCTCCTTTCTCACCATGGAAACGGATTTTAATTCTGACCTCCTTCAAACGATTACAAATACGAGGAGCAAACCGCGGGCCTGGAATCCGTGCACCGCTCCTTCCTGTGGGGCGGGACGGTGGCCCTGCAGCCTCGCACAGGGCGGAGTGCGTGCGGGGAGCCCCGGGGCCGGAGGGGAAGGACACAGTCCCCGGCTGCTGGGTCAGAGGGGCACGTGATTCTGGCTGCTCCCCGGCCCGGGCCGCCCCGACCCCGGCTGCGCGGCAGCACTTCATCTCCCCGCTCTCCTTTCATGCAGCGGAGGCGGCAGGGATTTATGGTGACCAGGCCGGGCCGTGGGGGGCGGGGGGAGTCGCGCAGGGGGGTAAGGCTGGGGGCTGGAGACCCGCCTTGAGGCAGCGCAGAGCTCCAGGACTTCTCACCCATCAAAACCTGTTTGCCTGATCCCTACTCCCCCGGGGGTTGGGGAGGGGGGGAGCTGCACACGGAGACAGCGGGTGTGTGTGTGTTGGGGGTGGGGTGGGGGGGTAACCAGGCCTCTTTCATCCAGTGGGACTTGTCTCTCTTCATCCCTCTCCCCAGAGACTGACCGCTATCACTTCAGTCCTTTGGAAAGATTGCATTCCTCATTGGGTTCTGAGGTTTAGCCAGTAAGGATTAGGATTTGCAAGATGGGGGATAAGATTACGTTAAAAGGTTTGATTAAGGAAATAGAGGAAACGCGGTTTAGTGTTTCTTGCCTCTGCCCCTGGTCTTAAAAATGAATGTTTTTATTCTAATTCTGAGGCAATCAGCCATAATCTTGGTTTGCAACCTCCAATTGTATTGTTAGATGTCATCCTTCCTAAAACACATGCACACTCGCCGCACGCTCACATGCACGCACACGTGCATCACACACAGACTCACACGTACCACATACACGCCCCACATACACGCACATATATGCACACACACATACACAACATATAGACACGCACATCCACGCACCACATGCACACACGCTCATACACACGCACACCACATACAGGCACACACATCCACACACACACAGTAGTAATACGTTCACACACGAGTGCTAACACACACTCTCGATCCCGCACTCACATGCAGTCTCCCATGCACACCACATACGCCTCGTGTGTACGCGCCCAGCTGACTTGCACTCATGCACACACACAATTTCCCAGCTCTCACTGAGCAAGTATGCAGACCCTGGAGATTCCTAACACTACAAGGAAACCTCAGAAGCTCTCTGGGCCAGAGACAGCAAACTCACTTACCCAGGGGGCAGGTTGACCCGGATAGGACTGTCCCCTTGGCGACAAGGACACCGACACGCAATGCAGCCGCTGGTGCTGTGTGGGAGACCTGGCCTGGGCTTGCCTCCTCTACTGCTATTTGACGGGGAGCCGGAGACCTAACTTTTTATTATAAATTTCCCAATTTAAAAATACTGGCCATTGGGGCACCCCAGTGGCTTGGTTGCTTAAGCGTCTGACTCTTGATTTCAGCTCAGGTCATGATCTCAGAGTCGTGAGCTTGAGCCCTGCGTCGCGCTCCACGTTGGGTATGGAGTTTACTTAAGATTCTCTTTCTCCCTCTCCCTCTGCCCCTCCCTGCCCTCCACAGGCACGCCCGTGCGCGTGCACACACACACACACACACACACACTCTCTCTCTCTCTCTCTCTCTCTCTCTCAAAACAAAAAAAGCTGGATATTAATTCAACTAACAGCGGCAGCAATAGGTTTTTAGGCTCAGTCTGCCATGGGGCAGCCAATTTAGGACCTGTTAGCAGGGCCATCGTGCCCATTTTACAGGTGAGGAAACTGAATTCAGAAAGGACAGTGGCTTTTCCAGGGTTGCTCGGGAGAATATCAACACACTCAGGAATAGCGCCAAGATCTTTTGGGCTTTCTCAACAAATCGAACCTGATGAATCCACATTGTTCACCAAACAAAGAAAAGTTTATCAAAACAGTGGCCTCCCTTAACCTAAAGCTGATACTCCTTCAACATCTTCAGCGTCACTCACCCAGACCGTCCTGCCCTGTGCACTCCCGTCTCTTTATCCCCAAACCCTGGTTTAGCTCCTTGCTGGCAGGCATCCTGATTGTGAATGAGCTTCTTCTTCTGCCAGCAATTTACCTCTTGCGTGTTCTTCCTGCCCCCAGGCACATGGCAGGTCCTAACCGAGCCAGTCCTGGCCCCTCCTGGGAAGATGGGGCCGGGTGACTGGTGTTAGCCGGTGATCTGTGAGCAGAACGGACTCATGTCCCTCTGGGGAGAAGGACTCAATAGCTGTTGTGCAGTCCTCCAGAACGCTCTCTCCCACAGGCGTGCGGACCAGCAGTGGTTGCGAGGTAAGTACGCCATCTGTCTGGCCTCTGAGTGATGAAGAGAGGGGTCCGTGACCCATGGTGGATGGGCAGCGTGAGCAAGCAATACTTTTGTTGTTTGGAGCCTGGAGATTGAGGGGAGTGCTGTTACAGCAGCAAAACCTACCCTAGCCCGACTAGTACACGTTTCAGATGCCCGTTTCCCATGACTACAGTGTAGGGAGGAACCTCGCCTGTTTTGCGCCCTGTTGGGTTCTAGTGCCTACACCAAACCTGGCACTTAGTGGGCATTTAGTGAAGGTCCGTTGAACAGGTAGACACGTACCATGGTCCAGTTAGTAGCAATATGGACCCAGATTGGAAGTTCAGCTCGGCAGCGTGCCTTAGAGCCAGTGACAACTTGTCTGAGCCTCACTGTCCTCTCCTGTCCAATGGGGGCGCAACGGTACCCACCTCACGGGGAGGTGCCGCGGGTGGTTTGAGATCATCTACCCTGTGTCTTTAGCGCTGGGTCTGGAGCTGCGTAAATGCTCATAAGCAGGAGCTGATGAGAGTCTCATTAACATGATTAATGTGCCAGGGAGGTAGTTGTCTGAATCTCTCCAGGGCATGTGACATCCAGGGTCCAATCCTAGAGAGTCTCATTCTGTACACATGGCCCCAGGCCAGAAATCTGCATTTTAAACAAGCCTCCTGGGTGATGTGGTGCAATTCGCTTTAAGAAAGCTGGTCCAAATTTTCACTGGGGAGACTGATTGATGGTGAGTTTCCGAGAAGGTGGAAGGCTTGGTCTGCCTGAATATTATTTGGCATCTGACAAGAGCGCTTATGATTTTCTCACGGCAATCATGCCAAAAACACGCAGTGTGAAGCATGTCCCTTGCACCAAACTCTTGTGGCTCACGGTCTCAGTTCACAGTGATTTCAGAGGACTGTGTCACCACCCCCACTTTACAGATGAGGAAACTGACTCATAGAAACAGGACTTACCCAGGGATATCAACCCAGAGAGTGACAGAGCCCCTGGGGAGCCTGGTCTCGCATACTGTGACGTTATGAATGACCCAACCAGTAAATGTTATTGATGTGGATGAAGAGGGTATTGTGGAAATCCTGCAAGAATCTCCAAAAACGAGGGACTTACCAGGATAAAATACGATGCAGTTCAATCAGTTCAGTCTGAACACTGATATTTACCTTAAAAAACTTTTATTAAGGCTTAATTGAATACAGTTAAATATATATGTTTAAGGTGTGCAATTTATTAAGTTTTACAAACGCGAACAGCCATAAAGCCTTCACCACAACCAAGACCATGCACACGACATCCGTCTTATATCAGGGCTCCGTAACGGAACGCCACAGACCGGGGGGCTTATGGGACAGAACTTCACTCTCTCACCGTTCTGGAAGCTGGAGGTCTGAGCTCGTGGTTCCAGCATGGTGGGATTCTGGTGAGGGCATCTTCCTGGCTTGCCCACGGCCTCCTTCTTGCTGTGTGCTCATGTGTGTGCTCTCGCTGTGCGCTCACGTGGGCTTTCCTCCATGTGTGTGCAAGGAGCCAGAGGGAGATCTCTCTCTCCTCTTCTCTCCAGGCCACCAATCCTCTCGGATGAGGACCCCACTCTGTGATCTCATTTAACCTGAATGGCTTCTAGGAAGCCCTGTCTCCAAACACAGTCACTTGGTGGCTAAGGGCTTTAGTAGACAGTCCCTGACTTACAATGTTTCAACTTCCGATTTGTTGACCATGCAATGGTGAATGTGAAAGTGATATGCATTCAGTAGCACCTGTTCTTCAAATTTTGAATTTTGATCTTTTTCCTGGGCTAGGGACACGTGGTACCACCCTCTCTCGTGATGCTCTGTGGGGTCGGTGAGCACAGCCCCCAATCAGCCCCACAACCACAAGGGTAAACAACCGATAGACTTACAACCATCCTGTGTGTCACTTTCAGTACAGAATTCAATAAATTATATGAGCTATTCAACACTTTTTTATAAAATGGGCTTGTGTGAGATGATTTCGCCCAACTATAGGCTAATGCAAGCGTTCTGAGCACATTTAAGGTCGGCTAGCTAAGCTAGGATGTTTGGCAGGTCAGGTGTAGTCGATGTATTTTCGACTTAACAATATTTTCAACTTACAATGGGTTGATGAGGATGTAACCCCGTTGTAAGTCAAGGAAGAACTGTAGGAATTTGGTGGGCACAATTCAGTCTGTTGCAGCAGCTCACGGCCCCCCCTCACATGCATAGCCCCCAAGACCGCCCGATCCCAGTCCTCAGGAAGGCCTCGCCCTCTGGGGAGCCCCTGGGAGCCCCCACCCGAGTGCACTCTTCCCGGGCGCTGACCACATCCATTGTCACTGCCTGGGCCTGCCTGCCACCCCTTGGCTCTCAGCACTGCCTGGCATTCAGGAGGGGCCTGAACTTTTAACTTTTCAAACCAAAGTGCTTATCCAAGCATGGATAAAAAATTATGCTCATAAAAGTTTATTGTGGGACTATTACAATAGTGAACAGCCAAAGCTGCTTA
Organism: Halichoerus grypus; assembly: GCF_964656455.1. NCBI lineage: Eukaryota > Metazoa > Chordata > Mammalia > Carnivora > Phocidae > Halichoerus > Halichoerus grypus. The sequence continues at coordinate 6,000,211 of NC_135714.1, forward strand.
AATGCCTAACCACAGGAGAAGGCTAAATAATTATGGTGCATCTTCACAGTAAATTATGAATGTCGACCCACACCTACAACAGGACCTGGTGCTTAGAACGCGCCTAACACGAAAGTTAACGGCTATGCTTACTAAGAGTTTCTAATGATGTGAAGACATTCTTACAATGTAGCATTACATGAAAAAAGCAGGATTTAAAATGGTACAGAAATCTACTGCTAACCACTTAGGCAAAAAACACAGAGAAGAGGCTAGAAAATATAAAGCCAGGAAAGGCTGGAGGATGGATGGAGGAGGATAAGAGGAAAGAGGAGGAGAAAGGAGGCAGGGGAGAGAGGAGAGGAGGAGGGGACAGGAGGAAAAGGAGGGAGAGGAGGAGAGGGAGGGGAAGGAGGAGGAAGGAGGGAAGAGGAGAAGGAGGAGGAAAGGGGAAGAGGGGGAGAAGAAAGGGAAGGAGAGGGAGGGAGGGGAAGAGGACAGGGAGGAGGAGTAAGGAGGCAGGAGGGAGGAGAAGAGGAGGGGACAGGAAGAACAGGAGGGAGAGGAGAGGGAGGGGAAGGATGAGGAGGGAGGGGGGAGAAGAGGAGTAGGAGGAGTTGATCTCACTAGGGGTTGGGGGGTGAGAGAAATCTGCCCAGGGAATTCAGGAACCTCTTGTCCATGCCCTTGGGTGACCTTCGCTGCCCTTCAGAGGTCCTGCCAGGTTTAATAAGAGCCTGTGATGTGCAGAGACTACCAATTACAGAGATGAGTTTATTCTGAAGTCCAAGATAGGAATGACTGTGTCTCCACCAGGTATGTGTTTACACCTCCAGGTCAGCAATGCCAGAAGTAAACACTTTGTCACGCCTCCGAGCTGAGCCCAGACCCTGGAGAGGTGGGGGGCTGAGGTCTGCCCTCCAGACGCTGGGTCCTGGTGGAAGGGGCCACACTCATCTACGGGGCCCCTCCTGAATGCCAGGCAGTGCTGAGAGCCAAGGGGTGGCAGGCAGGCCCAGGCAGTGACAATGGATGTGGTCAGCGCCCAGGAAGAGTGCACTCGGGTGGGGGCTCCCAGGGGCTCCCCAGAGGGCGAGGCCTTCCTGAGGACTGGGATCGGGCGGTCTTGGGGGCTATGCATGTGAGGGGGGGCCGTGAGCTGCTGCTGAACTGTGCATCCGGCGATGCTGAGATAACCACCAATGCGGGGCGGGGAGCTTCGAGCAACAGAAATTATTTCTCACTGTCCTGGGGGCCGGAAGTCCAAAATCAAGACTGGGAGTCCTCAAAATCATGCTCTCTGAAGAATCTAAGGGACAGTCCCTCCTCAACTCTTCCAGCTTCCGGATGGTTCCCAGCAACCCTTGGCTTATAGACGTGGCTCTGGTCTCTGCCTGTCTTCACAGGGCCGTCTCTGTGGGCCTGTGTCTCTCCTGTTCTCACGTGGACACCCGCCAGGCTGGATTCGGACACGGCCCATCCAGCACGGCCTCGTCCTAATCACACCCGCAAAGACCCAATTCCCAAAGAGGGTCACGTGCGCAGGTTCCAGGTGAACATGAATTCGGGGGGGACGCTATTCGATGCAGTTCAGACCGTGGGCAGTTTGGCATGACTGACAGTGTCATCTGAGATGGGGAGGCTGCTGGCCAAGGTGGGCGGGAAGGCTCAGAGCTGGAGGCCAGATCTGGAGGCCCTGATAGGCCGCGAAGAGAGCCTCAGACCCAAATTGCAAAACCAATAAACACACATCCCCTTTCCCACAGAACACAGGCAGATGTGCTTCCGAGCAGGAGTCCCTTGCAGAATCGTGCAGAAAGGGACCTTAGATTTGCTCTCTGGAGGGCTGTGTGAATTCAAGGGGCTCTGGCCTCATCCTCGCGGATATGTCTGCAAGCTCTCCAGCACCCGACAGATTCATTCCCCAGCAGCAGGTAAGGCGGGGAAAGGTGGCCAGACCAGAGGCAGCTCTCTCTCCTGGTGTCTAGGACTGTTTTTCTTCTTCCTACAGAGGCTCTGTCTCCAGAAGGTAATGTAGACGCTGCCCTCTCTCCAGAGAAGACCCCTTGCCTCTGTCAGCCTGGGCCTGGTCCTCACCATCCACGCCTTCTTGGGCTCCCAAGGGGAGCACAGGTGCTTGGGGTCACGCACGAGACCTGGCTCCTGGCTCCTGAGCTCGGAGTGCCCTGGGAGGAGGCTGGGAGGATCGGACGTTTGTTTCTTACTTCTGGTGGGCCAAGCGTTGTGCTCAGCACTCATGTTCATTTAGATTTGATTTGAGGCCTCCCAATCACTGCATGCTATGAACTTGGCTTTGACTGAGGGTGGGTGCTGTGGTCCAGGGCCGCTCAGCTGCTGACCAGTGAGCTGCATGGTGGTTAATGTTATGCATCATCTTGGCTAGGGTAGGGGGCCCGCTTGTTTGATCAAACACCAATCCAGATGTGGCCGTGAGGGTTATTTTTTTTAGAATGTGATGAACATTTAAATCTGTGGACTTTGAGTAAAGCAGAACGAGCCTCCATACTGTGGGTGGGCCGCACCCAATCACCTGAAGGCCTTAAGAGCAAAGATGGAAGTTTTTCAAAGAAGAAGGAATTCTCAAGACTGCGTCATGGAAACGCTGCCTGGGTTTCCAGGCTGCAGATTTTGGCCTCCAGATTGCGACCTCCACTCTTTCCCGCACGCCGGCTTTACACATTTCTGACTGGCCAGTGCTTACAATCGCATGAACCAATTCCTTAACATCTCTCCCACTCTCTCTCTTCCTCAGCCCCTCTCTCTCCCCCATCCCCTGGAGAACCGTGAGGACTCCAAGCAACCAAGCAGTGGTTCCGCTGTCCCACAGCAAGCTTCCGTCCGCCTTCCCGCGCACAGGGCCCCTCTGAATGAGGCGAGCCAGGCACGCGTGGTCATCTCTGAACCCTCACCATGCAGGGTGGGATCCATGGAACGACAGCATTTTGGTGTCATCTGGGAGCTGGTTAGAAATGCAGGCTAGGAAGCAGAGCCCAGCCTTACTGAAACCGAAGCAACATTTTCACAAGATCCCAGGCGACGTGTGGTGCAGTGAGAGGCGCTTCTCTGAACGTCAGTGGCCTTTCCATCCGCTCACTGCCGCGCCATTCTGCTTTGGCACATGGTAAGCACGTCATAGACGGTGCCTGGCTGATTAGTTGGTCTGTGCCTAGCCCCTGACGTTTAGAACTAGCCCTTCCATCCACTGTATCTCTTCTTTCTTGTCCAGACTCCTTTTTTTCTTATCGTGATAAAATATACATAAGATTTATCATTTGACCCATTTTTAAGGGTACAGTTCAGCGGCGTTAAGTACATTCACAGTGTGGTGCAGCCATCACAACCCTCCGTCTCCAGAACTTTCTCATCTTCCCAAGCTGATTCTCTGTCCCCATGAAACTCTCACTTCCGGTGTCCCCTCCCCCAGCCCTGTCGGCCACTGTCTACTTTCTGTCCATGAATCTGACTACTCTGGGAGCTCATGTACGTGGAATCACGCGGTATCTGTCCTTCTGTGACTGGCTTATTTCACTGAGCATAACGTCCTCCAGGTTCATCCATGTGGTAGCAGGTGTCAGAATGTCCCTCCTTTTTAGAGCTGTTGGATAGACCGCATTTACTTACCTGTGCATCTGCTGATGAACATTTGGGGTTGTTTCCAGCTTTTGGCTGTTGTGAACAGCTGTGAACATGGGTGTGCAAATATCTGTCTGCGTCCCTCCTTTCAGTTCTTTGTGTATATACCCAGAAGTGGAATTGCTGGGTCCTCTGGCAAGTCTGTGTTTAAGTTTTCTTTAGCTGCTGCTTTGTTTTCTATCCCACCAGCAATGTACAAGGGTTCCAAGTCTCCAAGCCCTCACCAGCCTTGTTTTCCTTGCTTTGTTTTATTTTTGATAGCGGCCATCCTGACAGCGGGGTGTGGGGGGCTGATATCTCACTGGGGTTTCGATCAGGCTCCTTTTCACACCTGGTGGTCTGTGTCCCTCAAGGGAAGAAACCATGTTTTATCGACCTGCCTCCCCAGTGCCAGCACAATGGCACACGGGGCAGGAGCCCAGTAACACCAGGCCGGATGAATGGATGAATGAATGAATGAGTTAGCGGAGAGATTTTCCGATGAATTCTGCGGCCACGCTCAGTTAAGAACCCCCCACCTCATCAAGTTAACTGCCTTTCTGCATTTCTTTACTGTAGTTCACGCAGCTCCAGGCCAGGAGAGCAAATTCCATTCGCTGCCTTCCTCCTGGAGCCCCAGAGAAGCTGTAGGTGATTGCAGCCTGTAGCCTGGGGCTACCTGAGTCAGTGATGGAAGGGCTCTGATTCAGTGAGCGTTTTTTCCCCCTGTTGCAATTTTTTTTCCCAGTGGACCCATAATTTCACCAGCAATTCATGATATATGGCAGTGTGTGTGTGTGTGTGTGTGTGTGCGTGTGATGTATTATTCCCTGTCGCAGCCCCGTGGTTCACAGCGGAATGAGCACTGCTTTGCGCGCAGACATGCTGTGATGTAAATTGCAGCAACAAGACGCTGCGGTCTCCCTCAGAGGAGGCACCAGCCTCTGGGAGCCTCGATTCCTCTCATAGTGTAGACTGGGGACACGGGGACCCTCCTGGTCTGATGGTTCTGGTACTGAGTAATAATAAATATTATAGGGGTGCCTGGATGGCTCAGTCGGTTAAGTGTCTGACTTTGGCTCAGGTCATGATCCCAGGGTCCTAGGATCGAGCCCCGCATCGGGCTCCCTGCTCAGTTTGGAGTCTGCCTGCCCCTCTCCCTTTGCCTCTCCCCCTGCTCATGCTCCCTCTCTCTCTCTCTCACAAATAAATAAATCTTATAAAACAATAATAAATATTTATCAACTACATCAGTGCTTTACATATATCAATTCATTTGCATTGGATGCTGTTTTCTCCGTTGTTCAGGTGAAAAAACAGTCTCCAGAGGCTAGGTGACTTGCCCAAGATCACGCAGCTAGAGAGTAGCAGAGGGAGTCCAGAGCCTGATGGCATGGCCCCAGAGCCCACGAGCTTGACCTCTGTGCGGTGCTTGGGACAGGGCTGCCCACGACCTTCACAGCAAACCCAGAGGCAGAAGCTGTTAGATCTGAGGCTCAGAGAGGTTGAGTGACTTTGCTCAAGGTCACACAGCTGGACTGGGCTTCAGCACAGATGGCTGGGATGCAAAGCCCAAGCTCTCAGCACCGTGGGGGAACCACAGCAGTGAAGGGTAAATAGTGGCCGTCATTGTTGGCAATGTTTACCCCCATTGCTCTTTCACTGGCCTTAAGAAAAGTGGCATTGACCCGCAGGGCCTGTTGGCGTCCAGGCGGCTCTCCAAGATTCCACCTTCACCAAGGCCTCCACGGCCAGGGGCGGGCCTCGGAGGTGCTGACAGTGCAGAGAGCCCCCTGCCAAGCAGCCGGGGGCGGGATCAGCCCCACTCTGGGCTGGAGAGCCTGGAGCCTGTCCCGCCAACCACCAGCCGCCCTCCCTCCCTCCCGCCCTCTGGGAGTTGTCACGGCAACCGCGTGGGCATCTCAAAGGCGTCTCCTTCAATAATCTGGGCCTCTGATCTCCGGCAGGCCTGTAATGAAGGGACAGTTTGTTAGCGCTGACATAAACATTGGGTTACCCGAGCCGCCTATTTCATGTCGTTTAAGAAGTCAGCTCAAGCCAGCCGACAGCCGAGCAAACTGTGAAGATATTTATTTGTTCAGCTTCCTATGGTGAAAACCAATGTTTATGAGGCCAGGTTTTTTTTGTGTTTTTTTTTTTTTGTAGTTGTTGATTTTGGGGGGTAAGGAAATAACAATATCTCCGAAAGCGATCACGTACTTTTTTTTCCTTCTGTCAACCGACAGCTAAGGCAAGTGGAGGATCAGTGTCTGTGAATGAACACAAGAGATCCCGAGTGTGCCTAGCTGTCTGGTTTATGGAACACTTTCTCGGGCATTGCTCCTTCCATGATGCAACAGCTCCAAGAGGAGGGCAGAGCATCCACTCTTATTCCCCTGGGCAGATGCAGAGAAGAGAACCAGAGAGGTTTAGTCACATACCCAAGGTCACACAGCTGAGGGAGTCAGGATAGGAACCCACCCAAGGCTTTCGATTAAAAATCCAGAGTTCTCTCTGCTACCCTGTGCTGTGGGGCCTTGCTGTAGGGTAGCTAAGGAACCGAACGCATTAAACCCCCAAATCTGCAGTAGTGAAGGGAGGGGAGTGTGTGACCTAGATCTCTCCAGGGTTTTTCATTATCATTAACTTGATGATGTTTTTGCGAAAAGGAATGATAAGAGCAGCTACAAAAACAAAACTTGGCTGCTATTGGCTTTATATTTCTTCTTCTTAGCAAGACACGCCCTTGATCAGGGCTCTGGGGTAAGAGGGAAGGTTCCAGGTTCTAGAAGCTTGGTAGTGCTGGGTGTCACCAGGGCCTCCCAGCCAAGGATTTAGGGTTCCTCCATCCATCCTTGGTTTCCATCTTTGGGCCCTGTTGTCCTTGGGTTTGCAAGGTGCTTGCCCTATATGACCTTGGGCAAGTTCCTTAACCCTCTTGAACCTCGTGTTTCTCATCTGTAAAATGGAGCTGACAACCCCATGCCTTTCTCATAGGTTAGGATTCTGCATGGGGGAGAAAAGCGCTTGCCAAACACGAAAGGTGCTTAGTTCTTGGGCAGCACCACAGTGATGAAGAAAGGACCCTGGGTCAGGGTCAAGGTTCTGATTCTGAGTCAGCGTGATCTGAATGACTCTGTCACCTCTCTGGGCTTTCACTTGCTCGTTGCAGAATGGGATGGCTGGACTCCCCATCCTACGCTGTGCATTTTACGCACCATCTCTTACAACTCTCTGGGCACATGTGCCCATTTTACGGAAGAGGAGAGTGAGGCTTGGCAAGGTTAAGGAACCTGTGGAAGGTCCCTGGAGTCCTGAGTGCAGATCCGGGATTTAAACGCAGGCCTGCCTCATTTCCCTTGGTCTCCGTGAGAAACAAACGAAGTGCCTCTCACGGAAAGGGTGGTAAACAGCCCCATTTTGTCTCAGAGGGATTCATCAGTGCTTTTAATTTCCATCTCCTCCAACTTGAGAGGCTTCTCTGCCCACCCCCAGCTCCAAATTAGATGCCACAGGACACAGACCTCCCAACTTCCGATAGAAGGAGCCAGCCCTTCAGGGGGAAAGCATCCTGGCCCCAGTCCTGCTCAGCCACTGGGCCCAGCCGGCGGCAGGGGGCGGGGCGCCGGCCCCCTTCCTCTTAGAGCCTGTTTCTGCAGGAGCCCGGTCCCCAACTGTCCCCTGGGGTCAGATCCATCACGCCACGGCCTCACTCGATCAGGCGTGCTCAGCCGGAGGGTCAAGCGGCCCGCCGCCGCCGGGCACTGGGAGCCCATCACAGCCATATTTAATTTAATTAAGGCTGTCAGCGCTATTGATTTTGGCGGTTTCAATTACTAGCCTGTTATGGTTTCTGGATCAACTGATCTGTGATGGGTCCTATCAGCAAAGACACACATTGAGGAGAGGGCCCTTCATCTCCTTTAAAACCTGACACATCCTGCCACGGGCCATAAGTTATTGCTTTTATCCAGCCCGGCTCTCCTTCCCTTCCTCATAATTAATTTCTCATTAGACAGCTCTTTATTGTTTAATTTGTGCAGTTTATAATCAAATTGGGCACATTAATTGTCGTTGAATTTAAGGCTAATGAAAAATAAAGGTTTTCAATAACTTACTCTTCCATTACTCCCGACAAGATAAAATAAAGCGCCCGGAGAAGTGTCAGCTTTTTAAATTATAAATTAGGTTTTTTAAAGAGCATGAGCATTTAAGGAGCAGTTACCACACATTTAGTAATTATAAATCCTATGCTGCAAAACAATTATTAAGATATAATTATGAAGCTTTACTCTTAGGCAGCCCGGCAGCTGGTTCAGGGCCTGACTCTTCGTGGTGGGTGGGTGGGGGTTTCCGTTGGGGTTTGAGGAGGGGAGAGATACCAGCAGAGAGCTAAGTGGGCAGACTGGGAGCCAAAGAGGCATCACTACTTTTGACTGAAATTATCTGATCCAGGGGATACCTCAGATCTCCACTCCTGGACACGTCTCTGTCTCCTGGAGATCTGCGTGAAAGGCTGCCCAAAGCGCATGGGTGCGCCCAGCCCGTGCCAAGTCCCGGAGACAGCAGTGGAGCCCACGTGGGCCAGACTGACGCCCGCACAGATGCGTGGATTCACAGGTCGGTGGGAGCAAGCGAGGGAGTGGTCAGATCCACCCATGGGGGTGACCAGATCCACCTGTGGGGGTGGCCACATCGAGTTTCCCAGGGGAGGCGCTACTTGAGCGTGAAAAGTCTCCTCATTTGGAGGAAAGAAAGTGATGATCCGCAGGTGGGCTGGCAGGTGCAGAGCCATGAGGTCATCACGGAAGGCCTCGAGGCTGAAGGGATGTGGTGGGGTGGAGGGAAGCAATGGGTTGGCGTGTTTTGTGACCAGATTCCAAGTAGGGCACTGGGAGGATGCAGGCAACTGAGCCCCTACCATGCGCCATTCACGCTGCTAAGCCCTGTCGTGACATTGTCTCCTGGAATCCAGCCACGTAGCTTGGGGGTGTGTTCCCCATTTTGCAGACAAGGAAGCTGAAGCCTGTAGAGGTCAAGTCACTCCCTCAAGGCCACACAGCTCTTAGGTGGTAGCACCGGATTTAAAGCTAGGTCTCCTTCACGCTCCACCCAGTTGCACCTGCTGCTCCATGAGCACCTGCGGAGTGCAGGGAGCGGTGATAGGGTTTCAGGAGAAACAAGTGAGGTTGACCAGGCCCAGCTCTTGGAGTGACATCAGGGAGCTGGGTGTGTCCCTGGAATCCAAGAGGATGAACACAAGGAAACCAGGGGTACAGGGAAGATGGGCTTTGTGTCAAGCATAGCACTAAAGAGCCTACATGGTCCCACCCCGAATGCTGGATTTATGGGGCATAGAAAGAGATGCATGCGTGCATTCGCTCAGCACCACTGTGCCAGGCTCTCTGGACCACAGATGAGGAGCAAAAGGGAGGAGGCTGATATTCCACAGGCAAAGCAGAAGCCTATTTCAATGGAGAAACTTCTGTAAGATGTGTGAGTGTTTGTGAGAGGAACAGGCTGCTTTGGGCCGCTGAAGGGTCCCTTGGGAAGAGGTTGGACATGACCTCTCTGAGAACTGACATTGGAGCTGTAACACCAGGGATCAGCAGGAGGCTCAGCGGAAACCACAGAAGGAGTCCATTTATAACCCCATCCCAAGGCAGAGCTTGGCCTCTGGGAAATCGAGGTGCTGGGCCACCACTCACCCTGTTTGGGCCTCAGTTTCCTCGTGTGGGAAAATGAGAGTCACCAGCTACCCTAGATGATCTCTCAGTTCCCTGCACACATGAGTGAGGTCTTTAAGGGCCTCTGGGCTGAGGGACTGGGAATTCTCTGAAATGGTTGTCCGCGAGTACCTGTCATCCCCACCCAAATTCCTGATGTTCTTTGGCTTGGAGACGTCTGGGTGTCCCCCCCCCCCTTGAAGGATGAAGTCTGCCGTGCTGGGACTGCCACGGACAGACGCACAGAAGGTCCCTCTCCATCTCCATGCTGCAAGTTCTGATGCTGGACCAGCCCCTCTGTTTCCAAGCAGGGAATCCACAGTGGGGTGCGGATCAGACCAGCATCTTTGGTGTCCCCACCTCTGCAGCCCAGGACAGACAAAGCATCTTTCACTCTCCAAACATTGCATCCTTGCAAGTGCACCTGAAGGTAGAGACTTTTGCCCCTTTTTTGCAGATGGGGATAGCGAGGTCAGGGGTTAGCTGGGAAGGGGAGGCAGTCTCTCCAGTTCTCCCTATCAGCCTGTCCACTTCATGACCCAGAAGCCCAACAAGGGGTCCTCTTGAGAAATTTCTGTTAGGCTTCTGTAAAAGCTCTCCTCTGGAGGGAGTGGTTTGCTTCCAACAACCACTTACCCGGCAGCCCCAGCATCCAGGGCAGGCCCCAGATGATTGAGATGTCTCCCTGTCCTCTGGAGCCTGAAGTCTGGAATCTGCAGGAACTCTCTCCAGGGATTTAATTCTCCTAGGAATAGTCACCAACAGAGCTAACAAACAAGCAGATAGCATTTGTTGGTTGTGATGCTTGTAAGTGGTACAGTCGAAAAATGACGAGTCTCTGTTTCCTTAGCGAAAGGGAGGACAGCTGGGCCTTCTTCAGGGGACGGTTCGTCGAATCAAATCCGATGACTGGCCTGAGGTTCCTGGCGTGAGGCCAGGACACTGCTCTAGGAGGTGTTGGTCGCAGTGTCCTGTCCACACCTGCTCAGGGGCAGGATCCCAGGCATGGGCACCGCATCCGTCTTATAGATGAACCAGTAGAGACTCTCAGGGACTGATCTCACGCCATTAGCAGGAGGCATGGCAGCCGGGGACAGATGCCAAATCCAAGCTCTTACCCACAGCAGCGAGAGTCCCTCGGTGAGGAGTGACAAGAGAAAATGCCGAGTCCCAGTGTAGGATTCCAGGGATTCCTCCTCGAGGCAGGAGCTGATCCCTTCCCAGGGAGGAGAACCTTTGGCTACTGTCAAACCCATACAGGGTCCACGTGGTTCCCAAAATGGTTTCCCAACCACTATCTGCCGAGAACAAAGTGGATTCGCGTTCACATCATTATGTATTTTTTTTTTAATTGAGATATAATTCCTGTACCATAAAATCCATCCTGTTAAAGTTATTGGGTTTTAAGCAGGGGATGCTGGAAGACTATGGCAGTAGGCTCTCAAAACAACCCTATGGTCCCCACCTCCTGATATTCCCACTCTTGTGTATTCCCCTCCTCCTGAGTGTGGGAGTAACCTATGACCTGCTTCTCTAACCAACGGAATATGGCAAAGCTGATGTTATGTGTATGTGATTAATTTACATTAAGACTGTAATATCCATCTTGCTAAGCAACTCCTCACTGCTGGCTCTGATGAGCATGCATCCATTCCGAGAAGCCCAAGTTTGGGCAGGGACCTTCAAATGACATCTGGGAGCTGAGCGCAGCATCCAGCTGACAGTCAACAAGAATCAGAAACCCTCCATCCTACAACTGTAAAGAACGAAATTCTGCCAATAAGTGCATGAGTTTGTAAGCAGATTCTTTTCTGGCCAAATCTCCAGCCTAGCAGAGAACCCAGTGAAACTATTTTCAGATGTTGGAAGTCTGAGATAATGAGATAATAAACATATGTTGGTTTAAGCCACTAAACTTGTAGTGACATTGTCATCCAACAATAGATAACTAATTCAGACACCATTCTCTATGGGTCTGTCCCATTTCTGCACGTTTTACAATCAGGAGCTCTGACTACCTTTGTTCCACACTATCTTTTCAAAGATGTTTGTATAGTGAACAGCCTCAGAAGATCAAGATAGTATCTGCCTCCCAAAGCAGAGGGCAATTGGTTCGCTGTCTGGTATGATGGAGATAAATGTCTCCGTCGAGGACAAAGGTTGGGCAGGTTTGCTTACAGCTCATTATAAAAGATTCAGGTTCCCTAAGCTTGGGGTTCCTTTCCTGTAATGCACCCCTCTGCCTGTGCAGTAATTTCTTGGCCTTTTACTTTACCCTGTGGGAACTGGGGAATTTGAGAAAATGAAATCCTGGCTATTGCTGTCGGTAATAGGCTATTTTTTGTTTCTGATCCAAGAGTCTCGTATCTTCTGCCAGCATCCATGACACTGTGGTTGGCTAACTCATGAGCTTGCAAAGAGATTAAAATCCCAGACCTTTCACAGTCCTGGCACAGCAGTGACATGACCTTATTTGAATTTTTAAAAACTCTCTGTGTGGAGGGGGCAGGCAGGCAAGAACGGAAGTGAGGAGACAAGGTATGAGTCGATTGAAGTCCACCAGGCAGAAGCCGAGGGTGGAGCCATGATTGAATGTTGTCCCACTCAGAGTTCATACGCTGAAGCTCTAACCCCCAATGTGATGGTATTAGGAGGTGGGACCTTTGAGAGGTGATTAGGTTTGGATGAGGTCATGGGGGGGCGGTCCATGATGGGATTGTCGTCCTTAGAAGAAAAGAAGAGACACCAGAGATCTCTCTCTCCACCCGCGGAAAGGTGTCTGTCTACAAACCAGGAAGTGTCCTCACCAGGATCAGAATCCACTGGCGCCTTGATCTTGGATTTTCCAGCCCCCATAACCTTGAGAAATGTACATCTGTTGTGTAAGTGACCCGGTGTGTGGTGTGTTGGTGTGGTGTCCCATGCTGACTAAGACAAGGGGTGGGGGCCAGGGCAGCCCCCGTGAGGATGGTGACTGGGGCTTTGGAGGAACATCTGGCAGGACCTACAGAGGGATGAGAACTCAAGAACACTCCTGAGTTTGGGGCCTGTGCGCACAGAGTGAAGCAGCTCTCTTTGTTAAGATGAGGATGGAGAGGCAGGGGCGAGGAGGCAGGGAGACCCCATCTGGTCTGGAACGTGCTGGAGAGATGCCTGCTGGGAAGCACATGGGTGCCCAATCTGGGGCTCAAGAGTGGCATGGGCTGCAGATCCAGGTTTGCAAGAGAACGCAGAGAAGAGAGAAGGGAGAGGTGGAAAGAGAGTCCGGATGTGTCTCTGGGACACCCCAACATGTGGAGGGAAAGAAGGTTCTTGAGCACTGACAAAAAAGAAGTGAGGCTCTGCATTCAGGATCGGGAAGCTCCTTGATGGGCCAGGCATTTACTCTCTTGTTTCTGGATTCTGGAGAGGTCCAGGGATTCCTGGACAGGGTCCCTGGAAAGTTAGGAGGTCCTTAGGGGGTTGGGGAAACAATTTACCAACTGGTATGAAAGTTAAGCAGTTAAGCAGTTAAGCAGAATAATTATACCAGGGTCCACCGAATATCACCCCGACTTCAAGATCCCTTGGCAGGGGTGACCTGGGCCCCCCCAACCCGATTCCTTACATCCCCATCCCAGCGGGGAGACCGGCTTGGTTGCCAACCGGTCACTGCTTCCAGCTCCTGGATTTTCATTAAAATCCTGGGCATTTCCCCAGCGCTCAAAGGTGTCCCGATTAATTACCGGCAAGTGTTGGCTCTCCCCCCGGAAATCTGCCGCCCCAGCCTGGCTCTGTCCCCTATGATTTTATTAAAATCCACCTTGCCAGCCAGGGCCCTGAGATTTATGGCTACAGCTAATAGGCTGCCTCCCCATGAGACATAAATCTGGGGCCTGCCTAGGGAGCTGCTCGCTGCTAAGAGGCCAGTTAATTGTTCTACCTAGAGGGTTCCAGGGAGGAATGTTCAATTAGCCCTCTCAGAAAATTTGGAGCATTAAATAAGGTGAACAGGGATTTGGGCACCATTCTTTTCTGAGAAGCAGGCCTGTCTTGCTCCCCTGGCTCACTGTAGGCCCCGGGCCTCTGTTAGCTCTTCACTGGCCAGGAGGCATTTTTGAGGGTCACGGAGCAGTGCTCTTAGCAGTGAGTTAGAAACAGGACGACACGGGGATTTAGCGTCCTACAAAAGTCCTTGAGACTTTCTCACCCAGAGGCAACTCGTGACTGGCCTCTCTGTGTCCTTGGATGAGTTTCTTCCGTTCTCGGGGCCTCTACGTCCCTTCCTCTAAGATGGGGTTACACTGTCTACTCCTTCCACCTCACAGCGCTGCTGGAGGATGAAAGTCACTCATTCATGCCTTTGTTCGTGCAACAGCTCGAACCAGCCTCCTGTGTGCCAGGAAGTGTGCTAGATCTGGAGCTCTAGGGAGACAGAGAAAAGATACTGACGTCAGGGAACACCCAGTCCCAAGGGAAGGCCAACAAAAGGACCCTGGAGATATGGACTGATTTGTGCTGTGATGGAGGCATGGTGGGGGACAGGGTGGAAGGGATGTGGGTGCCCAGAGATGCCTAGCTGGCTGGGGGGGAGGGTACTATCAGTCAGGGAGGACTTCCTGGAAGAGGAGACAGGAATTATATTATTTTGTCGTGCCTGTGAGTGGCTGAGCTCCCCTGAGACATCACCCCTGCAGGTCGCATCACAGCACGTCTTCCCCAGAAGCTGATATGTGAGCACATTTTAAGAATACCTCACTTTCACTCAAGATTAACAACCACAGGCACTGAGTCCCTTGCTGCTCATTGGGAAGCTGGGGCTCAGAGAGGTTGAGGAGCAGGCCCATGGCCACACAGCTGGCAAGTGGTGGCACAGATGGTGAGCCTGAGGCTGACAGCTCTGCGAGATGTTGTGGTCGGATCGGGGGCCTCTGGTGACCACGGTGCACAGCTCCGTGACCCCGTGGCAGTGACGGCCACGGAGCCCAGATCCCAGTCTCTGCTGGGTCCCACCGTGGGAGAGGCCTTTCTTCGAGGCACCACATCCGGAGACCTGAATTTTGGCAAAGCCCTGCGATGGGTCAGCACCATGTTGCCGGAGCCCAGTTGTCCCCCTGCCTGTGACCTGGCCACACGGTCCCCGGCCGGTGGAAAGGGGACCCCAGTCTTTCCCACTGAGCTCACAGGCTCCCTTTCCTCTCTCTGTGACGTCTCCAGCTCCTGGTTGTTGGAGTGTGGCCTCCAGATGGGGCTGGAGCTGCCCGCCGATCCCTGTGTACGCACTGCCCCATCCCGCGAACCGCTCCCTTACTCGATCCCAACTCCCCACACTTCCCGTTGGAGCCGATCCGTGCTAACACCCACTCAGATACAGAGTGGAAAATGTCCCCTGGGGGTAGAAGCAAATGATGAGGACGCCAATTCCAACCGTCTTCCGTTCCAGGAGCTTTGGCTTTCTGCTGATTTGAGGTTTAATGACTTCCCAGTCTCGCCTAACACACAAACAGGACATCGCACATGGGGTTCATTCTCTAAACCCTGTGCCTTCTGCCTGACGTGACAACTTGCGGAGCAGAGGGATGCCCCACAGCGGCCGAGTGGACCTGGGCAGTCCTGGGGACTCTGCCCCTTTGTGCCTCGATTTCCTTTTCCACCGTTAGGAATGAAATGACTAGTTTCCCATGATGGTGGGCAGGGATCCGTGGTGAATTGTGGCTCAGAAAATACTTTGCAAACCGGAAAGTGCAGAGAGAACAGAAGGGATTATCATAATGCTTTGCATTTTTATTTTTAACCTGCGTGAAATTCTGGAAACCATTGGCGGCCAAGAAATGCTAAACTGTAGTTTCTGTTCCACGGGGAAATCGGGTTTATTTTAAGTGGGGGAATTACACAGTGCACAGCTTATTTATTTGGCAAACCGGGACAGATCCGAGGTAGCCACCAGCGCCCCCCCCTTCCTTGGCCATGCCCAGAGTGCACTCCGAAGGTCTGTCGCTCACGGTTGAGGCACTTTCCAGAACGGGAACAGAGCTGTTTCTGCCCCCGGCCATTGCCTCCCTCACCTCCCTCACCGCCCTCACCTCTTCACTTGTTCGGGAGGTCAGCCTGGCTTGGGCGGCCTGCCCTGAACGCAGCTCCCCTGTAGGTGTAATAACTGCGCACCAGATGAGGCATGGCTGCTGGCTTCCCGGGGAGCAGAGAAGTAGCTGCACGTCCGGGGTCTCCCAGCAAGCCCACAGCGGACGGACGGCAAGTTTCGCAGGCCTGACCCCCTTCAGGAGGAAACACTCGTTCTCAGCTGTGGGGAGTGTTGGTGGCTGAGGCTCTCTCCTGAGTCCCTCTCCAGACTTGCCCTCAGCCATCTTGCTCACAGGGGGAGGGAGGGAGGGAGGGGCAGCCCTCATCCGGTGAAGGGGGGACAGTTCTGTCTGAAGGCCCCTCCTCCTGAGCCCACCCCTTCTCTCTCCCCACTAGCATCTCCTGCACATGAATGGCAGAGTGTTTCCCAGGGGACCAGACCTGTGACAAACATTAAGAGGAGCTGTCCCCATTTCAGAGATGAGAAAACCAAGGCGCAAAAGGTTGAGAAACTCACTGTAGACCCCGCAGCTGGAAAGTGGTGACCAGAGGCCGTGTGGTTCCCAGGGAGGGGAGCACTCACATCAGCAAACACTCACTGTGTGTCCCAGCGGGCGCCAGCACATTCCCGGGCCTCCCAGACACCGCGGCCTCCCCCACACAGGAAAGTGTGCAGTGTGGACCAGGCACCACAGTGAGAGGACCAGCCACCTGGCCCCTCCACTGGCCTACTCAGCTGTCCCTTCTTCACTCTGCTTCCCCGCAGTTCCCACAACTCTGGGTAACAGCCCCTGCTGGCCTTGGCCACGCGGCGCCTGATGTTCTCTTTGCCAGAGGAGAAGGTGGGGCCCCCCGTGCTGGTCCACGGGCCTCGGATAACTAAGATAGTCTCTGCAGACCCATAGCTCACGGTCGGGCTGATGTGTCAGAGGTTCAGTCCCCCAAACTTGGTGCACCAGGCACAGTGCTGGACACTGGAATGCAGAGCAAGGACACTGTCCCTGCCCTCTGTCCCTGCCCAAGCCACCGGCAAAGAGTAGCCTGCAGTGGTAGAGGGAGGGCCCTGCCTGCACTGGCCTTCTTCTTCTTCTTTTTCTTTTTTTAAAGATTTTATTTATTTATTTGACACAGAAACAGGGATAGCCTGAGAGAGAGAGCACAAGCAGAGGGAGAGGCAGAGGGAGAGGGAGAAGCAGGCTCTCTGAGGAGCAAGGATCCCAATGCGGGGCTCGATCCCAGGACCCTGGGATCATGACCTGAGCCGAAGGCAGCCACTTAACCAACTGAGCCACCCAGGCGCCCCTGGGCTGGGCTTCTTCTGCTCCAACAACTGTATCAGCTGGCTGGACATAATTCGGCTCCTAGCTGCAAGGAAGTCTGGGAAATGTAGTTTTTAGCTTGCCAGCCCCTGTGGTTCTGAAGGGGTCGCCAGGGCGTGAGTGGGGATGCGGGGTCCAGCCAACCACATCAACCTGTCCACGTCTGCTGTGGTTTTCTGTATGGCTCTGATCAGCATCCCACATTCCTTATGCTTTTATGTTCCTTGTCTTCTCCTGTGGGAATGTAAGCGCCATCTGATATACCCCCAGCACCTACTCAGGACAAGCTTATGGTGGGGGTCCGATGAGTATGAATGAGTGGTTTAAACCATTGCAACTGCCTCCCACAGATTGGTATGCTCCCAGCCTTTCACCATTTCATCCTCCACACAGTTACTAGGGACCCCTTCCTCCAGAATAAAGCTCATGATACCTCTCCCCTGCTGAGGAATCCCTCTATGGCTCCCAGTTACCCAGGGACGAAGTCCAGACTCTCCTGCCAGCCTGCAGGGGCCCTGTTACTCCAGACACTGCATTCCCAGCCTCCTCAGGCATGCACCCCTGCCCACCCACTCTGGGCACCCCCAGCTGCACCCAGGCAGGCGGCATGCTTGCTTCTCTGCTCCTGCAGTTTCCTCTGCTGGGATGTCCTCCCACACTTCTTTTTCTTTTTTTTTTTTTTTTAAAGATTTTATTTATTTGACAGAGAGACACAGTGAGCGAGGGAGTGGGAGAGGGAGAAGCAGGCTTCCTGTGGAGCAGAGACCCTGATGGGGGGCTCGATCCCAGGACCCTGGGATCATGACCTGAGCCAAAGGCAGATGCTTAAGGACTGAGCCACCCAGGTGCCCCGGCCTCCCACACTTCTTCCAGGGGCAGACTCCTGTTCAAGCTTCAAAGTCCAGCCCCAAACTCCCTTCCCCAGGAGGGTTGTGGCTCGCTAATTACCCTTGTTCTTTGCCTTGCTTGTCTCCTCTCTAGAAACTCAGCTCTTAGAGGCCAGTGTCTCTGTCCTAATAAGCTCTGTAACCCCAGAACACATAGCTGGCACAAAATGGCGCACCAAAAATGCTGGATGGATGGATGGATGGATGGTTGGATGATTGGATGGATGGATGATTGGATGGTTGGATGGATGGGTGGATGGATGGTTGGATGATTGGATGGATGGATGATTGGATGGTTGGATGGATGGATGGATGGATGGATGGATGGATGGATGGTTGGATGGATGGTTGGTTGTTTGGTTGGATGGATGGATGGATGGGTGGTTGGATGGGTGGATGGATGGACAGATATGCAGGGCAAGTTCTAAGAACACCAAGTCGTCTGTGTGGCTAGAACTTAGAATTCAGGACATATTCGTGGAATTCTTTTCATACCGTCTTCCTTACTTGATCCTCACCTACAGTGCTGTGAGGTCATCAAGGCGCAGGTTTTCACTCCAGCAGACGTGGACAGGTTGATGTGGTTGGCTGGCCCCCGCATCCCCACTCACGCCCTGGCGACCCCTTCAGAACCACAGGGGCTGGCAAGCTAAAAACTATAGGTTTTATAGGTGGAGAAACTGAGGCCAGAAGAGGTTTAAGCAACCTACACAGCAAGTGGCAAAACGGAGGCCCAAACAATGACCCCGTGACTCCAGAGGCAGTGCTCCTGGCTCAGCTCGCCCCAAGGTAGCATGAAGTGCAACAATTAAGACTTCCCTGAGAGGGGCCTTTTGATCCAAATTATATGGCCCTTTGTGCTCTGGAGCAATTAACACGGAGCCACCGGATGGCATTCGAAGCTGGAGTGCCAGCGTGGGCGACACGGACGCATCATTATGTGGTGCCACGCAGCCTGCCCAGCCCTGCCTGGACTGAGGGCTGCCGAATATGGGCCTCAGAGCTGGAAAGGAGGCCGTGCCAGACTTCTTGGCTCAATTCTCCCCTTCTCAGAGAGGCCCGCTCTGACCACCCTATTGAAACCTGCCTTCCGCCTCCCCTCCCAACCCCGGCCCCCAGCCACTCTCCTCCCCGGTTCACACTCTACTCTCTTTTGTCACCCACGCTTCCCTGGCATCTCACGTGGAGCCTGGCTTATAGCAGACGCTCAGGAGACTTTGGCTGAGGGAATGAATGAACACATGAGCACACGAATGCACTCACAAATGCCGGCGCAAGTCACCCTCCCCCTCTCCAGGCCTCCGCGTGCCCCTCTGTGGAGTGGGGACAGGCACTCCTACGTGACCCAGTGAATGCAAATCTCCCGAGATAACAGAGGGAGAAGTGCTTGGCATGGGACCTGGCACTTTGCAGGGTCTCAAAAGTTTTTTTCTTGTCCTTCTGATCTCTCCCGTCCCCCCTCCAATTCCTGCAGTGGCCCTTGTGTCATTTAATACGATTTCACCTCTCCGAGTTCGTGACTGTCCGAAGGTAGAGGGAATCAGGGTTCGCGTCATCTACCACTGGGGAGCAAAGGACCCCAGTGTTAGTGGCTTAAAGCAATTGTTTTATTCCACGTGATGATTTGGGGGTCAGAGATCTGGGCAGGGTCCCTCAGGGCAATCCTTACACTCCGTGTGGCCTTGACTGGGTCAAGGTGGTGTTCAGCAGGCCGCCAGGCCGGGCCGGGCTGAAGGAGACGTGCCCCACAGAAAGACAAGTTCAAGGCAATTCTCTTTGCACCCGGGCTCATTATGCAAGTCCCTGCAGGTATGGCGCGGCAGGGGGAAGCAGAGGTCTTCGTCACAGGGAGAGACTCCAGTGAAGTGACACGTCGTGCAATGTCATCTCCAGCAAGCCGCTCTCCCTGCTCGACTCCAGCGCTCACTCGGTTAAAACCACAGCCCCCCATCTCTCTGTAGATCAGTTGCTGTCAGCAAGGGGCTGGGGGTCCAGGTGGCATGATGGGGGTGACAAGAGCAGGGTAGCGGTGGCATGTGGCCGCACCCACTGCAGTTGCAAAGGAGGTGGCAAAGAGCTGCTTCAGCTCAGGCCACCACGACACAATACCACAGACGGGCTGATTTAACAGAAATTTATTTTCTCACAGGCTGGAAGTCCAAGAGCAAAATGTCAGTGTGGGGCGCCTGGGTGGCTCAGTCGGTGAAGCATCTGCCTTCGGCTCAGGTCATGATCTCGGGGTCCTGGGATCGAGCCCCGCATCGGGCTCCCTGCTCAGCGGGGAGTCTGCTTCTCCCTCTGCCTGCTGCTCCCCCTGCTTGTGTGCTCTCTCTCTCTTCCTCTCTCTTTGTCAAATAAATAAATAAAATCTTTTGAAAAAAGATGTCAGCATGGTTGTGTTCCAGTAAGACCCTCTTCCTGGCTTGCTCACAGCCGCCTTCTGGCTGTGTCCTCACGTGGCAGAGAGAGAGAGAGACAGAGAGAAGGCCGCCAGGCCTATCAGGTTAGGGCCCACCCGTTACGACCCCATTTCACCTCAACTACCTCCTAGAAGCTCTATCTTCATATACAGTCACATTGGGAGTCAAAGCTTCAGCTCGTGGATTAACGGGAAGACATGAATCAGTTTGTCGCATGAAGTTTTCAAAGATGCATGATTTCCCAAAAGTGGATAAACGTGGCAAGATGTTTTTCTTCGGTTCCTGTTGTTGCTGCAACAGATTATCAAACTTAGTGACTTCACATGGATTTATTATCTTGCAGTTCTGGAGGTCAGAAATCTGAAAACGAATCTCGCTGGGGCTAAAACCAAGGTGACTTTCCTCCTGGAGGCTCTCAGGAGAACAAGCTTCCTTGCCTTTTCCAGCTTCCAGAGGCTTCTGTGTCCCTTGGCTCGAGGCCTGTTCCAATCCTCATGGACAGTCATGCACCATCTTCCGTCCCCTCTGACCTCTCCTCCCATCCTCACATCTCCTTCTACATCTGACCCTCAGGCCTCCCTTTATAAGGACCCTGGTGAGTCCATTGGGTCCACTCGGCACAATCTAGGCTAACCGCTCCCTCCCAAGATCCTTAACATTAATCCCATCCGAGAGGGCCCCTTCCCATGGAAGGTGACGTACTCGCAGGTTCTAGGGACTGGGATGCAGGTCATCTTTGGGACCCCACTGCTTTTCAAGAATTTCTTCTGCCACGAGCAAAGCTGGGGACGAAAGAGGATCTGGAGGAATGAAATGCCAGAACATTTGGTGAAGAGCAAATCCACCGCACTGAGACAGCATAGGAGTTTTCAAGGACAGTGATTTGAGAATTTGCCATAGCAGAGGCCCTTTGGAGTGCTGATGAAGTCCTCAAATGTGTGGTAAAAAGGATGCCGTTTACGTGGTATGTCCTGTTGTCCTCTGCCTTGTCAGAATCTCCAGAAGGACCGATGACTCTTATCTATCTTGATTGGTCTCAGGAATCAGTTTACAATTTTAATAGACCAAATTGTGTGAAATATTATTTAAACCATTTTTTTTTTGCAATTTAAAATTTTATTTACAAGATAAACCCCAATTAGCTTCCCCCTGCCCCACATTATTTACTATGACGTTTGGGTGTCTTTCCCAGAACCCTCCATCCTTGATAGCCAAGAGCTCCTGCTTACAAACAGGAGTTGGGTCCAGAGTCTCAATGAGGCACAGGAGAGCAGAGTTCTGTGTGGCAGGGGGCTTGGGTCAGAAAGATGTCACAGATGAGCTGATTTCGAGACGAGGTGCTGGCTTGGCTGCCAAAACAGGCAGCATGTATCAGGCAGCGGGCTCACAAGAATGTAGGCACTGAGGCATGAAAATGCCTGGAAAGTTCTAGAAGGTTCTGGAATTCTAAGCTGTTCCAAAGGGGTGCAGTGGTAGTGGGGGGCCCTAGGAACGAGGAGGAAGGAAAGCACACTGCAGCTCACGTTGGAGGCTGTGGACAAGAACCATGGAGCTTCCCATAGAGAACTCATTTGGGATGTAACAGAATGCAGTTGCTTTCAGCTCCCTGAATAAGGGACAACAAAAGAAGGACGAGGAGCCAGTGGAGAGTCGTGGTTAGGACCACAAGCTCCTGAGCCATGGTGCTTGGGTTCATATCCTGGGCTTGACCCATGTCTAGTTATGTGACTTTGGGCAAGTTCCTTCACCTCTCTGTGACTCCAT
This sequence comes from Halichoerus grypus, assembly GCF_964656455.1. NCBI lineage: Eukaryota > Metazoa > Chordata > Mammalia > Carnivora > Phocidae > Halichoerus > Halichoerus grypus. The sequence continues at coordinate 6,021,999 of NC_135714.1, forward strand.
TTCCTCGTCTGTAAAATGAGGACAACACAGTTCCTAGCTGGGAGGCTGGGATGTACCAAGTCAGCTCACATAGACTTGTACGGCCAAGGCTTGACCCAGGAGAGGCATTCATACATCTGATCCTGCTGGCTCTCTACTCAGGAACCCGTTTTACTTTGGACTATTTTCCTCTTACTGGGAAGAATGCTATGTTTGAAATTCATAACTCGTGTGGTTACAGCCCTTTTATCCATTATTTCTGTTTCTCTTCTGACAACTAAAAAAAAAAAACCCCAGCTTCATTGATGTATAATTGACACACAATAAATTGCATATATTTTAAGTGTACAATTTCATGGAATATTAACACATGCATATGGCTGTGAATCTACCATCATAATGAAGTTAATTAACATAAAACACATCACTTGCTCAATGTTTCCTGCTGCCTCTTTGGAATCCCTTCTTGTCCCCCCTCCACTGTACTCCTCAGCAGCCACGGATCTTTTTTTTTTTTTTTTAAAGATTTTATTTATTTATTTGACAGAGAGAGAGATAGCGAGAGCAGGAACACAAGCAGGGGGAATGGGAGAGGGAGAAGCAGGTTTCTTGCTGAGCAGGGAGCCCGATGTGGGACTCGATCCCAGGACCCTGGGATCATGACCTGAGCCGAAGGCAGACGCTTAACGACTGAGCCACCCAGGCGCCCGCCACTGATCTTTTTACTACACATTTCCTAGAATTTTATGTCAATGGAATCATACAGGATGTGCCCTTTTTGTCAGGCTTCTTTCGCTCGGCATAAGGAACTTGAGATTCCTCTTTGTGGTCGCATATATTAAAAGGCCATTCCTTTTTTATTGCCGAGGAGTATTCCGTTGTAGTTATATCACAATTTGTGTAGGCATTCACCCACTGGTGGACATTTGGATTGTTTCCAGATTGGGGCTATTACAAATAAAGCTGCTATGAACATTAGTGTATAGATCTGTCTGAACTTATGCTTTCATCTCTCTTGCTTAAATACCTAGTAGTAGAATGCATGGGTCATACAGTGGTGTAACTTTTTAAGAAACTGCCAAACTGTTTCCCAAAGTGGTTGAACGCTTTCACATTCCTCCAAGCAATGTATGAGACATTGGTTGTTCTGCATTCTCATCAGCACTTGGTATGGTCTGTCTCTGAATTTAGCCATTCTAGTGAGTATGTAGTGGTATCTCCTTGTGGTTTTGATTTGCACTTCCCAATGATTAATGATGTTGGGCGTTGTTTCATGTGAATTTTTCCCATCTGCATGTCTTTAGTGAAGTGACTATTCATATCTTTTGCACATTAAAAACAAAATAATTTATTGACACAAGAAACAAGGGTTGGCAAGGATATGGAGGAAAAGGAACCCTCATGCACTGTTGGTGGGAATGCAAATTTGTACAGCCACTGTGGAAAACAGTATGGGAGTTTCTAAAAAGCTAAAAATAGAAATACCATATGATCCAGTAATTCTACTCCTGGGTATTTACCCAAAGAAAATGAAAACACTAATTTGAAAAGATATCTGCACTCCTATGTTTATTGCAACATTATTTACAATAGCCAAGTTATGGAAACAGCTTAAGTGTCCATCAATAGATGAATGGTTAAAGAAGACGGGATATATATGGATATTGTTCAACCATAAAAAAAAAAGAAAGAGATCTTGCCATTTGCAACAACAAAAAACCAAATTTTTAACTATAGAGAACAAACTGGTGTTGCCAGAACGGAGGTGGGTAGGAGGATGGGTCGAGTAGATGAAGGGGATTACACAAGTACACTTAGCTCTACGAGCACTGAGAAATGTACAGAATTGTTGAATCATTACATTGTACACCTGAAACTAATACAAATCCCTTTCGGTTAGACATTGACAAAAAATTTTACCCAGTTTATGGCTTGCCTTTTTATCTGTGTGAATGTCCTTTGAAAGGCAAAAAATTTTATTTGATGAACTACAATTTGGTCTTTTTCTTTTATAGTTTGTGGCTTCTGTATCCTATTTAAGACATCATTGCCAAATCCACAATCAACGATTTTCTACTACACTTTCTTCTTGAAGTTTTACAGTTTTAGCTGTTACATTTAGATTTATGACCTATTTAACTTGGTTTTAGCATGTGCTTTGAGGTAAATGTCAGGGTTCATTTTCTTGCATATGTCTATCCAATTGTCACAGCTTCATTTGTTGAAAGATCACCCTTCCCTCCTTGAATTGCTTCGACGCTTTGGCAAAAATAGATCGTTGGCCCTGGTTCCAGGTCAGATAGAGTAAGCATCTGTCTCTCCCACTGAATGCAACTATAAAACCTGCACAGAATGCCTGCAGCTGCTATATGGGACTCTGAAAAGGAAATACATAGTGGAGGATAAAGGAAGAATGCCAGAATTTGAAGGACCATTGAAAAATGAATTTATCATTTTTTTTAATGCATCCAAAACCCAAAATGAGACCCCAAAATGAGACCATTGTGGCCCAGAGAGCTCTCAAAGAAGCCCTCTACCTCCAGCTCATAGAGTAAGAAATAGAATCCTAACCATCAGGGCAAGTGTGAAACTCCCCTGGGTTTTCCCATCCTTTCACACTCCATCCCCAACACCCAAGACATCCTAAAGCAGCAGCAAAAGCTCCAGCAATGAGCCCCTGCAAGAGCCAATCTGAAGAAGTGGAATCTTTTCTCCCCATTGCTGGAGCTGTGGTCATGAGTGTGGCCAAGCCTCCTTGCTTTTTTCTCGCTCAGTCCTTCTGCCCTTTGGCTGTAGATATGAACTTGTAAAAAAAGAGGACATTAATTCAAGTCACAGCTTTCTGGCCAGAGGACTGAAAAAGGAAGCCCCGGAAATTTGAAAGTACTTGGAAAATCATGGAGAAGGAGGGACTTTGGAAAGTGACCTCACAAAGCTCTTTCTGACCTCCTGGATTTATCCCCTCCTCCCACCCCCATCCGCCACCTGTAGGGGTGCGGATCTTTTCTTATACTATCTAGTATATCTTTGACAACTAATATAAAAGTAGACCACTGTCCAAGGCCACCCTACCTCTCAGGCTCACCAACACCAAGCAATGGACAGAGCACATGTGGGACACATTGAAATGGCATGATAAAGACTCAGTAGAAGCTCAGACCATTGATTTGAGACCCTTCTTCTTTTTATAAAATGGGTATTTACTCCTATAAATTTACCCCTAAGCATTGCTTTGACTGAATCTCACACATTTTGATAAGTTGTGTTTTATTTTTTTAATCATCTCAAAATACTTTCTAATTTCTCCTTTGATTTCTTCTTTGACCCACTGGTTGTTTAGAAGAGCGTTAGTTTCCAAATATCTTTGTTATTGATTTATAATTTAATTCTATTGTGTTCAGAGAACATACTTTACATGATATGAATCCTTTTACATTTATTGAGACTTGTTTTATGACCCAGAATATGACTATTTTGGTAAATATTCCATGTACACTTGAAAAAAATTATGTTGCTCTTGTTGGATGGAGTATTCTAGAAATGTCCATTAGGTCAACTTAGGTGGTAGTTTTCAAATCTTCTATGTTCTCAGTGATTTTTGTTCTACCCGCTCCAGCAGTTATTGAGAGGGGATGTTCAAATCTGTGACTAATTGTACATTTGTCTGTTTCTCCTCTCAATTCTATCAGTTTTTACTCCATGTATCTTAAAGCTATGTAAGTAGGAGGATAAACATTTAGGATTGTTATTTCATCCTCACAAGTGACTCCTTTATCATTTTGAAATTATTCTTTTTATCCTTGGTAACATTCTTTGCTCTGAAATCTACTTTGTCTGATATTAATATAGCCACTCCAGTTTTGGGGGGTGGGGGGATAGTGCTAGCATGGTCTTTTTCCACCCTTTTGTAAAAACAAATTTGTATATTTACACTGGGTTTCATGTAGGAAAAATATAGTTGGGTTTTGTTTTTTAAGTTCAGTCTGACAATCTCTGCTTTTTAATTGGAGTGTTTAGCCTTTTTACATTTAATGTAATTATTTATATGGTTGAGTTTAAATCTATCATCTTACTATTTGTTTTTTCATTTTGTCCCCTGTTCTTTGTTCTCCCTTTCTTCTTTTTTCTGTCTTCTTTCTTTCTTTTCTTTCTTCTTTTCTTTCTTTCTTTCTTTCTTTCTTTCTTTCTTTCTTTCTTTCTTTCTTTCTTTCTTTCTTTCTTTCTTTCTTTCTTTCTTCCCTTCCTGCCTTCCTGCCTTCTTTCTTTCTTTTTTAAATGATGCCATGTTAGTCCCTTTGTTGGCTTATTTGTTATAACTCAGTTTTTTTTCTCTAGTGATGTTGTAGGGCTGAGAGTTTACATTGTAATTTATCACAGTTTAAGTCATGTTATATCACTTTACATATAAGATAAGAATCAACTTCCTCCTGGCCTTTGTGGTATTGTTGTCATACATTCGACTTCTATCCAAGTTATAAACCACATGATACTTAGTTACTATTTTGGTTTTAAACTGTTGGTTATGTTTTAAAGAGATCAAAAATAATTTTTAAAAAATCTTAGAGTTACCAACACATTTACCATTTCTGGTGCTCTTTTTTCCTTTGTGTAGATCCAGGTTTCCAACAAGTGCATTTTCCTTCTGCCTGAATGATTTCCTTTAATACTTCTTGTAGTACCGCTGTGCTGCTTTTAATTTTCATGTGTCCTTTTTGCCTTTCTTTTTCATTTCACCTTTCTTTCAAAAAATATTTTCACTGGGCATAAATTCTAGTTGCTGGGGCTTTTTGTTTAGTACTTGAAAGATTTTGCTCCACTTATTTCTGGCTTGCATTGTTCCCAGTGAGTAATCTGCTCCCATTGTTCTCATTGTTCTGTACACAATGTGTCTTTTCATCACAGACTATTTTTAAGATTTTCTCTTTATCACTGGTTTTAAGCAATTTGATTGTGATGTGCCTCACTGAAGTTTTCTTGGTATTTCTTATACTTGGGGTTCATTGAACCTCCTGGCTCTGTGGGCTAAAATTTTCATCAAATTTAGAAGTCTTTTAGCTATTAGTTCTTCTGGTATTGTTTCTTTTATTCTCTCCTCGCCTCTCAGACTACAATTATACATATATTACCAATACCGGAGGCTATACAACAACTCACTGATGCTCTGTTCATTTTTTTCCCCAGTCTTTCTCCTCTCAATGTTTTAGTTTTGGGTAGTTTCTAGTACTATGTCTTCAGGTTTACTTGTCTTTTTTTTTCTCTTCAGTTCCTAATCTGCTATTAATCTTTCAGATCTCAACATGTTCAATCTTTCCTCAACTTTCTTGGACATCATTATTGTAACAGTTTTAGGATATTTGTCTCTTAATGTTATCATCTGTGCCATTTTGTGTTCTGTAGAAACAGATACAATATAGAAATTGATTTTTCTCATCATGGATTGTATTTTCCTGCTTCTTTGCATGTCTGGTAATTTTTTATGCCATATATTATGGTTTTTATTCTCGTATGTGCTGGATATTTTAATATTCTGTAAGTATTCTTGAGCTTTTTCTCTATGACACAGTTAAGTAACTCAGAAACCATTTTTCCTTTTGGCACATGTTTTTAATCTTTGTTAGATGGTGTCAGGGCAGCCTTTAGTCTAGAGCTACTTTTATACACTCTTGAGGCAATAAATACCCTTCCATGTACCCTACTTGATGTCCTTTGAATTGTGAAGTTTTTCCATTCTGGCTGGTGAAAACTCTAGGTATTTCTGTTTGATCTCTAGGGATTACTTCCTCCAAATCCTTGGAAGGGGATGGTATCCTTGCACATGTGTGCTGAGTAGTATTCAGATGAGACTCGAGAGGTACCATCTTCAGATCTCTGTGTGCATCCTCTCTTCACTAGTATTCTGCTTTGCAAGCTCCAGTCATCTCATACTCTATTCCTCAGCTCATGGACACCTGCCAAATTCTGCCTGGGTTCTACCTCCCTGCACTGGTCTTTAGCAATAAGCTGGGGTAATTGCAGGGAACTCCTTGTTTATTTCCACTGTCTCAGGGATGCTGTCCTGTGCTGCTTGATATTCAACATCTGAGCACTGTTGCTTCTCATGCTTTGTCTGAATTTGTAGTTGTTTCAAGGGGAGGCTAAATCTGATCCCTATGACTATTTTTTTGCAGGAAGCAGAATCTTCTCATAATATTTTGAGGTAGGTTTTTTTCTTCCCCTTTCACTAGACAAGAAACTGAGGTTCAAAGAGATTCTGAGACATTCTCATGGTCACACAGCCGTGATGTGGGAGTACTGAGTCTATAAAACAGATGCCTTGCCTTGGAGCCTTGTGTTTTCTTAATGCTCCCCCTTGCTGATAACTGTCAAGAAATTGACTAGGGATGGGCATGAAGAACCCAAGTTCAGCTAGTAGAATTATTGTTGCACAAGTCTATTTGGACCAAAGGTACTCAACCCAATGGATCCTATTGAAGATTTAGGGAATGTATGGACTCTATTCCTAGAAAATCATGTGTATATATTCCTAATTTTGCATACAACTTTAGGAACTCTTTGACCCCACTCTGGAAGAGATGGCCGGGAGTCTATTCAATATCTACTTCCCTTCTTTCTTTCTAAGAGCACTCCAATCTTGTTGGGAGACAGCAATGTACCAGCTCAAATACAAACGCAATTTCCCAGCCTTTCTTGGAGTTTGCAGTGGTCAGTGGAAAGTGTGGGGAAGATCTTCCCAGCAAAGGTCTTAAATAGGAATGAACCAGCTGGCATGCATACATTTGCCCTTGCATTTACCCTTTCTTCCTGCTCAGAAAGACTTCATGAAGGTGGGGGTGGAGGACAGACCCTGTGACGATGACGACAAGAACTTCAGGCTGCAGATGATGGGGTTGAGCAGGGAGGAGGCATAGGCCCTGATGAGTCCTGGATCCTGGACCAGCTATTTCCAGCATTTTTGTGTGAGAGAAAAATGAATTATATTTATCTATACCCTTGCAAGGTGGCCACATCTCACTGAACCTCTTAAGGAGAGCAAAGACTTTGTCTCCTTCACTGTAACTTTCATGGAGATAAGCATAAGGCCAGAAGCATGTTGGGGATGTTGTAAATAAAAATGACAGAAGATGATACTTAGAAAGTAAAATACGACACAACATAATCATCCATCAACATTGAAACATGAAGAAACTGATCAGGTTAGTCCCAGCAGAGAGCAAACCCTTGCAGAAATGGGACATGGGAGAAGTTGGTCATGACACGATGCAGGCAACTGGGACCCGGGCTTCAGATCCTCCTACCTCTGCCAAAAACTCCAGCAAATCACTTTTCCTCTCTGAACATGTTTCCATCAGAATGAAAGGACTATGGTTTTCAACCTGCAAGCTTTTCAACCTTGATTTTCTCCTTAGCTCTTAGATAGAGTCCAATGGCTTTGTTATGGACTTACCTCATCTCTATAAAGGTACATGAAAATTTTAAGGCACCCCCTCCTTAGCAAGAGGGAGTTAGACTTGTACCCCTTGACTCTGTAGGTCAGCTTCCTTTCCATTGCTGATGAGAAACCACTTCTCTTGAGAGTTGAGACTGCAGGCTCCCATGAGGAAAAGGATACAGTCCATTAACATGCATGGAGGTATTCCAGGTCTGGGGAACCAGGAGTTTTGCTCAGTTAGGGAGCCTGCAGCCATGCAGCATGTTCTACTGGAGAGGCAGTAAAGCATAGTAGCTAACAGTCAGATGGACCAACATGGCTTCAGATATTATCACCAAGGCTCAGGATTCTCCAGTGCAGCACAGAGAAAAAGGCAGCATCTTCCCTACAGGAATTAGGATCATAAAGATGAGGGGATTAAAGTGCCCATGATGCCAAGCTTTTGGCACAGTTCCTGGAGCACAGAGAGCTCCAAATGTTGACTATTAAGATGCTGTGTGCCTGACAGTGTGCTCAGGGATGTGGAGGGAGGGGGGTTAGACACATTCCTGAATGCCTTTACTATGCTGGGCAATGTGCTAGATGCTTCACAGTCCCCATCTTTGAAACTCTTAAAGCTTATCAGGAAGATCTTTCTGTTTCATCCCATTTCATTTTTCACTATACCTCTGCCAACTAGGATTTATTACTTCCATTTTTGTTTTTTATGAGATGAAGACATTGGCTGGGAGAGGTAAAGTCATTTGCCCAAGGTCACATAGTTGTTCTGTTTCAGGGCCAAGTCTGGGTGGCCCTGACCATGACATGGTCCCTGCCTTTAGTGACTTACCCATCCATTTAGTAGGAGAAGAGCAGCCCAAACAATATGAGGCCCTATAGAACATGCTACTTTGTAATATAAATATGTGAATGTTCTGGAATGCAGATTGGAGGAGTCTGGAAAGTCTCATTGTTGGAAAAAACAGGAAGGAGGAGGAGGAAGGCATTCTAGGAAGAAGGATCTTCATGAGCAAAGTCACAGAGATGGAATTTAGCCTAGGGTGTTAAGGGGATATAGCAAGAGATGGTTAGGTGTGAAGAATCCAGATTTTGGAGGTCCAGAAGAATGAACTAAAGGGCTTTCAAGAATTTAGCTTAGACTCTTAGCCATTAGTGGGAACCATTGGATGTTTTCAAGCATAAGAACGTTGTGATGACTATGGAGGGTTTGCAGAAAATCACCTGCTATTGTGTGCAGGGTGAACCACATAGGGGAAGTGATAGATAGTTGGGATCCTGGAGCAGGAATGAACAAACAAAAAAAATTAAAAATATAGTTCTTACCTTATACAATTGATGTGGGGATTAAAGAAGAGAATGTAAGGTGGTTAACACGACACCAGAGTATAATAGTAATAGTGCTCAGTGATGGTAATTAGTATTATCATCATCATAATTTCAATCATCATCATCATCACCACCATCACCAACATTATCAACATTACTATCATCATCACCGTCATCACTGTCATCACCCTTACCACCATTACCACCCTCACCACCATCACCATTATCACCACCATCACCATCACCACCATCACCATCATCACCGCATCACCATCTCTATCATCACCACCATCATCACCATCACTATCATCACCCTTACCACCATCATTACCACCATCACCATCCCCATCATCCCCATCAACACCCCATCAAGACCATCACCACCATCACCATCATCATTATCCCCATCAACACCATCATCACCACCATCACCACCATCACCATCAGGGTTGGAAGAGCTCTTGGAGGTTCCCTAGTCCAACAGTTCTTATTTTACAAAAGGGGAAACAGACACAGAAACTGGTCCAAGGTTATGCAGTGAGTTAATGGCAGGGCTGGAACTAGAACCGGGAACTTCTGGTCCCTGCTCCAGTGTTCTTGCCCCGGACACCAGGCCATGTGAGAAATGTGTTGAGCAACAAACATTCTTCACAGGATAGATGATTCTTTCCTCTCCCAAGTGGCCCAACTCTCCCACTTTCTTGTGTCATCATTCCATAGGTCTCTGTCTATTGCTTTCAGACCCTTGAGAATGTTTCCAACAAATTGAATTGTTTTAACAGAAAGAAATTTTTTTAATGAAACAAAGAAATAAAGGTAGACTGGAGTCATTTTTCTTGGGACCCTCCTCGATTCAGAAGCTGAAGTTCTGGCATATGTGGAAGACAGGGCTAAAGCAATGGTCACTCCAACAGAAAATTCTGCCATGCATGCTCTTAAAATTCTTACAACACTCTCAAAGAACTCCTGCAGAATTTCTGAGCAGTCTGTATGGGATTTTTGCAGAGGTTCCTCATAAAATATTTTATGAACCCTCTGGAAGTCCTGTTGCATTTTCTTGGGTCTCTCCCAGTCGTGCTGCCTTCTCATGGAACTCCAGAAGTCTCATGGCATGATCCTAGAACACCTGTGGAATTCTCAATGAATTTTCACGAAAACCTCCTGGAGTTGCCAGGTGATTCATGATGAATTCTCACAGAAATATCCTGAAATTCCTACTTGAAATGCTCCCTCAACTTCCATGGAATTGTTAATTAATTCTTATGGCATGCTAATAAAATTCCCATGAAATGTTCACAGAACTTGTACTAAATTATCTTAGAAACTGCAGAGAGCGTTTGGAGAAATCCTGCAGAATTCCTTGGGAACAAAAATGAACTGAAGACTCTCAAAAGTATCGAGGACAAGACAGGTCCAATCTGCGGGGACCTCTGTCCAAGGATACTCAGGACAGGGAAAGAAACAGGGACGTCTTTTTCAGATTTAATGAGAAGGCAGGTAGGGGATGTGTCTGCCGCTGCATCTTCTGCCTTAGGCAGCAGGAGAGAAGAAGGTCATACTGAAGCAAGACAGGGGACAAATCTGGATTCCCTCATTAAATATTTTTCCATCCCCCCCCGCCCCCGAGCTGTCACACTCCAAAGGCATCTCCACCCAGGACTCAGACATAGTTGAATGGAATGTCCCCATAATATCCTTCATATTATTACCCAGCCCCTAACCCCTCTTTTGGAGCCTCAGGCTAGCCATGCATGTTCTTCAAACCATTTATTAAGCCTGAGTCAATTAAGAGCCTTGGATGTTGGTGTATAATGGGTGCCATCTATTGATGTAATGTGATTCTTTTCAAGGTGGAATACAGAGCCATGCGGGCCACGACTTCACTGAGCCCTCCCCAGAGCCTGCTGTTTCAGGACAATACACTGAGTTTTGCAAGTCAGCCTCTGCAGAAACTGGATCCCAGGGGGCTCGGCATGGGGGACAGCTGTCGCACAAAGGGGATGTCCAGGGAGGCCAGGAGGCAGCCAGGCAGCTCTACCCAGCCTTTAGTCCGGAGCCATCTGCCAGTGCCTGGCCCACTCTGAGCCAGCCTGGCCCCGTCCCAAACTCGGGGCCTAGGAGCTGAGGCCCGATGAGCAGGCCTACTGGCCTCCATGCCCAGTTTGTGCTTTCCCTACTCTTAGCTGGGCTGACTCTGGCTAGTTCCCGAGGTCTCAGCTCGGGACAGCTGCTCCCTGGGGAATCCCAGGCTAGGCTCCGTGGTCCTGCTTTATGCTTTCACGACACCTGCCACGTACCACAATACTAGTTAATTAAGTATGGGATGGGTTGTTTGGAGCCTGGGTTCCTTTTTCACTGCAGACTCGACAGTGCCAAGATGGTGCCTGGCACACAAGGTTTGGGGTGGCCCCTGCCCCACCACACGCAGGGCGCTCTGAGCCCCTGCTTCCTCATCTGGCACGGTGGGCACAATCCCAACCGACTGAGCCACCCAGGCACCCCGCAAGCCCATCTTCTGAGCGCTGTTGCTGGTGTGGAATAGAAACCTGAAGGAAACTTCCCAATGTAAGCGTACGAGACGAAGGACTTTGTGTCGCGAACATACCTGCAGTGCTTAGCACAGTGCTTAGAGCATAGTAGGTGCTCATTAAATGGGTATTAACTTAAACGCTAGGGAGTAGGTGCTCAACAACTGAATACAGGCGTGTACGTATGTCTTTCCAGCCTCTGGCATTTCCTGGAGTTTCCTTCTCTTTCTTTTTCCTTCTCTTCCTCTCTTTCTTTCTTGCTCGCTGAGACATTTGGACTCAGAGAGGTTAAATAATGTACCCAGGCTCACAGACCTAATTAGGGTGCCTCTGATGTGTGGACCCAGTTGTGTCTGGCCCCATGTGTCTTATACTTTTTTTTGTTGAATGGATAAATGACAATGATCCCCATGACTATGATAATCATAGTAATTGTAACTAACACTATTGAAGCACTTTCCATGGGCAGGCACTGCTCTAAGTCTTTCCACAGGTTAAACACATTTAATGAAAGAGTGAATACAGATGGAATGCACTCATATTTATAATAAATAAATATTTACTAAGGGCCACTATGTGTCAGGCACTACGCCTGGCCCTCGTTACAAACTTTTTACCATTGAAGGTCCAAGCTACTCGATTCGTTTCCTTTTTACCATTCAAGGTCCAAGCTACTCGATTCATTTCCTTTTTACCATTCAAGGTCCAAGCTACTCGATTTGTTTCTTTTCAGGCTCTTGGCTAGTTCTTCAGGGCAAGTGTGGCCCCAGAGTCAAAGTCCATTCCAATAATAGTCCCAGACATCAGTGCAGTTCGGTGCCCTGCTTTATGCTTCATTGTTCACATCTCATTGGCCAGCCTAGGCCACCTCAAGCTGCCAGGGAGCTGGGGAAGTTTGTACCCCATCCTTGCAGCCTCTGTGGTGAGGGATGGACCAGCAAGAAGGGCATAGTGCTGGGGAGCCACGAGCCAGTGGCCACCAGATGCCCAAGAAAGAACCTGAAGGAGGGTGAGCATGAGCCCCGGGTTTGCAAGCAGCTGCTTGGAGCCTGGCCTTTCCTCCTTTGAAAGAAGGAAGTGACGCCGCCTTACAGAGCTCCAGGTCCTCGAGGAGCGGGGATACACTCACTGCAGTCGGCTCCACATTCAGCACTTCTTCCCACCTTCCTGATTGTGACCACACCCACGTGCTACCTGGGCTTAATTTACCTCACAATTTTCTTGCAATTGCCTCACCTTTTAAAAACGTTAATCTCATCCTAAGCAATAATATTGATGAAATCACAGTTTGGGGGTGTGTGTGTGGCAAAGACCAAGGTCTCTTTCACAAAAGTGACTGTCTCTTTCTTCCCTGTTGAAAAGCCCTGATTTCTTTGCCAGGCTGTAGGCTGCTTAGAATAAAAACTTCCTGATCTGACCTCTCTTTCAGCTAGGTGTAGTTTTATAACTTGTCCTGGTCAATGAAATTTAATCTGAAAGTGTGAGTTAAAGGAGAGGCATGTATCTTTTTCCTTTCCTAGTCTGCTTCCTGCCTGGAATGTAGGCATGATGGCTGGAGCTGCAGCAACTAGATTAGACCTGGAGGTGGCCTTGAGACTGGAAGTCCTGGAGCAGAGTAAGAAGGTGGAAGGAGGTGGGGCCTTGATCTTGTGGAAGGCCATGCAAGCCCTTGACTTTTACCAAAGGAGAAGCACATATTTTTCTTGTTGAGCCACTGGTTTGTTGTTGTTTGTCGATTGCAGTGAAAGCTATTCCGAACTAATGTAACATGCTAGAACTAGTTTTGAACACATGTTAAAATAAATGCCTAAGTATTAACATTTTAAAAGGTTCGTGACCACTGCTGTCATCCTGGTTGCCCACAGTGGAATGCTATCAGACCTTAGGAAACACTGCCATCATGCATGTGAAAAAAACCTTGAAATCTGTGAAGTGCTCCACAGATGTCCTTGGTGCTTTCGGTCTCACTCAGTGCCCAGCACACAGAAGGTGTTGGGTCATACTTCTCTGGATGGTGATAACTAAAGAGGGGGGGCAAGGGGTGTTGACAATGCAAAGTGTGAACCCACAGCCCCTCCGCTTCCCTCCTAGGAGTACCGAGAGTCATGGGTCCTAGTCTCCTCTGCTATTGGTTCCCTGTGTGACCTTGGACAAGGTTGTTGATTCAACTGAAGCGAAATCACTCAGTTCAACTCTTCAAATATTTACTGGCCACTTAGTGTGTGCCTGGTGCTAATGCTTTGTGCTGGGCTCCTTGAGGAGACCAGCATCTGGTTGCAGGTGGACTCAGCCTTGAGAGATCAGGAGAAGGGGCTTTGGAACACAGACCTCTACCCCAAAGGCAGCAACTTCATCTGGGTTTCCAGAAGCTGCCCCTGAGATCAGGACTCCAGTGGCAGGGTTTATATGGGAGGTGATCCTGGGAAGCACCCATCTTTACCTCTCTGTGCTTTAAGTCCCTAATCTATAAAATTGACGTAATAACAGCATAGCCCCCCACCCCCAGCCAAAAACATCAGGCTGCTGTGAGTTATTAATTATTGGTGTGCTGGGGGGGCGCCTAGGTGGCTCAGTTGGTTAAGCATCTGCCTTCGGCTCAGGTCATGATCCTGGGGTCCTGGGATTGAGCCCCAGATCGGGCTCCCTGCTCAGCGGGGAGTCTGCTTCTTCCTCTCCCCACCTCCTGTTTGTGCTCTCTCTCACTATTTCTCTTTCTTTCTCTCTCAAATAAATAAATAAAATCTTTAAAAAATATATTGGTGTGCTGGAGAGACTCATGAGAACCAATTCTGTGTGTCTCTTCCCAACACTCTGTTAGAGACATCATGGCAGCTTGGTAGCTTGAATTGGCCTGGTGGGAAGTACAAGTATTTATACCACAGAAATTGGCAAATGCTACAGATCAGGGGCTTTCCCCAGAGAGCTGGTTTTTAAGCCTTGACCATCGTGCCGCTGATTATTGTACTGAATCTACAGAAGACAGCGCCTGGCACCGACACTGTGCTTCGGACAGGGCAGTGAGGCTCACATGGAGCCCAGGACTGGGGGACTGAGGACACGTTTACCCCAACTCCACATCTTCCATTCCAGGCCACGGAAAATCCTTTCGTCTTCTTTGAACCCTAGAGCCTAGAACGGCATGGCCAAAGGGGAGGATGACCCTATTCCCGTGCAAAAGTAGGTTGATGATTTGCTATCAGCCAGACACCACAGTGTCTGTTCAAAAGCAACAATAGGGGCGCCTGGGTGGCTCAGTTGGTTGGGCGGCTGCCTTCGGCTCAGGTCATGATCCTGGAGTCCATGGATCGAGTCCCGCATCGGGCTCCCTGCTCAGCAGGGAGTCTGCTTCTCCCTCTGACCCTCCCCCCTCTCATGTGCTTTCTCTCTCATTCTCTCTCTGTCAAATAAATAAATAAAATCTTAAAAAAAAAAAAAAGCAACAATAGTTCAAGCAGATGATAGCTTTGTGTTCCCTTTCGAGCTGGCCTAGGCATTGAAATTGGCCACCTCTCTCCAGCCTTGTGACCTTGAACAAGTCACTTATCTCTCTGTGCTTCAGTTTCCTCGTCTGTAAAATGACAGTAGCATCGGAAAGATGCCTGGCACGTACAGCTGACCCTTGAACAACACGGTTTGAATGGCATGGGTCCTCTTGTACAGGGATTTTTTTGTGATAAATGCAGTACAGTCCTAGAAATGTGTTTTCTCTTCCGTAAGATATTCTTAACGTTTTCCTTTCTCTAGCTGACTTTATTGTAAGAATACAATATATAATACATGTAACGTACAAAATGTGTATTAATCGACTGTTCTTGTTATCGGTAAGACTGCCGGCCAGCGGTAGGCTATGAGTGGTTGTTTTTGGAGCATCAAAAGTTGTATGGGGAATACGGATTTTTGACTATGTGAGGGGTCAGCGCCCCTCAGCCCTGCATTGTTCAAGGGTCAACTGCAGTAAGTGCTCAGTAAAGTTCGCTCTTACTAACGTAACATTTTGCTAACATCAACAGGACCCTCACATCTGTGTGCACATCACTGTTTCCACCTGTGCACACATCTGCTCGACAACCGCAACGAACAAGATCCTTTGCAGCCGTTTGGAAGATGCACAGCCGAGGGGCGGAGCTTTGGGGGTCTAGCCAAGGCGGCAGGGCAAGTTGGTGTGGGAGCTGGGGAGCCTCGGCCCTTTGCACCCCCCACCCCCCACTCAGGCTGTCTCCGCCCCCTGAGAGGCTGCTGGCCCCAAATAACTTCGGTGTCCCCTCATCCCAGCGGGAGCCGCAGAAGTCAGTGGCTCGGACAATTGCACCTTCTTTTCTCTTTCCAAAGAGGGATCAGCCTTGGAGGCCCTTTGAAAGAGCTGTGATTACATCTTCATTTGCGGGTAATGGGATTAGCATGGCCCATGGCAGAGCCTGAGGCAGCAGTGGGGATTGGCAAGCACTGCCCACCGTGGTGATCCCGGGAAGAATTGCTCCAGGCTGCCCAGCCCCTCCACGCTGCCAGGCTCCTGACGCTGGGGGAAGAAGGGAGGACGGATGCAGGGACCGGAAAATGGAATTAGCCCCACCCAAATGCACAGAGAGCTGCCGCCTCGCCCAGCCCAGACTCCTCCACGAATCAAGGATCTTTGTGCTGAGAGACACCAGAAACTGCTTTCTGGAATATAATGAGATGAAGGGTGTGTGTGTGTGTGTGTGTGTGTGTGTGTGTGTGTGTGTGTTGGGTGGGGGTGTCTGTTTGTGGCTTCAGCCATCAGATATCCTATCCAGGAGGGCTCCCCCAGTCCAAGGGATGTAGGAAGAAACCAAGGCAGGAGCAGAGTGAGCTGAAGACCAGAACCTGGGACTCACCTACATCCAGCTCTCAAGAGGCCTACTGTGTGCCCGTAGAACTTACTGGATTGCACATCACAGTGTGCCTTCCTTGTAAGCTGGCTCTGCGCCCAGAGCTCTACTGTGTTACCTCGTGCAATTCTCACTACATCCCTGAGTCGGCGACCCGCCATCCCAGGATGGTGTAAAACTCATCCTCACTGTATTTGGGAGGGAATTCAAGGTTAGGGGTGACTGAAGCTGGAATACACCCTCTAAACTGACAACAGTGTCCCCAAACCGGGGCTTTGCAGCTACCAGATCGATTTTGTCTCTTGCTGTAACTCATGTTAATACGGTCTGTATCTGTTTAATACTTCTTTTGCAATTTCCTCTCTTTTAAAAATTTTAATTTCTTCTTCTCCTAACTTTTTGTTTTGAAAAATTTCAGACCTACTAAAAAGTTGCTTGAAGGGACACCCATGTGCCCTTATTTAGAGTCTGGATTCACCGGATGTGAGCATCTGTCATGTTTGCTTTCTTTCTTTCTGTCGGTATATATAATATATGTTCATGTACATATATGTTTATACATATATGACTACAGTTATATATACGTATTTGCACGTGCGTGTACCTATATGACTACAGTTACATATGCACAAGCATGTATACATACGGTTATGTGTGTGTATGCGTATGATGCATGCATGTACATACACGTTTTTGTGAACAGTTTGCAGACATCATGACACTTGACTTGCAACCACTTGAGCACGTGTCTTCTGGAACAAGGACGTTCTCTTACATAACCACAATAATGATGAGCACACTCAGGAAATTTAACTTTGATTTAATTCTATTATCTAACTTATAATCCACATTCAAATTTCCCCCCAATTAACCCACTAACGTCCTTTAGAGCCTTTTTTCTCTTTAAATCCAGGATACAATCAAGGATCGCTCATCGCGTTTATTTATCGCTTCTCCGAGATGTAATCGGAAGCATTGAGAGCAGTTGAAGAAGGGGCTTCTCTCTCACTGTGGCCGCGGACCCCTGGGCCAGCACACCACAGTAAATCATCTCTCCCGCGGGTGACACCGTTCGGGAAACCTTGCCCTGTGCTAGATTGCTTCTGGGTCAGCGCGACAGATAACACCGGTGCCTGTCCTTGACGAGTGCCCTGGATTCTGCTTCCTCGCTTGTCAGATGAGCCTGTCACTAAGTCTGGGCTCCTGCCAGAGGCGTGGTGGGCACAATCTCCTCCCCGCCCTTCACTGTCCCAACTTTGATTTTGTTCAGAGCAGTGAGCCCATGCCCATGAGACAACAACTGATGGGGCCAGTGCTGGCCAGCCCCTCTGCCTTTGCCGGATGCTCCCTCCCCTGCAGCTAGGGCCGGCCAGGTGCCCAGTCCAACCCGTGAGGCTTAAAGGGAAGTCTTCGGAGAGATCTGCCCCTGGATACTTTCCTCCTTTGGTAATAAAAGAAGAAACCACTCCAGGAAATGCCCCCCCCTTCCTTTCTTCCCACTTCCTACCTTGAACTTGGTTGTGATGCCTGGAGCTGTAGCAGCCTTTGGTGACCATAAGGCAACATGCACGGGGACAAAAAGCCAACTGCCTGAGGAAGACAGAGCAGAACGACAGGAGGAGACTGGTTTCGTGGTGCCAACATTCAGCGGCTGCTCCAGGCCTGACCTGCCACCGCCCCTCTCTCCCTGTCGGGGAGGAATGCTTGTCTTTGCTGCTGAAGCTATCATTCCTAATTGATACTTGCAGGAGGCTTCTAAGAAACTTCCAGACACAGTGAAAAGTATAAGGCACATGGGTCCAAACATCAAAGGCACCCTAATTAGGTCTGTGAGCCTGGGTACATTATTTAACCTCTCTGAGTCCAAATGTCTCAGCAAGCAAGAAAGAAAGAGAGGAAGAGAAGGAAAAAGAAAGAGAAGGAAACTCCAGGAAATGCCAGAGGCTGGAAAGACATACGTACACGCCTGTATTCAGTTGTTGAGCACCTACTCCCTAGCGTTTAAGTTAATACCCATTTAATGAGCACCTACTATGCT
Organism: Halichoerus grypus; assembly: GCF_964656455.1. NCBI lineage: Eukaryota > Metazoa > Chordata > Mammalia > Carnivora > Phocidae > Halichoerus > Halichoerus grypus. Next base: position 6,040,146 of record NC_135714.1, read on the forward strand.
CTAAGCACTGTGCTAAGCACTGCAGGTATGTTCGCGACACAAAGTCCTTCGTCTCGTACGCTTACATTGGGAAGCTTCCTTCAGGTTTCTATTCCACACCAGCAGCATCGCTCAGAAGATGGGCTTGCGGGGCACCTGGGTGGCTCAGTCGGTTGGGATTGCGCCCACCGTGACACATGAGGAAGCAGGGGCCACCCCCGACCTGGCTGACCACGGAGCTGGGCTCTCACTGCTGGCTCACGCCTGCCACGTGCCACCTCAGCGAGGCACAGCGGTTTCGCAGCTGTAAAACGCTCCAGGAGAAGGACAATGCCACGTCCACGTCCTTTTGGAAAGGTGTGTTTCTGATCCTGATCTCATTTTATGAGATACAGACAATAGGTCATCTGGAAAATGCACAGGCTCTGGGGTGCATTATGAGCCAGTACTTTGCTCCCGGCTTCTCAGACCTGATGGGATTACCAAACCTGGAGCGCCGCGGCCGCGGCCGGCACTGGGAAAGCTCTCCTATCTATTTTTACCGTCGCCTTCTTTAGCTATGCGAGCAGCCTGGGGAGTCCAAGTGCAGTGTTTCCCTCTCCGACGAGGGGAAAACAGGAAAGCACCTGACTTTCCAGGACCTGGGCTCAGGTGTGAGGTGCTGTCACTGCTTGCCTCACCCCATCCTCATGTCAACCCTGGGAAACAGAGTCACCCATCCTAGTTTACATAGGGAGAAACTGAGCTAAGATGACTGGGGGAAAAATATCTAGCTTGTGACACCTTCTTCTCAGCCATTTGCAAAGAGTGAGTAGCTCAACAAACCATTAGGAGCCAGCCTCATCGATGGACAGATAATAAAACTTACATGTACATGGCATTTATCAGGTGTCTTGCCATACTCATTTAACAGATGAATAAACTGAGGCACAGAGGAGAAAAGCGCTTCTCCCAGTGAGCCACAGCTAGCAAGTGGTGAAACATGACTCCCACCGTCTGCTTCTAACTGCTTCATGGAGCTCCTTCCAAAATGGTGTCTGCCGTGTGTGAGAGCTGGGGCCAAGGTCCCACACACGGGTGTGTCGTTGACCTCTCAGATGGGGAGATGAGGCCATCGTTCTTATTTGCAGAGATGGCCCCTGAGGCTGATGCTTGAACCAGTGTTCTCCCTTGTAAGTTTTGTCCCCGTGTCCCGTAGATGGGTCATTAAGCAGCCCAACTTGGGCTGGAATCCCTGCCCTTTCACCCAGCTCTGTGACCACAGGAAAGTTGCTAAACCTCTCTGAGCCTCAGTTTTCCCCATCCTGCCACTCCTCTCCTAAAGCTGTGAGTCATGTAGTTCTTTTTGCTTTGCCTCCGGGCATGAGAGGAAAACTCCCCTGAATGATTATTTCCAGGGAGGCTGTCACGCTGGAGAATTGAAGAAATACTCACCTTTGCCTGGGGCAAAGCGAGCAGAGCCCCCGCAGGGTACCTGTGCTCGGGTCACTGCATATGGGGATTGGAAGGCAGTCTGTCTGCCCCGGCCCAGGCCAGATGCTCGTCCTACCTCTACCCTGCCCGGGTGCCCGGGATGCCACCAATACAGCCCCATGGTGCCCAACATCTCCTGGCCCAACCTCGGAATGCTCAGGGAAGGAGGACAGTGAAAACCGTAGACTTACTAATAAAATATTCACTCCCATTCAGGGAGGACGTTGCACGTGCTGGGCTGTGCGAAGAGCCTGGCATTCTCATCCTTTGAGCTAAATGGTGTTCTTCCTAGTTCACAGATGAGGAAACAGGCCCACGAGACCGTATCCACGTTCTGTGGTGGAGGGCGGCCGTCGTCTGGGCCCGACGGTACGGCAAGAGCTGCTCCGTGTGTCCAGGCTGTGGACGTGAGGCTGTGGACTCCCGGAGAGCAGGACTGTGTCGGGTCCGTTGCACAGGTCCAGCACACAGTAGGCGCTCACTAAGTGTTCACTGAATGAATGAATGAGTGAATGAATGAGTGACTGAGCCCCTGCGTCCCGTGGCAGAGACTGACTAGCTGCTCACCACCCGCACGCCTCTTCCTCCTGAGCAAACACGTGGCCCGCACTCCCCAGCCTTCCTCGTGGTTCTGGCCGATGGAATTTGGGGAGACGTTATGGGCACTGTTTCCAAGGCTGGTCCATAGAAACCTTTTTGACATCCTCTGCTCCTTCTCTCTCCCCAATGTCCAGCCGTCTGCAGAGGGTCCAGCAGAGAATTCGGAGGCTGGAGGGATGGCGGACTGCCAAGACAGAAAGAGCCTTGGTGCCTAAGTCACCGTCTGGACGGAGGGCGGTCCAAGCACCTGCTTTGGGCTGTTACTTGGCCAAGAAATAAACTTGCACCGTGTCGAGCAGTTGAGGTGTGGACATTGTTTGCCGCAGCATTAGATTCCCATAACCGATGGCAGGGTTTGAAGAGAAAGAATCAGAATCAGAAGCTCTCGGGGTTGAAAAGGACCTTGGACATCCCAGAGGCAAAGTTTCCACAGTGCAGGGATCCCTTTACAACGTCTCCACCTGCAGTTCTCCCAACCAGATTTGCACACCCACCGTGATGGGGAGCTCACTCCCAGGAGGCATCGTTGTCTGTCTTTGGACTGCTCGGGCTGTGGGAGGAGATTTCCTTACCCCAAGCCCTGCCACCTTGCACTTTTCCCATGTTGCCCTGCCTCTTAGCCTCCACACAGAGCAAATTGGCTCTTCCTTCTTACACACAGCCGAAGGTAGAGATGATCAGGTCCTCCCGGCGGATGTCTTGTTTCTTCATTCAGTGGATGAGTCCAGGCCAGACCCGGCCATCCGTCCCCTTTCTCCAGAAAGGGCACGGTTGTAGAGCCGGCCCACATTTACATTTCATGTGGGCCCTGAGAGGGCTGATTCTCTTTAGCTCTGGCCCCGGCACCGGCCTCAGTGGGAAGTCACCACAGTATCATTTCCCCAACTGCCACCCATCCAGTGCCTGGCATCCTGTCTTAGTTCATCTTCTCCACTCGATGGGATGCACATCATTGTGGCCCCATTTTCCTGAAGAGGGAACGGAGGTTTGGAGAGCTGACTTGACGTGCCCGGAGGAGCCTTACAAGAACGTGGCAGCACGAGGCTAACACCCAGGTGTGTCCAATACCAAAGCCCAGGGGCTGCCTTACAGGTGGTGGGGATGGACCCCAGCCCCCGAGAGCCACGGGTGAAGGACCGGGCCCAACAACTCTGGCCTCAAACAGTAGTGTGGGTCTGCGTCCTGGGATCAGCTGCCCAGGCCCACATGCCGTCCACTTTGGTTAGGCTGGCCGTGTCCCTGGAGGCCCATGGCTCTTCCCCGGGCACCTGGGAGGTGGGGGTCACAAAAGGAGTGGCCAAGGTTCATGCTGCAGCCATTCTCTGTGTCCGAATCGGTTAAGAGAAGCCTGGAGTCTGGCAGGGCCAATTGCCGGGCAGCCCTCTGTTGACTGGAAAGTTGCTAACATATGTCCTTAATCCGACCTGCCGGCTCCTTGCCAGGTGCTGGATGCACGGCTGCCCCGCAGGCCTGCTGAGTGTGGACAGCAGGCTCCCGGATCATGGGGCCCGGGTGACTACCGCCTGCCAGGGACTCACGCACATCATTTTATTTCATCCTCACAGCAGGCCGGAGAGGGGGATGATTCTATACCCACTTTCCAGGTAAGGACACTGAGGCTCAAAAAGGTGAAGTCATTTGTGCACATAGCTGGGGGCGGGAGAGATGAAGTTGGTTTACGCACAGGCAGACCTGGGCTTAAGTTGTGTGTCCATTCTGTGACACAGTTCCCCAGTGTTCTGGGTGGGGAAGATTTATGGATGGTGTCTCACCTCTCCCCTCACACCTCCTACACCATGGGGCCCTGTGTGGGTCGCGGGGCCATAGGGCGATGACCCCACTGGATCATGAGCTTCATCAGGGCGAGAATTGATCCGACAAACCCATGAGCTCCCATGGCTGAGTGCAGGAGGGGCTCAGAACACGGTGGGTGGAAGGGTCTGGAGGGCTTGCTATGGGTAAGGTGAGAAGGGAGAGGGACTGGGGACACGGCAGCAGGGGACGAGAAGGAAGAGTAAAATGGCAAAAGGTAAGGAGAGAGAGTCAACAAGAAGTCTGGAGGGGAAATGGTTGCAATCAAAGCAAGAGAGGCGAGAGAAGCAAAGGGAAAGGCCCTCAGCAAAGGGAAGAGCTCAGCCTCCACAAGAATAGACAGAGCTCCCCAGAAGCACAGGGATCCATCTGGGAGGTAGTGAGCCCACTGTCCCTGGGGGTGTGCAAGCAGGGCTGCATGAACCTGTGACTGGGAAATCCTAGAGAGGATTCACCCATCCAGAGTGGCTGTTCAGGCATCTCCCACCCCTTAGAGACAGAGGCTCTGATCATGGTGACCCCCCTCTGACACACACTGTCATTTTACAGTGCTCATGGAGGGAGGAGGACCAGAATTGCAAGCTCAAAGCTGCTCTTCTTAGTTAATGTAGGTGCTCTGTCCTTGACCGTGAACTCTCAGAAACCCAGGCAGGGGCCAGCTGTGATCTTGATGAAGCGCCGCAGGGCCCCATTCAGGAGAGGTGTAAGTTGCTCTGCTGTGTTTAGGGCTGACTGTGGCCTGGTCCTGGTCTCTCCCCAGCCTCCTGTCCCTGTGAACACACCGCCCCCCCACCCCCACACCCTGTCCAAGCTCCACATAAGCCTGAGCTAGCCCCAGTCAGGCCTTCCCCTCTCTGACCCCAGGGGTCAGCACTGGATGGAAGCTGACCCTGGAGAGGGGCGTGACCTTGAACTTCTCCATCAAGCCCAAGTCCGGATCCTGTTTTCTTCAGTGGAGGAAGTCCCCAAAGAGGCTTGCAGCTGCGGTCTGTCTCCTGGCAGCTGGGGGGCCTGGGCAGTGCATCACGGGGTCTGCTGTGCCAGGTGATTTTCTGGCTCTGCCACCTCAGCCTAATGGCCTAATCTCTCTGACCTTTGGTTCCCTCAGCTGCAATAGCACGAGGAGCAGTTCTTGACATTTTTGTTCTCAGGACCCCCTTGCTCTCTCTCTCTCCCTTTTTTAAAAGTAGTCTCCAGACTGGGCACGGAACCCAACACGGGGCTTGAACTCACAACCCTGAGATCAAGACCTGAGCTGAAATCAAGAGTCGCATGCTTAACCTACTGAACCACCCAGGCGCCCCCCACCTTGTTCTCTTAAAAAGTACTGAGGACCTCAGAGAGCTTTTGTGTATGTTATATCTACTGATATTATCTACCATTTAGAAAGTAAAATGTTTTATTTTTAATTTATTAAAAATAAAAACAGATCTCTGACATGTTAACATAAATAATATGTTTTCAGTTTCAAAATAATCAGTGAAAAGAGTGGCATTGTCCTATTTCGGCAGACCGCCTTACCGTCTGGTTTAATAGATTCAATCTGTAGCAATAGATGGTTTGCTTGAAGTACATGAAGAAAAGCGTGCCTCGCAGGTATGTAGCTAGAAGACGGAGGGGGATTTAATAGGCTTTTCAGATCATTTCTTGATACCACACAAAACCCGACAAGTGGTAGCACTTGAACAGTTTCGATGTGGGATCTGAAAATTATCGATGAACTTTTTTTTCTTGGTTCCATAAAATCCATGTGTCTATCTTGCACTTCGTTCCTTTTTCTTTTTTTTCCTGAAGTATAATTAACACCCGGTGTTATATGAGTTTCAGGTGTACGACATAGTGATTCAACCATTCTAGGCATTGCTCACTGCTCACCACCATGAGCGTAGTCACCTTGGATGGGTCTCTGACCCGCGCGTGGTTTTGAAACATCACGCATTCGTCATTTGGAAGATGCTGGCTCACTGACTGATGGGATCTCCCCAGTGTGGACACACAGAATCACACATCAAAACCTCACAATCACTCATCTCACCGCGAACCCCAAGTCTTGAAGTATGGGGAAGCAAGCTCACAATGGGGGATGCAAGTTTCCCCAAATTCTACATTTTGTCAAAAGCTCAGATCTTCTTACGGGCAATCAGTCCTGTGAGTTGTTTATCCCGATGAGAAAGGCTCACTTCATTCATTTTCAGAAAAGATCTGCCCCCGATCCAAGTCTGCATAGCCATGGTTAGCCTGTCAATCACTCTTTGAACTAAAAACGGTGCTTCATGAAAAAAAAGCAGTTAGTTCAGCTCCCAATCAAGCAATTGTACTGATCGCTTTTCCTCAAGGCAACAATGACTCTTCAGTCTGCAGAGGGACTGCCTTGACTATCCTTCCCATTTTGTCACACAGGATATTAAAAAGATGTGTACTTGAGGGTTGAGATTTAATAAAATTGATGATTTTTTTTTTAACTGTTAGGTGCATAGCAGTGGACCATACAATGACTATTAGTACAGTTTGGGACCAGCACTTCTGTTCCAGTCGAGGAATCAGCAGTTTTACTCACCAATGGTTTTCACCATCAGTGAAACGTCAACACCATGAAACACAATTTAGTATTAGTAATAATATTAATATTAGGATACTACATAGCAGTAGTATTACCATGAACATAGTTTTCACCCCCTAGACCTCAGGGAACCCCTAGGGGTCCATGGGCCATTCTTTGAGAACAACTGATATACAAAAATAAAAAATAAAGAGTATGGTATTTGGAGTCAGATAGACCAGAGTTAGAATTCTAGATCGTAGCAGCTATGGGACAATCAGCCACTTGCTTAAATTCTCTGATTCCCAGTTTCCTCATCCATAAAATGAGGATTATGTTACCTGCCTCACAGGGTTGTCTTGAAACCCAAATGAAATAATGTCCATGAAAATGCCTGATATAATGCTGGACATGTAGCAGCCTCTTCACAAATGTACCTTCCCCTCTGTTAGGTAATGAACTGTGTCCCCCACCAAATTCGTATGTTGAAGTCGCAACCCCAGTGTTACTGTATTAGAGATAGGGACTTTATGAGACAATTTAGGTTAAATGGGTTTATAAATTGGAGCTCTAATCTCATAGGACTGGTGTCCTTACAAGAAAAGGAAGAGATACCAGAGATCTCTCTCTCGACCTTGCCCTCTAGGTGATGGTGATGATGATAGTGATGATGGTGATGGTGATGATGATGATGGTGATTTGGGTGATGGTGATTTGGGTGATGATGATGATGGTGGTGATGGTGATGATGATGGTGATGGTGATGATGATGGTGATGGTGGTCATGGTGGTGATGGTGATGATGGTGGTGATAGTGGTGATGGTGGTGATGGTGATGATGGTGGTGATAGTGGTGATAGTGGTGATGGTGATGATGATGGTGGTAATGGTGGTGATGGTAATGATGGTGGTGATGGTGGTAATGGTGGTGATGGTGATGATGGTGGTGATGGTAATGATAGTGGTGATGGTGGTAATGGTGGTGATGATGATGATGGTGGTGATGGTGGTGATGGTGATGATGGTGGTGATAGTGGTGATGGTGATGATGGTGGTGATGTTAATGATGGTGGTGATGGTGGTGATGGTGGTGATGGTGATGATGGTGGTGATGGTAATGATGGTGGTGATGGTGGTAATGGTGGTGATGTTGGTGATGGTGATGATGGTGGTAATGGTGGTGATGGTGATGACGGTGGTGATGGTAATGATGGTGGTGATGGTGGTAATGGTGGTGATGGTGATGATGGTGGTGATAGTGGTGATGGTAATGATGGTGGTGATGGTGGTAATGGTGGTGATGGTGATGATGGTGGTGATGGTAATGATAGTGGTGATGGTGGTAATGGTGGTGATGATGATGATGGTGGTGATGGTGGTGATGGTGATGACGGTGGTGATAGTGGTGATGGTGATGATGGTGGTGATGTTAATGATGGTGGTGATGGTGGTAATGGTGGTGATGGTGATGATGGTGGTGATGGTAATGATGGTGGTGATGGTGGTAATGGTGGTGATGTTGGTGATGGTGATGATGGTGGTAATGGTGGTGATGGTGATGACGGTGGTGATGGTAATGATGGTGGTGATGGTGGTAATGGTGGTGATGGTGATGATGGTGGTGATAGTGGTGATGGTGGTGATGGTGATGATGGTGGTGATGTTAATGATGGTGGTGGTGGTGGTAATGGTGGTGATGGTGATGATGGTGGTGATGGTGGTGATGATGGTGATGGTGGTGATGTTGGTGATGGTGATGATGGTGGTGATAGTGGTGATGGTGGTGATGGTGATGATGGTGGTGATGGTAATGATGATGGTGATGGTGGTAATGGTGATGATGATGGTGATGGTGATAATGGTGGTGATGGTGGTGATGGTGATGATGATGGTGATGGTGGTGATGGTGGTGATGGTGGTGATGGTGATGATAGTGGTGATGGTGATGATGGTGGTGATGATGGTGATGATGTGATGATGACAATAAAACAACTATTACTTTTTTGAGCATCAACCATATGCAAGGAACTATACTCAGTGCTTTACATGTGTCAGCTCATTTGATGAGAGGTAGTACCTGACAGGCATATTATACCTATTTTACAGATGAGGAAACTGAACCAATAGAGGCTGAGTAACTTGCCCAAGGGCGCATGGCTGGTAAGTGTCTGAACTCTATTCTTTCCATCAGTCTCCAAAGTAATTTCTTTTCTTTTCTCTTCCTTTCCTTAGTTTGTTATTATGACTATACCTAGGTTAACAGTAGACTGAAATCAGGGTTTGGGGCTGCAGGAAAAGGAAGCTAAGTAACTTGCTGAAGGTCACACAGCTTATAAGTGGCCAAGACAGGATGTGACTCCAGGTCTCTGCTCTGAGGCTCTGTCTGGCCTCAGGAGCTTAGGGCTGATGTGTAAGTGTATGACCTTGCTGTAAGTGCCTGTCAGTTTGACTTCCGGAATCCAAGAGACTCTGTGCTCCTGCCGCCTCAGAGAGCCTAAGGAGAGGGAGGCAGGTTAACTTGCCCTGTAGACACTAAGCTACATGTTCGGGCTCCACCCTACTTTCTACTTAGCTCCTGCCACCCCTATCCAGTCCAACACCAGCTTTCTGAGATGGTCTCAGCCACGGGCTAACTGTAGCCTACTCTAGTGGGGCAGACTTGCCAGAGAAGCCAAGAGAATCTCATGTGCTGGGTGTCTGTGTTGGGAGGTCCAATGGGGAAGCTCAGCGGAGACCAGCCATGGAGCTGAGGAAGGGGATCCTGGGGCTGGCAGCACCTGTCATCTGGTTTAAGCTCACCCTAGCTCTGTGGGATGGGTGTTCCCAACAGGGGCTGAGGCTGAAGCTCCCACCCAAGCTTTCACAGCTGGAGAACAGAGGAACTAGAATTGGAACCTGGGTCTGTAGTACTCTCAAACCAAGACACTTCCGATGATACTGCTCCTTTTATGGTTGCAGAGGTCAGATTTTTCTGGACAGTAGGTCCTGGAGATGGAAAGGAAGAGAGGAAGCCTCTACCTCCAAACCACATGCAGGCAGATGGTAGGCAGGGAACTGACCCCTTACTATGTCCCCAGGCCTTGACCCAGGCTCCTGGCTCCTCCCTACAGCCTCTGGGGACAGAGGAGAATGGAATTATGAGGTCTTTGTGATCAATGGAGGTGTTATGCTCAGTGACCTTAAGTGGCTGGGCAAGATCTCACAGCCACTGTGTGGCCATGCTGGGTGTGCAAGGACCTAAGACAACCCTTCCCCATTATAGCAATAGCAGCTCTTACATTACCCTGCTCTAACTGCTATGTATTAATCCACCTGGCCTCTCAACAATGTTGCATGATGAGTTATTATTACTCTAGAGGTGCAGACACACTAGGAAGTGGGGACTGGGGTTTGAGCTCAGGCAGTCTTGCCCCAGGGTCTGTGCCCCTTCTTTTTACTTGCCCACCCTTCTGCCTTCTTTGATCAGTCCTATGGCCCCTTTGAGGTCATGCTGGACCCGTCTTTTTATCCCCAGGGCACAACTCTGTTTCACAGTTGGGGATACTGAGGCACAGAAAGGTTATACAAAGGCCACCTGGCTGGTGAGAAGCTGGGATTTGAACCCAGGCCATCTGGCTCTGAACCCACATCCCTAACCACCAGGCCACACCACCTCCTATGACTTCCTGGGACAGTTGGACTGGAATGGCTTCCCAGGCCCTCACAGGTTGCCCCTGCCCACTTCTGTGGCCCTGATCTCTACCACATTCCCCTTGCTCTCTGCAAGCCAGACAAGCTTGTTCCTCTCTCAGGGCCTTTGCACTTGCTCTTCCTTCTGCCTGGAATGTGCTTCCTCTAGCCCTTCTCCCAGTGGCTCTGGCCCCAGCTCACCATTCCGGCCTCAGCTCATGTCACCTCCCCACGGAGGCCTTCTCTGATGCATGAGCTCCTCCCAGAGGTCCCCTCCAGAGTCCTCTCTGCTATAAGACCCTGCTTTGCCCTTCACAGCATCACCACTGCCTGAAGGCACCTTGTCGCTGCTCACCCTGTCACTGGGGCAGGTCTGTCTTGTCCCTGAATCCCCACAGTCCAGGGCTATGCCTGGCACATCGTAGGGGCTCAATTAACACTCGCCAGGTGACTGATGAATTTGGAGAATGCTATGGCCTAAATGTTTGTGTCCCTCCAAAAGTCACAGGTTGAAATCCTAACCCCTAAGGTGATAGTTTTAAGGACGTGGGGCCTTTGGGTGGAGCCCTCATGAATGTGATTAGTGCCCTTATTAAAGACACCCCAGGAAGCTCCCTCCCGCCTTCTGTCCTGGGAGGTCATAGTGAGGAGATGGCTGTCAGTGAGGAAGGGGGTGCTCACCAGACACTGAATCTGCCATGGCCATGATCTTGGACTTCCGCAAAGACAAATGGCCCCCCCAAATGCACCCACTTCCTGAAAATTTACAGCTCCTTTCTTGCAGAAAAGGGAAGTCAAGCCACCTCTCTGGTTTGGAAAATTTCTCTTCAATGTTGTTTTCTGAAATAGAATTTGCCTGAAAGAGGCATCTTTCAGAAGACAGCCCCTTCCCCTGGAGTGGTGGAAACACAGCTCCCTCTTACCGATCCCAAGGTGGCTGGGTCCCAGGTAATGGAAACCCATGACCACAGGATCCTCCTCTTTAGCCAACGGCAGGCATCCCTGGGGTCTCACCCTAGGTAGAGCTGTGCCCATAGAGGTCTTGCTAGACTTTAAACCCCTGAAGACCATGGATCATTACCCCTGGGTGAAACATCCCAGTCTCAGGCCTTAGGAAACCTGGCAGCCCTCCTGAGATCCAGCCACGATGTAAAGAGGCTCAGACTAGCCTCCTGGAAGGGGTGTGACCATGTGGCCAGGAAGAAGCCCAGGCAGCCCCCAGCCAGCTCAACCACCCCAGATCCAGGAGGGAGGCCAACGGGAAGGTGCCGGCCCAGCCCAGCATCCAGCTGAACGCAGCCTGGTGAGCAACCCCAGCCACCAACTCGGGAGCAGAAGAGCCATGCAGCTTGGCCCAGCCAACCCATGGGACTGTGAGACATAATCCGTCATTGCTGTCATAAGCCTCTATGTTAGGGAATGATAACGGATAATGGAAACAATCCATGAGTACTTCTACGAGCATGTCCTAAAAATAAAGACATTCTTTTACATAACCCCCAGCAGTCAGGAAAATTTAAAGTCAGAAAATTAAACAGTGGCACAATATGATTATCTCATCCATAGTCCTTATTCAAATTTCACCTGTTGTCCCAATAATGCCCTTTACAAGGTTTTTTCCCTCCAGCCCTGGATCCTTTTAAACAAATTTGTTTCTGTTGGTGGGCATGTCCGCATACAACTGAAGAACAGTAGGACTGTCACAGACGAAATACATCACTTCTTGGAGCGGTTCAAAGGAAACACGGATCGTCCACCCCCCAGGCCCTGGACCCTGCAGCTCCCCAAGGGTGGGCAGTGCTTGGCTGGGAAGCCCCGCTAAAGGGGAGAAAGCTCACTTTGCAGACTCACAGAACTGGTTCGGTTTCCTGACTTCACCCCAACTAGCTCTGTGACCCTACATGTGGGACCCACCCCTAGAGCCTCAGTTTCCCACCTGCAAAAGTCCCCACTTCCTAGATGCCTTGGGCAGAGCGGGGCAGGAAGCAGATGCTCAGCCAGTGGGGTTTTTCATCCTCCTTCTCCAACAAAATGTAAGTTTTATGGGTGAGCTCCATACATTTTGGCTCAGGAAAGGCTCAGTGCCCACAGATGGAAAAAGAAACTTCTATTTCTAAAGAAAACTGCACATTCCAGGGACCACACTGGCTTTTCCGTCTACATGCAGTACCCTAGGCCCCAGTGATTACCACCCCACCGTGCCCAGAAACGTTTATTGACCAAAATACAATTTCATTAGTGGTTACAGAGAGACACAGAGGCCAAAGTGGCTAATGCAAACTCTCCCAGCATATAGCCTTACAAATGACGCCCCTCGTGGAATCTGATTTAGCGGTGGATGTGGCCCACTCTCTCCCCTCCCCGCAGCCTTTTACCCCCGGATTTCCGTCTATAAGAGCACTTTGGGATCCGGCCTCTCTATCTGTCCATCCCCTGCACAGTGTCCTGCAGAATTCATAAAGGAAGCCACAGGCCGTCCTCCACACAGCAGGGGCACAGGGGTAATTACAGGGCAAAAAATGCAAAAAATGAAAGGCCCTGTCCTTTCATTAGTGGTCACTGCCTGGAAAACCCTCAGGGATGGGACGGGAGACCCCAGAATGCTATCTCAAGGCACGCTGAGCCCAAGAAAGGCACCTGTGCGGAAGGGGGTGCGGCCCAGGTGTTCTTCATATAGGAGCTCATCCCCGCCACCTGCACAATTAGCCCCATTCAGTAGGTGTGATGCCAAGGCTCAGAGAGCTTATGGGCCTTACCCAAAGTCAGAGTGCTAGATTCATACCCAAAGCATGGGCTCTGGAGCTGGACTGCCTTGTTCAAACCCCAGCGGCACCCCTCCTGGCATGACTTTGGGGTCTCTACTCTAATGTCTGGAACCTCGGCTTTCCCAGCTGTGAAATGGCAATAAGAGGATAGCTTTGTGAAAAGCTTGCCCTAACAGGGCTTATAACAGAGCCTGCCCTACAGTAAGCACTGTGTGGTCACGCCATCTCGTCTTTAATCAATACAAACGTCCAAACATCATTAGACATAAACAATGTGTTTTTATTTTGACTGAGGTAAAATTCACACAGCATAAAATTAACCATTTTCAAGTGTGCAAATCAGTGGTATTGAATGCATTCACAACGTTGTGTAACCATCACCACTATCTAGTTCCAAGACATTTCCATTGCCCCAAAGGGAAATCCCGTCCCCGTTAACCAGCCACTCCCCGTTGTCCCCCACACCAGCCCCTGACAACCACTGATGTGCCTTCTGTTCCTGGGGGCCTGCCTAGTCTACACATTTCCCGGGAATGGAGTTGTATGGTACGTGTACTTTCATGCCTGGCTTCCAGCCCTTGGCATCATGTCTCACAGGTGGATGGCCTGTGCTTTACTCCCGTTTTTTTTCTGGCTGAATAATACTCCTTTGTGTAAATATGCCATCCTTTCTTAATCCATCCATTCATCAGCTCATGGACCGTTGTGCTCCCCCTTGGCTATTGTGAATAAGGCCGCCATGAGCATCACATACATGGTTTTCTGTAGACACCTATATTCCTCTCGCGCGCACAGATACCTAGCAGTGAGAGTGCTGGGTCCGATGGTAATTTTATATTTCACTTTTTAAGAAGTCACGGAACTATTTTCCACCGTGGCCGCACCATTTTACATTTCTACCAACACTACACATGGGTTCTGGTTTCTCCAAACCCTCACCAACACTTACTTTCCATCTGTTGATTACAACCATCCTCGTAGGTGTGGAAGGGTAACAACGTGGTTTTTAAATGAAGCTTTAAATGTGATTTTTGATTTTGTACATAAGCACTGACTGCTCTGCATTGACCTCTGTGAGCTCTGAAGACTCCAGGTCTAGACAAGGGCGGATCCTTCTCTGGGCCTCAGTTTCCAGCTCTGTCACAGGACCTGGTTGGTCTGGATTCGTGTTTCTCAAATAACCTCTGTGGGAACGGCAGAGAGAAGGGAGACAGTTTGCCACTAAGATGGAATTGTGCATCTTGAGTCTTGAGTCTCAGAGGAAGAAAAGATGAGTCATTCGGATGAACTTGGCTCCATCTGGAGTTTTTCTTCTTATACGCGAAGGTAAGGGATCTGGCCCTCGCTACCTGGGGCTGTCGTGTTAATGTCTTCAGGCAGAGTCCCCAGCCTTCCTGGCAACCCAAAAACTATCGAGCCAGATCAGAAACACAGATAGTCCCCTCCTGCTTGGCAGACCAGGCTTTTCCAGCCACCATCACTGGCCCGAGCAGGCCCAAGAAACCCTGGTGGCCATGCAGAACATTCCAGGCCCCTCTCTGTTTCCTGGGAGGAAACATGTTTTCATTTCAAGCACATGCCTATTTCTCACTGCCATGCTTTTGCTCTTGCTGCCCAGGGCACCCTTCCTCACTTCCTTCACCCAGGCTCTTTCTACAGATCTGTGAAGATGACTCAGCACCTCTTCCTCCAGGAGGCCTTCTCTGATGCCCCGCCTGGATCGTGGTTCCCTCCCCCATATGTCCAGGGACCCCTCTGTCATGGCACTCTTTAACCTGTTTCAAGAACTTTCTACTTAACCAGATTCCTCCACTGGGCTGTGAATTCTTTGAGTAGGAACTGTGGGATTCATGTCAAGGTCCCTGGTACTCATCGAGGCCAAGTCTGGGAGAAAGTACCCATAGGAGATGATGGCGTCTGGGCTGCCAGGAGCCTTGCACTGAAGTGTCCCCTGAGATCCCCAGCCCTTTCCTATTGTATGCAATCTCGGTGTTCAGGCAATCATGGTGCCTGATCTGATTTGGCCGTGACCTGGGCACATGACCCACGCTGGGCTAAGGAGACACTCTCTGCAGAGAATTTCGAGCACGGTAGAGTGAGACAAGGAGGAGTAAGGGCTGACACGGAGTTGTCTGACCTCTCCTTACTTCCTGCCAGTCCAGAGGCCCGGACCACCCAGTTCCTGTCCTTCTAAGGCCTAGTGGTTCAGTGTCTCTTGAGTTCTGTAAACTACCCTAAATCTCGGAAATAAACATCTTTTGTTTCACATGGTTTGCCAGAGTCTATTTCTGTTGCTTGCCTCTCGAGAACCCTGGCGGATTCAACACACCCATATTTGTTTCATAGATGCAAGGATGGGTGAATGAGCGAGCCTAGTCTGGAGGGCAGAGATAGACAATGGGGTGACAAGGGCCCCTCCAGCAGAGCGATTGCCACAGGCAAAGATCCCTGAGAATCCACCTGCTGCCCGGAACGCGGGGGCGAACAGGGATACAAGGACTCCTTACTGCAAAACCATCGGGCAAATCCCCAGCACCCACCTTGATGTGGAGAGCATACTCCATCGGTCCTCCACGGAGCATGGAGCTCACCAAGCTGCCAGAGGGTTGTGTGCCAGAGGGCAGCACCTGTGCAAAACGCACGTCCCAGGGATGCTCTTCCATCATCTCGGCCTCCTTTTCTTTGTGCTCATTGTGGTTTGATGCAAAACAGAGAGATGCCCAAATGTACACAGGAGCTGCAGGTGGTGGGAGTGAGGAGAGAAGGGAGCTGGGAATGGGACTTTGGATGATGCCCCTCTTCCCAAGTCTTTGATGGAGAACTTGGGGTGCAGGACGGTGCCCCACGGCAAGTTGAGGTCCCCGCTGAGAAACCAAAGATCCGACTCGGCCAACAACACGCTGTGCCAGAGTTGTCTTATGTCAATAACAATTTCTCCCTTAAGCCTTTCAAAAGGTGGGCTCCAGATGGATCGAAGCCTCAGACGTGAATGTTCCCGTAAAAAGCCAATCAAAGAAAGCATAGGAAGATAGCTTGGTGCCGAAGGGAAGAACGATTCTCCTCCAAAAGACACTGAAAGCACAAGAGAGAAGAGAGAGACGAAAGGATGGATTCCGGTTGGTGAAAGGCACCAGCCACGGGCAGAGACGGCACACACAGCTCCCCGGGCAACAGATAAAACTGAGAAGCGGTTACCAGTTCAAACACACAGGGAATGCCACAGAGCAGGAGGAAGGACAGAAGAGAGGCCTCAGCGGCTGGCAAGGATGACAAGAGACACGGTGACTTTCAAAGCGAGGCGGAGCTTCAGACTCATGAGCGAGCCCATAGGTTCCTTCCTCCCTGGCTGCACTAAGGCTGACTGGAGTGTCTTGGGGAGGTGGGCGCTCTCGGGCACTGCCACTGGGCCAGGCCGGTCTGCTGCCCCCCAGGTCCCCGAGACCCCACTCTGGGGTACAGAATCATGGATGCTGAGCACTTGTCACATAGGTCCCGGGGTGGCACTGGTCTAGGGAACCAGGGATGGGGACAACCTGGTGCCTATCCCTCACTGGGGACATGTGGCGGGCAGGACAGGGACTCCAGGTGGACTGCGCCTCACTTTGGGGCAGGAAGCGAGGGGAACAAAGGGGCCGCCTGAGGTCACAAAGCGGGGCTTGCATTTCCTGTTTCAACCTGTTGTCGTGCCACCTTCCAGCAGCCTGGACTAGGGCAAGTGAACCCCCTGAGCATCTGCATTTTCGTCCGTGCTAGGGAGCAAGCCACAGCGATCGCAGCTGGTGGACTGGGGGATCAGGTGAGTCCTGGAGCAGCCCATAGGAGGTGCTCAGTAACCAGTGCTCACCAGTTCTCACAATCATGATATTTGCAGCCCCGCAAGCCTCGTGGATAGGAAAACACTAGCCCTCACCCCTCTGAGATTGCCCGCCTCCACCCAGTGTCCCCGGAACCTGGTGGGTACTGAGTTCTTGATTTTGTTTACGCTCTCGCAGTTGCCTCCAGCCTCCCTCCCCCGGGTGTGTGGAAGCTGCGCCCCCAAGCCCTGTCCTGCCACAGGAAATGCAGCAGGGCTGATCCGGAGGCCAGAGTGGCCCTCAGCAGCGCCTGTTCCTTCCTGCCCACCCCCACCCCCTCCATTGGGGCCCTGATTAGCCTGGGTATTGGATGACCCCCTGCTCTTCTTCCCCTACCCCGCAAGGGTTAATCAGCCTTCCTGCTGGGCGGCTGGGCGGCTCGGAAGGAGGCAGCAGGGCGGCCTGGCGGCAGGAGGCTTTCATTACTTTGATGGGATACATGTGCTCCGCTTTATCTCCGGCCCTTTCTCCGTAATTCAGCGCTTGAACGTCTCAGCTGTCGGCCAGATCTGCAGACAATTGCTCGGGGTAATACTATCCGGAAAAAGCTGATAAAACGCAGATGTGACGAGGCCTCTGAAATTTGCGGTTTGCTAAGTGGTTTGCTGCGATGCTTGCCCGTGGCCTGGGCGGCTTCCCTGCGAGGCTGGGAACGGAGGGGGTGGGAGTTGCATTTTTTCTAAGTGAAAGGTTGAACAGAGGAAGTGACTGCAGAAGTTTTTTTTCCTAGAATTAGGAAGATCGGCGAATAGAAAGTGGAGGGTAACGTGACCATACCACGGGACTTGCCAGCTCACTGGCCCCTCTGCTCCCAGCTCTGCAGGGGCTTCCTCTGTGCGGCTTGGAGGGGGCGTGGTACAGGGGTTCCTGGGAGGAAGCCCCTGTGACCTTGGGCAAGTCACTTGACCTCTGTCCTGCTCAGCCGTCTCACAGAAAAACCAAATCACTAATAACCTTAGCTGCTCACCGCATGGAACACACCTGCAGGATGCCAGGCGCACAGTAGGTGCTCAATGAATGGCGGTTCCTTGTCCTTCCTTCCACTCACCTAGGTTCCCAGATGGCCCTAGAGAGTAAAAGAACATGACACCGACGTGAAGATGTTGGGTCCCCTTTGGGGGGTAGGCGAGCAGGAGCCAGGCCGAGTCCCCAAAACCATGACTTCCCCGGCCACGGCCACTACACGGGACCCCTTGGGTGAAACAGCAATCACTGGGGTCCTTCTGGTCCAAAGGAAGGTTAGAACAGTGCCCCTCAACCCAAACTGTGTGCCCAAATCACCAGGGATCAGGCTAACACGTGCAGACTCCCGTTCGGGAGGTCAGGCTGGCCAGCATTTCTCACTAAGTCCCAGCCATGCTGACACCACGGGTCCCGGGACCGCAGTGTGGGTAGCAAGCGGTGGGAGGACCTCAAGGCATCGGGCTGGAGAGAGGCTCTGGGCGCTTTCAGTCCTTCCCCTTCTCAGCCCCCAGGAAGTCTCTGCTGAGCAGAGAGGGCAGGCAGGGTGGCTGGTGTTGCCCAGGACACCAGGGGCCGAGTCAGGCTGGGAGGGAGGGGGACGACCCTCATGCCTGGCTCTGTGCTCTCCTTGCGATGCTTCTGGTGACCCCCCCCTTCCTTAATTGGCCACGAACGATTTCCAGACGGTTGGTGAATCCACTCAAAACTGTCCCAAAGAGAGCCCCTTTCATAGCGCCCTTCCCAAATTGCTTTGATGCCAAAGGGAAAAGTACACAAATTGATACCAGGAGGTGCTGCCCTGGAGTGGACAGGCCTGCCCACGGCAGCAAGTGCCACGGCCCGGGCGTGGACCTCAGGCCCCCCTGCTGTGTGTGCAAGCATCTTCCAACGGATGGCGCGTCCCGCGGGAGTGGAAAAGCAGCTCCTGTCTCAGGGGTGCTTTCAAACTCTCTTTTATATCGGTGCTAAGGTAAGAAGAGCCAGCACGGCTGGACCTTTACCTCTCGTCCTTGAGGACAGCGGACCCATTTTCAGGTGAGAGAAACCCAGGCCCCGAAACGTTAAGTCATTTGCTCCGAGTCACCTGGTTGGCCCTGGCCAACCCAGGTTTGTTTAGGAGCGTCCGGCTCCGAAGTCCACACCCTTGCGTCTGTCCCACGCTGCCTCTGGACAGACAAATGCAACCCTGGGGCCAGTGGGTGGACACTTGCGTCACCTGCAAAATTTAGGGCCGCCCCTCCGTTCTTCCCTTGAGAAGGGCAGCCTGCGACCAGAGGGTCCCTTTGCAATTCCCGCCTTTCGGAGAAAGAGGGCGTCCCTCCCCCTGCCGGGCGTGGGCAGAGCTGGTAGCAATTTTCCCACAATGTGTAAATTAGTCAATCTCCGAGTCTGTAAACGGGGGGCCTTTGAAGGGACCTTAATGAAGCACTCCATTAGGGCTTAATGATGGCTGCCTCCAGCATTACTGGACCGAGTGCCTTTTGATGTCTCGGGGGCCACGGGTTGGAGGCTCGACTTATCTCCGTGCCTCTGCAGGCTTAAAAAAAAAAAAAAAAAAAAGGCAAAAGCCCCCTTAGAGAAGTTGAAAAATTTTTAATGAAAAAAGTTAGTCCTGGCCTGACTGATGTTGGCACTTCAAAGCCTGTGCACACTAAATTGCTGTAGACTGCTTAATTCAAAAGTGCTCCCTGGCCGGTGACAGCCCAATGGTGACAAAATACAATTGGCAACAGGAGCCAGGCAGGATCAAAGGCTGGCTATTGTAATAGTTTTGTTCCATGAAGAATTGCTTATTGTCAGGAGTTTTTAAGCCTTTTTTCTCTTCCCTTTTTCTTTCTTTCTTTCTTTCTTTCTTTCTTTCTTTCTTTCTTTCCTTTCTTTTCTTTTTTTCTTTCTTTCTTTTCTTTCCTTTCTCCCCCCCTGTTCCAGCATCATCTCAGGATCCTCTGGCTCAGCATCGGTGTCCACACATACTTGTAACAACGTCCTCGGGTGATACATTTCAGCTCACAGAGGCCGGGGCTGCCTGTCGGGCGCTCCCGAGGCTCGTGGGCCTGGGCTGTCGGTAACAGTATAAAACTGTTCCTGTGTTTGTGTTAGAAAAAGTCCTCCGAGGCACCGGAGGGCAAAGCAGAGCTGGGACCCGCTCCTCGGCCTGGGGACTGCTTTAGGATTGATTTCAGAAGAAACTGCTGTCCGCCTGAGCCCAGCGAGGTGGCATCAGAGGACTCTGCCTTGAGGTCCCTCTTGCCTACACCTAGCTTCTCCTAGCCTAAGTTTCCCCAACTGTGAGCCAGAGGCTCATTTACTCAATCAAGTATTTACTGGGCTCTGACTTATGAAAATACTGCCTTGTGCTGTTTAAGCGACCAGAGACAGTGGGTTTAAGAGCACTTGGTATCTGGAAATGCCCCTCCTTCTCCCCCCTCTGCACCCCCCTGTTTTGGAGGGTCTGTTCTCAGACTCGGGGCTGTACCTGGCTTCTTAGGCTAGAGTCATTCTGGAGAAACCAGAACCCCGAAGGAGATAGTCTGGTGAGTTATTTGCAAACTTCTACTTGGAGGGAGCGACAGGTGGAGAGCCAGTGTTTCTAGGCCTGGGTGTGGGTCCCCCCTTCTCGTCTCAGTCACTTTACCCACCAGACCCTTACTTTCTTTCTCTGTAAAAGGGGGATAATCCTCCTTTCCCTGCCAAATCTCATGGTTTTTTTTTTTCTCTGACCTGACCCAAGGCTCAGACAAGGAAAAGGATGCAAATCACTTTATAAATGGACAAGAGGCCATAAACATCCCCAAGTCAGTCAGTGCTATTTTCCAAAACAAGCTGGAGGAGGCTAGGGCTGTTTTGAGCTGGGTCAAGGCCGGGGATGACTGGGGACCATTAGGAAGCAAGAATGCTCCGGTTCCTTTTATTGCTTCAAATATGAGCCACCAGGAAGCCGCCCCATGAAACATACAAGCCTCGTATCATTTACTCGTCTTGAATTAATTAAGAAGACGGGTATGGGGACAATTAGAGAAACCTTAGGCTGATGACATCTCCTTGTGATGGAATTTGCTTCTGCATCCACTTTGCCTCTCTCTCACATTCCTCCAGATATTGGCAGGTTTGTTCTTCTCCAGACCAAGTATCTCGAATATATGGCAGGACTGCCCTGGTAACTCTGCAGACATTTGGGGGCACGCAAAGCCCGGGAAGGACAGGTTGGGGGTCATGTCGATATGCATCTGTTTACTCAGACTGCGTGTCTTGCTTTCTATTTTAATTTCCTTTTAACCTAACTTCTCCCGCCCTTCCCCACCCTGGCGGACGTCTCTGTCTGTCCTTTGTTTTTAAATTCCATTGGCACCAAGCATTCTAAATTCCCAAACATTTAAAGCAAACATTCTAGGGTGGCACTGTTCTAAAGCCCACCAGATCTCAGGGGTTCCAGCCCCACGTTCTAAGGGTGCCATCCAAATGTCCACAAGCCTGGCAAGGTCCACAGTTGACTCTAAGACCAGCCTGTTCATCAGGAAGGGACACACCACTAGCCACAGATCAGCCTGTTCACCATAATCACGCAGAAGTATGCATAAACCCAGCTGAGCAATTATGAATAATTAAATCAATTAGAGACAGTCTAGCACCAGGGATTATGGCTGCTCGGGTGTGGGCCTCTGTAATATTTTAACAGTAAATGCAAGAGCCCCAGAGAGCACTGGCAGGCAGAGGGGAACAAAAGCGCGTCCAAATGCCAAGCCATGTTGCTTGGTGACCCTTCTCCACAGTATCGGCGGCCTTCCCAAGGAAAACAATGGTAATGAAATGCCAATAAAATATTTTGGGGGCAAGTATGAAAGCTTCAAAATGAGTTAATTAAAAACGGATAAAACATGAGTCTCTGAAAGTATGTTGAGTAAATTTAGTGCTTGAAATTTGACAGAAGGAAAGGGTTTTCCAGCAAAGCTCAGAACGTTTTAAAGTGGCAGAGCTGGACCAGTGGGTCTTGTCTTCTAAAACTAACCTCTCTCCGCTCACGCCAGGGGATGAAACTCCGGGTACGGCTTACGGCAGGAGCAGCTGTCCGGGTTACCACAGACCCACCAGTGCACCTCTTTTAAGGTTGTTTTGGGGAGTGGGTGACCAAGAAGCCTGTTGGGGGCATGGGCAGCGAACAAGGCGGTCAGGTTCCCGAAGCAACATTTGCACCTCGATGCCGTTGGTGGATCAAAACCTTGACCCCCCCTTTTCCTCTTGCTTAGCGCAAAGTTAGCACTCCAGAAATACCCCACAAGTAGGGGACTGAGAGAATGATGCACTGTTGGGACTCAGTTCCCTAGAAGGGGACCAACCAGTCCAGCTGGAGGAAGAGAGCCCGAAATTGATGGCGGCTTCCTCGCATGTCTTCTCGCAGAGAGATGAGATCCATCTCTGCCGCTCAGTTGGCTTGAGAGCTGCTCTCAGAGTTGCCGGCTTCCCCAGTCCCACCGTCCCAGGAGCCTGCACATGGTGGGGATCTCACTGGTTAACCGTGGACAGCTAGGGGATAATCAGGGATATGATGGATTTAATGAAATCAATAGGAACATAATCTCTTTTCTGTTTTCTCAATGTCTTGAGCCAAAAAGCATAAATATAGCCAACTTCGGCCCAGCAGAGAGATTTGAACCGAGCCCTTCCAGAGACAAAGGACAAATATGCCTTTTGAGTGACAACTCGTCCCAGATTTGCTGACTACAGCAAAAACGTTATTCGAGAAAAGCAGAGGAATGCCAAGTATCATCTCCAACGGACGGAATCCAGCGCTGTGCTTACAAGGGTGAGAAGTCTTGCTTTGCATCCTCTGCTCTTCTAAGCTACCAGCTAATGTTTTGCATTTGTCGTTCCTCTCTGTGCCAAGTTTGAGATTAGCATCCTTGTGTTGTACGTGAGACTGCTGACACTCAGGTCGGGGGACTTGCTCAAGGCGCACGTAATGGGGCAGGCCAAGATCCTATCTCCTGTTTTTCTGGCTCAAAAGCCTGTGCACGCACACGTAGCTCCCACCCTATGCTGCTTCTCGGTGCATGCATGAAGAATATCGTGCTAGCATTCCAGAGGATAAAGATGCCAAAGACGTGCTCCCCCAAATGAATGAGTTCGGGGTCCTCATCTGTAATCTTGTAGGGTTGCCCCCCATGCAAACCTGATTTTTCTCAAATCCCAATGATTTGGACATGTGATCTCCCACACCTTAATACTCTGGGTGACTCTCTCCTAGGGACCTGAGCTTTGTCACTAGATAATTTTCGGCCATATGCCATCCACGAATAAGCAAATAATAGCTCCTTGAATGTATTCTTTCTTCCACAGCACACTCCTTAGCTGCCCAGACACCAGCCTTAGTATGAGCCAGACATGCCCAGAGAGGCTTGCCCATCATCAGTAGACACCTTGTGGGCCCATGCTGAGATCTTCTCTGCACACTCATGACCCTTGACAGAATGTCCTTCGTTCATAGTAAGCATGAGATAAAAACACCCTTGTTACTATAAAATAGAACTGAGGCTTATTGACTGCGAGTTTGAAATCTGGGGTATGATGAGCAAGGCTGTCCTCCTCCAGCTGAACCTCGGATGACAGTAAGGCAGATCAAAGCATGCTTTTGGGGTCCGGGGATGGAAGCAAGTCCACTGCACCCATTTAATTTGGCGGGTCCTTGGGAAAGCCCCGGCAGAGGGGGCTTCGAGCGGCTCCCAGCTGCGGAGCAGAGGGAGGACTCTCTTCCACATTCCCGTGGCAATCAGGGGAATGATGGGTCAGGAAGGACATCCCGGGCTGGCAAACTCTCCCAGTGGACGTTGCCCCTGCTGCAGGAGGGAGAGGGTGACCTTCCATCAGGGCAGTAGAAGCCCGCCGAAGCCTTGCAAAGCCCAGTGAGTTACATGAAAGGCATCGCCGTTTTCTCAGGAATACTGGGGAAGCAGAGATTTTAAGGTGCTATATCTTTATTTGGTTTGCCTGATGTGATAGCAAGCAGTGAGCAAATCCCAAGTCCATATTCTTGCAGATACAGTCGGTCCCCAGCTGTGTTTTGCAGAGTCGAGGGAGGGGCCCAGGGACACCGCTTGGGGGCCACTCATGGCGGGGGGGAGACGGGGAGGCCTGCGAGGACAGAGCTTGGGGGTCCACCAGCTCAGCTCTGTACCTCTCTGCTTTATAAACTGTGAGATTTGGGTACAAGAAGGTTCTAGTCCTCGGCAGAGAGGTCTGAAAGTCACAGCATGACACCCTGCGGTGCCCCTGGCAGACTTGCGGGGAACAGATCCCCATAAATAACCCCAGGCAGGGCAACAGATGAAGAAGCCAAGCTCTTTGCTGAATAAAAAGGAAAAAACAAATCCCATTTTCCCAGGGTATGACAATGCCACACTGGCCTCCTGGGATTCCCAAGAGAGCAAGAGCTCCGGGAACAGGAATGCTCCTTGCATCTGATTTGCTCAAATCCCTCTGAGCCCTCAGCTCTCCTGGCTCCAATCAGCCTGGACAACCTTGATCAAGTCACTTCTCCTCTCTGGGCCTCGGTTTCCCCATCTGCATCATGAGGGGGTGGACTGCATGGTTGCCGAGCTCCCTGCAAGCTCAGCGATCCTAATCCTCAATTTACCCGTCCTCTCTTCCTGCCATCCCCTTGTCAGTCTAGCTCCAGGGGCCTCCAGCACCCCCACCTCCGGCCAAAGCCCCTACAAATCCAGACTTCCCCTCCTCCCCCGCCATTTCCCTACAAGGCCACCACAGAAAGCAGCAACGTGGACAGAAAGCAAGGATGTTTTAATTTACTCGATTAAATCGCCATGTGGACAGAGGCTCGCAAAGGAATCTGCTCTACAGAACTTTTCGTTTAATAGAATTAGTTGAAACCAGATCAGCCGAGCCCCTGTTCCTGCAGGCCATCTGCCCAGACGGGGAAACGGCTTCCCTAAATAGAACCCCATGCTGCCCGGAGTCTCCTCTAAACGGCCGGCAGGGAGCTGCCCCCTGCACCCTCCTGCCTGTTCAAATGGGTTCAAAGTCCTTCCTTTTGGGGCCAGCCGGGCCGGCAGAGCTCACGTCCACTTTCAGCTAAGGCTTGGGAACTAGAATCAGACTCACATTCAGCTCCACCTGCAGAGGACTCCTGCCAAAATCGGGGCCTGCCCAAAGGCGATGCCAACATAGCGCGCTTCTAATCCAGAAAAGAGGTCTGTCGAGTCACTCGCCTGAGCTCTTTAAGAAAATTAGATAAACTAACATTTACTCAGCATTTTCGGGTCTCCCAGGAAGTTTCCCACATGTTTTATTGAATCCTTGTGACAAGCCCGCCGTAAGGCTCTTCACTGTCCTTTTGCAGATGAGGGTCTGAGAGGTTTAGGGACTTGCCCCGGGCCACACAGCTGGGAGCGGGGACCCAGGCAACTCTAAGATAGCATTCAGAGCATAGACGGGGCAGGCTGCCATCGCGGTGCCTGGCCCCTGGGAACCTCGACCTTTCTGCCCTCCTGTGCACTTGAGTACAAAGCTGCTGGTTCGAATCCCACCCCTGCCCATACTGGTTACATGACTTTGGACTTCTCCTCTCAGTTTTCTCATCCGTGGAAACAGAGAGGGAGATGACACTTCTCTCTCTCTCTCTCTCTCTCGGGGTCAAAGGAGCTGCTGTATGGGAAACTGTCGGGCACGTCCATGCTGAGCATCCCAGGTGCCCACATCAGTCCTACAGAGCAAATTGTCAGTGCCCAAGACCCTCAAGGAGGAGGCCACGCCATTTAGAGCACAGGTTGGCAAACTCTGGCCCGCAGGCCAGATCCAGCCCATGTGCTTTTCTAAATAAAGTTTTATTGGAACACAGCCATACCGATTAGTTTACATATTGTCTGTGCCTGTTGTAACAGAAACCACACGGCCCACAAAGCCTAAAATATTTACTGTTTGGCCCGTTACAGAAAACGTTTGCTTGCCAACCCCTGATTTAGAACAAGAGGGTTGTACAGTGACCCCCCCCACGCCCCACCCCCAAGGAGGCTGCGCAAATGTGGGGGAGGAGAGAGGAAGTTGCTTAGGGAACATTCTATCCTAATTGTTAATGAGCTTGTTTAACCTCCCAGGGCCCCACTCCCTGATCCTCGAGACTGGTTCGGGTCTTACGTGTTTTGATGTGGCATTCCTGTTTAAAAAAGAAATGATTAATGTGCCCTGATTAGTCTGTCTTGAGGAGTTTAAAAGAAGGGAGGTGAGCGGGGATAAATTGTTCTGTTATCAACGGCCACTTTATAAGTCTGGGACTTCCACCGCGGGGAGTGGCTGCTATATGGAATTGATACACGTGGAGATTTATAAGGTCAAGTTTTATGAGCCTACAGATTCTCGTGGTGTATTACCACATCCTTATTACAAGCTCATGCTGCTGTCCAGTTAAACCAATGGAGCTAATATATTACTCCTGCCTGCCTGAGCCTCAGACTTGAAGGGAACAGTGCAAGTAAAATACTGCCTTTGGGAATCGACCGCGTCCTGGTTTTTTCTGCACAAGTGACTTTGCTTGTTTCTTGCCTCTCCCTAACCCACAAGCTGAACCACCCCTTGGGGATGACCCAGTGGTGGTTGGGGGGCACTTCTCCAATAGGAAGGGACAGCTTTAGGGACCTTTCACAGATACTGCCCAGAAGGGACATCTCTTCACTGCTGTGGCGCTAACAGGATCATAAATTAAGGCTGGGCTGTTTGTCTTTGGGCCAAGTCTGTTTTAATGGGAAGGAGGAAGTCAGCCCGAACCAGGACGGGCCCAGGCTGGTTCAGCGTCCGTCCCCTCGCTTGGACCTCTTGAGCCTTGCACTAGAGAGAGGCTGGCCAGCAGTGGGGCTCTGGGGAGCAGAGGCAAAGGCACTTCATGGCCAGTCCAGACCAGGCAGCAGGACCTCGTGGTCTGGTGGGAGAGTGGGAGGGGTCCGGGGCCCCACCTCCTTGACCAGAGCAACACATGCAAGTGATTTGCAGTCCCTATCCAATACAGATCACACCAGGATGATCCCTTGCCCAAATACGCTTACTTGCTCCCCTTTTGAATAAATGAACTGATCTACACACACTCAAACACACACACACACACACACACACACACCCCTACCTGCTTCGGAAGCCAAAGCAGAGGTTGACAACAGACTGGCTGAGATGATGCCCAGGAATCTGCAGAGTGTGAGATCCCGACACCTCCTCCATCCTCCCCTGGCCACGCCGACGCCATCCTGGTGCTATCAGAACGCGGGTCCAGCAAAACCGTGAGCTCTCAGTCCACGCCAGTGGCCAAGAGCGGATGAGTCCTAGCCAAAGTGTCAGCATCACCAAGTTCTCGCCCACTCTGCTCCCACTGCTCTGTGACCACAGGCAGGTCACGGCCCCTCTCTGGTCCTCATTTCTGCAGCCCTAAAATAAGGGCTCACTTCTCGAAAGCAATTCAACTCTCTGTACAAAGAGTCTTAGATAACGTTGATTGTGGAATTCTACTCCTAGGAATCTAATGTATGGAAATAACTGGATATTTGGACAAAGATTAGAAATAAAAGTGTCTATCATGATGTTATTTATATTAGAGGCTTACAGGTAACATAAACGTCCAACCATGGGGACTGGTTAAACAAACTTAGGGTCATCTAGTCAATGGAATGCTAAGTAGTCATTAAATATTTATCTTTGTAATGAATTTGTAATGACATGATAAAAGCATGCTGTCATGCTCGTGGGTAGAGCAGACATGAGGGCTGTCTCAATACTGACCTCGCAAAGCTGGGGCCCAGCTACCAGAAATCAAGATTCCCCCCACTACGCCACCGCCCCCGACCCGGGTCCCAGCAGGGCCACCCAGACACTGAGTCCGGTCTTGTCCCTGTTGTGTTAGTCAAGGCATAAGTGAAGTAGAGCCTGGAACCTTCCTTGGACATGAGGAACTGGGTGTCCCCTCCAGCTTGGGGAAGAGCCCTTATCCAACCAAAGGCTAAAGCAACCCTGGGGACACAGACCCTTTTTGCCTGGCCCTCCAGCAGGAGCGGTTGCTGGGAGAGGGGCACCCAGCATGGAACACGGCTGCCACCAGTTGTGACCCCGCAGATTAGTGAGGAGGGCAACTGACCTCACCCTAGCTGTCTCCATGACACCCTAGGGTTTGCCTTCACAATCACCAGGGTTCAGCCAGGAAACAGAGCTGCCAGGAGTACTGGGGGGAGAGGGACTGCACACAGGGACAGGACCATACACAAACGAGGACAGGATGGGGAGGGCGTCTAGAAGGGGATCAGAGGGACAGCGAGTACTAACATGGCTGCACAGTGGCGGCCAGCAGAAAGACCCAAGAAGTCCCGTGCATTTGGCTGCTCAGCAGGACATGGAAAGGGAAGAGGGCTGATGGGCTCCTGTGGGATTGCCTTAGCCAGCCTGCAGCGCACCTGGTGGTGGGCTTGGGCCCCTGTTGGCTAGCAGGGCCATCGGAAGGGAAGACGAGCTGGACATGGAATGGAGAACAGGGAGAGTTTGGGACCCACCATATACCTCTGAGCCTGTCCCCATGTCTGAGCACCATGATCTTTGGGTATCAGTCACCTCTACTTTGCTTCTGCCTTCCATGCACCCCCCCCGCGAGCTTCTCTCCTGGGCAACTCAAACCCAGTACTACATATGGGAGGGGGCTCTGGGAAATGCAGTTTCCATCCACAGATGGGAGCAACAGAGCCAAGCTGACAACACACATTTCAGTAAAGCCATAATTCCACAGACAACTGAGGCACAGAGAGGTTATGTGACTTGCCCAAGGTCACACAGCAAGATCGTACTGCCTGGACTGGACCCCAGGCAGGTCTATCTTACAGAGTCTGAGGCCCATGAACAGTGAGGTCTTGCTCCTCTGTGCCCACGGCTGGGCACCTAACACAGAAAACTCACCTGGGCTAACCGTATTTATTGTTGATCTTTGACTCAATCCCTCAGTGCAGGACGAAGGGTTAGGGAAGGCTGGAGAAGGGGGGTGTCAGGTGGGGGCAGGGAAGTAACAGTTGTGCAGACTTCTGGTGCGTCAGGCACTGCACTAGACCTAACTACATGAGTGACAGAAGGAACAGGTGCTGGGGGTTTTTCATCTAGCATGACGCTAAGCCCTCGCAGCACTTCTCCCCAGCAGCTGCAATTATGATTCCCATTTATAGATGGAGAAACTGAAGGCACATTCCTTGCCCAAGGTATAGACTGGTAGTTGGCAGGGCTGAAATTCAAACCAAGGCAGCCGGGCTCCAGAGCGCGCTGCTACATTCTCACTTAGTCCCACAGCCTGAGATTTTCTCTCCCTCTGCCTCAGTCCCCACGGGATCTGCGGCAGTAACAAACCAAGCCCGAGTCCGTCACAGGCCTGGTGGCTCTCCAAGCAGCCCTTTCACGCAGTGACTTGGGGACTCAGTTGGCTTCCAGTGGGTGTGTGTCTCTGGGGGAGGAGCTCACGCAGCAGCGAGGCTGCCCCTGGACCTGGACCCTGCCCTGGGAAAGGGGTGTGGCCATGGGGCGTGGCCTTCTTCCACTTCTGCCCTATTGGTCAGCACCAGTCACGTGGTGGCACGCCCACAGGCCTGGGAGGGGCTGGGCAGAGGGTTCGTGTGCCGCCAAGGGGAGGGAGTGGGGTGTTGGTGAGGATTCCCACAGTCTGCCTTTTCTCGGCACCAAGTATTCTGTAAACTGCTCATCTCAAACTGAGAGCAAAGTCTCCCTGCCCCTCAAGGGAGAGGACCCCAAAGCCCACAGACCCCACCATTTCTTTCTGCCCCCGGTCAGGGGGCTCCCATGCCCTCCCCCAGAGACCCAGTCTCTCCTGACCTGCTTCCTTCTCCCTGGCGGTGCCCAGACAGGCTTGACTCAGAAAGTTGCCCAACTTTGAAAAAATGGGCTGGATGCCAAGGTCAAGCCAGGGTGACCTCCAGGATTGGGCGGCCTCTGCATCTGGGTAGTTGATGACACACAGACTGCCCCCTTCCCAGTGCCTCTCTTTGCTCTTCTGTGCTCCAGGCCGTCCTTCTATCTCTGCCCTCCTCGTGCTAACACAAGACAGGCCCGATTTCCCAGCCCCACTGAGCTAAGCCAGGGAGGCTTCCCTTTTTGAAAACCTAAGGGAAATACCTTCTCACATCTCTGTACCAGGAACAGCTGAGCTTTTCCTGAGCAAATGTTGGTGTCTTACAGACCCTATGAATCTTGCCCCTGATCATGTTTACCTCTTTGCTTTGGCCACAAGGAAGCACTGTCATCCTGGACGCTCAGCTGTGGCAAGTACACACCACCTACAGACATTCCCTCGGAAGACCCAACTTAGTTTGGCTCCATCTGTTTTTCCTATTGCACCTAAATGCCCTCCTTTCTCCTCCCCCCTTTCTTATTGCATTAAATATATCTTAGTACAATGTATCAGATACTCAATATGAGGCAGAAGTCTAAAAGTAAATCTAATATAAATAAGTCAATTAAACCCTCCTGCCCTAACATTCTGCTTCCTGCACCCCTCCTCCACCCCTTTCCCAAAGATGGCTCTAACAAATTCCCTAATGAGACCTATTAGTTTGTTAAGCATTCAACATTGAGCCAGACACCCGGAGGGATGGAGAATGCAGGGAGCCATATTGCCTGGCCACGGTGATCACCAGAGCCCACAGGGTCACCCGGAAAGACCTCGTCACTTTTCATCTCACTTAGACTTAAAAATACACTAAGTGCTCTGGAGAAATTTTCCTATTCTTCCTCCTGCCCTTCCATTGTGTTATGGCCTTATTAAGAGAAGAAGATCATGTCTGGTACTAAATATGTCTCCATCGGAGTATTTCCCACAGCTCTGCCAGCCCTGCCCTCCTCTGGCCAGGGGTTGGCGGGAGCACAGCATGCCTTGGGTGGCTTGTCCACAGCTTGACCAGGGCTCCTGACCACATCACCATTATCACAAGGAGTGAGGAAGCAGGGCTCAGAGGAGTGGGCATTCTCCTCATTGACCAATTTGGGGGCACTTGAGAAACCTGCCTTGGACATGCCCAGGTGCTTCCTTCTCACTGACACTCATGGGATTATTACAAGGTAGAGCAGGAGATACACAAAAAACTGGGCTGATGTCCACTGGGGGTGTGGCCTTTAGGACCCAGAGTGCAAGACCGCCCCCCACCCCCCACCGGGAACCTGGGTCAGAGAACAAGAGCTTAGACCTTAGACCTAAAGCAAAGAGCCAAGTGGTCTCACCCACTGAGTTGCAGGCTGGGAAGCGGGAACTTGGCGGGGCGGGGGGCAACTATTCTATAGGATGGAAAGGCCCTGTGGGGGCTTCCTTCTGGAGATAGGAAGTGTATGATGAATTCACTGTGCACCAGGATGGGCGCTGTCAGAGAGCAAGAGCCCCAAGACCACGGAGGTGGAGCCCTGCTTCATCTGAGGTGTGAAAACCCCAGCAGTCTCAGACCACATGGGTGTCAAGCTCTCACCAGGCTTGTGTTGTGGAGGGGCAGTTAAGGGGGTACTTAACCTATAAAGGGTGGAGAGAAGAGCAAAAAAGCTCCTTCCCCATGATCCCTGAGACCCTGCAAGGAGTGGCTGAACTTCACTCCTTTAATGGGTCAAGGCAGGAATGCGGGAAGAGAAGTGGGGTGCAGGATTGCACCAATGGCCCTGACGTGTGACTTTGGAGGTCCTCTCCCTACCCCTGAGTTCACCCAGATGATGTGCGTCCACCAAAGGGATGTGAGCCAATGTGACCCATGCCCAAGCTTGATAAAGTGCTGGTGTGCTTCCCTCCTGGTCTCTCTCCTCTACCTTTGCTGTGAGGCTAGCCTGCTGCAGGATGAGATGCGTGGAGCAGCCCCATTCCTCCAGCTGGCCAGCAGAGGCCCCCTCCATTGGCCACAGGCCACCAGCCTCCGAAAATGAAAGCCACCAACAGAGACCAGAAGAAGCACCCGGCTGAGCCCTGCCTGATCACCAAGCCACTCAGGAGAGAAAGAAAGAAATGCTGACCTAAGTTTTAAGGCACTGCGTTCCGAGTGGCTGGTTATGCTGCATAATTACAGCAACAAATAACTGAGTCCCCTTACCAGGAGCTCATCCGAGTGGAGAAGGACCCTAGTATAATCTCACCCGGTGATTTTTTTTTTTTTTTTAAGATTTTATTTAGTTAGTTGACAGAGAGAGAGACAGCGAGAGAGGGAACACAAGCAGGGGGAGTGGGAGAGGCAGAAGCAGGCTTCTGGCTGAGAAGGGAGCCCGATGCGGGGCTCGATCCCAGGACCCTGGGATCATGACCTGAGCCGAAGGCAGATGTTTAACGACTGAGCCACCCAGGCACCCCATCACCCGGTGATTTTAAAGTGTTTTTTAAGGAATGTTTCAGATGCATGTTTCATATTCCAGTGCTTTAGTACAGTTGTTAACTATTATAGAAATGTGATTTTAAAAAAAAAACCAACACAGACTCAAATAGACAGAGAACCAGATTTCAGCACACTGGAGGTCACCATGAATGTGTTATGACTTGGATGGCCAGTTAACTAGATTTTGCTCAGACTTAAGACGGTAAAGGGGGAGCAGTGTTGGGAGGGGGAGGCTCTCTCTTTCCTCCTCCAGCTAATGAGTGACCGGAGAACAGAGACCAGCAGACGAGGTGTTTTGAGAAGTGTTGCCATTCGCAACTACTCTGTGAGTGAGAATTACTTTCAACACTGTGAATCCAAGTGGACTTCAGAAATCAGAAATAAATTAGCTTTGGAGGCAAACAGGGCAAGTCTCAGATAGCGCTCTGTATTTGAAATCACTTCCCCATCCTCACTGTGTGGCGTTATGAGTAGATGTTACCGTGGACTAATGAGCTGCCCGTGACACCGTGTTGTTCTGTTCCGTGTTGTTTACCAGCAGTCTGTATGGGAAGCACTGGGCAGGGATGGCCGGCTCTTGCCCCCAGCCCCCAGCCTCCACAGCCCTGATGTGCATTCACTGCCTGGAGTCAGGGACCGTGGCCGTGAGGGTCGCTGGGCAGATCCCAAGGGTGCTACACTCCAAAGCTGCAGCTGACTCACTCCTCACGGCCAGCTCCCTCTGATCTGAGCGGCCGCCCCCAGAGCGGCCTAAACTTTGGGGACACGGTTCCATTCAGGGAGAAAGTCCCTTTGCTGTCTCCTGGGGGTGTAATCCGGAGACTGAAGTCCAAAAATCAAATCCAGAACAGAGCAGGAGGGGAAATTCGGTCTAGAACTTCAGTGCCGTTAAGGAACTCGAGGCCTTCATTCATTCACACGCATTCACTCATCAGCCAACATTTGCAGATGACCTACTCTGTGCCAGGCGCTGCCCTAGGGCCAGGATTCAAAGTCTGGCCTCATCCTCATGGAGCCCGCATTTTAAAAGGACAGACGGGGGTACCTAGAACAGAGCCTCGTCTATTACTGTCTCTATTACTGATCCCCACTACCAATCTATGAGGCAAGACTATTACCATCCCAGTAATTATAAGGTTCATCCCCATATTACAGATGAAGAGACCAAGGCACAGAGAGGTCAAATTATTTGTCCAAGGCCACACAGCCCATGAATGGCAGAGGCTGCTCTCAGGCTCATGCATTCTGGTGCCAAATCCCTCCTAAACACAGCTCACACTGTCTCACAGGGCTGTGTTGAGTGCGAAGTTGGAAATCCTTCTGAACCAGCTTCCTTCAGTCCATTGTAATTTGTTATTACCAACTGCAACTTCTCTCCCATTTCAGAGATGAGAAAGTTTGAGGTGCAGGAAAGCAAAGTGACTTGCCTGTGTTGGCGGGGCTGTGACTTCTCAGCCAACTTGAGGGTGGTCCCCGAAGGCGGTGACCCCCTCCACTGCCCATTCTCCCATGGGCTCCTTGTTTGTCCAACACAAGCTGAACAGCCGCTCCTGCTCCTGCTGACATTCCAGGCCTGGGACCCAGCATCAGCTCTGTAGCTGCAGCTGCTAGAATCTGCTTTGTGTTTAGTGCGGCAAAGTATGCCAAGTACACCAACCCAGAACCATTGAAAATTCCTGGGGGGCCTGAGGACAGTGCTTGGGAGAAATGTTTTCTTTGCTGTTTCCCTGCTGTGCTCCTTC
Organism: Halichoerus grypus; assembly: GCF_964656455.1. NCBI lineage: Eukaryota > Metazoa > Chordata > Mammalia > Carnivora > Phocidae > Halichoerus > Halichoerus grypus. Next base: position 6,073,911 of record NC_135714.1, read on the forward strand.
AAGACCCTGATGCACCCAGAGCAGACCTGTTGCCCAGGAAAAAGCCTGAGGAGTCTGAGGACGCTTTCCTCCTTCCCCTTCACTTTGTCCCGTCTTCATTTCCTAAAGGCTTAGGCGGGAGTTTAGTCTATAACATGAACTTGAGATTTGGCCCTGATGAAGCCCATTTGCAGCCAAGAGGAAAAGCTCCCTGCTTTTCACATAAAACATTCTACGCAGGCCTGCACTCACTCTAGGTCCTCAATGACAAACTCATGCTCCAAACCATCAACTTCCCAACAGGTTCTGAAGCCATGGATAAGCCGGTTCATGAAGCCCCAAGTCTTCTCTGAGGACAGGAATCCTGGAGCCGTGAGGTAAGAATACGTGGAGAACGCCCATAGACCCAGCTAGGGAGTTACAGACTCAAGGGCCCCCAGGGCTCCAATCGAAAACATTAAGGGAGCAAAGTGGGGTCTGCATAAGGCAATAGGGAGTGGTGGGGACTGGGGTGGCATGGTGTTCCCAAGCCTATCTCCAGGGCAACCATTCTCAGCTCTGGCTCAGAGCTGTTGAGCAGGAATGCAGACTTCATATACCCTCTTAAAGATTTTATTTAGGGGCACCTGGGTGGCTCAGTCGTTAAGTGTCTGCCTTCTGCTCAGGTCATGGTCCCAGGGTCCTGGGATCAAGCCCCACGTCAGGCTCCCTGCTCTGCGGGATGCCTGCTACTTCCTCTCCTACCCCCCTGCTTGTGTTCCCTCTCTCACTGTGTCTCTCTCTGTCAAATAAATAAATAAAATCTAAAAAAATAAAATAAAATAAATAAAGATTTTATTTATTTATTTGACACACACACACACACAGAGAACACAAGTAGGGGGAGCAGCAGAGGGAGAGGGAGAAGCAGGCTCCCTGCCGAGCAAGGACCCTGATGTGGGGCTTGATCCCAGGACCCTGGGACCATGACCCAAGCCAAAGGCAGACACTTAACCACCTGAGCCACCCAGGTGCCCCTACCCAGAGGTTTTAATTCGTCAAAGGAAGCTGAAAGTCTAGACTCTTCAGTGAAATGTCAGTTTTTCTTAGACTTTTTCTTTGAATTATTCAGTTTTTCAATGATGGTGATTAATTCAGATTTTTCAGAAAACATTGCAGTTTGACAAAACACATGTCCAGGCTATTTACAGGCCTTGGGCCACCACGTTGAGGTCAGGTGAGGGGCGCCAATGCCACTGCTTCTCTTAGGAGCAGGTGATCCTTGGTAAACTCACATACTCAACATCGCACCCCATTCTCCCGGTCTTGGGTATGCGTGGTTATCTTCTCTTCTTGTCTGCACTCCCTCGCTGACTTCACCCCATCTCATGCTTTAACTACCAGCAGATGCTCCCCAAACTGGTCTTTCCAGGTGTGTCCTCTCTCCTGAGGCTCAGGCTACTTGCACCTTTATTTGGAAGTCTAATACCTCTCTCAAACTCAACAAATCCTTACTCCAACCACTGAGGTTTCCCTTCCCCACAAATCTGTTATTTCTATCATCTTCCCCATCTCACTAAATGCCAACCATATCCTAGAACATCCAGCAGAGCCCAACCTAGCTCAGGCAGACTCCGGTCACCCTGCAGGTGCATAATTGCTATTTTAAGTCACCGACAATTGGGGGCAATTTGTTACACAGCTGCAGCTGACTGATACACGTCCTGTGGGGTGGCATCTTTTCTTCCACCATAAGCACTTTTTTTGCCACAGTTTTCAACTTTGGAGGGGACATATTGTTCAACACTAGTCAAAAACAAGGGCAGGGGGGCACCTGGGTGGCTCAGTCATTAAGCGTCTGCCTTCAGCTCAGGTTATGATCCCAGAGTCCTGGGATCGATTCCCGCATCGGGCTCCCTGCTCAGCCAGGAAGCCTGCTTCTCCCTCTCCCACTCCCCCTGCTTGTGATCCCTCTCTCACTGTGTCTCTCTCTGTCAAATAAATAAAATCTTTAAAAAAAAAAAAAAAAAAAAAAACAAGGGCAGGACCCGAGCAGCACTGCGGGCAAGCACACAATGGTAGAGAATGGCTCACGGCGAGAAGCATCTGGGAGGCCTCTTTTAACATCAGCATATATATCAGCATATACTCTCCTTTTCCGTTGACATGTATGTGTGATTCTGACATGCTACGGATTTTATTTGGGATGTAATTGGAAACTTTTTCCACTCATCATTTAGGAAAAATGTTATGTTATTTGAATTTGTAAATATAATTTTTTCTCCTACAAATGCCAAACCAAAAAAAAAAAAAAAAGAAGTATTGTGAGACATAGATGTCTATAAAATTTGGGTATTAAGAAAACAAGAGGCATCTTCTGGGGAAACACTAATTGGGCGGTGTTCTGGGGGAGGGGGAGTCCTGTATTTCCTCAATTCAAAAACACCATCAATGATAAAAGGCGTCATTGATTTAGTAACAGCTTTCCTGGGGAGTGAAGCAGCGGGACATTCCATGTAGGCTTAGATTTTGGCGTCCCAGATGCAGGGGAGTTAAACAGGCACAAGAGGATCCCCAAGTTGAGGACACACGTACGTGCTCACAGACACACGTGTGCACAGAGACCTCGCAGCTGTTCCCGTTGAAATTCCCAGCTGATGTCGACAACAGTCTGGTCAGACTAAGTGTGTCCTTCCAAAGCACCTTGGAGCGCTTTAACTGAGACGATAAAGCAGGGTGCGGCCACATCACTTTGATCTGTGTTGGGCTCTAAATGGAAATGTCTGAGCTTCCTGCCAAATACTCCTCTGAACCTCAGACTAGGGGCTGGATTCAGTCCCCATGCACACAGTCCCATGGGTCCTGCCACGGAGGGACACAGCTGTCTGGAGAGACTTCCAGAAGGCCATCCCGTCCTCCACATATCTCCCTCACTGCCTGTTGCCATGCTTGAAATTCCACTATTAAACTCTTTTTTTTTTTATGTTCAGTTAGCCAACCTACTATTAAACTCTTGATTTTTTTTTTTTTTTAATCTGGAAGAAACCTTAGAAATTGTTTGTCAAGTTTCAACAGGAACGTTGAAGTCACTTTCAGACTTGACAAGGGAGTGAATATGCGAGGTCGCACAGAGCTTACCAACAGCTGGAGCTGCCTGCACCCCTACGATGGAGGACAAAGTGGGGGTGCTAATGAAGCAGGGGAAGGGGGCAGGACCACCCAATGCGGGCAGGACCACAGTGGGTTGGAGCCCATCGCAGGGTGGAAGCTGAGTAGTGCAGGAAGCAAGGCTGCTTCCGGAGATGGAAAGAGGCCGAGAAGGAAAGAAAGGTACTCTGTATCAACCTCCCTCCCCACATCTGCCCTCAAGACTCCCTCCAGAGCCTTCCATCCATTGACCTCAGCCAGAATCCAGCTGATGGGAGCCCTGGAGTTGCCTCCTGTGGGGATCAACCCCTGGAGATGCAGAGCAGAGCAGGGACGGGGTGGGTGAGGAATGAGTCTGAATGGAAACAGGCCCCCAGTCTGCATGTATCCCATACAAAGCCACTGTGGCCTATCATTTAGGATTGTTAATTTATCGCTAGTGTGGGCTCCGGAGGAGCAAGGGATGGAGTGCCATCCATCCTTGCATCCCAGGACCCAAGACCAGAGCCTGGGACATAGAATGTGTGCAATAAATATTGGCAGGGGGAAAAGAAGAGAATAGAGAGGTTGGATGAAGGAACAGCAGAATAGGTGTGGAATGAAGTCACTTTCTATCTCTGGGTTTCAGTTACCTCTTCAGGAAAAATATTAGTGAGAATTGACATTCACTGTGCTTAGCATTGTTCTAGGTTTATCTCTATACCTTTATCGTGGTATAATTGACATGTAATAAGCTGCGTAGATTTCAAGTGTACAATTTAATTTTGACATGTTCTTATACCTGTGAAATTATCCCCACAATCAAGGGAGTAAACATATCCAAGGCCCTCAAAATTTCCTTGTGCCCCTCCTGTCCTCTCCATCCCCAACTCAAGACAACGGCTGATCTGCTTTTTGTCACTGTAGATTGGAATGCATTTTCTGGGATTCCATATCAATGAAATCATACATGCGTACTCTTTTTAGTTTGACATTTCATTTGGTGAAATGCTTTTGAGATTCACCCACGTTGCTGCATTCACCAATAGTGCATTCCTTCTTATTGCTGACTGTATTCCACTGTATGGATATACCACAATCTGTTCATGCTTTCGCCTGTTGACGGACATTGAGGTAGTTTCCAGTTTCTGGCTGTTACAAATAAAGCGGCTATGAACAATTGTGCACAAGTGTTTAAGTGGAAATATGCGCTCATCTCTCTTAGGTAAATATCTAGGAATAGTAGTGCCCAATTTTTAAGTTGTTTTCTTACCAATTTTTGAAAGTTCTTCATATATTCTAAATACAACAAGATCCTTACCAATGTGTGATTTACAAATATTTTCTTTCAATCTGTGGCTTGTCCTTTTAATCTATTAACAACATTGTTTTAATGTAGTACAGTTCACCAATGTGTTCTTTTATATATATACTGGGCTTTTGGTGTTATACTTAGGAAATCTTTGCCTATGTCAAGGCTGTGAAGATTTTCCATGATGTTTTGTTCTAGAAGTTTAGGAGTTTAAGGCTTTACATTTAGGTCTATGAGTTAAATTTTCTATATGGTGCAGGGTATAGATTGAGACTTGGTTTTTTGCATCTGAATATTCAATTATTCCAACATTATTTGGTGAAACTGAATTGCCTTTTTACTCCTTTGTTAAAATTCACCTGACTGTGTATGTGGGTAGTCTGGCCTTTTGATTCTATTGTTGGCTTTTTAAAATCTACTTGTCTATTTTTATGCCAACAGCACACATAAAATAATTCTGAAAATCAAGTACTGTAGGTCCTCCAACTTTCTTTTGAGAGTTGTTTGGGCTAGTCTAGGTCCTTAGCAATTCCATATGAATTTTCGAATCAGCTTGTCAACTTCTACAAAAAAAAGTCTCCTGGGGTTTTGCCTGGGATTGCACTGTATCTGTAGGTTAATTTGGCAAAAACTAACAATGTTAAGCCTGCCAATCCAGACACAGTATAGCTCTCCATGTATTTATGTCCTTTTAAATTTCTCTTTAACAAATGTTTTGTGGTTTTTTAATGTACAGGTCTCACATATCCTTTGTCAATTTTATTCCTGGGAATTTTATATCTGTTATCCTATTGTATGTGGCAGGGGTTAACCAATGGGCTAACTCTCATCCACTGCCTGTTTTTTGTCAGGGAATTTGTATTGGAACACAGCCACGCCCCTTCATTTACATATTGTCCCTGGCTGCTTCTGTCCTACAACACCGGAGTTGAGGAGTTGGGACAGAGACTGTATGTGGCTACAAACCTAAAAATGCTACCATCTAGCCCTTTACAGAGAAAGTTTCCTGACTCCTGCACTCTTTTTAAATTTCAGCTTCTGATTGTTCATTGCTACTATATAGAGATACAATATATTGATATGAATTGATCTTATAAGGTGAAAACTTGTTGAAACTCACTTATTAGCTGTAGCAGCTTTTCCTTAGATTCCATAGGGTTTTCTGCATAGATGATCCTACTGTCTGAAAATAAAGACAATTTTACTTCGGCGCCTGGCCGGCTCAGTCAGTGGAGCATGCAGCTCTTGAACTTGGAGTTGTGAGTTCAAGCCCCACACTGGGTGTAGAGATTACTTAAAAATAAAATCTTTTTTGGGGCGCCTGGGTGGCTCAGTCGGTTAAGCGACTGCCTTCAGCTCAGGTCATGGTCCTGGAGTCCCGGGATCGAGTCCCACATCGGGCTCCCTGCTCAGCGGGGAGTCTGCTTCTCCCTCTGACCCTTCCCCCTCTCATGTGCTCTCTCTCTCTCTCTCATTCTCGCTCTCTCAAATAAATAAATAAATAAAATCTTTAAAAAAAATAAATTAAATAAAATAAAATCTTTTTTAAAAAAAGATGATTTTACTTCTTCCTTTCTAATCTGAATGCCTTTCATTTCTCTTTCTTGCTTTATTGCAGTAGCTAAAATCTATCATATGATGTTGAATAGAAGTTGTGAGAGAGGTCATCCTTGTCTTTTTCCTGATCTTAGAGGAAAAGCATTTGTTCTTTCTCCATTAAGTATGAGGCTAACTATAAGTTTTTCATAGATGCACTTTATCAGCCTGAGGACAGTCCAATCTATTCCTAGTTTACTTAGATTTTCTAAAAGATTCTCATGTATTAAATTACCCAATCCTACCATCCTTATGTGGTAGGTACTGCTATTACCAACATCACACAGATAAGGAAACTGAGGCATATATAACTGGGCAGAAACTTGCCCAAGGTGCCATATGAGTTAGGGGGGTGCCACAGAGTTTAATCCAGAAACAGATGGACATGATGAGCTCCCTTCCAACACTCCAATTCAGGCAGTTTGTATCAGTTAGAAATGTGTTGGGCTCCAAGTAACAGAATATCTATATAGGATTAAGCAGTAGGGACCTTTAATTGTCTCCCATAATATTAAGTCTGGAGGAAACAGTTCTGGATTGATACAGCAACTCAAGGTGTTATCAAGAATCCAGGCTCTCTCAACCTTTCTTCACCGCTATTCTCAGCTTACTGACTTTTCATCCTCCTGCTTGTTGTCTCGGAGCTGCAAGGCGGTTGCTACCTGGAGTTGTGAGGTGCAGACATCACAACCGTGGTTGAGATTGGAAGTAGACCATGTGTACAGGGATGTGTAGTGGTATGAATGGGAGAGGGAGCCATCTGACTCTTGCCACTCTTGTCTGCTTGCAAGGAACAAAAATATTTTTACTGAGTTTCCCCCAGCAGACCTCTCCTCTGTCTCACTGGCCAGCCCTGCTGAATGAATGAATGAGTAAGCAGGTAATTATATAAATATATATATGCTAACAGAAAAAATACAAATTTGGGAGCAGTATCAGGTTTGAATCCAAGGTATATTTGAATCCCTTTGAGCAAATTACTTAACAGCCTGGACTCAGTTTCATCACCTGTAAAATGGGAGAGGACTGTACTTGCCCCAGGAGGCTCTTGGGAGGGCTAGATTTAGGAAATTACTGTGAAAGTATTTTAAACCAAAAAGTGCCTGATGAATGTGTGAACGTGTGTTGTGATGGTTAATCTTTCTGTGTTAATCTCCATTCCCTGAGGATAGGGACATTGTTTAACTTTTTCACCACTGTATCCTGAACCCCAGAAGTGTCTGGATCCTACTGAAGCATAAATATTTGTCAGAGAGATGAATGAATGAATGAATGTTTACATATAGACCCGTCCTGCCCTTAACTAATTAACTGAATGGTGGGTTGGTTTGCTTTTTCCCTTACCAGCCTATAAACTTCCCCAGAGGGGACACCGTAGGTTCCTTCTAATTTAGGACCATTCATGCAGTATGTCGGTCTCTGGGGTGAATTAGGGACCTTTTGTGGTACGACAGAAGAGAAGATGAGGAACGAGGAGGGGGGGGCGGGGAGAGAACTAACATTATTTACCACACTGGTTGGTCCCCCAAGCCTCGCCTGAAGTAATCGCTAAATAAATAAATCCCTGCTACTCTCCCCAGAGCATGCTAGAAGGGGCCCCATCAAGTCAGCGCCGGAAGTGGACCGGGCGGCGGCCGCCTGCCCCGCCGAGCGGCCCTCAGGCACCCCCGGAGAGCATCTGAGGCATAGCGGGGAGCCCCACTTGGAGGCAGAGTTCAAGCACACCCACATGTCGGGTGGAAGCTGTCCAAAGTCTTCGCCGGGAAGTAAAAGGATCATTTTATTAAATAGTTTAAGCAGCAGTCTTTGCATTGAAGCAATAGACGCCAACGAACCATTTTAATGAACAGTCTGGAAATTTTTAAAAAAGAGAAATGTATTGTCTTGTGAAAGCCACAGAAACACAGGCAACCTCTAGGGCAGGGCAGCCAGAGTTTGTTCCCCGGGGGGCGACTGGGGAGCGTCCTGCAAGCTCCCGTGCCTCTCCTCTACGCCTGCGAAAGCGCCCACTAAAGACAGAGAACGCCTCTCACGCCCCCTGGGCTTTGCCTCTTTAAATAGAGACCACAGCAAACAATGGCCGGGTGTAGTTCAAGAAATCCTGGTTTCAGCAGCTGATTGGCTGAGCTTGGTCACGGGACATTTGCCGACCAATCAACAACCGGCCAAGGGGGAGGAGTCATGTGGGAAAATGGCCGCCTCTAGAAAGCACTCATCGAGGGGAAAGGAGAGTTTCCGGGAAGCAGAGGGGAGCTGCTCCAAGAGGTGGCATGGGCGGGGACTGGGCGGACAAACAGGGTGCCTTCCACGGCTGTGCACTCTTGTGTGCCTTGGTAATAACTTAGAAATAATAGCTAATCGTTTATCAGTTATTCACTACTTTGCCATCTGCCTTGTGGAGCCAGTCTCATAAGAACTCCATGAAGTGGGGCGTCTGGGTGGCTCAGTCCTTAAGCGTCTGCCTTCCGCTCGGGTCATGATCCCAGAATCCTGGGATCGAGCCCCACATTGGGCTCCCTGCTCAGTGGGGAGTCTGCTTCTCCCTCTCTGCCCTTCCCCCCTGCTCCTGCTTGCTCTCTCTCATGCTGTCTCTCTCAAATAAATAAAATCTTTAAAAAAAACCCAAAACTCCATGAAGTATTGTTTTCATCATTTTCTAGTCGAGGAAACTGAGGCAGAGGTGAGGCAGCTCGCTCAAGGTTGCTCCCAAACCCTGCACCCTCCCTGTCCCCGATCACTGCCCCGGGTAGGCAGCATTGGGATCCTCACTTGTCAGATGAAGGAATCCAGGCTTCCAGAAATTCAGCGAGCTACTCAAGGCCAGGCTCGGGGGCGGCAGAGCCAGGGGTCCAAGGACATCTGGGGAGGTCTGGTCTCTGGCCACAATTTGGACCTGCTTTCATTTATCGCTCCTTTCATTTATCAATGGGGAGACTGAGGTCAGAGAGTTGCCAGGTCTTGTGAAGGTGGTTGTTCCAATAGACAAAGGAATGACCCCAAAGCAAGCAGCCCCTCAGTTGCCAAGCTGCTCAGGGCCACTTGTTCATAAAAGAAAAAAAACTTGCCATTCATGGTACCGAAAGATAAAGCTTTTCTTGTTCTTCCAGGCTCACTCTCGGCTTGCCATAGTGTTTTTTAAACCGCTGTTTATGACATTCTAAGTTAAAAAAGCTTTTTAAAATTTTATGTTATTAGCATAAGTTTTACCGCTCCTCTTCAAGGTGTACAATGTTAGTTTTAAATGCAAATATAAGAGCACTTCTAGATGAAATTGCAGGAGTTACACACTCATATCTCATAGCTCATGCATATGTATTCCGTTCTTACCAGAACAGTGGGAACACTGCACAAAATTAACTCGTCTGTCTTTACTTCGCTTCCTGACACGTGCACCTTCTTCTGCTACTTTCCACCTTCAGCTTGCTCACCAGTAAAGAAGGACTGAATGGAGAAAGAACCATGGGTTGGCCTGGTTTCCTTTTCCTTCAACGCCGTCGCTTCCAGCAGAAGCATTTGCCCAGTACAGGGAAGTAACATGAATAAGAAAGGATATTGCATTTCTGAGAATGCCAGGGTCTTCTTTCTGTGTTTGAAGCAAGTTATGGTTGGGAAAAAAGGTGTGGCTCCTTGGAGCTACTAGTACTCCCCCTAAGTCTGTCCAAAGATGTAATAAGCTTCCCTTGTTCTCGCTTTGAGCTCTCCTGGACCTGCGCAACGCAGGTGGATCCATCGGAATTCTGCCCTACTGGAGTCTCACGGATGCTGTATGCAAAGGGAGCAGCAAAGAACAGCAGGGCATGTACCTATTGTATACGTCTCTGTTCTTGCACATGCTCCGCTGTCCCGTCAGACTTCACTGACAAAACACAAGTTCAAAATAAAATCGGGACCTCACATCGCCCAGCCTTGGGTGACAGGCAGGGCTGCTTGGGTTTCCTCTCTCTGCTCCGTTCCCCAAAACTCCCACTACCTCAGCCTCACCAAACTCTGCTCAGGTCCCCAAACACACAGCTAAGCCCCCACACCTTTGCCTGGACCATTCCCTCTGCCTAGAACGTTCTCTCCTCCCCTCTGATGGGTGAATTCACCTGCCAGGGCATGCGTGCAGTACCACGACCTCCTGGGAGCCTTCCCTGACCTCTTCAAGCTGAGTTGACCCTTCTTTCTTCTGCGCCTTCTCCCCCTTCCCTGCTTCTCCCTAGACACAGCTCTGTGCAGTGATGAGAGCTGGGTTCTGGAATGTGACCAGGTTCAGCCTCCCACTTACTCACGAGAGGATATTGGTCAATGACTTGGCTTCCCTGAACCTCAACTTTCTCGTCTGTAAAATGAGACTGATTCCAGTACTGAAGAGGGTAGTGTGCCAATGAAATGGGAACCCACTGTGGGCTGCTCTTACCCATCCTGCCCCTGGGACCATGAATGAATTTGTTCCGTCCTGCATCTGCACTCGCTTCCTAGGATTCCCATTCATCACTGCCCTTCCTCAGCCCAGCCTGGGTTCTTCCCAATACCGCGTGTGTGGACTCTCCCCCTGCCCCGTCTTGGGACTGACATCTCCAGCAGGAAAATGCCCCCCACACTCTGGACTTTCCCACCCCCTCACCCCCACCCCTGAAGCCAATCTGCCTGCAGAATTCAAAGCAGATTCCGACCTCCTGCTTCATTTTCCATCCACCACAGCTAAAATTCCCTTCCTGCCAGTCCCTCAAGTCTCTGTCCTGGGCTGATTTGCTGTTTATGCTCCCGGTTTTCTGTTTACATTTGCCTCCCCTCCCAGGCCTCCAGCCGACATTGTTCCGGAGCCCAGGCCTGCTCTCCAGCCCCCACTTGCTCAGTCCCCTAGGGCAAGCGCTAGTTTACTTTCACAAACCTTGAGAAAAAAAAAAAAAGGCGGCCACAAATGCCAAAACCTTCCTCGAAGCCCAGACACCACACCATAATCATCTGGGGCTTCTCTACATAATCACGGGTCTTGCCAAGTCTCTGGTTTAAGGGGGGGGAAATACAATGTAAATATATAACATATTAGACTATTAGGAATTTTCAGTGTCGATTCCAAATTATTTGCAGCCCTGAAAAGAGGCGGACAACCCTGGGCTGACATCCCTTCTTTCTGTCCACTTCCTGGCAAGCCGGGGGCGGGGGTCGGGGGTCACTGTGAGCCTCCATCTTCTCATCTGTGAAATGGGTGCATCTGAAGGAGCCCCGCAAGGACTACATGATTGAAGGCAAATGAAGGGTGGAACCCAGCACCCAGGACCAGGGAAGCACGGAGCACATATTCATCTCCTCCCCTCTTGAACAGAACTGCAAAAAAGAGGGGGGGAAATGAGCAAGGGTTTACAAGCAGCCACGGGGGCGCCAGGAAAACCCAAAGGACGATTAGTTCAAGCAGGAGCATAGATGCTACTGGAAGGTCTATGGGGTTAGGTGAAGCCAGCTTCTGAGAATCTAAGCAGCTCTGAGGGGGAAAAAATAAATTAAATAAATGGTTTCTCTAATACGGGGCCATCTGGCGATTTGATAAAAGTATTGGGTTTCTCAAGGCAGTCCGCGAGTGCTCCCTGGGCGCCACCGTTTATGGCTTAAATATGACTCGCATGTGGAACCAGCATTACAAATGGGAAACAGCAGCTCCTGAGCTTGTTCCCTAATGGGGGCCTTTCATCACCCAGTTACCCTTAAGCGTCTCCCTTCCCATTGTAATTGGCCCTAAATGAAAAGCATTAGTCCCGTCAATAAAAACTAATGGTTCTACTTACTAAAAAGAAGGGGGTGGGGACAAGAAGAGAGGTCTCTTTAAAAGACAGGAAGGGACCGGCGTCACCTCCCTTCCGGAGTTTCAGGGTTTGATATTGGGGTGCAGAGGGCTACAGTGGAGGAAGAGCCCCTCCAGGAGCCGGGCCTGGGTCCCCATGCTGGCTGTGCTGGACCTTGCTGTGTGACCGTTCACGGGTAGCTCTCCTTCTCTGGGCCTCCCTGATCCTTGTTAAAGTGGATATAATGAGGCCACTCGGCCCTGCTCACAGTAGGGCTGGTTCCAAGGATCAAAGGAGAAGCTGGATGGGGAAAGGCTTTGAAACTGTAAAGGGCCTGAGCCCTGGAGGAGTCATGGCAATTTTATCCTTCCTAGAGATGGGAGCTGTCCCCCAGGCATTTCAGTCTTCTGCCAGGATCCAAAGGGAAGCTGTTCAGGGTCCCTGTGCTCTGCCGGCCTCAGGCTGCCAGGCCCACAAAGAGGGGCTGTTTGAAATTAAACTGAGAAGACATTCTCCATCGGGTGGCTTGGGGGAAATAGCTATTTATTTGTTTGCTTTCGACTTTTCCGAAATGGTCTAATCCTTACTTGGCCACCAGCCATCCCCCCTGCCGTGCCCCGCCCCCAACCGTGCACAGAAGTGGGAAAGGTGTGTTCTCCAGGGAGCACAATTAGAAGAGCCTAGAGGTGACTGTCCAGGAGCCACCCAGCATTCTAAACAACGCTCGTTTCAGACTTGTCAGGTTGAGCTTCTGTTTTGCTATCCAGCCTTGGAGAAGAAAAAGTACCGGGCACACCCGCCAGAAGGTACAGCCCTCGGGGCCGAGAGGCAGGAAACACACACTGGTGGCAAAGGCTCTGGGCCAGACCCCTTGCTAGGAGCTGAGCGGCCGTCGTGGTGTGTGCTCTGGCCAGACACCCTGCAGGCGAGGCTTGCTCTCCCATTTCATGGATGAGCACAGGGAAGCTCATCCTGGTAGAGGGAACTAGGTGAATTCACACGGCAGCAAAAGAGGCAATAGATTCAGACGGGGTGCAAAGCAGGTGCTCCATCCTTCCAAGTGGCTTCCTTAGGACAGCGGGTAATCCGCGGGACCGCATTTGGACTGTAAGGCAGACACCATGACTGCTGCATCTACAGCCTGGCACCCTCACCATCCTGGAGAACAGCATCCTGTTTCCTGACACCAGCACTCGTCCTTCATTGCCTGAGGGCTTTCTCTGGTTACCACAGGGCAGAGCCGCAAGTACTGGGGTTCATGCCTCCCCAGGGTAGCAGGAGTAGGAGTGTAAATACCCCAGCTCCCTCTCCCTTGGGTGGGGTAACTCTGAGTTGGCTGCCTATACGCTGTCCCCAAGTTTCCAGTGGGCGTGAGCCATAACCCACTTTATAATGTTTTCCTCATTGACAGCCCTTCCCTCAGATGAGTGTCTCGGGCTCTGCTTCCAGGAGAATCCAAATGAAGGTGTGCAGGTTGGGGCTCAGGGAACCAACCTGACAACTGGGTCATCCAGTGACAGGTAGATGGGAGTCCAGACCAAGGCTAAAACACAGCCTTTCATCCGTTCGTTCAACACATACCGACGGATGCCTTGATGGGCAAGGCCCTGTGCTGGGCACGAAACAGAGACGATCTCTGACCTTCTGGAAACCACAGGCCACTGGGGGTTCCATCAATAAGCAATAAGCAAACAAGCTGAAAGGAGTGCCCACGTACCCTGCAGAGTGAGGCTGGTTCTCCTCCCTTGGGGGGGATGCTTAAGGGGGAGACCTAAAGAGTGGGGAGTCCCCGTGGAGAGAAGGAGCATCCCCAGGGCAGAGGACAGAGACTCACACGTGGCAGAAGCCCTGAGCTGTATTTGCAACAGTGTTGATGTGGGGGGTTGGACTTAATGGGCATTTGAACTAGACAAGTAACTGAAACCCTCGTTCAACTTGCCTTAAGCGTAAAAGGGGAAATGCTGGCCAGAGAAGCAGGTGCAATCTGGGGACAGCTGGAATCAGGGATCAGTCGGTGCTCTTGTCTCTGTTGTCCTCTTGGTTCGGTCCCTCGCGTTGACTATATTCTCAGACCAGCTGTCCCTTGCAGCTGGAAAGCATATGCCAGATCCACCCAAATTTCCAGCAAAAGGCAGAAAATCCACTCATAGTGGTCCACCTAAGTGGCTCAGCCCCAGCCAATTAGTACATCGGGGCAAAATGATGTGTTGATGGGCTTAGACCTGGGTCATGTGCCCCACCTCCCTGCCCAAGGCTAGTGATTGGGGGATGCCATGGGAGCGCCATGCTTCTGCCCAACAAGTTGTTGAAAAGGGGACAACAGTCTTCTAGAAACACCACAAAAATGGCTGAAATTAAGAAGACTGACACCACCAAACATTGGCAAACACATGCTGCTGATGGAAGGCTGAGGTGGTGCAACTACTTAGGAAAAATGCTTGGCATTTTCTCCCAAAGCCAAGTATATCCCAGCAGCCACACTCCCGAGCATATACCCAGCAGAAGTGAGTGCTTACGTCCCCCAAAGGACATGTCCAGGAGTGTTCATGGCGACTAGCTATCTGCATCACAGCCAAAAGCCGAAATGACTCAAGTATCCATCATTGGTAGAATGGATGTGGACCTCCCGGTATATCCCTGTGAGGGAATATCACACAGCAGTGAAGATACCTGGTAGTTCCACGTACCAGTGTGGCTGAATCTCACGCATGTATTATTAGCAGGAGAAACAAGCCAGCCACAGAGGGGGAAGCCTACCAGGATGCTGCAAAGCTCTCTGTTCTTTATCGAGGTGCTGGTACACAGGCAAAAATTCACAGGCAAGAATTCATCAAGCTAAGCTGCACGCCCAAGATTTTTGTACTTCATCTGTGTATGTTATACCTCAATTAAAAAATAAAATTTAACTATTCCTAATGTCCCCCAGAGTATCATATATTTCTGTGTTTTATCTTTTCTCTGACTTTACGCTGTGATCTTGCCTCTACTGTCCCTTCTCCCCAGTTTCTTAATCTATTTCTCTCTATCCTCCCATATTGTGTCCCTGAAACTATTTCAAGCCCGTTTGCAATGGGAGAAGTTAAAAACTGGAGCAGAAGAAAAAAAGCTCGAGTCGTTGTCTGCTTTTTTTCGTTTTAATGAAAGTGATTCTCTTTTTATTGCTTGAGCTTCGCTGCTTTTTGTCCTAAATCAAGATTTTTCTCTGTCTGCCAATTTGCAAATGGACCAATTTCTACCAATTGGCCTTAACATATACAAATCAGTTTCATAAATAAAAACAAAAGTTTTCCAGCCGACACAGCTTTGGTTTTCCATCCCCAGGCCCCTGCCCCACAGGGCTCTCCTGGCAGGAAAATGAGAACACTATCATTCCCTTCGACGCAGCATAAATTGCCATCTTTCCCTGGGTAAGTCTCAGATGCCGACTGCCAAAAGCAGGCCTCTGATTCATTCCACCGAGATTCCAGAGTAATCTGCCTCGCGGCCTGCAACCAGAGATGCCTTCAGCGGACCCCATTATAAATTAACATTTAATCCTGGCCCGGGGAATGCTGGGGCTGGAACAGGCCATGGGGCAGCTGAGCCCACCCCTGGGAAGCCGGGGAAGGGGCCCTGTCGTAGCTCTGTGCCTCGTGGACCCCCCACAGTCGGGGTAGATGTGATCTCCAGCTTGGCTGGATTCAAGGTTCCATCGATGACATCATGTGATCTCGGTGTGGGGGTGGGGGGGTGGATCACGGCCTCTGTGAGCTTTAGTTTCTTCCCTGCTCTGCTCCTGTTCCTCGGGGTTCACAGTGTGGTTTATCGACTCAGCGGGCTTCTCTGTGTCTCGATCCCCTGCAGACTGCAAGCTCATGAGCACGGAGACCGTGGGGTACCCCCAGGGGCCAGCACACAGCAGAAACGCGCTCAATGTCTGTCGAATGATTGAGTGAGGACCAACCCAAGAGAGGCTGCTGACCGGTTGGATGTGGAGTGCCAAGGAGGACGGAGGGTCAGACATGACGGCTGGACAGTGACTCCGAGAACTGGTCCAGCCGTGGTGCCATTCACCACCCTGAAGCATGGAGGAGAAGGGGCGAGCAATACAGGGGGGGTGGGGGGGGTCCCACTGGGCGATTTGCCTGCTACTCCCCCCGGGACCAGCACTACCAGAGAGAGATTCAGGGTCTCCATAATACCCTGAGAGCACAGTCATTCCCCCACCAAATGCTCATATAGAATAACCAAGTAGAATCGTGGGGTCTGTTGTTTCCAAGGGCAGGGCCCCAGCCTTCCCAGGAGAAGAGATCATCCTTCCTTGAGATGCAAGTAGACTGTAGGGTCACCAGAGACAAGCAGCACCCGACTGGGAACGATGAGCCGGGGCGTGGACCTGCCGCTCACGCTTGGAGGGGCCATGGAAGCGGAGGCTCAGACTCCACAGGTGGGCGTTCGCCCGGACTGGCCAGCCGGCTCACCCTAGGGGGACCGAGCAGGAGAGCATCAGTGCCCACTCAGGCCAAGGCCGATGCCCATCCCCCAGCTGCTGGGCTTGGCCTTGGGGTGGCACAGAGTCAGCTCGAGGGTAAGACTCCCACTGCGGCGTGAAGCCTGTTTCCAGAAGGAGGGGTGGAGTTTCACACTGAGAGACTTGGAGAAGGAGCCAGATCGGGGACCAGGGCAGGGCAGTGGGGCAGGGGCTCCCCTTCCAGGAGGACCCAAGTCCCGAGCAACACGAGGGAAAACCCGAGTCAGGCCAGATCTCCGAGTGTTGCCCCTGCTGGGACAAGGGGGTCACGATTCCCCCGGGACACAGCCCTACCCTCCCACCGAGATCTGGGCAAAGCCTGTGTGCCTTGTTGGCGGGGGGGCGGGGGGGGGAGCCCAGGGAGCAGGGGAGAGGCCGGGCTCTGTCGCGCTGTCGTCCAGCTATCACAGAAAGGAGGGCCTGGCCCGGCGGTGGACACCGAGCCGGGGACATGGAGGCATCGAGCGACAGCAGAGCTAGGAGCCACGCTGTGGAGGGAGCACTGCCAGAAGGGCCTGGGCCAAATCCGGCCGGCTCAGCATTTACGGTGCCAGTATCTGGACCTCATGCCCTGCTGACCGAAGGCGCTTAACCCTCACAGCGGCCCTGGAGGACCTGGCTGTCCTCACCGTGGCCAGCCTCGTTTTCCTGACGGCCCGGGGCACCCAGAGGTAAACTTCCACTGCCCAAAACTCACACGCCTAGGAAATGGCAGAATTAGGGCTCAAACCCAGGAAGGGGGGGCTCCCGAGACCACGTGTGGACCCCTTCTTGGGGCCTGCCTTCTGATCGCACAGGATTTGGAAAGCTGCCCGGGGGAAGGGGGGCGCAGGAGCCTCGGTACCCCCAACTTCCAACGGAGAACAGGTGTTCGGTGCAGGGCAGAGCCGTCAGTGTTGACTCTGATCGTCCTTTATTGGGGAATTCTGTGTGCCCACCCTCTGCCGTGAGTTTTGTGATCCACTCAGTCTGTTCCCGAAAGGACACGCATTCCTTTATATGTCCTAAGACACACATATTGTAACTACGAAAAAACATAACAATACTCCACATAAGTTCAGCTCTTCACAGTTTCACCCCCATGAGTGGTGACCGGCCTCCACAACAACTGGGTGCGGAAGGTGTTAGAGCCCCTCCCAGAGCTGAGGAAACAGGCTCAGAGAGGTTAAGTGACTTGTCCAGTGTTGCACAGCACGACGGTCAGATCTCTACCTCAAGATTGTCTAAATCCAAAGCTTATGTAAGCATTATCTCGTGAAGAATAAGACTTTTATTTGGAGGAAGAAGTATCTTTAAAATAATATTTTATGATGGGTAGGAAGCAGTTCGATGCTTTTAAAACAAGGAACCTACCCCAAATTGTAAGGTACTTCCTTTCCAAAACGGACTACGTGGTTAGTTTTTGTGTGATTCTGTGTGAGGAGGCGCTCTGGTATATTCCACCGGGCGGGTCTGTGGCCCCGAGGCAGAGACGGGTAAAGCCCACTCTCTGCTGCTAAGCCTGGTCCTCAGAGAGATGCCCAGGATATGCTCCAAGTTACCACAGAGTAAGAGGAAACTTTCCCACCATTTTGTAATTGCAGATTGCTGGGTAACTGAGCCATGAAAAACGATCGTACCCATGTTCCTCCACTGGCCTCAGAGAAAAAATCCTGAGAGCAATTTGTTGTGGTGGAAAAAAGACTGTTTGCGTGCCAGGGATTTCTGGGGGTGCGGGAGAGGGAGCATTCCTGTGCTTACTAAGAAAGTCTCCACAGAATCCATCCATCTCTCTGGGAGCACGGGTGAGGGAAACCATCTCGTTTCCCGGCTTCCACCGCCTGTGGGCTTGTGACCACAGATAAGTTACTAAACTTCTCTATGCCTCAGTTTCCCCAAACATAACATAGGGGCATTGAGACCCACCTGCCGGGGCAGTTTGAGGAGATAAAAACATACCAGAGGTAAAGTACCTCACCCAGTTCTGATTCATGGCAAGCTTTGACAAATGCCACTTTTCTGACCCTCCAAAGCACAGCCCCCCCTCCACCCACTCGTAGGGGGACACCTACCTGCCACTCCAGAGCAGGAGTGCTCCCACGGTTCCGAACATGTGGGCGCTCGTTCAGAGACGTGAAACAAGACTCAGACTGAAACCGTCTCATGGAAAAAGCCAGAAGGGAAACAGTAAGAAAGTACCGGTCAGCTAAAGTATGGGGACACTTGTGAGGCTCCCCAATCCTGCGTATGTGGGCAGCAAGGAAAGAGGCGGCCTTTCATTCCTCTGACAAGGCAGCTTGCATGCGCTGCTTCCCCAGCTTGGGGCGCTGGGGGGGTAGCCGACACTCTACTTTTCCAGCGAATCACTGAAGAATTCTGTGCTCAGTAGCGGGAAGTTCCCCTCTCCATCTTGAGATCCCCTCCATGCACACCTGAACCTACCCCACTCACCACCCCACAACTGTTTAGATCCTGGGAGGCATCCTCAGTCTGGAAGGGGTTATTCCTGCCTCGAGGTCCCTTCAGAGAAGTGGAGTCTAGCTCTCCACCACTGTCATTGCTCCTCATGGCCACAAGATGTCACTGTTGAAGATGGGCTTGGTGCAGTTTGGCTAAGGACCTTTGCTCCTGCCCCTGGCAAGCTCTCCCTTGTTGGGGCTTCCACGTGGCCCACTGTGGGCACCAACAATACAGTCTCGTGGTTCACATTCCCACATTCCCAAGCTCAGCCATTGCTTCCCCCAAACATAACCACTGGGCAAGGGTGACTGGCTCTACAAGGATTTTCAGAATAGGTCCTAACCTCTGCCCAAACCAGATCTCTCCCTGCTAACCTAACCATCTATGATGAGAATTTTATGTGTCAACTTAGTAGGGCCATAGGGCTGATATTTGGTTAAACGTTATTCTGGATGTTTCTGTGAGAGTGTTTTTGGATGAGATTAACATTTAAAGGGGTGGACTTTGAGTAAGGAAGATTATCCTCCAAAACGTGGGTGGGCCTCATCCAATCAGTTGAAGGCCTGGACAGACCAAAAGACTGACCTCCCCCAAGCAAGAGGGAATTCTGTCAGCAGACAGCCTGCAACATCAGCTCTTCCCTAACTCTTAGCCTGACATTCCACCCTGTGGATTTGGGGCTTGTCAGCCCCATAATCATGTAAGCCAATTATTTAAAATAAGTCCTCTTCCATATATGCGTATATCCGATTTGTTCTGTTTTTCTGGAGAAGCGTGACTAATACCTCCTCCATCCCCATGTTGACCAGGCCACCCGTCCCGAGTCTCCTGACTGACATCAAGTTCTCAATGGGCCCCGATGCCTTTTCCTGCCTGAGGCTCTTGATTGGGGTGACCTCAGTCTTTCCAACAGCCTTCTTCAATGTGGAATCTCAGAGAAGAGGCACAGGGATCTGGGTCCCCAGTCTATGTGAGCAAAGCAGTACCTTCTTCCCTGTTGTCTGAGCAATGAGGGCCCATCCTCCTTAGAGTTACAAACTCATAGAGGTCCCTCAAGGCCTCTCTGCCCCATCTCCCAGAGGCTGAGAATCCCAGGCTAGCTCCTGGCAGCCTGAGGCGATCACAGGACCATCTGTGGGCCTGTCGAGCACACTTTCCACACACTTCCTCACCTGCCTGGATTCTCTGCTAATTCTGGGAGGTGGTGCTGTGAATTTCACGAGCAGGAGGCTTTAGTGAAACAAGTCACTTCTCCAAGGTCACACTGCTGGTCAGCGGCAAAGTTAATATGCCCCGCAGAGTCCATAATGTTTTAATAAAAATATTATTTTTTAATAGAAAAGTAAAATTGGATTTATGCCTTAATCTCCAGCCTACTTTAGCCATCTTGGGTCCAGACTACACTCCAAACTTTTAAAACCATTTTTGGGTCGATGAGCCAAGAACAAAACAGCTTCTAGGGAGTGCGCTAAGCAATGCCAAGCTATTAACTTCCAGCAAACGTTAACCGTGATACTGATGAAAATTTGATAATATCCATTATTTATCATATTGTTCCCCTATCATCCCTTTATGAAGAATGGATGGAGGCCCAGAAATCCTAATTGCCATGCTTCTTCCAGATGGGAGAAATAATAATTTTCTCTGTTCTGCCTTTTCTGTAGTTGAATAAAGTTTATAGAGAAGTCAGGGCTTATTCCATTTGGTTGTTATGGAAAAGCAGGAAGTTCTGACCGTGTCCCAAATCTCTGGGGTCGGTCTGCCACGAGCTAGACATCTAATGTTGTGAAGTCACTTCATCTTTCTGGGTCACAGTAAAAACCAGAGACAAAACTGGCATGCTCCAAAGTCCCTTCCAAGTCCTGCGGGGCCACCAGGCTCTGTCTTGCAACACCCCTGGGGGGTTCCCCTGGGGGGGCCCCCTGGAGGCAGAAGGCTGCTCTGGAAAGACCAATGCCCCGAGGTCTGTTGTGGCCAATACTGGTAACACCTTCATAATCGAGCATTTACGAGGCCCAGATGCTGCTCCTGGCTCTAACACCATTGGCTATGAAATCTTGGACAACTCATTTATTATCTTGGCATTTCCTTATCTGCATTTTCCACATTGGTAAGGTAGAGACAATGACGCCAGGCCCGAGCCTACCGTCAAAATAGGAAACAGCTTCTTTGAAAGCGTTACAGAGCTAGAGGGTAGAGCAGTCCACCAAGAGTCACTTTGAAGACAAGATCCGGCTGCCCCCTCATCGCTCCCCACTCCCCAAGTCCTTGGCCATCACAGGGTTTTTGTGCAAACACTGCACTCCCCATGGGCCAACTCCAGACTGGGGGGAGGGGGTGCGGGGGCGGGGGAGGCTTCTCTGATGAGGGTCCTTAGCAACCCCGGGGGGACTGCCTGTGTCCCTGATCAGCCAGAGAAGGACGCTTCTCTCATGAAGCTCAGAATGTCCACTCTCCAGGAGCATGGGGAGTTCCTTCTAATAGACTCAGGAAGGACTAGAACGGGCAACGTTTCTCAAGATCGGTTTTTCAGATCAATTTGTATCTTCTAAAATGCCCTTCCCCTCACGTACCTTCCAAGCTCCCAGAAAAAAGGAAAAGCCACATGGCCAGTGGTGCTGGGCCCAGGATAGCTGTGTCCAGGAGAGCACGGGGCCTGGTGTTATGACTAGTGCCCCCAGCAGGGAAGCGAGGAAGCTGGCAGGATGCGTATGCCCACTTGCCAAGGGCAAGGGCAGGGCCTTGTCTGAGCCCTGGAAATGGGACTCATTTCAAAGAAAGGAGAGATCTGCTCTAAAGTTGGGACAAGGGGTTGCAATAGCCACCTAAAGATTCATCTCCTTCTATCGCAGAGAGGCCTTCTCCCCAGGTATGGCCCAGGTGAGCACCAGCCAACCGTGTGACTCAAGTGTCTCCCAAGGAGGTCTACACAAGACACGGATGTTTGTGTCAACATGTTTACAAAAAAGATTCATCTGCACAGATGGCTGTCTCTTCTGTTCCGTGAGCTGATCCTCCATGAAAATCTTTACTGAACAGCAGTAATTTTGCACAGATTTTGCACTAATGAAAAGGAGAGAACGAACGCCAAGACAAGGCAGGGACCCAAGGGCTGACTCCTAAGCCTGACTCTTGGCCTCTGGCTTCAGCAACTGGGCAGATGAGGGGGTCGTGTCTTAGTTGGGAGCACCAGAGAAGGAGGCTGGGGGAAAGAGGACACGAGGTCCGTTTGGGAATTTTGGAGGCTAACCTTCCAGGGCTGAGACGGAACAGGCAGTGAGTCAATGGTTCAGTATTTACTACACACAAGAGACGGTCTAGACACGGACGGTGTATTGACGTTGCAATTCTGGGCACCCGTGGCCTGAGTCCCAGAATTTACATCACCCCTGGGATGTGGGAGAAGACTCTAGAATTGATGGAGAACTGGCCCCAAAGAGGCTGTTTTAAAGCAGAAGTGACTGGGGCGCCTGCGTGGCTCAGTTGGTTAAGCGACTGCCTTTGGCTCAGGTCATGATCCCAGGGTTCTGGGATCGAGCCCCGCATCAGGCTCCCTGCTCAGCTGGAAGCCTGCTTCTCCCTCTCCCACTCCCCCTACTTGTGTTCCCCCTCACGCTGTCTCTCTCTCTCTCTGTCAATTAAATAAATAAATAAAATCTTTAAAAAAATAAATAAATAAAGCAGAAGTGACTGAGTTACCCTTGAAATGGCTGAGAAAACATTACCACCAACCATGGAGCTGGGAGATTCGATGACAAGCCGAGGTCAGTGGGAGAAACTCTGCCGTTGAGCCCATCCCAACGAGAGAAACGGGGAGAGACAGGATGAGAGGAAGGAGGGCCCAGAAAATCACCAAATATTGCCACAGAAATGGAGGTAAAAATGTCTCCCTTTCTCACCCCACAGAAGATATGATGACAAAATGGCACTTTGGAACTCAAACTTTGAAGGCACTCTGCAAACTCAAATGTACATCCCCCTAATTTAGTGAAATATTATAATTGTTTAAAGTAAGTGTTTTACTTTGGAGCATGAGCTTCTAGACCCTCATTGAACGTTGTTTAGCTATCTCTCGGGCCATAGTCTCCAAATTTTAGGATCTGGTGCTCATTTAGTAAAAACAGATCCGCACTGTTAATATACGTTGATGAATTTCTTTATAAATCCAATACGTCCCTACTATTATTGGCTGATATTCAAAGACAGTATAAACAGCTTAGGGCAAAACTTAAAACCATGAAAACAGTAAAAAAAAAAAAAAAAAAATCAGTGTTTGCCAGGGGTTTGGAGGGAGAAAGGATGACTAGGTGGAGCAGAGCACAAAAGATACTAAGGCAGCAAAATTAGTCCATCTGATACTGTAACAGTGGATACACGACTGTATACATTTGTCAAAACCTATGGGATGTACACTTGACCCTTGAACAGTGCGTGGTTAGAAATCCATGTATAACTTTCGACTCCCCAAAAACTTAACTCCTGGGGCACCTGGGTGGCTCCGTTGGTTGAGCGGCTGCCTTCGGCTCAGGTCATGATCCTGGAGTCCCGGGATCGAGTCCTGCATCGGGCTTCCCTGCTCAGCAGGGAGTCTGCTTCTCCCTCTGACCCTTCCCCCCTCATGCTCTCTCTCTCTCTCTCTCTCTCTCTCTCATTCTCTCTCTCAAATAAATAAATAAAATCTTTAAAAAAAAAAAAAACTTAACTCCTAATAGTCTACTGTTGACCGGTAGATCGGTTTTGAAGCATAATTTACAGCAGGGTTTATTATTTGCGTTGTACGGGAGACCCTTACGAAATTTAAGTATTACTAGCTAAACAATATTGATCTCATGTGTTGTAGCAAATGTAGCACGTCCATGCAGATGTTAACATTAGGGGCACCTGCGGGGTGGTGGGGGGGTGTATGGGAACGGTCCCCATTCTGCCATTCTGTAAAATTAAAAGTGCTCTAAAAAAATAAAGTCTATTAATTTAAGAAAACATTTTGCTGACAAGTAATTTCATTCAAGAGCTTTGCATTGTGTTAAACCATTTAAACTTCCTCCTAAAAAGTTTTATTTAGCAACTCTGGTGAAATGCATTTGACCGTCTGCATTCATCCTAAAGCAAAGCAGGCTGGTCTAATCCTTGTGAAAATCCATAGGCCAGCCCCATTCTGACATTGTGAAAATCCATTTCTTAGAATCCTTTCTATCCCAAAGTGAATTTGATCTGCTTTCCTTTCATCGACCGCAGGGAGTTATTCCAAGGGGGTGGTCTCCTGGTTCTTTTTGTTATTCTGGAGTTTAAAATAAGCTCCGTGTTGTTATGGAGGAGAGGAGGTACATGAAAAGCTTAACGGGTTCCATTTCATGTTCCAGAATTCAAATTTCAAAATCAATTATTCAGCACTTTGCTAGAGTCTTCAAAATGCATCCTGTAAGTCATAACGGAGCTGCGGCAGGGCAGGAGGCCTGGAATGGTCTCTTTGTTGTCATTCGGAAGGCTGCTTACATGTTCCGGGCTCCTAGATCTGCAGGAGAGCCAGTCAACTTTAGCCCCCCACTTGTGTTACCTACACTCGGTCTCTTTTTCCCTTTCAGCCAGCCCCAAGCGCTGTGACCAGACTCACCTCTGCACACCTAGAGCAGCCCCCGCCCCTTCCTAGGTGATTCTGTTCTCGGGGATGCCCGGTGCACACATGCAAGCAGATAACAGCCAAGAGAAGAGATACCAGGGCTCACCCACGCACTTGCAATGTGCCAGGCACTGTTCTGAGACTTCAAACAGTCTCAAGAGGTGGGTATTATGATTGTCCCATTTTCCAGATGAGGAAACTGAGGCCAGAGATACTAAGTAGCTCTATGCTTTAAAAAAATGAGCAGCAAGGCACCATCACGGACCCACTGTAAGCTTTGCTGTGCTGGTGAGAAGGGAGGGGCCTGAGCTCTGGGGCAGGTAGCTGGGTGCTCCAATCCCCAGCTTGGCCAGGGAGGACAGCAGTGGCCATTCTTCAGATACCTCTTTGCCAATCATTGACGCCATTTTCCTGAGAGCCTACTATGCTCCTAGAACTGTTCGAGAGGATTGAGATGTGTCCACGAATGAGAGAGACATCACTGCCTTTGAGGAGTTTCTGTTCTTATGGAATGAAGCAGACAACACACAATAAAGTCAATTAACATATGCTGTATTATTAGTTTCAGAGGTAGAGGTCAGTGATTCATCAGTTGTAAGTCACACCCAGTGCTCATTACATCACGTGCCCTCCTTAATGCCCATCACCCAGTTACCCCATCCCCCCACCCACCTCCCCTCCAGCAACCCTCAGTTTGTTTCCTAGAGTTCAGCAACTCTTATGGCTTGTCCCCTCTGTTTTCCTCTTATTTTATTTTTCCTTCCCTTCCCCTACATTCATCTCTTTTGTTTCTTAAATTCCACATATGAGTGAAATTATATGGTATTTGCCTTTCTCTGACTGACTTACTCCATTTAGCATAATACACTCACTCCATCCACGTTATTGCAAATGGCAAGATTTCATTCTTTTTGATGGCTGAGTAATATATATATATATATATTTTTTCACACTTTCTTTATCCATTCATCTGTCGATGGACATCTGGGCTCTTTCCATAGTTTGGCTATTGTGGACATTGCTGCTATAAACATTGGGGTGCAGATGTCCCTTCAAATCACTATGTTTGTATCCTTTGGGGTAAATACCCAGTAGTGCAATTGCTGGGTCATAGGGTAGCTCCATTTTTAACTTTTTGAGGAACCTCCATCCTGTTTTCCAGAGTGGCTGCACCAGCTTGCATTCCCACCAACAGTGTAGGAGGGTTCCCCTTTCTCCGCATCCTCGCCAACATCTGTTGTTTCCTGACTTGTTAATTTTAGCCATTCTGACTGGTGCGAGGTGGTATCTCATTGAGGTTTTGATTTGTATTTCCCTGATGCCGAGTGATGTTGAGCACTTTTTCATGAGTCTATTGGCCATTTGGATGTCTTCTTTGCAGAAATGTCTGTTCATGTCCCCTGCCCATTTCTTGACTGGATATTTTGGTTTTTGGGTGTTGAGTTTGTTAAGTTCTTTATAAATTTTGGATACTAGCCCTTTATCTGATAGGACATTTGCAAATATCTTCTCCCATTCCATAGGTTGCCTTTTAGTTTTGTTGACTGTTTTCTTTCCTGTGCAAAAGTTTTTTTATCTTGATGAAATCCTAATGGTTCATTTTTGCTTTTGTTTCTCTTGCTTTTGAAGATGTGTCTAGCACAGCAAGAAGTTGCTGCGGCCGAGGTCACAGAGGTTGCTGCCTGTGTTCTCCTCTAGGATTTTGATGGATTCCTATCTCACATTTAGGTCTTTCATCCATTTTGAGTCTATTTTTGTGTGTGGTATAAGAAAGTGGTCCAGTTTCGTTCTTCTGCATGTGGCTGTCCAGTTTTCCCAATACCATTTGTTGAAGTTGAAGTCCTAAATAATTTTTGAACAAACAGCCCCATAGTTTTATTTCCATTGGGCTCTGCCAATTATGGAGGCAGTCCTGGTTCCAGAAGCTGAGAGAAATTATCAGTAGATACAGGGGATGGGGAGGGGCTGGGTGGGGAGTGGGGCAGCCTGCAGCATTGACTGGGTGGTCAGCACAGGCCACCTTGAGAAGGTGTTCAGGGGGTGGGGTGTGTTCGTTTTCTAGGGCTGCCCTAAGAAACTACCAAAACTTGGTGGCTTCAAACAATGGAAATGATTGTCTTACTCTTCTGGAGGCTAGAAGTCCAAAATCAAGGTGTTGGTAGAGTTGGTTCCTTCTGGAGGCTCTGAGGGAGAATCTCCCTGTTCCTCTCTTCCATGTCTGTCTGCAGCTTCTCATGGTTGTCAGCAATCCTTTGCATTTCTTGGCTTCTAGACACATCACTCCAGTCTCTGTCTCCTTCTTCACATGGCCCTTCTTTTGGTCTCCGTGTGTCTTCTCTTCTTAAATGACCCCAATCATTGGATTTAGGGCCCAATCTAACCCAGTATGACCTCATCTTAAGTAATTACATCTGCAAAGATCCTATATCCAAATAAGGTCACATTCACAGGCACTGGGGGTTAGGACTTCAACATATCTTTTGGGGGGACACAGTTCAACCCACAACAAGAGGTGAATCCAGGTATATTGAGAGAAGGTGTGTTCTAAGCAGAGAGCATAGGTGGTGCAAAGGCCCTGTGGTAGGTATGTGTCTCACATGTTTGAGAAAGAGCAGAATTTGGTGTGCTGCTGGACCCTTAGGCACTCCAGATGGAGACCTGCTAGACCCTTAGGTGCTCCAGAGAGAGACATGACCATATCCAACGCCAGCCTCCTGCAGCTGTGCATCATGGGAGGCCACAAAGTAATCAGATTGCAGCCAGTGAACAGGGGCCTGTATGACCATGCAAAGAGCCCACATTTTCCTCCAGCTCATGCTCAGGAAGAGGGACTCAGTATGTAGATACAGAACAAGTATGTATGTAATTAAGAGGGTGGTTTGGTTTTGGGTCCTCTGGAAGCAAACTCTGAGGTAGGCTTTGGGTGCAGATGGGACTCAGAAAGAACCCACCTCGGAACTGATCCAACAAGCGATAAAGCTGTTGGGCTATTTACCCATCAACTTCCATCTTTCCTTGGGTGGCATCAAGTTATAATAAAATACAGAGGATTACCAAGGAAAGTGATTATATTAAAATAGTATTATCTAAATTAAAAACCACATTTTTGAAGTGGTAATATAGGTGCTGCCTTATTAACACATTAAAAGAGATGATCTAGTTTCTGACCTAATAAGACCCTAATTTCTTAACACCCCCACTTCTGGGTGTACATCCAAGGAAGTGAAATCACCATCTTGAAGAGATGTCTGCACCGTCCTGTTTCTTGCAGCATTACTCACAGTAGCCAAGACGTAGAAACAACCTATGTGTCCAGCGGCAGATGAATGGATAAGGAAAGAAATCGTATCTATCAAATATGTTACATATATATATAATGGAATATTACTTAGCAATAAAAAAAGAAGGAAATCCTGCCATTTTCTACAACATGGATGAAACTTGAAAGCATTGCACTAAATGAAATAAGCCAAATACTGTGTGATGTCACCCATATGTGGACTCCACTAAATGAAATAAGCCAAACAGATAAAGACAAATACTGTGTGATGTCACCCATATGCAGAATCTAAAAGGGCCAAACTCACAGAAACTGCCAACAGAATGGCAGTTGCCAAGGGCCAGGGGGTGTAGAAGAAATGGGGAGCTGCTGGTCAGAGGGTACAAACTTCCAGTAATAAGATGAAGAAGTTCTGGGGTGTGGTGTACAGCATGGCGATTATAGTTCATAACACTTTATCATCTACTTGGAAGCTGCTGGGACCCGATCGTAAATATTCTTACCAGACACACACACAAAAAGGAACCCTGTGAGGCGATGAAGGTGTAACTCATCTTATTGTGGAAATCATGTTACGAGATATGTGTATACCAAACCATCAGACTGTGCACCTCGAACTTACACGATGTTATATGCCAATTATACCTCAATAGAGCTGGGTGGGCGTGGGGGGATCCCCTAATTTCTAAGTAGTGGATACTTAACGGTAAAAACCATGTGATGTGAAATATCTCTGACTTCTGTGAGTGACAAATTCAAAGATGCTGTCTAGATTCATAAGTGAGGGAAATACTAAATTTCAATTTGAGGTTAGTAAAACTAAAGTAATTTTTTCTCCTGCTGATCCTGTCCTGAGAACAGGTGCTTCTCTGCCTGTTGTTTCCATGAAACACCCCCCCTGCCCCCCCCCACACACACTGTCATCCCAATAAATCCCCTTTGATGCTGGAGGGAGACTGCAAGGTCTCTGTTACTTGCAACCAGAAGAAAACATGTAGGAAGTGCAAGCTACACGTCTACCTCTTGCGGGGATATTGGCACTTGCTGAATGTCACATTGTTTCCTCCTTCCACATTGTGAGCATCAGGATGATCTCTTTCTGTGTTGGTCCCTCAGTGTCTATGAAGGCAGGAAAAGAGCCAAGCATTGAAGCCCTCCTGTGGGCCTGGCATTAGGCTGGAGGCCTCACAGTAGCCCTGCAAACCAAGTGACCCATTTTGCAGATGAGGAAGCCAAGGCTCACCATGGCCCGAGACTTGTCTGAGGTCCCACAAGAAAAGGGAAAGAAGCCAGGATTCCATTTCAGGTCTGACTCAAAGTCCACATACTCCCATGCATTTTATCAGTGGAACAAAAAAGGATTTTTTACACATACATGTTTCCATTCAAGCATGTGATTCCATTTAGAAAATTTGAACCCCATCATTTTGTAATAATTGTATTGTTTTGAGGGAAAATGAAAAATACCCCACCATCTTCTTTGAATCTGAGAACCTCAACAGATTGCTGCAGATTGACCATTTTAGTGGTCTGCAAAAGCCTCCAACTGCAAAACACGAGCCTATGCCATGAGAGCTGTACTATTTTCCAAATTCCCTTCTGATGCAATGTCACACTCTTGTTGGACACCCCAGCAGACTTGCTAGGCAATGTCAGGCTTGCCTCGGCTATAATCCAGCAGGCTGTGAACCCTCTGGTGGGCTGGATGGTGTGTTCTCCCTGCCCCCCACCAAAAAAATATTTCCACATCCTAATCCCTGGAACCTGTGACTATTACCTTATATGGTAAAAAAGTGAATATTATCTTACATGGCAAAAGATGTGATTAAGTTAAGGGTTTCGAGAAGAGACACTCACACTAGATTATTAGATGGACCCTAAGTCCAATGACAAGTGTCCTTAGGAACAGCGAGGCAGAGGGGCACTTCACACACACACACACACACACACACACACGGAGAAGGGGAAGTGGACCCGAGCGAAGATTAGGGCCATGTGCCTGCAAGCCCAGTGACACTAAGCCTGCCCGAAGCCTCCAGGAGCTGGAGGTGGCAGGGACCAGATTCTCCCCTTGAGCCTTCGGAAGGAGTACAGCCCTCCTCCTACTCCTGGATTTTGGACTTCTGGCCTCCAGAACTAGGAGAGAATAAATTTTTATTGTTTTAAGTCACCAGGTTGTGATAATTCATTATAGCTTGGGACCCTAATCCAAACCCCAACAAATGGAAACCCTAACACACTGTCTCTCCACCAAACGGAACCATGAAGCAACAGACTTCTGCTTCTCTCAGATTTGGGGGTTTGGCACACCCTCCCATTAGAGCCCCTCGCTAATCATCTGTCCCCGAGGCAAGGACACATCGGCCTTGTTCATCCCATATCCCCAGAGCACAGTGAAGACATACTCAGTTGAATTATGCACCTTCACCACCAAGCACTTGGGGCTCACACGTCAGCAACATGGGTTCAAATCTCAGCCCCTCTGCGTGCTATGGCTCGTGCACTTCAGACAGCTCTTTTCTGAGTCTCTGTTGTACAACAGAGGGGACAGGTACTATCTCGAGGAGCTGCCATGAGGATTCAATGAAATAACACGGAAAGTTCTTGCAGCAACACCCAGCGCAGAATGGAACCTCAGTATGTCTGTTATTTTCATCAATAATTACAAAAAGAAGGAAATAGCAGTATTATGAATAGTAGAAGAAAATCTGGATTATATATCAGAAAACCAAGTTTTCTTTTATTTTTTTTAAATTTTTTAAAAAGATTTTATTCATTTATTTGAGAGAGAGAATGAGAGAGAGAGCATGAGAGGGGGGAGGGTCAGAGAGAGAAGCAGACTCCCTGCTGAGCAGGGGGCCCAATGTGGGACTCGATCCTGTGACTCCAGGATCATGACCTGAGCCGAAGGCAGTCGCTTAACCAACTGAGCCACCCAGGCACCCTCTTTTTTTTTTTTAGAGAGAGAGAGCAGAAGGGGGAGGGGGAGAGGGAGAGAGAGAATCTTAAGTAGGGTCCTCGCTGGGCAGAGAGCCTGATGTGGGGCTCGATCTCACGACCACGAGCCCATGACCTGAGCCAAAATCAAGAGTCAGTCACCTAACCGACTGAGCCACCCAAGTGCCCATACTGCACATTTATTTTCTATTTTCAAGTAATTCTTACTCTTACTTGTAATATTTCCTTCTTTTTACATTTTTTGAGCTTTTTTTTTTTTTTTTGGTGCTTTTTCTAACTTATGTAGGTGGCTAGTGTTGTAGAGTGGGTTTCCTCCAAATAAACTCGAGGACGGGGACTTGGGTACAGGAGGATCACCCACAGAATCAGCACCTGCGAGGGAGCAGAAAGGCGGCACTGGGCAGAGGGGAAGCTGAACTGCAGTGCACTCCCAGGACGGCCTCCACCAGTCCCGGAGGCTCTAGCACCTGAGCTGGGAGGACGTCTGGGATAAGGGGGCCTCCTGTGTTGCCAAGGGCAATTCTCCAAGGAGACTCCCCTGAGGGCTGTCATGATCACCATTCCCCACACCTGAGTCACTGAGTGCTTCCTTCCCGAGGGAGACTCTGAACAGCACAGCATCTGTTACACGTGCTTAGGGCGGCAACCTTGTTTCTTTGCTAATATATGCATTTAAGTCTAAAAATCCTCATTTGCCCCTGTGTGGTCAATCCCCTCCATGTCCTCAGCCTAATGAAATTATTAATCTGTTCTATCACTGAAATTTTCCATTTTGTAGAATTTCCTATGAATGGAATCACATGGTATGTATTATTTTGTGGCTGGTTTCCTGCACATAGTTTTATGTTTGGGGGATTCAAGCACATTGTTGTACATATCAGTTCATCTCTTTCTATCACTGAATAGCATCCCGTTCTATGGATATTACATCTTGTTTATCGATTCACACGTGGGGCGAATTTGGGTTGCTTTCAGGTTTGCTTTCATTTTTTAAGGAGATTTTCGCCAGCTACAGAATTCAAAGTTGGCAGCCATTTTCTTGCAATGCATTATTTATTAGTTCTTTCAGTTTTTGTCTGCTTCTAAGTCTATCTCTCCTTCATTTTTGAACAATTGTTCTCCGTGTTAACACGTTCTTTTTTCTTTCAACATTTTGAAGATGTCATTTAATTGTCTTCTGGTTCACATAGTTTCGACAAGACATCTGCTGACATTCTTACCTTTGTTTCTCTGCATGTAATGTGAATTTTTCTCTGGCTGCCATCAGGATTTCTCTTTTTTCTTAGTTTTCAGCAGGTTGAATATGGGATGCCCAGGTGGTTTGTTTTTAGTTTTTCTCCTGCCTGGAGGTCTCTGGGTTTCATGGATTTCTGGTCTGTTGTCATTTATTACTTTTAGAAAATTATCAGCCTTTATCTCTTCAAGTATTCTTTTCCCTGATCTATTTCTTTTCTATTTCTAGGGTTCCAATTACATATATGATAGATCACTTGATATTGTTTCTCAGCTCTTGTATGCTCTGTTCTGGTTTTCCCCACTCTTTTTTTTTTTTTTCTTCATGTTTCAGTCTGGGTAATTCCTATTGGCCTATATTCATGCATATGGATTCTTTCCTCATCTGTGCCAAGTCTCCTGATGAACCCCTAATGAAGCATTCTTCATCTTTCTTACTAATATTTTTATTTCTAACATTTCCTTTGACTCTTATGCTATCAGTCTCCCTGCTGAAATGCCCATTTGTCCATGCATACTGTCCACCTCCACTAAACCTTTTAACATATTAATCATCGTTATTTTGAATTTTCTTTCTGAAAAACATGGGTCGTCTTTTGGTCTATGTTGATTGCATCATCTTTTGACAGTCCACTTTTTCTCCTTGCTTTTTTATGTGTCTCACATAAAAGTCATTTAAAAGTTGATTGCTGGACATCTGTGTAGAATCTAGACTGAAGTAAATAATATTTATGACTGCAAATGGGTACACCTTTCCTACCAGCCTGTTACTGTCAGGGTTGATTTAGTCTAGTCTGGTTTTGAACCAGGTTTGGGTTTTGTTGTTTCTTTGGTTATCTTCAGTACATCACCAGATTCAAATGTCTCTGGTGTTACTTTTTGCTTAGGATGGGAACCAGTTTGTCCCAAGATTTTTCCCAGTACTCCTGTTTCACCTTCAGCCTTGTCTAGTCTAGCTTCAGTCTGGAATGCATTGATCAAGTGGGAAGTCATATGAGATTATTTCAAAAAGGAAAGCAAGAGGCCAGAATATGTAAGGCTTAAAAACCATGGTGAAATGTGGGATTTTACTTTGAGTGGCATAGGAAACTACCAAAGGGTTCTGATCAGTGACATATTTTGAATGTGTTTGAAAAGAATCACTCTGGCTGCCATGTGAAGAATTAAACCAGAGCGGTAATGGTATAAAGATTAGTTGGGAGGCTTCAGTATAAGCCAGAGCAGAGATGATAGTGGCTTGGACAAATGTGTTAGTAGCAAAGGAGGTGAGAAATGTTTGGTTCAGGGCACAATTAGATGGGATTTGCTGCTGTGTTGGATGTGGGGTATGAGAGGAAGACAAAGTTTGCCTACTATACCTTTTCTTGTTCTTTTACTTTTTACCTCTATGTGTTATTATGTTTTAGGTTTATTTCTGGTAAATAGCATGAAGCTGGATTTTTATCTGAGAATCCCTGAAATTTAATAAAATTTAATCCTTTTTCAATTCTTGTAACTGCTGTTCTGTTTGGACTTATTTATACTATCATTATTTGTATTTCTTTTGATTTTTATTTTATTTATTTTTTTCTCCTCTCCTTTTATTGGATTACTGTTGGTTTTTACAAAATAATTATTATTTCTTTGGTTCCTTTCACTTTGGTTGAAATTTGTATAATCTATTTCCATTATTTTAGGATTTATCCTTAATTTTTTCAATATACATATCTGACTGAACAAAAGAGAAACTCGGTTTCTAATCCAAATATTGTCACTGAGTACCTGTGAAGCCTTCAACAAAGCACTTTATCTCATATTCTTTCAGTGACTCTATGCCAGATTTCAGTGATGTGTGAGAGAAAGGCTAGGGATGAGTATGCTTTCAAGCCATGTCCTGTGCTTTCTATACCTTCTGTCAAAAACTCAGAGTGCCCACCTCATGCTATTGGACAAAAGAAGCCAGACACAAGGGAGTGAATGCTGTATAATTCCATTTATATAAAAATTAGAGGTAAAATTAATCACAATCAAATAATGGTTTCCAGGGTCAGGGGGAGGGGAATGGGGAGACAGATAATGACTGGAAGAAACATGAGAAGGGGTATGGGCACTGCTTTCACAGTTGTGTCCAGTTTCTAACTCATTGGGCTGTACACTTATAATATGTGTACTTTCTATGTGTCTATTTCAGTAAAAAATATTTTAAAAATTATTTTCAATGAAAAAATTGAAAATAAAATAAAACAAAGATATATAAGAGTCTCAGTTTTCAAGGAAACATTTCTCTGTTGATTACTTTGAACTTGCCTGAGCAAGCAGGTAAAGACCATTGCTGAGCCAGGCCTGTGCCACTGGCCAGGTGTTCAGAGAAGAATGCTACCTGGTTCCTATCTTCAAGAAGGTCTCTAACTAGTAGGAGAGACAGACTTGGTTTTTAATAACTCATAATTCCATATGGCTGTGACTGCTATAATAGAAGTGTATAATTTCTTATGTGCTATAATAGAGGTTTAACAAGATGATACAGGGTGAGGGGGACAAGTGAGTAACATCATGAAGGAGGCAGAAGAGGCTCTAAAGGGAGGTGACCCTTGGTCATTCTCATGAAAAAGACAAGGACAAGTCTCCAGGGAGGAAGAGGCATTCCAAGTGGAATGCAGGGACACGTTCCATACTGGGAATCCCAGGTAGTTTGCTATGTCCTGAGCTTTGGCTTCAAAGGAACAGATGAGGCTGAAGGAGTGAGCAGAAAGGGCCATGAAGGGCCTGGTGGTCTGGCCGCAGGATCCCAGCAGAGACTCTTGGATGGGGGAATCCAGGCACAATAGGAAGGGAATGTGGGCAGCAAGTACAACAGGCCAGACAGTAAGGTTTTGGCAGCTATTACCCTAATTTACTCTCCCACCTACCTTAGGGAAAACTGACTGTTGGTTCACCAGAAGCCTAATTAACCAGACTGCTTCTCCCAAGCATTTTGGATCATCATCACTCTGTTGCTGTATAAAGGAGCAGAAACTGTGGAGTTTAGAGGTCACTCATGCTGAACACTAGCATCCCTCTCTTCCCATCACAGACCTGCTGTGTAGCCTTGGGAGAGTCCTTCAAACAGTTCAAGGCCCCTGATATCTCCTGGAGAAAACAGGGAACCCAGCATTAGGCTCCAGGACAGGTATCTGAACATATACAAGTTCATGACTTTCTAAAGATAATCACTCATATAGACCAAACACTTACTGGGCACCAGGCATTACTAATGGCCTTGAATGTACAAACTCAATCCTCTCAACATTATGGGGAAAATATTGTTATTAGCCCCAATGTACGGGCCAGAAATTTGGAGCACAAAAGGGTCAAGTAACTTTCCCAAGGCCAGCAGACAAGAACTAGCAAAGTTGGGATTTGAACTCAAGAAATCTGTCGTTAGCATCTACATCTTTATTTTTTTTATTTTATTTTTTTAAATTTTATTATGTTATGTTAGTCACCATAAAATACATCATTGGTTTTTGATGTGGTGATCCACGATCCATTGTTTTCGTATAACACCCTGTGCTCCATGAGCATCTACATCTTTAGCCATAATGCTTTATCCCCTCTAGGCAAGCGAAAGATGTTGTAACTCATATATTTGTGTTTCTGGAGAAATTCATATAGTTGCTCAAAAATAGTATTTTCCTTTTCATCCTGTTTCCCATGGAGTTTGCTCCAAAGCATAATTCCCTTCAGGCCCATTTAATTTGGCATCAAGTATTTTATTGGTCAAACATCCATTTTATTAACATTTCATCTTATGAAAGTTCAGTATAATTGCACTGGTTACATTTTCTCACAAAATCATTTTCACAGGGAAAAAAAAGCAGCTTAGTAGAACCACTATGCTCAAAATTAGAAGGAGGTAAAAATCAAAAAGACAGTCTTGCTTGCAAAGTATTCTTCACCTTTTCACCCTGGAGAAGGTA
The DNA here is from genome assembly GCF_964656455.1 of Halichoerus grypus. Classification (NCBI taxonomy): domain Eukaryota; kingdom Metazoa; phylum Chordata; class Mammalia; order Carnivora; family Phocidae; genus Halichoerus; species Halichoerus grypus. The sequence goes on from NC_135714.1 coordinate 6,109,640, forward strand.
CCAATGAACACTTCCCAATAGGGTCCTCACCACCATTCAATGTAGGGGCTTAGGGGAACATCAAGGAGAGTTCACTGTCATTTCAAAGCTCTGATTCCATGGTAACTGTGAAGTCAGAAGCAAGTATGCTTAATTTTCAGGATGTCAGAGCTGGTTTGAGAATCACTCATTTAAGCCCCATCATAAAATTGAGGTCCCAAGGTACTGTGTTCTGTCCAGCATCATTCAGACAGTTAGCATCAGGTCTGAACATGGGTTTTCTGGATTTCACTCAAGTAGTTTCCCACTAGTCCAGTTCAAGGGAAAAGAAGCTGAAAAAATAAAATAAGGCAAAGTTTGAACTTGATTTTATCTTCACCAAAGATAAAGTGATGGGGGGGGAAAGATAAAGGGATGGGATTGAGTCATAAAATGTTTCATTTACCAAAAGTCCATAAAAATAAGAGTAAGACATCAGGGGAGCATGTGTGGGGAAGAGGACTAACAATCCTAAAATCTCACCAAAGAAATACCCAAGCACCAGGGTCCACACTGGTCAACTTCTAGAAGACTCTAATTTCCATAAAGGACAACCTGTAATACTTAGTATAACCTTCAAAACTGCATTGGCAAATACATAAATGCTTCTAAAAGGCAGTGTGGCTGTTCATTAAGAAGTTCTAGACAGCCTGTAATCCTAGCTCATAGGAAATTAATGTTCTCTTAAACAATTCCAGGTTTCTTGGTCCAAGCCAAAGGTCTGCAATGCTTGGAGAGAGATTACTGGTTTATTAAAAATTATATGGAAAGAAGGCAGGAGGCCAAGCCTGATTGTCCTCAAAGACAGTAAGCAACTCCCGTTGGCCCTGGCACCAAAACATCCAAGGCTTTTCGCACGCTCATGAGCAAGGTATAAATGGTATACATCAGATCACTGTATGTACACAGAGGAACTGTCACTTAGCAGAAAAACACGGGAGCTCATGGTCAATACACGTAGTACTGCCATTTATCAGAGGGTGGGGCCTTGAAGAAACTTTGTCACCCAGGTGAATCACCTGACTCCATCAGTAGACAGTGTTGTGGACAGAGCACTGAGACATGAATCTAGCCCTGCTTTGCTGCTTACCCACTCTGTTATCTTGGGTTTGTCACTTCCCCATTCGAGCCTCCATTTCTTTACCTGTAAGGTGGGCATAATGATGTGGGCATCACAGAGATATTAGAAAGAATATGTAATGTCTATCAATGTGAAAGTCTTTGTCATCCTTGATTGCTATTATTCTTAGTAGTCCTAGTATTATTATTACTTAACTGTTATTCTTAGTGCTATTGGTATTATTCTTGCCAATCTCTAACTCTGACCACACAAAAGTGTCCACATTACAAGGACAGGTGATGTAGTGCATAGTTTTGGTGGAGTCAGAGTTTGAGAATGCTAAAAATGGCAAAGTTTACGTCTGATAAAGTAGGAATTAGGAAACCACTGAAGGCTTTTCACCAAAGGAATAACATGTTAAGTCAGCATTTAAGAAAGACTTATTGGACAGGATTATGTCAAATGGCCAAGAAGGTGAGAAAGACCAAATTTGGTGGGTCAGCTCAGAGCTGATCACAGCACTGCAGGCAGAAGGAGGAGAGAGTGGGAGGCAATCTCCAAATGTCTGAGGAATCCTTGGGATGAAATGCAGAGACACACATGGGGGGAAAGTAACTTTGAGGAAATAGACTGTGGGGAAAAAGTGTACATCCATGAAACAAGAACAGGCTGCTATACAAAATGTAGAGTCAGGAAACCAAAATAATAAAAATAATAATAAAATAAAGGGGAAGAAGTAGTCTTGGAACTCAACAATGTAATAGTAGAAATGATAAACTTGAGGATTTTGAAGATAAATTTGAGAAAATCTCCCAGAAAAGAGAGGAAAATGGCAAAGAAACAAATGGAAGGAAAGATAAGGGAGGATAAGAAGATTAGAGCCAGGAAGTTCGATCTATGAATAATAAAAATTACCAAAAAGGAAAAAAATAGTAGAAGAAATCTTAAAAGAAATAACCTGCAAGAATATTTTCCAGAACTAAAGGCATGAGTTTTCAAATTGCTGAAGTCCCTTGAGGGTTCAGCACAATGGCCCCAAAGGGACCCTCTACACAACACATGATTGTGAAATTTCAGAACCCTGGAGATAAAGAGGATATGATACAATCTTCTAGAGAGAAGAACAGCAGATCAGACACAAAGGACCAAGCATCATGATAGTGCCAGGAGTCCCACTTAACAACCCCCACTTGCGGAAAGCAGTGGCGTAATGCTGTGGTAACTCTGAAGGAAAGTAACCTTTAACCTAGAATTCTATACTGAGCCCAATTCTCTAGCAGTGTAAGAATATCTTCAGACATGCAAGTTCTTTTAAAATTTATTTCCCATAGGCTCCTGGGTGGCATCAGTTAAGCATCTAACTCTAGATTTTGACTCAGGTCATGCATGATCTCAGGGTCGTGAGATCAAGCCCAGCATTGGGTTCTGTGTTCAGCAGGGAGTCTGCTTGAGAATCTCTCTCTCCCTTTCCCTCTGCCCCCCTACTCACACATGCTCGCTCGTTCTCTTAAAAAAAAAAAAAATTATTTCCTATATGCTTTTTCTCAGAAAGCTACTAGGATTTGTATTTTTTTAAAGGAATAAACCAATTAAGAAAAAGATAGGAAAACAGGATCCATGACAGGAGAGAGGCCATGGGACCCCCAAGATGATGGTGAAGGGAGAGCTCAGAATATAACTCCACATTGAGCCTAGACAGGCTTAAGTTAGAAATCTCCAGGAGAGGCTTCTTCAGGAATAAAAGTGGGCAGGATACCCAATATGTCTGAATAGAACTTACATAGTCATAATAATGTAGCAGCAAATATCCACCTAAGAAAACTAAGATAAAAATGCATTGGCAAGATGGCAGAATTCAAAGTTTGAGTGGAGAGAAAGGGGCAGGGGAGGGATAAGGATGAAGGGAAACTAACCTAATCTTCCAAAGAGGGAAGGTGAAACAGAAAAGCCAAGAAGTAGCAACTGCAACACATTATTTCATGAAATGAAGGTAATTACAAAACCAACACAGGCAAAACGTTGAAAGTTGTGATCTGCGGGAAAGAGAGGGCAGGATGGTCAGGACACGGCTGCTGCCATGGCAAGTCCTAGAAAACTATTTGACCCTTTCAGTGGGATACATATACGTTTTTATAAAAGAAGGAAGAAATGGGTTACATGTTGCAAACTTGGAAAAAAACAAAAGAAATCTCAGCCTCAGCTCAGGTGAAAGCCAGGACCAGGAAAATAGCTTTGGTTGGGAGAGAATATCACAAATTTGAGAACTCCTCCCAGCCCCACATGAATTCACGAGGTGATTCAGGGCAAGTCCCATGAATCCTCTTTGCTTCTTCTCCCTTCTTGGAGCAAGGCAGCATTGAACTAGAATCATAGAGGTCCCGTCTAGAACATAAATTCGGTTCCCAAGGCTGTCAGATTAAGAGGCTGTTCCTTTGCCGGGGAAGGTCAGGAGAAAGTCACCCAAAGTTGCAGCAATACAGGGGACAGACAACTTGGAAGGCCCTGCAACTCACTTCCTTCCCCTCAGGGAGCCCAGCCAGGTCAGCAGATCCACCTTTGTTCCGAGGGATGGAAAGGCAGATGGCCATGCTGAGTTCAAGACTCTCCTCTCCAACAAGGCTGACTGCTGTCTGGATGTCTCCTGCCCCCTCCCTCTCGGTCTGTGCAGCATCCCTAGGGCAGGGTCCCTCTCCGGATTCCCTTCCCATCAGGTGTCCAGTATAGGTGGTGTGCTGGTTGCTCAGGCAGTCCCCCGGTCCTGCCCATGGCTACTTCTCTGCTTGAGGTTTTCCTCAGTGCACCCAGCGTAGACTGTGCTGGAGGCATCTCTGTTCCTCTGCAGGACAGATGTCTGGCGGGCCTGAAGACCCTCAGCAAGCAGAGCAAGTGCTCCTAACACCAGAGCCAGCTTGGAAAATCAATATCCTCTGACTTCAGTGTAATAAAAACAGGCTGGAAAACTCTTTGTGACAAATCAAAACAAAACACCATGCTTTGGCTGTGGGTTATTTATTGAGAATCACAACATTCTAGGAGCAGAGAAGAACATAAGTGCCTGTGGTCTTTGGACAATCCTCCCAGAATTTATATTCTAGATAATCACACTGCCATGCAGGAAGGAAGCCATGAGCGAGAACTGTTTAGCAAAGCACCCATTTTCTAAACAGGGACCCAGAAAAGACTTTGGCTCGTTATAAATTATGAACCCACATATTCTCTGGAAGAAAAAGAAAAAAAAAACCTTCACTTAGTGAAGAAATCCTTGTGCCTACTCGAGTCTTCTGGAAGCAGTATTGGCCTTCTGCATGTGGCAAAAATGGCCACCATCCCAGAATACCACCCCCACCCGCCCCCATCTTACTCTTTCAAAACATCTCTGTACAATCCAATAAAATAAATGAAAACTAAAGAAGCCCGAGTTTAATATTCAGGGGATATAATTCAAGCATAGCCAATTGGACAACTTCCCTGTTAATCAGAAGAATAACAAAGTTTTTCTCCTTCTTTTCTTTGTAGAACATAAAGTTAATACCCTGTTTAAGGAGGCCACGGGGACGTGTGGAAAGAGCATGGGATGGAGAATGGAAGCCTGGCTTGCCTTGGACTCGCTACATCTCCCATGAAAAGGCTCAAGACCAGATCTTCCCCACCCTGACTGGATGTTGGGAGCCTTCTTGAGAATTCAGATTCCCAGGGCACCTGTGTGGCTCAGTCAGTTAAGCATCTGCCTTCGGCTCACGTCATGATCTCAGGGTCCTGGGATTGAGCCCCGCATCAGGCTTCCTGCACAGAGGGGAGTCTGCCTCTCACTCTCCCTCTCCCTTGATCCCCCTTCCCGCTTGTGCTCTCTCTCTGTGTCTCAAATAAATAAATAAAATCTTTTTTTTTTTAAGATTTTATTTATTTATTTGACAGAGAGAGAGATAGCAAGAGCAGGAACACAAGCAGGGGGAGTGGGAGAGGGAGAAGCAGACTTCCTGCCAAGCAGGGAGCCCGATGTGGGACTCGACCCCAGGACCCTGGGATCATGACCTGAGCTGAAGGCAGACGCTTAACGACTGAGCCACCCAGGTGCTCCCTAAATAAATAAAATCTTAAAAAAAAAAAAAAAAGAATTCAGATTCCCAGACCCTCTGAATCTCAGCCTCCTGATACAAATCCCCATTTCCTCTGTCCAATACCCAGCTCCAGGATCTCTCTTCCCTCTAACTGCTCACATCTCTCCTCTCCCCACTAAGGGGTTAGGGCCTCTGGGAAACAAAATCCAGTGAGTCAAAACTTTTCAAGGTGATGGATGGCTCATTATCTTGATTGTGGTGATGGTTTCACAGGCGTGCACTTTAAATACGTGCCTTTTCTCATGTGTCAATTATACTTCAAAAAAGCTCTTTTGGAAAGGGGTTACTCGGGTAGTCTGAGTACAACCTCTGCTTTCATGCCTGAAATCCAACCAAATTCAAAGGCAGCAAAAGGCAAACACATACACATGTTAGGGTTTATAGCGCAAAGTTCCTAAAACACAGCACTCCAACAACACAGAAACTTCTTCCTTTGTCTCATGACAGCCCAGAAGAAAGCAGGAGACCAGCATGGGCTGGGTCCCTGCTCCACAAAGCCACTCAGGGATCAAACTTCCTTCCATCTTGTTGTTCTAAACTTACCTAATGGAAGCTGATCATCTGTGGCGATCCAGGACCACATTCCAGCCTGCAAGAAGGGGGAAAGAGAAGCAGGAAAACAAGCAATGTCTTCCTAGGGCAGGGCTGCAGAAGGTGACACGCAAGCTTCCACTCACATTCCAGTGGTGGGAATAGGGTCACGTGGCCACGCCTAGGGAGGCTGGGAAATGTAGTCTCTGGCTATTGAACTGAGGGAGGAGGTTTTTGTTGTTAAAAGGAGGGAAAATGGTTAGCCATCTCTGCCTTGCTTTTGGGGGACAGGGAGAAAAAAATATGGGGAGAACAAAACACAAGTCCCAATAAGTTGTATTGCCACATAGAGTAGGTCCTCAAGAATTACAATTTCCTTTATTATAATAAGTGCTGTGTTAGCATCGTAGGGATGCTGTGACAAAGTACCACAGACCAGGAGGTTTACATACAGACATTTATTATCTGGAGTTCTGCAGGCTGGAAGTCCAACATCAAGGTGTTGAGAGTTTGGTTCCTTCTGAAGGCTACGGGGGAAAGTCTGTTCCATGCCTCTCTCCTAGCTTCCAGAAGCCTCAAGCATCCCTTGGCTTGTAGATTATGCTCTCCTGTGTCTTCACATCATCTTCCTTCTGTATGCATCTCTGACTCTTTATATGGTTTTTTTTAAATAAGGACCCCAGTCGTGTTGACCAGGGGCCCACCCTACTCCGGTATGACTTCATCTTAACTAACTTATATCACCAAAGACTTTATTTCCAAGTCAGGGCACATTCCAAGGTACTGGGGGTTAGGATTTCAACATATGAATTTGGGGGACACAATTCAACCCATAACACATGAGGATAGAACTAAATTTGAAGTTAGGAAATGCCAGTTCACATCCCAGCCCTGCCACAGTCTGGCTGCGTGATCTTAGACAATCACAGGAGGTCTGGTCTCCTTGCTCTCATTCGCCAACAATGAAGTAACCACACCTGCCTCCCAGGGTTGTGAGAGGGACAGATGAAGGACGTCTGCAAAAGCCCTGAGCTAACTCTAAAGGACTGGGGTGGCTCTCACTGGCTTGCCTCCCACCCTTCTTTGACTAAAAGGTTGGCTCCAGAGGAAGACGTAACTTCTGGCATGAGCCTGCCTGCCTGCCCCCTCTTTCTTGAATTAAACCTTGTGGAGGATCCTCCATGCTGCTCCAGTTGGAAGGGGCCTCTTAGAGAGAAACTCTACCGCGGGCAAAATACCTTCAATTCCCTTAAAGGAAAAAAAAAATCCCTTTTGGTCCACAGATGGGTAATTGTATTCACTGTTTCCAAATGTCAAAATGCCAGCCTGGGCCAGCTTTCCACTGAGATCAAACAGGCTCCCTGGGCCTCCTTTCTACTGATGTGGGCGTGCATTTAGCCATGGTGTAAAAAGCTGAATTCTGAGCAGAGTGGGCTGGGCAGACTGTGCTGTTCACAGCAGAGATAGGGAGTCAACCCTCCTCCCGCGGCAGACACCAAGAAATCCTGCCACTCCCAGGGCAACCTTCCAAGCTCCCCAAAACACACAGTCTCTCTTGCCCAACACTAAGAAGGAAAAACGGGAACATCTCTTAGTGAAGGCTACTGTGGCAATCAGATTGCAACATATAAATGTATCGAATCAGCATCTTGTACACCTTAACCTTACACAATGTTACAGATAAATTATATCTCAATTACAAACTGAATTGGAACATCTCCTGAAAATAATAAGTCAAGCAGATTTTCCAGTCTAGGTGTTTAATTTTGTGATTAAAGGCCAGATGAAGTCTTATCATGAACTGATATTTGTTGGGGCTTTTAGAAATGAAGCGAGTGACCCAGCATTGACAAGGGTGGAGGCAAATGTGCCCTTGTGCACATCCCTGGGGCATGTGGAAGTTGAATTTCCCTTTTCCCATGGCATCCTGGGAATGGGCTACCAAAGTTAAACAGTGTCTTTATCCTAAGAAAGAATCAGACAAGTTTACAAAGTCAAAGACAGCCTTCACAGCATTATTTACAATAGCAAAGAAGGCCAACAACCTAAATGCTCCCCGGACCACCCGGGGTCTCATCTCCAGTGTTAGCTCATCTGGGAAGCCCCCAGGGCCCCCCAGGACTCCTCTCCTAGCCCCACCACACCCCTTGCACACCTCTGCCATAGCAACTGCTTGCACTATGATCCTTTGTTTGGCATGTTTCTCTCTCTCTGTTTTTTTTAAGTAATCTCTCCACCTAACATGGGGCTTGAATTCATGACCGGGAGATCAAGAGTCACAGGCTCTACGGACTGGGCCAGCCAGGCGCCCCAGCATGTTTCTCTCTGAACTATACCAGAGCTCCCCAAATCACAGTAGCTCTGCCCACCACCTGCTTTTGTAAATAAAATGTGTGGGGACACAGCCACCTCGCTTGTTTATATATTGTCTATGGTGGCTTTTGCAAAGAGGACTATATGACCCACAAAATCTAAAATATTTACTCTCTGTCCTTTTACAGAAAGTGCTTGCCAACTCCTGAACTATGTTATGAGCACTTTGAAGAAAAAGAACATCTTATTCATTCCCGTATCCCGTAAAGCCTGTGCGGTGCAGGTAAGCTGTGGGTGAGGCATACGTGGTTGCTGGGTCAGTCGATGAACCCAAACTGCCAAACAGGCAGTGGTCCTCACAAGTGTATGCGCATCAGACCCACCCTGGGTGTTTGCTAAAATGTACGTTCCCAAATTTCCACAAGTCTGATTTGATCAGTCCAGGGTGAGCCTAGGGAATATGCATTTTATTCATTACGCATTCCCAAGGTGACTCTGATGCTAATGGACTTTAAACCAGCCCTGTCGGAAGACGCTGCTGGTGATCAGGCAGGTTTCTTGCAACACGGTGGACTAGATAACCTGAGCCCTCTGCTACTTGCTGGAGAGAAGCCTACAGAACTTCCCTGACATAGAGAGCCAACGTCATAAAAACCATTAAAGGAAATGTCCAGGGCACAAAAACGAGGCAGGAACTGATCAACCAGAGCAATTGTGCAGGTGCCCAGTGGCCACCCTGGGTGGGGGAGGTGCAGAGTTTGGGTAACCTAGAGGCTGGGGTGTTAGTAGGTAGCCGGGGTCAGGAGACAAGGCCTTAGCCCCACAAGTGATAGCAAATGAGGATCAAAGACCCCACCAGAAAGCATGGACCCTCGACAGACTAAACTTCAGTGAAGGATAGATTAGAAAAGCCCTCCCACCAGCCCAGAGGAGCCAACCAACACGCTAGTCTCTCTCACATCATCCTTTAAGAACTCATGCCCATAGCTCATCTGCACTCATACTCCGTGCTAGCAGCTGCTCGAAGAACCCCAAGTGGACAAATTCACCAAAAAGGCCAGGCTAACTATGATCATGAGTCAGAATTTGATGGTTGTTTTAGAAATTAAATTGGTAGCCTAGTGTTGATGGGGGTGGGTGTCTGAGGCACCTGGAGGAAGCACCTGCAAAATCCCCTTGGAATGCATCCCTCAGCCCCAGCTGCAAAGTGTGTCCACTGAAAATGAGCTCACACACCACAATTACAAAACCACGGGAGACACTCAGTAAACACAACCAAGTGCGAATAACAGGAGCACCATATTCTGCTGTTTCTCACCACCTTCCCGACCCCATCAGGTCCCAGCCTTCATCCCCTCCAGCTGGGACTGCTGCTTCAGCCCTGTCCTCACTGCGATATGTTGCCAACCTTGGCCATCAGAGCAAGCTTGTGAAAACATAATCTGATCTTGTCTTTTCTCTGCTCAGAATCCTCCAGTGCGTCTCCATTTCATGCTGAGTAACACAGTGAGGCTTGACATCTCCAGTCCCTTGCTGCATTTTAGACTCCCACCTAACCCCTCACTCCAGGCCCAAAGGCATTGTGCATTCCTCCAACACACCCCCTAAATATGAATATTTTACTTCCTCGGCTTGTGTGTTGTCTCTCTTCCTTGCGATACTGTAAGCACAAGGCAGGAGTTTTGTCTGTTTGGTTCCTCACTGAGTCCCTGGTGCCTAAAACAGTGCCTGGCACATACCAGTTGCTCAATATGTGTTGAATGAATGAATGAATGAACAAATGAATACAATAGAAAGAAACACTGCTGAATTTTAATAAAAGGAGTCACTTGATCATATTAATGTTTAGAAAAATCACTGTTCACGTGAAAATCATGATCATCGTTCCCCACCTACTATCTATGTGTATTGATTTAATGGCCACAGCCTCTTCTCCTTGTGAGGTCAAGGGGAAGCGAACCATTGTTACTGTAGATGAGTAGACTGAGGTCTGGAGAACTTACTGTCTCGCCCCACTTCACAAAACCAGCAGCCCCCACTGGGCCTGGGTTTTCTTACCTGCCAATCTTCCCCTAGTTTCAAGTTTCGGTATGAAATCTCTCTTGACACACAAGGGATTTAGAGCTGAAAACCTAAAATCAAGAGGTCCTTAAAGAATAGTCCCAGGGATGAAATGTCATTTAATGAGGGGTCTCGTGATAGGATTATGTGTACAGACATTTGATCCAGGAAGGGCGTGAAGTGGGTCATGGCTGCTTCTGCAGAGTCAACGCTAACGTGGTTGAGTTGAGGTAGAAAGCCCACCTGATGGGACCAAGAAATCCCGGACTCCAGCCCCACCCCACCCTTCACCTCACCCTCCATTCGATGACCATTCTGGGCGTGTTTCCTCGTCAACAAAGAAGCAGAAGCTTGGACTGAAGAGACACCATGTCCATTCTAGCTCTACAATCCTATGTGTGAGAGGTTGATGGTTGAGCTTGAGAGACCCAAGGGCTGGCTCACTTTATCTAGTGGGCACTCTTCTGACCATGCCCCTCTCTGTGACATGAACCCAAACACACACAATTCTGGACCTCCCCGGTGAGCTGATAACTACCATAAGCCAAAGCCCAGTGTCACCGGAAGATGCAGTAAGTTATCACCATAGGAATGACGCATCATTTACTGACCTAGCACAGAAGGCCTGCTTAAGGCTCAATGTCTGAGGCCCTGGTTCGAATCTTGGCTCTACCTCTCACTGGCTGGGCAACCCTCCGAAGGTCAGCCTTCCACCTCTGTTCTCTCATCTGCAGCCACAACTGGGTGGTGGCACGGAGGGGGCTCGGTAAGACCAGCACCAGAAAACACCAAGGACCCAGAAAGGGCAAAGTCTCTCTATGAAATGAGCATCGTTGGGATGATCTGGGGACTCACAAGTGCTGTGAAGAGGAAGACCCTCACTGGCTCACCCTCTGCTGTGCCCTTGCTCTCAGTCTCCTGAACCAAGGAGTGGGGGCCACAGCCCCAAACCCGAGGCCCCTCTGTGACCACTTGCTGTTCCACCCCCTGGGGTTCTGGTAGAGCCCCTGCAGTCTCAAGAGTCACCCTGAAGGGGGTCCCCACGTGATAGCCAGAGGACAGACCCACAGAGGGAATAAAGTTGCTGGCACGTGGGGACATTCACAGAACAGGAGTTCCCTTTCTGTCTCAGCTCTGTGTGGCTTGAGCATTCCATACATGCTTACAAGTGTCTTGGAGATTGTGGGGTGCAGGGCAGGGGACCTCACTCCATTTCACCAGACCCAGAGTGAGCCCAGAGGAGGCCAAGAGGGGTGGGGCGTGCCTGACCAGGCCTGAGCACAGAGGTGATTTGTGGGACTCTCATGCGAGCAGACAGGGCTCAGGCAAGTGAGGGCCCCTGCCCGGTGCAGGGAATTTGCTGGGGTTACTGGGACTTCAGTGTGAGCACAATGGCGTCCCGGGAAGCCAGCTGAAGGGAAAACAAGATTACACAAATCCTGCCGGCTCATGGACTCATCGGGTTAATGAGGCTTGATGCCTGCCACTCTGTGGTAAAAGAAATTAACTGTGGCCCCGGTGCCCACCTCACATGATGGGAGATGAAGCCTCAGACTGCACATTTGTGGACCAGCTCTTAACAGGCTGGCCTTGACTGTGGCCTTGAGGGGGAGCCCTCCTCCTTCCTTCCGTCTGTCCATCCATCAAATGCTGAGCGGTCAGTCCTCTCCTTAAAATTGACCTATGACCAGTCTAGCCTTGACAGGTAGTATATGATAGGTATAATATCATAGGTATAATAATACCATAGGTATAATAATATCATAGGTATAATAATACCATAGGTATAATAATATCATAGGTATAATAATATCATAGGTATAATAATATCATAGGTATAATAATCATGATGAGTAATAGTTGAGTGCTTACTATGTGCCACTCACTTGCTTTACTCCAGATAATACCCAAACAATCTTATAAGATGGGGACTATTATTATCCCACTTCACAGATGAGGACAGGAACGATGTACTTTCCCAGGGTGCAGAGCCAGGATCTGAACCCAGTGTGGAGATCTCAGTGCAGGGCTCAGGAGGGCAGAGGCCAGTTCTTTGAAATGGCATTGGGACAGATATCACGGAGGAGGTTCTGGGCTAACTCTTCACCTCTCTGAGCTTCAGTCCTCTGCCCAGGTAACAAGTATAGGAAGCCCTGCCTCACAAGAGTGAATAAGGATTAGAAGTGGAAATGCATGTAGAGTAGGGACCTCAGCACATGACAAAGAGCAGTGCAGAAGAATGGTGTGAACCCACAGCCCTTGTCTGACAGCCCAGGAAGGCAGGAAGGGCCACAAGGTCAAGGTACAGTGAGACCTAGTGACCCCGGGAGTCAGATAGCCCTGAGATTGGAAGCCTGGCCCACTGACCAACTGTGGGAAGTTGGACCCAACCACAAAATCCTCAACAGTTGGGCCATGGCTAGAGGCCCCTTCATCTGTTTAATGATGCTCAGTCCAGGGCCTGGCACATAGAATGCTGGATGGATAGTGGATGAGTGGATGGATGGATGCATGGATGGATGGATGGATGGGTGGGTGGATGAATGGGCAGATGGATGGATGGATGGATGATAGATAGTGGATGGGTAGGTAGATGGATGAGTGGATGGATGAATGAATGGGGAAGGGATGGATGGATGGATGCACACATGCACAGGTGGGTAGATGGATGGGTGGATGGATGGGTGAATGGATGATGGATGGATTGGTGGATGGATGGGTGGGTGGATGGGTGGATAGATGATGAATGGATGGGTGGATGCATGGATGGATGGATAGGTGGATGATGGATAGGTGGATGGATAGATGCTGGATGGAAGGAGAGATGAGTGAATGGGAAGCATGGACACCAGGATAGATGGATGGGGATGGATGGATGGGAGATGCCTGGGTGGATACATGGATAGACGTGGATAAAAGGATGGGAGGGTGGATGGAAGGGTAGATGGACAGAATTTCAGAACTAAGAGGGGCTGATCAGCTCAATGTACCTCTTCCTCTTCAAGTAAACAAAGCCCTGAACTGAGGAGGTGACTTGCTGAAGACCACACAGTTAATTAAGCCCTCAGTATTTCCACCCTATCCCTCCTCCCTTCAAGTTTCCTGGTGTCATTTATCACTTAGATTGTGACTTAACTTGCAGCAGAGAATGTGGATCATACCACGCATGGTCCCTGGCCTGTGCCATTGTGGTCCTGCCTCATTTAGCCTTTACAGGGATACCCCCACCTCCTCCAAAGGCCATACTCTCCCCTCTCCTCCAGGACAGCCACCTCACCTAGGGGACCAGGAAGCCAGTGCCAGCTTTAATACTGCTATGGGCAACAATAATCATCATAGCCTTTATTTGATGTCCTATGTAACTGAACCTTCATGGGGATGACAAATAACAATGAGATAATGTCAGTAATAGCCACGGCTAACATTTACTAGGACTTAAGTGGCACGGATGTTGTGCTTAGCACTAATTTCACTCAGTGGGGTGACCATCATTCTTTTACAGATGAGGAAACTGAGGCACAAAAGGTTAAGTGACTTACCTAAGGCCACGCAGCTTGAAATTCAAGAAACCCGGATCAGAACCCATCTGACTGTAGGCTTGTGCACCTAGCCTCTTTCTCACACTGGCTCCCGCTGGCTCCCAGATTCCACAGACAAAATGAGCCCCTGATCACAGTCAGCTGCACCTCTGTGGGAGATTTCACAGCCTTTTCTACTCGACTTCTCATGAATCCTCACAAAGGGGGGAGAGTGGGTCCAGGTGAGTCCTGCCCTCACCTGGACTCTAAAGCTCTCTCACTCACCTGGGTCCTGGAGGACTTGAAGTCAGCAAGCTTGGGCTTTCCCCCGAATTCTGCCACTAACTGGCTGTGCAACTTAAGGAAAATCACTGGGTTTCTCTGAGCCTCCTAAATAACATGTAAGACTCCTTCTGTTTTTTAGGGTTATGGTTGTCGGGGAGAGAGACTAAATCCCAGGGCCAGGGTTTTTCAAAGTTATCCTGGGGGCTTGGATGCCTTGACACCTAAGTGTCAAGGAAAGGCCATTTAAAAAGGAGCTGCTCGCATAAAAAGGAGGGGGTGGGGAACCTTGAAGCCCGCTGGAAGATTCCTCACCTCTAAAGCTTCTGTGGGAGCAGAGAGGAACTTTACAAGCAGCTTTGGACGCTGGGCAGCCAGTCCGCCTGGCCACAGGAGAGGAGGTGAAACAGAGATGCAATCCTACTGAGGTTCTTATTCAAACAGCAGAAGAAACTGTCTAAACATTGGCCAGGCTGCCAAGGCTGCCAGGGCCTCCTGCAAGCTTGTCATTCCAGGAGCTGAGAGGAGAGACCCGCACTGCCCCACAGTAGTGGGGAGCTCTGCCAGCCAGGACACTTCAAAGACGCTGATGTGTCCTTGTCTGGGGGCCACAGGGACTCCTGCAGCCCGCACAGAACAGATGTTGCACCCTGAAAGAGCTGCTTTGGACAAGGAAGCCTAAGCAGGGCATGCAGGAGCTGGGGACTGAGGGAAGGTCAGGGCCCGGCTGCAGGAAAATCAGTGAGGCAGCAGGATCCGCCATCTTGTCTGTTGGACTCAGAACCAGTGAGCTCTTTCCTTAGTCCCTGCTGTTCCTGGGTCTGGCTGCTCAGCACCCTTCACTGCCCACCAGACTGGGCGAGTAGGTGGGTTACCACGGGCTGCTTGCACCAAAGGGAAGGAGTCTAGTCTGAGACACCAGAGGCAGCCCCTGATGCAAATGACATCAGTACCCCACCATTGAGCCTGGCACCCCAGAGGCCACTGCAGACATTCTCAGAACACACCAAAGGACTTCCCTCTCTCTGGCTGCAGGGGCTCGCCTGGCTTGGCAACTGGGGCAAGCCAGGAGTGCTGGAAAGTGACACTCTAGGAGCCACCCTCAACCAATGAGGGACAAAAGTCGGAGGATAAATCCCCTGGGCCCCCCCCCCCACTGTGGGGAACTCTGGGGGGCGTTCTGCACACTCTCAGAAGCACCAGGGGACTGGGTCCTGGTTGCCCACAAAGGAGTCTGCTCATTTCACTCCCTGCATCACTTCCCTCCCCTGGGATCACTCCCCGCATGAATTACTGGAGTCAAGTCCTTACCTCGGGATCTGCTTTGGGGGAACCTGCGCTTAGACACAACCCTGTAAGTAAAGGTGCCATGTCAAAGGGGAACTCCAAGACACCCCTGTCCTTAATTCCCAGTCATTTTCAGCTCGTCCTTTCACTGGGTTCCTTCTCATTTTATCTGGATACTCACTTGGTGATACCGATTTCCAGTTCCAGCCTTGCCTTGCAGTGGGGATTAGACCTGGGCATCATTTTCCAGGCTCCCTACATCATGTTCTCCACCTGGAGTCACTCAGGCGGATGCTATTCTCTGGACCCCGGGTGCAGGCAGCTCCTTCTTCTGAGGCTGCCCTTCTGGGGACAGGATTGCCAGTGTGACTCATTTTCATATATCTCACTTAACTCTCACAAATTTTCTACAGCACATTAGTCCCATGAATGAGGTAGGACCAAGAAGGGAGAGTCAGTGATGACCCCATGTGTCTGGATTAGGCCAGTGGGTGGATGGTGATGTCATTCAACCAAAGATGACCCCTGGGGTGAAGGGAAGGTTAAGTTTAAAGTGCCTGAAGACAATCTGGATATGATGTCCAGGTAGAGCTATGAAGCTCAGTCTTAGCTGGCTGGATGGAGCTAAGAGATGTCCATCACAAGGTTGGTGGGCTAAGCCATCAAGTGGATGGGATTCCCCAGAGCCAGGGCCTGATCCGGGTTTCAAGGGGCCAGGAGCTTATACAATTCTGGGGAGGTGCTTATTAAGAAAAAAAAAAAAACCAGGGCACCTGAGTGGCTCCGTTGGTTAACTGTCCGACTCTTGACTTCGGCTCAGGTCATGATCTCAGGGTCGTGAGATGAAGCCCCGTGTCAGGCTTTGTGCTCAGCCTGGAGTTGGCTTGAGATTCTCTGTCTCCCTCTCCCTCTGCCCCTCCCCCCGCTCATGCTCTCTAAATAATTAAATAAATAAAATCTTAAAAAAAATTTTTAATAAAATACATTTTTTAAAAAGGGAAAAAAACCCACAAAATTATGAAAACAAAATTGCAAGCCCTCTCTTGGAACCTTGGAAGGGACCCATGCAAGTGAAGGATGCTGAAGCATCTGCTTTGTTAACTTCATAGCAAATCCACCTGAGTTGGGGCCTAGGAAACAGATACATTAGATTGAAAGGATTTTCTAACTTCTGTCCCCATCACTAGAGTGTGGGCATGTTGAGGTCTGGAATTATGTCAGGTTCCCCTGTGGCCCCAGGGCCTTGAACAGTGAATGACTATGTTAGCAGAGTTCAGTGCAGGGAGCAAAAACATGTCTAAGTATTTTCGCAGGAAGGTATTCAGTATGAGGACATAAGTGCTTACAAAATTGTTGGATGGGCTGCAGGTGTGGAAGTTATGAGCTGTTGCTGGACTTCTGGCTTCCATGTCACCTCATCACTGCTTTGATTCCGAACTCAAGAAACTGCAGGAAATCCCTGCTGATGCCCCAGCATCCCCACACCCCGGAACTGATAAGCAGAGCATGGGACACAGAGTGTGGTCACTGCAAAAGCTCATGTCTGCCAGAACCTGCCCATCAGCTGTCATTGCCACAGAAAAAATTCTGCTTTCTAAATCTTGCACAAGTTCATCTTGTTGGCAGAACCTTAATTACATCCAGAATCCTAGAAGCAAGGGAGTCTGGGAAATGCAGTCTTTATCCATCTATCCCCTGGGAAGTAGCAGGGTGGGGAAGATCATGAGAAGGGGTGCAAAAGGATGGAAGGTGCCTGCAGAAAGTGTTGAAGGCAATGGCAAGAATGGGTGCTATCTTAGTTATGTATTGCTACATAGCAAAAGACTTAGTAGCTTGAAACAGCATTTGTAATCTCGTGGTTTCTGTGGGTCAGGAATCCAGGCACAGCTTAGCTGGATGCTCTGCTCCATGGTCTCTGACTGGATGCTATCAAGGTATGGGCCCAGGGACTGTGGTCTCATCTGAAGGCTCCAGTGGGGAAGGGTCTGCTCATGCGGGGAGTGTTGGCCGCATTCAAGTCCTCGCGGCTGTTGCCCGAGGCCTCGACTCCTCACTAGTTGTCGGCTGGAAGCCACCTTCAGTTTCCTGCCTGGTGGGCCCTCCCATGTGCCATCTGACTTCACTGAAGGCTGCAAGCCAAGAAGTCGATAGAAAGAATCCACTAGCAAGATGAAAATCAGTCTTTTAAAGCCTAACAGCAGAAATGACATCACATCATGTTTACCATATTCTTTTTTTTTTAAAGATGTATTTATTTATTTATTTGAGAGAGAGAGAGAATCTCAAGCAGACTTCCACTGTGTGTGTAGCCCAACACGGGGCTCAATCTCACAACCTTGAGATCAGGAGTCAGATGCTCAACTGGTTGAGCCACCCAGGCTCCCCCATGTTTGTCATATTCTAGTGTTACCAGCGAGTCACTAGGTCCAGCCCCCACTCAAGTGGAGAGGCTTATACAGGGCACAAACACCATTAGGTGAGGGTCATCAGGGGCCGGGTTTGGAAGCTGGCTATTAGGGGTGCTAAGCAAACACTTGTTGCAGAGGGAGGTCATCTGGCTGCCCACACACGGACAGCCCCGTGTGGTCATTGTATCCTGATGGAATCACCCAGCTCAAAGTTCCCAAAAGAGATCAGCCTGGGTGTGATCTCACCAGAGGACAGACTGAAGACCACTTCACTGGGACCAATACATACAACATGGGTGGATAAACCAGAGGCAAGTGTCCTTTATGGTAAGAGAGTTACCTGCCACATGGGCTAGACGTCCGAATGGGTTGGATATCTTGGCATATTTATCATTGTCTCAATTTGAGTTCATTTTACAAACTTCTCCTCTCCTAAAATTTCTGTCTCCTTTTGTCTCTTTTTCCACTTTATGGCCCCCCAAATCCACACGGTAGACAGTTGTGACCATAGAGATTCATTCATTCTGGCCCACCTACTATGCGCCTTCTCTATCCCGGTGACTGTGCTCAGGAAGCCCAGTTTAGTGGTGGGAAAGACACAGCAGGCAGGGTCGGGACGTGACAAGTAGGTATGACCAGAGACAAGCATGGGGAAGGGGACTTCGACTCCAACTTGGGGACACAGAACGGCTTCCCACAGGAAGTGACTCCTAAGATGTGTCTCAGAGCTTGAGTAAGGATTTAGTCTGAGGAAGAGCGGACTGGACACTCCAGGCAGAGGAGAAAGTGTGGCTAAGTCTAGGGGTGAGACACAGAGACGGAGCTAGTAGAAATGGGCAGATTGAGATACTGAAGGGAGCTGCATGTCTACAGCACATTCCCCAGCCTGTCCCCCTGGAATGTTTTTCATAAAGAATGTAGTGGTTTGAGGCACCTTATTTCATCCTTGTTTAAGCTAAAAAGGAAAGCAACTAAGACACTTACTCTTAATGAAAGTTTGGTAGACGAGGACATCAGTCAGTGGAAAGAAGAGAGTCAGTTCCTACTACTCCCCAAGATCAGAATGCATACTTCACCCTGGGAGAAGCAAACAGCCTCTCTGCACCTCAGTGTTTCCATCTGTCAATGGGGCTGACTCTATTTCACGCCTACTCAGTCACCAGGGACTAATAAAAACTTGGTTCCCAGGCAAATTCGCTTTCTGACGAGCGATCCCCTCCGTTCAAGGCCTTTGAGTTCCTCAGGAGGAAAGAAAATCCACACGTAAAATTCTATGATTCCCTAAGAACAAAGTGCCCTGACCAATTTGTGGACTTGTGGAATAAATAAGTGGGTCGCTTAAGGGGAAAGCAGAGTGGAGCCAGGGAGGAGAGAACACAATGAAAACGAGGAGGTTTATAAAGGCAGGAATAAGGGTAGGAAAATAAATAACACCACACACAACAGAATATGCAGCAGTCAATGAAATTGGTGTTGACAAAGCAACTTTAACGATGTATGAATATGCTCAACAGAATACGAAGAAAAGAGAAAAATAACAAGATACAAACTTGCATGCATAGAGTCATGAGAATTATCCCAAGAAAATAGGTGTGCAGGGGGAAAGAAGAGCAAGGAACTTTGCTTAAAGAAAACATCCAGGTCATGGAACCACAGCTCTGGATTTTACACATGATTCTTCAAATTTGCCGAATTTTCTAGGGAGGGCATGTTATGCTTTGAAGTCAGAAAAGAGAAGTGTTTTGAAATGACAATAGACCAACAAGCAGGCGGAGGAGAAAGAGGGGGGCAATGGATGGCAGCTGAGAAAGAGGAATGGAGGAATATACTGGAAAGGACGAAACGCAGGCCATTTCCCCAAAAAGCCTGTGTGCCAGACACATCACAGGCCTGGTGGCCAAGAGAAAATAATGAGATGAGGACACACCATCCACGGAGCTTCGGTCTGGGGAGAGGCTGCCGAGTAGCAGCCCGTCTGAGTACCTGTGCTGTGTGCCAGAGCCCAAGGGGACACAGGGGCTGGGGGGAGATGAGGTCTAGGGAGATCCAGGAAGGCTTCCTGTAGGAGGCAACACTTGAGCTGAATCTTGAATGAGTTCTAGAACATAGCCTGATACAGGGAGGGTGATGAGAAGGAGTGAGCAAGAGGAGACAGGCATCCCTGAGAAGGCTAATTGTTGAAGTTTGTCACAAGAGATGGTTAAAAAGAGTGTCTTTCTAACTAGGCCAGCCAACATATGGTCCCAAACATCAGCCTGCACATCCCTATCTCTGTGGGTTATGAGGTTATATTTTTAATATCCTCATATTTGAACAGTGTTCTATATTTTTCTACATCATCTCATCCTGCGCTCTGACAACTTTCTCATATAGATAACATTACAGCTATCCCTTTATATGGGATAAATTTGAGATGGGGAGAAAAGTGCCCTCGGGTAGGGGATGGGGGTGTAGGAAACTTGAATGTGGACCACATTGTGTGGGGGCTGCTGTGGACTGGATTGTGCCCCCCCAAATTCATATGGAGAAGCCCTAACCCCCAACATGACTATATTTGGAGATGGGGCATTTAAGGGGTCATTAAGATTAAATGAGGTCATGAGGGTGGGACCCTGATCCAAGAGGACTAGTGTCCTTAAAAGAAGAGGAAGAGACTCCAGCAGCAAGAGTGCTCAGAGAAAAGCCAGGTGAGGACACAGGGAGAGAACAGCCACCTGCACGTTAAGGAGAGAGACCTCAGCAGAAACCAGCCCTGCCCACACCTTGATCTTGGGCTTTCAGCCTCCAGACTGTGAGGACACGCATTTCTGGTGTGTAAGCTCCCCCGTCTGTGGCATTTTGCCAAGGTGGGGGCCTGGGCCTCAGTGTTCTGTTGCCATGGGTCCCTTCAGCTTCCTCCAGCGAGGACAGGTGCCGATGCTCAGTGTCCCAGCAACAGGGGCACAGGGCAAGCGCTCCGGTGATCCTTTGGGTGCTCTTTTACCAGGTTTGGGATTTGTAGGCAGCATTCCCCAATCTTCAGCCCTCGGAGCCAACATTTCTCTCCAAAGACATCTTCTGATTTCTACTCCCTTGACCCTTTTAATGTCCTTGCCTTGGATTAAGGGTCCAATAGTTGGGGCACCTAGGTGGCTCAGTTGCTTAAGTGTCTGCCTTCACCTCAGGTCATGATGCCCGCGTGCTGGGATCGAGTCCCATATCGGGCTCCCTGCTCATCAGGGAGTCTGTTTCTCCCTCTGCCCCTCCCTCCCCACATTCTTTCTCTATCTTTCTTTCTTAAACAAATAAATCTTAAAAAATAAATAAATAATAGTACCTAAATCATAGGATGGTGTGAGGATTGGATGAGTTCATATATGCACACCCCATAGTGCACATGTAAGTGTTAGCTATTCCTATGCACTGAGCACCTATTACATGCCAGGCTCTGAGCTGGGTGCCCTCCCTCTGCAACTGCTTTCCCTCTCAATAAACCTATCAGCCCATCTTGTCAACTAGCTCAGAGACATTAATCTATCCAATTCTCTCAATCTACATTTTTTTAAGATTTTATTTATTTATTTGAGAGAGAGAGCATGAGAGAGAGAGAGAGAGCACAAGCAGGGGGGAGGGGGAGAGGGAGAAGCAGACTCCCCGATGAGCAGAGAGCCAGATATGGGACTTGATCCCAGGACCCTGGGATCATGACCTGAGCTGAAGGCAGACGCTTAACCAACTGAGCCACCCAGATGCCCTCCATCTACATTTCTAACCCCAGCCCAAAACCTGGAATACTTTTCCTCCAGGACCCCTCCCCATCTTCCTCAGATCACAGCTCAGATGTATCTTCAGAGACATTCTCCTGACTTCCTGCCATCCTCTGTCCAGCCCATTCCCCTATTATTCATTTTTATGGCACCTCATACCTGTCTACCAGAGCTGTATCAGTCAGGATAGGCCAGGTTCTGCTGCAGCACAAACCAAGCCCCAAATCTCAGTGGTTTCTCAGAGCTTTATTTCTCTCTCACGCTCCATGTTCACTGTGGGCTGGCCGGGGGGCAGGGGGCAGGGAGCAGGGCTAGCTCCTCGTGGTCACCCTGGGAGCCAGGCCTCACAGAAGCTTCATCTCGACACATGCTCCCACGTGGACCAGAGCAGTGGGGAGAGAATGTGGCAGATGATACATCAGTGCTTAAAGCTCCCACTCATCACTCCGGTGCATGGCTCTTGCTCACATCTCATTGGCCAAACAAGTCATGGCCACATCTAACCTCAAAGAGGTTGGGAAAGTGTGGTCCTGTCATGTGTCTGATGAGGAACGGGGGAACAGGTTCTGCAGAACATCATTGGTAACCACCATAGTAGCGCTTACCTCAGTTGTGAATTTACCTGCATTTCTAGGACTGATTTACATCTGCTTCTCCCCCTAGACTATAGTTCCTGGGAAGAGGGTCCCTGTCTGGTTTTGCTCATCATTGCATCCCTGGTGCCTTGCACACAGTAGGCATTCAATAAATATTTACTGTACTTAGTAATTATTGAAAAGTGACTGTCCCAATATCACCCTATGATAAGATCTGGATTCGAGCCCACAGCTATGTAACATAATGACTTCTATCCAAACCAATGTTTGAGTTCTATTAACTATAGCCTAAAATTTGGCAGCTTCTCTTGAATTAAGTTTTGTTCTTTTGTTTTGTTTTGTTTTTAATTCTGAAAGGGTTAAGGTAGGCATGATGTGATTAATTCATGTCTCGGTGGGAATGAATTCAATCAGATTGTCATTCATCTCAAAGCCTAGCTCAGCTCTACCTCAGAAACTGAGTCTGGGGCAGAGGGTAGGGGTGGACATGGTTTTAATGAGATAAGAATGAACAGGAAGGAGGCAGGGCTCACGTTGGAACCTTTACCACCTGGGTACATTTTGAGATGGGATGACAATCTTGAGCCATTTCCAAGTTTTGTCCCCAGTGGACTCTGGCTGTGCAAATGACCCAAGGCTGTTGGACAACACCGATTCCTTCCTTAGAAGGCGCTAGCTCTAAGAAACTAAGCCATGGAAGATGAACATACAAGTAAGACAAGAAACGTGCAGGAATATAACTTTCTCTTTTCTTAATTGTGGTCCGAAGTCATTTTGCCAAGAATAAGCAGGCCTGGATATGAAATACTTTTACTAAAATTTACCCCCACACACGCAACACCCTGCAATCCTCAGGGTTGTGTGCAATGGGGTCCCAAAGCGCCCTCGTGTGTAGAACCTGAGAACTACCAGCCCGCCACAGACCTCACTGGCCAAACACACCCCTTACATCTTGCAAAGGGAGGTCTGTGTTTTGCAAAGTATGTTTCCTAAGACCTTTTCTTTTGTTGACAGCCACACGCCTATCAAACTCAATGCAAATCGGCTAAAAGACAGGCATTAGCAGTGGACTTTTAGGAGGGCAGGAAGAGTGAGAAGAGATTGTCATAAACAGCTATGGGACTAGGAATCATGTGTCCCCAGGAGTGAAGCTATTCTGATATTTTCAGTAATTGCAGCTTTTTCTAATTGCCCGCTTGAGTTGCACAAATGAAAGAGGAAGAAGAATATTCTGTTTTTAAGGAAAAGAGCAGACATACTTGGGAAGTGACCAAAGTTAGGGGCAGGACGAGGGGGAGTGTTAATGCAGCGCAGACATTTTTGCTTTGAGAAGCTAAAGAATTCAGCAAAGACTTTTTTCCGAGAGTAATTAGCGTGTTTTAAAGTGATCTGCGATTTCCTCTCACATCTTGGTTCTCAAAAGACTGAGTGAGAAGTGCCCTCAGGCAGGGCATTTACATTTTAGCCTGGGGATCTCCTGCCTGTGAAAATATATTTCTGCAGACTTTACTACCCGTGGCTCAGAAGCACTAATATCAATGCAAGAGGTTTTTACCCTCAAAGGCAAAACATCCCTGGCACTTCTACTGGCTTCATTCTTGTGGCTGATTTAAATTTAAATATTCCCCCGGGAAAGCGCCCACACCCCAGCATGTGCTGCACCCCAAGCAGGGGGGAGCCCCTCTCCTGCCAACAGGATCTGCTGAAGGAGGTTCCCCGGCTCTAAATGCCAAGGAAATTCTTATCAAGCCAGAGCTTCTTTCTGTGGGAAGGGAGGCCAGACACTTGGAAAGACTTAAGACAGACAGATATGATCCTACTCATAAAGAATCCACAATTATCAGTAACATTTATTTAAGAATTTAAGAATAAGAAAAGAGAGAAGAAAGGGAATTAAAAAAAAAACACTAAAGAATAGAACACTTCTAGAATTAAATTGAGAAAGGGATGAAAGAGACCAGTGTGAAAGGTACGACCACAATATATAAGCGTGTTCACAAAGTTGTCTTTCTTCGGCATGGGGCCACCCTTCGGGAGGTTCCATTCCTGAGGACAACCGTGACATTTGTCATCCATGGAAGGCTGATAACTCCAGCTCCGGGAAAAAAGTTTCCTCCCCTGGAGAAGCCGTGGTTGTGAGAATCTCTGAAGGGTTAGCTGAGGGCCTTTCTGGAAAGTTCTGGAAATGTTTTGCTGTGGCAGTCTGTCCCTGGTGGGAGGATGGGAAGATGTGGGCTCTCAGAGGGCAAGCACTGTCCCGTCTCGGTCCCCTCCTATTTTCTCCAAAGGTCATTTGAAAAGAGAAAATTCAAATCAAGTAAATTTTATTTTCTTTTTTTTTCTTTCTGATCATTGGGTACGGAAGGCTGAAACGGCTCCAGGAACGCCGGGTGAGTACTTAGCGAAGGGAGCAATGGGAGACAGTAAAGTCGTGTTTCTAAAATACACATGCCCCACGTGCAGCCTCCCGAAGCCGGACGGGGCACGATGCTCCAAGACCACCAGGGGCCGTGTGTCGCCAACAGGGGTAGGAGCCGGGAGCTCCGCGGCAGGTGGAAGCTGAGAAGTAGTGCGGGCACGCGGCTCGTGTCTCCCAGGCTGACCCTCTTCGGCGCTATTGTCGTCTTGGTCCTGAGCTAGATCTTAGGAAAGGACTTCTCTCCGAAGTGCCCACTGGACTGATTCGCCTCCAAGTAAGCAACCAGCCAAGTAGCGGTGTTCCTCTCAGGTGATGGGGCCTCCTGCCCAAAGCCCGAGAACCCAGTCTCCGCGGGGAAGTCAGGATCCAGCTGACGGGAGCACCGACCTCCCTCAGTCTCTGAGAGTGTCTGCTTTCTAAGATGTGAACAGCAGCAACTCAATGACCGGGAACCTTTCTCTTCGGTTTGTTTTTAGCTGAGAAACTAGTTTTGTAAAAGTCTATTTATTCATTAAGCCCACTATGGGGCTTGCTTGTTATTGCTGACTTGATTTTAGATACCAATTAGACCTAATTCTAAAATTCCTTTTTTTCCCCCTCATTATTTATTCTGTTTATTTGAAAGGGGCTCACTTCCTGTGTCTATTTTAGAGTGGTTTCTAGGGAATTGATAGAGCTGTAAATATTATGGTTTTCTATTCTTTTCATGGAAATGCCCCCATACAATATGCCTGTCATTTACATTTACATGAAAACACAGGGGCGCCTGGATGGCTCAGTCAGCTAAGCAGTTAGGCGGCTGGCTGCCTTTGGCTCAGGTCACGATTCCGGGGTCCTGGGATCCGATGAGCCCCACATTGGGCTCCCTGCTCAGCAGGGAGCCTGCTTCTCCCTCTGCCTGCCGCTCCCCCTGCTTGTGCTCTCTCTCTCTATATATATCAAATAAATAAATTTTTAAAAATCTTAAAAAAAAAAAAGGAAAACACACACAAACACCCCCCACCCCCGCCTCCCCTTACAAAGTGGGAACACTGTGGATGTAAAACTAGCCTTAAATCATTGTGAATGCCTCCTGATTCTCTTAGCTCCAGGCCCAAAGTGCTGTCTGCCAAGGGGAGATATTTCAAAGTTTAGGAACTCCTCCGCAACATGCCCCCTAAAAGCCACCCAGGACCACAGACAGCTGCCTCGCCAAACCCCCAACCTGATAAAGAACAAAGATAGGGCTGCACCTTGGTGAGGCTGAAAGTCCACGTTAACAAGTGAGCATAGTTTCATAACGTGCTGGAAACTGGGCCGTGCCAGGAAGGAGGGACATTTAACCCCCACGGAAAAGATTCAGTGGAGTAATTTCAAAAAGACTGAAGGCCAGGGTTAGGGAGCGAGGGGATGACTTAGAGCCTAATAAAGCATCACCTTTCCGATGCCCCTGGAGGAGTAAAGGACAGAGAGAAAGATCCTTAGATATTCTTCTCTTTCTATTCTGTTGTATTATAAACAAGTACATGAGAGTCCCAGGAAGTCAGAAGTAGAAATAATAGAATGGATGGGGCGATGGAAGGATGGACAGCTGGTTGAGTGGGATGGATAGGCCAGTGGATGGGCGAGTGGACGGGTGGACAGGTGGATGGACAAATGGATAGGTAGGTGAGTAGGTAGATGGAGGGAAGAAGGGTAGGTATGCGGGAAGAGTGGATAGTCGGGTAAGTAGATAAAAGCCTTTTCCTATTTTGAAGTTAGTTACAGCACCCCCTTCAGCATTCACAGGCCTTTTATTTTTTAAAATTGCCATCAAATGCTGCATATAGTAATGTAGGTACCATACGCCCACTGCAAGGGGACATGCACATTGGTATAACTTGTCCAGATAGTAAAGCTTATCAAGAATATTTAAAAGCTCGGTGCACACTAGTGTTCACAGCAGTACTACTCACAGGAGCCATGAAGAGAACACAGCCCAAACGTCCATGGATGCACGAATGAGTAAGCAAAATGTGGTCTATACGTACGATGGAGTATTCCGCCTTAAAAAGGAACGAAACTTTTTTTTTAAGATTTTATTTATTTATTTGAGAGATAGAGTAGGAGCACAAGTGGGGGGGAACAGAGGGAGAAGCAGACTCCCCACTGAGCCGGGAGCCCAATGCCAGGCTCGATCCCTTGTCCCTGGGATCATGACCTGAGCCGAAGGCAGATGCTTAACCGACTGAGCCGCCCAGGCGCCCCGGAAGTTTTTAAACAACTTTTTAATAGTTCAACTAGAAACATAAGAATATTGATCAGCTACTGACCGAAGGCTGACTGCTGGTTCTCCACATGCGAGCACAGTGTAGCTGACGAAGAATTTTTTCCCCCGGGGGAATGGGATTAGATTGGCCCTTGTCATTCCTCCTTGTTATCAAGACATTGCATTCAGGGGCGCCTGGGTGGCTCAGTCGTTAAGCGTCTGCCTTCGGCTTGGGTCATGGTCCCGGTGTCCTGGGATCGAGCCCTGCATCGGGCTCCCTCCTCTGTGGGAGGCCTGCTTCTCCCTCTTCACTCCCCCTGCTTGTGTTCCCTCTCTCTCGCTGTGTCTCTTTCTGTCAAAGGAATGAATAAAATCTTAAAAAAAAAAAAAAAGACATTGCATTCAGTTTCTGTTTTGTTTTGTTTTGCCTTGCTTCGCTTTTCCAGCTTTATTGAAGTATAATTAACAATAAAAATTGTCTATATTTAAAGGGTACAACATAAAAATCTGATCTACATTGCAAAATATTTCCCGCAATCGAGTTAATTAGCCCATCCGTCACCTCACACTCACATAGTTACTGTGTGTGTGTGTGTGTGTGTGTGTGTGTGTGTGTGGTGAGAACACTTAAGTTCTTACTCTCCTAGCAAGTTTCAAGTACACAGTATAGAATTATTAGCTCTAGTAACAATGCTGTGTTTTGGATCCTCAGACTTTATTTATCTTATAATTGGAAGTCTATACCCTTAGACCAACATTTCCCCATTTCCCCGATCCCCAGGCCCTGGCAACTACCATTCTACTCTCTATTTCTAGGAGTTTGACTGTTTTTTCCTTTTAGATTCCACATATAAGTAATATCATACAGTATTTGTCTTTCTTTGTCTGACTTATGTCACTTAGCAGAATCCCTCTAGGTTCATCCACGTTATCATAAATGGCAGAATTCCTTCTTTTTTATGACTGGAAAATATTCCATTGTGTGTGTGTGTGTGTGTGTATACATATATACACCTCACATAATCCTTATCCATTTGTCTGTTTCCAACACAGAAGCTGTTTCCCTACCTTGGTGACTGTGACTAACTCTGCAATGAACATGGGAGGACAGATATCTGATACTCAGTGATTTCATTTCCTTCAGATGTATACCTAAAAGTGGGATTTCTGGATTGTATGGTAGTTCTATTTTTAATTTTTTGAGGAACCTCCATACTGTTTTCCCGAACGGTTGTACCAATTCACACTCCCACCAATCATGTACAGGGTTCCACTTTCTCCACATAAAAGGGGGGGAATTCTAACTCATGCTACGACATGGATGAACCTTGAAGATATTATGCTGAGTGAATTAAGCCAGCACAAAAGGACAAACACGGTATGATTCCATTCACATGAGGTCTCTAGAGTAGTCGAACTCATACAGATAGCAAGTAGAATGGCGGGTGCCAATCGCGGGGAGGGGAAATGGGAGTCAGTATTTAATGGATACAAAGTTTGAGTTCGGGAAGATGAAAATGCTCTGGGTCATGGTGATGAATGCATAATAATGTGACCGTACCTAATACTGCTGTAGTGTACACTTAAAAACAATTATAATGGTAACTATCATATATATTTTACCACTATTGAAAAATAAAAAGATCGGTGATCTTTCAACTTTTGTATAACTTACTTCATCAGTCCTTAGGAAATATGTCAAAATGCAGGCCAAGAATTATGCACAGTTCTATTCATCTGTTTGCAGGAAACAATTTAAATGCCCCAAATTTGAGGACTAGTTAAGAAATGATGGAACGTCCACACTATGGATTATTATGCATCCATTGAGAATGAGGTTTACAAAATCATTATAAAGAAATGGATAATATGTAAGATCATTTATTATAGGAACAGGACACAAAATTGTATATGTAAACTACTACTAAGTTCATAAAGAAAAAAAATAGACTATTATAAAGAAATAAGCCGGGGCACCTGGTGGAGCAGTCAATTGAGCGCCTGAATCTTGGTTTCAGCTCTGATCGTGATCTCAGGGTCATGGGATTGAGCCCTCATGGGGCTCTGTGCTCAGCTTAGAGTCTGTTTGAGATTCTCTCTTCCTCTCCCTCTGCCCCTCCCTCCCTGCTCTCTCTCTCTCTAAAATAGATGAATAAATCTGAAGAAGAAGAAGAAAGAAAGAAAGAAGAAGAAGAAGAAGAAGAAAGAAGAAGAAGAAGAAGAAGAAGAAGAAGAAGGAGAAGAAGAAGGAGAAGGAAGAAAGAAGAAGAGGAAGAAGAAGAGGAAGAGGAAGAGGAAGAAGAAGAAGAAGAAGGAGAAGGAAGAAAGAAGAAGAGGAAGAAGAAGAAGAAGAAGAAGAAGAAGAAGAAGAAGAAGAAGAAGAAGAAGAAGGAGAAGAAGGAGAAGAAGAAGGAGAGGAAGAAGAAGAAGAAAAGGAAGAGGAGGAAAGAAAGAAGCCAGGGCCTCTGGGTGGCTCAGTGGGTAGAGCATGCAACTGTTGATCATGGGGCCCTGAGTTCGAACCCCAACTTGGGTGTCAAGATTAAATAAAAACTTTAAAAATTAATAATAAAGGAGATAAGCCAAAATATTAGTAGTGGAATGATGCATAGGAATTTTCTAGCGTTTTATATTTTTACCTTCTCTCTCAGTTTCCTACAATGTACATGTGTTCCTTTGATGATGGTGGGTGGAATGAGGTAATGATGAGTGTAAGAAGTATGGGGAATCTGCTGTTTCCTTGGGCAAGCCATTTTCAGATTTATTTGGTGGTAAGGGAACTTGGTCTGAACAGGCATCAAGATTTCGTGGGCAGAGAAATACATCAAAGGTCCACGCAGGGAGAGGCGCCTCGTGGCTCAGTTGGTTAAGCGACTGCCTTCAGCTCCGGTCATGACCCTGGAGTCCAGGGATCGAGTCCCACATCAGGCTCCTTGCTCAGCAGGGAGTCTGCTAATCCCTCTGGCCCTCCCCCTCTCATGTGCTCTCTCTCTCTCTTATTCTCTCTCTTTCAAATAAATAAATAAAATCTTAAAAAAAAAAAAAAAGGTCCACGCAGGGAGTGGGAGCCAGTGAGTGGAAGATGAGATGGGCGTGGTCATGAAGGAGCCATGGGCGTGGCCTGGAAGGGGAGGTGGGCGTGGTCAGCACAGGACTTCAGCAGGTGCTTTCGTGAGTGTTCCTAGGCAATCTTCAGAGCGGAAATACTCCCACAGATTTCTCTGTCCTGTGGTGAACCGGCCAGTCTGAATATCGAGGGAAAGTCGAAGAAAGGGCTCAGAGAGGTGGTGAAGTTGATTAAGAGCTTTTCAGAACAGAAATAACCAGTGGGGCTTTTTATGCTGTAGAGATGGGGTTAGGATGAAGAGCAGGTTTTCCAGGGACTGTTGAAAAGGGGAGGGGCTGACGTAAACGTTCTGGCCATGAAAGCGGCTCAAGAGTTATTAACGTTACCTATTCATTCGACAAATATTTATTGAGCACCTGCTACGTTGGTGCCGCTCTAGGCTCTGCAGACGCATTCGTGAACAAAACAGACATCCCTGCTCTCATGGAGCTTACATCCCGGTGGGGACAAATGACACCAAACACAAGGAACATGTCCAAAGGGGGCTGCACACTGCATGCCAGGCAAGCACCACCCCCATGTCGGGATTGAGGAAACTCCGGGGTCTGTTTTCTCACGCTCCACTCCGCCTCCCCACCTGTTGACACTGTCCTCGCTGCAGTCAAAGGACAGCATTCAGATGATTCGATTGATAAAGAAAGGGCCTCATTCTTGGAATATTGCCCATGGCCTCATAAAGCTCCAGCACATGGCAGGCACACAGCACGTTTGCTGAAAAAAATCAGGGCACTGAGTGGTGAATGAATACGCCAACCAGCTACTGATTGATAACAACATGCACTTAGAGGGTGGAAGGATGAGGGTTCTAGAAAGAAAACCAGACCAGGAAGAGGGGCCTGTCTGTATGGGGACCTACCGAGTCCACGTAAGACCCGTCCCCCAAACCTGAACACTCAGAGTCACCGCGAAAGGTTACCTGCCCTGCCCACTGTCCTCCCTCTGTGTGTAGGGAACCAGGGCTCATGTCCAGGTCTGTCTCCTCCTTCCACGCCCCTTCCCGGGGGTCCCCGTGGCACTCCTGAGCTGCCCCCAGTAACTGGACCCTGCAGAGTTTTCCCAGGAATCCAGACGTGTCTGTGGCCACGGCGGCCGACAGCGGCGCCTAAGACCAGCCTTTTGCGCGTCTTTATCTAACAAGACAGAAGGTCCTCCTAACTGGGTTTCTTTATGGGTTTCTACCCGGACCTACAAATTGCTGTCAACGAATTCGGGGCCTGATGCAGTCCTGGGGGCTGACTAGGTTAAAATCCCATCTTGGGTGGAAGTTGATTAAGAGCGGCCTCAGAAGGGGCACCTGGGTGGCTCAGTCGTTAAGCGTCTGCCTTTGGCTCAGGTCATGATCCCAGGGTCCTGGGATCGAGCCCCACATCGGGCTCCCTGCTCAGCGGGAAGCCTGCTTCTCCCTCTCCCACTCCCTCTGCTTGTGTTCCCTCTCTCACTGTGTCTCTCTCTGTCAAATAAATAAAAATAAAATCTTTAAAAGAAAAAAAAAAAAGAGCGGCCTCAGGTCCTCTGGAGGGGCCGGAAGATAACTGGCAGCACAGCAGAGCCTCCCCTCACCCCTACCCCAACCCTAAGGTGCCGCACCCTCTCCCTGTCCAGTGGACAGCAGGTATTTATGCTCTGGGACCTGGAGACGCTCTTCTGCTTATAGTGATGCTAATGGCTGCTGAGCCCGTGCTGCTTGGAGGAGCCGCAAATTAGGCCTGGAATTCTCAGGATAAACGTCTTCAGGATTTATTCCTGTAGCTGCTGTCATGAGGGCTGGGTTCAGAGTAATCACAAGGCCCAGAGGAAATGGTCCTGCACATTTTTTTTCTGGAGCCAGGGTGCTGGGAGGAGTCTGCATGCACCCTCCCTAAACCTCACCAGAGAGGAAGGCACCCTCCCGAATGGATGGAGACTCCTGATCCAGCAGGGAGCTGGCTGTGAGGAGGCGAGTGTGTGGGGTGTTCTCCTGGGCAAGCTTCCTGGCGAAGGTGTTACTCTGCTCACTTCTGCTTCAGGACCTAGCTCTAGCCATGACCGATGCAATGCAAAGGGCCTGGGGTTTGGGAGCTGGAGGTGGGCTCAGAAGCCAGCTGGAGGACACTGAGCAGGTTCCTCACCCCTCGGAACCACAAGGCCTTCATTTGTAAAATGGCAGCTCAATGAATAGGAAGCCAGCCCACCCCTGTTTGTGGCTTGTACCAGTCTGCTCAGGCGACCACATCAAAATCCCAGACTGGAGGCTTAAACAACAGACATTTCTTCTCTCATAGTTTGGAGGCTGGAAGTCTGGGATCCCTGTGAGGGCAGGTTGGATTCTCCTGAGGCCTCTCTCCTTGACGTGTAGGCGGCCGGCTTCTCCCCGTGTCCTCACGTGGTGGTCCTTCTGTGTCCTGATCTCCTCCCATAAGGACACCCGTCAGATTGGATTACAGCTCACACTAATGACCTCATTTAACCTTAAATACCTTTTAAACACCCTATCTTCAAATATAATCACATTTTGAGGTGCTGGGGGCTAGGACTTCAACACATGGATTTAGGGGGACATACTCAACCCATAGCAGGTGCTCACTGAATTGTCTCATCCACTCTCTCAAGGGCCTTAGCCCATTCTTCCTGAGCAGCCGCACCCACCAGATGTCTAAAAGATGCATTTCCCAGGGAAAGGAAAGAGGATCCACGTTTTTGAGCACCTACTATGTGTCCGACGCTGTGCCAAATGATGTGTGTTCATGTCTTTGAGTGGAACCCAGTGAGTTAAGGGGTTTCTCCCTCGTGTATTTTGTGTCCCAGTGGGAGTAGAGAAAGGAAATTTCTCCACAGGATAGGAGCTTTTTTGGGTTTTTTTTTTAAGATTTTATTTATTTATTTGACAGAGAGTGAGAGAGCACAGGCAGCGGGGAGGGGCAGAGGGAGAGGGAGAAGCAGGCTCCCCACTCAGCAGGGAGCCTGACGCGGGGCTCGATCCCAGGACCCTGAGATCATGACCTGAGCCGAAGGCAGACGCTTCACCGACTGAGCCACCCAGATGCCCCTGGAGTTTGGTTTAGATGAACTCAGGCCCCTAGGGATCTGGGAAAGTGGGCTTTGTTTAAATCTTTTCATTCATCCAAGAAATACACATTGAGGTTCTAATATGGCCAGGATTGTTTTAGGCAAACAATGTGCAAAAATCTCTGGAGTGGAAATTGCATCTAGTGGAAGGAGATAGACAACAGTAGGCATAGTAAGTGAATTATGTAATATGGTAGGGGAAGCAGGTGCTGAGAGGAAAATCCAGCAGGTAAAGGAGATTGGCAGTGCCTTCCAAGGCGGCTGGGGGAGTTATGCCTTAAATACAGGGCAGCTGAGGATGAGAGCTGAGCAAGACTTGAGGTGCGGAGGGAGTTAGCCAAGCAGATATTCAAAGGAAGAGAATTCCTGGTATCGGAAACAGCCAGTGCAAAGGCCCTGTGGCCGAGGCATGCCTAGTGCGATCAGGGCAATGGCAGAGAGGGCAGTGTGTCTGGATAGACGGAGCAAAGTGGAGTCATGGGAGGAGGGTTTGGGGAGGTAGTGAGGCCCTCCATAGGTCGGGCTCTAGCAGGCCTTTTGCCTTTCCCCTCAGAGAAATGGGAAGCATTGAAAGGGGAGGATTAATGAGAAGAAGAGTCAGAGTTGGTGAAATTCAGAAAAACAGGATGAAAAATCATGTCAAGAGCTTCCTCACCATAGAGATCATCTGCTGGCAGATCACTGAGCAGTGATTGCTTTCAATGTTAGGTCTCTAGCCCATTCCTGGGGAAGCCAGAGGCCATTTTAAAAACTGGAATACCAGCATTGAAAATCTTTCCCAACTTAAAATAGAGTATTGGGGCGCCTGCGTGGCTCAGTCGGTTGAGCGTCTGCCTTCGGTTCAGGTCATGATCCCAGGGTCCTGGGATCGAGTCCCGCATCGGGCTCCCTGCTCAGCGGGGAGCCTGCTTCTCTCTCTCCCTCTGCTCCTCCCCCCGTTCGTGCTCTCTCTTTCTCAAATAAATATCTTTTTAAAAAATAAGTAAAAAATAAAAATAAAATAGAGTATCAGGTGGTATGAGTGTGGACTAACACAGAGAGCCCTGATAAATCATTTACCAAAAAAAAAAAAAAAAAAGGTCACCAAACAGCAGATGGCAAGTAGTCCAGTAGTGGTTAAATGTCGAGTTCTGGAAGCCGACTACCAGAATCCCAAGGCTGCTTCTTGCCATGTAACCTCATGCTATGTAGCTTCGCCCACATGATCTTATTCTTGTTTATAAACGGGGATTGATACACGTAGGTACATCTCTAGGCATAGAACTAAAGATCGGGAAGGATGGTCACCAAACCAGTAAGGTGGTCGTCTGGGGTGGAGGGGAACAGGACTATGTTGCCCTGGGGCCCTCTCTCCGTGGACCCCAGAGCCATGAGACTAAGAAGGCTCCCAGACACACTCGCACCCCCCCACTGCCAGCCCTCCCCACCTCCCAGCCTCCCTCACCCCCAGCAGATCTTCTGCAAACAGATAAGGAGACTGTGTTCCCCCTGGGGAGCAATGGGCGGTAAACTGCTGATTTACAGGAACTCCTCCAGCTCCTCATCCCTGAGATCCGTGCCAGGCTGCTAATCATGCCCAGGGCGGGAACTGGTCAATAGCACCCTCAGCCCACCGGAATCGGACTTTCAGGAAAAAAGTGCAAAATGGACAGGAGAATCAACTCACCAGAATTAGCCGATTTTCTGTGTCTGGACCTCAAGACACGGACAAACACATTTCCGGTGACTCACTTCAGACAGGAGCCAAGGATCCTGGGTGTGTGACTCAGACAGGGTTTCCACAAGCATTTGCATTTGTGGCCATCATGGGCTGAATTGTGTCCCCCCACCGCCCACCCCAAGTTCACATACTGAAGTCTTAACTCAGTATCTCAAAATGGGACTATATTTGAAGTTAGAGTTTTTAAAGAGGTATTTAAGGTTCAAAATTGGAAGTTTTGGGGGCGCCTGTGTGTCTCAGTGGGTTAAGCCACCAACTCTTGGTTTGGCTCCGGTCATGATCTCAGGGTCCAGGAATCGAGCCCCGCGTCAGGTTCTGTGTTCAGCGGGGAGTCTGCTTGAAGATTCTCTTCCTCTGTCCCTCCCCCTACTCACTCTCTCTCTAAAATAAAAAATATATAAGTTTTTAAAAAAATAAAAATTAGAGGGGCGCCTGGGTGGCTCAGTCAGTTAAACATCTGCCTTCAGCTCAGGTCATGATCCCAGGGTCCTGGGATCGAGTTCCGCGTCGGGCTCCCTGCACAGCGGAGAGCCTGCTTCTCCCTCTACCTCCCACTCCCGCTGCTTGTGCTCTCTTGCTCGCTCTGTCAAATGAATAAATAAAATTTTTAGAAAAATAAAAAACAAAATAAAAATTGGAAGTTGTAAAAAAAAGTCATTGGAAGCGGTGGCCTCCCTGGGCCCACACTCCGTCCTGGTTGAGGCTGGGTGTAGCTGTCCACTTCGGACAGGCCATCGCCCCCACCAGCCTCACTCCCTGACCCTTACTTTCCAGCCCCTTCTGTACGTGAGTCTACCACCCTCAATACAAGACTGCCGATCCTGGCTGCAACCCTCGGGACAAAGATTTTATTAAACATAGAGGCCCAAGGCCATTCAGCTAGTGAGACATGAGACCTCAGGGCACCATTTCCTGCCTACCCAAGAGAATTATCACCAATAATAATAATTTCTCCTGTAGTTGCTCTTAACACTTGCTATATCCCCCCACCCCCAACCCCATGGATTTGTATGGATTGTCTTATTTAATCCTCAAAACTACCCAGTGAAGCTTAATATGATCCCCGTTTTTACAGATGATGACCAGACCTGCTCGGTGAGCTGCCCGGCCTGCATCCCGCAGCCCGGAAGTGGAAGAAGAACTACCCAAGGCCAAGTCCGTTGGACTTTCCCGCCATGTTCTCATTTGTAAAGAGATGGGCCTTGGATGTAAGGAAGCGGCCGGGGGTGGGAGGCAGGATTCAGGAACCCTCCGTCTCAGGGAGTAATGTCAGTGCTCATAGGTCACCACCAAGCACGAATGGACAGGACAAGGGCCTTGGGCTCCCCCTGGCACGTTGATTGGGAGGATCAGATACCACCGGGTATTGCCAATGGGAAAAGAGATCTTTGACTAAGGAAAGAGATCTTATTCTGCAGCCCTCAAGCAAGCAAAACACAAACCATAGGAAAAACCAACATTAAAAAAAAAAAAAATTAGGGAAGGTTCCAGCCCTTTACACTGGGGCTTCTGTCTCCAGGAACCAGGCTCCCGCCTTCCTCCGGATCTCAGTGACTCGCCTCTGTATGTGCAGATAGACAGCAGGGGAGGGATGGGGGCAGCAAACCAGAGGCTGGGCGTGGCCCAGGGGTGCCTCTCTCTGGGCCTCTGCCTCTCATCTGCACAACAGAGCTAGCGGCTCGTACCTCCCACAGCTCTGCACAAGATCCCCTCTGATCCCACCATCTCTGAGGCCCACCGGAGCCAAGATGCTGTGGTTTCTCTCACGGTTCAGAGAGCCAAAAGGGGGGGTTTGGAGAAGGACTGGAAGCCAAATGTCCCCATGGGCCACCAGGTGCAAGACCCAGCCTCCGCTCCTGGTTCCCATGAGGAATCGAGAGGGCCTTCCACCCATTTCTCAGAGGGAGGGCCCCTCTGTGGCTTCACAGGACCACCTGTCCCAGGCTCACTCTCAACCAGGCAGAAGCTCAGCGCAGCCAGTCCCCTGCAGCCCCCGGAGCCCGCCCCTGCTTGGCCGCACCTCCTCCCTTCACCCACAATAATAACGATGACAATGACGAGAGCTGTGAACATTTACTATGTGCTTGCTAGACTGAACCCCATGTTATGAATCGGGACACCGAGGCACAGCAAGTGTAAGTGATGTGCCCAAGGTCACCAGACAGTGACGGCCAGGATTTGAACCCAGACACTCGGGCTGTAGGGCTGTCTTCTGCCTCATCTGCCTGCAGACCCTTTAAGTTCCAGTTCAAATTCCAGCCCCTCTCCGAAGCCTCTCACAGCCACCTCTGACCATGGCAGAACTTGAATCCATCCCTCTCTGTGCCACTTCTGGAGCCCCCAAGAATCGAGTGTCTACCACACACCAGGCGTTTTACATACCAGGTCACGACCCACCACCCAAGTCACCGTTAGTATCCTCCCCATTTAATGGTGGGGACCTGAGACTTGGGGACATTTAAGTGACTTGACCAAGGGTGCGGGGCTAATCCATGCTAGAGGCAGGATTTGAACTCAGGTCCACCTGCCTCCCAAGCCCTTGGTCTGCCACCGTTACATGCAGCATGCCTCTCAAGTGCTGCAGCCGCCACTTGTCACACTGAGGTCCTGCTTGCCTTTCGGGACTGCCTTTGGGATGCGGCTCATGCCTGACCCATCCCGGATGCCAGGAGCCAGCCCTGGGCCTGGAAAGAGCCAGCCCGGGGGATCTGGGTGCCAGATTCCCAAGGCAAGGGCACTGAGGGGAAGATGCTGAGTGACACTCACATGGCCAGCTTCATTCATTCATTCATTCATTCATTCCACTGGCAAATGTTTATGGAGTGTTTGCAGCGGGTCAAGCCCTGTTCTGGACACCGGGAAAAGAGCGGAGAACAAAATAGAACCGTCTCTGCCCTCATGGGGCTTGTATTCTACTGGGCAGTCACCCAAACAAGAGACAGCTATATCAGCTGGGTGGTGGTGAGCTCTGTGAAGGGAACTAAGGCCACGAGGTGATGGGTGCAGGGGTGGGGCTCACTGTTTCCTGTCAGGGTCAGGGAAGACCTTCTGCCCAGACGGTGTTTGAACAGACTTGAAGGGAGTGAGAAATGGGGGGTCTGGTGGGTTCTGGCCAGAGAACAGCAGTGAAAGGACACTTGAAGACAGGGCAGATCCTGGTCGCTGCAGGGGGGAGAGAGCGGGGGCAGTTCCCAGCGAGGTGCATCAGCACGGGGGGGGGGGGGGGGGGGAAGAATGCCCCCAGAGCTGAGCCTGGAAATCACCGAGCCCAGACCCAGTGAGTCCCTTCTTCACCCGGGGATGTTTGGGGTCCCTTACGGGCTGGTGTACCTTCTGCAGGCTCAGGGCTGGGACAGCACACACGGTGCTCCTGAGTATCTCGGATGCCTGAACTTTGGGAGGAGGAAAAGCAAACTCTGGAAAACACATTGGCAGGGTGGAAAAGCGATTGTCGGCAGGAGCTGTTTTCTGAGCTAGAAAGGAGGAGGTGGTCTCCAGCCTGAGAGTTGTGGTCCGCAGGGAGGCACACCTCCAGGCTTCCTGAGCAGCTGCCCTTGGAGGAGCTTGGAGCAAAACAAAGCCTGTGAACGTGAGCAAGGGCCTCAGCCTCCCCAAGCCTCAGCTTGGTATAGCACTGCCTCCCTGGAGTTTGTGAGGCTTCGGTGACTCACCCCGGGGAAATGTCCGGGAAACTCTAAGTGCTGAGCAAGCATGAGTCAGTCCTGCCTCTTCGTAAGATATTAACTTTCTCAGAATACATTTGCACCCTAACAGGGAATCTGGAAAGGCAAAACCTTAGTCAAAAGAGGGACTTTAAGGATACAAAATTGACCCGAAGGCAATAATAATGATGAATAATAAAAACATCAAAAACAACAAACGTGGGGCACCCGGCTCGCTCAGTCGGTAGAGTATGCGACTCTTGGCTTCAGGGTTGTGAGTTCAAGCCCCATGTTGGGCGCAGAGATTAATAAATAAATAAATAAATAACAATTTTTTAAAAGTGGCTCTTCACTTCCCGGTAGTCTGCCTGGAGCCTTTACAAATATGTCCATTAGCAGTGACCCTGCGGGATAGACATTAGCATCTTTATTTTACAGATGGGGAAACCAAGCCTCAGAGAGGTTAAGTAACCTGTCCAAGGACACACAGCAGGCAAGAATGCCATTGGGAAGATATTCATTCCTTCAGGAAATATCTGCCTCCGGACTTCCCCGTCCTGTTCCCTGATGTCCCCCAGAGACTGGCCCCACCACTGCAGGGACATGGCATGCGTGATGATACCGAGATGCAGAAGGTGCTAAGGGACCAGACTTGGGCCCAGAGGAAAGGAGAGCTGCCTGGAGGAGGCAAGACTGATGCTGAGCTTTGAAAATGAGTAATGCAGGAGGAGGGGGAGAAGGGCATTCCAGAGCAAAGGAACGGCTTGACGCCCCGGGGGGGGGGGGGGAACAGCAGGCTGGGTGCTGCGAGTCATACCCATCTTCTGTCCTACAGCGTCCGCCCCCACTGCTAATGCCTGGTGAGGGGTCCCCAGGGAAAAATGGGCTCACTCTTCTCCTACCTTTGAAAATGGATAGAAGGGCAAACCCTGGACTAGAGTTCTGGCTCTGGCTCAGCCACCCAGGAGCAACGTGACCTCAGCAAAAAAACCAAAAACGTTGTGCCTCAGTTTCCCCAGAGAGGGCATGGGTTTTGGACAATGGTTTTCAAAGTGCGGTCCCCAATCCAGCAACATCACCTGGGATCTTACGGGAAACACACATGGTCAGGCCTCCCCCTTGGTCTGCTGTGCAATCAGGAACTCTATTTTAACAAACCCTTCGGGGGATTCTGATGCCTGAGAGAGTTCCAGAACCACTGGATGCTTGCTACCCCCGAGGAGCCGAGGAGCGGGGCACTGGGACCAGCAGCACCTGCAACGCCCAGGAGCCTGTTAGAAGAAATGCAGAGTCCCTGGCCCCATTTCTCCACCCCTCCCCCACTCCAGGGCTCCCGGAATCAGAATCTGCATTTCACCAGAGCCCCAGGGGCTCACGTGCCTATTAACATTTGAAAAGCGAGTCCCAGAGCGGGATGACACCTCCTCACAGCTGTAAAACCCTATCAGGCTCTCCTGGGAAAATCTCCCAACCTTTTATTTCTCTTTCTGCGAAAACTTCCAGGCGGGAGGGAAGCCCGTCGGGCTCAATTAGGGCCTCGGGTCCCTTTGATCCTTTCCAATCTCCTGATAAGAACCCGGGGGGCAAGGGGCAAGGGGGCAGCCCTCTCGCTGCGAGGGGCAAGCGCTTTCCTCCAGGAGGCAGGAAGCCCAACAGAACTCTTCTGCCGGCTCAGCCCAGGAATGTCCCCTCGCGGAGCCTCTGGAATTGGGAAGAAATTCTCAGCGAATTCCACGGCCATCCCAAGCCAGTGCGAAAACTCGAGAGCAGCCCAGGGTGGTGCGGCCCGGCTCAAAACCGAGTTCAAAACAATTACCAGCCAACATGTGTTTCCTATGAACGGTGCAAGTGTTAAAACGGATTTAATTTTCTTTTGTAAATAAAGAGGCCCATCCAGACCAGTCAGTTTATCTCCCTGGGAGAGATGAAAGTGTTTCATCTGCCAGTAGCCTCTGCCCGCTGTGGACGTTGGGGGGCAGCTATCTGGACCCCATGTGTTCTCTATCTTGTAATCCAGAATCATCTTTCCCATGTGGGACTGTTTGGGCATCGTGGGGTCCTTTCTCCCAGCCTTCGTCCGAGTTATCTAAAATGCTACTCCCTTTCTTTCTTTCTTTCTTTCTTTCTTTCTTTCTTTTTTTTCCTTCAACATATTAGTGATTCATAAACAGTAAAATTAGTCTGCTAGGGGCTAGTGGAGGTATTCGTCCTGGTGGCGCCTGCTTTCCTGGGTTAGTAGTTAAAATAAATCATTGCTGTCACAATGGAATTCAGGCCGAAAAATCACCTGTAGGAATCCCCACCCCCTCCCGCTCCACCTCCCCCAGGCCCCCAGAGCATCCAGGATCAAAGCTACCTTCCCCACTCCAGCTGAGGGGGTAAAGGGGCCAGGAGGAGGGAGGGGGGGGAAGGAGGGAAGTCCCAGCAGTTATACCAAACCAGGAAATTAATGTTTTTGCTCTATTGTTGAAGCTGGAAACACAAAAGTATGAGGCCAATTTATGATATTAGTGTTTATAAAGCGAAATATGATTAACCACTTCATTATGTAAAGCTATGTTTCCACTTAACTTCCTCGTGCTGGCATCCAGAACTCGTTTGGGGTTGTTGGTTGTTTTTTTTTTTAACTGCAAATTTAATAAATTCCGACATGCCCAAACTTCCTGACTTCCACTGTCCACCACTGGTATCTCTGGAAACCTCAATAGTGGGAGATAACTCGTCCAGGCTGCTCTGCCTACCTTGGCGACCCATGCCATAATCCGGGATCAGGCAAATAAGCTTTCATCTTCGGAGCACTTAAGTTAATTACATGGAGGCTGGTGGAGGCCCCGAGCCGGTTCTGCGCACAGCCCTCCCGAAGCCAAACATCATAGGATCCAGATGCAAACCCTTGGCAGCTTAAGCCCAACAAATTTCCTTTGTCAAGAAACGCAAACAGCCAAACACTGCAGCGGAGGCTACTTCTGTGAGTGGGCGTCCTTCTGGAGCGCTAGGCCTGCAGGACGGGGGCCAGAAGCACCGACCACAAACCGTCACAGAGCATGAACTGTCAGGGCCTACCTGGTTCCCAGGCCTAGGATGAGCTGCTTTATTTTGTTTGGGATCAAAATGGCTTGTGCATCCTTTAATCCAACCCGAGGTATTTTGGCGACTTGCGGATCCGTCCTAGGAGCGGCAATGCCAGGAGGATGCATGGGGGCTCCCTCCCACCCTGCTGACCTTCCCAAGTCAGCTCCTGTACCTTTCTCCTCTTTCTGGCTCCTTCCAAACTGTCCTATAGCTTAAATAGTCACTTCGGATGGATGCCTCCCACCCGCGTCCCTGTGCTCTCTCCCCTCTGCGCACCGCACATCGCACACTTACCATTTGGAATCTTCCTTGTAGGGCAGTCTTTTTC
Organism: Halichoerus grypus; assembly: GCF_964656455.1. Lineage (NCBI taxonomy): Eukaryota > Metazoa > Chordata > Mammalia > Carnivora > Phocidae > Halichoerus > Halichoerus grypus. The sequence continues at coordinate 6,151,178 of NC_135714.1, forward strand.
CCTGGCTTCACGTTCTGTGTTCCACCGGAGAGACGCCTGTGGTCCTCTCCATGCCCCCCTTCTCTGCAGGGTGGCTTGGACTGGGTGGGTGAATCTGCCTGATTCTGGGGGGCAGCCCACTGGGCAGTAGGAGCAAGACTTGTTCATGAACACTGCTTTTATAGGCCGCAGAGCTGGTATTCTGACTCCCGTGGATCCAGAGCTCAAGGGCAGAGCAGAGGGGTGAGTTTGATGAGCTTCCTGTTGTGGGTTGCCTTGTATTCCCCAAAAAGGTGGGTTCAAACCCCAACCCCCAGTGCCTGGGAACGTGACCTCACTTATTATTACTCGGAAATAAGGTATATGTGGATGTCATCAAGGTAAACGAGAGCATACTGCAATAGGGTGGGCTCTAACCCCACTGACTGATGTCCTCGGAAGAAGAGAGAAATGTGGACACACAGGGAGAGGACCACGTGAAGATGGAGGCGGAGAGCGGACTGAAGCGGCTATGAGCCGGGAACACCAAAGATTGCCAACAACAAGCAAAGGCTGAAAGAGGCAGGGAACATCCTCCCCTGGAGCCTTCGGAGGGAGCATGGCCCCAACCGCACCTTGACTTTGGACTTCCAGCCTCCGGAATAAGAAATAAATGTCTGCTGTTTCAAGCCACCGAGTTTATGGTGGTTTGGGACAGTGGCCCCAGGAAACCAGGACACCTCCTAACACCTCAGCACGAATCGCCCGTCTGCGCTCCCACCCGGCCTGGGAGCACAGTGAAGCGGGGGCGGGCAGCATCTTCCCCAGCTCAGCCCGCTCTCCTCCTGGCGCGCCGGAGGGCTTTCTGTATGGGCAGCGAAGCCTGCGAGGCTGCCTGTACTCCATCACTGGCCGCGTGGGTCCGCTTCTCTGTGCCTCGCCACACCGGGGCTCTGGTTCTGCCGGGCCAGCCTCTGGCTCTCGGCCAGGACTGCTGTCCCTCCCTGCAGCCCGTCCCTCTTCAGGCCTGGCCAGCTGCCACCGACTTTCAAGACCCAACCCGAAGCTCCCTTCTCCAAGGCTCCAGGAGATTCCCTGACTCCCTGCAGCCTAGCTCCGGGTTGGGGGGGGGGGACCTCCCTCTGTGTCCCCACTGCTCCTCCCTAGGGTGCCTGTCCCAGCACTGCCATTGCCCACTTGCCTTGTCCAGCACTACCATCACCTGAAGGCATCGGGAATCACCCGCCTCCCAGCACGCAGGGTCTGCGTGTTGCGTGAATAAATGATTAATAAACAGGTGGACGCGGCACGCTCGGCAAACACGCGCTGCCCACGAAATTCAGCCTGCCCTCAAAGACACAGCCCCCCACCTAAGAACAGAAACGGGAAGGAAAACCACAGCATGGCCTGCTGTCCCCTAAAAGGGCGAAGATAAATAAAGACAAAAGCCCTCTGAATTCCTTAAGTTGGCCCATTTAAGCCCGGCCTGAAACATATCACTTAAGCCTTTGCTTTTGGTGTTTGCACGTAAGAAATCATACTTTGTCTGTTTGGAGAACATTTCCTCTCTTTATGGGTTCCCAAAGCCACCTTATCAGCCTGTATTTTTGATTGTTTGCTTTCTTCTGAGGGAATATTGTTGCTGGCAGGAACAGAGATATGATTAATTAATTCCTTGAAGGCAATTAGCTTGAGAGGACCGAAGGGGACACGTGCACTGGAGAATGTCATAGCATTGACACTGGGAGGAAAGTTCCAGATGCAGGTTGGTGTTTCACTTACAGAAGGAGATCTCTGAGCCCTTTCTAAAATACAACAGCCACTAACTTGACGTTTCCCTGTTGAGCACAAGCCACCGGAAGGGGAGTCTGGCTGTCTTTTCTCGGTATAAAAGACCCACTTTCATACTGAACTCTTGCTGAGCCTCAAATATGCAGCTCTCTGGTGTTCCTTCTGCTTGAACCCCATTCCCGGCCTGCTTTGGCCCTACTGCTTCTGCAGGTCTCAGCTAAAATGTCCCCTCTTCAGGGAAGCCTTTGATTCCATTCCTGCTCAGCAGCCCCTGCAGGCTCGTGGGTGTGTGAGGGTCCCTAGGTGAAGCCAGTAAATCCGCCCTGGCCACACTGTACCCCAGCATATAGCACAAAACCTGGCACAGAGGGGCTCTCAATATCCTGAAAGATACACAGCTTGGCCAGCTCCCCACAGCCCCTGTTTTAGTCAAGCGCACAAACCAAGTATAACCAACCATTCAGGTCTGGAAGCTGTAACAGAAACCCAGAATAATAGAAGCTTAACAAGATAGAGACTCATCTCTCTCTTATCAGGGATCCAAGCTCCCCCTTCTTGCTCTGCTTTAACAGGAAACTTCCACCTCATGGCCGAAGATGGTTCCCCCGGCCCCTGCCCTCACATCTACTCTCTAGCCAGTGAGAAGAAAGGGGACAGAGAAGGGTATGCTCCCACATTTAAGGGCATGCCCTGGCAGTTGCACACATCACCTCTGCTTGCATGCCATTGGCCAGAACTTGACCACATGGCTGTACCAGTCTATAAGGGAGTCTGGGAAAGTAGTCACTGTGTGGTCACATGCCCAGCTAAAAATTCAGTTACTGTAGAAGAAGGTCAGAGAGGATACAAGGGGACAGTGGGCCAATTCTGCCTCCCCTGGAATCATCCTGAGCAACCTCCCTGTCCTCATCTCACAGACATTCTTCTACCCCTCGCTGCATCCTTGACTTTGGTTTTCACCTGTCAGATGTATTTTGCTTGCTCGCCTGCCCCCTACCATGGCCTGGGATCCAGACACCTGTACCCCTCAGCTGAAATGCTGCAGTGGCCTCCTCCCCTCTCCAGTCCCTCCACCCTCGCCATGGCCACACCTCCCCCCACCCCCCCATTCTAGCCTCCCGATCTGAGTGTCTATCTGGTAAAAGCCCATGACGGGCAGCTGGGAGGATCTATCAAAAGCGAAAATTCATACTGTCTTTCATCCCACGCTTCTCTGTCTGGTAACTGATCCTACCATTGTCTTCCTCCATGCTGCAGCTGACACCATAAACAGAGGGGATTCTAAGCAATAGATATTTACTGCTCACAGTTCTGGAGGTCAAAGTCCAAAATCAGGGTGCCGCACTGTCGGGTTCTGGTGAGGGCCCTCTCCTGGGCTGCAGACAGCCAGCTTCTTGCTGTGTCCTCACATGGTGGAAGGGAAGGAGCTCTGGGGGGCCTCCTTTCGAAGGCACTAATCTCACTCAAGGGGGCTCCACCCTCCTGTACTAATAATCCCCTCCCAAAGTCCCCACCTCCTAATACCATCACCTGGGGTGTTAGTCAACATACAAATTGGGGGGACCCATCAGACCACAGCAACCATGTGGCTGGTGAATTTATCCCACAGTATTGCTCGGGTACGGGCAAAATGCTGTTATACATCACAGGACAATGTTATTCAATGCAGTGCTGCTTATAATAAGGAATGATGGAAACACCCCAAAACCACCAATCTGGGACTGTGAATTAATCATAGCACACCAGTACATTGAAACCCCATGCTGCTACTTAGAAAAGAGAAAGAGAGAGAGAGAGAGAGGAAGGATTTCGTGTTCTGATATGGAAAGGTCTTTAAGATATACTATTAGAAAGTAGATTAATGGTTGCCAGAGGGTTGAGGGCAGGAGCGCTTGGGAGTGACTGTTAACTTGGGGTTTCTTTTGGGGGTGACGAAAGTGTTCTAGAATTGGACACCAGTGATGGTTGTGCAACTATGTGAATACAGTTGACTCTTGAACGACATGGGTTTAAACAGTGCAGGTCCATTTACACACTGATTTTTTTCAATAAATACTGTACTCAATGTATTTTTTCTTCCTCATGATTTTCTTTTTTTAATTTTCTTAAAACATCTTTTCTCTAGCTTCCTTTATTGAGAGAATACAGTATTTAATACATATAACATACAAAATATGTATTAATATTATGTATTAATTAATGTGTTCATGTTATCAGTAAGGCTCGTGGTCAAAGGTAGGCTATTGAGTAGTTAAGTTTTGGGAGAGTCAAAAGTTATATGCAAATTTTCAACTGTACAGAGGGTCGGTGCCCCTCATACCCAAGTTGTTCAAGGGTCAGCACTATACGGAAAACCCACTGAACTGTACACTTTATTTATTTATTTATTTATTTATTTATTTATTTATATTTATTTATTTATTATCCACTCCCAGCATGGAGCCCAACACAGGGCTGAACTCACGACCTAATCAAGACCTGAGCCAAGATCAAGAGTCGGATGCTTAACCAACCGAGCCACCCAGGCACCCCCAAACTGTATACTTTATTATTTTTAAAGATTTTATTTATTTATTTGAGAGAGAGAACATGAGTGGGGGCAGGGGCAGAGGGAGAGAGAGAATCTCAATTTGACTCCCCGCTGAGCATGAAGCCCAACATGGGGATCAATCCCAGAACCCTGAGATGATGACCTGAGCCGAAATCAAAAGTCAGATGCTTAACTGATGGAGCCAGGCGTCCCCAAACTGTATTCTTTAAAAGATCGAATTTTTCAGTCTCCAGTGGAAAAAAGCCAGGTAGAGAACAGTGCCAGAATATTTTGTGTGAAGAAGGAAAACAAGAATCTTTCCTCACAGTTGTCTGCCTGCCCTTAAACTCTGTGAGGCTGCATAAAACCTCACCCAGGAGATGGATGGGGAAGGGGTGGGATGCTTTGGACTTGGACTTTGGAGATGATGTTGGAACATGTCAGAACTTTTGGGTCCTTTGGGATGGAATGACTGTATTTTTCACGAGAAGAGGACATGGATTTTGAGGGGCCGGGTGTAATACTGTGGTCTGAATGTCTGTGTCCTCCAAAATTCATATGCTGAAACCTAAGCCTAAGGTGATGGTATGAGGAGGTGGGGCCTTTGGGAGGGGATTATGAGTTCAGGAGGTGGGGCCCCCATGATTGAGATTAGTGCCTTCGAAAGAGGCTCCACAGGGCCCCCTCCCTTCCACCATGAGGACACAGCGAGAAGTCGGCTGTCTGCAGCCCAGAAGACAGCCCTCACCCAACCAACCGTGCTAGCACCCTGATCTTGGACTTCCGGCCTCCACAACGGTAACAACACATTCCTGTTGTGGTTAAGGCCCCCGGTTTATGCTATGCTGTTATAGCAGCCCCAACAACCTAGGACAGGTAGTGACTGCACGAAGGTGGGAGACGGGGGTGGGGGGTGGTTCTGGGGTGCTGGGTACGTGGGTGTGCTCAAGCAGTGGAAGTCCAGCACACCGCATACTTAGGATCTGTGCACCTTCCAGCGTATATTTCAACAAGAAGTCGTTTTTAAAAATAAAGCCTGCATGTATAACATGCTTACAAATACTAAAAACAGGGTTGCCTGGGTGGCTCAGTCGTTAAGCGTCTGCCTTCGGCTCAGGTCATGATCCCTGGGTCCTGGGATCGAGCCCCGCATTGGGCTCCCTGCTCCGCGGGAAGCCTGCTTCTCCCTCTCTCACTCCCCCTGCTTGTGTTCCCTCTCTCACTGTATCTCTATCTGTCAAATAAATAAATAAAATCTTAAAAAAAAAAAAAGAAATATCTTAAAAAAAAAAACAAATACTAAAAACATAAGGTGGATGAGGAGACAGGAAGACAAGGAGAGGAAGGGGATGTGATTGGGTGATGAAGTCATGGGTGCAGGATTTCTTTTTACTATCCTTTTATACCATGAATTTCCCCTTACCTTTTCCGGGATTGAAGAAGCGTGGCCAGGCTAGAAGGATGAGGGGAGGTGAGAGATGAGCCACCTCTCCTTGCACGGAGTGATGAAGCCAAGCGAGCGGATGTCTGCCGGGCATGTGAGGTCCGGCAGTCAGTTTGTTCACCTGATCACATCCTGTCCACAACACAGTACAATTTGGTTAGCCCCATTTTACAGATCAGGACACTGAGGCTCAGAGAAAATAACTTTCCCAAGTTACACAGCAAATGAGGACGGCTCCCAGACTTCAAACCCAGGTCTGTTTGGCCCCCAGGCTGGTGTGTGCTCCTCTAATTGAGAGCTAGCCCACTCCATCCACCTCAGCCCGTCTCCTGTTCCCTTATTCAGTGCAAGACACACACAGAAGGGGATGGGACTTCTGGGGGTCGCACAGCTCACTCATCAGCCAATGCCCACTCAGAGGACCTAGAGCCAGGATCCTTCATTTGCTCCTCACCCAACAGCAAATGTTTCTCATTCAGCAAATATTTTGTGAGCACCTGTTCTAGGTCCTGCTGTAGGCGCTGAGGATGCAAGATTAAATCATGCAGACAGGGCCCTGCCCTTGGGAGGCTGCCATTCCAGCAGAGAGAGATGAACAGTAGGCAGGTAAGCGACCAGAACGGGGAGCAAGGGAAAGAGAATGAGCACTCGGATAGAAAATGGAGCAGGATTGGGAGGGATGGGGCATGGCTATGTCTGTCTGGTGGCCAGGGAAGGCTCCTCTAGGCTGTGACTTAGAGCAGGGGCTACCATTGCAGTAAGCAACATGGGTCTCTGGGAACGATCATTCCAGGCAGATGGAAGAGCATGTGCAAAGGCCCTGAGGCGAGAGTGGGTTTGGTGTGTTTGAGGAAGAGCAAGGAGACAAGGTGGCCAGCGCAGAGTGGCAGGAGTTGAGAAAGAGAGGGAGCCGGTGTCTAAATTTGTCACCCCCGAGGCCATGGTCAGGATCTTGGATTTTATTACATGAGACGCAAGCCACTGGGTTTTGAGCACAGGAATGACAAGCGTTGAAAACTGCCTGAAGAATATTAGTTTCTGGAGGCCAGAAATCCCAAATCAAGGTGTTGGCAGGGTTCATTCCTTCTGAACCTTCTAGGAAGGATCCGTCCCATGCCTCTCTCCAGCTTCTGGTGGTTTCCCGTGATCCGTGGCATAGCTTCGTATGTAGATGCATCGCTGAAATCTTGGCCTCCGTCTCCACATGGACTTTCCCTCTGTGTGTCCTCCCCTGGTTTTCTATGGATACTTTTCACTGGCTTTGGAATACACCCGGGTAATCCAGGATGATCTCATCTCAAGATCCTTCATTTTTTTTTTTTTTTTTAATTTTAAGTAGGCTCCACACCCAACATGGGGCCTGAACTCATGACCTCAAGATCAAGGGTCACATGCTCTACCGCCTGAGCCAGCTAGGTGCCCCTCAAGATCCTTAACTTAATTACATTTGTAAGGGCCTTTTTACAAATAAGACTACATCCACAGGTTCTGGGTAGATATACTTTTAGGGGGGCACCATTCAACCCACCAGCAGGGACCAGGGTGGACACAGGGAGACTAGTTCAGAGGAATGATGGTGGCCTGGACTAGTGTGGGGAAAGCAGAGTTGTGGCAGGTTTAAGAGGGGTCAGGAGGCAGTATCCAAAGCATGTAAGAACGACAGGTGCAGAGTTGAGGAGGGGGAGATGTTAAGGAGGGACCGTCAGGTTTGGGCTTACACAACTGAGTGGATCATGATAAAAAAAAAAAAAGACATTTTATCCAATTCTGTACTGCAAAACTTACCCTTCTCCCCAGACCCAATTACCCCAGTTCCAAAAAGGAATGAACCCAATCTCTTTAAAGCTGGGTCTTGTCTCCAAAGACATTTTTTAAAGGCTACAGAGCTTCGGGAAACACAAGAAGACCTTCATGTGATTGCTAAGTAATTGCTTTCCAACTATAAAAGTAATTAAGAAATGGCACCAATTTCCCTAAGTGTAATGTAATTAAATCCACTGGCTTGGAAAATCATTTGCGATAAACTGAAACAGCGAAAGATCAGGCCATGGGGAATTAGGGAAACATCTGACATGAGGGACAGAGTGTTCTCTGGGGCTTTTCCCCTGGAGGGGTGGCCTTGGTAGTAGGCTCAGAATGTAGCTGGCAAAGGAGGGGAGGTAGAGGATGGGGAAAGCCAGACACTGGGCAGTCCGCACCCCCCCCATGGCACAGAGCCAGGGGGTGTGACCTGTGGGCACTTGGGGGGTGTGGGGTGGGAGCCCAGGCAGCAGGCAGGTTGGGGAAGAAGTGTTACCCTAGGAGGTCAAAGGCAGCTCCAACTTTGGTCCAGAAGACAGCTAAGGGAGCAGGATGGATGGTCAGGCTCAAGCAGGTGACATCAGGGTTGGGTTGGGCCAAGAAATTACAGACAGGTCAGGCGAGCAGCTCAAGAGTAAGACTTTGGCCAAAAGGCAGGGGTCAGAGGTCTCTTTTTAAATGATTCTACCTGCAGGTAAGGAGTCTGATGGTTACGGGAATCAGGAGGGCCCCACAGACAGATTTCTAATGTATACTGGAACTAACACGCTTTTTTTTGGCGGTGGGAGAGAAATTAGAAAGGAATTTTGAGTCGGGCAGAGAGCTCTGGGTTCCAGTTCTGACTCCCCCACTTTGTTATCCTGAGCAGCTTGCTAAGCTCAGAGAATAATCATCATTTCTAACATGGGTGCCGAGAGAAGAGTGTGTACGAGACGTACACAATGCGCTATAGAAACCCTCGAGGCCCGCACGCGGTCCGCCGGCATTGCTGACACGGGCAGCCCCTTCCTGCCACCTTCCTCCAGCTGGGTCGTCTCCTCCCTCACCACATCACCCTCCTCCAGCCACTGGTCCCCTCCCCTTGACCAAGGCGCTGACACTGGGACGCTCGGTTTCCTCAAATACACAAAGAAGAAAATTAGAGTCCCTCCCTGCTGGGGAATTGTGAAGATCAAAGAGCTAAAGCATGACCTGTGACGATGGTCTGAGCTCCGTGAGTCTGAGACAGTGCACAGCTATTATTATGATTTCGAATGGCAGGGGCCTGGGTGGCTCAGTCGGTTGAGCGTCCGACTCTTGATTTCGGCTCAGGTCATGATCTTAGGGTCATGGGATGGAGCCCCGGGTCAGGCTCTGTGCTCAGCAGGGAGTCTGCTTGGGATTCTCTCTCCCTCTCCCTCTGCCCACCTCCCCTTGTTCTCTCTCTCTCTCTCTCTCAAATAAATAAATAAATTTTTTTTCTTATGTTAATCACAATACATTACATCATTAGTTTTTGATATAAATCTTTTTTTTAAAGATTTTATTTATTTATTTATTTATTTGAGAGAGAGAGAGAGTGGGGGGAGAAGCAGAGGAAAAAGGACAAGCAGACTATGCACTGAGCCAGGAGCCCGGCGCAGGGCTCTGTCCCACGACCCTGAGATCATGACCTGAGCCGAAATCAAGAGCCAGATGCTCAATCGACTGAGCCACCCAGGTGCCCCTAAATAAATCTTTAAAAAAGTAAAATAAAAAAAAAAGAGCAAGCAAAAAGAAAAAGAAAAAAAAATCACCCCTACATACTCCCACCTAGCAGCAACTATTGTTCACAATTGGAGAATAACCTTTCTGGCTTTTAAAAAAAATGCACATAGTTCTTTTTTTTTTTTTTTCGGGACCTGATCGTATTGTGCACGCTGTGTGGGGGACCGGTTTTTGTCAGATAACAGTATGCCGGGAGCAACTTCACATGCCACCACACTTTCTGGGACACCATCGTTTTACTGGCTACACTTACCCCTGGTACTGTCACCCCCCTGAGCCAGCAGTTAGCTACCCCATGGCTGGCTGGAAACCTCTCCAGCTCCCAGCCCCTAACTCTGGCCCCGGCTCACCACTCTCCAGTTCTTCCTACAGATCTTCACCAGGGTAAAATACAGTGGTGAACACGTCAGCTCACCCTTGCACTCACACCCCTTTGGGGGCTCCCCGGCCCTTCACAATTGAAACTGTATCTTCTTCTCTCCCTGGCATTCAAAGCTCTTTATGAAATGTCGCTGCAAGTCTGCTTGGCTCCTAAATCTCTTTGTCCTACCCTACGCGCCCCCTGGAGAACCCTCCTCACCCCTGCTGTCTCCGTCCTGCCTGTCTTTCCAAACCCGGCCCAAGTTTATTCCCTTCCTCAAAGCCGTGTCAGCTGCCCCATAGGGTCGCTCAGGCTCACATTCAACTGGGAGGAACCGAGACTCGATGTAAATCACAGTGACCGCAGCAAGACAGAAGCTCAGTCTCTATGGCACACAAGATGAGCCGACTGGATGACGCGGGGTTGCTCTTCGGTCTTCCCGCACAGGCTTCGTCCAGCATCGCCCTGCCAATCCCGGGGTATACGCTCGCCCTCGGCGTCCGAAGTGGGGACTAGAGCCCCAGGAGTCCTGTGCACCTTCCCGACAGAAGGCTTCTGTAGGAGATGGGAAGCAGAGTGCATGCTCTCTTTCTCAGGAAGCTTTCTAGAAGGGCCATGCAAGACTTTTTGCATCTCAGTAGCCAGAGCGTGTTCGCTTGGGCACCCGGGTGCAGAAGAGGCTGTAGAATGTAGTGATGTGCCCATTCTGTAGAAGGGAGAAGGGACACTGATAGACACCCCAGCCTCCCACGGCCAGAAAGAGCAGCTCTTCCCCTCCCCCCCAGCTCACCCTGCTTCCCATGAGCGTCCCCCATAACACCGAGCGCTTACTCCAGGAGGCAGCAGGGGATAATGAAAGACGCAGACTTTGCAGTCAAACCGACCTGGATTTAGAGGCTGGCTAGTTGCTCTCTAGCTGGATGATTTAGGACAGTTGCTCAATCTCTGTGCCTCAGAAAGAGAGGAAGGGAGGGTGGGAGGGAAGGAGGGAGGGAGAGGGAGGCGGGAGGGAGGGAGAAGAGAGAAAAGCCCTGTGAGAAGGTTGTGGAACAGTAAGAGCCTGACTAATCGTCAGGGATTCCAGGCCCTTCTAGTTTTACACTGTCACCTACATCGTGCACTCTGTCTTCTCCAAGCCCAGGCACCTGGCATATGGTAAGGGTCATTATTAATATTTGCTGCACTCAGTTGAGTCCACTTGGCCTGTCCCTTCTCCGGGGTTCCGTCTGACCCTGCCTTGGCCGGTGAACTCATGGCCATTGGGGTGCTGGGCGTGAGGCTGACTCAGCTGGTTTGGGAAGGGGGATTCTTCATCTTCCCAGACTGGAGAATTACCGTTCCAGAAATAAAGCTCCTTCCACCTCAGACTCTATAAGCTCTTAACCCAGTGCTAAGCCTACAGCAAGGGCTCAATAAATGCTAGCTTTTATTCCCACGGTTGTGGAGTTTGCTCTAGCTACTGGTGCTGAGTAACAGATGAACTCTAAAGCGTAGCGGTATTAAACCACCATCATACTAGACTCATGGTTCCGTGGGTCGGGAATGTGGGCGCGATTTGTCTGTTCCCTAACATCTGGGCCTCCACTAGGAGACTCAAACAGTGGGGGCTTGAAAGCGGGAATCATCTTTCGGGGTCTTCACTCCCACGCTTGGGAGCTGATGCCCCCTGTGGCTGAGCTGTTGGCTGGGACGTAGGGCCTCTCCCCGTAGACTAGGTTAGGCTCTTAGGCTTCCCGGCAGCATGGCGGCTCGTTCCCAGAGGCAGTACCCACGGCGTTCTCATGATCTAATGATCTAGCCTTGGAAGGCACATGGGATCACTTGCACCACGGTCACCAGCCCGCCCAGGGTCACAGCGTGGGCACAAAGACCCCACCCCTCGGTGGGAGGAGCGCCAGAGTCACATTGTCAGGGTCTTCAGCTAATACGAGCCGTCACCACGACAACACAATACAATGGTGACCATAACAACCCCCGCCGACCACCGCAGCAATAACAGTAGTCAGTAAGTAGTGGTGAGATTCGTCCCTCCCAAGACTGTCGTGTGTCCAAGGGAGGGAACCTACTGGGCTCCCCGGGCCTGGTGCCAAATCGCTCCCCCACGGGGAGGTGCCAATTTTCTGCTCAGTCGTGTGTCCCAGGGCTGGACGAGGGCCCACCCTCCCTCCAGACACTTCTGGGGCCCCGGGAGGCATTAGGTCAGGGTCAGGGACCACGGGGGGCCAAACCTGCAATGTTTCTGGGCCACCTTTTTTAACAGACTCATCATGGGCCTTTTAAACCTCAACTTCCTGGAAGACTGTCCTTTGAAGCTGCCCACAACGGTCCTAGTCTCTCTGGGAGACCATTTCGACTTGCCCCCAGTGAGGTATTTGGTCGGTGACAGGGCTGGAAACATCCAGAGGAGAGACATGTAGTATCTTTCTTCCCTAACTTCCCAGTCCTCGAAGGAAAGGCCTGTTTGGTTTGAAAACAGAGCAGCTTTATCACCAACCAGGACCCTGGATGAAATCTTTCCCCCTAAAGCTGAATAAACAGCCCTGGGCTCTGCTCACACCCTGCTCTCCCCTCGAAACCCCCTCCGCTTATCTAGGCCCTGCCTTCTACCCTGGGCCTGCCCTGAGCCCCAGAACGACCCTAGGGGCTGAGGGACCTGCATTCTGCTCCATTTCCTCCTTGTTGGATTCAAGTCTCTTCCTACCCTGAGGCTCAGTCTTCTGGTCTGCAAAGTGGGGATATATTGCTGGCCTCACCTGACTGCCAGGGCCGAATGAGATTATTTTAACAGAAAGTGCCAGCATAGTAGGTGCTCAGGGAGCCCTGCCTTGGTCTGAAGAGAATAGGGCTGAGTGGGATGCAGAGTCCAGCTTGATTCAAAACCCGTGGCCACCACCACAACCAAGTACATGCTGGGTGACCTTGGGCAAGTTCATCAAGCTCTCTGAGGCACAGCCTCTTCTAAATGACCTTGTGATAATGAGGTTGCCGTGGAGATCCACACAGTGCTGAGCATTGTGCCCGCAGCACAGGCCCTTCCTTACTGGTGGTTATTTGTTTTTATTAGTTATTAATTTGTTACATTTCTAGGCAAGGCCGACGTCTTATAATTCATGTATTCCCAACATTTCCTATATACACAAGGTGGCTCCTCAAGGTGTCTGTAGATGGAAGCCTATCATTTTTTTGTTCATTTCTATTTTTTAATTGAAATGGTTATTGAGATCATTGTGGGTTCCCGTGCAGTTGTGCAGAATAACACCGAGAGATCGGCCCGGTGTACTTCGGCCCCACATTTCACAAAACTACAGTACGATATCACAAGGACATTGACTTTGATGCCATCCACCAATCTTATTCTGATTTTCCAGTGCTACTTGTACTCATTTGAGTGAGTGTGTGCGTGTGTGTGTGTTCGGTGTTGTTATAATTTTATTACCTACGTAGGTTTGTGTATCTACCACCACCGTCAAGATAACACTACAAACCCCACTTGTATGAGAATCCTATCATTTTAAAGCCAGGGAGGCCCCTAGTTTGAATTTATGAGTCAACATAGCATCTAGATTAGGAGCAGCCCGGTGATCTGCCCACCTGGGTTCCAATCTCAGCCCTACAACTCACAGCTGTGTGACCCTGGGCAGGGGAGAGGAGAGGAACAGGAAGGGGTAGGGGCGCTCTTCTGTCTCAGTTTCCTCATCTGTAAAATGGGAAAACAACAGCTCCCAGCACTGGACAAAACATTCCTAACAGCAAGCTGTTAGTACAGCTTTCAGAAGTTGGTGATCGAGGCCCCAGAGGCAGAGCTATTTGCCCAAGATCACACACCAAGCTGGAGGCACAGCGGAGCAGGGGGGCCCAGGCAGCCCAGTTCTTCAACTTGGCCGGGCGAACAAGAGTCTGCACGGTCCCCAGATGTACCAGAGCCTTCCTTCCCTGGTTGATCACACAGGCAGGCCGCCTAGCCCAGAGGTCGAGCCGCAGGCTCTGGAGACGCCTGCCGGGACAAGGATCCAGCTAGGGCATCGGCCTGAGACAAGCAGCCTCAGTCTCTCCAGACTCACTTGAGCCTCATCTGCAGAGTGGGACCGGCCGCCGGGCTGCAGAGGGCTTCAGGGATGAAGCGGTTAACAGACTCAGAGCCAGGAAGGGTGAGGCTACGAAGCTGAAGCCCAAGCCAGTTGCTTTACTACGCAGTGGTTCACCAAGTGTTGAAATCAGAATGGGCTTACAGGATTGTGGGCTAGGATGGTAGGGGGAGCAAACGTGTCACAAAATCGGATAAGGGAGTCATGGAATGCGAGTATCTTCTCTTAGAACCTCAGTAAACACTGGAAACTGAAGAGCTTACCCAACGGAACAGAACAGGCCGATCCTCTCTCTGGAGTTCACAGGGAGCCCCGCATCTCATTCCTCCCCGCAGAAAGCAGAATTTCCTTCTTCTTGTGGCTGGATTCACTCTTGAATACAAAAACTTCTATCCTCTACTCTGAGCCTGTTGTAAACATGTCATTTCCAAACAAACACAGGTTGCCATCTTTTCTTCTTTCTCTCTCTTTTCTTTTCTTCTCCCCAAGATCAAAGAAGGCATTTGGGCCTTTAAGATAACATTCATCCGAAGAGAGATGGTAATATATGAGATTAATGAAAATTAACATAATCCCTCTGAATAGAGGAGAGCTTGCCTTCAATCGTTTGTCCTGCTGTTAATTATGCGTTAGTTGGTGATAAATGCTTTAAATCAAGTGATGCCTTGAAAACCATTTAAATGATTTTCACCTAATTAGTTTCCCTGCCTTGTTCTGAGCCTGGGGGACCCACCCCTGGCCTGCCCCCCTCCTTTGGCTATGTAACGTGCCAGGGGATCAAGGAACCTTGAGTTCCAGAAGGAACATTTTCTGGCTTCCATCGGCTCTGACCCACCCCGGTGGGCCCAGGGTTGAGATTTATTTTTTTTCTTATTGGCTTTGCAGATCCGAGATCAAAAGGAAATTTATCAGTTTCTGTCTTCCTTCAGCCTCCTCCAGCCAAACTTCATGACAAGACCGTATCAGCCTTAAAGTTGAGGAGGCCCCGGCACCGAGAGGAGCAGAGAGAAAAAGAGAAAGAGAGAAGGCCCCACAAATGTTCACTGCCAGATTAGGGGGCGGAAATTGCTGTGTGGCACCCAGCCGGCCTCGGGAGGGTGGCCGGCAGAGCTGGACAAGAGGAATGCTGGTCTCTGCAGCTCAAAGCCCCAGGGGGCAGATTCAGAAAGGCTTCCCCACTCTGCCGCCCCCTCTGAAGTTGAAATATCATCTGAGTTTCTTCAAGAACCTGGTTAAAGGTGAACTGGAAGCCCTAGGGAGGAAGGGTCGGGGTGGGGCCCAGAGGAAGAGCAAAACCTCCCGGAGAACCAGGATCTGTCCCTGGAGGCAAATGTGTGGACCTAGCACTCTTTTTTTTTTTTTTCTTTAAATTTTTGAAGATTTTATTTATTTATTTGACACAGAGAGAGACACAGGGAGAGAGGGAACACAAGCAGGGGGAGTGGGAGAGGGAGAAGCAGGCTTCCGGCTGAGCAGAGAGCCCAATGTGGGGCTCGATCCCAGGACCCTGGGACCATGACCTGAGCTGAAGGCAGACGCCTAACCGACTGAGCCACCCAGGCGCCCCTGGACCCAGCACTCTTGCCACTGCAGTAGGAGTTTGGGAATCAAATGGCCTCCTTCTCCCGGAAGCCCCCAGGATTGGAATCCAGCCCGTTTCAGCTCAGGGGAGCCCCATGTCTCCTCAGTCACCACCCCTCTCTCTCGCCAGGAAATACGACATTAGGTCTCGAAAATTCCTGTGGAGGCCTGGCCCTCGGCAGCGGGGCGGTGCAGGGTAGGCTGCTGGACCTACGGGAGCTCGCTTTCCTCCTGGTGGCAAGAGGAGGAGAGCCCCTGGGAAACGCTGCCCTTGCCCTCTGGCCTCTGCCCTTGCCCTTCGGCCTGGCGTGAGTCTCTGATTCGAAGAGGATCCTGATCAAGGCCCGGTATCCGCACCACATCCGCAGGGCCCTGGTATCCTTCTGTTTCCAACAGGCTGAAAAACTACAAGGGCGGCCACTCCCCCCGGATTGTAACCCCTTGCCCCCCACTGGAAGCCAGAAGATACAGAAAGGAAAATGAAACAAAAGTACCTCCCATTGATCCCTCTTCTGGCTTTAAAAAAAGAGGGTGGGGGGAGCCGGTTCACATTTGAAGTTAGAATCTTGGTGGAGATTTCCCTCCTCTCATCCTGGACCATCCTCCCCTGTATGATGCAGAAGGCTTCAGAACCCCTGGAGTTGCAATTATGTGGACATTTTTGGAACATGTCTGTTAATGATTTGTGATCCTGAGGACTTATTTTGAATTAATTCCTTTTTTAAAGGGCAGTTTGGTCTCCCAATAAGGGGCAGACCCCGAATGCCACAGCCTCTGCCTTTTGTGCTAAATGAACTTTTTAGAGGTTCCAGATGACGCCTGGCACCGGACAGAAGGAAGCCAGCCAGAGAGGTCAATTCTCTGGGACACGTTCCCTGGACGGTCGGGCCATGTCCCTGCGGCAGGAAGTGGTGCCCTCCCGGGCGAGGCATTTCAGAAATGCCTTTGAGAGTCCAGGCCGGCCAGAGCTGGGCCTCCGCGGGCTCCCAGCAGGAGCGAGGCGGCGGCGGAAGGCGTCCCAGAGCCAGAGCGGTGTCCCTCCTGTTCATCAGACACCGCCCTCCGCGGCCTCACACACTCCGAGCTGCAAAGCGAAGCATGGCCTTTCCAAAAGGCCCTTCCTTCATCATTCTCCATCCTCTTCTTCTTCACAGTAATTATACGTAATGTAAAATTGACCACTTTAACTACGATTAAGTAGCATTAAGCACTTTCACACTGTTGTGCAACGATCACCACCATCCATCGCCAGAATTCTTCGTCTTGGCAAAGCCGGAACTCTGTCCCCACGAAACAGCTCTCCATTCCCTGCTACCCCCAGCCCCTGGCCACCACCATTCTATTTTCTTTCTCTATTCGTTTGGCAACTCTGGAGACCTCATGGACGCAGAGTCATACAGTGTTTTGTCTTCTCGTGACTGGCTTATTTCACTTAGCATGATGTCTTCAGGGGTCATCCATGTTACAATATGTGACAGGATTTCCTTCCTTTCTGAGGCCGAATAACCGTCCACTGTATGGATGGACCACATGGTGTTTATCCGCTCATCCATCCATGGACGCTTGGGTCACTTCCACCTTTTGGCTGCTGTGAATCACGCTGCTATGAACATGGTGTACAAATACCTGTCCAAGTTCCTGTTTTCAATTCTTTGGGGTGTGTACTCGGAAATAGAGTTGCTGGATCATATAGTAATTCTGTTTGTAATTTTTTGAGGAGCCGCCATACTGTTTTCCACAGTGACGGCACCGTTTTGCATCCCGACTGGCAGTGCCCAGGGATCCAGCTCCTCCATATTCTCACTGACACGAGTTATTCCCTGTATTGTTGGTAGTAACCATCCTAATGGGAGTGAAGTGATCTCTCACTGTGGTTTTGATTTGCATTTCCCCGATGATGGGTGACATTGAGCATCTTTTCGAGTGCTTATTGACCATTCGTTTATCTTTGGAGAAATGTCTACGCAAGTCCTTTGCCCATTTTTTAATCAAGTTGTTTGTTTTTTTGTTGTTGAGTCGTACAAGCTCTTTATATATTTGGATATGATCAGATACGTGGCTTGCAAATACTTTCTTCCATTCATGGGTTGCCTTTTCACTCTATCGAAAGTATCCTTTAACGCACAAAAGTTTCAAATTTGTATGCAGTCCAATTTATCTGTTTTTTTCTCCTTTGCTTGTGCTCCTTACTCATTCTTGCTTCTACGTCTTTACCTGTTTCCTTCACCTAGAATGCTTTTCCTCTGCCTCTTAGCTGGGCTCATTCCATTGACTGCCAACTCTCAATTCCAGGATCCCCAGGTCACTGCTTGCAGGACAGCAGTAGAGTGTGACGCCAACCAGCACATGACTGCACTGGGTCAGGCCCCTGAGATGTCTGGTTAATTTGTCACCTCGGCACCACCCAGCCTCTCCTGACTAATGCACTGCCCCACAACTGAGTATGTCTGGCTAGGAAGGTGTCTCACGTGCTGGCAGGCTTCAGACTCCCAGTCCAGTGCTCTTCGAATGACCTCTCCCAGTTTTATCGCATTTACTTAATGGGAGGCACAGATCAGTGACACCTTGCCCAGTCCCCGAGCGCTTCACAGTGTAATGCGGGAAAGTGATAAGCAAAGCAAAGTTTCAGGCGGGGGGGCACAGGTGAAATATCCAAGTTAGGGACATGAGTTAGAATGTGAGGGGGATTAGCAGGACCTCTTTACAGGAAAGGTAAGTTATAAGTGACAAACTGGCAGGAGAAAAAACTGAAAACAACTTGCGTTCGGGAGTCAGACAAATCTGGGTTCGATTCCTCCCTTGGCCATCTAAACAAGTCACTTCACTTCTCTGGGCCTTGATTTCTTCACTTGCAAAAGCAGGCAACTAATAACTACCAAAAATGAATGAATGAATGAACTCGCCGGAAGAACGGAATGAAACATCATGCACCTGCAATCATGGATGCAGAGCATGTGGCCCTTATTACTACTGCTATTGTAAAAAAGCTTTGTAAATTCTGAAGTTCTGTACGCAATTGTCTCTGTCTAATGTAAGCTGCTCCAACAAAATACCATCCACTGGGCGGCTTGTAAATAGTAAACATTGATTTCTCACTGTTCTGGAGGCTGGGAAGGACAAGATCAAGGCCCTGGAAGATTCAGTGTCTGGTGAGACCCGCTTCCTGGGCTCTCCCTGTCTCATTGCTCCCAGGAGCCAGCTGAGAACCTGCCCGATGACAAGAGTCTTTCTCTAATGGTTTATTCATCTTTATTTTATCCATTCATCCGTTCAAAAAATATTTACTGTGTGTTGGGAACTGTTCTATATATTAGGGAAATGATGACTATAACACACCAGAAATCTCTACTCTGAAGGTGCTTGTATTGAAATGGCAGGAAAGGAAAACAGACCAAAACCACCACAATGTATTGTATATGAGGTAGGTGAGGGGTAGAGAGCCCCCTTCCACCACGTGTATTTGGACACAAATATGCTTAGAAGCATTATTTTACGCTACCTGCAACCCAAAAGGAGAAGAACGAGGTACAAGAATCCAACATTTTCTGAGAACGTGCAACATGGAGACAGCCGTTGATTCGAGGCAGGTGAGTTTCTTTACAATATGTAAGTTAACAAGCTGCATCTCCGATAATAAAAGAGTAGCTTCGTGTGCAAATAAAATATTTAATAAGTTAATGTGCAGTGATAGATATGTTTCCAGACTGAAGGTGACATTGTGGAAAAATTGAGTAGGAATTCTATATTTAACGATGATGAAGATCCAGAAAGAACTTGTAGTTCATTGTCTTTCCAGGAAGTTTTTGCTGCGTCTCAAAAAACAGGGACAGGAGGGCTCCTATAGAATTAGAGTTTAACTGGCCTTTTCCCTTCCTGTCTGGGAAAACTCTATTTTCTGGCTTCCTTTGGCTGTTGGAATGTAAACACCCTCACCGTTCAAAGCAAGACACTGTGAAATTGTAAAGTGCTCATCAACATCAAATTCTGCTGTCCCAGATTTGTTCAATTCAGTGATGACACAGTTTCATTTCATTTTAACCAGAGCTGAATCGAAGTGTTCCTAATTTCAGTTTATGCCTTTGAGAAGATCATTGTCACGCGTGCTGCAGCGTACAAAGTTAATCCTTAAACGAGCCCAAGGGACAGGCTCCCTTAGCAACAGCACATGCATACAAAGCGTTTGTGATAGTCCCAATCACCAACATTCTCACGGAACCGGCGACACAGAGTCTCTCCTGCGGTACTGCATGTAATCCCCACACACTACAAGGGAAGACAGGCAGGAGACGGCTCTGCCCATTTTGCAATTATTAACGCAAGCCGATTCATATTTACTGTGCACCTACTACATTAGCAGTTCACTCGTGGCTTAGAACAAACAAAGGCGACGTGGTGCAATAGAGAAGAGCTAGCATTTGCTGAGCACTTGTCTGCGAAGGCACCATTCCAAGCGCCGTACACGTGGTATCTCATTTAATTCCTCATGACAAATTTGCAACCTGGGTTCTATTAGTACCGTCTCCGTCTGGTAGCTGAGGAAAGAGAATCCGTGAAGTCACTTGAAGTCACTATTCAAGTGGAGTAGGAGTTAGCCAAGAGAAAAAAGGGATCCCAGGTTGAGGGAGCAGGCTATACAATGACAGGGAGGAAAGCTACTTGGCACAATCAATGGGAGACACACACACAACACAGAGGGAGACAAAGATTTATTTTGAGGAACTGGCTTAGGAAGCCGATAAGTCCTACTACCTCTCATCTGCGAGCTGGGGACCCAGTTCTTGTCCAAAGGCATGAGAAGTAGGCAAGCCAATGGTGTAAATCCTAGTCCGAGGGCAGGAGAAGATGAGATGAGATGTCCTAACTCAATGAGCCAGGAGAAAAAGAAGGGAGTGAGTTCCTTTTTCCTCTGCCTTTTGGTTTATTCAAGCCCTCAAGGGATTAGATGATGCCGACTGACACTGGGGAGGGCAATCCGCTTTACTCAGAGCCCACCGAGTCGCATGCTAACCTCATCTGGAAACACCCTCATAGACACACCCAGAAACAAGGTTTAATCCAGGCACCCGATGGTCCTCTCAACTTGACATTTGAAAGTAACCATCACAGGGCGCCTGGGGGGCTCAGTCGGTTGAGCATTCAACTCTCGGTTTCGGCTCAGGTCATGATCTCAGGGTCCTGAGATCGAGCCCCACATCAGGCTCCGCACTCAGTGGGGAATCTGTTTGAGATGCTTGCTCTCCCTCTGCCCCTCCCCCGCTTTGGCTCTTTCTCTCTAAATAGATAAATAAAATCTTAAAAGAAAGAAAGCAACGATCACAGCATCACTGTCACCCTTCTTCTGTAAACCCCGCAGCTCAGAGGCGGGGGGGATGGTGGGGTGAGAGCTACGCCTGGGTCTGTTGGCCCGGGTCCACGTCTCAGTTTACCTCCTTCACCTCCTCCTTAGTTATGTGACCTTGGCCTAATTACATCATGACCTTGGATTAGGCAACGGTTTCTTAGAGAGGACACCAAAAGCACAAGCAAAGAAAAAACAAAGTGGGCATTCCCAAAATGGAAATTTTTGTCTCAAAGGACACTAACAAGAAAGGGAAAAGAGAGAATGGGAGAAAATATTTGCAAATCATATATGCGATAAGAGTCCCTCTCCAGAGGTACCTGGGTGGCTCAGTCCGCTCTCCTCACCCCAGCTTGCAGATGCTCTCTCTCTCTCTCTCTCTCAATAAATAAATAAATAAATAAATAGAGTCCCGTGTCCAGAACACATAAAGAACTCTTTCAAATCAACAATGAAAAACAACTCAATCTAAAAATGGGCCAAGGATCTGAGTAGAACGTGTTTCAAAGAAGATATACAAATGGCCAATAAGCACAAGAAAAGACGCTCAACATCACTAATGACTAGAAAATGCCAATCAAACCTCGATGAGCTACGACTTTGCACCCACCACGATGGCTACACTGAGGAAGACAGACGGTAACTGGTGTCGGCGAGGACGCGGTAAATCAGCACCCTTCTCAACTGCTGCTGGGAGCGTGGAAGGCACCCTCTTCCTGCAGGGTAACCTGGAAGGGGAAACACAGGGTAACCATGTGATTCAGGAATTCCACTCCTACGTCTATACCCGAGAGAACTGAAAACATACGTCCGGGCAGACACTTGTATATGAATGTTCATGGCAGCATTACTCCTAATAGCCCCAAAGAGGAAACACCCCAAGTGTCCATCAATGGGTAAACAAAATACATCTCATCATATGTAGATATATATATATCCATACAATGGAATATTATTCAGCCATAAAAAGGAATGAAAGTCTGATTCTACGGCATGGATGAACCTTGAAGCCATACTCAGCGAAAGAAACCAGCCACAAGAAGTCACATATTGTGTGATTCCATGATAGGAAATATTCAGAATAGCGCTGTTCAAATCAGCGACAGAAAGTGGTTGTTAGGGGTTGGCAGTGGGAGAAATTGGGAGGGACTAACAGGTACAGGGGTTCTTTTCGGGGTGATGGAAATGTTCTGAATTAGACAGTGCTAATGATAAGTAAACTAATGAGTATGGATTGCGTCACTGGCCGGCCTGACCCCTCAACTCAAGAAACTTCTAGTAGAAGCTTCTGCCTAGCTGTCAGTCTTACCTTCTAGAAACAAACTAACGGACTGCTGGGACAAGAAAAGACACATTCGAGGAAGACATCTGCTCAGAGGAATGGAAAGTGCCGGAAGTGCCCTACAGTTACCTTGGTTTCGTTTTAATGTTTTGTTTTTTTTTAAAGATTTTATTTATTTATTTGACAGAGAGAGAGAGACAGGGAGAGAGGGAACACAAGCAGGGGGAGTGGGAGAGGGAGAAGCAGGCTTCCCGCGGAGCAGGGAGTCTGATGCGGGGCTTGATCCCAGGACCCTGGGATCATGACCCGAGCCAAAGGCAGATGCTTAACGACTGAGCCACCCAGCCACCAGCCATCCCTGTCTGGATATTCATCCCAAGCCCTAAGAGGGAGTCAGGGCTCTGGAGATTATTCCTCCTGATCTTCTTTCTGCTTGCGAGGCAACTGCCCCAGGGTAGTCTCTGTCTCTAACTCACCAGGGAGCAGACCCTCTGTGGTCTGGTAACAGCCACACACTTTAAAATGGCGAAGTTCATGTTTTATGAATTCTATCTCAATAAGACTTAATCTAAAAACAGATATGAGAAACCAGTGAGAGAGACAGAGAATAAACAGGTCAGTGACAATACAGTGTAATCGGGGCAATGGCAGGTCACACAGGGGAAGGGACAGCGAAGTGTAGGGCCAGCAAGAGGGCAGGGAGCACGTCCTGAGCGGGAGATACCTGGGTGAGTGCTGAAGAAGGCGGTCGTCCTGCGGTGGGAACAGCCCAAGCGAGGACGTGGCCAGCTGCTTAGCGAGGTGGGAATGGGGAGGGTACACCAGGGGAGCCAGAATGAGGCCAGCAAGGGGACTGTCCCACTGCTGAGACTGGAAATGTATCAGGCAGCCACTGGCCTAGCCTCTTACTTGTGACTTATATTTAATTATGTGGGTAACTCTGCAATCAGGGGGCTTCCTGCTTGACCGTCTGCTCCAGGAGGGCGGCAGATGGGTCCGCCTTGCTCACCACCCATGGCCCAGGAGCCAGTCCAGCACACGCTGGGAGGCCGCCTCTGGAACTTACGTTCATTGTCCGCGTAAACGTCATGTAGGCTCTGCCAGTTGCCCTGCGGCCCAGGGCACCATGCACAGCAGGTCTGGATATGCCAGACGGAGCATCATTAAAGCTCCATCAAGGGGGACGCTCATTCAAATGCAGGAATCCAGCCACAGACGCCCAGGGCTTCCAAATGTAGAGGCAGGAAGCGAAATTCAAATGAGATGCAATCACAATACAGATGCAGAATTCTCTAATTCAAGCCCACTGCCTCTCCAAGGTCAAGATTCCACTGCCCTAGAGTCTACAGCCACCTCCTCTTGAGCCAGTTGTGGGGGGGGGGGGCGTCAAATACCCCGAACTTGTTCATGCAGAACAGACCTGTCTCCTAAACAAATACCAATCAGCAGAATAGCCCAAAGTCAAGTAGACTGACCTCACAATAAACTTAAATAAGTTGTTGTGTTTGGGCGTGTGGGTGGGGGGCCCTCCCCACGCTGTTTCTTTCTGAAGGAAGAAGAGAAGGCCCCGGAAGTTCCCGCCTTGCTGGATGCTTTGCCAAGGCCACCATCCGTACCCTGAACTCTGGCGGAGGGATCCGGTGGGCTGACAGCTCAGGAAGGCCCCACCTCCGCCCTGGGGAGCAGCCCAGGCACTGGGTTTGGCTCAGGAAAACAGAGCACGTTCACCTGCTTTGGCCCTTCTCGTCCTGCTCTGTGTCTTCAGGGCTGCCCAGTGCGACCAGATGTCCAAGATCGCCAGAATCTGGTCTTGCTCCAGTAACACTCAGCCTTTGCTGGGGGCAGGTCCTGAGTGTGGGCCAGGGGAGAGTGCCCATGGGGGACCCAGGGTCATGCTGGGCTGCAGTGGAGTTTGAGGACAGGCAGGGTCAGGAAAGAGGTGTAAGGAACTGGGGGGGGTGTCTCCTCAGTGTCCCCTGACACCCCACAGAGACTTCACATAATAACAGTAACAGTGATATAGGAAAGATATCAGGGTTCGAAGCCAATAGCCAAGAAAGAATTCTTGAGACCTCTTTGGTACAAAAAGGTGGTTTTATTAAAGCACAGGGACAGGACCCGTGGGCAGAAAGCTGCGCTGGGGTAGTGAGGAGAGGCCCATTATATGCTTTCCAAGTTGGGAGGGGGTTAGGGATAGCGTAAGTCTCTAAGGAATTTGGAAGCAAGGTTTCCAGGACCTTGAGGGGGCTAGCTGCTGTTAGGAAAAAGTCACTTATTACTGTCTAATAAAACCTTAGTCATGAGACCTTCAGTTGCATATCGGTGGGCCATATTCTTGGGGGATGATTGCCAACATGAATCTTGGGGGGTAGAGATAAAGGAAGTTTCCAAAGGAATTTTTATACGTTACAGCAGACTCACAGGCTCCTGGGGGTCAGGCTAAGATTGCCTTTTGCCCTAGCAAAGCATTAACATCGAGGAAGTTGAGTTTCTAGAGGAAGATCGCTCTGCCTATTTCAAGGACTTGTCAGTGGACTATAGGGAGTAAGGAAACTTAATTTTTCTTTTGCCTTTGTTTCCCACATCAACAGTACCACCATTCCACACATTTTCTTATTTAATCCTCATACCAACCCTCCAAAGGACCCAGTAAGTGCTGCAAGGAGATTCCAGCCCGGGTCTGTCTAATCCCACAGCCCGTCTACTAACCATTAATGTGATGCCACCTGCTCGCATGGCCAACAGGCCCCGTCTGCCTGGGCCCAGGGGCATTTCCAGGACACGGGACCTTCAGTGCTGAAACTGGTTGTCCCAGGCAAACTGGATGGCAGTTCACTGTGGCAGGTGAACTCCCTCCACCCAAAGATGTCAGCGTCCTAATCCCCGGAACCTGTGAATGACCAAAGGGATTTTGCAGATGCGATTAAGTTAAGGATCTTGAGGTGGGGAGATTCTCCCAGATCTCCAGGGTAGACCCAACGGAATCACAAGGGTCCTTATCATTGGGAGGCAAGAGTGTTAGTCAGAAAACTGCTGCCTAACAGAAGTATGGGGCGATGTCATCGCTGGCTTTGATGGAGGGAGGCCCCCAACCTGAGGAATGGGGGCGGCCTCCAGAAGCTGGAAAAGGCAAAGAATGGATTCTCCCCTAGAGCCTCCAGAAAGGAACCAGGCCCGCCATCAGCTCGACTTTAACCCGGTGAGACCCACGCTGGATTCTGACATCCAGAACTATAAGAGAACAAATCTATGGTCGTCCGTTTCTTCAGTCATAGGGAGCTAACAGGCATCCCGCTGCCTCAGGCACTGGTCACCGTATTTTATTTTCTGTTTCCAGGACAAGGGACAAACGTTTGCTGAGCATGCACAGTGCCAGGCTCTGGAAGAGCCCTTACTCTTCTCTCATACACCGGCTCATAAGCGTCTCTGGACAACAGGTAGGGTACATCTGACTGTCATGAATCTCCATTTATGGATAGGGAAATGAGGCAGGAACCATGGAAGTGAGTTTCAGAGCCGCACGTAGCTGAATTGGACAGCCTGCCAACTTCACTTTGCTCAGCTGGCCCAGGCCCAGCTCCTGAATTCCACCCCTGAGCCCAACCCTAGACCTTGGGACCCTGCTACTCAAGGACCTATCTTGTTGGTTCATTCATTCATTCATTCATTCACTCATTGAGCGAACACCAAGCAAGCAACTTCTCGGTGTCAGAACAGCCCCAGACACTGGGGATTCAGAGATGAACAGGACATAAGCTTTGTCCACAAGAAGCTTACAGTGTAAGAGGCAGCTGGTCTCCAAAGTGGCAAAAATGCACGCCAGGGGATATGCAAGATGATGCACTGGGTGTGAGTAAATGCACAAGAATTTCTACTTCAATTTATTCTTATCTAACAGTTAGCAGGAGTTGGAAAAGCAGGCTAGCCTGTGTCTGATGTGTGGGTTAATAGTGGTGCCCAGGAGGTCACTGAGTCTGGCAAGTCCATGTGGGCATCCAGCTGGAGAAGGGAGAGTCCTCACACGATGGGAGGGAAAGGGGTGTCCACGCCTCCCCTAGCCTGTTCAGTGTCATTGTCGTGTACTTATCTCTCCCCGTAAAGTATTTATCTCTCCTCTGTAAAGCGGGTTTGCAACTTTATGTTACCTCAGTACTTATGCAAACTCTCATGGACACACAGCTGAACAAAATTCCTGCAAAGAAACTATGGACTGAAGATAATTAAAACTAAAGGTATAAACCCAAAGGAGCAAAAAACCCAGCAGATTTGACACTTCTCCTCCTCCAAGTGAGAGCTCTTTGTCATCTCTTAGGTAAAAACTCTGACATCTCATCAGAAGCAATGAGAGAGAGAGAGAGAATTTGTCATGAAAAAATGAGCTAAATATGGATTCACACCCACTGTCATGAACAACAAACTTCCCTGAATGATTATATATTGTGCCTGGAGATATTAGCTACAGATTATATGAAGTAAGATATCTTTTTTTTTAAAAAGCACTCAAAAGATTATTAATAATTTTTGTCTTGGTACTGTGAATGAGTAAAACAATCTTAATATTTTTTTTTTAAAGATTTTATTTATTTGACAGAGAGAGACACAGTGAGAGAGGGAACACAAGCAGGGGGAGTGGGAGAGGGAGAAGTAGGCTTCCTGCGGAGCAGGGAGCCCAATGCGGCACTTGATCCCAGGACCCTGGGACCATGACCTGAGCCGAAGGCAGACGCTTCATGACTGAGCCACCCAGGCGCCCCAACAATCTTAATATTTTTAAAAACCCACTTTGAGATTTCTATTTTGTGCAAGGTTTATAGCATTTGCAATATATTTATGGTTATTATACATATGAAATTTATAAATAATTTTTTATGCCTGTAGAGTACATTCTTTAGGGGGTAAACAGTAAAAAAAAAAAAAAGAGAGAGAGAGAGAGAGACAAGTTGATAGAACATTACAGCTGCCTCCTCTCTACCTGTTCTTTTCTTCTTTACTAAGAGAATGCATTTTCTCTTTCCAGGTAACAATGTGCCTACTAAAGGCACATGCAGCCTATTGTGCAGTTCGAGGTGACCATGTGACACCCTGCTGGCCAATGGCATGTGTTCTGGTCATCTACTACAGAGCAAAAAACCACCCCCAAACCTCGTGATTTCATACAGCAACCATTATCTACGTCCTCTGTAATGGGAATGCAGGCAGGGCTCATCTGACTCTACAATGTATCACTGGGGCGGCTCAGTGGGGCTGGATCCATTTCCAAGATGGCTTCCTCCCGTGGCTGGCACGTTAGTGCTGGCTGTGGCTGGCACCTGTAGGCTGGAGCCTTCTCTGCAAGGTGACTTGCCTCCTCCCGGCATGGTGGCTAGGTTCCAAGAGCAAGCATTCCAAGAGAAAGGGAATAGAGCCGTCACTTCCTTAAAGCCTCAATCTGGAAACGAGCTCAGCACCACCTCTGCTGTATGGTGTTGCTCAGGTGCCCTGAGCCCGCTCAGAGTCAAGGTGAGAGGACACAGACCCTGCCCCTCAATGAGGGCAGTGGCAAGGAATTCCTGGCCAGCTCTGATCTGCCATTATGTGTGAAGAGAGCTGGCTAAGGATTCCTGGGAAAGCTTCTACATCCTTCTCTGCTGATGCTTCCTTCTTCTTCCTTTTCCTGCCCCTCAGGTGGGAGACCGGGACTGGACCGCCCAGCCCGTAACCAGGAAGTGACCAGCCCGTAACCAGGAAGTGACCATCCCGTAACCAGGAAGTGACCATCCCGTAACCAGGAAGTGACCGTGTGAATGACGGCCACACTAGAGATGTGGAGCAGGAAGACAGAAGGAACCAGAGTCCCTGGGAGCATCACTGAGCCACTGTACCGGCAGAGACCACCGTTTCTAGACTCCTTGTGCTATGAAGAAACATAAACCACTCCTTGGCTAGGCCCCTCTGGTGACATTCTGTTACAGACAGCCGCACGCTGTTCCTAAGTCGGAGCCCAGGTGGCACAGATGCAAAGAGATGTGTGAGTCTGGAGAGGTGGCAAGAGAGGCAGCGATTTCCAGAGCAGAAATCTCCATAGCCGGAGCTTCCATACCTGAGTGGGCAGCCCTGTGACAGCCACCCACTAGGACCCGTCACTTCTAGGCCCCTGGAGACTGAGAGCCTGCATGTCCACCGACAAAATGAAGCATCACCGCCTTCGCTCACTTGGCCCCCTCCCCCACTTCTCCTCACACCCAGACTATTCTAGCAGAATACGTACTGGACAAGGAGCCACTAGGGAAAGGGAAAGAATAGGAACTAGGCATCTTCTAGGACCAGGGCTTGGGCTCTGTGCTTCATTCTTGTTAACTCTTGAAACCGCCCTGAGATAGGAACACATCTCCCCACTTCATAGGGTGGGGGCGGAGGGGAGGGTGGGAAACTGAGGCTCAGAGAGGTGAGCAACATAACCAAGGTCACACAGCTTGTGAAGGAGGTAGCTTGGCATGGAGTTCAGACCTGCCTGTGTCCCCTCAAAGTGTGTGGTCAGTCCAGTCACCCAATCTGCATCCAGGGGCCTTGAACTCAACTAACTCAACTCCCAGCCCAGACGCCCACACTCTAGGTGGCTTAAATAATTTATTTCACTTCCCCGAGCCTCAGTTAACGCATCCTTAAGATGAGAGGGTTCTGAGGGATGAAGAGGAGCTCTCAAAGGAGATTTCTATCTTCAATATCCTTTGATCTTATGCAACTTTGGATAACATCAAGGTTTATAAAAACAAAACATCATCAAATGAGCTTGTAATAAAATTGCAAAGCAATACGTCGGGGGCAAGGGCTGTAAATCCACAGGATGTCAATTCCAAGTTGAATACAATTTACAAGAATATGGTTCAAATATCACAAGGTCAAAACAATTTTGAGCTTTCCAGTATTTACAAACATACCTCACTTCACAAACCTTTCCAATCCATGCTACACAATATATACAGGACCATTTTAAAATGACTCTATTTAATTTGATGTGGCTTTAAGTGAGGTCTGTTAGAAATGTGCTACTAATTTTGGACTTTTGTGTTTAGGGGAAAATGCGATTGAAGCTTAATCCAATTTTCTAACACCCGAAAACAGCTACAAGGAAATAGACAGGCATGATGGAACAATGGCAGATTTTGCCTCAGAAAAGGCTTGACTTGCCACTAGCTTGCCCTGCTGGAATGTTCCATACAAATAAAAGGCTAGCCCTGCAGGCATGAGGGAAAGTCAAGCCATGAAGGTAGCGCATAATGGGGCAGGGAGCTTACGAAGAAAAGTCAGGTCAGCTTAGCTTGTATAGCTCCATCAGGCTCCTGACTTGCTTGCCCAGGCAGAGCCAGAGGACGCTGCAAGCTTCTAGGAGAAGCTACACATTGCATGTGGTGCAGCATCCAACATGGCGGCCAAGGACAACAGTGAAGCATGGACAGAAGAAATGTCTAGATACACTAGTGTCTAGGCACTGCTCATTCTCCATGATCAACAGAGCATTCAAAGGTTCCCAAATGCCCCGGCAAGGGGGAAGAGACCTAGGGAATGAGTAGAAGCCCAAGTCAGAAGGAAGGAGCCACACAGTGCAATATCTTTGAGAACAGAAGGAAATAGTCAAGGCCATTTGCCATAAGTGCCCAGACGATGATCCAGAGCACAGAGCTGGACGTGGGGCTCGATCCCACAACCCTGAGATCACGACCTGAGACGAAACCAAGAGTCAGATGCTTAACTGACTGAGCCACCCCGGTGCCCCGCCGAAGGAGACTTTTAATTGTGGGAGAGATTGAGATATCATGACTATCAAACTGTAGGTTCCTCTTTCCTTTCTGGGGTGCCCAACCACACAGGTTGGGTCATTCACAGAAAATGCAGAAGCTCCATTCTCTTACCTGTTTGAGGGGTGGGGCATAAATATGCAATCCTACTTTGCTTGTTACTGTTCCATCTTATTGTCTCTGTTCTGTTAAAAAGTCCTCTCTCGAAAAGGACGACACTTAAGAAAACGAATTTTTATTTATTTATTTATTTATTTTTAAGTAGGCTTCATGCCTAGCACAGAGCCTAGTGTGGGGCTTGAACTCACAACCCTGAGAACATGATCTGAGCAGAGATTCAGAGTTGGACACTTAACCGACTGAGCCACCCAGGCACCAGAAGATGCATTTTTATTTTTTATTTCATTTTTTAAAAGATTTTGTTTTTAAGTAACCTCTACACCCAACATGGGGCTCGAACTTACAACCCCGAGATCAAGAGTCGCACGTTCTACCGACTGAGCCAGCCAGGTGCCCCCCCGCCTTGCCCCTCTCCCCCCAGAAAACTCACTTTTAAATGGAGGAACGAATTATAGCTGACAAGCTTAATTTTCTCCCAAGACCAGTGGAGACTCATTGGTGTTTTAAGCAGGGGAACGGCTGTAGGGATTTGTGATTTAGGAAAATCTGGAGGCGGCCAGGGGAGGGGACAAGAATTGAGGCCCAGAGCCCAGGATGTAAAATGGTCCAGAAGAAGGACAGCCAGGATGCAGCCTCAGGCAGTGGCCCTGCAGGGAGCGGTGAAGGAGGGAAAGGTGTAGTCAAACACAGGTCCTGCCTCTGTCACTTACTCACATGCCCTGGGGAAGGAACCATACCCTCTCTGAACCTCGGTCTCTTCTTCTGTCCAATGGGCGTGGTAGTCCTACCCAGAGCTGTCAGGAGCATTGAATGAGATCACAGCTAACACACCTGGCATGATGTATCCCCTGCCACAACTGCTTTTCCCCCATGATGTGAGGACCCACTTTCAAACACCTGTCCACTGCTGCCAGGAAAACAAAGAAAACGCTTCCGACCTCCAGCTGGAGGCGGGATCATCTTTGAAAGGGCAAGCTGGGATTTACAAAGCCCAAGACAATTTCATTACAAGTCTATAAAAAGGCACTCCACACGAGGGGTGGCCAACCACATCCAGATGTGTCGTGAGAACGTGCTCTGGGGGGATGAGGCGAGACCCAGCAGCACCACTGTCTCCTTCCACTTACCGTGAGAAGTCGGGCAGGCTCTTCACCTGGAAGGGATATAAATATCCCTGATGTGACAGGTTTGCCACAAAGCCTATCAGGCGGTCCGAGGAAGGGGAGCGATCCCGGTGTGGAGTCGCCCGGGTGACCTTGGCGGATAATCGTCCAAAGCCTCTGTTGTCTCATCTGCTAAATGGGCATAGTAGTCCCTGCCTCACAAAATCTATTCATTCCTTCCAAGTCTGAAGAACGGAGCGGGTCTCTGCCGGGTATGAGGTTCAGGTTCAACTAGAGAGCCACGGAAACACAACAGACTCAACAGCTCCCGTCACGGGGCTTCGAAACTAGTCGAGGGCATCCGTGAGAAAGTGCTGACTCCTCTAGTTCGCACACCTAACCAGCTAAGTGACCTTTAGTGAATCACTTCACTTAACCTTTCCATCCCTCAATTTCCCTCCTCACCTGCACAGCAAGGAGAACATTGGCTCATCCAATGGTAAGAACTCATTGCGGTAAAATATGGAAGGCTCTTTGAACAGGTATCTATGTGGCCTTTCTCTGGTTCTTATTCTTTCGTTGCGGGGGGTGAGGGGGTCTACACAACCTGGCCCCCATCTCATTTCCTAATATTTCCCCACCATGTACAGTTACCCCCAATCTAGTGACACCAAGCTAGTCCCAGGCTCCAAACCTGCCAACACCTTGATCTCAGACTTCGAGCCTCCAAAACTGTGAGAAAGTACGTTTTTGCTCTTTAAGCCTCCCAGACCGTGGTGCTTTGTTATGGCAGTCCAAGCAAATTAATATAGATCCACATATAGAACTTTTTCATTATTTTTTATGGCATTGCATAATTCGCATTACTGGCCACCTTGGAGGGGGATTTTTGTATGTTTGTTTTTTTGTTTTTTACTTAGCAATGTATCAAGGACAGCACTCCAGATAATTACATAGAAATCTAATTTTTAAAAGGTTGATGTTCCCAAAAGGCGTGTATCATAACTTATTCAACCTTATTCCGGGCCTGATGGACTTTCAGATTGCTTCCAGGTTTTCACCACCACAAACATGTGACAATAAACATCCTGTTCCTATGGCCTTACATTCTAGGGTTTTCATTTCTGTGGGATAGATTCCCAGAAGTGGGATTGCAGGATCAAAGGGAATGTGTGTTTCCACATGTTAATAGATCCTTACAGATTACATTCCCAAGAGGCTTTGGCAATTCACAGGGACCCAAATGTTAACTCCTGGTCCAGCAAACAAAATACGGTATCAGAAAAGACTTTCCTCCCCTTCGGTAGTTAGGGAGTTAGCCCCCTGTCTGGAGAGGAGCTCTCTTCTGAGGCCAGCTGGTCAGGTTTCCCGACAGTGTGGAAGCAGGCTGATGGGGCCTGATTCTCAGCTGAGTGCCACTCGCCAGGTCCCTCAACTTTGCTGAGCCTGGTTCCTCGTCCATAAAGGACCCAATCCTTGCCCGACTCACTCTGCGAGCACTTGGCTGGAGAGGGCAGATACGGAAGGGCCATGTCCTGTGTTAGAAACAATCACCCGCCCAGTGAGTTGGTCTGCCTGGCCAGACGGCCCTGGAGGCCTGCAGAGGCCATGCCTTGGACCCCCTGAGGGACTGGCGTGGTTGGGGCCAGGCCCCATCTGCCCTTACTCCCCCCCCCACTCACAGGGCACACCCTGCCCTTCCTGCAAGGCCGAGGCCCTTCTGAGTCCTCCTGGTCCTTCCCTTCTCCTGCTCCCTCCCCACCCACCCACCCCTCCTGGAATCCTCTTGAAGCGTGGGCTGCCATGCTGGACATGGGTCTATATTTACAAGCAAAACTGCTCTTGTCCTGGTTACAAAGTTAGAGGTTCTGCCTCATTAGTTCAGCAGAATAATAATAATGGCTCATATTTGTTGCATGCTTACCAGGTGCCAAGCTCTATGCTAAGCTCTTGAGCTTGGCGTGAATTTCTTACGCGCTCCCGGCAATAACCATTGATAAGGTATTTCACAGGCTTAGCAACAGGCTTGGGGTCCTTTACTTCCTGCTGCTTTGGTTAATGTCCTGTGAATTTCACGAGCCCCCAGACCTGCTAAGTCCAGGCATCCGTGTGCCTGGGGACTCACCTTGGTCCGCATGGGGAGGCCTGATGTTCCTGGTGACCAGGGGGCTCACTCCTCCTGTCCCAGGCGGTTCCTCTCTGGCCCCTAAGTTCCAAACAGAATCAATCGCCGCAGGTTCAGCCACATCAGATGCCGCCAGCAAAACATCGCTGTGCCCGCTCATCTGTGCATTGATTCAGCCATCACCAAAAATGCCAACTATGCGCTGGGTGTTGGGGAAGCAGAGGTAGAGTTAAGCCAGTGCCTGCCCCCGAGGGTGTCCAGAGAAGGGGGCAATCAGAGCTTCAGGAGCTCACAGCGGCTCTGGCCTCCCTCAGGAACAGTCAGGGAAAACTTCCAAGGAAAGTGAGGCTCAAGAGACAAGGTAGCAGGAACGTTGTTCCTGGAAGAGGCATGGCAAGAGCAAAGGCCCAGAGGTCCTCAGGAGAGGCTCGTGTCCACATGGCTGCCAAGGACACACTAAAAAGCCCCAAAGTTCTGAGAAGGTTGCTCTGATTCCTCAGTCCCGGACACTTCCCACTCCTGGAGCCTGGAATTAGAATTACGGTCACGGCTGCGTCTGACATCTGCTCAAGCCAATTCATTATCATTAGGAAATGAATCCCTAATGAATTTCTGCCGCCATTAAGTCTGATTTACAGTAACGGTAATCACCCTTGGAAGCACACGCTTTATCCCTTTAATTAATAATCCCCACTTATCAGCAAACCTAATGATCACAGGACAAAAAATGGAAGAAAGCCTCCCAACTCCAGCCTGCCTTCCCCACGGCACCTCTGGGAAGGGGCGAAGGGTCAGGTCCCTGAAGAGGGCCTGGGAACCATGTTGCCTGCCTGTGAGGTCATTCACGACCCCGATCCTCTAGCTGAAACCTTGCAGTCATCCAGACGGTCGTGCTCGAACCTAAGGTCTGAAGGTCTCAGCCAGCTTTCGCCAGCCAGGCTCCTGGTTTCTCTGCAGCCTCGCCCATGTAGGGAAATGTCCCTGCTGCATTCCGGGCTCCTGCCTAGACTTTAGCAAATCTGAACCCGCCTCCCTGCTCAAAACCTTGCAGGGCACATGCGTGTGCCCGGGACAGTGCCGAGCTCTCTGCATCCCTGTTTCCCTTAAAAGCTCCCCCTGCGCCTTCTGGCACAACCAGCACCCCTGCTCTCTCTCTTCCTCTCCTCCCAGACACACCGGGCAGCCTTGTGCCACCTGTAACCTCTTTCTGAAATGACCTTCCTTCTGTCACCTCCCACATGCCTACAGCCCGTCCCCCCGTCCCTCGGCTACAACCGGAAGCAGTGTATGCCCAAAGGATCTGCCTGTGCATCTGGGGGGGCAGGTGGACATGTCAGCAGGTAGTTTGAACCTAACACAAGAAGGAGCCACCATCAACATGTGTGACATACAGAGGGGACAGCGGGGGAGAGCCGGGGAGAGCCTCCAAGATGAGGGAATCCTGAACTAGGTATTGGAAAAAAGGGAATTTTATATTAACATTATACCCCCCTATATTAAGCATTCACAGGTGCTGGGCCTATAGTATCCTTGTAAATGTCACATCAGTGATGAGAGGTAAGTATTCTCACTCCCACTGTACGGTGAGAAGACCAAGGTCCAGGGACTTCCAATATGCCCGAGGTTATATAGAGCCTGTGAGCGGCGGAGCTGGGCCCTGGTCCCTGAGGGTCTGTGACAAGGTGCACACTTCTGACAGTGCTGTGTTTCATGGGCTATTAACAGCACCCTTCATTCCGAAGTGGGACACGGTGCGGCACTGCCTTCGTCCTGCCGTGGCTCCCATGTACACAGGTCACATCATAGGGCTCCCTGGGGTCCACCATGAAGCCAGAAGCAGCCAGCTTCTGTGTGAATCTCCATCCACCCCGAGGGCTAGCAGAAGCCTATCTTGGCTGACCTTGTCTTAGGCTGCTCAGGCTGCCCTACGAGAACACCATAGTCCGGAGCACTTAAACAACAGACTTTTATTTCTCACAGTTCTGGAAGCTAGGAGTCTTGAGATTAAGGTGCCATCATGTTTGGATTTTTGCTAAGGATTCTTTTCTTGCCTTGCAGACAGACTCCTTCTCTCTCATTCCTCCCATGGCAGAGAAAGAGGGGAAGCGAGCTGTCTGGTGCCCCTTTAATAAAGATACTCGTCTGGGGGCGCCTGGGTGGCTCATTCGTTAAGTGTCTGCCTTCAGCTCGGGTTGTGATCCCAGGGTCCTGGGATTGAGCCCCGCATCGGGCTCCCTGCTCAGCAGGAAGCCTGCTTCTCCCTCTCCCACTCCCTCTGCTTTGTATTCCCTCTTACTGTGTCTCTCTCTGTCAAATAAATAAATAAAATCTTTTAAAAATAAAAATAAAGATACTCATCTAACCCTAATTACTTCCAGAGGCCCCATCTCCAAATCCCATCACTTTGGGGGTAAGGGCTTCAATCCATGAATTTGGGGGGGCACACAGTTCAGTCCATAGCCCACCTGAGGCCAGTGACGGCGTGGCTTGACCATGGGAAAAATCCCATTCTTTGAAGAATGGTAGACCTGGATTACAGAGCGATTTGCCTGGTTCAAATCCTGGCTTGACCTCTTCCAGGGCCAAGGTGCTGAGGAAACTCCCCGTGCCTCAGGCTGTCCCATCAGAAAATGGGACACCAGTAGATCTACCTCGTAGAGTCCTGGCGAAGACTGGACGAACTGAAACCTGTAAGATCTTGGCAGTGATATGTGGTGCGTAAGAAGCATTCAGGGTGCTGGCTGTTACAGGATGGCCGCACGAATGTCCTACTTGCAGGTGAAAACTGGTAAGATTCAAACCTTTGGGGCTGACATGTGAAATGGATACAAATACATCTAATGAGAGAAACAAAAACAGCAGCCTGGATGGAATTTTAAGATAGTATCCTATTTTTTTCCCCTCTCTAGAGTCCTTTTTTCCTCCCCAGTCCCAAAATGAGCATCCAAGTGACATGTCCTAAAATACTCCGGTTACAGGGAAGAAACCTGAATAGTCAGACTTGCGTGTCATTCTCCTTAAAACCCTGATTCAGGCTTTCCTTCACGTGCAGGATAGTCTCCAAGTTCCTTAAGGAAGCGTCTACACCGTTCCTCCTGCTGACCCCTGCCCACTTCTCTGGATGAATATCTCGATGCTCTTGCCCATGATGCTGGTCCAGCAACGCCCAACACAGGCGTGCACACATGGGTGCACACACTGCATCGTTTCTAAGCTCAGGGATGGTGCTCCCTGGTGCCCCCTCTCCTTCACCAGCCCTCGATCCAGTTCCTCCTAAACAAGCCCTTCCAAGAAGCCCTCGCTGGTCTTCCCAGACTGCGCATGGAGGTGGCCCCCCATGGGCTTCCACAGCCCCTGTGCCGACGCCATCGTGCTGAACTCAGCCACTGCACTCCACCTACCTCCCAGGACAGTGGATGTGCCCCCCGACTTTCTCCCTGCTGGGTGCAGCATGGTGGGCAAATGACTTGGACCTCTCCGTACCTCTGGTGTCCCATCTGTAAATGGGGAGCCTATTAGGATTATGTGGGTATGCAGAGCACTGAGAACAGTGCCCCACATGCACCTGGTTGAAAGCTATTATTTATGACACTGTACCCCCACTAATGTTATCCTTAGATCCCCACTGCCCAGCACAGTGATTGAGACCTAGTAAGCACTCAATAAATACTTGAGCAGAATTACCCCCACAAAATGGAAACAGAGCTTGGCTCACAAAGGAGGTAATCACTCATATTACATATTAGGAGATTTTTCCAGAGTGCATCATGCCAAATATTGTACTTTCTTTATTATAGCGAGGGTGGTGATGTTCATTAAAGGGTAGCGCAGTTTCATTAGAAACCCTTACTTTCAAAAAAAAAAAAAAAAAGAAGAAACACTTACTTTCAGAATTTTATAACTCAGCCACAAAAATTCACTCCGGGCAAAATGCTAACTTTTGTCTGGAAGTAAATGGGTTTATTTTATAAATTTTTATGCATTTTCCACACATAAACAAATGGCCAGATAAACCATTCTTTAAGGGAAGGATTGCAAGAGGAAAACTTGATATTCTGGCATATAAAAGACAAAGACTCAAAAAGACTAGCCAGGCAGGGTGGGGGGGGCGGGTTTGCTTGGCTAGGATGTGTCCTTTTCTGGGCATTTACATACGCTCTTTCCTCTGAGTCTTTTCAAATGCTCCTTGCATTATAATGACCACTTCTAGGAGGGCTTCACTGGGCCAGCTGCTTTTCTAAGTGTTTTACTTATATTAACTCATTCCCCAAATTACATCTCCTGAAGGATGAGTGTATTGGGTTGAATAAGTGGCCCCTAAAAACTATGCCCATCCAGAACCTCTGAATGTGACCCTATTTGGAACTAGGGTCTTGGTAATGTAATCAAGGTCAGATGAGGCCATATTAGATTAGGATGGGGTTGGACATGGAGACACACGGAGGGGAGAAGGCCACATGATGGTGGAGGCAGAGGCTAGAGGGATGCCGAGGATCCCCAGAAGCTGGGAGAAGCAGGGAAGGGTTCTTCCTCGGAAACCTCAGAGGGAGCACGGCCCTGTGGACACCTTGATTTGGGACTTCTATCTTCCAGAACTGCAAGGGAAGAAATGTCTCTTGTTTCAAGACAGCCAGGTTTTGGGAATTTGTCACAGCAGCCCTGGGAACCTAAGGTGGACAGAGGTCAGGAACCTTGCCTAGTGCATTCCCTGAGCAGGCAGAGCTGAGGTTTAAGGACCGGCAGTGGGCTCCAGGGGCCAGAGGCCTGCCCACCGGCCTGCCCGCTCGTCAGTGGATCAGACATAAACAACGTTTGGAGCCTGCTTGACCTCGGCCAGGTGAGCCTCCATCCTCTGACCCCACCCTCGGGCAGGGGCGTGTTCACGGAAGGGGTACCGGCCACAGTGCGGCCATTTCAAATGTTGCTATTGGTCCATAATTGTGGGTGTGGAAGGAGGTGCACAATATGTCATAAAATGAAAAGGCAGCTTACAAGATGCTGTGGTTTGTGCACATCTTCTCATAAAAATATAAACCCACATACAAAGAAAAGCATGCACGAGAAGGGCGGGTAGGAGTGAAGAGAGTCGACACAAGGCTAATAATGATTAGGGATGATGCTATTAAGGGTCCTTTTGCCACTGTATGCTTTTACTCACTGTTTAAGTTGTTTTCAGTGAATATCTATTTATTTTATAGTTAGGAAAAAACCTTCTCACATCCAGGGAGGGCCGGGAGCCTGCAAACTCCAGGGTATTGTGTGTGACTTCTCCCCTGCAGGCCGGGCCCCAGAAGCTCCCGGGTCAGGGGGTCTCGCCCAGTGGAAGAAAGGCCCCTGTCCCAGGCCCCCGACGGGATACAATACCCGCTCCCTGCCTGGCTCATGCAGCCATCACACGTCAGTAGGCCTTCGCTATCTAAAATGCAAATATGTTTCTCGAAGTTAATCCGAACCGCCTGCCCCGGATAAACAACAGGGAAATGAAAAAATTAAAAATGGCCTACTAAAATCCAGCGGGGACTGAGCATTTACAGTGAAGGGGGTTCCGGCCAAACTGCCTGAGCGCTCCACAAAGAGAAACAAACAGTGCTGGGCAATGGCCTTCCAGAGGTAGAAAGGCCCAGCGGGTGCTTATTCAAGACTGTGTTCATTTCCGGGTGCGGCCGCCACAAATTACCACAAGCCAGGTGCCTGAAAACAGTAGGCATTTATGCTCTCACAGGTCAGGAGGCCAGACGTACAAAATCAAGGTGTCCTCGGAGCCATACTCCCTCCCAAAACTCTAGGAGAGGGTCCTTCCTGGCCTGGCTTCCTCCAGCTTCTGGTGGCCCCTGGCATTCCTTGGGTTATGGCCACATCACTCCATCTGTCCACCATCTTCCCATCACACGACCTCCTCTCTGTACATCTGGGTGTCCTCTTCTTACAGGGACAGTGTCATTACTTACGTTAATCCAATATGGCCTTAACTTAATTACCTCTGCCAAGGTTCTATTTCCAAATAAGGTCACATTCTTAGGTTCTGGGAGAACGTGAATGTGTAGGGTACACTATTCAAATCAGTACAGAGGCATCCCCAAGTTTCTGGGACCGTGGCTTCCCTCAGCACACACTGAGATGGCCCATCCCTAGTCCTGCAACCGCACAGGATCTGGCTTTTTTTTTTTTTTTTTAAGATTTTATTTATTTGACAGAGACACAGCGAGAGAGGGAACACAAGCAAGGGGAGTGAGAGAGGGAGAAGCAGGCTTCCCGCTGAGCAGGGAGCCTGATGTGGGGCTCGATCCCAGGACCCTGGGATCATGACCTGAGCCAAAGGCAGACGCTTAACCGACTGAGCCACCCAGGCGCCCCAGGATCTGTCATTTCACACAACCATCCCTTTGAGCAACTGGTCACCCATTCAGTAGTCGACAACCATCTATGGAGTGTGCCCAGAGAACAACCTGGAGGCATTCAGGTTAGACACGTGTATTCATATGTACTCACTGTGATGGCTGATGTCATGTGTCAACTTGACTGGGCCACAGGGTGCCCAAATATTTGTGTGTGTCTATGCAATTAACACCTGAATCGGTACTCTGAGGACCGCCGGTGGTCCTTCCCAATGTGCGTGGGACACAGCAAATCTAATGAGGGTCTGAAGAATATAAAAGGCTGAGCAAGAAAGAATTCTTTTGCTCTGCCTGATGGTCTTCAAGCTGGGCCATGGGTCTTCTGCCTTTGGACTTGGACTCAGATGGAAACTTACACCATCAGCTCGCCTCGGTCTCAGGCTTCAGATGGGGAGTGGAACTACACCATGAGCTCTCCTGCATCTGGACTTCTTGGCATCCATAATTGGGTGAGCTAATCCGTATCTATATATCTATCTTTAGAGAGATGTCTAGATAGATGTCTAGATAGATGTCTAGATAGATAGATAGATAGATAGATAGATAGATAGATAGATAGATGATATTAGTTCTGTTTCTCTGGAGAACCCTAATACACTCCAATGTGAGGGAGACAGCCAAAGACCCTGACAATCTCTGTCAGAGAACAAAGGCAAAAAATACGATTTAAAAGAGAGAGAAGAAGTGAGATAAAACCTATAGAAAATTTGGGCACAGTGAGTCTTGTTTGCACATTTTTGGGGTGAACTGATTGGCTGGCTTCTAACAAAGAAACCAGTCCTGGAGCACCTTGGTAGCTCAGTCCCTTAAGTGTCCAGCGTGGTTTTGGCTCAGGTCATGGTCTCAGGGCTGTGAGATCGAGCTCTGTGTTGGGCTCCACGCCAAGCCTGGAGCCTGCTTAAGATTCTCTCTCCTTCTCCTTCTGCTACCCCCTGCAAAAGGAAGCCAGTCCCAGCTATCTGGGCCTAAGTAGACAGACGAGGGGTGCCCAGCAAACCACCACGTCAGCTGGGCTCTGGAGGTTGCCTGGGAAGCACAGGAAGCACCGGCATGTGGCCTCCTGCTCCGTCCCTTCTGCCCTTCTGCCCGCGCTGGGTGAGCACGTCCTCCTCGTGCACTGGCTTCTACTCGGTGACAGGCCAGGCACTCGGACCACCGTGGTATGCGGCATAGCACAGCCACCCGTGGGTGCTTACCTTCTTGTGTGTGGATGACACCCACCTCGATTGCCTACTTGTCCCAGGTTAACAGCGTTAGGAGGCCGAGTCGCCTGCTGCGTCACCCCTGGCCTCCTCCTCTCCTCCTGCACATCCTCTGAGGTGTGTGGTGACCTAAAATGAAGGTGCTGATGAGCATGGTTGTGCTAGTTTCTCAAAATAATGTTAAAAAGAGCAAGAGCTAATCTTTCTTTTAACATTTTATTTATTTATTTGACAGAGAGAGAGAGACAGCGAGAGAGGGAACACAA
The DNA here is from genome assembly GCF_964656455.1 of Halichoerus grypus. Taxonomy (NCBI): domain Eukaryota; kingdom Metazoa; phylum Chordata; class Mammalia; order Carnivora; family Phocidae; genus Halichoerus; species Halichoerus grypus. The sequence goes on from NC_135714.1 coordinate 6,192,080, forward strand.
GCAGAGGGAGTGGGAGAGGGAGAAGCAGGTCTTCCGCGGAGTGGGGAGCCCGATGCGGGGCTCAATCCCAGGACCCTGAGATCGTGACCGGAGCTGAAGGCAGATGCTTAATGACTGAGCCACCCAGGCGCCCTGCAAGAGCTAATCTTTATGGGGCCCTCACATTCATACCTGGTGCTGTTCTAAGCACTTTACACATATTAGCACATTTGATCCTCAAAACAACCCTGGGAAGCAGGTCTATTATTATCCCCATTTCACAGATAAGGAAACTGAAGCTCACAGGCTCTCAGTAACTTGCTGACATTTTGCAAGAGGAAATTTACTTTGGAGGTTTTTCTTTCAAGTGACAGAACCTAGGCTAAAGCACCTCTGACTTAGAAGAATAAAAGTCAGACAACAGCCAGAATATATAAAGAGCCCTTACAACTCAATAACAAAAAGACTAACAACCTAATTTAAAAATGAGCAATGAGGGGGGCGCCTGGGTGGCTCAGTTGGTTAAGTGTCTGACTCTTGATTTCAGCTCAGGTCATGATCTCAGGGTCCTGGGTTCAAGCCCTGCATTGGGCTCTGTGATCAGCAGAGAGTCTGCTTGAGATTCTCTCTCCCTTTTCCTCTGCCCCTCCCCCCATGCATGTGTACTCTCTCTCTCTCTAAAATAAACAAATAAATCTTTAAAAAAATAAAATAAAAATGAGCACAGTAGACATTTCTCCAAAGAAGATCTACAAAAGGTCAACAAAAACATGAAAATATGCACTGGGTCATTAGTTATCCAGGACATGCATCAAAACCATGATGAGATACTACTTCACACCCACCAAGGATGGCTTGAAGTTTTAAAAAATAAGAAACAGCAAGCACTGGCCAGGATGTGGGGCAATCAGAACCCTCATATAGTGCTGATGAGAATGCAAAATTTTGCTACGGAAAAGAGTTTAGCAGTTCCTTGAAATTCAAGCACTGAATCACTATCATACTCGGCAATTCCACTCCCAGGTATACATACACCCCAAAGAACTGAAAACAAACAAGAATTGTTCCACCAAAACCTTACACGTGCGTATTTACAGCAGAACTATTCACAATAGTCAAAAGATGGAAAAATCCATGTTTCTTTCAACAGGTGAATGGATAAACAAAATGCTCTCTGCCCATACGTGGGAGTATGAGGCACAAAAAGGAATGTCGTACTCACACACAGAAGGGCATGTATTGTTTGATTCTACTTATATAAAATCTCCAGGATAGGTAATCAGATTAGCAGTTTCCAGGTGCTAGAGGACAAGGAATGGAGAAAAGCTGCTTGATGGGTACAAGGTTTCCTGGGGGCGTGATGAAATGTGTTGGAACTAGCTGGAGGTCAAGGTTGCACAACACCAGAAGTACTGAATGCCACTGAACTATACATTTATGGTAAGGGAATTTGACCTTAATGAAAAAATAAAAGTCAGGCAGCAGATGCCAACCCCAGGTCTGACTCCTGGTGCCCCCGCCTCCACCCCATGGGGTGAGAGGCGAACTGGAGGTGCCTTGCATGGGGGACCATTGGGAAGTCAGGAGTTAAACTGCAAAGAGAAAGGGATCTGGCTAACCCAAAGTCTCTCAGCCAGGGCCCATCACGGTTGTCCAGGCTGTGCACTGCACAACAGGGACTACTCAGGAGACTGCAATCTAGCCTACTCTCCTTCCCCAAGCCATGTGCCCTGGGGGTAAAGCTGCATTGGCCCAGAGCAGTCTCTGTTTCCTAATTCTCACAGAACTACCCTCCCACCTGTGGCAGCCCTTCTTGAAGCTGGCTAAACCTTCCCTGCCTTCCCCCACCAGCCCCACAGAAAGAGCCCAGGCAACCTCCAGAGTGAATAGCCTGTGTTCTGAGCCCTTTGCCCTCTTCCACCTCCCACTCTTCATTTATCCAACCCGCTGTTCCTTGCCTCGACTGCCAGCCCAACTTCCCACTGGCCCTTTGGATCTGACAAATGGCCTCGCTCTCCTTGGCACGGCCCCTTGGCTCACCTCCCTGCTTACCTTCTACACCTGCCCCTCAGCCTTTCCAGCCCCCTGCTACTCAGGGGTGGCACTGCGTCCTGATCCAGCCCAGCTCTCCACCAGCTCCTCACTGCAACATGGGCAAGAAGCCCACTACTGCTGTAAGGTAACTTTCGGTCCATCCTGGCAAAGGCAAAGTGTTTGAGTCTGTGGTTTAAAAGCATCTGGGTGGCTCAGTCGGTGAAGCGTCTGCCTTCGGCTCAGGTCATGATCTCAGGGTCCTGGGATCAAGCCCCGGGTTGGGCTCCCTGCTCAGCGAGGAGTCTGCTTCTCTCCCTGCCCCTTCCCCTGCTTGTGTGTGCTCTCTCAGTCGGCTATGTGAGGTCACAGTGAGATGGCAGCCATCTGCAAGCCGGGAAGAGGGTCCTCACCAAGAATGCAATCTGCAGGCACCTTGATCCTGAACTCTCCAGCTTCCAGAACTATGAGAAATAAATGTCTGTTGTTTAAGCCACCCAGTCTATGGCATTTTTTAAAAGCAACCTGAGCAGACCATTTTAACATGATTTTACATTTTAATGTGATTGCCAATGGTAGTAGTCATGGGGAAGGGTGAATAGAGGAAAGGGCATATGCGTGGAAGGAAGATAAAAAGAATAAGTAAATAAAGCAAGAAAGGAGCCTCGCATGGAACAGTGATGAAAGTAAACCATGGATTGAGGAATGGGATTAATTAAATTCTCTGCTTCTGAAGTCTAAAGATCAAACTGGAAGGGGGTGTCCCTGCATGCTCTTGACAAGGTGGTGCTTGACCTCTGCCTATGGGTGAAGCCAAAAAGTCAAGATCCCTAAAAGCCTCTTCTTGTGGAGATCCTCATGGAAAGGGACAGTCCCACAGATCCTGGAGAACAAGTTGGCTCTTGTTGCAGCTCACTTCCAAAATGGCCCCTGCTAATCCATGCCTCCCCATATCCATGTCCCTGGGTCATCATCCCCCATATTGAATCACAGATGACACTTCGTGACCAATAGAATTTCAAGGACATGGAAATGTGTGGCTCCCGATGTTAGATAGAAAGCACCACAGCTCCTGCCACGATCCCTTGCTCTGGGGAAAGCCAGTCGCCATACCATGAGGACGCTCAAGCAGTCCTGTGGAAAGGACCCCTGGCAGAGGAGCTGACGTCCCCAGCCAATAGCCAGAAAGAACTTGTCCCACATGCGAGTGGATGCTTGGAAAGGTATCCTTCAGCCCCAGTCAAGCCTTCAAATGATGCAGCCCTAGCAGATGCATAAGTGCAACCTCATGAGATCTCAGGTGAGAGCTTTCCATCAAAGGTCTTCCTGAATTCCTGACCTAAGAAGCCCTGGGTATGATTGAGATATGCAACCATGTCTGGAGGTAATTTGTTACACTGATAACTCATACAGTGCTCCCAGCTCAACCCTTGCAAAGCCAAGTTGTTTACCTTCTCTGGTCTCATTGTGCTTATATCCCTTGTGTTTTGCCTTGCATGTAGCCACATACTAAGAAAGCTTCTCGTCTCAGCTTAGGAAAACCAAGGAAAAAGGATTCGTTCGCCATTAGGACAGAGATTCACAAGGAAACCAGGCCCCTCTGATGTGCCCCAAAGGAGGGGGAGCAAGAATTCCACAGAAAAGAAAACCCAGACAGGGACCGCGTGGCCAGCTGCCCCTTCCCAACAGGAAGTTCTCCTGTCACTGCTCACCTGGGAAACTCTTGGTTTTATTCGATTACGGGGAGCATAGCATTGACTTCCCCATATCTCTGGGCTTAAAGTAACTGTAGAAACTGCAGGACTAGATAAAGCAACTCCAGGAAGACTGTTTCCAGTGAACAGAAACAGAAAGTTGAGCCCTGGGGAACGACAGTGATCAAGGAAATGACTTTGGAAGAGGATCCGGGGAAGGAGATAGGACAGGTCAAGAGGTAGGAGCAGAGCCAGGGCTCCAGAGGGTCTCAGAAACAAAGAGAAAATTTTTAAGAAGGAACACTGTGCAACCAACAGACAAACGGGGAAGAGATGCTATTTTCTTTTAAAAAGACGATAAGGAAAGTGTGTAGAAGATGACAAATACAGCCGGGGTCCAGATGTGACCCTCTGCAGAGCTCCTCCTCCAGACCCAAGGGACCCAGACGGGCACCACCACGCATCACACAAGCACCCGAGACAAGGCAATAATTTCCCCATGTGTTTCTCATCTTCAGACGAGGCGCATCTCTAGAAATTGCTACGTACATGGTTTCAGCAGAAAGATGGGTTCTGTCTGCAGCCCCCATTTTCCCAATTGATGTTCCCTTTTGTTTGTGCCCACTCCGTCTTTGTGTGAACACTGGGATCTCATTGAACATCCCCAAAAGAGGGATTGCACGGCGACTCAGCACAGTGTGCTGAATGTCCCGGAGGGAATGCACAATCATCTTCAGTGAGTAGAGGACAATGAGGAGGTGTCCTGTTACATAATTGAGGAGACAATGTCTTTTATACTCAGTCTGGTTCACTTTTCACACTAAATTAATCTCAATAAGCATCTGCTTTGAGTAAAGGAAGTTTTGTGATAATTCAACCATGACCCCTGTAAAAGTCCAGATGATTCCACCTTAGTCCCTCAGCCCCGACTCTCCTATTGAAATGGCCGGTCTTTATTTCATGATCATCAGCATGTTAACATGAGCTGATTAATCCCATCAACCTAACTACACAGATCGGACACAGCCCAGGGCGATGACATCATTAGCTTTGGGACGTGAGCACTCGGGATCGGAGGCCAGGCTGGTCTGCTGGTCCCACAGGTCATTTGATCCAGTCTCCTTGTTTCTGAGAATTAAAAGCAGATTCTCCCTCCAGCTTGCTCTCTCGCTCCAAGATCCAGGTAAACGCGTCTCAACAAGGGCGTCGCGAGGACCTCATTTACAGGGGCCCCACTGAGCCTGCATTCCCTGTGGGAGTGCTTGTGGCCAAGCCACCGGACACCCAGCCAGGACTTAGGACCCACCACCTGTGGGTCTCGGTGACCAGCGTGATCTCTGCCAGCTCGTCTTTATCCTCACATATTTCTGAGCACGCCATCCTCACGGGCTGCATCGCACACTCTCTCCAGAGCAGGGCCCCTAACTGACAACCTGGCCACGTGTGCCCCTGCCACCAGGCAGCCATCTCCCCCAGCTCCTGAATCCCCATGAGCTTTGAGGAATCCACTCTTCCCATCAGCTAGAGACGGTGTGAGGAAGGCAGTCAAGGAGTTCTGCCTTCCCTGAGCCCAGCAGCTCTCGAAGTGTGATTCCGGGACCAGGAGCACACGCCGTTGCACGAGGCGGGCACGTGACCCAAAGCTGGCCACCAAACGCATAATGACAAGTAGCTGCCATTACCATGTCACACAGAGGAGTTCCGCCGTGGTGGTGTGTTGCAACAGCCATAGGAACCCCACGCAGACCCGGACTGCAGACTGGAACGGAGCAATGCGACAGGGCATGGCGCCGGGACCCACTCACCCCCTCACGGCCTTGACTTGCTTTCCGTTGCTCCTTTGCCCTGCATCCCACAGGAGCCCTGATTCCGGCCCTCCCAGACCTGCTCTCAGCCTTCCTGTGGACTTGGGAAGCTACGACGGGCGTCCCAGCTATCGCTTTTCTGCGCAAGTGGGCCAGAGTCGGTGCTTGGGCCTTGGAACCCGAGGGCCGTGCCCCTTCCCTTCCAAAGGGCAGGTGTGAAGAACCATAGCAGCGGTGCGTGGAGATGAAGCGCCGTGGTGTGAGGAGGGAGCCGCCAACGAACGGTGATCCCTCCAGATGCACGGACAAACCGATGCAGAGAAGAAACCACGGCCCAGAGGGGACAGGGGACGTGCCCAACACCAGCCAGCGTGCGCCGCAAGGTCAGAGGCCGAACGCTCAGCAACCCCCCCTCCCCAGAAGGTTCAGGAATCTTTCCTGGCAACTTTAACCACCAGTCAGAGATCTCCTTTTTTTTTTTTCCATGGAAAGTTATTAGCTTTGTGGCAGAATTGTTCCTCTATCCTACAAACCAAAATACTTTTTTTAAAAAACATTTTAAGGAACATTTCACTCTTTTTTAAATTTAAAGTATAATTTGGATATGAAGACATGAACTAATTTGGCTTTCCTTTCATTTAGGATGCAGTCCAGTTTTCCAAATTTACACACATGAGTGCTTGCACACACACACACACACACCCCCCCCAGGGTCACAAGATGAGGCTGGGGTTGGGGGTAGTAAATCAGGAGGACAAGCAGATCGGGCCTCCCCAGGATGACCCGGTCATCCTCCTGGCCTCCACCCCACTACCTACGGGCCCTTTCAGAGCGCCATGAGCCCACTACACACACACACGGCTTAGATTTCTCTTCCTCTGCCTGGCGCAGAGATTTAAACACAAATATCCTGTGAGAGGAAACGAGTCGGTGCCTACTCCCCAACTCACAGATTTGCTCCCTTTTCTCTGATTCTAGCGAGGACTGAGGGAGGGGAAGAGGCCTGCCTGGGGATGGGGAAAAAACGCTGAGCTCAGAGGCGGGAGACCTGGGTTGTAGCCACCAACTTGCTGTGTGATCATGGGCAAAACTTTTGCCCTCTCTGGGCTTCAGTTTTTACATTAAGGAAGGAAAAACTATTGTGCTGATAAGACATTCCACTTTGAACCGCTAGGTTTGCTCCATATGATATTCGCTGAATACCCACCACGGGAGGCCCAGAGGCCTGAGACACATTCTTCCAATGACGACTCATCACTGAGGGTCAGAGACGTACCAGGGCATGTCTCAACTTTAGTCTCAATTTTATCACAGACCATAATCTTGGGGAGCCCTGTTAGGGCTGAAGTGTGTGACCCCCAAAATTTGAAGTCCTAGTTCCCAGCACCTCAGAATGGGATTGTATTTGGAGATAGGGCCTTTAAGGATGTAATCAAAGTTAAATGAGGTCATAAACGTGGGGCCCTAACCCAGTAGCCCTGGTGTCCTTTTAAGAAGAAGAGACACCAGAGAACTCACTCTCTCCAGCCACAGAGAAGAGAGAAAAGGCCACATGAGTATGTAGCAATAATGCAACTGCTGAGAAGCTGGAAGAGAGGTCTCACCAGAAACCAACCTTGATGGCGCCTGGATCCCAGACTTCCAGCCTCCAGAGCTGTGAGAAAATAGATTTCTGGTGTTTAAGTTGCATAGTGTATGGCACTTTGTTATGACAGCGAGCAGACTAATACACCCTCCCCTCTCAGGCTGCCTTGGTTCCTCAGATTAGATCACTGGATCTTTTTCCTTTTGTCTCCAGGACCCTTGAGGAACTGAATGAAAGCACATATGGTGGTAGACACGATCGTTGCTTGCTATTTCCCCTACCCACTAAAGAACATCCATGAGCGGGTCCGGAACCCCAGCTGCTCTCTCTATTTCCTTCCCGTCTTAATCTTGCACAGCCTGGGTTTCTTCACAGACATGGGACAGACACTCTCCCCTCTTCGTTCTCAAATGTCAGCATCCTTTCAGGGCAATTAGAACGATTGCATGTCTTGGAAAAAAAAAATCAAAGAATATTGGAGTCTCCTCCTTACTGTCCAGACAGACCATTAACCCTTTTTCATCTGGGAACAGAGCCCACACTGAGTTAGAAATTTTCTATATGCAAGTCCCATACAAAACTTAACTCAGACTTCTTCTGCTGCTGGCTCTACAAAATAGCTGGTATCAGACTAAACTTCCCACTGAGAACAACTATGAAAGCTAAAAAAAATTTTTTTTAAATGCTGTTTGAAGGTATGAAAAAAAAGTATCCCATGCAGTCCAGACTTGAGGGATCAAGACCCCAGAGAAATACACTGAAGTTTGTGTTGTATCCTCTGCTGGTTTTAGCTCTTGGCATATTTTTCACAGTGTGGGTCACAGAGCCCAAATGGAAAGCAGTGATCTAGAGCATAAGGCAGTGTATTCCTGGGATTAGAAGGATAAAGAAAAAAACTAGAGATCAGGGGGTAACAAGCACCTATGACTGAGGGGGACAAGATACCAGAGAATGGGGATCCACAGAGAATACACAATTACATGGAGAGACACAGAGAACCCAACTAGAACGCAACTGCTAGGAGGCTAAGCACATAATTCAGAGCTTGGGAAGCAAAAACTGGAGTTCAGGGAAAATCAAGGATGAAGGTTCCTAATAAACACCCCAGGCTTTTAGCTGAGATCGTAAAAGGACTAGACATGTCCAAGAATATGTATAAATGGGAAACGGGCTCCATTAAAGATAAGCGGTCGTACTTTATCTGCCAATTAGAAGAAAATCAAACTCTTTCTGAAAGACTAAGATGTCATCCAGAAGCCCAACAATTTTTCATATGTAATTTTCGGCATGCATTAAAAATTACTAGGAAGGTCAGACAACCAGAAAAAATACAGAAAATCAAGAGAAGAATAAAGAGTAAAACCAGACCACAGAGGAACCAGATACTAGAGTTTTCGGACATAGACTCTAAAGTAACTATAATTAATATGCCCAATAAAATAGAGGAAATGATGGAGAAAAATCACCAGAAGGTGGCATATATTTTAAAAAGAATCAATTGGATATCCTAAAATTGAAAAATATATATATAATAGAAAATAAAATTCCAATAGTCAGGTGAATAAATCTATCAAAAGACAGAACTGGTGAACTGGAAAATAGGAATATAAAAATATTCAAACTAAAGGTGAGAAAAAAAGAGAATAAAAAAATATAGAAAATTAGCTGTGTAGGAGACCATGCAGAAAATATTAAAAAACTTGTAACTGGAGTCCCAAGAACGGAGGAGGGAAAGAAAAGGGCATTTGATGGTTAACTTTATGTGTCAACTTGACTAGAGTACAGTGACCCACTATTTGGCCAAACACTGTCCAGGTATTTTAACATTTATAGTCAGTTGACTTTGAGTAAAGCTGATTGCTCTACATAATGTGGGTGGGCCTCATCCAATCAGTTGAAGGCTTTAAGAACAAAGACTGAGGTATCCTGAAGAAGAAGGAATTCTGCCTCAAGGCTGCAACAAAGAAAATCTGCCTGAGTTTTCAGCCTTTGGACTCAAGACTGCAACATCAACTTTTACCTGAATCTCCAGCCTGCTGGTTTGCCCTATAAATTTTGGAGTCATCAGCCCTCACAATCATGTAAGTTAATTCCTTAAAATAAATCCCTCTAAATAAAATTATCTATCTATCTATCTATCTATCTACCTATCATCTATCTATCTAGAGAGATAATGAACATATATATATATGAAAGACCTACATGTTTTCACTAATCAAAAAAAAAATCCAAAGGATTTTCATTTTTATGAAAAAGCTGTTACCGTACTAATGTAGGTCTTTTGTAAAAGTGAAGTCACATAATATGAACTTTCAAAAGGCAGGGTATACTCTTCACTTTACGCCATTTCAGCTTATGAAAGTTTTCATGGAAATGCTCTACTTTTGGATAGTTGGGGAAACCTATACATAACTAGGCATGTTGTGTTCACCCTGCAGATGTGAGTGGGCACCCCACCACCACTACCCATCTACTTAAAATTTGGTTTGGTTGCTGAGACTAATGATGTTACACATGTGTCAATAGGATAGGAAAAGGTTTATTACTCACATAATGAGGCTTTCTTGGGACAGCAGGAACAGCTCCCCATAGCAGGTCCAAAAAAGAGATTGAGAGAGCCAGGAAAAAAGACTGGCTTGGGTTTTTATGGTGATTAGGGGACAGAGCTGAGATGAGGACTCTCACACATGACTCAGGCTTGTATGGTTTGAATTTCCCACTGGCAGAAATGGAGGGAGCAGCCGGACTTTCTTAGCTTGCCCAGAGGTGGGGCAGCAGGGGCAGGGGTGGGGGGGCTCGAAGTCTGTCACCATCAAACATAAAAATAAGGAGTCCAGACTCTAGTACAGCAAATCACAGTCAAACTGAAAACTAAAGGCAAGGAGCATAAACCAAATAAATAAAATAAACTTCTAAAAACTAAAGGACAAGAAACTTTATCTTCAAAGGAGCAACAGTAAGACTGACATCAGATTTCTCAACAGAAATGATGGAAGCCAGATAATGGAATGACATTTAAGTAGCCAATAGAATTCCACACCCAGTGAAAATACCACTTTTTTTCTCTTTCTTTCTTTTTTTTTTTTAAAAAGCTTTCATTTATCTATTTATTTTAGAGACAGGGAGCACGAGCAGAGGGAGGGGCAGGGAGGGAGACAAGCAGACTCTGTACTGAGTGTGGAGCCCATTGCGGGGCTCAATCCCACAACCCAGAGATCATGACTGAAGCCAAAATCAGGAGGCGGCCACCCAACTATCTGAGCCACCCAGGCACCCCCAAAACACCATTTTAAAAATGAAGGTAGAAGGGACACCTGAGTGGCTCAGTCATTAAGCGTCTGCCTTTGGCTCAGGTCATGATCCCAGGGTCCTGGGATCGAGCCCCGCATCGGGCTCCCTGCTCTGCGGGAAGCCTGCTTCTCCCTCTCCCACTCCCCCTGCTTGTGTTCCCTCTCTTGCTGTGTCTCTCTCTGTCAAATAAATAAAATCTTTAAAAAAAAAAAAATGAAGGTAGAAGAGAGGCACCTGGGTGGCTCAGTTGGTCAGGTCAGACGTGATTTCAGCTCAAGTCATGGTCTCAGGTTCATGAGATTGAGCCCTGCATTGGGCTCCATGCTAAGTGTAGAGCCTGCTCAAGATTCTCTCTCCCTCTGTCCCTCGCTCACACACTCTTTCTCTAAATAATAATAATAATAAAATGAAGGTAGAAAAAGGTCATTTTAGACAAACAAAAACTTGTGGCCAGAAGACCAGCCCTACAAGAAATATTCAAGGAAAATGACCTGAAATCAAAGCACAAAGACGGTGGGAGGAAATGAGGAGCACTGGGAAGAGTAATACATGGGTGAATACAGTTGACCCTTGAACAATGCAGGTTTGAACTGCGTGGTTCCACTTATACATGCTTTTTTTTTTTTTTAAGTACAGTACAGGACTGTAAATGTATTTTCTCTACCTTATGATTTTCTTAATGTTTTCTACTCTCTAGCTTACTTTATTGGAAGAATGCAGTATATAGTACATAGAACATACAAAATATGTATTAATCAAGTGTTTCTGTTATCGGTAAGGCTTCTGATCAACAGTAAGCTGTCAGTAGTTACATTTCGGGGGAGTCAAAAGTTACATAGGGATTTTCAGCTGCGCAGAAGGTCAGAGTCCATAACCCCCAGGTGGTTGGAGGGTCAACCATGTATGTGGAATGAAATACATGACAACACAGAACAAAAGGCAGAGGGGATAAATGGGCTTAAAGTGTTGCTAGCTCCTTGCTTTATCCAGGGACTGCTAACATCCAAAAGTAGATGCAGTTAGTCAGAGCGGAGTGTTCTATCCCCTAGGGTAACCAGTATAGGAATAATAACAGAACATATGACTAACAAGGTAGCAGAGCGAGGAGATGGAATACATTTCAACAAATTTGTCTTGATCCAAAATTTGTCAGACTTCTAAAAAAGCAAGACTCGGGGCGCCTGGGTGGCTCAGTCGTTAAGCGTCTGCCTTCGGCTCAGGTCATGATCCCAGAGTCCTGGGATCGAGCCCCACATCGGGCTCCCTGTGCTGCGGGAAGCCTGCTTCTCCCTCTCCCACTCCCCCTGCTTGTGTTCCTTCTCTCTCTCTCTCTCTCTCTGTCAAATAAATAAATCTTTAAAAAAATAAAAAAAATAAAAATAAAAAAGCAAGACTCAGTTATATTGTGATTATAAGAAGCAAGTACCTTGCACAGAAGGAGCCTGAAGAACTAAAATTAGAAGGATAGGAAAAGCTGAGGTAACTCTACTAACATACAGTTAATGAGAATATAATTATTGCTATTATTTATACTCATGTACAGACATATAAATAGCTATATGTATTTAACAACATATAGTTAAAAAGACAATATATTCTTTTGAAAATAAATTTTTGAGAGAGAGAGTGCACGCGCATGGGCACGAGAGTTGGAGGGAAGGGGCAGAGGGAGAGATAGACTCTTAAGCAGGTTCCACACCCAGCGCCCAACCTGGTGCTCCATCTCACGACCCTGAGATCAAGACCTGAGCCGAAATCAAGAGTTGGACGCTTAACCGACTGAGCCACCCAGGTGCCCCAAGACAATATATTTTTTAAGGCAAGCTTTATTACTAGAACTATTTCACAATATTGAAGAACCAATTAGACATAATAACAAAAAATTTTTTCTTTTCATTGACTGTTTTAAGGTTTCTTTTCTCTTGGAAGTTTGGTTTCAGAGCGTTCTGCTAATTCAAAGTCAATACAGTTACTTCTTCAATACGATAATGGTGCCCCCACCCTGGGGTGTTTAGGGTCAAGTTATTGTTACCTTTTCTTTGAATTGTTTGGATATTCCCATAAGGAGCCTTTAGTGCCTCATAGAATAATACTTAGTTTTCTCTGGAAAGTACTAGACGAAAGGTTTAATGTAGGGCAGAGCAGATATATAAAAGCAATGTAAATTTAAACAGGGTATGGCAGAGCAGGATTAAAATAAATTAGTGATATTTACTACCCTGCATGACTAGCCCACTAGCCCACCTGGGTCACAGCATCTAATCCCTGTCGCAACCCCAGGCTAGAATTTGGTACTCTTAGACAGCACTCTAATGACCAATCTACAAAAAGTTGACTTAAAGTTAGCTATAGATTATTGTCTGCTCTGTCCCATGGTCAATGGGGAGTCTGCTTCTCCCTCTCCTTCTGCCTGCCGCTCCCCCTGCTTCTTCTCTCTCTGTCTCATAAATAAATAAATAATATTTTAAAAAAAGGAAAAAAGCACTAAAAATCAATGATCTGAACTAGAAAATAATTAGCAAACTACTGTCATCAGCCAATCTCCCCCCAATCTGTTTTTATAAATAAAGTTTTATTGGAACAGAGAAACACCACTTGTTTCTGTATTATCCATGTCTGCTTTTTACTGTAATGCTATAATGGAATAATTGTAATGGAGACTATATAGCCTTCAAAGTCTAAAATATCTACTATCTGGCATTTTACCAAAAAATTTTGCTGACCCTTAATCTGAGTTTTCAGATCCAAACCTGGAAAATGAACAGAAAAATAAACCTAAGGAAATTAAAAGAAAGAAAACAAAAAAGACAGAAGCAGAAATCAATTAAATGGAAAGCAAACTTACAGGAGAAATCAATAAATCCTAAACTTTATTTTTTTTAAGATTAATAATACTGATAAATATTGATGCGAAAAAAGAAGACACACATTTCTAATATCAGAAAGATAACAATTCGGGCGCCTGGGTGGCTCAGTTGGTTAAGCGACTGCCTTCGGCTCAGGTCATGATCCTGGAGTCCCGGGATCGAGTCCCACATCAGGCTCCCTGCTCAGCAGGGAGTCTGCTTCTCCCTCTGACCCTCCTCCCTCTTGTGCTCTCTGTCTCTCATTGTCTCTCTCGCAAATAAATAAAATCTTAAAAAAAAAAAAAAAAATTAAAAAAAAAAAAAGATAACAATTCACCACTATGAGAGTATAAGGCAAGCTGCAGAATGGTAAGAAATACATATATTTTAATACATATAGCCTATAAAATATTCATCTTCAAAAAATATAATAACATAAATTATTAAGAAAAAGATAGTTCTATTTATTTTAAATGGGGAAAAACTTGAGCAGACATTTAGGAAGACATCCAAATGGCTAGTATGCATATGTATAACTTCTCAATATCATAAACCATTAAAGAAATGCAATTGAAACCATGAGTTACCATGATATATCCTCCAGAATGGCTAAGATGCAAAAACTGATAATATAAAGTGTTAACGAGGATGTGGAGTAATTGAAATTCTCTTAAACAGCCTGTGGGAGTGTAAATTGGTATAAAAAGTTTGGGAAACTGTTGAGGTGCCTGGAAGGCTCAGTCGGTTGAGCATCCAACCCTTGATTTCAGCTCGGGTTTTGATCTCGAGGTTGTGAGATCGAGCCCCACGTTGGGCTCCGCACTGAGCATGGAGTCTGCTTGGGATTCTCTCTCTCCTTCTCCCTCTCTCCCTCCCCTCGCTTGCACATGCTCCCTCTCTCTTTCTCTTTCTCTCAAATAAGTAAATAAAATCTTTTTTTTAAAGTTTGGGAAACTGTTTAATAGAATCTATGAAAGCACACCCTAAGATCCAGCTATCCCACTCCTGAGTATCTACCCAATAGGAATGTACACCAATAGACACTGTCAGGAATATTTATGGCAGCATTAACCGTAATAGCCTCAGATGGAAACAAACCACACATCTTTCAACTGGAGAAGAGATATAAAAGTGGTGGTATATCCAAGCAATAGAATACAGCGCAGTAGGAAGGAAGAACGAAGTACTACTATGCACAGTAGGAAAGGAAGCCAGATGCAAAAAGAGAACACAGTGTATGTTTTCATTTACATAAAATTCAAAAGCTAGCAAAACCAAATCTATGGTGACAGAAGGCCAAAGAGTGGTTCCCTTTAGCGGGAGATAATGATTGGGAGCAGGCATGAGGGAGACTTCCGGGCATCAGTCATGCTCTGTATCTCAGTGTGAGTGGGGGTTCCAAAGGGTAGTCATCATTTTGTAAAAATTCATAGAGCCATGCACTTAAGGTATGTGAAAGTTGCTGGATATATGTTTTTCTTCCATAAAAGTTTGCTAAAAAAGAAAAAGAAACTTAATTCCTAGAAAGGTAGGGTAGTGCTTGAAGAGACAAATCTGGAGTGAGACAGCCCGAGTTCAGATTCTGGCTTGGCCATTTACAACCTATGTGTCCTTAAACTATGTAGCCTCTCTGCACCTCAGTTTCCTTATCTGTAAAATGGGGACAATACTAGTATCTAAGCCTAAGGTTGTGCTGCAGACTCATGAGGTGATCCATGCAAAATATTTATGATAGTGCCAAATATACAGTAAGATCTCCATAAATGTTGCTTTTTTGTTGGTGGTGGTGTTTTTATCTTTGCATCTCATCTGGAGGGTCACACACAAAGTGAGGGTTAAAACCAAAGGCTTTATACTCTTGGGCATTTGTTCCAGAAAAATGAAAACTTATGTTTACACAATCACCTGTACACAAATGTTCACAGCAGCTTTATTCCTGGTAGACAGAATCTGCAAACCAGATGAAAGCACATCCCCCTTCAGTGGACAAATGTGGAACTGTGGTACATCTATACCACAGAATACCACTCCACAGTGAATAGGAAACAAACTATGGTTACTCACATGAATCTCAAGGAAGCTCAAGTGAATCTCAAGGAATTCGAGCTGAATGAAAAAAGCCAACGCCCAAAGCATTTATATGCATGCTTCCATTTATAGAACATTCTTGAAGTGACAAAAGTAGAGAGATGGAGAACAGGATTAGTGGTTGCCGGGGTTAGGGATGTGGGTGGGGTAGAGAAGGTGTGGCTATATTTGGACAACAGGAGGGGTCATTCTGGTGATGGAGCTCTTTTTTATCTTGACGTGGTAAATGCACATACCTGCACATATGTTAAAACTGCATAGAACTACACACACACACACACACACACACACACACAAGTACAGGTAAAACTGAGGAAATCTAAATAAAATCAGCGGATGGTAGCAACATCAATATCCTGGTTGTAACACCATACAATGTCTTTGCAAGATGTTACCACTGGGGAAGATTGGATAAACCGTCAGGAGATCTCTCTGTATTTTTTTTTACAACTGTGTAGGAATCTACAATGATCTCTGATGTCAGCCAGCCAAGCTTTGATGTCCTGACTCCATCACAGACCAGTTGGGTGACTTTGGGCAGGAAAACTTCCTAGAGCCTCAGTTTCCCCATCCACCAAGTGGAGATAGTCACAGCTCCTCCTCCCTAGCCTTGTAGTAAGGACGGAGTCATGAGCATAGTGTCCCAAACAATGTGAATCATCAACAAATGCGACCTTCAGGAAACTTATCATTGTTATAAATGAGAAGTGTGGGACTGACAGATGAAGTGATTTGCCCCGGGGTCCCCCAAAAGGGGCCAGGATTCCATCCCTGAAGATGGGTTCTATTTGGTCAGAGGGGAGAGGATCAAAAGTGGGAAATCTGGGGGTGGACACACTGGTTTTCTCCCCCAACACCGTGTGTATGTGTGTTGGGGGAGGGGAGAATTAGGACCGGGGAGGAGGTGCAGCGGGAGACAAAAGAGGAAGGGGTCAGAGAGCAGGCACCAAAAAATTGCTAAGAAAATCAAAGGGCCGCTGGGAAACAATAGCTTAGGGGCTATTGTTCTCTTGCCCAAATCCTCTGCCTAGGACTGAATAGATTCCCCAGCCATGTCCTCCTTTCCCACCAGGGTGGGACGCAGGGGTCAACTGGGTTCAAGGATGTGACAGCTACTCTGGATAGCAAAAAAGTGCTGCACAAATGTTTGTTGATGATGATGATGACGACGACGATGATTTTTGTAACCATTGGTTGAAAGGGCCCCTTGGGATCATTTCATATTCTGTACTGTCCTCGCTGGACCGGATCTGGGCAACTCTGTCATTCTTCTTGTGCCTGCTGGCCCAGCTCAAGGTCTGGCCCTTCAGAGCAAGCAGTGACCCCAGAAGTCCTCTGGGTCCTTGCTACTCAATGTGAGTCCAGAGTCTGGCGGGAGCAACCACGTCACCTGGGAAAGCTTGTTAGAAATGCAGACTCTCTGGCCCTGCCCCAGATATCCTGAATCAGATGGCATTTTAACAGGATCCTCAGAGGATGTGCTCGAGAAGCCCTGCTTTAATCCAGCCTTCTGGTTTACTGCCAAGGACACGGAGGTGCAGAGAAGAGCGGGACTGCTCGGAGTCACAGATCATGTTTGCACCAGAGCTGGAACCGGAACCTAGGCTCGAGGGCTCCCAGACAGCTGTCTTTGGCCCAAAACCTTGGTTTAAGATGGGTTGGGGTGAAATGGGGGATGCGCTTCCTAAGTAAGGAGGAAAGTTCTCTGTCTTCTCTCCTGAAAGCTGTCCTGGTGGGAAAGCAGTGCCCCTCACTGACCTCGTTCAGCTTGTGGTTTGGGTACAGGTAAGAAGAAAGTCCATCCAATTTGCAGACATATAAAATCCCTTCTCTTTTTTTTTTTTTTTTTTTTAAATTTTGTTTTATTTATTTGACAGAGAGACACAGCGAGAGAGGGAACACAAGCAGGGGGAGTGGGAGGGAGAAGCAGGCTTCCCGCCGAGCAGGGAGCCCGATGTGGGGCTCGATCCCAGGACCCTGGGATCATGACCTGAGCCGAAGGCAGACGCTTAACGACTGAGCCACCCAGGCGCCCCTAAAATCCCTTCTCTTGCAGGGAAAGTTGTGTAGACATATCACGGCAGGTGGTGTAGTCAGCTGAGCAACTACTCTTGGTTTCCACTCAGGTCATGATCTCGGGATCGTGGGATGGAGCCTTGTGTCTGGCTGCGAGCTTAGCATGGAGTCTGTTTGAGATGCTCTCATTCCGTCTGCCCCTCGCCCCTTTCTCTCTCTCTCTAAAATGAATAAATAAATCTTAAAACAGAAACATCGCAGCAGCGGGCTTGTTTTCAAGATGGCTGCTTCCTCTCCACCTCTTTGTGCCTCAGTTTCCTCATCCGGAGGAGACACTCTTCCCTGACAACCATGCACTGAGTGCCTGCCACACATCAGGCTTGGCGCCAGGCTCTCTGTACAAATTCACATGTGCTTACAGCCTGGTGGTCACGCATGCCACGAGACACAGGAAGGCTGTGCAGATCTGCTAAGGATCTGAGGACAGTAGGGGGTAACAGAGGGATTGCACCCAGAAAAAATGCAGAAATTCACAAGCCACAGCTGTTGCAACATTGATGGACCCCATTTGCCAAAGCCAACCTTTAGAGCTTTACCTTCTCATAATGCTCATTCAGATGAAACCAAATTGCTTCTTCCATGAACCCATTTCTGCTTGGAGATATGGTAACGCTGAAAGGGACAACAGAATAGAAATCTCTTAGTCCATCTTCATTTCCCAGAACAGGAAACAGAACCAGAGAGGGACAGAGACCTCCTCGAGGACGCACAGCATTAGTAGTAGCGCCAGGACTCTCCACCCCTTTCCTGGTATACTTTCTACTGCACATCCTGCCCCAATTTCTATAATAAAATCACAATTCAACCAATATTGACAAGTGTCCTCCCTCCATCAGGTAGGAGGATAATTGAGACATGGCTACAGTTAGAATCTGCTCTGGAGAAGCTCACAGCTTAGCAGGGGCTTGACCAAAGGAGGTTCTGTTTACTTAAAAGCCACAACACTAGGACGATAGGACGATAGGACGATAGGACGATAGGGCATAAACCCCCCAATGGAGCAGGGGCTGGAGTGGGCGGGGCCATTCCAGGAGCTAGCTACCCTCGGGGAGGTACAAGGACTCACAAGCTGCTAGGAAGGCTTTCCAACAAAAATGTTGGAGACCTGGAAAAGTAAATTTTGGCTCCACCGTGAGAAACACAAACTGCAAAGTCAAAGCTAATAAATGTATAATTAAATGTCTGCAGAAGGTAACACCATGTCAACATCATTAAATTGCTAAATTAATTATTCCTAAAAGTTTCAGTACATGTGAAAATGATTTAGATTTTCTCACTTTGCAAGAATTTCCCGGTGTGCCCAATCGGTCCTAAGAAATAGCAACCATTGTAAATGAGGGCCTTGCAGCCAAGTAAAAGCAAAATTAAAATTATAAAAAATCCTTCCAAAATAATGTAATAAAAATATAGTAATATTTGTGATGTTGCTCTTCTTAAGAGTTTGCTATGAGGAGGGCTGGGCCCACCAAAAAAGAAGTACCTAACCCAACCGCCTACAAGTTCCCCTAACTTGGTACCTTAACCAGCTCAGGGCTGGTGTCAGACTTCCTGCCACAAATCCTTGGACAAGTCACTTAGCAACTTTGAGCTTCAGCTTTTCCCCTTCTGAAATATCCCGGGGAGTCAGTAATCGCACTTGCTGGGAGCTAGGGAGAATGCAAACCCTTCCAATACCAGGCAGAGAGGAGTGGGTACTGGCTGGGCATTATCTTACTGGGTTGGTACACAAAATTTAAGAGGGCGCAAAAAAAAAAAACAAAAAAACCCTCAGTATCCAAGATAAATAATATTTTAATGCAATATGTTTTAACAAGCTAAAAAAAAAAAAAAAAAAAAGGCAGATGAGCAAAACACCAAATCTAAAAGGATGATCTGTCAGGGACTCTGGAGCCAGCCAGCCTGGCGGCAGCACATCTACCTGTGTAATCTGGACCCTCAGTCCGTGCCTGGGCTCCGGTGTCTGTGCCACGGGGCTAACCGTTCCCCGCCCCCACCCTTGCAGGGTTACGGGAGCCGGAAATGGGTTAATAGGAGCTAAAGGATTTAGAAGAGCGCCTAGCCACAAGGCGCTTTAAGTCATTATTACGGTGCAAAGAAACTGGGAACTTCTCACATTGTAGGAGAAACCCAAGGTCGCACTGTCACAATCAAAATTTCGTTGGGGCCAGGGCTGGGCAAAGGCGCTTTCGGGAGTGGCCTGCGCTGCAGTTTGCTGGGCAGCCGACCCGGCGCCGGGGAGTGGGGGTCCGGGCGGGGCGCGGGGAGTCGGGGCACCCGGGACCAGGTGGGGCGTGGGGGGCCAGGTGGGGCGCGGGGTCCAGGCGGGGCTCCGGGGGCCAGGGCGCGGGGACCAGGTGGGACGCGGGGTCCAGGCGGGGCTCCGGAGGCCAGGGCGCGGGGTCCAGGCGGGGCGCGGGAGACCAGGTTGTTCGCGGGGGCCAGGGCTCCGGGGGCCAGGGCGCTGGGTCCAGGCAGGGCACGGGGTCCAGGCGGGGCGCGGGGGGGCCAGGTGGGGCGCGGGGGCCAGGTGGGACGCGGGGGCCAGGCGGGGCGCGGGAGACCAGGTTGTTCGCGGGGGCCAGGGCTCCGGGGGCCAGGGCGCTGGGTCCAGGCAGGGCGCGGGGTCCAGGCGGGGCGCGGGGGGGCCAGGTGGGGCGCGGGGTCCAGGCGGGGCGCGGGGGGGCCAGGTGGGGCGCGGGGTCCAGGCGGGGCGCGGGGGGGCCAGGTGGGACGCGGGGGCCAGGTGGGACGCGGGGGCCAGGCTGGGCGCGGGGTCCAAGCGGGGCACGGGGTCCAGGCGGGGCGCGGGGGGGCCAGAAGGGGAGCCGGGCGGGCGCCGGGGCGCGGGGTTGGCGCGGCTGCCCGGGACCCCGCCGCGCGCCCGTCTCCGCCTTTGTCGCGCCCCGCTCCGGGAGGAGGCCGAGCGCCCTTTGTCTGCCCTGCGGGGTTCGGGGCGGCGCTGCCTCTTGATCCCGCCGCTCAGCACGCCCTTCACCCGGCCCCCGCCGCCCTTCAAAGTGTGCGCGGCAGTCCGGCTCCGAAGGGGGCTGGCGGGGTCGGTCCCTGCGCCGCCGCGCGGGACACCGAGGGGCCACGGTTGACAGGGCTGCGGTGGCGGGAGATGGGGGGACACCTTCCCCAGAGCCGCCAGCACTGAAACGCTGCCTGTCCATTTCGGTCAAGCTGGGTGCGGGAGTATCTTCCATCTCCTCTTTTCGGAAATCGGATGGACCCCCCCTCCCGCCGCCCTGGCTGTTTCTGAGAGCAGAGGAATCGTGAGGCCGAGCAGGACGAGTGACAGAATGGGAGTAAACCACTGCACAAACGCTCGTCTGGGCCTGGCTGGATTGGCAGGGACCTCACAGTGTCAGACAGCTGATGTGTGTGTTGTGTGTGGGGGGGGTGGGGTGGGGGGGTGCGGGGGTGGGGGAGTGGTGTGTGTGTGTGTGGTGTGTATGGTGTGTGTGGTATATGGGTGGGGGGGTGTGATATGTATGTTGTGCATGTGCTGTGTGGGGGATGTGGGGGAGTGGGTGTGGGGGGTGTGGTGTGTATATTATTTTTGTGGGGTGTGTATGATGTGTGTGGGGTGTGTGTGGGGTGTGTGCGGGGGTGTGAGATGTGTGGGTTGTGGTAAGTTCTGGAGTGAGCTATATATCGTTCTCCAGTTTCTTTCCTAGTACCTAGTACAGAGCCTCAATAAATACTTGATGAGTGGGTGAAGGAGAGTTGGAGTTCACAACCTAGTAGGAGAAGTGAAGAATATATCAAATAAATTTTTAAAACCAGCTAAGTATGAAAATAGTAGCAGAGAGAAAACTGAATAACTAAATTTAGGGTCAAGTTTAGGGATCAAAGACAGTTTCACAGAGTCAAACCCCTTTGAAATGGAGGGATTTATCAGTCTTGGGAAAGCATTCCAAGCAGAAGGATCAGCATGTGCAAGAACAGAGAGGTGCAAAAAAACCAGGCAGGTTCTGCGAATGGGGTCCTTTGGGCTCCAACATCAAATAGTAACTTGTGGGAAATTAGTAATGATGTAATGATTTCAGGGAGGACCAAAGAAATGGGTGCTTTTTGTTTTCTGCTCAGATTTCATTGTAGCCCTTGAAAAAGGCAGAGCTACAGACTATGAAAATAGGTACAACCTTCCAAAAGGAGGGACCTGAGCTGCCCCCTGGACAAGTCTGAGCCATGTTTCTGGTTTTCAGTTGCTCAGTATGGCACACACATTTCTAGGGGGCACAGGTACAAAGAAGGTTGGTCTACCCCATTCCCCAGGCTTTGCAGCCATGTGGGGGTAGCAGACCACTCAACCCTCAAGGCAGTGTGTTGCTGCAGGGGATGGGCGTGAGTCTAAATGGTGGGACAACCTCTGCACTCTACAGACCTCAGCAGAAGGAACATGCGCTGGAGTCCAGGCTCCAGCTCTTACTGGTTGCGTGCCCTTGGACAGGCACCTGACTCTGACCCTTAGCATCCTAGTAATATTTACTGAGCATTGCCTTCATGCTGACATTTTATTTCTAGGCACTTGGGATACAGTAGTGAATGAAACAAATATCCTTGTCCTCAAAAACCTGAGTTCCAGTGGAAGAAAAAAATAAGCATTATAAATAGGTAAAGCATATAACATACAAAGAGGAAATCCATTTAGTATGGCTATTACAAAAAAGAAAAAAAAGAAAGAAACTGAAAATAAGAAGTGTTGGAGAGGATGTAGGGTAATTGGAACCCTTGTGCATTGTTAGGAATGCAAAGTGGTGCTATGGAAAACAGTCTGGTGGTTCCTCACAAAGTTCAACATAGGCTTACCATCTGGTCCAGCAATTTCATTTTGGGGTAAATACCTAAAATAATCGAAAGAGGGGATTCAAACATACGTGCATAACCATGTTCATAGCAGCATTACTTATAATACCCAAAAGATGGAGGCAAACCAAATGTCCATAAACATATGAATGGATAAACAAAATGTGGTCCATCCATACAATGGAATATTATTCAGGCTTAAAAAGGAGGGGCATTCTGACACTTGCTACAACACGATGAACCTTGTTGATGAGGTACCTAGAGGAATCAGACACACAGAGAAAGTAGAACGGTGACTGCCAGGGGCTGGGGAAGAGGAGGATGGAAAGTTAGCGTTTAATAGGTTTCTTGAGATGAAGCGATGGATGGCGGTGATGGTTGAATGTCCTTAAAGCTACCGCAGTGATGGATTTCAGAGCACAGCTGCTGGGTTGTTGTCTCTTACACCGGTGTACTTGAAGGTCTGGGAGGCCCATTCTCAAGGTTGCCACACATTCCTTAAAATGCAGTAAGGGGTGGCCCAGTGCGGGGTATGGGGACCCGAGGGGAGTGACGTGTAAGAAGGCTGCCCAGTGTGAATGTTGGAGTTTTGGCTGGATGAGAAAAGCTTCCACCAAAAGGGGCAGCTCAGTGCCAAGTGTTGGGTCCAGGGTGTGGAGGGAAACCCTGCAGAGATGTCAGAACCCAAGCAGGGTAAGGAGGCCATCCATGCAGGGAGAAGAAGGTAGCAGAGCCTCAGTGGAGTAAGAAGCATCCTTGTAAGGAGGGGGTGGCGATGGAGAGGAGGATTATATACACACAAGGGAACTGATCAGATAAGCAAACATATTAAAGGGAGAAAAATTTCTCACTGTTGGAGAATCAAGTTATAAATACAGGAAGATTCCTGTGGGTTAGATTGCAATTGGAGGTGTTAATGTGAACTTATGGTTTTCAATAGCTACATAGATAAAGAAGTAATTATAGTTGACCCTTGAGCAACACAGGGGTTAGGGGCACTAACCTTCCCCCACCCCGCCTGGTTGAAAATCTGTGTGTAACTTTCGACTCCCCTGAAACTTAGCTATTAATAGCCTACCGTTGACTGAAAGCCTTACCAACAACATAAACAGCCAATTAACACATATGCTGTATGTTATATGTACTATATGCTCTATTCTTACAATAAAGTAAGCTAGAGAAAAGAAAATGTTAAGAAAATCGTAAGGAAGGGGCGCCCGGGTGGCTCAGTCGTTAGGCGTCTGCCTTCGGCTCAGGTCATGTACCGGAGTCCTGGGATCGAGCCCCGCATCGGGCTCCTGCTCGGCGGGAAGCCTGCTTCTCCCTCTCCCACTCCCCCTGCTTGTGTTCCCTCTCTCACTGTGTCTCTCTCTGTCAGATAAATAAATAAAATCTTTAAAATAAAAAAAAAGAAAAGAAAAGAAAATCATAAGGAAAATACATTTATAAGTACTATACTATACTTATTTTAAAAATCTGCCATAAGTGGACCCTCACAGTTCAAACTCAGTTTTTCAAGGGTTGACTTTAAACATAGTAAAATATGTGTGTATCCATGTGTGTTTGTTACACATATATATTCCACATCACTAAGAAAACATGAGAGTAATGATACTTCAAAAGGAGTAAGCACACAAAGCACCCAAATTTTGGCTTCTAACTTCCCAACAAAAAGGAAGCAGGGACCCATGGAAAAAATGTCTGGTTCCAGGGTTACGGAAGGGATAAGTCTGGACTATCTTGGTACTCAGAAATTAAGAGTTCAAACAATGATGGGGACACATCAGAACACAGAAGCCGTATTTGGCCCTATCTAGAGCAATTCAAACATTAAAAAAATGATTGTAATGAATGGTAGCCCATAGAATAAAATAGGAAACTGGGAGGTCCTAATGCTATAAATAACTGAATAAATTGAAAGTTTGGTGAGCAACAGGACATTTACATAAAACATTGATCAATTACAGAGGGAAAAAGTGACAGTAATACAGCAGAGAGGCCCCGTGGACACCATCTTAACCAGGTGATCCAGGTGAACGTCGTCCATTGCGGGACACAGTGAGTTCTTGTGCTACCTCATGGGAAGCAACAACAAGAAAAAAGCATCATTTCTGGGATATTTCTACCAAAGATGGATGTCCTCAATCTATTCAGGATAAAATATCAGACAAATCCAGACGTTCTACAAAATGATTGGTTTGTAATTTTCAAAAGGGTCAAGGTCATAAAAACGAAGACTGAAGAACCATTCCACACTGGAGGAGACAAAAAGACTCAATATCTAAAGACAACATGTCATGTTTAAACTGGATCCTTTTGCTGCAAAAGACATTATTGGGACAAAGGGTAAGACACTTAAGTGTGGTCTGAGGACTGGATGTGGAGATGCATGGTATGAACTTCCTAATTCTGGTGATTGTTCTCTCTGCTTGTCAGAAATATACACTGAAGTATTCAGGAATGCCCGGGCATCCTGCTGGCAATTTACTTTTAGATGGTTCAGGAAAAAATTACTTGCACTGTATTTGCAAATTTTGTAAATTTGGGAATATTTAAAATATGTATATGCACATATATAAGTCAGATCATATCATACCACAGCTCAGAACTTTTATGGCTTCCCTATTATCTTTGGAATAAAAATAGAGTCCTGACCCTGGTCAGTGAGTCATACACGACCTGGCCCACCCATGTCCTCATGCTTCATCATGTTCCAGCCACACTGGCCTCCTGGATGTTTCTAGACTGTGCCAAGAACTCTGATCTCTGAGACTTTGTATGCTGTTCCTTTTGCTTGGAGTGTTTCTCCCAAATTTCCACATGGTGCTTTCTTCACTGTATCCAGGGTCTCTGCTCACATGTGCAGAAAATAGCTCCTCATCCAGGTCAGTCACTTGTGTCCTTTACCTGATTATCTTTTCTCATAGTACTTTCCACTACGTGAAATTTTAATATGGGTTTCCCTGTTTATTGTCCATTTCCTCACTAGAATGTAAACTCTCTGTGGACAGGGACTCTTTTGTTTTTCCTTCCACCCTAGGGCCTGGAAGAGTTCTAGTGTGGAGAGCTTTGTCAACTCCCGAGCATGGTGTGTGGTCACCTTTAGTACTCAGTAAGTGGAAAGATTTTTTAAAAATACATCATTGAAGGGCGCCTGGGTGGCTCAGTCTGCTAATGGTCCGACTCTTGATTTCAGCTCAGGTCATGATCTCAGGGTCCTGAGATTGAGCCCCCTGTTGGGCTCCACCCTCAGCTCGGAGTCTGCATGGGATCCTCTCCTTCCCCCTCTGCCCCTCCCCCTGGCTGCTCTCTCTTTCTCTAAAATACATACATACATACATACATACATACTACATCATTGACCAGGTTATGCAGTTGTTCACTCACGTCTAGGAGCTAGAGATTCCAAGTGGTAAAAGATCCGGAAGAAAGAAGACAGTCTCTGCCTAAAGCCCAGAGAGAGAAGCCCCTGGTGACAAAGGCTGAATTCCCAAGTGCTTCCTCTTTGCCTCTGGTGCCGGTCCCTGTGGTGTTCTGCATCTAGGATTTCCCCCAGCCCCTGGGGACTGAGCTCAGTCTCAGGATTGGTGCATCTCCCTCCTGCTCAGGCTCAGCCATGGCTTCAGATGCCTTCCTGGAGACGGGCTTTCTCATTTGGCCAAGGCGGCCAATTCCACTTGAGCATGCTCCAGTCCCCAGACTGTTGGCTCCATGCTGAGGACACAAAATAATATTGAAATGTGACTTTTCAGTTTTGATTTTGCTCATGTATAAATGTATACTGTAAACAAGATTCCATCTCCTCCAATCTAATCCCCTCTTCAGCATCTAATACCAACATTAAGAAGATGCTTTTCCCCCAAAACTATCGGAAATATTTGATATCCTTTTAGCCATTGAGAATGGATAGGATGGAGGTGCTTATAAAATAAGTACATATCATGCTTTTTAAATAATCTTAGTGCCTAGCTAGGAATAAGAGTTCCATTTTACCGTGTTACCATTCATTTGTTCAACAAATATTGATTGAGCACTTTCCCTATGGCAGGAAGAACTCTAGGAACTTGGGACATATATCAGTGAACACAACAGACAATGATCCTGGTATTGACCTCTTTGCACAGGTGGTGGGCCTGGTGTACCTTACTTCTTGCCCTACCTGCGAATTTCTACTTATCCTCCAAGATTCAGTTCAAACCCACCTCCTCTGGAAAGGTTTCCTGATGTGCCAGAGAAAGTTAATTATTGCTTTCTCTGTGCTATCATTACACTTTGTTCATATCTCTCTTAAAGCACTTTATTACCTTTTTTTTCTAAATAGACTTCATTTGGGGGCAGTTTTAGGTTTACATTTTGAAACAGTGAGCAGAAAGTACAGAGTTCTCTATTCCCCCTCAATCCCCTCCCCTTTCTTCTATTATTAATGCCTTGCATTAGTGTGTTACCACTGAGGAATCAATATAGACACGTTATTTTTTTTAATTTTTAAGTTCTAGTTAGTTAACATACAGTGCAATATTGGTTTCAGGAGTAGAATTCACTGTAAGTAGAACATACAGTATAATATTGGTTTCAGGAGTAGTAGAATATTGGTTTCAGGAGTAGGTTTCAGGAGTAGCTGAATTCTACTCCTGAAGTGTATGTCATCACTTACATACAACACCCAGTGCTCGTCATAACAAATGCCCTCCTTAATGCCCATCACCCATCTAGCCTGTCCCCCACCCACCTCCTTTCATCACCCCTCAGTTTGTTTTCTATCATTAAGAGTCTCTTATGGTTTGTTTCCCTCTCTCTTTTTCCCTCCTCCAATATGTTCATCTGTTTTGTTCCTTAAATTCCACATATGAGTGAAACCATATCATATTTGTCTTTCTCTGACTCACTTATTTTGCTTAGCGTAATACACTCTAGTTCTATCCACCTCGTGGCAAATGGCAAGATTTTATTCTTTTTGATAGCTGAGTTATATATATATATATATATACCACATCTTCTTTATCCATTCATCAGTCGATGGACATTTGGGCTCTTTCCATAGTTTGGCTATTGTTGATAATGCTGCTATAAACATTGGGGTGCATGTATCACTTCAAATCTGTATTTTTGTATACTTTGGGTAAATACTTCATAGTGCAACTGCTGGATCATAGGGTAGCTCTATTTTTAACCTTTTGAGGAATCTCCATACTGTTTTCCAGAGTGGCTATACCAGCTTGCATTCCCACCAATAGTGTAAGAGGGTTCCCCTTTCTCCATATCCTCGCCAATACCTGTTGTTTCCTGTGTTGTTAATTTTAGCCATTCTGACAAGTGTGAGGTGGTATCTCATCATGGTTTTGATTTGTATTTCCCTGATGATGAGTGATGTTGAGCATCTTTTCATGTGTCTGTTAGCCATCTACATGTCACTTGGAAAAAGTGTCTGTTCATGTCTTCTGCCCATTTCTTAACTGGATTATTTGGTTTTGGGGTGTTGAGTTTGATAAGTTCTTTATAGACTTTGGATATTAACCCTTTATCAGATATGTGGCTCACAAATATCTTCTCCCATTCCGTAGGCTGCCTTTTAGTTTTGTTGTTTCCTTCGCTGTGCAGAAGCTTTTTATGAAGTCCCAGTAGTTCGTTTTTGCTTTTGTTTCTCTTGCCTCAGGCGACATGTCTAGTAAGATGTTGCTGCGGCCTAGGTGCAAAAGGTTTCTGCCTGTGTTCTCCTCTAGGATTTTGATGGTTTCCTGTCTCAGATTTAGGTTTTTCATCCATTTTGAATTTATTTTTGTGTATGGTGTAAGAAAGTGGTCCAGTTTCATTCTTCTCCATGTTGCTGTCTAGTTTTCTCAATACCATTTGTTGAAGAGACTTTTTTTTCCATTGGATATTCTTTCCTGCTTTGTTGAAGATTAATCGACCATATAGTTGACCATTTCTGGGTTCTCTATTCTGTTCCATTGATCTATGTGTCTGTTTTTGTGCCAGTACCATACTGTCTTAATGACTACAGCTTTGTAATATAGCTTGAAATCTGGAATTGTGATGCCTCCAGCTTTGTTTTTCTTTTCCAGGATTGCTTTGGCTACTCAGGGTCTTTTGTGGTTCCATACAAACTTTAGGATTATTTGTTCTAGCTCTGTGAAAAATGCTGGTGGTATTTTGATATGGATTGCATTAAATGTGTAGATTGTTTTGGGTAATATAGACATTTTAACAATGTTCATTCTTCCTATCCATGAGCATGGAATGATTTTCCATTTCTTTGTGTCCTCTTCAATTTCTTTCATAAGTGTTCTATTGTTTCACAGATCTTTTACCTCTTTGGTTAGGTTTATTCCTAGGTATCATATGGTTTTTGGTACAATTGCAAATGGGATCAATTCCTTGATTTCTTCTTCTGCTGCTACATTATTGGTGTATAGAAATGCAACAGATTTTTGTACATAGATTTTATATCCTGCGACTTTGCTGAATTCCTGTATCAGTTCTAGCAATTTTTGGTGGAGGCTTTCAGGTTTTCTACATAGAGTATCATGTCATCTGCAAATAGTGAAGTTTGACTTCTTCCTTGCCAATTTGGACGCCTTTTACTTCTTTTTGTTATCTGATTGCTGAGGCTAAGATTTCCAGGACTATGTTAAATAGTAATAGAGAGAGAGGACACCCCAGTCTTGTTCCTGACCATAGGGGAAAAGCTCTCTGTTTTTCCCCATTGAGGATAATATTAGTTGTGGGTCTTCCATATATGGCCTTTATGATGTTGAGGTATGTTCCATCTATCCCTAATTTGTTGAGAGTTTTTATCAAGAATGGATGCTGTATTTTGTCAAATGCTTAACTAAGGTCTATAGTTAATACATTTCTATGGGTTTGGACAAATGTATAATGACATGTATCCATCCCTATAGTATCACCCAGAGTAGTTTCACTGTCCTAAACACCCACTGTGCTTCACCTATTCACCTCTCCCTCCCCACACACTCCTGTCAACCACTGAGCATTTTACTGTCTCCATAGTTTTATCTTTCCCAGAATGTCATGTAGCTGGAATCATAACAGTGTATCCTTTTCAGATTGGTTTCTTTCATTTAGTAATGTGCATTTAGGGTTCCTCTATGTCTTTTCATGCCTTGCTAGTTTGTTTCTTTTTAGTGCTGAATAATATTCCATTGTCTGGAATGGACCATTTCTTTTTTCTACTCACCTACTAAAGGACCTCTTGGTTGTTTCCACATTTTAGCAATTATGAATAAAGCTGCTATGAACATCTGCAGGCTTTTGTGTGGACATGAGTTTTCAGTACCTTTGGATAAATACCAAGAAGCCCGATTGCTGGGTCATATGGTAAGAGTATGTGTAGTTTTGTGAGAAACTGCCAAAATGAGTTCTTAAATGGCTGTACCATTTTGCATCCCCACCAGTGATAAACTAGAATTTCATTTTCCTCCTTTCATCTGTTAACTCTTCTTTCCCCACCATGGTTCACCTCCAAGACTAGGAGCTACCTGAGCCCAGTGAGCATGTCTTTGTCCATGTCCTCCAGTGCTTGGCCCTGGAACGTTCATTAAACGAATTATCTGTTGAGCTTAAAATCTTTTAATTACAGAGAAATTCCTCAAAATAAGAGCACATACCTCTAGATGCTACTTTGGCAGCAGAGAGGGGACTTAAAGACATATGATGTTGTAGCCCATGGAAGACCCAATCTCTGTCCTATATTCTGTTGATACATTATTATCCACAGCATGCTAAAATTAAGTTGAAGTAATGTTGAAAACTAGAGTCTGATCATAGTGTTCAAGTAACTTGTCCTTCGTGTTCTTTTTTTTTTTTTTTTTTGTAACTTTAGGTCATTATTATTTTGCTGATAAGCTATTAAATAATTCACCACCATGACCATAGCAGTCACACTTACCACCTCACCTGGATGAGACCACAACAGTTTTCTAACACATTACAGCACAAGGAATCCTTTTGCAACCCAAATCTGCTCCCATTATACCCCCAGGCCAGAATGAATCCCTTCAGGGTCTCCCTGCTGCCTCCCAAATCAAGCCCAAACCAGTGTCACACAAGACCCTACCACAGTCTGACTTCTTTCAAGTGTCTGAAGGTGACACGCATCTCTATCCTCCCCCAGAAACTTGGCTCGTGTTGCTCCCTCCCACCCCCACCCCCAGGCATGTGGGGACACAGAGATGAGCAAGACAAACCCCCCAGTCCTCTGGGAGTTCTGTCTAGTCTAGTGGGGAAGATAGACAACTGAACTGAACAGATAAGGCTAACAAAGTCTAATAAGCTGGAACCCAAAAGATGTACTGAGGCCCACAGGTGTCCAAGGAAGCCCTCTAACCCACCTTTGAAGGGGGAAGGCATGATAGATTAGATCCTTACTCAGCAAATACTAGCTTTTCTTTCACTCCCTGTGCAGGGGGATCATCTTCCCTGTCAGACTTGGCCTGCCGACTGGCAATGGGCATGAGCAGATGCAATGAAAGCAGAGCTTTAAATGTGCTCATACAGCTTGGTCCTGTGCTCTCCTGCTCTGCCATGAGAACGTCTCTCAGGTAGCTGCTGCTCCCTCCAGGCAGGGCCCTGGAATGAGAAACATAAGCAGAGCTGAACCCGCATCCTGGACCAGAGCCACTCCAGCTGATCTGCAGGCTTGTGAGCAGGAAGTGTTATTGCTATTTGGGGGTTTGTATTACTCAGGGTTCTCCAGAGACCAGAATTAATAGGATATATAGAGATATAGATAAGAGGAGATTTATTTTATTATAGGGATTGGCTAATGTGAATATGGAGGCCGAGAAGTCCCACAATTTGCTATCGGCAGGCTGGAGAACCAGAAAAGCTGGTGGTGTCATTCAGTTCAAGTCCGAAGGCCTGAGAACTTGGGAGCTGCTGGTGTAAGTCCCAGAGTTCAAACATCTGAGAATCAGGAGCTCCCATTTCCAAGGGCAGGAAAGACGGACATCCCAACTCAAGAAGAGAGGGTGAGAATTCATTCTTCCTTTGCTTTTTTGTTCTATTCAGGCCTTCAGTGGATTGGGTGGTGCCTGCCCACATTGGTGAGGGTAGATCTTAATCAAATGGTAATTTCTTCCAGAGACAACCTCACAGACGTACCCAGAAATAATGTTTTACCAGCTATCTGGCCTCCCTGAGCCCAGCCAAATTGACACATGAAATTAACCATCCCAGAGCTCTTCATTACATGCATAATCAACCACTGTGACTAGTACAGAAAACTTCCTAGGGAATGAGGATGTCAGGAAGCAATATCCAACTGAAGGGGAAGGAGTGAGTGAGGAGGTTAAGAGAAAACCTTGTTTAGAGCAGAGGACTGTGAGCACATTGAATACTATTCATAATTGGCACAAGGCCACCAAATAACTCACTACAAATGAAGGGTACATGGATGGAGAAGCCAACTCAAGCTGGTAATGATCACTGTGGTAATCACTCTTAGCATCTAAACCCTCTGCTTCCTCCTGGCCATGGCTCATTGCTGGTATGTCCGTCATGATTATCCTGTCTCCTAGATTTGCAGCTACGGAGTAGCCATGTGATCCAGTCTGGCACCAGAGACATAAAAAGAAATCTTTCTCATGAGTTTCTGGGGGAAGCTTTCTCTTTCCCAACGAAAGAGATTAGATGTGGTTTCCTGGCTTGAACAAGGATGCAACTGCTGGAGTTACAGCAGCCCCCTTGCAACCACGAGGGAATGGCTAAAACATTTCAGAGACATTGGCCCCATCATCTTTGAGCCGCTGAACCAATGCCTGCAACTACTCAGACATCTTACCATATGAGGAAAATAACCCCCCTCTCTGTTTAAGCTACCATAGGAGGTTTTTGTGTTAAGCATTGTGTTCTGTATTAGCTTTGTTAGCTAATAAATGGGTATAGATACTTACCAAAGGCCTGGAACTGTGCTAGGCATTTTACAGCCATTAGGCAGCTTAATCTTTGTAACAATCCCATGAGAAAGTGGTACTGTTACCACATTAGAATTTTCCCAAAGGCCTGATCTGCTAAAGCTCTACTACCCAATTCTACCGAGACTCCTGAGGCACAAAGCCTAGTCCATTTGCTCTCACCCCAACACGGGAAAACATGAAGTTTTACTCTACCTGTGTATGGTCTGGACAAGAAAGTGCCTTGAGAAACAGTTTTGAACCCAAGTCCACCATCTCCCTCCAATAACAAGGGAGAAAGGTGTGAGTTGAAGCTGGAGAAAGATCTGAGGGTCTTGGGGTTCTGAAGTCACCACTTCATTTCTTCTCTTTTTTTTCTTTCAAGACTTTATTTAAATTCAAGTTAGTTCTCATGCAGTGTAGTATTAGTTTCATGGGTAGAATTTAGTGATTCATCAGCTGCATCTAATACCCAGTGCTCATTACACCAAGTGCCCTGCTTAATGCCCATCACCCAATTTCACCACTGCATTTCTGAGCTCAATGCAGTTTACAGGTGGATAACTGGGATGAGAAGAATGCACATTGAGGATTCTCTGAACATTTCTAGATCCTGAGGGTAGCCAGCCTCCTTCTCTAGCAGCTTCAACAGAGAGGGTTAGGTGTTGCATTGAAAGGTCTCTTTGTCACAGTTAGCTGAATCATATATTTTAAAATAAATCTCCACTTACTCCTGATATTACCGTGTGTTATTTCACCAATAAGGTTTTCACCTGTGTTAACAAGGAGACACCCCAGGGATAGTTAAAAGGGTGAATACTATCAATCATTCACTCCCTAGTGTAGATTAATTTGCTTCCACTTTCTTTCTAACACCTAGGCAAAAAATTCTCAAAGAATGAAAGTTTTATTAGGGGATGTTGAATAAAGTTGCAGAGTGAATAAACTTGGGTCTGAATGAACTGTATTCATGGAGGAGTGTTCCGAATCCTATGGGTGGGCTGCTCAGAGCCGTACACAGGTGTGTGCATGCACACACGCACACACACACACACACACACACACACACTTTAATAGGAGATGCAGAGCTCTTGAGGTCTTCTTGGGTAACAGAAACAAGATTCAAAAGTTCAAGGAGCTAGAACAAGGGGACTAATGTAATAAGACCAAGTTTAATAAGGGCAGGTGTTGGTTGCTGAACATATGTCCAAAACTGCCCCACACAGGGAGGTGATGGGGGAGTCGAGGCTTAGCTGCAGCACATGGCATGAAGACCTGGCACCTGTGGCCACCAGCTCCTGTGCGTCAGGAGTAGGGCCTAGCTGCCAAAAACATTAACGAGCTTCTGAGCCACTTTAATACAAGAACGGTCTTTAGCATGGGAGACCCGAGAGGCGCATGAGCCAGACCACACCTGAAGTCGGGGCTCAGTTCTGTGAAGAAACATGGACACACAGGGACCAAACAAAAAGCTACACAACAGGAGAGGGAACAGGGGAAAAGCAGGGCAGAGGGGGTGGCCTTAACAAAGCAAGGAGGTGGGGCGCCTGGGTGGCTCAGTCGGTAAAGCGTCTGCCTTTAGCTCAGGTCATGATCCCAGGGGCCTGGGATCGAGCCCCACGTCGGGCTCCCTGCTCAGCAGGGAGTCTGCTTCTCCCTCTGCCCCTTCCCCAGCTCATGCTCTCTCTCTCTCCCAAGTAAATTAAAATCTTAAAAAAAAAAAGAAGGAAGAAGCCTGGCAGCAGCCAGAGAGCAGTGAGCAGGTCTGATTCATCTGTGTATTCCTGGTGCCGGGTACAGAGCCAGGGACACACTGGAGGTTCTGTAAATATTTGCTGAATGAACACATTGGAGCAACCCCCAATGTAAAGGGATTTTCCAGAAAGGAGAGAGCTCCTCATCCACGGGAGTATTTGCATCTAACACTGACAGTCCCTTGCTGGAGATTTTCTAGGAGAAACCCAAGCACCCAATGAGGACTTGGGAACAGATGCTAAATTCTAAGTCCCGAGAATTTTATTCTATTTTATTCTCACCATATCTGCCTCTTAGACATTTATTTCTCTTTTATTACTGATTTCCAAAGAGAAGGGAGGGAGAATGGGCAGAAAGAAGAAGGAAGGAGAGAAGGAAAAGAAAAAGAGTAGCCCGTGCAAGGCTAATTATCTCCTGAAGCCATGTTTCCCTCTCCCTCCACCTAAGGAGAAGCCCCACCACCTGCCTCTGCTCATCACTTCTTCAGAGCGGTCATGGTTCTACCCCAAACATGTTTACTGTCTCTCTTCCTGATGCCTGTGTCCATTCCTTCTGTACCATTTTGTCCCTAACACTTACAGGGTACTTGTTGAGTAGTACCTCTCAATACACATTTGTTGAATGAATGAATGAATGAATGAATGAATGAATCCTGTGCTTTTTAGGCTTGGTTGGGGCTGTGTTTTCTATGCTGGCACGTATTTCATACAATATTCTTAGGTAGGATTTGTGTATATTATTCCCCTGGAGGAAAAAGGAAGACAGACGGGAGTGGGAGGAGGGACATTCTGGAGAAGTAAAAACTATCCGTGTGGGTTTCAGAAATGTCTGGGATATTATGCCTGAAGCTGAAACATCAGGTCCTATTTACTTTTTCTTTTCTATAAACAGCTATAGATTTCCTAAAAAACAAACAACAAACAGCAAAACCTCTTGTTATTTGTGTGTGTGTGTGATGAAGTCCCACATGAGCATGTGTCTGAGAATCTGGGTCTTGATTGCCTTTTCTTCTACTTGCTCTCGTTTCCAAGGCTTAGAAAAACTGTATATTGATATTGTACTTGGTGTAAGCATTTTTATCAAGGAAAAGGCTCATAAGTACTTGAAGAAACTTCAGTGAGGGCAGGGCTATCCTACTCTCCATCAGAGTTCCTGGAGCAGTGCCTGGCATGTAGTAAATACTCAGTAAACAGAGAATGAATAAGACGGTTGCTGTCTGCCTCGATGACAGACGTCACGTAATGAGCACATTATTCACAGTACTTCTTCATCTACGAACACCCCAGGGGTATAAGTGTGATTCTGATCTTAAAGACAAAGAAATAAGATGAAGGAACAAGTTGGTGGGGGTCACTGCTTGAGTCAGGATGCCAAACCAAAGCCAGTGCTCAGTCTTTGTCACCAGCTACAGGGGACAGTGGCCTCTGGTCCTAGCGAAGCTCATCTTGGGCATTTCCTGCTGCCAGCCCAACCAGTTCTTCCCTTAGTTGTTCTTGCCTCCAGATCTCTAGCTACCTTTTGCAAATGCTTTTGCAAACAGGATAGGATATAAGTATTAAAATAGACGGGTGGATAGAGAATTAGCTAAGTGATAGATGAATGACGGGCAGTAAAATCAGTGGGTGGAGAGCTCATAGTGTACAAAGGTCGTGTCCTCCTCTTATCCATACCTACAGTATCAGCCTGGCAGTTTCAGTCTGGCAACACTTCCTAACAAAACAGATTGGGCTCTAACTGCCAATTCCACCCCCGCCGCCCCCAACCCCCACCCAGGATGATACATGCCCCGAAGTCTTGAGAGTGGAGTATACTTTTGCACTACAGTTTTTGCTCAGACCTCATTAATGCGGGAAGATGATACTTCAGCCAGTGGAAAGATACTGAATGCGTGCAAAAACTCCTTAATTGTGGGTTTCCTTTTGCGTCTGCTCCCTTAATAAATTTGGAAACTATTTTATGTAAATTATACATAATTTATATGGGGCTATTGCATTTTCCTGCTTAAGGAGCAGGAGCAGGGATGAACCTGGTGAAGATGCTCCTTCCACTGTAACCACATCTGCTTTTTCACTCTACACCAAATCCCTCTTCAGGATGCTGTATATAAGTGTGAGCTCTAGGATGCTGATGGCAAAGGCAGCCAGAAGTCTGATGGGCAGGCAACAGAACAATGGTGAGGCAGGACTTTTGGCGCCAGAGTAACTCCAATGGCAGAAAGTGCAAACTGAGCCTGGTGATGCCAGGGTGGCATTTGGTGGCTAAAAAGGAGGGTGCGTGGGCGAGAATGACTGAAATGGAGAAAAGGAGAGGATGTTGATCTAGCCACTAAGGTAGACTTAGAGGAGCGGGCCCGGTGGGGAGGCCTAGCCAAGCCAGGAGCCCAAGGGGGGAGATGGCCCCCCAAATCTGCCTCTGGGTCCACCTCTGGCATCAAAACCAGACTTCCTACAGCTGCTCTACATTTCTAGCTGGCTGACCCATAGATGCTCTTGGCATGTCGGCTCTTTCTGTGGGAGGCATTTCAGACAGTGGAGTTGGGCTGACTGGGTTCCACTCTTGCTCAACTACTTGCTAGCTGTGTGACCTTAGGCAAGTGTCTTAACCATTCTGTACCTTGATTTCTCATACCCATAACATGGGAATGATAAGATTACATACCTCATAGGATGGTGTGGTTTACTGTTCATAGAGCACTTAAAATAGCGTTTATAAGTAAGGAAGCCAGTAAGTGCTACGTAAGGACTTGCTATTGTTATCATTGTCACCCTCTGTCTCTAGTCATGTCAATTAGTCACTCAAGCCAGAAAATTCAGCTTATTGACTTGTGGGGAATGAATGTTCCCCTCCACTCCCTATCCTCCATTTCCCGGAACCTATACTCCCCAAGGCTAAGACAAGTAAAGGGACTACAACTCAATGTGGAGGAGGAGAAAGAAATGATGCCGAAGAGGCATCAGAGGGGCGCCTGGGTGGTGCAGTTGGTTGGGCGTCTGACTCTTGGTTTCAGCTCAGGTCCTGATCTCAGGGTCCTGGGATTGAGCCCTGCATCGAGCTCCAGGAGACTTGCCCTCTTCCTCTGCCCCTGCCCGCCCCCCCCCCACTCCCCTGTGCTCTCTCTCTCTAAAAAATAAATAAATAAATCTTAAAAAAAAAAAAAAAAGGAGTGGAGCTTACACCTGAAGCATGAACGCAAGGTCTGACTCATTTACACAATCAACAGTACCCCCCGCCCCCCGCCCTTAGATCTAGCATCAGCAACAGGAGCCAATATGAATGACAACCCAAGAAAGCGTAAGGCTCCAAGGGACCTCTAGGGATTTGCCAGGCCAAGGAGTGGGGAGGGAAGGACTGAAGGAAGGTCTGAGGGGAGGAGGTCTCTCTGCAGACCAAGGGGGCAACCACAGTGGGAGCCCAGGGAAGGGAGGGCTAAGGACCTGCGCTCTGGGATGATGTTAGGTGAAGCCGCTGTCCCTGCTTCTCCTCCCTTCCTGTGTGGGGAAGAACCTGAAGTAAAGGACTACTTGCACATTTTTCTGGACTCCATGGGGGATTAACTGGATAAAAGTATGTTCAGTTATGGAAATCATGACTCCTTCTTCTATAACAGGGGATGGAGTGCTGGACTGGGCTCATTCGCAATCCCCAACAGTGTCCTCTGGGTCCACAGGAGGCATCCGACATACGAAAGTCCTTTGGTTACAATTAGGGTTCTCATAAGTTAAATTAATGGATTGTGATAATATATTTGACATTTCCAGTGAAACACTTTGGGGTCTTTGGGGGCATATTTGGTAGCCGCTAAATGATTGATATACAGGTTCTTTGTTAAAAACCTTGTGTAAGTTACAGCCACTCAACTTTAAATCTATTTTTTAAAAAAACAAACCTAACCCACCACAGGCTACTTTTGGGGGGAAAAACTCAAAACTATTCCCACTGATGCTCACAATGAGACTTGCATGTTCAAGTTTGAACTTACAGCTATAATTTGCCTGCCCTTGTAATGAACAATTATTAAAACCAGTGACTGGCTTAAAGGATTCCTAAATTAACCGCAAGAAGCTTGGCTTTCTCGGGAGAGTTGGGTAGAACTCCAGCAGTGCGGCCAATTCCTGGTTATTGATAACTTTTGGAATCCTGCTACGCTGGCCTGCCTTGTGTCTACACAGCAAAGAAAGGTGAAGACAAGTAATAATGGAGACCTAAAAATATATCAACAAGAATAAATGTGTTGTGAGGAAATTCCAAGCTTTATTAAATGCACTTTTGGTGAAAGAAGCCCTACAGAGAATTTCTTAATAAATTTTCAGAGAGGGGAGGTGCTTGGTCACCGGAGTAGCCTACATAAGCAATTGTGGTATTTGTGGAATGTCAAACTGCAGATTGCTGGAGGTAATCATCCAGCTAGTATCACCATCGTTTCTTATGATAGACCAAAGTCTAGGATTGTGGTTCGGGGTTGGCTGAGACTCATGTTCTTGTGTTGGCCAATTGTGTTGGTGTCATGGACTCTCCAGTTTGGAAGGAGCTTGAGCATGTAGCCACCCCTCCATGCAGCCAATGCTTCCACACTCAAAGATCTGTGGCCAGAAGAGACAGTGTCTTGATTTTAAACACCTTAGTAACTCATTCCAAAGTCCAGTAACACCCACGTCCAGGAAATTCTTCTTAAGGTTTAGCCTAAATCCCTCATGCTTCAATGTAAGCTCATTTCCTCTCCTGTCCAAAACAGAAATAGGGAACAGCTGCTCTCCATCCACTGGTTCATACACTTGAGGACTTTATTTCAACCCTCCCCCTAAATCTTCTTCTCTTCTCCAGAGTAAATACTCCAGCTCCCAGAAACATTCTCTGAGACCATGGTAGCCAATTATTTTCTAAGTGTTTCCTTTAATTCCAACATTGATCCAAGGTACTGTCTCAGCTTTCATTCTTGAACAGCACACATTCAGTGGGTGATGCAGAGACCCAAAAGTAAAGCAAGGCTCCTGCCAATATTTGAAGACGTTCTACCACCTACGGCTATCGCAGCACCACCAGCTGTGAAGTTTAATCTATCATCAACCTCAATATCCTCATTGCTACAATGGCTCTATTTGCATCACTAGCTCTGCACCAGATGCTCTGTTAACACATTTAATATAGATCATCTCATTTACAACAACTCTGTTGGGTGGCTATTTTTAACTTTGATTCATAGATGTAGAAATACCTTCTAAAGATCTCACTACTAATAAGTGACTGGGATTTGAACCTGGGGCTGTGTGACTCAGAGCCTAATTCATGCTGATCTTTTCTTGTCCCCAGAGAGTAGGCTAGTAATACATAAAATTTTAAATATTTCATTCTTCAGCGATGTCATTTAAAAACAACAAACTCCATCATTGCACTTACTATGTTTGATCATAATTATGAGTGTGAAGATGTGTCTGCCCCATTGGGCTTTGACCTGTTCCTGCGTGGGGACCTCAGCTTTGTTTGTATATTTTCAGCACTAAACACAGTGCCATTTATTGAGTAGACAATCAAAATTTGTTTGGAATATGGCTGAATGAATGGGTGGATGGATGGATGGATGGATGGATAGATGGATAAAACATACACAAATCCACACTACTAATTATCCCAATTCTCAAATTCAAAAGTACTTACAGATTCATATGTATCCCTTTGTATAAATGCCATTCCCCTTCCTCCACCCCTATTCTCACAACAAAATTGGTTTGGGGTCATGGGATAGTTGGAAGATAAAGAATCTAATCTCATTTTCCCCACCAACCCAATGTGTGATCTTGGACAAGTCACTTGTTTTCTCATCTGAAATATGAGGAGAGTTGGCCTGGATAATATTTGAGGCCCTTTCCAGTCCTAAATTTCCATAATTCTATGGCTATCGACCTACCTTAATCAGACTTATCTAAATAATCACAAAAACACCACTTCATGCTGGAGAAACACAGTCATAATAAACTAAGCAAAACCAAATGCCTTTCAATATCCTGTTGTGAACTATAAAATGTCCCCCTAAAATCACATTCTCCCCTTGAAACAGGATGTAGGAAAAATATTTTCCTATTAAATCCTTTTAAAGT
The DNA here is from genome assembly GCF_964656455.1 of Halichoerus grypus. NCBI lineage: Eukaryota > Metazoa > Chordata > Mammalia > Carnivora > Phocidae > Halichoerus > Halichoerus grypus. Next base: position 6,232,045 of record NC_135714.1, read on the forward strand.
GCAAGCGAAAGCATTTATTCTGCGATTTGCTGTCCAACTCAATAAAAAGTAGAGGATTTGGCCTTCTTAATTACAGAAGATACTGTCAGAAAAGCAAAGATGGTAGAAATTCAGGTTGGAAACCAAGACGCCATGCCAACAAAACGACGCATACATTTTCTGGAGGGATTTCCAAGTGTGCATCGAGCAGTTTATTCTTGCCATTATGTTGGGGAAGCCAGTAAATGGGTTTTTATGAGGTGATTTATGAAACTCCTGGGGTGGATGAAGTGAGGGTGGGGAAGAAGTGGCACCAACTTCCAAACCTGTGGGGTGAGGACAGAGCGGACTTGAACACTGACAACTGTTGGTTACATTGTTGCAAGTCGAGTCCTGCAATGGGTTTGGCAGAAAGAGCTAGAAAGGGCTAGAAGATTTCCCTGGGCAAGGTAAAGAGGAACTTTACCTTGTCCTTAGGATATCTGAAAGTCTCCTACAAGAGTCTATCCTTTAAGGGCAGCAGTTCTGTTTTCCTTATTGCTGTAGAGCCTGGGAGGGTTATAAGGAACAGACCTAGAAATGTTGTTTGAGAAATGGAAAAGAGCAGGTGGGTCTCCCTGTTCAGCTAGGAAGACAGTAAGGGGCATCTGCCCAGTTCATCATCATCCTACCTTTCTGTCGGAGCTACTCCCTGCGGTGGGCAGGATAATGGTCCCCCAAAGATGTCCGATTTTAGCCCAGTGAGACCCGTTTTGGAACTGTGACCTCTAGAACTGTAACCCAGCAAAATTTGCATTGTTTTAAGCAAGTAAGTTTGGTAATTTGTTACAGTAGCCACAGGAACCTGTTATACCCCCCACAGCCTCCAACCAACAGAGGGTGTCCTGATAGCCATGTGTGAACCATGTGACTTCGGATGCTGAGCCATAGATGCTTGGATCACAGGTAGATGTGTGTCCCAAGCTGGACTGATTTTTGTCTGCATGCTCAGAATTTGGCCTTGGGATTGATTCAGCTATGACTAGCAGCATGACATACAAACTCAGCTGAGGGCGGGGGCGACCCATGTAGCCACATGAGTGAAGAAACAGAGAAAGCTGGTTTGCAGAGATAATTATATCGAGGGAGAGAGAGGCAGAGAGAGGTGGAGAGAGGTCTGGTAGCATTCTAATTTCTAGCTCCCCTCTGAGGTGAGGTACAAGTTTGTAGAACAGACCCCTCACCCAGTCACTGTACCCCATGGACACTTGCGAAAGAGCCAATGTCCTCAGTTCAGAAACATTGATAGACCAGCTCCAACCAAATGAAAAAAGTGTAGACTGGTGACTGTTGCCCAACAACCAGATGACTAATATTGGCTCCAGGGGGAGGTGTCAAGGGGACTTAGGGGGAAATCCCTGCTCCAGAATCAGCAGTGTGAATAGCTGTGGTGTTCCTCCATTTTTCAGACAAGGCTCAGAGAAGTGAAGTAACTTGCCCCAAATCACACAGCTAGTAAGTAGGATAGTTGGAATTCAAACAACTCTAGTCTTTCAGTTTCCAAATCTCATGTACTTTTCATTTGTTCATTTGCTTTTCACATTACTTGTCCTCTGCTAACTGCTCCCTGGACTTTTTTTTTTTTTAACTAGAAATAATTCAGAGATCTGATAAATGTCCCTATGTACCCTACAAAAATTCCTTGGGTATTAAAACACTCACAGTCACCACTGTCCAGGGGGGAGAACACTGAGCATGTGATATAGTGATATAGTGGTCCAGGCCTTACAGGGTCCAGGGTCTACAGATCAGATCCCGAGGAGGGTTAACAGAGCAATAACTTCCCACTCTCTTCTGAAGACTTTTGCTCCCTCGTGTCCACATCTGTGTGGTTCCTGGGAAGTGCACACCAGCAGCCACTGGAGTCTTGGCTGGCCATGGGCCTCTGTCTCTGCCTGATGTCCGGGCTTGCAATCCCCAACCACACTGTGACTCTAGGCTTCAACAACCTTTAGAGAGCCAAGGACCGGAGTAAAGGAGGTACTGATAGAGTAGCCTGAACTCAGGGAGCTCACTGCCTTCAAAGTCGGACCCTCAGGCTGTGCCGAACCCCGTGCACATCATGCTCAGCCCTCCGGGCCAGCTGGACTCCTGAAGACTGATTTGTACCAGGAAACCATGAGAGTCTCCTGGGAGTTCAGAAGGTTAGGGGTCTTTCCCAAGACCATCGCTGATGGTGGGAGAGACCACAAACTGAGAACCAGTTCGTTAACCCTTGTATTTCACTACCCCCTACACACTCATGTGCACGCATGCACACACACACACACACACACACACACACACACACACACAAACCCCGCTTGGCTTCCTATATGAAAATCAACAAAAGGACTTAGTTTGAGATAGTTTTCCAAATAAGGCAAGCTCCTCTTGGTAACCATCTGAGAAGTGACTGGCAGAAGTTCAAACCACAGAAAATGCCCTACCATCTTTTTACTCTTTGCAACCTTGTCTCTCAAAACGTAGTCACACGGACATGGTGGGAAGGACTTGGAGAGACCAAGAGCCGCCTCGTGTCTATGCCAAGACCCTTGTTAAGTGGTTCCTGTTCTCTTGCCATATGCTCCTTCCTTAGGATTGACTTGCTACTGAACCGCTGGGTTCTGGTGGCATCTTGTCATTCATTGGCATCCCCCGCCGCCCCCAGGCTGATATGGCTGTGTAGGCGAGCATCCCCTGTCTCTTTCTGCACTAATTTGAACTGCTCAAAGTTGAATGCTTTTCCAGACTGAGAATGGCCGCTCTGGGCATGAAAATTCCAGATGCCCTGAGGTGCTGCTAGACCCTCCAAACAAGCTCTCTCTCACATTCCACGTTCAAACAGCTCCTTGATAAGAAAATTGGAAGTACGAGTTGAGTGTATCTACCTTCTCTGTGCCATATGTTGAGAGTGAAGCATCTGCCCCAAACCAGTGACCCACTGGACAGCCATTTCACTGCATATTTAGCAAAAGGAAACTTGTGGCTGCCGTTTTGGCCAAATTCAGCTCGTTCTGGCCTCCAGCCCTCCATGGGTGTGTGTGTGTGTGTGTGTGTGTGTGTGTGTATGCGTGCAGAAGTTACTCTCCAAGGGCAGAGGATTGAAAGTTGAAAGAAGGGACAATAGCACAAAAGTAGGTAAGTTGCAAGACAATTAAAATCAGGAAAGATACGGATGCACGGCAGCTGAAAGTCCTCAGAGGGACTGTCCAAACAGCGACTGAGAACCAAGAGGATCAAATTGGAGGGGAGAGGCCCAGAGAATGAGTAATGAAGGAAGGGCAGGAGGAAGAAGTGGTCAGGGTATATATCAGTTTCCTGTGGCTGCAGTAACAAATTACCATAAACTTCGTAGCTTAAAATAGTAGAAATTTCTTTATTTCTTTTTTTAAGATTTTATTTATTTATTTGACAGACAGAGACACAGAGAGAGAGGGAACACAAGCAGGGGGAGTGGGAGAGGGAGAAGCAGGCTTCCCGCCGAGCAGGGAGCCCGATGCAGGGCTCGATCCCAGGACCCCGGGATCATGACCTGAGCCGAAGGCAGACGCTTAATGGCTGAGCCACCCAGGCGCCCTAGAAATTTATTTTTACAGTTCTGGAGGGTAGAAGTCCAAAATCAAGGTGTCAGTCTCTCCAAGAAGCTCTAGGGGGAGAGTCCTTCCTTGCACCTTCCAGTTTCTGATGGCTGCCAGCATTCTGGGGCTTGTGGCTCCCTACCCTCTGTTCTATCTTGCTCGTTGTGTGACTTGTCTTGTGTTTTGCTTTGTGTGACATGTAAGAAGCCAAGCTAAACATATGGTGAAACACCATTGAATTTGGAATCCTGAACCTGCTTTATGATCATGTTAACTTTTCTTTATGATTGAATAAAGCTGGCCTTATAGAAAGACACAACTGGTGTGTGTGTCTTCATGCTCACGACAAAGAGCTTCTGGGAGAAATCCCCCCCCTTTTTTTTTTAATTTTCATTTTATTGTGGTAAGAACACTTAACATGAGATCTATCCTCTTAATAGATTCTTAAGTGTAAACACAGTATTGCTAACCTTAGGCACAATGTTGTACATTCATATTGCTTAACTGAAACTTTATATCCATCAGTCAGCAACTCCTCATTCCTCCCCCGACCACCCGCCCCCCCGCCCCTGGCAACCATTATTCTACTCTCTCCTTCTCTCTGACTATTTTAGATACCTCATATAAGTGGAATCATGCAGTATTTGTCCTTCTGCAAATGGCTTATTTCACATAACATAATGTCCTCCAGGTTCACCCATGTTCTTGCATATTGCAGGTTTTCCTTCTTGTTTAAGGATTAATACTATTCCATTGTACATATATACCACAATTTTTGATCCATTCATCTGTTAATGGACATTTAGGTTGCTTCCAAAGCTGGGTTATTGTAAATAATGCTGCAGTGAAGGTGGAAGTACAGCTATCTCTTTGAGCTCCTGATTTCAATTCTTTTGGATATATACACAGAAATGGGATTGCTGGATTATATGGTAGTTCTTTTTTTTTTCTTAAGATTTTAAGGATTGATTTTTTATTTATTAGAGAGACAGAAAGAGACAGAGAAAGCATGAGCGGGGGTGGGGAGGGGCAGAGGCAGAGGGAGAAGCAGACTCCCTGCTGAGCAGGGTGCCTGATGCGGGGCTTGACCCCAGCACCCCAGGATCATGACCTGAGCCGAAGGCAGCTGCTTAACCAACTGAGCCACCCACGTGCCTCCCCCCTTTTAAAAAAGATTTTATTTATTTATTTTAGAAAAAGAGAGAGAGAGCCTCGAGCAGGGGGAGGAGCAGAGGGAGAGAGTGAGGGAAATAATCTCTAGCAGACTCCACGCTGAGTCTAACCCGGGGCTCAATCCCAGGACCCTGAGATCATGACCTGAACTGAAACCAAGAGTTGGACACTCAACTGACTGAGCTGCCCAGGCACCCCTATGGTAGTTCTATTTTTAATTTTTTGTTTTCCAAAGTGGTGTCACCAATTTATATTCCCATCAACACCATACAGAGGTTCCACTTTCTCCAGCACCCTGGAGAAGGAGAATAATAAAATTATTAAATTTCCTAAGTACTATTAGCTACGTTCATTCTTAAGAACAAAAGTTTATTCTTTGAGATTCTCATCCCTAGAGTCATGGTCTTCTAGAGCCCATGAGAAAAAATATTTTTTCAGTGAATTTCTTTTTTAAGTCCACTTCCTAATTTGAAAATATATGTTCTTCAGTCCTCTCCTCTTTCAGTGTGAATTCTACCATGGCATGGCCAATCCTCCAGGGTTTCTGTTAGTCTAACACTATTGATTAGATCTAGGTGTGATCTAGTAGTCCTTCCTCTCCACATTTTACCCACTGGGAGATAACATTGTCAGGAAGGTAGGTGAAGAATGCGTGTATCAATCAGGATAGGCTATTTATGCTGCAGTAACAACAAACCACAAATCTCCATAGACAATAAGAACAAAGGTTGACTTCTCATTGCCAGCACACATCCTTGGTTGGCTGTGTTCCATGTCATCTTTACTCAGGGACCTAGGCTCATGAAACATTGGAACACTATGGCTTGTCGTGGCAGAGGGAAAAGAGAGCACAGTGAACCACACGTTATCTCCTAAATTTGTAACACATGTCACTTTTCATGGGGAAGAGGAATCACCCGGCCAAGATAGTCATCAATATGTCCAGGAACTATAATCCTCTCCTAGGGAGGGGTCATGAATATGAGATGAACAATAAAACAAACTTCTACAGAGGGTCTCCAGTTACTATATATTGTGGCAAGTCCATGATCCTGCGGACCCAAAAACTCTGGTCTCCCCATACTACCCTGCAAGAATTCACACTCCATACAGCAAATGCCTGCATACCATCTTCCCTCACTTAGTGGGGCTATAAAACCAACCTCTCTAGAGGATGTAACAATGACAAAAATCTCAGTGGCTAACAACAGAATTCTATTTCTCATACATAGCATATATGTCATGTGTTGGGCATTTGGACGTGCAATATACCCTCTTTTTGATAGAGGCTGCATTTAATGACTTCTATGAGTCCCCAAAAGATTCTATGATGTGTACATCTATCCTGATTGTATGGAGGGTGCTGTTATAGGAAGCTACATTCAGGGACTCCAGTATGTCTTGATGTGGGAAACAAAGGCAGAAGAAAAATTATTAAATTTCCTTACTACCTACAGCCCATCGACAAGTCTTTGGAACAGGCAGAGTGACATTCCTCTAGGGACTCAACTGCCTCAATGTTAATACTTTGCTAAGGGCAAAAGGCAATCCTAGCTTGACCGCACCCCCCTCCCACCCCCCAGGATCCTGTAAGTCTACTTTAACACATAAAATTCCTTTGGAAAATTCCTTTATCTCTAACCTCCCCCCCAAGATACATGTTGGTAATCATTCCCCAAGCATATGGCCCACCAATATACATCTGAAGGGTCTCATGACTAAGGTTTTATTAGATGGTAATAAATGACCTTTTCCCAACAATAGCTAGCGCCCTCAAGGTCCTGGAAACCTTGTTTCCAAAATTCCTGAGAGACTTACGCTATCCCTAACCCCCTCCCAACTTGAAAGTATATAATGGGCCACTCCTCATGACCCCATAGCAACTCTCTCTGCCCACGGGTCCTGTCCCCGTGCAATCACCTTTTTGCACCAAAGACGTCTCAAGAACTCTTTCTTGGCTGTTGGCTTCAAACCCTAATAATGTCTTTCCCACGTCACATAGCACGTCTGTCGTGGGTTGGGCATTTGGACGTGCAATATACGCTCTTTTTGATGGAGGGTGCATTTAATGACTTCTATGAGTCCCCAAAAGATTCTATGATGTGTACATCTATCCTGATTGTATGGAGCGTGCTGTTATAGGGAGCTACATTCAGGGACTCCAATATGTCTTACTGGGTTTTTTGGGTTTTTTGTTTTTGTTTTTTTTAAAGAGAAAAGTTCATGGCCTAATGAATGAAACATTATTACTTATGAAACATAGTGTATGTACTACATCAAACTGGACAGTTTGTAGTTCATTCCCATGACATTCTGTTCTTGTGCCCCTCAGCTTTATGGAGTTTCAAATAGGTACTGTCAACCTGAAGTCACTTTGCTCTTTGTAGTTAAAAGAGCAAAAACACCAGAAACAGAAAACCCCAATGAAATATCATAGCCTGTGGTCTGTGGGCGGCCCAATAGCCTCCTCAAGATCTTTGCGACTTTTCTAGTAATTTTATGCACTTGTAGTCACTTGTGGTTTTAGTGCCTGATGTTTTGAGCTCACTTGGGTGTCATCTCCAAAATCTTCCTTGCTCTTGCAGATGCAGACAGAAAACTTAGACCTTTGTCCCCACCTTTTTACCCCCAAAACCAACTGCCCCCAACACAGGACTCATACAAGGCAGTACTCACTGAAGGTCTGGTGTAGCTCAGCCCCCTCCCACTTGAAAACCTTTCCCAAGGAACTACTTTTTCCTTTCCTGGGCTGCCCCTAGGATTCTGGTTTCCCCAGCTTTCCCCTAATTCAATCCCGTTCACTTTATTATGCAGAGCGATTTGATTCTCTTTCCTCCTACTCTGCCCCAGGCTTGCCTTTGCATAGCCAAAGATTCATTAATGTCTCCATAAAACAAAGGGCCATTTATGCAATACAGAATCACTGGCAGAGATTTAGTAATTTCTTTCTGATTTTCTCTTACTACGTGGGTGTAAGAAAGCTGTGTGGACATTTATTTTCTTCATACAGGAAGGCTGAAGTAGCTACAGTTTAGGTTTTAAATAACATTTTCCCTCCTCCTTTCAGGTACATATGACATCTATTTCTCATAAACTTATTGGAAACAAACTTTTGGTCTCAGAACTCCTTTACACTCTTAAAAATTATTGAGAACCCTAAACAAACTTTGTTTATATGTTTATCTATTGATATTTACCACATTAGAAATTAAAACCAAAACCTAAAATATTCATTTAAAAACAAAAATAATTCCATTACTTATTAACATAAATGAGATCCTTTTGTGAAAAAAATACATTTCAGAAACAGTGCGAATGGCACGGTTTTACATTTTTTGCAGACTTCTTTAAAGTCTGGCTTAATAGAAGACATCTGTTCTGCATTCAGCGTATTTGCAATGTCACAAGTCACACGGCTTCTGGAAAACTCAACTGTGTACAACTTGTGAGAGAATGATAATGAAAGGCAGGGAGCATCTTGGTGTCGCGAAGATAATTTTTATCTTGCTGACCACGCTTTGGCAACTGCTGTTCTACCGCATTCTAGTTGTGCAGCCTCTTTAAAAAGAAAAACAAAGCAACGAGAAGGTGAATTAAATCTGAGCCTTGAGTCAAAATGTAGAAAGAACTCATTGGCTAACTTGCGGTTAATTTAAATTACTACAACTTAAGAGGGTATTTAAAAACTGTATATCACGGATGAACAGAAACTGGGGGCACTCTTCTGCCCTTGTCTTCATCGGATCAGTTCCGCCTCATCTTTCAAATCTGCCTTCTCTGCGTGATACCTCCTCTATTGTACTCTTCCCCATCATAAATAATAACAAGAATGGTAACAGTGTTCTTATTAACAACGGTAACTTTTACTGGCCACTGCGAGCCAAGCAAGGCCGAAACACTTTACTCGCATTACCGCCTTCGATTGTCACAATAACACTGAGGAAGGTGCTGCCTAATTTTACAGATCAGGTGGCTGTAGGCTGAGAAATAAAGGCCTTTGGCCTCCAGCTCTGTGCCTCGCACACCTGCTCTACCCCAGCCCTTCTTGCACCCAGGTGGTCAACGTCCACGTGCTTCTGTCCCTCACAAGGTGAGTCCTGGAGGTCAAGGGTCGCCTCCAGTGCACCCCACGCCCCGTGCCTAGGAAGCGGGAGAGCCAAAAGAGGGGAGCCGGCCTGCTGGCTTCCCCACTTTCTTGCTCCCCAGGCCCATGCGCCCCAAGCGGGACCTCTACCCGAGGTCAAGCCCTCGGAGGTTTGCCGGGAGGAGAACGGGGCTGAGGCCGGAATCTTTCTCCTCTCGCCGCTGTCCCCCCGCGGAGGCCGGAACCTTTCTTCTCGCGTCGCGTTGGCGGGGGAAGCGTGCGGAGCCGGAACGGTCCTCCAGCGGCCGGGCGCACGCCGCGGTCGCAAGCTGCTGACGTGGGCCGGCCGGGAAGGGGCCGGGGGTGTGGGTCGCTATGGCGGTGGATATCACGCTGCTGTTCCGGGCCAGCGTCAAGACCGTGAAGACGCGCAACAAAGCGCTGGGAGTGGCAGTGGGCGGCGGGGTCGATGGCAGCCGCGACGAGCTGTTCCGCCGGAGCCCCCGGCCCAAGGGCGACTTCTCCAGCCGGGCGCGGGAAGTGGTGAGCTGGTTGCTATGGAAACGGCGGGCGGGCGAGGGGGGCGGACCCGCGACGTGGACCCCAGACCCAGAACCGGCCCCTGTCCCGTGTTCACTGTGTGAAGGAATAACTTGGAGGAGAAAGTGGTCCGAAGTGGGGACAGGGGAGTTGGTACCAGGGAGCCGCCAGCTGTCTTGGGAAAGGAGCAGCTTTATTTCGGGGATTGGGAACCCATTTGGGGGAACTCAAGGATTTCTTGTCCGCAGAGTTCTTGGGCTGCCTGGCGAGGTACTGAGGTCGCCGTCACCGGGGAAACTTCCCCACAGGCCTTTGCTTTTCTGTCTCGGCACCGACCACAGTGTATTTGCCTCTTCTGTTTACTTGTTTTGTCTCCCCCCCCTCCCGCGTTCCCCGGCCCAATGAGATCAAAGGTCATACTCACCTGACCTCTCCCTTCCGCTTGCCTCCTGCCACAGGTGCAGGGCTCTTGCTGGGGATCAGTAGGTCTTGAGACGCGTTTAGGGTAATCTTTCACAAGCACTGTGTTACTGTCTTCTAAACTGCTTTCTGTTCCCTGAACACAGTAGGCTTTCGTTCAGGAGAGCAGGGAGCTTCTCTTTGAGGACAGGAACAGTGCTGGTGTCACCTCAGAACCCCAATGCCCGACTCATACCACTGGCCAGTGAATGTTTTTTGAATGAATGAATGAACAGATGGTTGTCTGTTTTCTCCACTGAACAGGAAACTCTCTAAGTGGGGAGAGAATGTTTACCTTGTTCACTTTTGTATCCTTGGCCCCAAGGGTGGATCTAGTATTTGTGGAGCTTGAAGTAAGCTTACACAGTTCTGTCTCTCCTCTTTAAGAAATGAAGATACAGGGCCGCCTGGGTGGCTCAGTCGTTAAGCGTCTGCCTTCGGCTCAGGTCATGATCCCAGTGTCCTGGGATTGAGTCCCGCATCGGGCTCCTTGCTCGGTGGGGAGCCTGCTTCTCCCTCTCCCTCTGCTGCTCCCCCTGCTTGTGCTCTCTCTCTCCCTCTCTGACAAATAAATAAAAATCTTAAAAAAAAAAAAAAAAAAGAAATGAAGATACAAAATCACAGGAAGAGGTTCAGAGCTTTGGAAGGGGCAAGTGAGGGGCCCTGAAACTTAAACTTCATTAATTTCATGGTAAATCCCCTTCTCTTTGGCATGCAGTCCAATGCCTGGTACTTTGTAGGCATTCATATAGTTTTCAGTGAATATCTGTATGCACGAATTAACGTGTGGCAGTTTGCAGAGGGTATGCGAGGACCAGAAGGGGATTGGACCAGGTGAAGACACTCAGTCCATCAATAAATACCTATTAAGCACCTGCCTTCTGTCCAGCACCTTGTTAGAATAACACAATTTAAAAGGAATGGTGGGGGAGACAGTAACAACACAAGTGCCATCCAGCCTCCTAGTGTGTAGGGTACAAAGGTGAATGTGGCCCGTTCTACCTGAGGGCCGGGAAAGGCCTTTTAGAGGCAGTGATGCCTGGAACAAATCTTCAGAGAGGGTGGAGAAAAGCCTCTCAGGCTAAGAGAAAAGTATGCACAAAGGTGTGGAGATAGGTAGCTTATGCTCAATTTATATGTACTCAATGCATGTCTACCCATTAAATTGCAAACAAATTAGTAATATTTCAGGGGTTTTTTTTGGAGGAACATTATATTGTCTGAACTACTCCCAAATAATGATGAATATGCCACTTTGCAGTGTTATTGAATTGTTTTGATAAGCATATGAGTGTGGCTGGAATGTGGGAACTTTGCTCTGCTGGTGGATGAATGTTACGTGGTAGAGAGAGCACTAGAGAAGGAGCCAAGAGACCAGGTTGTTGTCTTAACCCTGCAACTATTAGCTCTATGAGGTTATTAAGCAAGTTTTATGGCCTTAGTTTATTTACCTGTAAATGTTCCCTTTTTCCCCTTCAAACAGCAGAAGACTTTTAAACTGCATTGATCCCCTGTTTATAGCAGATCAAAGGAGGAGCTTCCCAGGTTGAAATGAGAGGAAAGGAAACTAGGGCATTCTCCCTTCACCTCCCCCCAGGTCTGCCCAAGCTCTTCCTGAGGTTCCTCCTGTGGAATTTGGTATGTGAAGGTCACAGTTTTTTGGTTTTGGGAGGTCCCTTTCTAACTCTGAAGTCACTGATTTATGAGCACTGTGCTAATTTCAGATCCTATTCCGGAGTAGGGGATATGCAAGTGGTAGAGACAAGAAGCATAGCTGGGATGGCAAGACTTATGGAGGCTTAGGCCTTAGGCCTTTCCCTGAGTGATAAGAATATGCTTTAGTCTTTTGAATTAATGAGCCTCAGGGGCACTAACAGGACCCTGGGGTGCTGAATTTCCTGTCACTGGAGGCACTTAATCAGAGGGATGACTGCTTGTCAGAGATGTTTGAGAAGAACTTTGCGCCTTAGTCAGAGGGTTAGATTGCATGCCATTGAAAAGTCAATTGTGGTATTTGATGATGTGGGTAGGTGCTAAGGCTTGGAGAGTCTGTGAAGTAGGGACATAGGCTGCGTTGTTCAGGACTACTGCCCCTCCTGACATAGGGAAAACATGCATTCTTTTGACAAATTTTGATTTTTATGTTGTAGTTGCTTTGTGTATTACCTCCTGTTCTTGCAGCCATTCCCTCCACACCCTCTCCCACTCAGAAACTAGTATAGAGCCGGTGAGGGGGTGTCCTGTGCCCTTGCCACAGTCACATGTGTCGGAAGGCTGGCTGTTACTTTGTTTGGCCTGGATTCCTTATACATAAAGTCTGGCCAGTACTAGGAGCTCATAGTCTGGTTTGGGGTTAGCTCTGGTCATCAGACCTAAGGAAATGTGGCAGGTTACAGTAATGCCTTTGGTTGAATGTCTTCCTCGAGGCACTCACTGTCATTTCTAGGATGCACATTACCTGATTCAATTCTAGTTCTTCTCATTCCTCAGTTTGGACAAAGCATATTCCTGATGTCCGTTTTCCATCTCACTATATTGTTGTAGAGGTTTTATTAAGATTAATAAAACTGTGTTGATTATTTAAATTTTTCCCCATAGGCTGGTTTCTTCAGCATCATTCCTTTAAATATTTAACTCTTATGCTCAGTTTTGCTGAATTCATGTATACTCAATGCATGTGTACCCATTAAATTACAAACAGTAACAACGTTTCCTGTCTTGGGGTGAGGAACTTACTGTATCTGAAAAACTCCAAACAATGACGAGTATGCCACTTTGCAGTGGGAACTGGATTAATTAACTCATTTAGGTTGTGAGGTAAATGGGGACCTTGGGAGTGGACAAAGCACGGCGACTTGGATATAGAAGATGTGGATTCAGATCTGGGCTCTGCTACTTAGAAGTGGGTGACTTGGGCAAGTCCTCTTACTTGAGGCTCATTTTCCACTTCTGTCGCATGGGCGTGATCATACTTTACTGAACTCCTAAGCTAATTATCAGCATCTTCTGAGACTTTGTATCATAGAGAACCACACTCATTGTTACTGTTCCCCTTTGCCCCCTACCTTCACCCCATGTAGGCCATTCAGACATATTCATCAGTGGCTCGCAGCTATATTCCCCAAACCAGTTAGCTTTCCCGTACTTTCCTTCCTTGCTTGCAAAGAGGAACCAAGAAGTACACAAAGGAATCCGTGAAAATCCTGTGCGGGTGCGCATCGGTAGTGCAGTCCGCAGCATTCCTCTGTGAAGGTGACACTCTATCGGCAATGACAAATGCAGCTGTTCCTCTCTCTTCCTCCCTGTGACCCTGGAAGCCAGTGCCAGTTTCCTAGTAGATCTTATGGCTCAGAGTCCTTTGCAGCATTGTGGCCTAGGCAGCCATTTATTGGGCCTGGCGGTCAAGTTGAAATCTGCTTCACATCCTGCCTGACGTAGAGTAAAAACAGAATCTGTATGCTTAAAGCAGAACCATGGACTTTTTTTGTTAAGTACTTAAAAGGATCTCGAGTTCATGTTGTTCAGGCTTCTCATTTTGTAGGTGAGAAAACAAACACCCAGGTAAGTGGAAAAACTTGCTCAGAGTCTTAATAGCTGAGTCATGGGACTGAGCCAGAGGTAGAAGCCAGGTCCTATGACCCTAGTTTAATGTTGTTTATTTCCCAAACCTCATCCTTGTACCTTTTAAACCAGAGAATCTTTGGCTTTTGAATGGCAGTGAGTTTCCTCTTGAGTGAATATGGAATTCATAACTGGATACTGAATGGGCTTAGAGCAGAAGGACCTGAGTTTGAATGCCTTTTACTGTATGAATTTGAATGCCCTGTACTTACCGAATGGACTTGGGCAAATTACTTAACCTCAGTTTCCTCCCTTCTAAAACAGAGTAAGAGCAGCCTTAAAAGATTGTTATACAGATGAAATGAGAAAATGTATACATGTGCCTGCAGGAGTGTGAATTCTTTGGGTTGCAAGTAACAGTAACCTAATATAAACTAACCTGAGCAAAATGGGACTGTCTTGGCTCATGTAACTGGGAAACACAGGGGATAGAACTTCCTTCTCCAGCTCTTATCCATAAAACCCAGGAAGGACTCCGGTTGGTTCTGCTTGGATCCTGAGCCCTCATTATGGCCTTAGCGGGGATAAGGTTCTTCCTGTGGCCAAGTCATATGTCCACCCCAACATGTGGCCAGAGGTGGGTTGGATGCTATGATTATCACCTCTCTAGAACCTTGGAGAAGGGAGTGCCCTGGGGAGGAGTAGGCAATAAGGGTGGGCAGGCAATACCAACTGAAATGTTCCTAGTGCCTGGCACAATGCCTGACCTGCCTTCCCCTCAGCTGCCTGGTTGTCTTCAGCTCTGTGGGGAAGGGAAAACTAGAATCATGCAAGTTTGTAGTGACAGGCTTTCGGTGTGGGGGTCTGTGTGGAGGTGCGTTCCAGTGTCAGCTCTTTGTTACCTTACTGCTTTATAAAGGTTGCCGAGGCCAGGGAGAGCACCAGGTGGGAAACCAGGACGCTCTGAGCAGCCAGGCTGGGCGCAGGACAGCAGGAGCCAACGAGCAGCTCTGAACAGACCATCAGGAGACCGGTGCTGTAGTCCAAGGTCTGTCACGAGGCAGGCAGGCCACAGAGTCTCTCTGGGCCTCAGTTTCCACTCTGGTTACATGGAGCGCTTAGACTATGTAACCGCAGTGATTTCTTGTAAAACAAAGGTGTTCTGATTCCCTGTCACGTAATAGTGACCCTGCGCTCTGGAAAGTCTGTTTTCAGATAAGGCTCGCAGGTGAAGTTTTCTTTATTACACATTGCTTTTGTGAAAGCTGACTGTCTTCTATTTATTTTGAGTTTTCAAGGAACTGATTATCTTGAGTTTCTGGCTAAAATTCAAAGTTCTTATAGTGGCCCAAAGCCAGATGCTTTGGTCCTGCTCCCTGTCTGACCTCATCTCCTGCCATCTTCCCCTTGCTCACTCTGTTCCAGCTGCCCTAACCCCTTTGCTTTTCTCCCATGAACAGGTAGGTTCCCACCTTAGGACCTTTGTGTTTGTTGTTGCCTCTACGTGGGACACTTCTTGCCCAGATTCTGTGTGGTTTGATCTTCAGGTATCTGCTCGAATGTTGCCTCAGTGAGACCTTCCCTGACTGCCCTGTGTAAAGTAGCATCCTCTTCCTGTCCCTCACCCTGCTTTATTCTTTTCATCATCTAACATATCATGTATCCATTTGTTACAGACCTTGCACTTCTGTGTATCCACTGGGATTTGTGCTTTGTGAAGACACAGACTGTGTGTGGTCCACCACTGAATCCATAGGTTCTAGACAGGGCAGGGACCCAAGTAGTCAATATTGCTTGTCACTTTGCTTTCAGTTTTGGAGCTAGTTGATCTCTGTGCAAGGCTCCTTCCAATTCTAGAAATGTGTGATCCTAATAGGATTCCTGAATATTACACAATCAATATACATTTACACTTAATCCAGTATCTGGAGTAAACATTAAATAGTATCTTTTATTATAAAGATTCAGTTCCTACCTCAAGAAGTTCACAGTCTAGTGGAGAAGCAGACATATAAATAGCACAACTTTTGAGTTGACAACTATTTGAGTGACAGCTGTAACCCCCTCAGCATTGATTGCCCAGGTCCTCCTTGATGCCTTTGAAATCACATGGTTCACCTTGTGTGCCAGTGTAGGGACCCAGAAGTTGAGCTGGGAGGGACCACCTGGATTATTATCCAGAGTAGCTGGCAATAGACTTTCTTCCAAGGATTGAGTATAAAACTGACTAAACTGGAGATTTCAGTCCAGGGAGCATGCTTCTAAGAAGCAGTATCAGGCAGCAGGTGCCAGGGGTCAGTGAGAAGCTGGACACAGGGCCACAGGAATAGATCAGGAAATAATGCAGGTTTAGGATGCAGGCTGCAAACAGAGCATGAGTTTGTTGAATCATATAGATTTTTCCTTTTTTAAAACAGAAACCTTATTGCAAATGAGATAAAGAGCAGCTTTGGCTAAGGCTGGAGGGAGGGGGTTAGGAAGAAGGAGATTCATTAGCCAACCTGTCCCTCTGCCACCCTTCCCCCTTCTCCTTGAGGAGTCCCTTGGGAATCAAACATAGGACTCAGAGACACACAGGTTAAAAACCACTGTGTTAATGTTCTCCAAGGCCTCTTCTAGCTTCATGATACTGTGTTTTTATGGATCATATTAACTGTGTCCTGTAAGCAGAACTCAGTGCTAGAGACTTTCATGGTATTAATAGCCCTCTGTGTGGGTTGCCCTTCCGAGTTTTTTCCAGAACTTATGAAGACCGCAACTTTTAAAATTCTATTTATTCAGTAATTCATTTACTCCATCATCCTGTAAGTATTGAACAGCCAATATGTCTCAGGCATTGTGAGCACACAAAAAGCTATGAGACCTATGCTTTGGAAATACAAATAAAGGATAGATAAATCTCCTTGAGGGGAAGTCAGTGGGAGATCAGCCTGGACTTTGAAGGACAAGAACTGTTGCATCAGACGAAGGAAAGGTGATAAATCACATTCCTGGCAGAAGGAAGAGTATAAGCAGAGGCCCCGATGCACCACACAGGGTGATGGGGGCAGAGCGGAGGCCAGACTGCGGCGGGGGAGCCCTTTTCTGGACGAGGCCTGGGGGAGGGTCAGAGTGGCAGGAGATAAGGCTTTGTGGGATTGGATGGAGCAGGTGGGCCAGTTGGGCTGACCTGCTGCCTACTTTTTGAAAACGAGGTCTTCTTGAAATGTGACCACTTTCATTTGTGTACATATAAGCTACGGATGCTTTTGTGCTGGAGCAGCAGAGCTGTAGTCTGTAGGGGCCTGCGAAGCCAAAACATTTTCTCTCTGGTCCTGTAGAGGGGAAGTGGGCCACCCCTTGGGTAAGAGCACCATCAGCAGTGCTACAGAGTTTGGGCTTTGTGCTCTGAGCTACGCAAGCAGAGGCATGAAAGGATCATATTTGTGATTTAAAATAATCAGCAATATTGAGGGTGGGTTTGGAGTGTAACAAGACGGACCTAGAAGAGCTAACTAGGAGGCTGTTGCAGGCAGTCAGGAGAAAGCGGTGAACTGGTGGCGGTAAGGTTGGACGGGCGTAGATGGATGAAGCAGATATGCAGGAGGCAGTAACGAGTGGGGTTAGAAAGAGGAATAAGTAGAATAATTCCCAGCTTTCTGGCTGGAAAGTTATGGTAATAGACTTCACAATAAGTTTTTTTCAAAGTTAGAGTAGGATGCCAGTTACATAGGCCTTCTTCTTTCGGTTCTAAACAGTAGAGAATACATCCAAGGAGCCTGATGGACATTGGAGTTTTATGAAGACAGCAAGTGGTGGGGGCGCCTGGGTGGCTCAGTCAGTTAAACATCCGACTCTTGATTTTGGCTCAGGTCATGATCTCATGGGTCGTGGGATCGAGCTCCCTGTTGGGGTCCACACTCGGCTTGGAGTCTGCTTGTCCCTCTCCCTCTGCTCTTCCTACCACTCGAGTTTGCTCTCTCTCTCAAATAAATAAATCTTAAAGAAAAAAAAAAGGCAGCAAGTGGTGGATAAGTCTCCATTGGCAGTGCTTTTGGGTAAACCTGAATTGGAGAACATAGCTGGAACCCAGTGGGGTCCTCCCACTTTGTCATATTTCTATATTGGAGACCATTGAGTCTACAAAATAGGCACCTGGGACATATGCCCAGCCAATTGCATGAAGATGTGCAGTGGGCCTCACATCCAGCAAAACTCTGGCCTGGGCCTTGTGAATGAGTCAGGCTCACCAGATTGCAGATGGGAATAGAGACTCACTGGGGCTCCTTTCGATGCCAGGTTCTTGTGCAAAGTTCTGTTCCCCTCAGTTCTGCTTTCTTCATTCTTGAAAGACTCGTCTTGGTGGTGATGATTGTATCACATACTACAGAGGCATGGTGCGCAGGGGTAGTCCGTTGGTTTTCTCCTTCGTGCCAAGAAACATCTAGAATAGGCCAAACAGTTCTCTCTCTTCTCAGTTTCTAGCTGGCAGGTCACCAGCAGTTCAGTGTATCACCTACTAGGTAGGACAGGGCTGCTGAAATGGGTCCCCCGAGGATGACTTTTTTTTTTTTTTTAAAGA